>NC_080023.1:38790000-40040000 GCF_030020395.1 Manis pentadactyla
ATCATTTAGCTATTGCTATGTAAAAAAAAAAACAAAAAACTAAAATGAGTAGCTTAAAATAACAACCATTTATTAGCTATTTATTATTATTATTATTATTATTATTATTAAAATGAGTAGCTTAAAATAACAACCATTTATTAGCTATTTATTATTATTATTATTATTATTATTATTATTATTATTATTATTAGCTCAGAAGTCATGAGACTAGAGGTCAGCTGATTTCACCTGTGGCCAGATGAACTCAGCCATTCTTGCTCATCCATCTGTGAATAAGCTGGCCACTGCCTGACTGCACTGCCTTCATACTGTAGGGCCTTTGGGGCAATTCAGCTCTGCTCCAAGGGTCTCCAATCCTCCTCCAGGAACCAGCCACTTTGGGCTTATCTTTCTCATGACAATGGCAGAAGTACAAAAGAACAAATCCCAAAGCACAAGCCCATATCAAGTCATTGCTTGTATAATGTCTGGCAGCATCTGGTTGACCAATGCAAGTCACACAGTTGAGTTGAGTATCACATATTAGCAGGTCACCCCACTCTCAGGAGGATGGCATTACAAAGTTAAATGAAAAAAGCATGGATACAGAAGGGGTGAACAATGGGAGCCATCACTGTAACCTGTCACACTGGCCCTCTCTCAGAGAAAATTAAAGATTTTTGTGAATGAATAAAGAGTTTGAGAACATCTGAAACTTCATCACGTGCTCCAATGAGAGGCACATGGGTCTGTATCAAGGAAGCAGATTGGTTATATCTTAGTAAATGTAACTGTGATCAACTGTATGGTACCTAAATGACCGGAAAACTTGTGAGCAGAAGCAGGATAATTAGAGCAATAGTTTACAATGTGGAATGTGTACATCCATTTGGGTGTAGGAAGAAACTATTGAATATTTTTATATAAGATCCTTACCTAAATATAAGAAGTAAATGAAGCCTTGCTAGTAGCTAATATATGGAATGATAATGGTACTCTCACTGTATCTATAAGTAGATGATGGTCCTGTGTGCAAGGCATTTTATGGGTACAGAAGAAGGTGCCATAGGGAATGGCCAAGCGATGCCTCATTCATTTGTTTTCATGATACTTTGATTTGTGCTCAGGTGAATTATAATTGTAAAATTATAATATCTCATTTTGATTAAATTAACTCAAGTGAAAATAGACAAACGGCTTCAAAAGATTATTGCTAAATGACACCATAGATTGAAGAAAACACTAATAATTACACAAGGAGAAATGGACAAGAAAAAGGGATAATCACATCTATGCCTAACATGAACTCTTCATTAACCACATAAAGAGTAATGAATTAATCAACTCTAACAAGAAACCTACAAAAGTAAATGTATAATTACCAATGAAGATATTTAAAATATGGATTTAAACCCACTGTGTTTAATGATGAGCTTCATCTTATGCACATGTTGTACCTTGAAATATTGGTTAATGATAGCTGAAGGCCATTGCTAATAGTAAATTGTTTTAAAAACAAAAAATCCAGAACAGCAAGAAAAATATCAAAAATTGGTAGACAGGGGTGAGAGATTAAAGATGGCAGCATGAGAGGAGAGACAGAGGCTTCCTCCTAAAACTGGATACAATTAGAAAATTTAATTGGCACAACTAATCCTGAGAGAGCAACAGGAAAGAGGACACGTCAGACTGCACATACCTGGAGAAAAGAGGAGACCTCAGCGAACAGGGAAATGTACCAGAGCTGTGGCTCCGCGGGACCCGAGCCCCTACCCCACCCCAGCTCACCGGCGGGAGGAAGACAAACAAAGCAGGGAGGGAGTGGAAGGCTTGGGACTGCTGAATACCTAGCTCTGGAGATCTGTGCTGGGAGCACAAACCTACATTTCATGGTGCTTTCTTGAGACTCGCATGACTACTGGGTTGGAAAGTTAATACAGGCAGAGTTCCTGGGGAGACTGGGATTCCGGCTGCTTGTGGAAAGCAGGGATCCATATCTGGCTACTCTGGGACAAAAACTTATACCTGTGTGACCGGCCCACTGGCTCAGGCAGTGGAGACAGGCACAGCAGCTGGGAGGCAGGGAAAAGCTCTTTCCTACCCCAAGTACCACTCCGCTGTGACCCTCGATATTGCTTCAGGGGCTCAGCAGCTCCAGAATAGAGTGTCTGGACACTAGAGGGAGCCATATAAAACCATGAAACACCAAAGGAACCTTGTCCAGAATAAATTGTTAATACAACTCCCGAAAAAGATTTAAGTGATATGGACCTCGTGACTCTTCCTGAAAGGGAGTTCAAAATAAAAATCATCAACATCCTAATGGAGGTACAGAAAGACATCCAAGAACTCAGGAATGAATTCAGGTCAGAGATCCAATCATTGAAGAGCATGATGGAGGGTATTAAAAGCAGGTTGGATATGGTGGAGGAGACAATAAATGAAATAGAAACTAGAGAAGAGGAATACAGAGAAGCTGAGGCACAGAGAGAAAAAAGGATCTCTAAAAATGAAAGAATATTGAGAGAACTGTGTGACCAATCCAAGTGGAACAATATTCGCATTATAGGGATACCAGAAGAAGAAGAGAGAGAGAAAGGGATAGAAAGTGTCTTTCAGGAGGTAGTTGCTGAAAACTTCCCCAATCTGGGGAAGGAGATAGTCTCTCAGGCCATGGAGATCCACAGATCCCCCAACACAAGGGACCCAAGGAAGACAACACCAAGACACATAGTAATTAAAATTGGAAAGCTCAAGGATAAGGACAGACTGTTCAAAGCAGCCAGAGGCAGAAATAAGATCACATACAAAGGAAAGCTCATCAGGCTAACATCAGACTTCTCAGCAGAAACCTTACAGGCCAGAAGGGAGTGGCATGATGTAATTAATGCCATGAAGCAGAAGAGCCTGGAACCAAGATTACTTTATCCGGCAAGATTATCATTTAAATTTGAAGGAGGGATTAAACAATTTCCAGATAAGCAAAAGCTGAGAGAGTTTACCTCCCACAAACCATCTCTGCAGTCTATTTTGGAGGGACTGCTATAGATGGAAGTGTTCCTAGGGTTGCATAGCTGTCACTAGAGGTAGTAAAATCACGGTAGGGAGGGTGGAGCAGCTGATTTCGAGGCAAATGCAAAATTAAATTGACTATCCCTAAAGTCCATCAAGGGATAGAGAAAAAGTATAGAATTTGATACCTAATATATAAAGAATGAAGGAGGAAGAAAAAGGAGGAGAAATAGAAAAGAACCTTTAGATTGTGTTTGTAAAAGCATACTAAGTGAGTTAAGTTAGACTCTTAGATACTAAGGAAAGTAACCTGGAACATTTGGTAACCACGAATCTAAAGCCTGAAATGGCAATAAGTACCTACCTATCAATAATCATCCTAAATGTAAATGTACTAAATGCACCAATCAAAAGACATAGAGTCACTGAATGGATAAAAAAACAAGACCCATCTATATGCTGCTTATAAGAGACTCACCTCAAACCCAAAGACATGCACAGACTAAAATTCAAGGGATGGAAAAAGATATTTCATTCAAACAATAGGGAGAAAAAAGCACGTGTTGCAGTACTAGTATCAGACAAAATAGACTTCAAAACAAAGAAAGTAATAAGAGATAAAGACGGACATTACATAATGATAAAGGGCTCAGTCCAACAAGAGGATATAACCATTATAAATATATATGCACCCAACACAGGAGTACCAGCATATGTGAAACTAATACTAACAGAACTAAAGGAGGAAATAGACTGCAATGCATTCATTTTAGGAGACTTCAACACACCATTCACTCCAAAGGACAGATCCACCAGACAGAAAATAAGTAAGGACACAGAGGCACTGAACAACACACTAGAACAGATGGACCTAATAGACATCTATAGAACTCTACACCCAAAAGCAACAGGATACACATTCTTCTCAAGTGCACATGGAACATTCTCCAGAATAGACCACATACTAGGTCACAAAAAGAGCCTCAGTAAATTCAAAAAATTTTGAAATCCTACCAACCAACTTTTCAGACCACAAAGGTATAAAACTAGAAATAAATTGTACCAAGAAAGCAAAAAGGCTCACAAACACATGGAGGCTTAACAACACACTTCTAAATGGATTAACGACAAAATTAAAATTTAGATCCAGCAATATATGGAAATAAATGACAACAACAACACAAAGCCCCAACTTCTGTGGGACGCAGGGAAAGCAGTCTTAAGAGGAAAGTACATAGCAATCCAGGCATATTTAAAGAAGGAAGAACAAACCGAAATGAATAGTCTAATGTCACAATAATCAAAATTGGAAAAAGAAGAACAAATGAGGCCTAAAGTCAACGGAAGGAGGGACATAATAAAAATCAGAGAAGAAATAAACAAAATTGACAAGAATAAAACAATAGAAAAAATCAATGAAACCGAGAGCTGGTTCTTTGAGAAAATAAACAAAATAGATAAGCCTCTAGCCAGACTTATTAAGAGAAAAAGAGAATCAACACACATCAACAGAATCAGAAATGAGAAAGGAAACATCATGACGGACCCCATAGAAATACAAAGAATTATTAGAGACTACTATGAAAACCTATATACTAAGAAGCTGGAAAACCTAGAAGAAATGGACAACTTCCTAGGAAAATACAACCTTCCAAGACTGACCAAGGAAGAAACACAAAATCTAAACAAACCAATTACCAGCAAAGAAATTGAAGTGGTAATCAAAAAACTACCCAAGAAAAAAAACCCTGGGCCAGATGGATTTACCTCGGAATTTTATCAGACATACAGAGAAGACATAATACCAATTCTCCTAAAAGTTTTCCAAAAAATAGAAGTGGAGGGAATACTCCCAAACTCATTCTATGAAGCCAACATCACCCTAATACCAAAACCAGGCAAAGACCCCACCAAAAGAGAAAATTACACACCAATATCCCTGATGAACGTAGGTGCAAAAATACTCAACAAAATATTAGCAAACCGAATTCAAAAATATATCAAAAGGATCATACACCACGACCAAGCGGGATTCATCCCGGGGATGCAAGGATGGTACAACATTTGAAAATCCATCAACATCATCCACCACATCAACAAAAAGAAGGACAAAACCCGCATGATCATCTCCATAGATGCTGACAAAGCATTCAACAAAATTCAACATTCTTTCATGATAAAAACTCTCAGCAAAAGTAGTATAGAGGGCAAGTACCTCAAAGTAATAAAGGCCATATACGATAAACCCACAGCCAACTTCATACTGAACAGTGAGAAGCTGAAAGCTTTTCCTCTGAGATCGGGAACAAGACAGGGAGGCCCACTCTCTCCACTGTTATTTAACATAGTACTGGAGGTCCTAGCCACAGCAATTAAACAAAACTAAGAAATACAAGGAATCCGGATTGGTAAAAAAGAAGTTAAACTGTCACTATTTGCAGATGACATGATATGGTACATAAAAAACCCTAAAGACTCCACTCCAAAACTACTAGAACTGATATCGGAATACAGCAAAGTTGCAGGATACAAAATTAACACACAGAAATTTGTGGCTTTCCTATACACTAACAATGAGCCAATAGAAAGAGAAATCAGGAAAACAATTCCATTCACATTTGCATCAAAGAGAATAAAATACCTAGGAATAAACCTAACCAAAGAAGTGAAAGACCTATGCCCTGAAAACTATAAGACACTCTTAAGAGAAATTAAAGAGGACACTAACAAATGGAAACTCATCCCATGCTCTTGGCTAGGAAGAATTTGTATTGTCAAAATGGCCATCCTGCCCAAAGCAATATACAGATTTGATGCAATCCCTATCAAATTACCAACAACATTCTTGAACGAACTGGAACAAATAGTTCAAAAATTCATATGGAAACACCAAAGACCCCAAATAGCCAAAGCAATCCTGAGAAAGAAGAATAAAGTGGCGGGGATCTCACTCCCCAACTTCAAGCTCTACTACAAAGCCATAGTAATCAAGACAATTTGGTAATGGCACAAGAACAGAGCCACAGAGCAGTGGAACAGATTAGAGACTCCAGACATTAACCCAAATGAATATGGTCAATTAATATTCAATAAAGGAGCCATGGACATACAATGAGGAAATGACAGTCTCTTCAACAGATGGTGCTGGCAAAACTGGACAGCTACATGTAAGAGAATGATACTGGACCACTGTCTAACCCCATACACAAAAGTAAATTCAAAATGGATCAAAGACCTGAATGTAAGTCATGAAACCATAAAACTCTTAGAAAAAAACATAGGCAAAAATCCCTTGGATGTGAACATTAGCAACTTCTTCATGAATATATCTCCCCAGGCAAGGAAAACAAAAGCAAAAATGAACAAGTGGGACTATATTAAGCTGAAAAGCTTCTGTACAGCAAAGGACACCACCAATGGGACATAAAGGTACCCTACAGTATGGGAGAATATATTCGTAAATGACAGATCCAATAAAGGCTTGACATCCAAAATATGTAATGAGCTCACACACCTCAACAAACAAAAAGCAAATAATCCAATTTAAAAATGGGCAGAGGAGCTGAACAGACAGTTCTCCAAAGAAGAAATTCAGATGGCCAATAGACACATGAAAAGATGCTCCACATCGCTAGTTATCAGAGAAATGCAAATTAAAACCACAATGAGGTATTACCTCACACCAGGAAGGATGGCTACCATCCAAAAGACAAACAACAACAAATGTTGGTGAGACTGCGGAGAAAGGGGAACCTTCCTACACTGCTGGTGGGAATGTAAATTAGTTCAACCATTGTGGAAAGCAAAATGGAGGTTCCTCAAAATGCTCAAAATAGACTTACTATTTGACCCAGGAATTCCACTTCTAGGAATTTACCCTAAGGATGCAGCACTCCAGTTTGAAAAAGACAGATGCACCCCTTTGTTTATCACAGCACTATTTACAATAGCCAAGAAATGGAAGCAACCTAAGTGTCCGTCAGTAGATGAATGGATAAAGAAGATGTGGTACATATACACAATGGAATATTATTCAGCCATAAGAAAAAAACAAATCCTACCATTTGCAAGAACCTGGATGTTGCTAGAGGGTATTATGCTCAGTGAAATAAGCCGAGCAGAGAAAGACAAATACCAAATGATTTCACTCATCTGTGGAGTATAAGAACAAAAGAAAAACTGAAGGAACAAAACAGCAGCAGAGTCACAGAACCCAAGAATGGACTAACAGTTACCAAAGGGAAAGAGACTGGGGAGAATGGGAGGGTAGGGAGGGATAAGGGTGGGGAAGAAGAAAGGGGGTATAATGATTAGCATGTATAATGTGGGGGGTGGGGGAAAGGGGAGGGCTTTGCAACACAGAGAAGACAAGTAGTGATTCTACAACATCTTACTATGCTGATGGACAGTGACTGTAATGGGGTGTGTGGGGGGGACTTGGGGTAGGGAGAGCCTGGTAAACATAATGTTCTTCATGTAATTGTAGATTAATGATAACAAAATAAAAATTTTAAAAAGTTAAAAAAATACAAAAAATAAAAAAATTGGTGGACAGGTTTTTAAAGAATAGCATTATGGTTCAGTGACCAATAGTCAAAGATGTATTTTTTACATTTTAATTTACATACCTTTTTCATCTGCACTAATTACCAAAAGAAGTATTAAAATATGAATTTAATATCAGACCTCTGATTGCTATATTATAAAGTATTTAAGAAAGTATTTTTAAAATAAAAAGCACATCAAAACATTCCAACTGCTGAAATATCACTAATAGCAATCTTAACTGGGGACAAAAATAAATTTATTTCATTAATAAATATAATTATTCCCAAAATTGTATATATTTTAACTTTATCTCATCCCAATTTCTGCTTTAGTGCTTAACTTATTTTTATATATTAGTACAAAAGTATACAGATATACAAATACATGAACATATAAATACAGTTGATTCACTACTAGTTTTTATAGTTTTACTCTCTAGATTAAAAAAACAGAGTAAGGAGACATTTCAAATTTTTATTTAATATCTACTAAGAATAACAGGATTTCCAAACAAATTATTTGCATGTTATCCCTTAAATGTATATAAAACACACATTCTCAGTATTTGAAAAGAATACTCCTAAAAGATTCCTCAAAATAAGCTTCAAGTTTGCCATGAGTATATAGTAATATAGTAATTACTTGATTTGTGTGTGACAAGAAAATTACCAGAGAAGGACAAAATAATGCAGCATTTTTGTACAAATTTAAGACTTAAAACCCATGGGCCAAGATTCTAAAATAAATTAAAAACTAAGACCGACTACAAATCCCTTAGGGAATACACAAACTAAAGAGCAAACTAAGAAAGAAACCAAAACACTCACAGGACATATCAGCACGCAGCTCATGCACAGGAGACGTGAGTAAGACTGATGGGTTAGACTGAACAGTTGGAAGATCCCTACACTTCAACATTTGAAAAACTCTTTACAGGAAATTTAATACAGCTTCTCCTTTTTATAGATAGGGTTATAGATAAATTCAGTGAATTTCCTGTTTCCAAGCTCAGTAGGGGCAGAAGCCAGACAAAGAGGCAGTTTCCAGTGCAGTGTTTTTACTGCCACTGAGTATTATTTCCATAATTTGTACTGCAAAGAAAGAAGTCACTCTCTATTGCACAGTTTATTATATAAACATGCTTTCAAAAAAACATTAACTCAGTGAAGACAGCACATTTTTTAGTGCCTGGCTACATTAATTATAAGTCAATGCTTGTACCACTTTCTGAAGAATTATATCTACCCGCTTAAACATAACCAAATTTCAGGACTGCTCTCAGGGTGATTTCTAGTTTACTTTGATTTACTGAGAATATTTGAAATACCAAAATTTATTTCATCATACCCTTTTCACTAATGAAGGTTAGCCTCCTCTGAGTAAATTCCAGTCAGTGTGTTTCTTCTGTAATGAAGAAAAATGTGGTTTATGAAGCAGGTATGTAACAATTAAAGAAACAACATCCTTGGAATACACAAGAATGATTGTGCTCAAACGCTTGCAGTTGGTACTCACAGGGGTGTGAACAACAAATGTAGTCCACTATTAGTACTGCAAAAATTGCAAAAGTGAGAAGCTTAATAAAAGATCAGCAGAGTGCCAATAAACACAATTAGTATAAGATCATAAAACTCTATTATGCAAAGAAGCTCACACAAACAGATTGCAGAACACCACAGCTACTGCATATTCTGACCATTGTGGAGGTAAGATGTCTGGGGTTTTCTCCTTGGAATTATTGGCTAGGCAAGTTTTATGGGCAAATTAGAAACTGATACTGAAGATTCAGGTTTTAATATTAGATTATTAAAATACATCTAATTAAAGTATTCCAAGTGATGAATAGTTACATGTTAATTGAAATCCATTTTGATATAATTTGTTACATAAAATTCATTGTAACCTTGTTAAATATGCAAAAGT
Source organism: Manis pentadactyla (assembly GCF_030020395.1). Taxonomy (NCBI): domain Eukaryota; kingdom Metazoa; phylum Chordata; class Mammalia; order Pholidota; family Manidae; genus Manis; species Manis pentadactyla. The sequence continues at coordinate 38,799,466 of NC_080023.1, forward strand.
ATCTCCATTTCACAGGTGGAGAATACTTCAGAAGTCATATTCACTATAAAAATGAGAAAGCCAAAATTTAAATTCAATTATGCCACCTAACACCATGCTCTTTTTATTATAACCATACATAAAAACAGTCCTTGGAGGCAGGACATCAGAGTGAAATTTCCTTTGTTTTAGAAAACAATTCGTGATGCTAGCCATGGATTATGGAAGGTCACAGGGAAAATTTAGTTGCCAGGCTGAGACTGGAGTTTTGGAATCTCTGTCAAAGTCTTCTTTTCATATTTAAAATGACTTAAATACAAGATCAAAGGCTCACAATGATAATAAACTGAGTAATATAAAACAGTTGTTATGAGAATGAGAATGTGCTCTTGAGTCAGGTAGACTAGGGTCCTTGACTGTGAGCAGGTTTTTTAACCTCTATTTTAGTTGACTTATCTATAAAATGATGATAATAGAACCTACTTTTTATAAGGATGCAGTGAGGTAATATGTGTACTGTTCTTACAAACAGTCTGGACATCCGGAAGTTAGCCTAGTATAAATCAGTTTCCAAGTACCCTTCTTCCTCTATTCTCCATACTCAAAAAAAGGTGACCTGACAAGGGAGGAGCAGCCAGGAGCAAAAAGAACCAGGGAGCAGCAGCTGAGCAGAATGTCATGAGAGGTTTGCTAAAGAATAAGTTTAGGGCAATAAAAGGGTCACTGAGAAAAAATCACCATTGTGCCCCAAGAGAGCCTGCATTTGTCTCCCATCCATATAAATGACATTTACTGCCAAGAGAGAACCACCAACAGAACAAACTAGGTAGAAACATATTTTTCCCCTTTTCATAATCTTTCCCTTGCCTCAATTCCAGAAGACCCAGAAAGAGAAGCAAAGTAGATCATGGCTTATCATCCACTGTACATCCTTTAGTTGTGAAAATGGCTGAGAAAAGGAGAGAAGACCTAAATGGCATAAAAGATTGATATTTAAATTGGACTGGCATGGACTTTTTGATATTTCACAGTGAACAGAAAGCTACAAGATGCACCCAAGATATTGTCATGATGGGAGAAAGGAGATGCAAAACATGGACGTTTCTGAGTCTGGTCAGTTGAATTGTTGAAAGCCCTCGGGATGAAGCTCCACTGCTTTCTCACTTCGGCCGCCCAGCATGACCTCTCCCTCCCTTCCCTCTCTAGATTTGTGATCAGCATCCCCCCAACCCCTGCACCGCCTGATGCTGCCCTGTACTGATACTGCAGGGCCTCTGAGGGGTCATGCTCCATCTTACTACCCAGAGCCATCGATCTCTGCTGCAGAGGCTCTTCCCTACCACCCCGACATCGAGCCAGCTTTACTCCACACTGAGAACAATGACCATGACCAATTTCTTCAAAGCTCTATCACCAGCATCTAACAAACTATCTGGAACATAGGAAATAAGATAATTAGTCCATGAATGAATGAGAGGAGTCATTAGAATTTAAATGTAGTGACAAGGATTCTGGGTGATGGCAGCTCTAATGGCACATAAGGAGGAAGGCGTCATCAGAGGCAGATGGTAGAAAAGCTCTCAGATATCTTACGACAAGCAGTCACTGGTATGCAATAATCCTGAAATTCGCAGTGTGAAGGGGATATGTTTGCATTTGTGTGTCTGTGTAACTATATTAAACTAAGCACAGTAGACTTTAATTCTGTATAATATTTATATTTTAAAGAATGTTGACACAAATCAAAGGAAGCCAGGCATAATAAGTTCTCTGGTAACAGAGACCTACTCTATTTCAGCGTTTTATTTGGGGATGCTTTTATGGCTTTCTGTTGTGGGCAATTGGCTAGAAGATTCTACATGATCTGGCTCTGAGTTCTTTTTCAGCCTCATCTCCTCCCAAATGCCTTATAGCATTTGAGGCTCTAGTCACACTGAACTTTCACTCTTAACTAAATTCAACTAGCTCTTCCAGTTTGTGCTAAAACACTCTCCCCATTACGCAGGTGGTCAATCCTTATTTGTCTTCCTTGGGTACCTTCTTTTCCTAGAAAACTTTTCAGCTATAGATATCCTCTACCCACATCACCTCAGCTACCATATTAATCCATACATACTTCAAGAAAAGCATGATCACACTGTTGTAAAATTGATAATTCATCTTAGTCCTCCCCCTACAACACTGAATAACTTGAGGGCAACTGAATACTGGTTATAGTTTATAATTTTAAGCCCCAACACTGTGACAGATGCAGAGTATGCATTTTGTAAATTTTGTTGAAATGAACAAACACAATTCATGCCTCATAGTAGCTCACACTGCAGTAAGGAAGAAAGACATGTAACGATTTTTATGATCCAGTATGCAAAGCCATAAAAATGTGTGAACACCAGCTGGTGGAACACAAGGACAAGAAAGACCGACTCTACTTGGAGTAGCTTAGAAAGATATGAGAAGATGAAATTTCAGCCTGGCCTTGAATAAATGGATGATTTCCAGTTGGCAAAGGAGGAGGGAAGCATAACAAGAACAGGGGAAAACATTTGCAAGGCCAGAGAGTTGTTCAAGATAATGGCATGTTCGAAGAACAGGGAGAGGTTCAATGCAATCTTTAAAAATAAAAGCCTCACTGATAGTTACGGTACTGCCCTCTGTCTCGCCTCCTCTTGTCAAAGCTTAAAAATGTTGCCTCCACAATTTCTCCATTTCCTCACCTCCCACATGCTCAGCCCACTGCAATCTGGTTGCCTTTACTTTAATCAGTAAATGCCTCCTTGTTCTTCATCTAATGACACATTTGAATCCTTTTCTTGGCTTTACCATAACTTAGGACATTGTTGTTCTTTACCTACTTTTGCAATGTTCTCCTGCATTGGCATTAAACTGCCTTTTCCTCATGTTATGGGAAACCCTTGGGAAAATCATCATGGATCTGAGACCTTCTGCATCTGCCAACAATCTACATGTAATGATAACTCCTGGAAAATGTATAGAGTAACAGCACTGGGTTTTTATTATTCTTAATCAAGGCAGACTAGTTCTGTGTGGCTATTCCATAAAGACAGACTCCACTGCTGCAACCTGGAGAAAAAAACATGCAACATCTGTGATTTTTACTTAAGAAATCACTTCATGTTCAGAAATCATAGTTGTTTATTATTTAGTTTATGCAAAAGAAATGGCAGGTAATAAGGAATGCCCTTTTCCCTTGGAAGCCAAGAGCAGTAGGACTGGATATAACTGGTTCCTACAACCCTCCCTCTTGTGAGAAAGTAGGACAGAGTCACACTAGTCGAACTGCTTTTATCTGCCCTTTTTTCTGAAACTCTTACCCCACCACATAAGTAAGGTGTTACTATGGCAAAACCTCTGGGTTCTTCCCAGTACCAGATTAACCCTACTGCCTTCAGTATCCAGAATCCTATCTCAACAGAGGGCTATAAATGATTCAGATATCTGACTATTGCACATCATTGCATCCAATAAGGAATAAAAGGCAGTGGTCTCTGACTTTTGTTGTTAAGAACCAAAGCACATTTCTTTAGCTACATTTAGAAATGACACCTTCAGATAAGGGTTAATACCTAAGTCCTGTGTCAATTTTTAACCAAATATTGAGATCCAATAACTCTTTAAACTTCTCTATAATATGTAAACTACTGAAGGCCATAATACCCCAACAATATCTGGGGAGTCTAAGAAATAATGCACTCAGTATTTTCAGACAGGTAGGAAAGTATTAATGGAGGGGAATGAGATGACCAATAAACCAAGCTCACCATTTACCTGTTGCCTGCTTTGAAACAGGTTAATGGTGAACTCTAGATCAGAAATCTTGAGATAACTTCAAAGTTTCCTGTTCAAGTCTAACCCTAAGGCTTAGCACCACAAGAGACGACCATTTGGACTGAGATTCTAAGTCTATGTTCTGGTGCAATAATTGGTGGCTACAGCACTTATGCCCGGAGAATGTGCACATACAATGAAAATGTTTACTAACACTGGAAAAGACCTCCTATACAGAAACTAAGGAGGAAAGAAAGAAAAAAAAAGCAGAGGGGTGAGTTATAAATCACAAAAATGCACACGCCTACTACAAACTTTGTCAATTATCACCTACTAGTACATTCCTGACTTTAATTACCTTCTTAATCATGAATTTTTTAAGTGTTGAAATAAAAGATTTTTAAAGTTAATTGCAGACATTGTAATTAGAATCTTTAATTATAATTTTGATGTGTAACTTCACTGGACAATTACACTGGTTAATGATTCTAAGAAGCAGTGTGTGTGTGTGTGTGTGTGTGTGTGTGTGTGTGTGTGTGTGTGTGTGTGTGTGTGTGTGTGTGTGTGTGTGTTCTTTTGGTTCTTAATTCTTTTTGCTATGCTGCTTTTTCCTCCCAGGCTAATGTCACAGCAAATCTACATCACCAATCTGAAAAGGACTTGGAGTTTTAGGGCTTGTTCCTGAGTATGCACACTGCATAGAAATAAAAGTGTACCAGCTAAGCTACTAACAGTGAAATTAACTCTAATTTTTATTCTTTCCCCATTAACAAACTGCTTATGTAAGACATGAATTATATATCTTGATATCCACTTTTACATATGGGTAATAATAATATCGGTGTGTTTTCCCTTTAAATCAAAATAAATTCCTTTCTTTGTAGAGTGTTACATACACGTTTCATTTCTTGACCTGGCCACCTACACTAACATTAATTCAAACTTTTCCTCATTATTTATCTTGCTTTACAGAAAAAGTAAGATTAAGATTGAAAACCACTCCATTTGATCATCATGAAGACCAAACCATTTCTCTTCGCAAAATGTATACCTGCTTTTAAACTGAGTTCTACTTCCCTATTAGATTTACAACATAAGTAATATGTGTATTTGTGCATGTCTGTGTTATACATATGTAGGCACATTATTCAACTTTAATTTTCCCCATATCACCTTTCTTTAGATTTGGACAAATATCTAACAATACCTGTTTAGTGATCAAACTATCTGTGATTCTCACTCAAAACCTTCCCCATATCACACATTATTACATATACCAGTTATCAGTGTATTGCCTCTTAGCTGCAAGTCCACTTTCTTTCTCCTTCTTTGTGATACAGGGAAAGGACTCTGTAAACACTGCTCCTTCCAGCTCACACCATGTTAGGCTTCATTATTAGAGGGTGTGGGAGGGATATGTCAATGTCATAGCAAGAGGAGGGATTTTTCTGGTTCTCTTCCTGGTTCAGGGGTACTGCCTGTCTTTGGCACAGCTTTAAAGGACTGGCATGCTGAGAGTTTTCAGCCACAAGGTAGGACATTCCTGTGCCCTAGCTTCACACGTATCCATACATGCTTCCTTCCCTGCACCAATGGCCTGTTCCTATAGCAGCAATATCCTTCCCAGTGAGGCCTGAATCTCAGCCCTGGGGGGAAGGGCGCTCTTCCAAGTCCTTGGTTCCTTCCCTGTTAGTGAGGCTACACCCCTAGAAGTAGAATATGCCTTCTGTATTTACTAATTCTGTATTGCTTAGAGTCTTCCCTTACCCTGTTTTATTCTTCAACCTCCTGTACTATTTAATATAATTCACTATATTAAATTTTCCCTATTCAAATTGTTACTATGGAGCTTTTCTTCTGACTGCACCTTGATAGTAGAGTAAGTACGTGCCCACTTGGCAGTCTTGCAATTATCAGAATCCCAAACCAACGATTGGAAAGACTGAGTGAACAGGTGAATAACAAGAGAAGTAAAGTAGAAAATCTGACATGACCAAAGAGAATCCTGTAGGACTGTGTTTGGCTGATGATTCAAGGGAACTGTATCATTAGGAAAAATGTCTAGGATCTTCAAACATTTCAAGGGCCTACTGAGATGTTAAATATGTGTTTTATTTTAGGGAATATTTCCATATATAGATACACATGCACAAACACATACACACACACTCACACACACATACACTCCAACACAGAAAAAGAAAACTAAAAATATCAATATAAGTAATTTTTAAAAATTTAAATTTTGTCAACTACAATCCCAGTCAACTACATTTGACATATAGTTTGGAATGTGAGTGCATTTTAATATAATATATGGCAGGGTCTCCCAAAATAAGAAAGCATACCTTAAGCCTGCTCATTTTCTTTTAAGTTCTTGGATTAAATTCACTGAAGATACTGAAGTTTTTAATTCAATTCAGAAATGAAGTAATTTAAATTTGTGTTCTGTTGCTAATGACTTCACATCTAACATCAGCTACCAGATTTTATTTTAAATTTTTGCATATAAACTTATTAACACTTATTTTATTTTTAAGAATGACAGCAGCAAACAGAACCACAGACACTCAACCAGTAGACATGTGATTGATCATGAATGCTTCCATCAGAAGTAATGGGATGTGGTATACTTGACCTTTGAGTCTTTAGCTTCACGTATCAGGATTCCGTGCTCTTGGCTTCAACTTGACACCAATTGATTCCTTATGTTGACAGTTCACTTTAATTCTTGCAGGAGAATTACAGTGCTTTTCCCATTTCTTTTTTCAGATATGAGTTTTCCCACAATTCTAACTATAGAATTTAGAATTTGTGAAAATACATAAATTTACCGATAAATGACTAGAAGGAATTCCTACCTGGAAACATTAACTAAACAATCAGTGTTTTCTTTTCTAAACAAAATTTCAACATTACTAAGGTATAACTGAAAAATAAAATTTTAAGTCATTTAAAGTGTACACAGTGGTGATTTGATGTATATATACATTGTTAAAGGATTTTCCCCATCAGTTAATTAGCACATTCACCACCTCATATTCATCTTTATTTTGTGCACATGTGTGTGAGAACATTTTAGTTCTATGATCAAAGAATTTTAATTATACAATACACTGTTATTAACCACGGTCATCACATTTTACATTAGATCCTCAGACCTCATTCATCTCATAGCTGAATCTTTGTACCCTTTTACCAACCTCTTCCTTTCTTCCCCAATCTTAGCCCCTGGCAACCCCTTTTCTACTCTCTATTTCTGTGAATCTGACTTTTTAAAAAAATTCTGCATGTAAGTGATACCATGTAATACCTTGTCTTTCTCTGGCTTATTTCACTTAGCATAATGCTTTTTAATGTTGTCACAAATGTTAGGATCTTGTTCTTGGCTGAATAACATTCATATAAATAAATAAATATGTGTGTGTGTGTGTGTGTTTATTTATTTATTTATTTATTTATATTTATATATGTATGTATGCCATGTTTCCATATCTTGGCTGTGTGAATAAATTTTCCTCCTTTTTTAAAACTGGATTGTTTTAAACTGGTATTTTTTTTCTTTTTTTTTTGTTATTGAGTTGTGTCAGCTCTTTATGCATTTTGGGTATTAACCCCTTATCAGATATATGATTTGCAAATATTTTCTGCCATTATATATTCATCTTGTTTATGGCTTCCTGTGCTATGCAGAAGCTTTTTTTTAGTTTGATGTAGTCCTACTTGTTTACTGTTGGGGTCAAATCCAAAAATAATTGCCAAGACCAATGTCAAATAGTTTATCCCCTATGTTTCCTTCTACTTTTATGGTTTCAGTAGTTACATTCAATTCTTTAACCCATGTGAAATTGAATCTACCAGCTTTCTAAATGTGTAATCCTAAAGGATGATCAGAACAAACAGGAGGATTAGTCTAATCCATTATTACCACTGGAAGAGAGTCATTTTGTACACTTTGCCAAAAATATATGACTGAGTTTATCTAAAACTCCCAAATAACAAATACTTGATGAGTCTAGAAAAATCACATATGTATTTTTGGCTTTTGATTTTTTTGAGATTAAATCATTCATTTTGCAAAAAATAAAACAAAAACTTTAGTGTAGTAACTGTTACTACTAATATTTACAACACAAAATACACAACATTGAAAATTTTGATATTTTGGGGTCCTACATACTGGCCTTTCTGTTTTGGCCAGTAATAAGACACTAAAGTAACCATATGAGAATCATCATTTATGTAATTATTCTGTAGTTTTTCAATGCAGTGCTAGACAAAATTCTGCCTTCTCCACTTGATTCCAAATAGGTTAGATGCTCATTCTTAATGTGTCTCTGTAATATTCGGGAGCATTTACTAAGACACGCTATAAAGACATATTATCTTTACAGCCAACCAATAATATTTGGAATCCACACCCTTGTTAAATACATCTCTGTCATCTTTTCATGTTCCTACACACTTAAATTGACCTACAGAAAGAGGCAGATTAATATTTCAGGTCACAATATAAGATACTGCAAGGAACTGGAGATGGTTATGTTGAAAATAGGTTTCTTCCTATTTATGAAGACTTGTGACTAAGGCCCAGAATTGAGGGGAAAAAAAGACACTTAAATCTTCACATTCTAATCTGAAAGAACTTTGAAGTCTTGCCATTGTTCGGTTTCAACCATCTCCCCGAAGTTCAGGGCCATCATTCCTCTGCCACCTTACATTTTCAGCCATCCAACTCAATGTAAGAAAAGGGCTATGAGTTCAGAGAAGTGGCTCTTGTGGAATAAAAAGCAAATATTTTATGATAAAAGTGGTATATCTGCTCCCTCAAGGAAAGGTAGAGATAACCCAATAAATTGGCTAACAATATTTATGAATGTCTCCACAAAAGGAAAACCTTTAGTTTTTGTGGCTTTATCTTGGGGGAAAGCCCGTCATCCTGCTCCCTAGGTTATCAGAGAGGGAAGAAAACTGCGGAGAGATGATGGAGGGAGGATGACCAGGCAAGGCACAGAAATGGGCGTCTCCCTGAATACTCCCTCCCCGGGATAGAAGAGGGCAGATGAAAAATTATTTCAACTAAAAATTCCATAACAAAGCACTATAATTAGCTACAGAAATGGAATACTGATTGCCAATTTTTTTATGCTAACTCAAGAATTTATCTATAATGTTCCTAGTCCACCAGTTACTAACCCAACAGACCAATTTCCCTCTCCTACCCACCTCACTTTAAAGAAAAATAAACATCAGTTACATAGAATGTAAGATGGTCAAGATTCTAGTTTTCTTTAGATTGATTTACATATGCTTACTAAGGATGTAGAATGCATGTACTGTATGTATTCAGAAAGCATGACAAGGATCCCACCTTACTCAATACCTTTGGAAAGTGTCCATTTATGACACTGAGCATGATCACATTCTGTAAGAAGCAGTTGTCTATGAATCTGTACAGACGTTACTTATGGAAGTCCAAGCAGGTGTCTTATTCCTAGAAAAAGGTTCTCAGTAATATAATCACTTTTATTAAAAACTTTTTACAACACTAAACTTAGGTAGAGACACTTTGAATATATATATATATAAAATATAAAGAGTTAATTTGAACACTCAAGCTGGAATGGTGCACCACAGATACAAACAAACATCTTAAACTCACCATGTATTTGGGTATACTAAATAAGTATGAGAAAGATACATAATTCTATAAAACTAAAAATACTTGCTTATTCTAAATGCTCCTACTTCCCATTATATGAAGTAAAAATACTATTTAATGAAAACTCACCATATCTGTATCTGAGACAGGGCCAAAACTGGTCACGTAGATGTTAGTGAAGACTTCAGTAATACTGTCTGATATGAGAAAAAGAGATTGAATATAGATAACATGTAATGAGAGCCACAGAGAGAAAAGGGGTCAAATATATGGCATAGTTAGAAAGCTACATAATGTTTAGGAATATTGCTTTTTATTTTCTTTTCAACTTTCACAATCAAGAAAAATATCTACATTGCTCAATTATTTCATAATCCTTAATGCTAAATGCCTGGAAGTATTATGACATTCTTACTGGGAAACTATACCTGATTAGAATGTTCTGTTTTAAGCATGTTGCTCAGAATGAATAGATTTTTAGAATCTATCTTCATTGAACTGTTTTACAATAAATTTATCACCATAGAAAAATAAAGTGTGGTTAGTATAGTTACCATTTGGTACAGTCCTAAATTTGATTTTTAAACTAAATATTTCAGGTGGTTTTTCATGATGGTAGAGATTTAGTTTGTAGATTGTAAATTAGTATATAGCCCAAATAAAGCACAAAAACTGATTGTTGATCATTATAAATAAATGTAATTCATATTAATATAAAAAGCTCTATTATTCAGTGACATAAAAATAAAAGCAAATGACCTACATTAATCATAATGAATTACTTCCAAATGAGTTTAAATGTATTAGAGAATGCCTAAAATGCTAAGTTTGAAGTGAATTACATTCTAAAGTTATATAACTTATTGACTGTAACACAATTAACTGGATTGCTCTTTTAAACGGTTGATTTAGATCTTTGATTTTAAGTAAGCCAAATGATGATGGTGGAAAAGCTCAAAGAAAAGATTTAAAGGAAAAACCTTTTCAATATTCTTACAGGAACTAGAAAGTACATCATTAATTTCTGTCACCATGAACTGAACATCTCATCTGCTAATGTCAGATTTGTAATTCTACACAATATTATGAAATATTTTTAATATCATACTGGACATTAATTCACAACCATGAAAGAGAAAGTAATCTAAGTCTGGGCTATAGTATCCACTAAGGCAAAAATAAAAAGTAAAAAGGATTTTGAAATAACAGAGTAGACTTTAAATGCTTTAAAGGACTTGAAATACAATAACCTGCATGACAAACCTATGAGCTAGATTCTCTGTTATAATCCTAATATTGATGTACAGAAAGGTGAAGTAATGTGCCCAGTGACCCACACTTGGCAGAGGAGAGACAGCCAGGTTTTCGAACCCCAGCAATCTGGTTCCTGAGACTTCAGGGTAAACCAAAGTATTATACCACAGACAACAATAAATTTGAAACTAAAAGTGTTTTCTCATTAATGGCATATTTCTATTCATCATCATACTCTATTCCAAGAGTACAGATATAATGTTCCATGTAAGTATATTTGACAAACTTGATTATTTTACATTCTATTTTATTCCAAAAACTGTATGTATGAATTGTATCATAAAACTCATCTGAAACATAAATATATTTATAAAGTTCATTCTCAGCTGCCACACTCCCCAAAGAGCCGCACAGGAGCAGTTTCACGGACCTGCAGCTGGTGCGGTCACACAGGGCCCTGTGCGCAGAAGAGCCCCATGTTTAGCTTAATGTTCTGTTTTTGTTCTCTTGAAATTCTTTATTATTTTTTGAATAAAGGGCTCTGCATCTTCATCTTGGACTGAGTCTCCCAAATTGTGTAGCTGCTCCTGGACCTGATTTATATAAGCTATGAGAAAGAAATAATGAAAATAGGACTCAAGTTTGTTTACTTTTTCCTCTTATATTCATACTAAATCAATCACGTTATCTCATTTATTCAATAAACAATTGAATAAAACTTTAGTCATTCTAGATATTGATTTAAAATGTTCCAGAGAAGAGAAATTAAAAAGTTAAAGGAATTCTTCATCCAAATAAAGTTAAATGAAATTAATCTTCTTAGTCTGATTAATGAAATAAATCTCCTTAGTAAATAGATGAACTAATATTTTGGTGGCAACTTCAGTCTGTGCATTTCAGGGACTATGAGTTGCCCTTAGTCTAGAATAGTAAAGTTAGAGAAGAGAGATGACAAAAAATGAGTGACTATATTCCTGGTAAGGATATGAAGAAATACCCATTATATGCCAAATGGCAAGTAAAGAGGAAGGGAGAGTATTATTGGTACCTAGTGGCTGCAAGAAAATGCCAGCTAAGAATCCAAACAGAGAGAAAGAAACAAGAGCACCCTCAGAGCTGTAAGCAGTATGAGGAAGGAACACCTAAAGATGCAGAACACAGATATGCAAAGTTACCTTAAAGAAAAATGCTTCCATGGCTTATTGACTTCATGCACAGTTAAAGAATATGTACTGCAAGGGACAGTTTCCTGTTATGGAAGATCAGAAAAAGGAAATTCAGCAAGCTACAACACTAACAATGAATACCCAATAGCTATCTGAGTTGGGAAAGGGATTCTTGGTAATGAGACTTTGAGGATTTCTGTACAGATGGATGCACAGAGTTGTCAACAGCCAACATGTATAGTGAAATATTTTAGTGTGATCACTACAAATATTTGATACATCTAACACAACTTACCAGGGCTCTATACTTGAAGTGCAATCTTTGATTATGATTTGGCTTTCCATAAGAGAAGGGAAGGAAAGGAGAGGGAAGATGAGATTTTATGAATAGACATTATTTCTGGATCTTGTGACACTAACTTGTCAAAGTAACCCATAGTATATTCTGGTTTTCTTTTCTTTGCCCATGTGGACTTAGACCAGGGTTTGTGTTGTTATTATCTGTTACAATATTCTGATCCATGTGGCACATATGTATCACAGAGTAATTCTGAAATTCAGTCTCTGCATTTCAGGGAGTATGAGTTGCCCTTTCAAGTTCTGACCACATTTAGTGGATGTACAAAGCACTGTCCTGACTCAGTCTTCACACTGGCTATTACCTCTTCACTTCCATTCCTAGTTAATTGCTCCTCTGCCTTTAAGGCTCAATTTAAATATTTTCTCCTCAGATAAGGGCTCCACAATTCCCCCTATATAATGTAACTCTACAACTCTCATTTTCTCCCTCTAACACTTACTTTCATGGAACTTTCTTGAATTTGCCATTATTTTCATACCTTAATATATATATTTTTACTTTGTACATGTGGGTGGGTGTCTATCTCCTAACCAGGATTCAAATTCACTAAAAGACAGGGTCTGTGTCATTTCTGTTCACTGTCACATCACCAGTGCTTAGCACACAATGAGTACCCCATATTAGATGTTTTATATTTGAATAAACAAATAATGTCTAACTATAGTTCACATAGAATATATGCCTTTTCCCAAAATATTTCATCCACATTTAAAATGGCCACGAATAGTTGTTACTACTCATACGGAATGGGCACTGTCATTTGTGACAGCAGAGCTCAGACTACCCATTGACAGATAAAGTTGAAAGCCTAGGGAATTTGTTCTAGTGAAGAAACTGAAAGTCAAGCAAAAGAGAAGTATGTATTTTAAGAAAGCACTATTTCAGTGGAAACCAAAATTTACCTACTGAACAGTAAGCAACTTTTAACAGAAATGTCCACCATGAGTTACCTCAAAATAAATAAATGTTCATCAGCTAAATTTTTGGCTTTAGGAATATCAACAGCATAATATGCAGAAGGCAAAGGATCTTCTATATAGATTTTTCCAAAAGCTAATAATGAGACACCATGAAGTTAATAATAGGTATTTTTATAGAAATAAAAAATGCATGCAGTAAACAGAAAAGAATGTGTGATCCTTAGGAACAATAATCAAATTCAGGATGGCAGCTGTTATTGGGAGGGAAAGGAATAACACACTAGAGGTGCACATGGAACTTCTCATGTATTTCTAGTATTTTCCCTTCCTTTAAAATTGATCTTTATCAATTTTGGAAAGTCAAGATGTAGTGAAACTGGTCATGGAAAAAATAACACTGCTCTATACTTTTTTGAATGCTTGAAATACTTCATAGAAAAAATAAATAAGTAGCCCCGAAAGATGTGTAAAATAAACACATAAATCATTTCAAGAAGGGTTTAAATTAATTCATGAAATTGTTCTTCACTGGGTGATACAGCACACAGCAAAAATCAAGCCTACTTTAAAAAATGCTTTGCAAATAGTTTGATTCATGCAGAAGGGCGAGGTATCAGCTGTGAAGAAAGGAAGAGGTATCAAAAAGATCGGATATGCCACAATGATAATACTGTCTGTATACATATACATTCAACAAGGTATTCACTGAAAGACTGTGATTTGCAGAATGTTATGTCCAGGGCTATTGTACTAGAAATGTTTTTACGTTATTAACAGTGGGCAAACTCAATCAGAGGAGATGGAAGACAACATATCCAGTTTGGAAAAGGTTGCAGTAGTTGAGGCAAAAGAAAAAAAATGACATTGAGAATAGAAAAACGTAGAAATCAAGGAATTTTTAAAGCGGTGCTGTTAAAAGATGCCAAAGCAAGCCCTGTTGTTTGACTATTAGACTATCTTTAGAGCCTGGAAACAAGCAGTTGCAGTAGAATTGTAAGGACAAAAAACAAATAAAGGAGGATTGGAAAGTCATGAAGCCATGAAGACAGCAAGTGGAAAATATTTTCTTAAACACCTTGTCAAAAAAATATGTGAATAAAGTTGTGGATAGTTGAATTGTACTGGGTAATGTAACACACAATAGCAATCAAACCATTCAAACAAAAATCTCTAACATTTGGCAAGAGTAAAATCATGTCTCTAAAGTTTTTTGTGAATGATTGATGGACTTTTGAAATTATGCATATAAGGTCTGTTGCTTCCAGAGGTTCATTACAGGCGGGTGCATGACTTTCAACACAACTGAATATAGCCGTTGACTTTTGTTACTTCCTCAGTGAGGCCATCTTATCATCCTATTTTAAAGTTCAACAATTCCACATCCCTCCCTGTTCATTTAATTACTATGATTACTGTTTAGTGCCTGTATCTACCCATATGGTAAACACAAGCTACAGATGGCTATCTAAATTTAATTTTCAATTAAAACAAAAAAGGTTGGTTCCTCAGGCATACTAGCCATATTTTATGCACATGTAACTATTGCTACCATATTGGATAGCAAGTTGAACATTTCCATCATCACAGAAGGTCTATTAGATAGTACTGGTCCATATCCTCCGACTAGAAGTTAAGTATGAAGTCAGGGACTTTTGTTTGTTCAGAAAAGTTAAAACCCCAGACAACTCCCAACATAGTGTATATTCTTAATAAATCTTTGTCAAATAAGTGAATTCTCATTCTTAGTTCAGAGTCATCTTAAAGTAGACATAGCCTCTGGTGTCATAATGGAGCTTACTATGACCTAGTAAACAGAGATACAATGCAAAGTCAAATAAATTTATAATTACAATTACACAATTACAGACATGACATATGTTATGACAGCATATAACAAGGGAAGACTCGTCCTAGGAACACTTTCTTCACTTGGTCTCTGTAACATCACAATCTCTTGATTTTATTCCAATCTAACTGGTTGCTTCTCAGAATCCTTCACTCTTTTGCTCCCTCAACTTGTTAATTTTGGAATGCCCCAACATTCATTTTCTGGTCCCCTAAAACTGAGTGAATGGGTCCCCTAAAACTGAGTGATTTTGTCAAATACTTTTTATGAATGTATGCAGATGATCATGAAGTAGTTGACCTTTATTCTATTAACATGGTATATTACATCAATTTATTTTCATGAGTTGAAGCTACGTTGTTTTCCTGGGATATACTTCACTTGGTTTTAGTGCAAAATTTTTAATTTGTTGCTGTATTAAATTTGTTAGTATTTTGTTGAGCATGTATATGTCCAAATTCATAAGATATTGGTCTGCAGTTTTCTTTTCTTACAATGTTTTTGTCTTATTTTAGTGAAGGGTCATAGTAGACTAATAAAATGAGCTGGGAAGTGGTCTCTTCTCTCTATTTTTTTAAGGAAAATTTGTGAAGGATTGGTGCTACTTCTTTAAATATTTTGTAAAATTCAGCAGAGAAGCAATATGGTCTTGGAATTTGCTTTGTGGGCAGTTTTTTTTTCTTTTTTGAACTAATTCAGTCTCTTTCCTTATATAAATCTACTCAGATTTTCTATTTATTTCTTTGTTAGTTTTGACAGTTTGAATCTTCCTAGAAATTTGCCCACCTCATCTAGGTTATCTAATTTGTTTTCATACAAATACAGTACAAAGACATTTCCTTAAAGTATTCCTGTAGGGTCCATATTAATGACCTTCTCATTTCCAAAAGACTAATTTGAGTCTTCCTCACTTTTCCTGATCACTCTAACTATCTATCAATTTTGTTGATCTTGTCAGAGTCAAATTTTGTGGGGTTTTTTTTTGTTTTCTCTTTTTTTTTTCTATTCTCTATTTCAGTCTTTTCCTTCTTCATATTTCTTATTGCTTTTCCCTAACTTTAGGTTTAGTTTCCTCTTCTTTCTTTAAGTGTGGTAAGGTAGAATCTTACATTATTGATTTGAGATCTTTCCTTGTTTATAATGCAAGCATTTATAGCTATAAATTTCCTTTTACCATACTATAATTGCATCCTGTAAGTTTTGCATGTTGTGTCTTCACTTTCATTCATCCAGAAGTATTTTATAATTTCATGTGTGGTTCCTTCTTTCACTCATTACTATTTACGAGTATGCTATTTAATTTATATATATTTGTGAATTTTCCAAATTTTTTTCTTACTGATTTATTCCATTAATCCTTTGTGATTAAAGTACATATATAATTTTAATTAGTTTAAATTTATTGAGCTTGTTTCATGGCCTAGAAAATAATCTATCCTTTAGACTATTCTATGTGCAGTTGAGAAGAATGTATATTCTGCACTGGGTAGAGAGGACTATAAATACCTGTTTCAGTCTAGTTGGTTCATAGTGCTTTTCAAATATTCTGATTCTTTGTTGATGTTCAGCCTAGTTGTTCTATCCATTGTTGAAAGCAGGGTATTGAGTCCCCAGATATGGTTGAAATGTCCACTTTTCTCTTCAATTAATATGTTTTTGATTCATATCTTTTGGGGATCTATTTATAGGTACATATATTTATAAATTTTATGTCTTCTTGATGGAGTGTCACTTTTATCATTTTAAAATTCCCATCTCTGTTTCTAGTAAAGATTTATCTAAAGTCTATTTTGACCAGGATTATTATTTCCATTGTCTTACTGTTTGCGTAGTGAAATTTTTTCTATCCTTTTACTTTCAACCCATTATGTATTTGAACCTAAATTTTATCTCCTATAGACAGCATACAGAGTAATCATTTTTATCCGTTCTGCCAATCTCTGATATTAGTTCAAGTGTTTCATCCATTTATACTTAATGTAATTATTAATAAAGTAGGATTAATCTGCTGTTTGTTATTTGTTTTTATATTTCATGTCTTTTTATTTTGTGTTATATAGCCAATTTCTAATATACCATTTTAATTTTCTTGTTTATTTTCCTTCATTGTGTTATTTTATTAATGGTTGCCCCAGATATTACAATTAACATCTTAAATTAATCAAGTTGGTATTAATACCAATTTAATATCAATAGTAATCAAATGCTTGTCTACTTATAGTTCCTTCCACACACTCCTTCTTTGTGCAATTCTGCCATACAAATTAAACTTTTATACATCTTTAGGCAATCAATCCATTAATTCATGGTTTATATAGTTTTCCTTTAAATAAGATAGAAAAAAATATTCCAGAAAAAAATACATTTATACTGTTTTTTATACTCAGCTATATATTTGCTTTTTGGCATCCTTTTTATTTCTTCATGTAGGCTCAAGCTACTGTCTAGGGTTCTTTATTTCAGTCAAAATGACTCCCTTTAGTATTTTGGAGGTAGGGGGTCAGGTCTGCTAGTGAAAATCATCTTAATTTTTATTTATCTGGGAATATTTTAATTTCTCCTTCATTGTTGAAACATAGTTTTTCTGCATACAGAATTCTTAGTTGACAGACTTTTTCATTCAATGATTTGAATATGTCTGCCTCTGCTTTCTGGACTATATTGTTTCTGATGAGAGGTCAACTGTTTATCTTTATCGAGAGTCCCTGTACATGGCAAGTAATTCTTTAGTTGCTTTCAAGATTCTCTCTTTGTCTTCTTTCTATGGTTTGACTGTAATGTCTCTGTATGAATTTCTTTGAGCTTATGCTTTGATTTAATTAAGCTTCCAGAAATGTAGATTAATGTTTGTCTTCATAATTGGAAAACATTTTAACAATGATTTCTTTAAAAATTCTTTTTGCCCTTTTCTCACTTCTCCTTCTGGGGCTTCCCGATGTTGGTGTGCTTGATAGTGTCCTGTGGATCTGTGAAGCTATATTCATTTTCTTTTTGTTATTTTTTCCTCTGTTCCCCAGACTGGATAATCTCAATTAACCCTTTTCAGGTTTACTAATTTTTCTGCCAATTCAAATTTGCTATTGAATCTCCCTAGCAAATTTTCACTTCAATTATTTTTTAAATCCAGAATTTCTATGGTGTTCTTTTTTAAATATATAATATCTGTGTTATTATCAATATCCTCTTTTTGGTAAAACTTCATTTTTGTACTTTTTAAAATTATTTTGACAATGCTCCCTTTAATTCATTGATATTTAGAAAAGCTCATTTAAAGTCACTGTCTAATAAATTTAACATTTAAGTTTCCTCAAGGGCAGTTCCTATTGTTTTTATTTTCCTACATATGGATCATAGTTTCCTGTATCTTTTCATGAATCATCTTTTGTTATGACTCTGAAAATCAGATTCGCTCCATTCCACAGGGTCTGTGTGTGTGCACGTGAGTGTGTGCAGTGGGATATGTCTTCAATACTCTAGCACAGTTTACAACTCTTTTTTAGCCTTCATTTCCTGCTTTTGCAGAACTTCTAGGTCATACCAAGGTGGAAGATAAGGGATTCTCAGGCATTTTCAGGGTCTGTGCACAGCCTTGCACAACACAGCTTTCTAGATTCAAATACAGACTATGTCTGAGGTTTTAAAAACTCCTAATAATCATCTCAGTCCTCAGTTTTTCATTTCAACTTTTCTGGCAAGCCTTTTCTTAGACCCCCATCAGTATCTCTGTTAAAATAGCTATGATGTTAAACAAATGATGCTGAGTTTTTTCATCAAATGCCTTGGGGATAGAACTGTCCACACAGAGCAAGCTAAGATCAAATACAGACAAGCTCTGAGTATGATATATAGAATAATTCTATATATATATATCAGTCAAAAATTGATATGTAGAATTTATATAATACTACATGCCTATATACTATATATACTATATATACTTCTTACAGATTGCTATCTCACAGGTCAAACAGTGGTAGTTCTCCGGGATAGGGACTTCGAGGAGCTCTATATCCATAGTGTCCTCTCTGGTGGCTACAAGGTAGCTGTTTTTCACAACTGACATAGTCAATAAGCTGTTGGTTTCTCAGGCAAGCACAGAGCTTCAGAAAATGGGATAGGGTAAGGAATACTAAAATGGTACTAAACCTGTTCTTACTGAAGTCCATCAATTTTTAAAAAATAAATGCTCCTTGAATTGTTGCAAGATTTTGTTTAACTTTGAGAATTCTGAGAAAGTTGATTACATAGTTTGCCAGTGCTCTTACTGCTTTTTTTGGATGAGTGAATTTTCAGAGGTCCTTACACTACCATTCCACAAGTGTTTTTCCACCATCTTCCCTTAATTCACAAATCAGACAGTGTCTCTTCTTTTTACAAAACCCTCTAATGGCCCTTCATCTCACTCGGAGTGAGAGCTGCAGCCCTCAAATTGGCTTACACAGCACTTTATGACCACACCCCGATATCTCTTCTGTTTCATCTTCATCAGCTCTTCACCCTCACGCCTGCCTCACTGACCTCCTGGATGTTCGTCACACATTCCTGGGCTTTGCATAGACATTCTTTCCTGCCTGGGAGAACCTTTTCACAATTTTGGTGCATAGCATACTTCCTTACCTCACTTACTTAAGTATTTTTGTATTTACTTATCTATTTTAATAAATATTTATATAATACTAATGCCTATGTACCATTTATATAGTCCTATAAGCATTATTCTAAATATTTCACAAGTATTTGCTTAAAAATTATTCTTTTCAGTGAGCTTAATATTGACACCCTAATCAAACTGCACCTTCTCTTCAACCCTTACACTTAGGACACCCCTCCCCCTGTTACTTTGACCCTTTTTATTCTCTTTTTTCCATAATAATGATACCTTCCAGCATTCCCATGTAATTTGCTTACATATTATGTACATTTGTTTAAAACTGAAACTCTCAGAAGCCAGGGATACTTGAACCTGTATGATTTACTGATATGTTCTGATCCCATAGAATAATTACTGAAACATAGTGAGCTCTGAATAAATATTTGTTGAGGGATTTAATCAATGAACCTGACCCAGTTTGAGATGGAAAGGATGGGATTGGGACTGATTTCCTTGATCAAACAACATTTTACTGATATAAAAAAGACACACTATAGAGATCCTAGATAAGTGTGTGAGTTAGAAGGAGGCACATGAGAGAATGTTTAGTTCTTAGCAGCATAGGGGTAACTATACATTCAAAGATCCTGAGATGGACAATGGGTTGATCTTTTCAGGAAATGAAAAATGTCCAGTGAAGTGGGAGAACAGAGAGGGTGTGAGAGAATCATGTAAGATGGATTTAAAGAAATAGGCATGCTAGATTGTGCATGCTTTTAATTGTGTGATCTTGGACAAATAGTTTCATCTGAAAAATATGAATGATAACCATATCTACTTCTTGGGATTGTTACAAGGATTAGTAAATTAAATTATAAAAGTCATTTATAAGAGCTACATAGAAAGTAATATAAAAGTGTTTGCTATCTATGTATATCTGTAGCTAAATGGAGAGTCCTGGGTTAAAAATATACATTATGGAGTCCTTGGTTCCAGTGAGTAATAACTGGAAAATTATTTAATCTTTAATGCATCTAAGTTTCTTAATTTCTAAAATAAGAAAAGTAACACAAAACCCTCCCTGGGTTTTGTCAAAGATTAGGCATGCAAGGAGTATAGAACAATGTCAGATAACAATGTTCCATAATGTTGGTTGTTATTATTGTTACTGTTATTATATGCTATGATTGGACTCCAAGGAGTAAATCAAATCACAAAAGGTCAGATTATAGACCAAGAAGAAAAAATGACTGCAGTCATAATATTTACAGAACTCACAAAAGAAAATGAGCCAGGGAATTAGGCAGGAAGGAGAATCCAGAAAGGTAGTAAAATCAAAAGCAGAGGAGAATACAATATTCCAACGACTAGAGATAAGAGTGTTTCAAAGGCAGTTTACACACCTAGGAAGAAGGAAGTGATGTACATTCACTGCTACTGATAGATTAAGTAATCTGAGTCCAGAATATTCCTTGGATTTAGAGACCTGGTAGCCAATAATGGAGTAAAGAATGTGAGCAGAGGTCAGCTTGGAGTGGCAGAAGTGGGAGAAGAGGAAAAGACTGGGGTGAGTTTAAAAAACCCTTAAGTTTGATGTGAAGGGGAAGAGGACTCTAGCAACAGGGAAAGATGGGGGAAGAGACAGTTCTTCATTTGCTTGTATAAGGTGGAAGATCATTCAGCACATGATAATGCAGATGGAAGGGACTGAGGTAGTGAGGGAGAGGCTGGGTACGCAAGAGAGAGAAGAGATAATGACAGGAATATCCTCTCAGTGACAGAGGAGTAAGCAGGCAGTGTATTCATTAAAGGAAATTGGCGAGACATACAGGAGGGGAGAAAGAGGATGAAATATCCTCGATTTTATCAGGAGTAAAGAGTCTTGAAATAAATGGAAGTAGGTTTTTAGATCTAGTGGCAAGAAAGTTAAGGTAGTTCCTGGAGAGGAGAGAAAATTCAAGTTACATGCAAAGTACCTGTGCTTCATTCTTATTGTAAAAGATGATGTAAGACAAAAGTTTGATGGTTTAAACAATTATGTTAACAACATTTAAAATATTATACATTCATAGAAGACCAGTGTAGCATCTGCTGCCAGCTCTCAGTCCCTATTCCCTGGACAATCACAACTCCTCTGGATGCTGTGGTGTTCTGCTGCAAAGACCTGTGAGAGGCATGATTCTCCTCCTGAGGGTTTTCTCTGACTGTGCAGGACAAACTGGAAGTAGAGAGAAATTCATACTCCTGAAAGCAGTCAACAATCTGACGGAAGTTGGAGGGAATGTAACTCAGTTTCCTGATGGAAGCTGGAGAGAATGTAACTCATTTTTCTGTCCTTCTCCATAGAGACAACTTAAGCCATATTCCACCCCATTCTCAGAGCACCTCAGAAGGACTGGCTCCAGTTGTCCTCAGCAGTAACCTACTCAACTGTGTTCCTTCTTTGGCTCTTCTCCCTTCCCTGTGTCACCTTGCCACCCCTTCTGCTAGTGCATCTTGGGATCACATGCCAAATTAATGCACATTTCTCTCAGAAGAGTCACTTCTGAGAGAGACTGAAGCCAACTCCAAACATCATTCACTTACTCTAAGAAGAAAAAATTATTGTAATTAGAGACAAAGAACAGATACTGTGTTCACTAGAGAAGTTAACCATCCCAACAGTAACCTATATTGTCTTCACCTCTCTGTAATTTAGATATTAACAGCGATATTAATACGGACATGAACTTAACAATACTAAAAGTAAAATCAAACTGTAGTTGACACCCTGTCAAGAAGATCAAGATGCTAATAACTGTGCTCATTATGTACCATAAATAGAATGTCATGCACTTATTTTAAGACAAGTTAGTCATTTGTGTTTGCTTTAACTGTATCAGCAAAAACAAAGACATTTTGCTTCCTGGGATAATTCCCATAACACCTACACATACCATTTGTCATCAGTCAATTTCATTAAACTCAATACTTAATTAAGTGACTTTTGTGTCTATGGCACTCAGTGTTCCCTCTAAAGTTGAAAACTTTGAATTTGGTAATGTGCTGCCATTCTCCCACAAAGGGATTGCTGCATCTTACCCTATACGGTCCTTCCATTAGTCACTCAATGCACGTTTGATGAAAAGGGATGACTTGAACAATATGGCACTGTACTTGGATGGACAACAAGGTGCCCCTAAAAGCAGGAAGAGTTAAGAACAATAATAAAAACTGTATGTATTGCATTTTGGCATGATCCTTTTTCATTATACTTCTAAGTTTAGGTCTTTGATTCTTTGTGATGATTTGGAAATGTGGAATATCAAACACATATTGAATATATGAAATTTCCTCTGTGTAAGATTCTGGATGATTTTTAATTTTTTCATATTTATATATTCCATTTGTTCTTTTGTTGGTTTACTTTGATTTTTTTTCCCCTACTAATGAAAAGGAATTGACTGAAAAAGTACAGCCTATTTGGGAATCCTGAACAAGAATCAAGATCTGTGTACACTTGTGCATTGTGCATAGGACACAAAGGATCCTTAAAGGATAAACTAAACACATCCCATCAATCATAACAGTCATAGGTTATGGGCTACAACTAAATCTGACTTTAAAATCACTGCAGGGTCTATTTATTCCCAACAGGACTTGGGACAGCCCTAGCCCTGAGAACCATCCCTAGGTAGGAGATTCACCATGCCTCCTTTCTCTTTGAAATGTCTTTCCTAGTACCTAGTGAATGCCAGCTTACTCTGGTGAAGAAGCAGAAGACCACCTCTCCCCCAAAGCACCAATGAAGGAAATCAATCAGGAAAGGGAAGAGGATACTGAATGCACACTGATTCCCATTAACTTAGCAGGGTCATTTAGTTCATTTAACAAGTAGCTACTAATGGTTTACTAAGGATAGTCCAGGACATCTCCAGCCTGACAGGCAAGGGACAGAAGGTGTCTAAAAGCTGTATGTAATACCAGAAGCAGTTTATGTTTCTCAAGGTCATGTTTAATTCAAGCAGTTGCTACATGCTTGGTCCAGGATTCGAGGAAGACATTCTCAAAACAATCACTTCTACTATTACAAGTTAGATTCTCTTGCAAGGAGATTCTAGTGACCCTATTACATTTCAGGTTGTTAAAGATGACATCCTGAGCCCGTGGGGTAGACAAAACTAAGAGTTCAAAGTTCAATCTGGGAACAGGCTATTACAGATCTAGTATTCCTAAGTTAGTTAGTAACTTGGAGCTTATTAGTCAGTCACCAACCTGAAATCCTGTTTTTTTTCTAAATTCAAATGGAAACAGCTTAACAACTGAGTTATGAGGAATTTAAAAATAAAAACTACACTGATACCAATTTATATTTTGCTCCCAAAGTACATATTAATAGGAAAAGATTTTCATATCCATATATGATACGGATAAACATTCATTTTTTAAGACAATGAATTATTTATAAATCCACATAAATTGAGGAGTCTTCACGCATATTTCATATATATTACTAGTATCAACAGGTTGGAAAATTTTACTGTATATGTTTTCTTTATTATGAAAAATGTACATAAGTTAAATTATGCTAGTTGACTTTTTCTTTGATGACCTTTTCACCATCCCTACAGAATACTGCTGTTGACAGCAATATTTTTATTCACTTGTGAAATAATTTTTCTGTTCTTTCTTTACTAGTTTGTAGAAGAAAAGCATTTAAATGTAATAGAAGTATAAACATTGAAAATATATCCAAAAAATTTCAAAAGTTTTTATAGGCCATGCTTTCATATATTCAAAATTTTATCTCCTCTATTTCCAGTCTTGGTAAAAGATACCATCATCTTATCAGTTATCAAACTTTTAAACTCAACCTGAACTCTTACTCATACTCTACATTTTAATTATTCACCAGGTTCAGTCTATTATATTTCCTACATATTTCTAGAAATTTCCTTTCCTCCACCATCTCCCTGCTTCTAGTCTTGTCAGCTTCTATCTGCTCTCCATGATACTTCTGAAGTTTCTCTCCTAATCAAAATTGTTTCATGTCTCTACTATGATCAAATTTTTTTTCAATGATTCTCTTTTGCCCAAAGATCAAGTTTGAAGATCACAGCATGGCATATAAGACCCTGTAAGATCTTTGTCCACATTTCCATCCTGATCCAGTACAGTCCTATGTTGTGTACCTCAGGAAGCAACAGTCCATGTCATTGTCCCTCCCTTATTCCTTTGGGATTTTTTTGTACTTCCTCTTTCTTCTATATAAAATGTCCTCTCATATAGTCCTTGTTCTTAAAAAATAAGCTCAAATAACACTTCCTCTATGAAGTTGTCCTTGCCATCCCTGGATATTTAATTTGTCTTTCTGTTACTTCCAAGGATTGTTACTTCTTCAAATGAAATAATTAAATCACAATGTAACTTTTAATACATGAGAAGTTATTAAATGGTCATGTGTCCCTCACTCCATTAACCACTTAACTTCTCCCAGCTATTTGTTCTATAAGTAACATGGAGAATCATATGATGTCACTTATTTGTGGAATCTAAAAACAAAACAAAACAAAATGAATAAAACAGAGGTAGACTCATAGACACTGAGAAGTGACTCCTGGTTACCGTGGGGAAGGGCTTCAGGTGGGTGGGTGGGGAAAGGGAGGGGGATAAAGGCGCACAGAAATTCTCAATCATGGGGGTGGTAGTACAGCATGGAGAATATAGCCAATGGTTTGTAATATATTTCTATGTTGACAGATAGTAACTGCACTAGTTGGGGTGGGGATTCAATAACGTAGGTAACTGGTGAACTACTGTGTTGTATACTTGAACCAATATAATATTGTGTATCAACTATACTTCAATTAAAAAAATACATAATCATAGAGTGATACAAAGCAACATTTTAAGAATAATCATTTATCATTCATTGTTTTCTATCAGGCAGTTTGTTTTCTTAGAAATACAGTTTTTAATTAAGAAATTGATTTTGATCTTTTTCAACCCTAAGTGGATAACAGATTATGATCAAGAATAAGACCATACCAATTCTATCATACTTAAATATGAAATAAGTCAAAGTATCATCTTTCTACCTATTGATAAGCTATAATAAAATTGCACATAGGAAAACTATAATGATGTAAATTGCTGAGTTATATTAATCATATATGGAAAAGATTTTAAGACAAATTTTAGATTTAGATGCTAAAAACAAAAAATCATTTGCTTTTGTTTCAAATAGAGTTCAGTTCTCACATTCAACAATTCAACATTTTTCATCCAACACTTTTTAAAGTTAAATGCATGGAGAGTCTTGTTGGCAATATTATAAATCCTTGCTATCTTTCCTTGAATCTCCCGGATCAGCTTCAAATAGAAACTCTGTACTTATAACATGGCACATGATATTGTAATTTGAAGATAGTATCACTGTCTTCTTAAAAATAAATTTGGTTTAAAGTTGTATAAAAGGAAGAAAAAATCTCCTAAAATAATTTACTTTATCACCCATCACTGGATGCTGTTTCCTGAAACTATGTGTGTTGGAAAGTGATACATTTAATATGTAATTAGTAAACTTATACAGCAACCCTTAAGTACTTGTCCTCACTGTTGAATTCCCATTGTATGATAATAAAATGAACCTACCACCTACTAAGAATTTCCTACATGCCTAGACTAGGTTATATATTTTACAAATTCATTTTTATGCATCCT
Source organism: Manis pentadactyla (assembly GCF_030020395.1). Taxonomy (NCBI): domain Eukaryota; kingdom Metazoa; phylum Chordata; class Mammalia; order Pholidota; family Manidae; genus Manis; species Manis pentadactyla. Next base: position 38,825,733 of record NC_080023.1, read on the forward strand.
ATAAACTGCATAATTATATTCATTTTATTCTTCATCCAAATTCAACAGCCAATAAGACATAGAGTTGCACTGAAACATTTTTCTCTGACTTAGAATCCTACACTCCTAATTACTCCAATAATAAAATGTCATTCAAAAACCAACCAATGAAAAGGATTTTTCATTTAGTTTGACTGTTTGGTATCTTGAGTAGTCCCAGTATACTTAAACCATATACACTTAATACACACATGTCAGGCACCAGTCTCAAGTTATATATTTGGGAAGATATGATAATATAGAAATAATAATTAAGAAAACTATAGTATAAGTAGTCAGTGCTAGTTTTGCAAAACATAATATCATTTAAAGCTTAAGATGAAAAGTTTATATGTATATGTATGTGATATACACACATGATTTTCACATATAAACTTTCATCTATCATACACATATCATATACATACATCTTAGTACATGTATACAAACATATAATGGTATGTGTGTATACATATATAGGTATGTGTATATATATAAATATATATTTATAATATGTATGATGCTTACACATATATATGTGTTATAAAAAGGTATGTATATATATATTTATATACATATGTGCATATGTATTTATAATATATACACATAACATATATAAGTGAAAGTATAATACACATATATAATACTTTATATGATACATTACCAAGTATGTATTGTACTTAATATATGTATTTAATACATAATAGATTACATAATACACATATGTGTGGTGCATGTATACACATAATTTAAATGGAAAGACATATCACTTTATCTTAAATCTGGAGTCTCTGAAGTGGGCTACATGTAGGAAAGACACTGGGAAATAGATAAATGAGTCTTCTTTTCTTTCCTCCTTTCTTCCTTCCTATATTTCCTCTTTCATAAAAAGCATAATTGAGTACCTGTTACAGTATGTACATTTAGATAAAGACAAATAATAAATATAGTATGCAGTCATCATGGTCTCAGAGGGAAAAGAAACAAGTAAACGAATTATTGTCCATGAGTGTGCATAAATGGCAAAAATAATCAAACATGCTAAGGGGTTGGTGTGAGGAGGGGCAAAGTGGGTGACGGTAAGGGGAGAGGTGGCACTGAATTCATAAAAGGCTGGGGAATCAAAAAAGGCTTCACCAACCATCCTTTATCTGTAATGCACATTTCCTCTTATTTTTTCTTTTGCTCTCAGAACCTTTCCCTCTGATCACATTTTAACTCATTTTATTACATAGTTGCAAGGTAAAAAAAAAAAGAGAGAGGAAGAGCTATTAACTTTAAAGAGTATGAGTACTTATGCTAGGCCCTTCTGATGAAATTTCAGGAGACCAAGACTTTTACTTAGGAAGAAAATCCTAAGAAAGTAGATTACAGCATAGGGGTTGGGCCTTAAAATGCGGGCAGAAATGTAGTTGTAGAAGGAACTTAACAGAAAGAATAAGATTCACAAACCACAGGAGAGAAATGAATGGATGAAAAAAAGATAACTATGAAATTAAAGTGTTGACAGAATTCTTTGGTGGCCTTTCAAAATAGTTTGGATGCTACACCTAGACCTGGTCAGGAAATGCTATTTTAAATTAATGCAAGTTGCCATTATTTCACTTTGTTTCAGATCTGTTCCTGAATCCTCATTATAGGTATACATTTTTCAAAACAATAAAGTATTTTTATTTTAGACATTTGCTACTAAAAAAAAGTAGATACGGAAGAAAAATGTTTTACAATCCAAATTTTTAAAGTCAAAGTATTGAAAAGATACTTGTATGGATAATATTCAAGACCCAAAAAATGACCATTCAAGGATAGTGATTACATCAAGACCATATCTGAAATAAAAAACTGGACTTACGATTTATTAGTCTATACTATATCTTTAATTTCTCAACTCCTATCATATCTCTAACATGTAATATTTCAATGTAAATGTTTGAGTTGCTTTATTCCTTTTTGATTTGTACTTAGAATTTATCCTTTTTCCTTCCCTGCTCTGATACACTGTGATTTGCTCCCCTGTCCTAAATTCATTTTCCTGCACTGCTTCCTATAAAGGTATTTGTTACATAAACTTGTAGGTTGATACATTTGAGGTTTTACCGGAAAATGATTCCCACTTGCCCGCCTTAACTTGTGCCTGTAGTTCCTGGTAGTCTATAAATTGCTGCTTCAGCAATCTAGACTGTTTTATAAAGCAGCTGTGGTACAAACCTAGCTAATAGATCAAAGAGATTCACCCCACGTTTACCTTCACTGAGCTCAGAAGGGGAGATTCCCAGGCTTTTGTGGTAAGGGCAGAGAAACACTGACAAAAGAGCCTTAGCACCTCATGCAATCAAACACACCCAGTTTATAGACACAGGCACAACCATAGCTAAATCAAGGTATTTCACTTGTGCCCCGATGCTGCTCACCACAGCTTACCTGTTTGAAACTGCCACTACCTTTCTGAATTATATTTACAACTGTTGGGACTCACCATTTTGCTTATATTTGTGACTCACTGATTATGATGAAAAACCAGAAAGAGTAAGTGAACTATGTAACTTGTTTTCCCTTCAGTCTTCTCAGAAATAATATTTGGGTCTCCTCTCAGTGTGAAAGTTTTTATGCACCCCATCTGTAAATGTTCACAGATACATAAATCCAATACAGGAACAATATACATTATTTCCAGGAAGTATTGTGGGCAGTTTTCTTTAGGCCCTAAGATTATATCACCACATAGAAGAATTGGGATTCCCTCTTTGTCCCTGTAAGGTAAATATTAGACAGATTTTTTTAAGGACTTATTTAGTCAGGTAATTTTATCCATTGTCCATTTCCATTGACTGCACAGTACTTGTCTCTCTGTGGCTAGAAAACAAAGAGGCCAGATCACCACCAAGGCTCTTAACAAGGGAGACCATTTTCTGTAATCAAGAAGGCTGTGGGCATCCATATCGATTTTGGAGAATGACTGTGGCAAGGTGCCTGATCAGACAATTTGATGAAGGATGAATATGCCAGGGCCAGAACTTTCAAGGTATATGAAGTAAAAGAAGTTTTTCTCTGGAAGGCCTTGTTATCTTTTCATGTCTTACTGTTTTCTCTAAGCAGTAAGTAGATCTGTCCCCAAACCTCTTGGAGGTTCAACAGTTACATTTCAACACCAACTTTGGGCATATCATTGTCACAGTGCTGCAGAAGATGCAGAGAAGTCCAAGTGAGTTCATTGTTCTTTTTTAAGTGTATAAAACAAGAAGCCACACATTGTAAGATGGTGATAATCAACTATTTCTTATAACCATTCCTGATGCTCAGGTCAAAATCTTGCAATTATTCTTTACTTTCCTCTCCCATACTTACATCCAATCCAACAGGAAATCTGTTGGCTCCATTTTCAAAATATATCCAAAATCCTACCACCTGTCAAGATCTCTACTGCTATCACTGTGGTCCAAACCATCACCTTCTCTCACCTAGACAAAAGCAATGCCTTCTTAACTGCTCTCCCATTTTCCATCTTTGCTCTCAGACAGCTTACTTTCATCACATCCCAGAGTGGATCTTATAAAACATAAGAAAATGGCATCATGTCAAGTCTCTGCTCAGAACTCTGAAGCAATTCCTCATTTCACTCGGAAATGAGGCGAGCCATCCTCTCCGTGACACATCTAACTTGTCTCCTACTACTTTCTCCCTCCATCAACTTTGCTTCCTTGCTCTAAGCACACTCTTACCTTAAAGCCTTTGAACTGACTGCCTCCCTCCTGGCCCTGGGATGTTCTTTTCCCAGCCGTCCATAGAGGTGACTTCTTTAACTTTCTTTAAATCCTCATGGAAATGTCAACATCTCAATGAAGCTAATATTGGCACCCTATATAGACTGAAAAATGCTCATCTTCTCCCCAGTTTTCCCTCTACTCATATCCCTGCTCTACATTTATTTTTATTTTCTCCATAGCATTCATCACTTATGATCATATTATGCAATGTATTTATTTACTATGTTTATTTATTTCTGTTCCATTCACAAGCATGTAAATGTCAGGGTAGGAATCTGTTCTGTTCACTGGTGTACTCCAATGGATTAGAATAACTGCTGGCCAATACTTGGCACTCAATAAATACTTATTTAAAAAATGAGTAAGCTTACAAAAGAATGAATTAAAAAATAGCTGTCTTGCACTGAGTACATACCACATGCCAGGGCTTTGCTAACTATTATGCATACATTATGTTTTCCCCCATTGTAACCCTGAGAGGTAGATACTACTCCTCTTTATGGCAAATGCAGAAACTGACACTTAGGAGTTTGTTGTTTGTCCAAGGTTACACCTCAGGTAAGTGGGAGAGCCGGGATGGAAATCCATGGCCATCTCTATGACTTGGGCTGTTAGCCATAGTGACATGTTGAAAGCAGCCACTTATTTCACTACGCAGTTCTGTAAAATCGTGAGTTCTGTCAAGTGTAGGAAAAGATTTAAGCTTTGTTGACTAGGAAGAAGAAGATAATTATCAGGAGATATGTTATTCCAGAGTCTAATCCTAACTTGGAAAAATTTTCAAAATGAGGTAATGGCTCATAATCTCCATAGAAAAAAGGCAAGCAAAACACAGGAACAAGGTCCAATTTTAATTTGTTATCTTTTTAATTCATTTCTGTTCTCCCCTGGCAATTACTCCTAAATTTCTCTAATCCTTGACCTGTTTTCTGGACCTTCAATGAACCCAATACCTAAGCCATTTGGTAAATGCAGCATTGAAATATCAGCTAGGTGTTTTTTGTTGCTGTTCATCATTCAAATACTTCTCTGGAAGTATGCAAACCAACCAATCATCCAGCTGGTCCTCAGCTGTGCTCCGTGCTTGCTCTGAACCCAGCTGTGGTCTCAAGAACCAAAACGGTGCCACCTTGGAGAAGCATGGGCATCTGCTAACTTCCCTCGCTCATGTTGCTCACTTGCCCTCTTCTTGTGCACATTATCTTATTTCAAATTTGAATTTGTCATTCAGTTGCCCTCATCTATGTCAAACCTGGCACCACCTGTGTTTTAGAATCCAGAATTCCTGGGAGGAGAGGCCTGGATATAATTATACATGCTAACTCACTTTATACACAGCAGCAAACTGAGTAGACTGTTAATATGTGCATCCTGATAAAAATATCCTGGTCTACTCCCTTCAGAGGCAACCTCCTCCCACGTAAAACTTCCCTTTCTCATTTGCCTGGTAAGTCATGGCACTGCCAGCAATTTATATTAAATGCTCAATCCCAATTTCTTGCTTTCTTTTTTGCCAGTATTTTCTTAACCTGAACAGTCTTTCTAGCTGCAATTGTTCATTTCTTCTGGTATAAGCATGGAGAAATGTACATCAGTCAATAGATTTTTGGCATTTCAATGCACTGAATAATCATTTTTAGGAATAAACATCAATCATGCTTTAAAACCACTCCAACAAATTGTCTTTCTAAATGGTGTCTTAAACAGCAGTTGTCCCTTCCTTTCCAAGCTTAGAAAAGAGCTAATATATCCTTTGGGGTCAGGTTATGCTCCATTTTCCCCCCCTGAAGACCCTTTAATTGCAAATAACTTTTCTTAAATGGATTTTCAAATTTCTTTTAAATCAAAGTTATTATTAAATTAAAGAAAACAAGGGAAGAGCCTCTCTGTGTGCAAGACGTTCATTTTAGCACTTTCTGTAGGGTAGCTTATTTAAATATGTAAGATTCCTGATTCTCCCATTGCCAAGGATTCCCCCAGGGCATAAGAACCCTCCAACAATCAGGACTGTGTAGGCAAAGCTCTACCAGTACACTGTTGGAAGAAAATGCATTACAGTCTAATATGCTACAAGTTTTCCACCTTGTTTTCATTTATTTATAATTTTCTGCCTAACTTTAAAATGTGACTAGGTCCATTAGGATGGCAGTTCAATAATAAGACTCTTTAAGGCCCTTTCTAAAAACATGCTTCATCATCTTATTAGACCTCTTAGAAATAAATGTTGTTACAACAGTATTTTTTTTTTTACATTTCTCTTCCATTATTCCCTTAATGCCACCAATGTATTATCTATTCCAAAAGAATCATGAGCACTCATCTCCTTCTGCATTGAACCTGCTAAAATGTAACGTATCTTGCTTCACACAGGTGCCCACGTCATAGGCCCGCTAACTGTTAGTTGGATCATGGGATTCAGTGCCTCTGTCCGCACCCTTCGTCCTGAAAAGATACCACCTGCCTCCAAATTCACCTTTTGCACTCCTGAAATCAATTTCCCTATTCACTGTTCTACTGTGTTCCTTAGAAAACTTTAATAATTATGGAGTTTTCTAAAAATCAAAGTCTACTTTCTTTGCTCTGTTTGTAATCTTGTCTTCCCAAGACTTCTAATTTTATCCTTCCGTCCCGTCGTCCTCTTACAGATTTGTCAAAGCCATCTCCTGTCAATTTTCTGACTTGCTTGAAATCTCCCATCAAGAACCTGCTCACCACAGTCCCCCCACTCCGATGCCCAGGCAGGAAGTATCTTTGCAATTATCTGGGGCTATGGAGGACTCACTAAGCAGAAAGGGCCACTGCTTTTCGACTTCCCAAATTTATGGTCTAACAGCAACTCTCCTTGATGTTTATGGGGCAGTTATAGGGTTGGTGGCAGTTGTATCACAGTAAGTATGCCTTTGAGGAATATTGGATCTGCATAGCAAAATCACTTCCAAAATTCACATGAACCCTGGATCTGCAGAGACTATCACAGGACAATCAGGAAGAAATCTAACGGTTTCAGAATTAGCTTATGCTGTATTCCTAGTGAGGAAGAAGGAATGCCATAAATGCCACGGTGTAGAGGTTTGATCTAGCATTACAGGGAACCCTTAATTCCTTATTCCTCACATTTTCATGAACTTTTCACTCCCTAGAAAGAACAATATTGAAATAAAGCTGCTAGCCCCTTTCACTACCAATTCAGACCTCCTCTGAGAGGTAACTTTTGTGACAAGTGAGATGGGAAGGGGAAACTGAACATGCTCAGCTCTGCCACTCTATTTGGTTTAAGGTCTCTCTGCCCCAGGAGAGCTGTGTCCTGGCTTCTTCTTGCTTCCTGTGACAGGCACACAATATCATCAGAAATAAGCCTGCCATCTAAAGACAGAGCAGAAAGTGTCTCTTTCTGATTACACATGGGTTTCTACAAACATGAAACAGTGACCAGGAATATATGTGTCTGTCTGAAGACACAACAACTCCCTGGGGTGGAGTATTCAGAAGCCGGGCTGTGACCACACATCTAAGCCATATTCTCCAATCTATCCTTGACAGTAATAAAACTGACATTCTGATCTTTGTGTGTCTGTTTTCTATGTCTTGTTTCAGGTTAGAGCTTGGGAGAAGAACAAAGGAGTAGTGTTACTGGCTTCATAGACTCTCAACAGCTAGAGAGGAGCAATTATTTTATGCATGCTTTCACCCAAAATGTTGAGTTTCACTTGATTAGAATTGTGAGGAGTTCAAATACCTCAATTTGAATCTGAATTCCATCTGTATAGTATTAGGCAACTTATTTAACCTCTTAGTGCCTCAGTTTCCTCAATTGTGCATTCAACTAATATTTAATGAGGACATACTATGTGCCAGGCACTGTGCTAGGGTCTGAAGACATACAATGAACAAAGAGACTCATCTCTGCACCCATGGAGCTATCACTGTGAAATGGAAATCGTTCTACAGCATAAGGTCAGTATGAAGATAAATGGGTTAGTGTGTAAGATGCCCCTTCTATGGAGCACAGAAAATACTCCTCATGTTGTGATGAGGATGATAACCTTTGCTTCATTTAAGAAAGCAATGCCAATTTGGTTTCATTCTGGCTATGAATGCAGTTCTTTCTATGACTGTCTCTGAGCTTCAGGATGTCCCATGATGCAACTGTGTTTCTTAAGTGGAAATATTTTGTAACATTTTATTCCTAAACTCTACTCTCAAACCCTACCCTCAGATCCTTAGAGGATACTGTTATTTAATATGCTGTGCTATGTCAGGGGGATTTTTTTTTCTGTCTTTGAAAATACAGGGCTTTCATCTTGTGTGTGTGTGTTTTGTTTTGCAAGATTCAAGTAAAACATGCCATCTCTATAGTCCTTTTAATTACACTGTGGTAGGCAATACTGAAAAAATATTTTCTGATAGTTTTCTTGGGGATAGTAGGACACTGCTAAATAAATACAGCTATGAAGTCTACGAGGATGTTGGCAAACAGAATTGACATTCCTTTAAGAATATTCTCATCATCATCTCAGTTACACATTGCCCAGGTGGGGATTCTGGGCTCACATGTTTACTGGTTGATTCTAGCACAGAATGGCTACACTAGCACACTCCTGCCCTTAGGCTCACACACAGCCACTCTCTCCAACGCAAATGATCTAAATTCATATCAGACCATAGAACTCTCTGCATACTCAACTATCAGAATCCTTTCATCTAGATGTCATGCCAGTCATGAGGATCTTATGTACTAACTTGGTTACTTGCTAGAATGTGTACATTTGAATTCCTGCCTACTTATCTGTGATAGATCCATTGATCTCAGTCACATTAATGCTTTACACATAAGGACTGTTGAATTGTTTTCCCAGGTACTGGATACAGCTCATTTCTTCATCTATTTGTTCAACTATCAAACACATGTCTGTTATTTACAAATATTGTGATCTGCAATTTTGTCTTCATTTTGAAATGGGAAATTAAAACTTGAAAATTTAAATATTATAGTGTACACAGGGTCGTAAAGAATAACAAATAGCAAAGGCACTAATCAAGTATTTTCCTCCTGACCCAAAGTTTATCGAAGTACAGACACTGGTCTACAGAAGTTCACCAAAAACTGTCCGTTTATGTTGTAAAGTCTAACAAAAATCACTGTAAATTTAAGGAGATATTTTATAACAAAATGCTTCCAGGACCTAACATTCTCTGACACATTCTCTCCACTTACATTATAAAGTCCAGTGTAAATCACTCACTCAAAATTTAAGGAGATACTCTTAAATCTTAATGGGATTTAACGTTCTTTGATAACTTAGGGCCCACCTTCAATTGTGGACACTCTTGCTATCCGTTATCCTTAACTCCGGAGGACCCAAGAAGAGACACTGGCAGCTTGTCAAATACAAGATCGACAAGTGTCATGTCTTTCTTTATTCAGGAATGTGTTGCTAAAATAACATATTCACAACTGCCTGTTTATAACATATTTTGAATAAGCCAAGTAATATTTGAAAAACTTTCGGTGAGCTCTCTATTGTACAGAACTCCATTTTTTAAAAAATAACTACTGTCAACATGGAAAGACTCCTCATACAGTGATAATTTATTTCTGCATTACAAGGCAATGCTAACTGCTAGCAAGAGCAGTGGGAGCTCCATTCACATCCCTGAAAACAGAGGGGCAGAAAGAAGAAAACCAACAAGAGAAAAGAAGAAGCCCCTACCACCAGTTCTACTATTTCTGGGAGCAGTGAAACTACATAAAATAACCTTCTTGCTCTTTGAGAATGTAATTTGTTTAGGAAATCCAAAAATAATAAGGACAGCATTCCTCAAAGTTTGATAAAAGAAACATCAAAAAAATTAAAAAATTGTTTGGCATGGTAGAGGTTAATTTACATTCCATCCAACAGATTATAAATAAAACTGGGTTCAAAATATTTAGATGAGATCATAACAAAATTATAAAAGCACAATTTTGACATAGAACTAGATTCAGAAATATTTAGATGAAATCAACAAAACCATAAAAAGCGCCTAATAAAAATCTGGGATTGTTGCTAAACTTTTAATGACTGTTTTTACGTATCTGCCATTATGGTTGATGGTTGCTATTAAGAAGAGAGAAATTCAAGTCTTAGCAGACTTACACGCAGTGAAGCAATGGTTTGCAAAAAGACAAAAGGCAATAACGTTAAACTGTTTCATTCAATTATTAAACATTTACTGATTGATACTCTAAGCAGGATGTTGTGCTAAGTGCTGTAGGGATAAAGTAATCAAAAAGACTTAGGTCCTATAGTCAAGAAATCCATAATGTACTCAGGCAGCTAAGGCATGGAGAAAAGTAACAGTAATTCAGATCTTTCCTAGTTAAGTAAAAGTGAGCAGTTTCCACCCATTTATTTGTCTAAGTCAAAAACCTTTGAAACTTTTTCTCTCTCACCTCATCTAGTCTAAGAAGTTGTATTTCTGCTACCTGCAACATAAATCCCCAATCAGGTATTTTTGAAAAATGGATATAGCAGAAATGAATAAACCATATGATAAGGGATGGAATATCATAATGTAGGGACTGAAAGAGTAAAGTATTTCAACAAGTCAGAAAGAAATGCGAAGAATTAGTGGAGACAGCTAATAGGTAAGCATTAATGGACAGTGCTGAGAGATGTTTATACCTGCAGAAGCAGAGCAGCCAAGGAAAGACTTTAGAAACATGCCAATACAGTTTAGGCAGCTAAATCCCTGGTAGCAGATGAGGCCACCGTCAAGAATGAAAATGGAAGCAAGAAATACATACATGTATTGAAGGAGAGAGAGAAAAGGTCATCAGAGAAAAAGAAGGCAGAAACCCACCAATACTAACCAAAAATACAACAAGATAATGGCCTATCTGAGAATGTATAATGACTTATAATTAATTTAAAGAACAATTCAGCAATGGAAGGCTTAAAGAAAAACAAATTTTAGTATGTGGAATTTCCAATGTGTAATAGCCTAGCCTTTCAGCTATAAAGTTAATAGTCTGAGACTATTTCATGAGATACTTAATAAAGCTACAAAAACATTAACAATCTTAAAAGGGTTTTAAAAGACATTTATGCAATATAGGCAATGGTGATAAAAATAAAATTAAGTATTATATATGTATCAGTAATGCACTGGTAAAGTAACTTATTTCAGAATATGTAATTTTATTCAGATTATTAACAATTTTGAGCCATAACTGACTCAAATCTAAAAAACACTGTTTGATATAATTCAACTTTCCCATAACAATATTAAGGGAAAAAGACATTCATATATAATGGCTTAAAACCATAACACCCGCAGCTGGTAATATCGTCATGTAAAAAAATAAAATGAAATTTCTTTATTTCTTACTGAGGGTCCATAAGATATTTTGTAGATGAAGTGTCACACCAATGTCCTGTATCATTCTGTAGATGACATGTTATTGCCTCCATGAAATGTCCATTCCTTCACAATTAAGGGATATGTAAAATCCCATGGGGTCAGAGAAATCAAAGCTTAAATTGGAGTTACACACAAATAATGTTGAGATTCTGTGCACATTTCCTAGTGTATGTATATGCTGCAATTCTCTCACAGATCTGGTTCCTAATGCCTGTCTTATGGTGCTTTTATAAGAATTAAATGAAATGATGTCTGTAAAGTATACTGCACTAGCACAGGTTAAACCTTTTTTTTAAAAAAAAGGCGTATTTTTTATTAATAATAGCAACCGTCTTCATTTTATACTGTGTAACAAATTATTACACACTTAACAGCTTGAAACAACATCATGTTTTGGTTCGAGTGGGTCAGAGGCCAGGCTTGGTGTGACTGAATGCCCAGCTCAGGGTGCAAGGCTGAGATCAAGGTGTCAGCTGGTTTGTGTTCTCTTCTAGAGCCTCTGGGGAAGGATAGGCTTCCAATTCATTCAAATTTTTTATCAAATTCAGTTCCACACTGCTGTAAAACCAAGGGCCCTATTTCCTTGCGTTACTTCCTCTCCTACAGGCTGTCCACATTCCTTGCCACCTGGTCCTCTCCAGCAATGGATGGTCTTCACTTCTCCATTTCTGACCTCCAGAACCAGATTTAAAGGGCATGGTTAGGTCAGGCCCACCTAGATCATTTAGATCATCTCCGTTTCTTAAAGGTAAAGTGCCTATAACAAAAAGCCTAATCTTGGGATTGTTCTGTTCACAGTCCCAGGGATTATTAAAAGGGCTTGTAAAACGTGTGGCAGGAATCTTGGGAGACATCTTAGAATTCTATCTACCACAGCAGTTTTAACAGTCTTAATCATTCTCTCTGGCTGACACTTTCAACCATGTAAAAAAATTATTTTTTTAAGGTTTGAAGAAATAAGTAATTATGATCAGAAACCTAACCAAACCCCCTGTGTTACTACACTGTGACTGTTTAGTTATATTTATGCACAGGAGATATAACATATTTATGGGAGTTTGAATTTTTAAAGAAAAGTCAGAAGAAACTATTATTTCCCTGCCTGATCATGTTTTCTCAGAAGCACCTTATTTCCCTGTTTTGTTCTGCACTGCCATAGACATATTCTTGAGGCCAGAAATTACTTCTGATTTAATTGTAGTGGGTGGCAAGAAATATCATGAAATTCATGGATTCTGACAAACTTCTGAGGTCTGATTCTGAGACATTTTCTACTAGAAAAGCACCCCAAAAAGTTTAGTTACAGCTACCCCTAGGGTAAGTACTTAAAATCATCCAATTCCATGAGCTCTCTTAGAAGAATAACTACTCTATTTAACCTATTTTTCAAAGCTCTCTCAGTAAAATTCATTATCTCCTAAACTGTGAACAAATCTCCACATGATGACATATTAGCAAGAATCAAAGGATAATTGGGAAGTTGCCCACTAATGAACACCTACCACATGCCAGGTATTTTTATGGGCACATTACACATATAATTTCATATAATCATTTTAACATTCTTATGAATGTTAGTTATTTTATACCTACTTCATCTATGAAAAAACAGGCTCAGAGAAGGTAACTACTGTATAAAGAAACCACGTAATTAGAACATTGCTAAAGCCAGAATATAAACCTGGGATTATCAGACTCTTAAATCTGATCTTTTTCCAATGTACAGTATACTGCCTCATAAGATTTACATAGAGCACATGGGGGCAGAGGAAAATGCATCCAGGAGAAAGGGTTCTTGATTTAATATCCTTCATTTCTTTTGCTTTCTTATACTTATCCCTCTTTCACATGCCGTATTCCTTAAATGTGACTTAACATAAATCAAAGCTGATGAATGAATGGGCATTAGTAATTCCACAAATAATTTAAGTACCAATTTGTAATGTATCAAGCAATGTTGAAATCATCTACTGAAACCACACGGTCTTCCTGTGTCCTTCTCATTAGCTGTGCTTTGGCATAGCAACATTCCTATCAGGTAAGGGGTAAAAACAGCAGAGTTAATCAAAGATTCTGGTTTTAATTCCTCAATGCCCTAAGAGATTTTCTACTAATCAATGTCTTTTCTTTCCTTTCATATCTAAACCCAGATCTAAGTCCAGGATATATGAGATATAATGTCAGTCAAGACTGATCAAGAAATGTGATAATGCAAATCTTTAAGCAAATAAATGAACGGGGTTGCAAACCATCCTTTACCTTCCAGAGATACTTATCTGGAGGTAAGGATTACACAATTGTAATAAACAATGACCTGACTTTAAGAGCAGAGATATTCTCATTGCTATTCACCACCTTTGTTGGGCTTGGGTGGTATTAATTCCTGATTTGTCAGACAAAGGCTCTGAAGAAAGGTGCATTGGTTAGAAGTGATGTTTCACATCTGGGCACTCTATCACAAAACTGTTGTGCAACAAAGAGCAAGCAATTGATCTCTGGCTCTCGTTTTCTTACTAGTAAAGTGAGGATTATCAAATCACCTACCTCATGGGATTAATAAGGACTATTAAATCATAGTTAAAATGCTTGGCGTATTACCTGGCACTCAAAACATGTTAGATACTATTATTAATTTACTATAACTACAATTATTCGTGTTTTTAGACATAGCCTCTTTGAGGCAACTGAAAAATGTAAATATGAAAATAATGGTTTTACATTACCTCAACATAGAAAAAGATTTCAAATTTGTGCTACTCAGGCTTTTGGCATACATTTTTGTAGTTTTGCTTTTGTTTCTATCATATGCAACTAGTGGCTCTTCCAGAACTTTCCTTTTGGTGTGAGAATACAGTGCTGTTCACCTTAAAGACAACAGAACCCACGGAACTTTTCGTTCACAATCATTGCTCATATGGTCTCCAGTTCAAAAACAGCAAGGGCCCCTGAATTAGTCCATTTCATAAAATTAAATCCAAGCTAATCCTAATGGTTCTAATTTTATGTGCTACCAAATTTAAGGTTTGGCACATTGTTTCTGAGAAGGGTAACTTGTAAGGAATGCCGGAAATCTGTCACTAAAATATAAGATAAAACTGATTGTTAAATGGCTAAAATGTATTTGAGGAAATAAGTAACTATCCACAGTACAGATATGTCTATGTATTTTTATGCATATGAGTGTTAATAATAAATTGACAAATAGTCAATTCTAGGGACTATGCCAGGCACTGAGGAATAGTAGGAACTAGAAAGGTACAGCCTCTGCTCCTCATCCATTTAATTCCACTCTGCCTAGAAATTACTGTCACAGAAGTTTGAGATTTTTACACTAACCCTTCAAAGACTATCTCCTCTTAAATATCTGCAATTCAGGCCAAGGCTTCGCAGCCCAAGTGGCAAAGCTCTTTATTCCCAGGAGCTGGGAGAGAAGGCTTTGAAGGTGTATCAAATCAATTTGCCAACAAAAGCATAACAATTAACTCATAAACGTGCTAAGCATGCTACACACAGAACTCAATTTCTGAATTATGTATCTTGAAAAAGATATGACCTGAGTCACCAGTGTGTATTACCTGCCACTTCTGAAGATGAATTGCACCCTGAGGCATGTGTATTTCTTGCTAAGTATGGTAGTCATTAAGCTGCTCTCTCTCTCCAATTCTTCCGCTTCTGAGTAAATGGCAGAGTTGTGCTTCCCTGCCCCTCCTGAAGTTAAGCATGCCTACATGCTTTCATTTGAGCACAGAATCTGAGCCAAAAGTAATGTGTCTCATCTGGGCAGAAGCTTTAAGGTGACAATACACTCCTGGTCACATCTTCTTCCTGACACAGTAACCAGCAGTATTTTAGATGGTGGAAGTCCATCAGCCTGAGTCCCTCAGGGAGGAAAGCCTAATCCCTGCACATCCCTCCAACCTCAGTGGACAGTGTTGGATCATGAGCAAGTTAAAGGAGAGAGAAATATAACTAGTTTTAAGCCGAGAGTTGTTCCTGCAATACAGGCCAGTTAATTCGGACTAACACACTTGGTAAACAAAAAAAGGTCTCCAACCCTATAAAACTGAGAGGCAGTTCCCAACAGTGGTGCCTCAAAGTCCCTCTTTGACGTTATTGAGGAAAATGCCAGCCAAACTCCTTTGGCGACAGAATGATCTTCCTATACACATTGAGTTTTCACTTTTAAATTAAAGGACACAAATAAAGCACTATGAGAGATGGAGGAAGACACCATCATTTTTAACCGCAAATGTTGAGGACAGATGATTCAGTCCAGTGTTGGGACCATCGAATCAACAACACTTACTGAAGTGCGGATTTCTGGGCCCAAAATAAAACTGACTGAATATTCAAGAATTTGCTAAAATTGTATTTAACAAATTCTTCAACTGATTCCTTCATACTCTTGATGAAAATCTTGGCTTAGGGCCAGCAGCTGCAAAGTAATATTACTCAGGTGTGTTTTGTTTGGGACGCACAAGATTTTGTTTGTTTTTGATTTGAAGAAGAATTGGTTGGTCTTTAAAAATAAAGAAACTTCCTGTAAAAATCTGTATTTTCAACTTTTGAAAAACAACTGGCACTTCAAATTTCAAACACTTATATGGTAATAATCAGATAAAACTTAGACCCTTTCACACAAGGAATGCATGTGGTCAATTTCTTATCTCCATAATGTCAACTCATTCTTTGATCTGAGCTGCCCAGAGGTAACAGTAGAATTTAGGTCCCCTTATTCTGTTTTCTGAATGCCATTTACACAAACTGGGGAATGGGAAAAAGAAAGCCTTTGAAGAATAGAGAGCAAAAGAATTACATAATCAAATCTAATTAAAAAATTAAAATCTGGCAGTAGAGAAAACAGGATAGGGCTTGGTTTACCTACACAAGCATTTTGGGTGCAACACATTATTTACTGGCCAGGCAGGTAATCGACTGAGTGGCATGGGCGGAATGACGTAACTGGGTTAATGTGGAGCATGTACCTCCTCTAATAGAGAAAGCTCTTGCTCAGTGTCATCAGTTCAACTAAATTTCAATTTCTGTCATCAGGGATTTCAGCATTGGGTCAACAGATCTGACATTTTTAAAAGAGAAAATAGAAATCCATATTCTTATTGAAAGTGTTCTGATTTCTAAATGTTTTAAATTAATTATTTATTTAAAACCAAAAACAGGCCAATCAATCAAGTTGTTCTCTGGGCATTAGAGGATAGCAGAATGAGAGTCAGGAGATGGAAAGGAATAAAGATAATTTAAAAAATTGTTCTTGGATGAATTTTTAGCTCTTGAGCTTGGCAAATAAGGACATTAACCATGCATGAAAACCACAGGATGAAAAGCAGTTTTAGGTGGCAAAATTAAGAATTTCTTTACTAGAGGTTTGAGAAATCTGCGTGTGAAGGGACAAAATTTATCATTAGTTTATTCATCTGTTCAACAGATATTATGATTATTATCTACTTCCTGTAAGCATTACACATAGTACTGGGGTTAGAACAACAGACAAGGAGTCTTAAATCTCTGCCTTTACAGATCTTAGATTCCAACAGGAGGAACATAAAACAATACATTAATGTTATGTCAAATATAGTAATGGATGATTCATTCAATAGTGATGCGAGGTGTGTGTGTGTGTGTGTGTGTGTGTGTGTGTGTGTGTGTGTGTGTGTGTGTGTGAGGGGCAGTCATGTAGGCTCCCAGAAAATAGTGGCATATTAACTAGACCCTCAAGAAGAGAAAATGTGTCCCCAGTAGAAGCAACAGCGCAAAGTCAGAGAAAGACCAAATGCATTAAAATGAAATGTATTTAAAAATGAAAACTGAAACAAGGTCAGTGAATCTAAACTACTTTGTGCAAAACAGTGGTAAGAAAGGAGAGAGGAGGCCGAAAAAGTGAACAGAGGCCAGAAGTATAGACTACATGAAATGCTTTGAACTTGATTCTGGAAGTAGTGGGTGTTCATCTGGACAAAAATGAGCAAATTTACATCAGAAAACAGCATTAGGACCAGAGATAATCTACATATTAGATTAATATTGGGGTTAACCCTATAATGAGGGTTAATATTTAAGGCTATGGAATTGATAAGATTGTTGTAAGAATACCATTTTTAGTGAAAAGCAAGAAGCATTAAAAATATAGAACCTTGGGGGAGCACATTTAAGAAAGAAGGTAAGGAGGAACCAAAGAATGAAACAAGTAAGACCTGTGAAAGAGGTGTGAGTATCAAATGGAGGTAGACCTATGATGTCAAACAGAACAGAGAAGTCAAAGAGGGTGAATTTGGAAGAGATTTTGTCATTTACATCACACATACAAAGGGTGTACAGCAATGTTGAGAAATGTAAACACTGATATTGGTAAATACAATTTGGTACATTTATCACTTCTTCACTGTCCTGATTATTTCCTAATCAAACCTTACCCAGCTTTAAAAGAGGTTCTTAACTGGAATTCCCAAGCAAGGGAAGTACCTAGTTTTATACAAACTCCTAACTGGTAGGAGCTGAAAGACCAAACAGCCTTTGTACTCTTCGCACTAGCCAGACTGGAGAGGCTTAGTAGCCTTCTTCTGCCAGCTTGTACTCAGGTCCATACTCTCTCTACTACTCTACAATGAAGGAAAAATTGGTTTATCTTTCTGTCCCAAGATTCTTATTTCTTGCTCTATTTTCCTTGAAACAAGCCAAAAAAAAGAGAGAGAGAGAGAGAGAGAGACTGATGGAAGAAATTTTAAATGAAACAGACACTGCAGATCACCAGCGATGTTCTCATCTTCATGTGTTAGAAACTGAGGCATGGAGACGATAATTGGCTTGTTCAAGGTCATACAGCTTTTGTAAAAAAAAAAAAAAGGGATTTCTCACATGTAAACTAGAGGTTTTTGTGCTCCTGTATACAGTGTTTCCATCGCAGCCACTTCTGATCAAAGAAAAGGCCCTTTCCCTCTTTAAAATTAAAATACAACAGTTTCTTGAAGAATTTAGTCTGTCAGGCACTCTAATCCAAGTTTATAATCTAGTCTCTGTCAGGCACTCTAATACAAACCATGTATAATAATCTTAAAGGAAATCACATTTTTCATCTGTTCAAAAAGAAAATTTTGAAGTATCTCAAGCAGAATATAAAATAATTAGAGACAACTCTATTTTTCTATCCTCAAGATTACATATGTGGTAAAACTGTATTTACCACAATACTATATTGAGAATTAAATTCATTTTTATAATCTACTATTTATACCAGTTTAGTTCATGACTTTCATATCAGTATTTTTTCCATAAATTTTTTTCCTACAATTGCTAATTGCAATTTCCAATGCATTTATGTGAAGTGGAGTTCAAATACCACTATGGCATTTTCACAGATGAGTTTTATTCTTTTCAACATATACAGAGACATGTTCTTATTTACAGAGTGTGGTAGAATTAAAGTATACTGATAACTAGAGAAATTATATTTGACATTATGTTTCATATCCACAGAAATTAATTGTCTAATGTTTACTACCAGTTTTGTAAAAGTATATTATAAGGAATACATTTGTCTGTGATTATATGGTGATAAAAATAAGGTTTATCACTGCAACCATTGGAAACAGAAATAATGAATCACCAATTGCCTTAGAAATGAAGCATCTTGAGCTCACAGAGGTATATCAAATCAAAATCCACATTTAAAAACTCACTATCCAAGTCATTCACATGCAAGTTTAAGCTTTAAAACTTTAGATACATTAACTCATCCTTGGTAATTTTCTCCATTTTAGGGAGCAGGAAATTGAGACACAAAGAGATTAAGTAATTTTGTCCTAGAGTTAACAGATGTAGCAGCCATTGCTAGTAACCTACTGAATATACAACACATGTCCCTTCTTTCTAATAACTCAATTTTATTTAGGGCAGAAACGTGCCCAACCCTAGGCAGAACACTCATTTTCCCAGATGCCCTTCTAGCCCTATAATATAAAAGGGGAAAGTAGCTGCAAGTGCTGGGAAGGTTTATTTTTCTGATACAAGGAACTAAAAAGCTGATGCCATCCCTTCCTTCTATGCTAGCTTTAACCATGGATATGATAACTGGAACTGTAGTAGCCATCTTGGGATCATGAGGTGACAGCATAAGGATAGAAGTCAACACTAAGGATGACGAAGTGGAAAAATAAAGGGTCGGGGTTCTTGATGTTCTTGATGCGGTCACTTAAGAATTCATTTAGTTCTTGGAGCCAGCCACCTACAGACTTCTTTGTGGAAAACGTGATCTCCATTGAAGTCACTGTGGATAGATTTTTTTCTGTTGCTTTCAGACAAACACATCCCTAACTGATAAAAGCTACCATGATATTCTTCTTTCACCTTTATTTCATTATTTTATTCCAGTACTAGGAAACAAGGTTTCTTTTATGTCCAATTGGTGTTAAATTTGCTGAAGAGCCATTTTATTATATCCTCTTCCAATGTCTGCAGGCATAAGTATGTAAAGTGTCACACCACCCTCTCTGAGCGGGTGGGGAAAATTACAGAAATAACAGTCACAAAACAGTTCCCCAAATGGAAACGGTTTAATGAAGAGACATGAGCTTTCTACCCCCACTAACTTTCATATCCATTCACTTAAACATGCACCTGCCCACTTTCCTTATTTGCTGATAGATTTTACTCAAACTCCCAGCCATTCTGAGCAGAAAGAGTGGTAGACACTGCAGCTGCCCCCTGCAACTGGTGGCAGTCAGATATCTGAGAGTGAGATGCCTGTCTTAGCAGCTGTCACCCAACATGATGAAGTCTAGATTGGGTGTGGCAGCTGCTACAAGACAGTGACAAAGGCAGGTAACACCACTGTAACAACAGAGTTACATCTAAAGGCAAATACTCCATCCTGAGTCAGCAACTGGGTCCCTTGCAACTTTTCATCACCCTCTATTACACAGATAATAATGCGAATCCCAAATGACCCTCCCTGCTAAAGCTGTGAGCCACACGTCAGCTTGGTGGCAGCCAGAAACACCTCCAAGAGCCCTTCTGATTATCTGGGAAGCTTGAAAGAATGGAAGTTGAAAGGAATTTTGCTACAGCAATATTCTCCTCATTATTTTATCTGTCTGACCCTCTCCTTTAAGAATTAAGATATTGTTATTCAAATTTATATGTTTTAACAATAAAGAGTCAATTTTTTATAATCTATATTAACTGGTGACATAATTATAACAACTAGTCATATAGTTCTATATATATAGTTTTCTTGTTAGTTACCTTTGATCTTCTAATTCTGTGAGGATTATTAAGGCAAAAGCTACTGAAAATGATAAGCAGATACTCAGTTTTCATTTTTAGTCATCAAGCAACTTACCGTCCTCCCAGAAATGCTCTTATGATAACTTCCTCTAAATGACTCTGCGTTCACCCCCATTCCTTTGTAACATTTTCGCCACCTAAATCCACCCCTTTTACTCTCTTATGATTCTAAAGTTTCTATTCCTTTCTTACCTGTTGGATGATTCTTTTGCTATTCCACAAAGCACCGTCATCAGCCTCACATTTTTAGCTTGGATGATTATTCTCTCACATGCCCTAGATACCTAATCAAATCTACCCTCCCGTATGTCCCTCTATCCAACCTGAGCAATTCCATTTTCTTTTAATTAAGACTCCCACTCTCTTGGAATCCAAACTTCAATCTTCCTTTTAAACCTGGCTGGCATACTGAGCCCACAATTACCTTTCTTGAGAAATTGGGAGAGTTTATCTATGCAATCAGGGTTAAAAAAAATGAATTTATTCAATTTACCCTAATAGTCTGACTAGGGCTGACTTGCTTAATTCTATTGCAAATGCTTCTAAAAAATTAATCTAATTTATTGAATAAATTTGGATTGTCCTACCCAAATATCTGAGTAGTAACTTAGCATCCTTTGCTTCAGAATCTAAAGTCTTCTATGAGTAATTAAGAATAAACTGGAAGAGAGAGGAAAAGGGATGGAAAGTATCTTGGAAGAAATAATTGCTGAAAACTTCCCCAAACTGGGGGAGGAAATAATTGAACAGACCACGGAAATACACAGAACCCCCAACAGAAAGGATCCAAGGAGGACAATACCAAGACACATAATAAATAAAATGGCAAAGATCAAGGACAAGGAAAGAATTTTAAAGGCAGCTAGAGAGAAAAAGGTCACCTATAAAGGAAAACCCATCAGGCTAACATCAGACTTCTCGACAGAAACCCTACAGGCCAGAAGAGAATGGCATGATATATTTAATGCAATG
Organism: Manis pentadactyla; assembly: GCF_030020395.1. Classification (NCBI taxonomy): domain Eukaryota; kingdom Metazoa; phylum Chordata; class Mammalia; order Pholidota; family Manidae; genus Manis; species Manis pentadactyla. Next base: position 38,847,188 of record NC_080023.1, read on the forward strand.
AAACAGAAGGGACTTGAACCAAGGATACTGTATCCAGCACGACTATCATTCAAATATGATGGTGGGATTAAACAATTCCCAGACAAACAAAAGCTGAGGGAATTTGCTTTCCACAAACCACCTCTACAGAACATCTTACAGGGACTGCTCTAGATGGGAGCACTCCTAGAAAGAGCACAGCACAAAACACCCAACATATGAAGAATCGAGGAGGAGGAATAGGAAGGGAGAGAAGAAAAGAATCTCCAGACAGTGTATATAACAGCTCAATAAGCGAGCTAAGTTAGGCAGTAAGATACTAAAGAGGCTAACCTTGAACCTTTGGTAACCACGAATTTAAAGCCTGCAATGGCAGTAAGTACATATCTTTCAATAGTCTTAAATGTAAATGGACTGAATGCACCAATCAAAAGACACAGAGTAATAGAATGGATAAAAAAGCAAGACCCATCTATATGCTGCTTACAAGAAACTCACCTCAAACCCAAAGACATGTACAGACTAAAAGTCAAGGGATGGAAAAACATATTTCAGGCAAACAACAGCGAGAAGAAAGCAGGGATTGCAGTACTAATATCAGACAAAATAGACTTCAAAACAAAGAAAGTAACAAGAGATAAAGAAGGACACTACATAATGATAAAGGGCTCACTCCAACAAGAGGACATAACCATTCTAAATATATATGCACCCAACACAGGAGCACCAGCATATGTGAAACAAATACTAACAGAACTAAAGGGGGAAATAGACTGCAATGCGTTCATTCTAGGAGACTTCAACACACCACTCACCCCAAAGGATAGATCCACCAGGCAGAAAATAAGTAAGGACACGGAAGCACTGAACAACACACTAGAGCAGATGGACCTAATAGACATCTATAGAACTCTACATCCAAAAGCAACAGGATGTACATTCTTCTCAAGTGCACATGGAACATTCTCCAGAATAGACCACATACTAGCCCACAAAAAGAGCCTCAGCAAAATCCAAAATACTGAAATTCTACCAACCAACATTTTACACCACAAAGGTATAAAACTAGAAATAAATTCTACAAAGAAAACAAAAAGGCTCACAAACACATGGAGGCTTAATAACATGCTCCTAAATAATCAATGGATCAACAAACAAATTAAAATAGAGATCAAGGAATATATAGAAACAAATGACAACAATAACACAAAGCCCCAACTTCTGTGGGACTCAGCGAAAGCAGTCTTAAGAAGAAAGTATATAGTGATCCAGGCACACTTGAAGAAGCAAGAACAATCCAAATGAATAGTCTAACATCACAATTATCAGAATTGGAAAAAGAAGAACAAAGGAGGCCTAAAGTCAGCAGAAGGGGGGACATAATAAAGATCAGAGAAGAAATAAACAAAATTGAGAAGAATAAAACAATAGCAAAAATCAATGAAACCAAGAGCTGGTTCTTTGAGAAAATAAACAAAATAGATAAGCCTCTAGCCAAACTTATTAAGAGAAAAAGAGAATCAACACAAATCAATAGAATCACAAATGAGAATGGAAAAATCACGACAGACTCCACAGAAATACAAAGAATTATTAAAGACTACTATGAAAACCTATATGCCAACAAGCTGGAAAACCTAGAAGAAATGGACAACTTCCTAGAAAAATACAACCTTCCAAGACTGACCAAGGAAGAAACACAAAAGTTAAAGAAACCAATTATGAGCAAAGAAATTGAAACGGTAATCAAAAAACTACCCAAGAACAAAACACCCAGGCCGGATGTATTTACCTCGGAATTTTATCAGACACACAGAGAAGACATAATACACATTCTCCTTAAAGTTTTCCAAAAAATAGAAGAGGAGGGAATACTCCCAAACTCATTCTATGAAGCCAACATCACCCTAATACCAAAACCAGGCAAAGACCTTGTCAAAAAAGAAAATTACAGACCAATACCCCTGATGAATGTAGATGCAAAAATACTCAATAAAATATTAGCCAACCGAATATAAAAGTATATCAAAAGGATCATACACCATGACCAAGTGGGATTCATCCCAGGGATGCAAGGATGGTACAACATTCGAAAATCTATCAACATCATCCACCACATCAACAAAAAGAAAGACAAAAACCACATGATCATCTCCATAGATGCTGAAAAAGCATTTGACGAAATTCAACATCCATTCATGATAAAAACTCTCAGCAAAATGGGAATAGAGGGCAAGTACCTCAACATAATAAAGGCCATATATCATAAACCCACAGCCAACATTATACTGAACAGCGAGAAGCTGAAACCTTTTCCTCTGAGACTGGGAACTAGACAGGGATGCCCGCTCTCCCCACTGCTATTTAACATAGTACTGGAGGTCCTAGCCATGGCAATCAGACAAAACAAAGAAATACAAGGAATCCAGATTGGTAAAGAAGAAGTTAAACTGTCACTATTTGCAGATGACATGATACTGTACATAAAAAACCCTAAAGACTTCACCCCAAAACTACTAGAACTGATATCGGAATACAGCAAAGTTGTAGGATACAAAATTAAAACACAGAAATCTGTAGCTTTCCTATACACTAACAATGAACCAATAGAAAGAGAAATCAGGAAAACAATTCCATTCACAATTGCATCAAAAAGAATAAAATACCTAGGAATAAATCTAACCAAAGAAGTGAATGACCTATACTCTGAAAACTACAAGTACTCTTAAGAGAAATTAAAGGGGACACTAACAAATGGAAACTCATCCCATGCTCGTGGCTAGGAAGAATTAATATCGTCAAAATGGCCATCCTGCCCAAAGCAATATATAGATTTGATGCAATCCCTATAAAACTACCAGCAACATTCTTCAATGAACTGGAACAAATAATTCAAAAATTCATATGGAAACACCAAAGACCCCGAATAGCCAAAGCAATCCTGAGAAAGAAGAATAAAGTAGGGGGGTTCTCACTCCCCAATTTCAAGCTCTACTATAAAGCCATAGTAATCAAGACAATTTGGTACTGGCACAACAACAGAGCCACAGACCAGTGGAACAGACTAGAGACTCCAGACATTAACCCAAACATATATGGTCAATTAATATTCATTTAAGGAGCCATGGACATACAATGGCGAAATGACAGTCTCTTCAACAGGTGGTGCTGGCAAAACTGGACAGCTACATGTAGGAGAATGAAACTGGACCATTGTCTAACCCCATATACAAAAGTAAATTCAAAATGGATCAAACACCTGAATGTAAGCCATGAAACCATTAAACTCATGGAAAAAAAATAGGCAAAAACCTCTTAGACATAAACATGAGTGACCTCTTCTTGAACATACACCCACGGGCAAGGAAAACAACAGAAAAATGAACAAGTGGGACTATATTAAGCTGAAAAGCTTCTGTACAGCAAAAGACACCATCAATAGAACAAAAAGGAACCCTACAGTATGGGAGAATATATTTGTTAATGACAGATCCAATAAAGGCTTGACATCCAAAATATATAAAGAGCTCACATGCCTCAACAAACAAAAATCAAATAGTCCAATTAAAAAATGGGCAGAGGAACTGAACAGACAGTTCTCCAAAAAAGAAATACAGATGGCCAACAGACACATGAAAAGATGCTCCACATCACTAATTATCAGAGAAATGCAAATTAAAACTACAATGAGGTATCACCTCACACCAGTAAGTATGGCTGCCATCCAAAAGACAAACAACAACAAATGTTGGCGAGGCTGTGGAGAAAGGGGAACCTCCTACAGTGCTGGTGGGAATGTAAACTAGTTCAACCATTGTGGAAAGCAGTATGGAGGTACATCAAAATGCTCAAAACAGACTTACCATTTGACCCAGGAATTGCACTCCTAGGAATTTACCCTAAGAATGCAGCAATCAAGTTTGAGAAAGACCAATGCACCCCTATGTTTATCGCAGCACTATTTACAATAGCCAAGAATTGGAAACAACCTAAATGTCCATCGGTAGATGAATGGATAAAGAAGAAGTGGTACATATACACAATGGAATACTACTCAGCCATAAGAAGAGGGCAAATCCTACCATTTGCAGCAACATGGATGGAGCTGGAGGGTATTATGCTCAGTGAAATAAGCCAAGCAGAGAAAGAGAAATACCAAATGATTTCACTCATCTGTGGAGTATAAGAACAAAGGAAAAACTGAAGGAACAAAACAGCAGCGGAATCACAGAACCCAAGAATGGACTAACAGGTACCAAAGGGAAAGGGACTGGGGAGGATGGGTGGGTAGGGACGGATAAAGGGGGGGAGGAAGAAGGTGGGTATTAAGATTAGCATGCATGGGGGGGTGGGAGAAAGGGGAGAGCTGTACAACACAGAGAAGACAAGTAGTGATTCTACAACATTTTGCTATGCCGATGGACAGTGACTGTAAAGGGGTTTATAGCGGGGACCTGGTATAGCAGAGAGCCTAGTAAACATAATATTCTTCATGTAAGTGTAGATTAAAGATAAAAAATTAAAAAAAAGAACGAAAAGGGGGATTACTTCATGATAGGATAAAACTAACTGTAAATCAACGATTAATGCATGCTTTAAATATCCTTAATTTTGATCACTTAAAGGGTGTCAGATGATCGGCTATGGAGGTACACTTTTCTGATAATATTCCTTTCTCTTAAAAAAAAAAAAAAAGGCAGTTCCTATGTGGTGACCTCCAATGAGTTCTACACAATGGTATAAAGGGCATATCAATGTGTGGGCAAAGGGTCTGTTTGTGTTTATACAGAGGATCAAAGCCTAATTTGGCTACCCCAAAAATGAACTAAGATACGATATGAAGAAGAACTTCGAACATCAGCACTCTCTGGAAGAGTCATACCAGAGGATGATCATCGAAAAAACCTCAACAAAGATCCAGGCGATGCTGCAGTTGTAGCTGCATTCATCCCACCAGTTCCTGGACTTGCCATTGGAATGAAGAAGGAGATATCTAAGCTGGCCTGTGTATACAGTAAAACAACAAATTTGACTGGATCTACAGTTGGAACTCAACCAAGAATTAGGAGAAGTGCAAGTTGTAGCGCTCCAAAGTCTTACAACTACAGACTATCTACTGTTAAAAGAACATATGGGATGTGAACAGTTCCCAGGAATGGGCTGTTTTAATTTGTCTGATTTCTCTCAGACTGTTCAAGTACAGTTGGACAATATCCATCATATCATAGACAAATTTTCACAAATGCCTAAGGTGCCTAACTGGTTTTCTTGGCCTCACTGGAGATGGCTGGTAATTATAGATCTGCTTTTGTTATGTAACTGTATTCCTATTATGTTAATGTGTGTGCGCAATTTAATTAGTAGTTTAAAACCTGCACATGCTTAAATTACTCTACAAGAAGACATGGCAAAGAAATAATCTTCCCATGTTTTCTTCTGTCTGCTACCTCTATAGCTTTTCTTCTTCCTTCCTAATTACAACCCTTAAATAGAATTCGTGCCTCATATCGAATTTACCGAGTATCATAATTCCTCCAAGTGCTAAAGATACCTCAAGACAAATGCTGGGCATAGAAGCCACAGGGCATAAATCTGCAAAGAAGTAAAAAGCTAACCTTTTCAAACAATATGACTTCTCTCTCACTTACCAACTTTACATCTCCCTGTATGGCCCCAGAAGATGACTGGTTAGCCAGAGACGGTAAGATTCCTCAAGGGAGGAACAACCTAAGACAGGCACAGTCGCAGGGGGGCCATCAGGTGAGAAACTGGGGATCAACAGAGGTGAGGCTTAGAACCTCACCCCCCCTGTTCTGAGAGAAATCTTCTGCATCCGTGGATGTTTTATTGCCCTTGTCTAGCTTGGATTAACACATAGTCTACAGGCACACACCTGATCATCTACATTTGCTCTCTTACAACACTAAACTAAGTTTTCTACCTTTATCTTACATCTACCTACCACTTCATCATTTTATTAAAAATAATAATAATAATAATAATAATAATAAAGGGAGAAATGTGGGATCCACATATAAATCAAGTGTAAAAATCAAACGAATATTCATATTTGACCTGATTGTTTATAGTTCATAATGCGTGATCAAAACCGAAAGTTTCTGTGATGACTGCCCTTGCACTGTTCACCATGTAAGAACTTATTCACTATGTAAGAATTTGTTCACCATGTAAGAACTAGTTCATTATACTTCAGAAGATTGGATACTCTTGAGAATTAGGCTTGGGGTTGATTAATGATTGTGCATTGAGTCCCCTATACAGAATTTTATTGTTGTTAACAACCATTTGATCAATAAATATAAGATATGCCCTCTCAAAAAAAAAAAAGAATAAACTGGAAATCTCTCATCCTTTTTTTCAGTCCCCCATGGTATTTGTCTTCCGCATCCAAACCACTCCTCTGATTCAAGTCTGGAGATGTCTCTGTCTCGGAAAGCTTTTAACACTCACCATTCTGAAAGCACCTGATCTTTTTACCTTCTTTTTTTTTTGTAATTTTTGTTTTTTTGATATTGTTAATGTACAATTACTTGAACAACATTATAGTTACTATACTCCCACCCCCGCTACATTATGTGTGCTAATCGTAATGTCCCTTTTCCCTCTTGTCCCTCCCTTCCCACCCATCCTCCCCAGTCCCTTTCTCTTTGTTAACTGTTAGTCCATTCTTGGGTTCTGTGAGTCTGCTGCTGTTTTGTTCCTTCAGTTTTTGCTTTGTTCTTAGGCTCCACAGATGAGTGAAATCATTTGATACTTGTCTTTTTACCTTCTTAACGTAAGTCAAATGCCTCCCTAATTCTTAGTAGAATACTGTAAGTAGCACTGCAAAACATTACCTAAACAATGGGCTTGAAAATGCTATTAGGTGACATTTATAATTTTTATCCTTTCTTCAGCTTTCCCCAACCTTGTGACTTAACTCTACTCCTCTACTCAGAGACAGAATCCAGTTGTACTACTCATTGCATCACATTCTTGAAACATTCCTAAAATCTATTAGACTTTGCTAACCATCTCCATAAAATAATTGAAAATAGCAGAATCTTCTTTTTGACACAGTTTTCCTATGGATACTAAGCCAGAAGAAAAAACCTTACATTTTCTATTATTATATTTTAAATCAAATTGGTGCACCCTAACTGAACATATTCTCAAACTTTAATGCAGAAGGAATGGCACCCACACACTCCTGGAACAATCTTTGTGCCACATTTTTCACTCATTCCCTTGAAAAAGAACTAACATCCTGAATATTAATAAAGATATTTATAAAAAGGATGTTCTTATAATAGAGGACTATTTTTTAAAATTTTATGTGAATTTTTTTTTTGTTTTTAACATTGCTTAAATATTGAAATAAACAAGAGGAAATAAAAAATATGAAATCAAAATTGACATCACAACTCATATCAAATTAAAATAGGGATGAACTCATAATTTTTGACATGCTATTTTTGGAATTTATTAAAAAGTTTAATTAAAACATAAAAAGACATGAAAACTATTACTTAAAATGCAAACCTCCATGGAGAATTTGAAGGGATGTCTTATAAATGATATCCTTAATTTGATGAGCTTCTAAAAATAGGCAATTATTTTAGAGTTAACATTCATTTTATTCTTATGCACTACTGTTAAATAAGACTTGTACCCTGACGAATGAAGATATTTCAAGTTAAAAACAAGTTTTCAGAATTCTGTTTGTTGTCAGCTCTTTAACAATTCAAAAGAAATAAACTTAATTCTCATTATATTAATCCTTATGTAATTTTTTTTATTTCACAGGGAATGTGTAGTTATTATTTAACTCACCTGTAGCTCAAAAAAAATTAAGGTAAGGAAGAAAAAAGTTTTCTTAATAAAGACAACTAGGAGTACTCAGAAGTTTCAACTGGAATTAGCACTTCCCTTACTATGTGTGGGAATGCCACCCTTAACATAAACAGTCTCAACACTCTGCTACAGCCACAGACAGACATGCACAGACAAGATGTTACACTTGTCTGTAGATACCATAATGCTCAGCCTAACAGTAAATACACCAGAAATCACTCTTCCCTTTATGAGAAAAGACAATAAAGAATGTTCAATAAAGAAAACAAAGGGTTATTACAGTATTCTTAACTAAGAAGGGAAAGAAAAAAACAATCTCTAGAATACTCAAAAGGCAGAAAGAGCCAAAATATGGTATATGAATTTCTGCAAAGACTGGGTCTTCGTCAAGGTATTCCTAGCACTTAAATCAGAACCCAGCAAATACTTGGCCATTGTAAGAAACCACTGAATGAATGAGCTATCCTTATGGAAACAGACTTGGCTAACTCCAATTACGTGGTACCAGGAAAAGTGATTTCTTACATCTCTCAACTTCAGTACCATGTTCTTATAATGAGACATGCTGTGTTATACTATTTCAGTTCTTTGGAGAATCATAGTTTACCTACTTTTATCTATTCTCTGAGGAACTCCATTCCCCAGAAACCAACACCACACCACACCTTTACATACTGCCAAGTGCCTAGCACATCATAAGCCTTCAACACACATGTATAAAGCAACAGAATACTAGATTAATTTAATTTGACTCTTTCCATGTTAACACATTGAAAAGTAATGAATTGCTGACTGGCCAAGCTGTTCACTTGGCCATCTCCACAACCTATTACAGATTTCTACAATATGACTGACCTGTAGCAATCAAAAAATAATACCAGCACAAATGGATCAGTCATGCTTCTGGTCCAATTGGTCCACTGTGTTTTAAATGGAGAGGGGAGGAAAATTTTGATTGCACCTGAGCTTAAATGCTACAGGGAAAACAATCCAGTGAGTAAGGCATGCTTGCGCCTGGAAGAGCAAAAATAACAATCCCTCAAAATCATGACTGAGGGCAACCTTTCTAACAGCAATGGCTGAGAGAACAAACTGCTATTAACCAAAAATGGTTTAAGGTGAAAACAAAGCCTTAGTGTTTGTTTACTGAAACATGAGTAGTATTCCCCTGGTCATGCATTTCAATGATGTCACCTTGAACTTTGCCAGAAACATGCTGTTTGGGAAGAAAGTGCCACCATCCAATCTAATGCACACCGTTGCTGCCAGCTACTCAGTCTGCCTTTTGAATAAAAGACTCAACAGCTATATATCTAGTGACAACAATAAGCCTCAGAGTTCTGCCAAACCACCTGGCTCGAGCTGTTTCTGAAGCCACCTGTCTGGGTGCCACCTGACGGGAGAGGACAAGCACTGGGGGTGGAGGTGCAGCAGTGCGAACATGGCCCTCCGTCTTGCCTCGAAATATTAAAGGAATCCAAATATCTGTGCTCCCCATCACCCTGTGTCTAGCGGAAGCTAGCACATGCTGCGATGATGCCCATTCTACTTCCATCCCAGGAGGAGAGCAGGACAGGCCCCAGGCAGAACTGAAGGAACTGACTCTGGAAGTCGTGTCCAGTGTCCTCCCTTCCCGACACAGCCCACCCAAGGCAGCCAGTGCCTTTCTGCTTTCTCGGTTTCATGCCTCCCACAGAATAATTTTAACTAAATAGGAAATGACAAATGACTTGACAAGAGTCATGCACACTTTTACAAAAGCCATTTACACACTTGTATGAAATCGCCCTGACTTACTTCCATTTCCTCACTCACACAGGGTTCCCTGTGACCTTTAGGCAAACTCAAGTGGGTGGAGATGAGCTGGTGGCAGAGAAAAAGGCTGAAAGGTGTGAAATCTTCTTATGCCTAAGGCTTATTCTGAAGGTTATACTCTGGGAATGGTGGGAACCCCAGAAGGCTGGGTAGTAAGGGAAGAGGGACTAGTTTCTGGATTATCTCATATCTCTTTGTGAGCACCAGTTCCAATCACAAGTGCTGAATGAGAAGGAAAATGCCCCACATCACAGCTTTTCAAAGAAGCAGAGGCCCCACTATTGGAGTTTACCCCGCCTTCATCTGAGACTAGAAATACTTAGTCTCCTCCTTTCTGCTCATCTCGCAACCTGTCCTCCCTCCCTGTTCCAATTCTATACAGAGATCCCAGATTATTCTCAGTGTGTTCCCTCCCTCCAGGTGCCTCCCCCACCCCTCACCTCCTATGATGCTGTCAAGCATCAGGCTGACACTCTACAGCTGCAAAACCCAGCGTTCTTGCCATTCAAGTACCCGCTACATCCTAGGTTAGGGTGGGGGACACGCTTTCACATGTACATCCCTAAAATCATTATGAATGTCATATAGTTAGGTTTTTAGTCTGTAAATATATTTCTGATACTTTAAGCTAAGCAAATTCAGTATTATGAGTTGATGATGCCAAATTGTATGTCATGATAATTATAAAAACAGTAAGTATGTTGTATTTCATCTGTGGTTTTTTTCCAGAGATTTTCTATATATATACAAAGCTATGTCTATAAAATGAAACAAATTGTATAAGAAACACAAACGTCTCCTTTTTTTAAAACTGGATTTTATGTGCTACAAATGTATCCTTTTTTAGAAGTAATAGCTTTGATAAATTAAGTGAAACACTGGGTGATGCCCTCTATGGCCTTCAGAGTAGTAGTAATGGGACCAACAATAACAGTAGTAAGTTTCCACTACTTGCCAGACACTCCAAATAAAGACCCACTGATAAATAAGGAATCCAAAGCAAGGCGAGGTTGAGCAACATGCTCAGAGTTTTGTAGTTATCATGTGTCGGCAATAGAATTCAAATCCAAAGGTGTTGGTATCCAGAGGCATTGATCTTAGGCACTTTTATAAAGTAGTATGATGCTATTTTGAGGTCAGCATCCCTCTTAGGTTCTGGGAGATATCATATTTTTCTGTATTAATTTTTACCCACTGAATAGCCTATATTTTATTTTTGTAAATTTGGGAATAGCAACTTTCACAGAAACATGTCATCATCTATCTCTCTATAGCCTGAGGATAAATATCGAAGAGTGAAGTTGGAAACTGACCCTCAGTCCCCAAGTCTATGATCTGAAATCATGTTTCTCATGGCTTTAAACACAAAGCTTCTTTGAGATTTCGGAGTATAAAACAAGAGCATGATAGGGAAGAAGTCTATCTAGACAACCTCCTCAAAACAGCCTTTCAAAATGCAGTTAAGCATGGTACTCAATCTAGATTTTCCAGACTGAATCTATAATTTTGATACCAAGCCTTGTCATTCCTAATAGTTGTCACTGCTGAGCAGTGTGGACCTTGGCTGTCATAAATAAACGAGGCCTGTCTACATGTTCATTTTTCCAATGACCCCGTGAAATTGGTCCAAAAAACAAATGCTGCTCCTTTTATTCATTTAACAATTTGAAAGCCTGTTATGGAATGTAAAAATCCATGTTTGTTATCCCGAATTGTTAGCGCCAATGACTAAAATGAGAACAAAAGAGAAAATTAATTCAGTTATTAGTTCTAGCTAATCTGAATGTACGGTCTTGGTAGGTAAGATATAAAGGCAAACCCAGCTCAGGCTTCCAGGCGCACAAGGAAGTATGCCTACCAAGGGCGCACAACCTGCCAGTATTTTCTTGGCATGTTTTCAAAGTCACTACCCCCAAGATGAGGTTCTCTTTGTAGCTGATGTTCTCCTCTGCTCTTACTGACAATCCTAATGCCTGTCGATTGTCCATCACATTATGCTTCCTTAAGGGTTTTAATTCAGTTCAGCTGCATAATATCCTTGTGAGAGATAAGTAGAATAAGTGGGCCCTCACCTCTGGTTTCCCTGATGAGTAAAGTAAGTCACATCTGGGATAAATGAATCAGCCAAAATCACACAGTTCAAGGCAGAATCACAGATGGCATAAGTTCAGGAGTTGCAGTAACTGGTGTAATAACTCTTTCAACTTACCAAGAAGTCAGCAACGAATATGCTGACATTAAGAGTGAAAGACCAGTGTGATAATTACATAATAATTGCTCTACTGATTTTAAAGATAAGGTAAGTTCTATGGTTGATTTCAAAGTAGCACACTAAAAAAATAAAATTAAGGAATAAAATTAAAATTCACTCAAGAAATATTTAATTGAATGCTTACTATGTGCCAGGTGCCATTCTAGATGCTGAGGTAGAGACACCAGCAAACCAAGCAATGAAACAGGCAAACATCCCTGACCTTAATGAACATACGTTCTAGCAAAAGGGACAAAACTTAGCAATTGACATAATGGTAACAAACAAATAAATTACATATGAAATGTACATACATGTTTTAAATTATATAAATTGTATATTAAAAATAATAAATGCTAAAGAAAAAAATGAAGCTATAAGGAGATTAGAATTGCTAAGGGATGGACAGATTTGTAGTATTTATTTGGTTAGACAGAGTAGGCCTCATTGAGAAGGTGGGATCAAGGGATATCCAGGGAAGAGGGAACAGCCCGGAAAAATGCCCCAAAGAGCAGCCGGTGTGTTCAAAGGACAGAAAGGAAGCCAGTGTGACTGCAGCAGGCTCAGCAGGGAGGTGAAGCCAAAGGAAGAATAGGGAGGCAGATGATGCATGGCCTTGGCAGCCACCACAAGAAATGTGGTTTTCATTCTGAATGAAGTAGAAACCATTGCTGGATTTTGAGCAGTTGACTGGACTGATCTGACTTACATTTTGAAGAGGATCTGTTATTAATCATAAAATATCTTAAAATTGTATTACTCAACATATTGTATAATCTTTGTCACATATATGAATCCCAAAGTATCCTACTCTTCTCAGAAGAAAATACTATTATTCCCACCTTCCCAAAGGTAAAAAAAAAATCAAGACTCAGAATGTCTAAGCAACTTCTCTAGGGTGAGGTCTAGAAAGGGCCAGGTGAAAAGAACAATTTTTCTTACTCATAGTGCAAAACTGATTGCTCTGTCCTATGTACTCTTTTATATAAAATTATAAAAGGAAAGAAAACAATAATTGAGATTAATTATCCAGATTCTCCATCAATAGACATGTTCAGTTTGATATAGTAAAATTGAATCAAATTCACTTTTTTTTCTTTATTATTAATTTCTGGGACATAATGATCCAATTAATTTCCTTGAACCTCTATTTGAAATGACATACAAATATTCAGGCTAAAAATTTTGGTGTAGAAGTAATCATAATAAGCATTTAAATTTTACAACAGTACATTTAGAAAGTTTTTTGAAGTCTTTAACTTATTAATTATTAATGTTCTGCTGCATGCCAGTCACTGTACTAAATTCTTTTCATACATCATTGTTATTTAATGTTCATCAAAATCTCTAAGAATAGTATTACTAATCTCATTTTATATATTACAAATGTGAGGCTAAAAGGTTAAGCACTGAAAGGTTTCCAGGATGGCTCAGTACCAGAGCTGGGATTTGACTTACATCTCCACAGTCTAAAGTTATGTTCTCTTTACTAAGGCACACCACCTTCCTGCAGCATGACACTCAACATATCACCTCAACATTCCTAACAAAAAGGTCAGCTAGATATGAGTAACCCCACTTTACAAATTATTAAACGTTAAGCAATCAACATTTATTTAATAGCTACAATATGCAAATCAATATTTAGTTGCTGAGAGCAGAGAAGATTTATGACACAATATTTTGCCTCAATGACCTTACAATCTTGTTAAGTTAACAAGGGACACATAAAAAGGCAATAAATAATCCAAGATAGCACATAATAAGTACCAAACAAGATATAGAGCCAACAACCACCAAAGAAATTCAACAGAGAGAAAACTGAATCTGAGTGCTTTAATTCAGTTATGAAAGGTCTTTGCTGAAGAAGACCAGCATTGAGGTGGTCTTTATAAGAAAGGTAGGGTTTAGATCACCAGAGAGGATGAGGGAAAATAAATCCAGTGAGAAGGAATCATATGGCCAAAGGCCAAGGGAGCAGACGTTAATGGATTATCAAGAGAAAACGAGGAGATGTGTTTGAAGTGCAGGAGGGATGGGAGGCCAGGTAAAAAGGAAGCCAGGGAAGTAGACTGCAGAAAACCTTGATTGGCAAATTAGGAATCTAAGGCTGGTGGGTGGGAATAGATCTTCATTGAAATGCTGATATGTGGCACCTGCTTTGCGTACCTTTCATTTATGTAGTCCTCTCAACAAACCTATAAGGGAGAAAAATAGATATATCATGGCCATCTTAAGTGAAAGGAAACAGATTATCTGACCAAGGCACAGATTTGTGTGAGGCTGGAGCATAAATTTCAATCTAGATGCATCTGCTTCCAAGGCCTATATTCCCTTCACTACCCCTCACTGCCATCTACCAAAAGGTAATGGGAACTACGGAAGGTATCTGATGAAGAGAATAGAGTGAAATACAAAAAGCATTGTAAGAATAAAATTAACTAGCCTGTGTCCACTATCAGAAAGGAGTGGGAAGTCATTAGGCAGGAAGAGCCACTGAGTCTACTGCATTAACCCAAATAATATGGTGATGAGGATCTCTGTAAAAGTATTTACATTCAGGCATTTAGTCAATACACATCTTTATAAGCAACTTAATATTGCAAAGTTGTCAAGCTGGTAATAACCAGCCTATCTATACCAATTAACTGCTGACACTGGAAGTAAAAAAAAATGTAAGAGATATGATAAAAGAAATGTGACAGCAGAGATCACAATTCCCACATCCTGCACAGGTAGCTTCTACTACAACCACACACACACACACAGTGTAAATAGTTCCCCTAAAAACTAAAAGAGACAAAAATCTAAGGTCTAGCTCAAATAGTAAGGTTTTCTGATAGCACATGACTTATTTAAAAATAATACCTATGGCTTAGGAAAAACACCTGCCTTAGTGCCATCTACCTCTTACAGCATCATCGTGAATTATGACGGCCTCGTGCTAGGCATATTTCTATGGTTTGGCGATAGCTCATTGTCAGATACGATAACATGGACAGTGACTTCTTATATCCAAGCTCATTAGACATATTAATTACTAAGAAATATTCTTTTCCTTCTAGTTTTTCCCTTTAGAAAACTATGTGTATATTAAAGACTTGGATTCTCTTTGAGAGGTACAGTGTGTCATCTTCCTCCACCCACGTCTTCTTGAAATGATAGGCATCACTTAGGGATTCAAGTCAAAAACTGAATGCATTAAATGACATATTATTTCACAACTGGTTGGATTTTTCCTGACTTTTTTTGACTCCTGGACAATCCAAACCATACAACTGCCAAACATATATGCAATTAAAACCAGCTACATTTCTCAGAGGAAGTATTTACATTCAGGCATTTATCAATACACATCTTTATAAGCAACTTAATATTGCAAAGTTGTCAAGTTGGTAATAACCAGCCTATCTATACCAATTTGTGATTAGTATCAACTGTTCAATTACTTTGTCTTAATTTTAAATTAACTGTTAAACTGTATATATATATATATATATATATATACATACACACATATATATCATGTTAGCATTGATGAGTAACAGTCTTTTAACTCTGAATCCTTTCAGTAATTACCTACCCTATTTTTCACCTAATCTCCTTTGGATCACCTAGCCATGCTGAAGGATAATTAAAATTTAGCATATTAGCCAAGCCTAATTTCTTTTACCTTTATGGATATAAACAGATTTTTTTTTCTGAGTTGAAAATTAATCTTCAAATGTGAAATCAAGCTGTGCCACAGTCCAATAAACTTAGGCCTCCAGCTAATATATATTTAAAATGTCTTTGAAAGTTCCAAGAATGCCAAACTTGTGTTATATTTCAGAAATGATATTTGTGTAAAGAAATATCATCATAGACTCCTGAAAAGTATTTTTGTTGAAATACAACCCAGATATTATTTTGCATTTTTTTAACATTCCTTAATTTCTGCATATCTATACTGGTGTGAAAATAGGTATCAGAAAATGTGGTGAAAGAAACCAATGATAGTACACACAAGCATATCTGTTCTGCTCAGTGATGTTCTACTTTAACATATTCTAAGTTTGAAAAACTAAGCCATTATAAATAAATGAATTTAAAAACTATCCAGGCGGTAAGTCTGGGCTCTATGTGGCTTTAGACATTCTATGAAAGATATGCTAAATACATTATATGTGTATAAAAGGAATTACAGATAATAGAAATTAAGGTTTATAAAATAAACATTATTTTTTTAATACATGGCAATGCATTCATATGTAAAATGTATTAAAACAGGTATTATTCTTAACTTTTCAAGGCATTATTTTGTGAGCATTTAAAAAAGTAAAACTATTTTTACCTCCCAGTCCTGGTCTAAGCCGATTATCATAACCATCCAGAAGTCTGTCTAGAATTCTTGTAAAGATGGTAATGTTATTTTTAGCCTCATCTTCTTGGATGTTAGCCAGCACCAACCTAAACAGATAATTTTACAAGCTGATATATATATACATATGTGTATTTTGCAACTGCCAACATGTTCTTCTTCCTTTATTTGAATTTTAAGCCTCCCTCAGCTATTAGTGGCACCCATTTTCCTTCTTTTTTCACCTCTATAAATACCAGTATGTCAATGGGAAGGTAAACATACTATTGAAACGGATAGTAAATACTAGATGATCAGAAAGTTTGATGTTTATTTCAGATTTCTACCACTTAACATTCTGTGTGGAATATTCATCTTTTTCCAAAATCCATTCCCTAAAATATATTATGATCACAGATAATCACATGCAGACCTTAGTAATGCTATCCTGCATTTAGAAAGGTACAGTGACCAAAGGGACACCTGACATAGTTCATCAATGATTTGAATATTAATTGGAAAATAAACTGCTTTCTTGGAGACACAAAATTTCTCTATCTTCCTCATAAATATCTTTCTTTCTCTCCTTATGTTTTTTTCTCTTTTAAACCAGGATGATTTCCTTACTTTGGGTATACCTCCACCCAATGGCCAAGTGCAATATAGACATCAGGGAAACTCCGCTGGCTGTTTTCCAGGCTCCACTGTGGCCAGAAGTAGAGATGGGCTCTGGCAGTACCAGCAGCACACACAGCTGCAGAGGGCCTCGGAGGGGCTACCCTCCGGACTGGTCTCTGAGGAGAGTGATAGGGGTCACCTAAAGGGGCACATGCCAGCCATGTGTGTGTGAGTGTGTGAGTGTGCGTCTTTATGTGGGGGGGAGAGGGGAGTGAGAGAGAGAGAGGAGAACAAATTTGTGGAAAGAACAAATGGTCTTAAAATATCACCAGAAGAGGGTTAGAAACAGTGATTTTCTCCATTATTTCACCATCAGAAAGCCAGAGACCTGATTTTGTGACATCCAGAAATTTGGTGCAGAAGCAACTGGATGTAAAAAAACAGAATGTCCCTTTCCACTGCCATTTTTTTCCCCCAGAATGATTCAGAGATTTAAATTACTGGTCCTAAAAAAGAATCATTTATATAATAGAATAAAATACTGGCATGAACATTACTGGTCAAATACAGAACAGAAAACCAGTAGAGGGAAATATGGCTAAGTATTGAAGATTGTCAATGATTATTAATAAACCATGGTGTGTTCTTTCCTTTAAAATCAAAGATTACACATAATTGCATTCTGATCAAGGTGTATTGTGTAAAATACCACTGACAGAGTCAATTTGCATTTAAATGATTACACAACTAGCAGCTAAAAATAGTCATAATATATCAAAAAATTGGTGACCAACTTCAAATAAATACTGCCTTGAGAGCAGAGAAAATGTTAGAACACTGATAAGGTCATTTAAAAATTATGTAAGCAAGTGTACTCATACCCTGCATCATCAAAAGTTTCTATATTACCTTACATGAATTTTAAAACTAATAATCATCATAGTCATAAAGTTCCACATAGAAATTTTCACTGGAAAGTGTTTTTTAATCACAAATTACATTTTCTTCCCAAATTCAAAATTATTATTTTAAATGAGGAGCTATTTTCCAATGAAAAATAAGTCTTTCTAAAGAGAGTCCTTCTCAGTCTAGAAGGCATTTTCATACTTTGATAACTACTTGGTTAGGAAAATGAAAATTGGAAGGAAAATAAAGGTATAATAAGGACATTGTTTTTTAAAAAAGGAATAGCTACATGAACATTCTTATGAATCTTATATTTTAAATCCTCTGGTATCTTGAAAACCATATCTTAAATTTAGGTAAAAAATAAAAGATGCTGACTGATGAAAAATATCAGAAAAAACTACAGCTTTTCTGATGATGTATTGAAAGCAATAAAAAATTTATTTCAGGTTTGTAGAATATAGGCAAAACAAAATCAGTTACATGTTTAAAGCAAGTACTCTTTAAAACAGTAACCATTTTAGAAATAAAATATCCCTAAATCAGTAATATGAAAAGTTGATTAATGAATCAAGCTTTTGTTTTATTGTTTGTGATTGTGAAGTTGTATACTACCTCCACCTAGAGGTTTAAGACTCACACATCATTTAGTATTTGGGTTTTCTACGTTGACTGAAAGTGCCAAGACCATAAAAAAAAAAGAAGAAGAAAGAAAGAAAATATTAAGTTGACACTCAAATCGTTTTAGCTTGTGCTTTTCTGTTTAGCTTAAAAGAAAACTTGGCGCTTTTACTGAGTTTTAGCGTCATAAGTGCATATAATTTAACCATTTCAATTCCTTGTAAGAATATGCCATTCAAAGAATATTCTTTTCAGCGATTTTTTAAAAGAAACTGTTTCTGTTCACTTTTATATTTTAAGGCTAAAAACAAGAGGCAGTGAACTTTTTATAGTCTGCTACTTCATTGTTCAGTTTCCTGGTACAACCTTTTCTTATGAGAAATGATTCTTCAAAATACTTAAGCATCTAAAAGCTACACCTGCATTGATGACATTCAAGAAACAGACCTTTATCCTTAATTTTAAAAGCCAAATACAATAAATAAATGTCTCACCTCGCTGGGTCCCGTAACAGGAAAACAAGAAGCAGCAATTGTACGTTGTAGATGTGCAATTTTGTCTTCATTGCCGCTCTTTGTAGAACTACGGAAGAAAACCAAAAGGCACTTAAAATTACGTTCAGTCTCACCATCCAAACAGCCCAACAGAATGTCATTTCACTTGAGAACTGGAGTTCAAGCTATGGAGATTACTCCAGTGGAGTCTGTAAGAAGTGATGATTTGGGGGCGTGTGTGGTGGGGGTGTCTCTTCTGTTCTTTCCTTTCTTTTTTTTCTCTTTACAGCAAGATGACCACACAGACTTTGCTCTGCCAGGAACTTCCCCCGGCTCCATCGCCAGCACACCCTGTTCTGAGCTCACACACACACATGCAATGATAACACACGGGACCCTGAACTGCTATAAGAGCCAGAGAAGAGCCTAGGCTGACGGGAGAGGGGAAAAGGGCAGGAGAGGTGGATGCCTCATGCAGCGGTCCCCTCCACCACGACCACCCCCGCAGCCACAGTGGGAAAAGCAAGGGGAAGCCAGCCCACTTTTCTGATTCTTTTTATTACGGCGAACTGCAGTCCTCTCTCTTTCACTTCTTTGCTCCCTCTAAAATAAAATCGAATAAAATAGCCTCCCTCCCTGCCCACCCACAGCTGCCCAAGACCACGTCTCGGAGGCAGCGGGGCTCGGCTCCGCGGCTCGAAGCGGCGCGGCGGGCCGCTGCTCGAGAGCCGAGGAGCACCGGCGAGCGGCGAGCAGGGAGGCGCGGCAGCCGCCGAGCGAAGTTGGAGACAAGCAGAGAGCCAGGCTAGCGTGCGGCCGCGCGGGCGTCTCGGGTCGCACCGTAGTTGCAAAGACGCTTCTGGGGATGAGTATCGGAATTATTTTTCAAATGTGCGGGGGAGGAGGGGCGACCTGAACCTCTCGGTGTCCGGCGAGCGTCGGGAACAGGGTGCGGAGAGATGACCGTGCCTGGTAGGGAAAAGGGCAGGGGAAGGGGGCCCTGTTGGCACCGCCTGTGCGACCTTACCTGAAACAGCAAGCAGGACTGGGGGTGCTCCTCCCTCGGCCCGGATCTTGAGAAGATAGGAAACTTGAGAGACAGACAGACAGACAGACAGGCCGGCTGCAGCAGCCCAGCGGCCCGGGAGCGGCGCACCGGCGGGAGCCGGAGGGGAGCGCGAGTGGCGACGGCAGCGGCGGCGCGAGGAGTAGCAGGAGGCGAAGGCGTCCGTAGTGGCGCTGCGGGCGGAGCGGGGAGGAGGCGCGGGGGGAGCGCGGGCAGGGCGCGCGGGAGGCGGACGCGGGCGGAGGCGCGGGGAGCGCGGGCAGTGGCGGGCGCGAGCCCCGCGCCTGGAGGAGGAGGAGCCAGACCCGGGAGGAGCGTTGCCGAGGTTCCCGGGAACGCGGGACTCCCACCCCGCCCCGACCCCGGTGGGCGCCCGCCGGGCACCTGCAGCGGCCCAGCCCCGGGCGGCGTGAGAGCCCGTGTGCGCCCCGAGCGCCGCTCCCCGCGCCCGCGCCGCGCCCAGGAGCGGCGCCCACGCCCCGCCTAGGGCTGCTTCCCGCGGCCGCCCACCGGGACCGCCGGAGGCCCCGAGGCTCCTGGGGGTGGGGGCTGCCGGTAGGTGCTGGCGCGGAGCCGGGAGGCAGCACGTCTGTGCGGCCCTAGATCCCCGGCGCCTCGCTCTGCCTCCAGCCCCCCGAAACCCCCGACACCGGAGCGAGGTGGCTGCCGAGGAGAGGTAAAGAGGGACCGCTCCCGCTGGAGGGCGAGGGCACTTAGCACGCCTTTACTTAGTCATCAGCGTATCCACGCAGCACCAAGTTCAAGGCATATTGAGTGGAACCCGACATCAGGAAGTTTCTTTGATTTCCTGAGCCCTCTATTAAGAGCATTCTTTTCTTCACACTCCTGCATCAAGACCAATTTCCCTCAAAGCCCCGAGAGCTGGAGAATTCTCGCTAGCCACTCGGTGAAGTTATTTTGCAGACTCTACACCGTGAGAAACCTCCCGTTCACTCTCAGCATTTCTTCTCCCTAACCTGTTTTCACAGGCGTCCACCCTTCTAGTGACCAAACTCAGTCAACAGCTCTTAAAAAAGTTTACATTTCCCCCGAAGATAAAGAGATCTGCTGAACATCTACGAACAGTGCAACTCTTTCCCTAGGAGGTGCGGGAATGTAGCAAGATTTGAGGTTCTCCCCTCAGGGCTTTTGCTAGCAAAGACATTTTGATTTTAAGATTGTAATTCCAGTCCAATCGTACACTTTCATCATTGTGTTTGATCTGTCTCATTCCTCCTCCATTTTATCTAAGGTGATAAAATCCAAACGTACAACTTGAACAAAAAAAAGACATTTCCCTTTTCGTTCTGCACATAAGACAATGTTACGCACATCCTAGTAAGGGAGAATGGTTGTTTATCTCTTCAAGTTGTTATCAACGTTAGACACTTTAAAAGGAAGAACAAAAATAAGTATGCTGATATGTTTTTCTCATTATCCATTCAGAGTCAATATGTGCCAAACACTTCAGTTTCGTTAGTTATGAACCAAAAATTCGGATGTTTTTCCTAGATGATGCAGTTTTCACAACAACAGACACTGTTAATTTAAAGTAAATTTTTCTTTGCTTTGCAGATGCTGTGAGGAGAGTAAAACCTTTATATTGTAAATATTTCAAGCTTTTCTTTTTAACCTATTAATCACCATTTTCTGAATGAGAATCTAATATGCTACAACCTAAACAAACATTTGCTCTCCTATTTAGTTGGTTCTGGGAAGAATGGAACACCATCCAGCTTTCTCCTCCATCATTAATATTCCCTTCCTGACTTGCCCATTGCAGAGTCTAATTGAAATTCACAAGGATAAAAAAGCATGCCATTTAAAACCTTGCAACTAGAGAATCTAAACATCTACTTGGTGTGAACACTTCACTTCCTACTGTATTTTTGTATTTTCCGTTTCTATGAGGCAATCTTCATTAAGTGCTCTATCACTGGCTATTTATTATTACTACTAAATTGTTTATATTTCGATGAAAGTTGAACAGCCCATGATTTTTTCCCACCCTTCATTGCTGTGCTCTACAACACTTCTCTTCCATGAATATCACAATTTTTTTAAGTATCTTCACAGATTATTCTTATACTCACTACTATTGTTTTTCCCCCTGGATTTTAATGCCAAATTACAGATTTTAGGTCTAATTTCTTTGTTTAAAATGTGTACCTATTGGGATGATTGGTTCTAAAAAGTTAGCCTTTCCCCTTAGCACCCTTAATAAATGTATAATCTCACTGCCAGATGACCCACTTACATGGAACTTGACAAAGTTCAAACTGTTTTGGATGATTTTCACCATTTGCTGTGTTTTTCTTTTAAATGCCTTGTTAGAATAGTCTATAGATTTGGATATGCACTTGAGAGGGACTCAGTAAAAACTAGACACAAATCAGTATTAAAAATTTTTTTAAATCAGTATAAAACCATGATTTTTAGTTCTCCCCCACAAAATACCTTGCAATTTTATTGAAGTTGGATAGCTGTAATTTAAACTTCAAAAAACGTTAAAGGAAATGGAAATCAGAAAAGCTGATTGCCAGTAGTGGACCTCTACTTTTATTGCTATAATCTATACTGGTATTTCACTGTGTTACTAGTCCAGCCAGATCTCTTCTAGGATTGTCCAGTTTCCCCTAACAGCTGACAACCCCAGCCTGGTTTTTTTCTCTGATAGAATGCAGTGAACTGCCTGTGATTTGGGAGCCAGCCTGTGTAGGTCGTGACTAAGCTCTTATACCCACTTGTTTTGGAACGTGTCCTAAGGCAACCAATCCTGTAGGAAAACTGACAACTATTGGTTGCCAGTAAACCTAAATCCATTCCCATCCAAGCTAGAGCAGTGCAAAACCTTCTGTTTAAACTTGTTTGAATTAATCTCCCACAAATTGGATTTGGGGGATCATTTATATAGTCCTCATCCTTAACACCCCCGTCTCTAAGGAGATTTCCGCAGGAGAACTAAGAATAAAATAAAGATAAGGAATTGGAGGATCTTGGTTTTGTCTGACTTTTTTTTCCTGAGGAAAGAAAATGTACTATATTGTACAGTTTCAAAATTCATTATAAAACTGTTCATGTTTTGAACATGTATTTTGTAGAGCTTCCCTTTTTAGAGCCCAGCTATGTAGTGACATGGCATTACTGTCCCAGGCAATGACTCCTCTTATATATGTGTATATGTATAACATATACACATACATGCTTACAAATACACAGATATTTATTGTAGAAAGACATCTGAACTAATAAAAATAGGCATAATGAGAACAGCATCTATGCAACACATTTCTACGAAATGCATTTAGTCTCACTGCTACATAATTTGATCATAGTGATATTTACATACTTTGAAGAGAAGTACCAGAATTACTTCAACAAGAAGTCTCTCACTGTGATTACAAATTTTAAAATATCAGCATGTAGTCCATATAATAAATTTACACACACTTTACATACCTTCCTATGTGAGTCACTCATGCAAATGAGAATAAAATTTTGTGAAAAAATAGTAAATAAAATATAAATTACCCTGTTTTCACAGAGTTAAATACTATCCTATATTTTTCCCAGAATGCCTTACTGATTTCAGATATGTTTGGAGCCCAAGTCTTATCATATTCACATTATTATTGAAAAAAAAAACCTGGAGCATATGCCATTTGGTAATTCTCAAAGTCAAAACCATGGCTTGGTCAAGCTCCATTGTTCCCTGTAAGTGGAATTTCGATGGATAGTTCTAATATGTCCTCTAGGCTCCAAGATTCTGAAAGAGGTAACAGCTGGAAAGTGGGAGTAAGTAGCCTTATAAACAAATAATTTCAAAACTACTGTTACAGTATTTAGGTCACATTTCATTAGAGCTAAATATATCAAGTGTATTAGCTTGGATAAACTATGAACATTGCCTTCTTCAAAGAGAGTAGCTCTCTTTATAAAGTCATTTTGCAAATCTTCATCCAACTTGCAGATCAAATATATGATGCATTCAGGATATCCTGGTGTTTTCTGAGATTTCAAAAACTACCTACCTATATTAAGCACATACATAGGGTGATTTATAAGAAAATTCTTTTGCCTTTTGCCTTCCTCTTGTGAAATTATTGATAGAATTTATTTTCAGGATACTCAATTGCTTCCTAAAACAGATATCGCACTGTGATAATAAAAACCAAAAACTCCCTCACTGGAAATTACACTGGACATTTCATTGAAGGATAATCTGCTATATGATTGGCAGCTTTTGCCTGACACATGTTTCATAAATAATAATCATAGTAACAAAAATAATACAAAGTAAACTTATAATGTCTGCATTTGTGTAACAGCATAGATCCCATTCTAAATTATTCACATGTATTCACTTGTTTAATCTTCACAAGTAGGAGTTATATTATTCCCATTTCACTGATAAGCTTGAGGCACAGAAAGTTCAATCTGGCTGAGTTTCCCCGTGGTAGAGCCAGGGGTAGAGCCCAAGAAACATGGCTCCAGAATCTGCCTCCTTAACTACTATATTGTCACTACATTATTCCATGACTGCCAAAATTCTAGCTTCGTATTTGCAGTCTCACCACTGAAGCTTTGAACAAAATATTTAACTGTTGATTAGCTAGTGTTATCAGGGTAGTTGTAAATCTGTTAATAATGGCCATATACTCATTCAACAGATCTTGCTGAGTGTCTGCTATTTGCAAGGCACACCATTAGGTACCATTTTTATACAATGATGATTAAGGCATGCTCCCTATATGCAAAGAGCTTACAGCAAGTTGAAAAATGTGAAATAACATGTTGTTAATTACAAACAAATTAACTACCAAGGCCTATACACCCTGAAAACTTTATAATAGTTCCAAAACAATACTGCCTTTACTAAGTAGCAACATGCAGTTTAAGAAAAAGAATGAAACAGATTTTCCTTTAGTTAATAATTTATGCATCTCATATAACAATTTATAAATGGATTATGAAAAAATACCTATTTTAGATGAATATTTTCTGAATAATAATACCTCATCAGGCAAAATTATACAGAAAAAGCCATTAGTAATAACAACAATAAAATCAGAGGATAGAGAGAGTCCCAGACCTAATTTGGGCCCATTTACATACATCTTAAGTGGGGTCCCAACTTGAAGAGTATTCCAATATCAACATTTTTAGCATAGTAAAACTCTTCCTTTTGAAAGGAAGACAGGGTATACTTATTATGAAGAAATAAATGAAAAAATATAATCAGACTATGAGTATTTCATGGCCAGTAAGAGAGACATGAAAGAGAAAATAAAAACCAATTATTTCTAAGAAAAAGTGAATAATACCATTGCAAATTAATTATGAATATCAAATAATTTCCCATAATAATATGTAGATCATTTTTCCTTGCTAGAGACCTCTTTGTATTTGCCAAAGCAACTTGCTCATAGATGTGCAATAAATAATTGCTGATCTCTTTGTAGAGTTAAGCACTTTGGAATACAAATTGGGAGCCTTGGTATAAGAGTTAAAAATGGCATGACCTTGGGCAGTCTTAACTACAATATCTACTGGGAACTGTCAAAGCTCTTTCTGTTACACCACTATTTTGTCACTGGTAGACTCTTTCCTGGAAAGGTTATCTCCTCTGGAGTTCTCTATCTTACCACCATCCCCTCACCAAAATCCTGAAAACAGAGTCATTCTAGGCCCTTTTATCTCAACACTCCCTCTTACCTTCCCAAAGTCCCCCCACCCCTTTTGCTGCTGCTGAGAAAACACCTCCTGTCTATGCACTTCTTTGATGCATTCTCCCCACTACTAACTTCACAACCTTCAGCACCAATAACCTACAAACTAGTTTCTCTGCCTTCAATCTCAGCTTTTTTCCAGGCTTTCTACAGGACTAACAAAAGAGTCTTCCAAAACCAATTTAAGAGAATCACTCAATGATTTAAAATCCTTTCTTAATAAAGGTATAAGGTGTGTGCTTTTTTGCATATCACATCTGACCCATTTCTATCCCTAGCCTCAACTCTCCTCTTTCCATTCCATCTCATCACACTTGTGCATGTGCACACACGTATATGCACACACATCTGTAATCAGCATTCATTTCTCAACATCATCCTGCCCTCAGTGCACACTACACATGAAAATGTTTACATTTCTCTCAATAGCCAATGGTTTAATGCCTCTATGCTTTGGGTTCTCGTTGCCTCCCTTCAAGTGGAACGCCACTGTCATACTGTCTACCTGCTGAACACTTCCAGCCCTCTGAACTCTCTCTTACTCTTCCAGCCCACTGAACTCATCTATTAACTTTTCTTTCTCACCCTATTAGCCTGTGAGCTATTGAAAGGCAATGAGCCTCTTTATCAACTTTACCTTCCAAATGCCTAGCACAGATTCAGGCATATAAAATCTTTCAGGAAATTCTTGAGGAACAAATGAAAGAATGAATCAATGAGTGAATGAACAACCTAATGAATAGATGAGAGAAAACATAAGCCTCTGTGCTTCCATATGTGCATGAGAACCACTGTAGTTTCTTCAGAGGAAATGAGATGCAATAGAGAATAGTGGCCAAGCCCCTCAGACTCTGGTGCTCATCACTTAGGTTCAAATTCTAGTTCTACTACTTACTTGCTATGCAACCTTGAATAAATTCCTTACTCACTATTCCTTACCTGTAGTTTACGAAGGATAGTTGAACCGCCTACCTCATACAGTCTTTCTCGAACACTCTATGAGTTGATGTATAGGCACAGAACAACACCTGGATCATAGACAACATTACATGTTGTTGGCTTATATGACTAAAGTATTTGAAAGCTGCTAGTTCACAGCTTCAGCATTTAGTAAATGAGGTTTAGTTACACTCCTCACCCTTGAATTTATTGAACCTGTTGACTCTTATCATTTCCTCTGTGTCCCCTCTTTCTCACTGACATTCAGGTTCCCACCTTTGCAGAATAATCAGTCAGAGCCCTCCACATATGCATGCATTCTCTTATGTTGCATTGTTGTTTTCTCATGAATACATTGTTTCCCTCATTCCCTCTCTCTCTTTTTTTAATTCCTGCTCTTTTTTTCCCCCGTCCTCTTTTTAGTATACCATGCCCTCCTCCTTATTCCAGTTTGGCCTGCATTTCCATCTTTTGTTATTTCTCTTTTCTCCCCTTTTCCTCTCCCTTTCTCCATAATATTCATATATAGCGTAAGTCTACATTTGTGTGCACACTTGTCTTCTGGCATATGGAAGAAGATGTGTTATTGATTACATAGATTTCAAAAAGTATCTATTTAGACAAATGGGAATGAATGCCTATGCTCACCGGTGGCTCTGTGTGTGTTTCTGTGTGTAGGTCTCTGTATAAATCATGTTATTAAATCCATTCAAGTGCATTTTATTGATTCATCATATGAATTGAATATAAAAGTCAAGTGACTTTCTTTTTTGAATTGGCTGCTGGTTGTCTGCACTAAAGAAATAGCCACACGTTGGGTCTTTTGTTTAAAAGAGACACATGGCTGTAATACCTGGAGAGCCAAGTTCTCGTCAATGCAGAAGCTTCCAGCCTCCCTCCTAGTCATACCCTAGATTAAAACATCATTACAAGTTACTCTTCTTTGTCTAGCCTGACTTCCACATATCCAGAATCCTCACGTTATTTAGTTGGAAGTGAGAAGAAAGAGAGGTTTTTTTTGCATTATGAGTTAGGAGGTAATAAACATCCTTAAAAGATACTTATTTTTTGAAGGGTGATATTTTTAAGAGACTTAAGACAGACATTAGTGCTGTCCAGCAACTATTGCCATATTCCAGCCTAGGTGTGTGAACAGATTGAATTCCCTACTGTTGTTGAAATCAGAGATGGCAATGGAATTTGTGCTGATTAATGGAAGGTGAACAGAAGACACATGTACCATTTGCAGATGGAGGCTGGATGAGCCCTTGTCAGGTTCACCATGCTGCCTCTTTCCCTGTTATCTGTTTGTGGCCAATAATACTCCAAAGGGTGGCTGCTCAGTGGGTCTTTGAATGAGGACCACAAAGATCAGAACTCCTAGCTGAACTGTATGGGACATACAGCATGGACTAGAAATATATATTTGTCATTCTATGCCTTTAAAATTTGTGGTGCTTTTTAAGTACAAAATAACTTGGTCTGTCCTGACTGCTGAAAGATGAAGAGAAAAGCAAGTCTTATTGTGTGTGTATGTGTGTGTTTAATATCAAATATTAAATGGTGAAGTGGCACTTAAGATATTTTCTGGCAGGAAACACTTAAAGATACTGAGGCCACAACATATAACTAGTTGCTTGCCTAAGTCTGAACCAATGGATTTCTTTGGTCTTTGGTAATATTTGCACCTTGGCTCCATCGCTTACTTGTTCTTCACTTGCTTTCTGCAACTAAACACCCAGAGGGATTGAGATAAACTCCGAGGTTATCCTTGACAAACAGTCCCTCTGAACCTCTGCTTCATCCTTCCCCGCAGCAGCACAGACACGGAAAGTGGTGGTGATGGGGTGGGAGGGCTGCACCCACTGAGTTCTCTCAGGAGCTCCCATGAGCAAAATATCTGACAGGTCCTCGAAATGGGATGGAAAAATGATGAAAAGAGAAGGGGTGAGAAAAGAGGGCTACCTAGGACAGAAACTGCTAGATATTAAAGTTGAAGAGAGATGGATAAGAAGATTCTGAATAAGAATTCATGTTAGGAATATATCTCCATATCTCTGCTACATAAAGAAAAACAAAGGAAATTGACTCTGACCTAAATGTACAGCATGCACATTTTAAAGTCATTTTCAGAGATCTTCAACAAAGTGAAAAATGCCAGTTAGTCACGGATTTTAATATGATTCTGTTGTCATTACACAACTCATTGGAGCAAAAATCTCTAGGTTCAAACTGCTTTTAGCTGGGCAATCAACATCATTCAAGTATAAACCATTGCAACCATTTAACATTCAAATCGTGAGAAGAAAAATACACCTGTCTTTAATAAGCTCTTGAGGGACCAGACACTATGATTTATCTCTTTTTATCCCTCACCATGTTCCTCATATTGCAGGTGTTCAAAAAGCGTTAATAGAAGGAAGAATGCATGACTGAATCAATAAACGAGTAAATAAATAAATGAATATGAGGATGCATCAAAGAGTTCATAAATGTTGTTCACTGCAGCTCATCTGTTCTCACCTTATCCATTCTGACTCTCTCCAGCCTGGCCTCCATGCAGTGGTCTGAGTGATCCTTCCAAAACACAGAACTGTCCATGTCACTGCATAACTTAAAGTTCTTCAAATATTTAATTTTTCTGGTAAGGTCAAGACCAAAATCCTTCTCGTGGCCACAGTTCTGGATGGCTTGACTTCTGCCTGGCCTTGAACAATGGTTTCCCTTGCTCCATCAACACCAGCCTTCTTTCAATTCCTGGAATGTGCCAGGCTGCCCACTGCCATTTCTCCTCCTGCCAGAGGGTACACATTTTCTCTACTGCAAAGCTCCTACCCATCCACTCACCTCATTTGCACCAATTCATTCTTCATATGAAAAATTAGGAAGTACTTGCTTAAGAAGCTTTCACTGACATAACCCCCACTCATCAGCCCTTGCTAGATTCTTTTATTATATGTACTTTCTCTTAGAAAATTTGTCTTAGTTTTCTATGACTGTGTGTAATTATTTGATTAACATCTGTTAACCAACCATTCGGTACAGTCCATGAGTTCAAGGACCATGCTTATCCTTACTTAACATTGTATCCCCTGCACTTAGTGTGCCGCCTGACTTGGAGTAAACACTCAATAAATAGTTATAGAAAAAAATGCAGGAATAAATGAATGTGTAACAACCGCACAATTAGATGTACAATGTTACTTCCAAAACTATCATCTCATGTCTCTAAAAATAAATCTGTAGTCCAGTAACTTGGATTGTTGCCACATTCATGGAGTCTGTGGGAATTAATAACTGAAGATCATATTAGTGACTCTCTAAAGTTATAAGAAATGAGAAGGAACAGTTAGTTTTGATACCAAAGTAAAGGGATAAGGGGATAATTCAGTCAAGGTAGACAATCAAGAGGAATTCCTAAGAAAGATACCCATGTAGTGGTTCACAATGAAGAAAGGTGTTTCTATTCATTCAGTGGTATTTAGTAATGGTGAAAGCCAGTGGATTATTGACCTCAAAGGTAGGACTGCATATAGGTATTTTCCAGTGTTCAAGAATTGACCATCCCAACAAATTCTGTCTTAGTATTTTCTGCCTATAATGGAGTGATCTATTCTTATTTAGATGGAATGCAAGACCAATTAACAGCCCCATATGAGCTATAAAGATTCAGGATCTACCAGTATTCTAAAGGATTTTTGTTATGAGAGAAATGTAGTGGATGAAATATGACTTTTATTTCATATATATTCTCATACTAGGAAAATTCTCCTTATCTCTTAAGAAATCTATTTCCCTAGGAATTTTATTACAACTAAGAATTTCTTTTGTATTAGTTACTCCTACATCCTAAATTCTTGAGTCAAATGAACTGTCTCTGTCCCACACTATGAATCTAAGTATATGCTCAGAAAAATGTATTTTATGTGACATAAACATATAACTAAATGAATATTTGCAAATTTGTGTACATATATATTTATAACATTATCTGAACTAATCAATCGAGACTCAGGGGTCAGTAAATTAGCTGGTGCACAAATCTATCCTGTCATACTGTAAATCTGTCCTACTTTTGTATATAAAAGTTTATTGGGTCACAGTCATGCCCATTCACATATGTACTGTCAAATCTAATAGCTCTTTTTTGCTACAAAGGCAGAACTAAGCAGTTTCAACAGAGTCTGTATGGACCACAAAGACTAAAACACTTCTATCTCAGTCTTTGAGACATAGAATTTGCCAACCTCTGAACTAAGTCAAATAGTTGCACATATAATCTGAGTAGCAATTAAGAAAAATTGGGCCATATAATAGGGAGGTTCTTCTATACCTTCCTTCAACAATTACTATTTGGAAGTCTCCTTTCTAGGTCTTATGTAAGTACTGTTCAGTTAGCACCACAAAATACCAAATTACATAGTTACCTTTTTTTGCAAAAGAAGAGCTAAAACATTTTTTATATACAATTTATAGAATGTAAAGCACCAACAAGGCCTTATGTTACTTATTTATTTATTACTAAAGTTGATACACAATATATTAGTTTTGAGTATACAACATAGTGATTCATCAGTTATACCCATTATTAAATCCCCATCCCAACTAGTGCAGTTACTGTCAACATAGGAGGATGTCACAGAACCATTGACTGTATTCTACATGCTGCACTTCCATCCCCAAGACTAGCTTATATCATGATTAAGATGCTGTGCCTCTTTATCCCCCTTACTCTCCCCTCCCACTCCCCCATGGTGACCACCAGTCACTTCTCAGTGCCTATGAGTCTACTGCTTTTTTGTCCAATTTGTTTTGTTTTTAGATTCCAAGTTGTTTTGTTTTTAGATATCAGTTGAAATCATGTGGCATTTGGCTTCCTCCACTGTTGGTGGGAATGTAAATTGGTGTAGCTACTATGGAAAGCAGTATGGAGGTTCCTCAAAAATCTAAAATTCGAAATACCATAAGACCCAGTAACTCTACTTCTAGAAATTCACCCAAAGAAAACAAAATCTGATTCAAAAAATATATATGCACCCCTATGTTTATTGTCACATTATTTACAATAGCCAAGATATAGAAGCAACCAAAGTGTCCATCAGTAGGTGAATGGAAACGAAGATGTTGTACCTATACACAATGAAATATTATTCAGCCATTAAATAAATCAGAAATCCTGCCATTTGCGACCACATGGATGGACCTAGATAGTATTATGTTAAGTGAAATAAGCTAGACTTTGTTTTAAATTTTAAAAAAAGAAAAAAAACAAGGTCACTACCGCTCAAGAAACAATTTGATGAAAGACTGTATGATCAGTACCAAAAAACTAAAAGGTCTATGAACATCCTCTGCATTGACACATGTCCTTATTACATCTTATTGCAAAAATATGTTTCCCTTATTTCCCCAGGTAGAATGTGAATTCCTTGAGGACAGGAGCTAATGACTTATTTCTGTGCCCCCTTTTCTGTAGTACAGTAAAGAGTGTTCAATAAAAATTTGTTAAAAGAATGAATAGATATATGGATGAGTGATTAGGTCAAAAGAAAGTTGCTATTCTGCCTAACTACACCAACCATGAGTTATAGAATTCTGAAACAAGTTGCCCTGAAGAGGTGAAAACATTAATTTTGTGTAGATATACATCTTTCTACCTGAAAATTCTAGTATACTCATCTTGATTTTATTTGTTCATTGTTACCTATATTTAGCAGAGGAATTTCCTTGTGTTTTAACATGTTTATGTCTTTTGTCACAGATTGTCTTAAGACATTTCTGCTATTTAACTCACTAAATGCACTGAAGTAAACAATACAATTCACATCAACTGAAGTTTTAGCAAATAATCTTGAAGCACAGATAAAACAAAACTGGATCATATCAAGAGGAGATTGAATTCTTTATTCAGGTATCATTGCCTGCTATTTTTCAAGCCATTGACTGCTATAAAATAAAATTATAATGAATTGGTCCCTCTACAGATGAATGTGAACTCTTTGTCTCTTTTACTCTAATTAGAGAAGTTATAGATATCTGCATAAAACCTGGAGATGGCTATGGAGAGAAAGATAGAGATCTTCTTAAAATGTATAGAAGGAACATTAAAAGACTGTACGAAAATATTAGCATAATGACCTACCTATTTTAAAAACTAGTTAAGCATAGCCAAAACTTTGAGGAAAAATAAAGCAAAAGGGTGCCATTTTATTCTAAACATTTTTTTGTAGTTCCTTTAATTGTTCCTAAGGATTGATTCCACCCTTGTCTCTGAAAATAACTAGAGCAAGATAATGCAGTCCCCTTGAACCAGAGTTTGATAACCAGCCCTCAAGTCGCCTCATTGAGGTTGCATTCTGACCTGCCTCAACAGTTGTAGCAGCAGAGTCCTTTGGTTCAGATTAAGTCCCAACCAATACCTGGTTCTGGTAAATGGAATCCATCTTATTCTTCCACACCTGGCTCCTGCTTTGACTTCCTCTTTAATATCCCCTCTCTATAGAAGGGGATAGTATGTCTCCTTTCCTGACAACCCTGTGATGGCAGACAGGGTTTCAGCCAAATAAAAAGAATCAGAACCATTTCTATTTTTATCTGCTGCCTTTTGATAAGCAAGATAGGGAGTGAAGGAAGAGAGGAACCTGAACATTAATCTTCTCCAAAAGGATTTTGATGTAAATGTCAATCTGTAAGTGGAGACAATATGGATCTTCCCAAGGCCAGATGGGGAAAGGCTTGGCTTACTTTTCTATTCTTGCAATGTTCTAGTCTTTTCAACCCTGCTTATTAACTAATTATTGTTGTGTTCTTCCTCATCCCCATGGGACCTCAAATCACAATCTTGAACTCTGTCCCTCTAGCTCTGTTTTTATTTCCCTGTTTAATCTCTTCTTTTGTGTTTTCTTAGGGTTTTAACCAACCATAAAAATGGGCCTGGACCAATAAATACCTAGATCCCAGAGAAAGCTAACAAAGTGTAATGAATGAAGAACTCACTAACTTTAGAGAATCATACACTCCAGTGTCACAAGGGACCTGAAATGCCCTCTAAAACAATCTTACCATCCACTTCTACCTTGGACTGTGTATGATCCATAAAGCTGAATAAACTTCAAGATCCCATTGGCTTTATTAAGTCATCTAGGAAATGACTGAAGAATCTTCTTATCACTGCCACCCACTAGCTGATTTGCTCATTATAGTTTAACTTTATATATATTTTAACTGTATATTTATGCATACTATATTTTAACTACACACACACACACACACATATATATATAACTTTAAATATTTTGGTGTAAGTAGTGTGACATACATGTATGGCCGAGTTAACTTTAACATTCTATAGGGAGTTAATTACCCTAAGAAATGTCTCAATATGAATCAACCCCTTTGGGTTAATTAATTTGCATAAAATCTATGATGTAAGATCTACAATGATAGAAAGGGTATTTGAAATGTGTGAAAAGTTAAGAGGAGTTTATGAAGGCCCGATCTCCTTGCATGAATAAGTTATAAGAAGACCAAGTTCAACAGCAACCAGTGCCCAGAGGGCAGCTCTCCATCCCTAGGTACTTTGGTTTGGAGACATCTTACCACTGGACCCAGTTACAAAGCCTATAGATCCTGCCATTAGAACTTCTTGTGTTCTACTCAGAGTGAGTGTTTTTCATGGACGATGCTGTTCCATGAACCTGAGGGCAAAAGAATGAACCTCTTTTAATTAAGATAAATTCTGTGACATGTCTGCTTTTTAATAAGTGTTTTGTTTGGAGGATTTGGCTTAAGATTTGCTTTCACTATGAACTGACATCTGAGAGGAAGGTTGGAGGGTGGGGACTGCCTCTAACCAGGGATAGTTCCTGATATTTATCAAAAGAACCTGACATTCACTGAAGGACCAAATTGGTTTTGGCACACTTGGGTAATTTGGAACTGTTCACAGGATCTGCAGAGTTTCAAAATGAAAAAACAAGGAGTGAGCAGCTGGTATTTAAGAAAATGTTGCCAGAGCTTTATAGGTGGCACAGAGCTAAAGGTAGCAATAGTGACACAAGTTGAATGCAGTGGGTACAGAAGGGAGGCTTACTCACATCTGAACTCAGGCCCTTGAGCTTGAACAAGACATCCCTCCAAAAAGAAATTTATATCACAGGTAGAAGAACTTGGGCTAGAAAAGATGCTTTATTTCTAGAACACTTATGGATAATAGGGAAAGCAACTCTTGAACATTGTTGTTGGTTCACAAGCAGCCAAAGATATTTTAAGTCTCAGTATCCTTCCCCAAAAAAGCTTGCCATGGCACATGCTAGCATTAGTTGGATTGGAATTGAAAGATCAGATTGATAGGCATATAGCAGAGCTCAAAAGATGAAAATTTAACAACTAAACTACTGACCAAGGAATTATTAGATTCTATTAGATTGTCTACTTGGGAGAGGGCATGATTAATGAGTTAATAAGCAGGGTTGGGAAGACTAGAACATTGCAAGAACAGGAAAGTAAGCCAAGCCTTTCCCCATCTGGCCTTGGGAAGATCCATATTGTCTCCACTTACAGATTGACATTTACATCAAAATCCTTTTGGAGAAGATTAATGTTCAGGTTCCTCTCTTCCTTCACTCCATATCTTGCTTATCAAAAGGCAGCAGATAAAAATAGAAATGGTTCTGATTCTTTTTATTTGGCTGAAACCCTGTCTGCCATCACAGGGTTGTCAGGGAAGGAGACATACTATGACTTTTTTTAAATTACTTTTCATAAGAATTTGACTATAATTCATATAGTAGAAGTAAAGAATGTTTTATATAAACAGTCTTTTTTCAAATTAAAACAAATTGTCTATAGTCATTTTTTAATAATTGGGTCAAAAACATAGTTTTTCGCTCATCTTTAAACCATCCAAATAAAAAATAAATGTAAACGGACACAAAGACCATGTAGTAGATTGGCTCTGCATAAGCTAAAGAACCTGGTTGTATAGCCCAAGATATTTCAGTTTACTGGCTGAGTAGTTAGAATAAGCAATTAATTTATACAATCATCAATTACACTTACAAAGAACTGTTCTGATTGAATTTGCCAAATCTTTCAATCATCAATGTAGCAAGCAGTGTTTAAAGAAAGAGACGGAGAGATAGAGCTTCTTAGTCTATTTTGACTGTAGAAATGAAGTCAAATTCTCCATTTTTAGTAAAACAATAATAATCATTTATTGAAACTCCACACTGTGTATGACAATATACAGAAAACTTTATACATAGCATCTCACCACTTTCTCTTAATATCCCTCTCAGGTATTAGCTCTGCTTTAAAGATTAGAACAAAGTCCTACTTGGTTAAGTTATTCTGTTATTCATTCAAGGGGACAGAGCCACTCAGAGCTGTACTATGAGTTTCATAAACCCCAGGCTTTTCACCTTTGTAGATGCCTTCTTCCATAATAAAAAGAAATAAAGTAAAATAAAATTCTATTTTGTTAATTATATAAGTATAAAGAAAATTATTATCCAGGCTGGGTTCACTACTATATACTCATTATTATTACATTCAATTGTTTCTTTCTGATTTTAAGAGAAACTGAAATTAAGATATTTCTGTTAGTCTCTAAAAAAATTCATGGTCCCTGGACGCCATGCCTACTGTGTCTATAAA
This sequence comes from Manis pentadactyla, assembly GCF_030020395.1. Taxonomy (NCBI): domain Eukaryota; kingdom Metazoa; phylum Chordata; class Mammalia; order Pholidota; family Manidae; genus Manis; species Manis pentadactyla. The sequence continues at coordinate 38,883,456 of NC_080023.1, forward strand.
GGAAGTTGGCTATATAAACACAGGATTCAAACTCAGACCTATGGAGTGAGTTCACAACTTACTACCCTCATTTTGAGCGCTACCAAATCATCAATCACACATTTTTTTTCCACTTCTTCCAAATTAAAATATGTATGCATTAATGTAACAACCTCATCAGTCTAAATCCGACAAGTTTATAGAACTCTAGTTTATTTGCCTTCAAGCTATAAGACTCCAGAATTAATACAGGAATTTACAAAGAAAATTGTCACAGTATTTGCATTGCTGCAAAGTGAAAGGACATGCTTTGTTCACAATCATTTGAACTCTTAAAGCCATAAAGAACAAACATGCCTAACCTATCTTTATCCTTCATTTCTGTATTATTGAACCAAAACTGCCTGCAGGTGCATGTGGTTATTTAAAGGGAATTGTAAATCGCTTTCATATCTTACTAATGTAGTGAGGATGTATAAATAGTTGCACATGGCAGATAATTAGCTTATGCCAACACATTATTGTGCTTACGAGCATCTGGATATCAACTACTTGGCAAAGGAGCCAAAGGAAGTTATTGCTAACAAAATACTATGAAGTCATTTGCAAAATGCTGAGTGGTGAATATTAAAGTGACAAAAGGAATAAACTCGTGCTAGTGTGTAAGATTTAAACAATGAAATTCTGAGAAAAAGTAGCCATGTTTGACAATCAAGTAATGGTGTTCTTAGTATTAATGTTTCTTGGAACCAGTTGTGTTTTTCTTTATCACATTCTTATAAAATAACAGAAGAGAACAGATGCATACATATAAACATCTTATATAAGTTGTACTTTTTCTACTTCACAGAAAATTATTAGAAAAACATTAAAAATGGATATTTCTAGAAAACAAACCACACTCTACAAATTCTAAAAGAAATTGTAGGATGAATTCTTTCTCCTGTCAGGCAGGCTGAAATCTATCCATCCATGGAGAAGGCTAAACTGCCTATTGCCTTTATGAAACGTGGTCGTTTTTTTCCATTATAGCCCATGTACTGCTCAGCTTGGAGGTAAGACAGGCCTCCTAATTTTACTCACTAGAACATCCAGACATCTTGCCTACTGTCTAAACACTCCAACTTCTTTGAAGCTAACATCTTCACAGCCTCTTACCCCTTCTTGTTGCTACTATTCCCTCCCTTTCATCTTAGCCTTTTTACTAATACCTCAATTCCATAACTCCATAAATATGTGAGGCTATTGACTACTACCTTAACGTTGACCATGGTCTCATCTTTTCTTGCCTTCCTCAGATTCCATCAAGCATCATGATAATCGTTCCCCTGCAGAGACTGCTTCTCACTTACTCCTCTCTTACATTGTTGAATTAATTTGGCAAAATCCCAATCCTGGTTGAACCCAACTCTCAATACCCAAGGTCTAATGTTCAGGCACCCCACTAACTACATATGGCTAGAGGGAAATACACAATGTCATGACCAGAAACCTCAGGTGGACCCCCAGTGCTCCCCGGTAATCACACTATACTTCTTTCGGCAGCTTTTTCACTCTCATTCTGCTGCGTGATTATTTCATACCTTCCTGACTTTCCTCAAACATCCACAACTCCTCCCTGCCACACTCTCTGCTGGTTATTTTGCTTCTCATTCTCCAGGAAAAAAATAGAAGCAAAAATATTAAGAAAGTTTTACATGCTCCCACTTACAAATCTGAAAGCCTACATGTACTCATGTCTCCTATGTGTGCACTAGCTCCCATTTCCTGTTGTCTACTCAGTAATGGCATTCTTCCATGAATTTTCCCCTGACTACAGTCTCATTCCCATCAGCAGAGAAACATGCTATAACATAATTCATTAAAATAAACAAGGACTTCTCTTGACTCTGCATTCTCCTATACCTACTGCCTAATAAATTTGTTTCTCAGCAGTACTCCACAAAAAGATGTCTACATTCGAAGTTTCCAATATCCATGTTCTCATTTCTTCCTGGACTCCTTTGGCCCCAGTCACATTACTGAAAGAACTCATGCTAAGGATTCCAATGGTCTGCATGTTGTCATATACAGGATAGTTTATTCCTAGTACCCAATTCTTCAATAGCGTTTGAAACAGTTTCTCTTCCCATTTCATTGAAATACTACCTTTACTTGATTGCTTGGATACTACTTTGTCTGTTTTTATCCTCCTGCTTCTCTGGTCATTACTTTGTCCCCTTTGCTGGAGTCTTCTCCTCTTCCCTACCTCCAAACTTCAGGGTAACCAAGACTCCACCCTCCGACTGCATTTCTTCATTTTCTATGCTCACTCCTTAGGTGACTTCACCCATTTATGGCTCTAAGTACCATCTAATTACCTACTCTCCAGTCTATATCTCTATGTTAAAACTGCTCCTGAATTCCAGACTCATATCTAAACAGTTACTTGACATTTACACTTGAGTGCTTAATAGACTCAGCAAGTTTAACATGTCCAGTACTGAACCTGGTTTTAATCCCCCAAATGTGTTCCTCACATGGTCTTCTCCAGCTCTATAAATGACAATTTCATTATTTAAGTTGTTCAGATCCAAACTATAAAGTTCTTGAGTCCTCTTTTTCTTTCACAGTCAATATCCAATTCATCTGCAAATCTTTTGTTCCCACTTTCAAAACACCTAGAAACCTTACCATGCTCACTGACTCTACTGTTTAGTTCAAACCGAAACTGTGTTACTTTGACCATGAAAACTGCTGCAAAATGTATTCTTGCCTCTTACAGCCTGTTCCCTACACACTTACATTTCTGTGTAGGGGACACTTCTGCTTGCATCCCCAGCCATGTGTGAGCTGGGCTACCTGCGCCCCCTGCCCTCAGGGGATAAGAAGTGCACACCAGATAAATGTATAAACAGCACTTGCCACACAGGTTTGAACTGCATGGGTCTATTACATACATGAGATTTTGTTTTTCAATAAATATATATTGGAAAATATTTTAGAGATTTGTGACAATTTGAAAAATACATTATTTCTCTAGCTTTTTTGTAAGAATATAGCATATAATACATTACAAATACATACAAAAAATACAGCATATAATAATATACAAAATATTTCTCAACCAACTGTTTATGTTGTCATAAGGCCTCCAGATATCTACAGGCTATCAGCAGATTAATTTTTGGGGAGTCAAACATATACATGGATTTTTGACTGCACAAATGGTCAGCACGCCCAACCCCTGTTTGGTTCAGGGTCAGCTGTATGTATAAGTATTCTGACTCATACGAAGCATTTTGCATTTCTTAAAGTCTCTTAAAATAAATGTTACTTCTCACCAGAATGATATATACTTAAGATTTTAAAACCCCAATATTATAGAGATCTGAACTGAAAATCTAAAACCCTGCTTCTCTCACGTCTAAGTCGCACCATGTCAGAGACTGCAATGTTTAACCCTTTTAACTGTTTTCTCCAGCAGTTATTTCTCTTTATACAAACAACATGTACAGACTGATATTTTCCAATTATTTGATTTCCAGTATTATCCACAGAGATCCAACTATGAGGATTTAGGTCTCTTACAAGTCGACTCCACTTCTCAGTCTCTTAGGTCCCATTTGGTTTTATCATTATTTCTCATCCAGTGAATAAATAGTACATACATGTTATGACTAGGTAAATATTTTGCTCTAGAGAGCCAGGTAGAGCAATTCTCATTCCATTTTCTTTCTTTTACAGTACTTTTGTTTTCCCTAAAGTTTCAATTATCTTGCACTTTCTTGACTACATCATCAGAAGTTTTTTCAAACACTCTTGATATCAGAAATTCTACTGAGACTTAAGAATTCTTTTCTTCTTTTTCTCCTTCATATCTCCTTATTGGAGTCCTCATTCTATTCTAAACTGAATGACAGGACTTTGGACAAAAATATTTATATAAGATTCATTTGATCACTTATAGCATAGAGATAGGACCAGTCTTCTATATACCATGAATGATTATTATGAGGATTAAATGAACCATGTAAGAAAATACTTTATCAACTAAAAAGTGCTAAAAATGCATGATGGCATTATTGCTGTCATTATTTAAGTTACCATTCTCATGTTGAGTTATCAAAGCACCTCACAAATGCAAGGTACTAAATTCAAGACTTCAGAAAAAAAGAGGAGCTCTTCCATTAATACCTCTGCCTGGACAACCCAGAGTACCGTGTGGCTAGAAGTGCTCAAGGGAGCGTAGCCTTTGTAATGAAAAGATCTGGATTTGAAATTGAGTTTTTCACTAACTGGCGTTAGTTAAGTCATTTAACTCCCATATTTTGACTTCCAGAACATGCTAGTATAGCAATAGCTCCTTTAATTAATTGGGGTAACATTAGCTGCTGTCACAAACCTAGTGCCAGCAGCTTTTTTCTTGAACATGGCACAGCCCAGTATGGTTGTTCCACAGTGGAGGTCAGCTCTCCTCTGTGCAATACAGACCCAGGGTGTTCCTGCAATGGGACTCTGCCAGTGTTTTGCAGTAGCATAAAGCAGATGGGAGCACAGAGACAGGCTCGCGTGCTGCTTGAAGGTCTTGGCCCAGAAATGAGGATCTCACTTCCACTCATATTGCATTTGTGGAAAATCGTCATACCTAAATATAAGGAGTGAAGGGGGACTGACAAAATGAGCTTCTACCTAGAATGTTATTTCCCAGCAACTAATTATATTACAAATGGAGAAATACAAATTCTGGTGGACAGCTAGCCTTCTTCTCCATGGTATTTCATGGGTGTTTATGGAGATAAAACCTGATAATACACCTAAAATAATTTTATAAACTCTAACTTGTAATCATGCATGTGTGCATGTACTTGTGTATGTGTGTGTGTGTCTGTGTTATGTATGTGTGTAAATATTTCATTATTAGGACCACACATCTGAATAAATATCAATCAAGGAATAACTTGTTTTGTTCCCTTCAATTCAACAGGTATTTATTGAGTATCTACTACAAGCCAGGCACTGTGCTGGGTGCTAAACATAAATGAGGAGAGAGATGGAAGTAGCCCATGTCCATGGCATACCTACAGACAAAAGACAGGGAGAGGTAACAGACCGGTCCCAATGCATGATGGCCATGTCTCTAAGATTTCAGGAAGCTATTACTTAGTGTTCCATTAGAAAAAAAAGAAAAGTGTTCTATGGGGGGAAAGAAATTGGGAACTATTAAGACAAAGCAAGACTGATTTCTTTATATCACAACTTCTTGTGTTGTGTATATACAAAAGAAAAACAAAAATACAAATTCCTAAACTTATTTGATCACTTACGTGCACCCCTACTAAACCCTTGTAGAACATTGCCATTTGAGAACTTCATGAGGAGAGCATTTTTCACAATTTCATCACAGAACTCTCATGAGTCAGGAACATAATAAAACTTCTAAATATTGTTTTTATTTTCTGTTGTTATTTGGCTTGAATTTCAGATTGAAAAGCTTTGATTTTTTTCAGTAAGTTCTCTTGAAAACCTTTTTCATTTAAGACACTGTGGGAAACTAGAAGGAACACCATTTGTTGACACTGAAATCAGGCACCCCAGGATGGGGATTCAAACATTTCTTTTTGTTGTTGTTGTTGTTATTTATTTAGTATACGTTTTATCCTTCCTCTACCTTCCTCAACCCCCTCTGCTCACTGAGATATCAAGTCAAAGCTGCCACATCATGTTTGAAAAAAGTTAAAAAGATTGATTTTATTAAGTGAGTTTCCTGAAGGACATGCTCTTGGCAGGTGTCTTAAGTTCTTTCTCAGGAATCACTTACATACTATCACTGTTCGCACTCTAAAACTCCCTCCTGGGGTACATCATTTTTAATCCTGTTCAGTAAAATGTCAATTATAATTACCCCTAAGCCATTACTCTCTGGCCATCCATGTTAACTTTTAATCCCTGGATACTTTTTGCTACTGATATAATCAAGAACTATTTAGTTCAGTGACAAATTTTTTTAAATGACTTATTAAATGCTAATAAAAAAGACACCAAATTTTTGTTATCTCTCTCAGGATGTTTTTTCCAAATAAATCCAGGTTTGTTTGTTTAGGAATACTGTATCCATCTCATCTTTAAGGCTATGCTTCAATAAAATCAGTTGTGTGTTCAAAAGTATTCTCAAAATAGTGTTCTTACCTTTTATCTAATAAGCAGTAAAATGACTCTTACAGTGTTCATTTTATCATTTCCCTTTATCAGGAATTTCTTCCACACTGGGGAGATATATGAAACAGCCATGCTTGCTGACAGCCGGTCACTGGCCCCTGTTAAAATCAGAATTGAGACTTACACAACCTCCAGCTCTTCCTTTTTACTAAACAAAGTTGTTTGGAAAATTAATCTGACAATTCTTTGACCCACTGATAAGCAGCAGCAGAAAAATGCAGGACAATTTGTGCAGCCCGGTGGACTCTTGCTGGAAGCATAGGTATTGATTGACAAGGCAGAGCAGCTTAGAAGCACTGTCCAAGACTGAGACTGGATACGTTTCCATTGTTCTAGGACAAGCTCCTCTACTCTGTTTTCTCCATTTGCTCACTTGCTTTGAGAGATGGTAATAACAATAAACACGACCTGACATTTGCAAAGCTCCAGGAATTGTTTTTCATTCTTTATTTCATTTGACCTACTCAGGGGAAGGCAGATGACTTTACCTTCAATTTATAGAAGAAGAAATTAAGACATAAACAGATGAGACAATATGGTGTGTGGTAAACATATAGCCTTTGTCATTGCGTGGAAGTTAGCTCACACCCTTACTCTACCACCGATTGGGTATAAGCCTCTATTTCTCATGTAGAAAAGGAGGATGACAATATTTACCTGGAGGGATTGTTAGTAGATTTAAATGGGACACGTACGTGATCCAACTTGGAGTAAATACTCAAAAATGGTAACTATCTCACAGGGGACTCATAATAAAGCTAAGCTTGGAGCTGAGCTACTCTTTTCACTAAATCACATGAAAGTTGGTTAACACAGATTTTCAAATTAAAAAGAAATCATAAATGCCTGAACAATTCTGTACATGACTAGACACAAATCCATGTTATTCTGAGAATTTGAAAAAGACACGAGCCATTTCTGGTTTTTTGCAGTTGTTTCTCCTATTTCTGTCCTTCTGAATTGATCTCCTCTTTCTTTTTTTTTTTTTTGAAAACTCATTTATTTCATTTTGTTCATTGGTTATATAACAAACTCCAAATAAGCAAATTAAATTAAATAATTTGTATTGTTTTTCAAAATTAACAAATAGGTAATTGATAAATATTATTGCTTTATGCTGTTAAAGCCAAATTTGTAAAGTGTGTCATACATATTTTAAATTTAATTTTAAACTTTATTTAAATAAATATGTAATGACAAGAATAAATAAATACATAATGACAAGAACAGGACAACAGGTGCAAAAAGAAACAGGACAACCAATTGTTAAATTTTTTCATCACAGTAAGCTGTTTCTGCCTGGGTTGTTTTGCATCCTCACTGGTCCATTTAAAAATCAAACTAACCAGTTCTTCTAAGCCACAAAAAATTACATACACATAAGTACCTAGAAAATCAGTGGTAGGTATAAAGGTAAGTTTTATAGTATATCTAATAAAATAACACATGCAATTCTTAAACATTTTAATTTTAACTTACAAAACATATATATGCACTTATTTGCCAATTTTTGATATTAAGATGTAAACATATGGCATTTTCTTTGGATTTAATTAAATTTTACAACATCTCTCATACAAATCACATCCAAATAACATCATTTACAGTTCCAATTGGTTTACTTTTTATTTCTGCTTTTTTTCCTTCTTTATGTATTTTTTTTTTCAACACCTCGTTCCTTCCTTCTTTCCATCTCTCACAGTATAAGGAGAGTCTGAAGAGGCAAGTGAAGCAACCTGGATTCAAAATGATTATAATTCATAAGTTGGTTACAATCCTTCATTCACCTTTATCATTTCATCCTTGTTTTTAGTTGTCTCTCCAACACCATATCATCAGAACTATTTTAGCAACCTGCATTCATCAACACTTAGCAATGTAGCAAATTTTGATTTTGTATCATATCAGTTTCCAAATACTTCATTGGTATTGCCCTGATAAGTACAATTGAAATGTACATGCTGGGAACAATTACAATCTTGAGAAGTATCTGAATCCAAGAGGAAGCAGAAGAGCAAGGCACTATAGGGAGAAGCCAATGTCTGGGAGCAACTGGCAACTGTCACCAGTTAGTGCATTTTAAGGAGAAAATGGGAAACATTCTAGCCAGCTGTGAAAAGGCCAGATAAAAAGGCATTTACTATAATTACTTGCAAAGCATTTACACACTTTAGCAAAATTAACCTTAATAGATGAAATGTCCTTCAGAATCTGGGTCTGAATAAATGTAATGGACATAGTCCAGATGTCTGGGCCATCCACAGAACAACAGCGCCTTGTTTAGATTGTAAAATAAGAAGCTAAGTGCGAAGTAAGTTAGTTAACTAACTAATGGAAACAAGAGCATCGTTTCCCACACTGGGTTGTTTAGACATTGCTTCCCAAAGTGGGAAGATGGAATGTGTTACTCTCAGACTAAATAATTGCAACACATTGGTTATATAACAAAATCAATTTCACTTTTTCAGTTTTATAGAAAATGTGAAAAAAACATTCAATTGCAAAAAGGAAAGTAGGTTCTCACTTGATAATGCTTTTTCCTCTTTTTCTTTCTTCCTTGCTTCTATGACAGCACATTCTCCTGGTTTTCCCCCATAGCTGCTTCCTTTCCATCTCCTTTACTAGATTATCTTCCTCTTTCTGGTTTATAAATGTGAGCACCTCACATCTCTGTTCTCTTACATCTCTTCTTCTTTTCCTATAGTTAATCCTAGGTGAGTTCATCTGATTCCATAGCTCCAAGGCACTAAAGATGTCCAAACTTAAACCTCTAGATTTGCTCATTTTTCTGAAATCTAGGACAACAAGAAATTAGGGGTTGAATAATCATAAACTTAAAGTGTCCCAAAATGAATTTACGATTCCTTCCCACCCCAAAATCAGTTCCTCTCTCCCTTCCTTTAGCCCATCCCTCAGTGCTCCCTAGCTCACTATATAATACTGTCATTATCCAGGCCAAAATCCACGAGCCATCCTTTATTTCTGGTTTTCTCAGCCTTAACCTCGTCTATCCATATTTCCTGTTGGATCACCTTCAAAATAAATCTAGAAAGTAACTATTTCTCACTCATTCTACTGTAATGTCCGACTCACACCATTTCATGCCAGGCCTGGATCACAGCAATTTAACTTCATACTTGTCTGTCTGTTATCACTCTTGACTTCTTCCAACTTATAATTCATGTAAGAGTCAGAGTAATTCTTTCAAAAATAAGTGGTTTCCAATACCATATTAAAATAATGCCCAAATATATTAATATATGGATATGTGTACATATATCAGGGTAACATCCAGGGCCCTTACCATTGCTTTCCGTCCTAGAATGTCAGATGTCCATCACTTTCCAGACCTTACTTTCTACCATGCTTCCTTTCACTTATTGTTCTAAAACTCACAAGAATTTTCTTACTCATTGTCAGGCACACAACACATGCTCTCCCCCAGGCCCTTGCTTTTGTTGTTCTGTGCCTAGAACATTTCTCCCCCCAGATATTCACTCTCTCTGATCAACTATTACTACCTTGGAAAAATGACCTGACCACTTTAACTAAAAAGGGCATCTCTTGAAACTCTCTGTCCCTTAATCTTCTATACTTTTTTACCCATGACACTTACCATACTTAGTATTATATTATGTATCTATTTGTTAATTTCTCTACTGTCTGCTTCTCCAAACTGAATGTAAACTCTGTCTCCCCTGAAGGTTTCAGCCCCGGGCAAGTTTACTCTGGATTCGATGTGACTAAAAAATGACAATGGAACGTTCTTGAAGTAAAAGGATTTATACCCAGCTTTATTCTGCTGGTGGCAGATCAAACGTTAGAATTCTGTGCACTCAGGGTAAGTCTGCATTCAACCAGCTGGTCTCTGTCTGCCTCTGCACCCCCCTACCATTGGTCAGCACTCTTTATACAGAATCAATCGTGACTTACTGCCCACACGTGTGCAGGCCTGCACCTGCGAGCACTGCATGTGCCCCGTGGGCAAGCAGACCAGGGTCAGGTGAGAATCTTGGCCATGGAACTTCCAGTTTCTCTACAACTCCGTAAGAGGAGGATTTTGTTTGTTTCATTCACAGAGGAATTCTAGAGCCTGAAGCAGTGACTGGCATATAGTAGACACCTAATAAAAAAAAATAATCCACAGATAAGAGAGAAAAGAGTATATGAGCACTCTAATAGGGCCTGATTTAGACTACAGAGAGAAGAAACCCTGAACAAGGAAACCATGACTTCCTGTTACCCCTTCTACAGAGGGTCCAAAACTCCGGTCCCAACCAAGTACACAGAGCCGTCCAAAGCAAGGAGCCCAAGCGAGTGAGGCATTTCCAATGCGCACCAAGCACCTGGAGTGAGCTGGGCACGTACTCGGCTGAGCACCCGCCACTCAAAGATTATGAGTGCTTCCTGAGTTTCAGAGGTTTGTAGTTAGGGAGAATACCCAAGTAAATATAATGTACTGTGGTAAGGAAAATAATAGAATTACGAGCCCTGTAATTCTACAGTATTCACACCATCCTAGATATGGCTGAGTGGGAGAAGACTTCACAAAGGATTCTTGTGCCAAATTAGTCTTTTAGTGAAAACTGTCTATAATGAATGTCTTCTTTTGACTCTTATAAATTAACTTGGTGAAGAAATCATAAACCACTCTTGGAAATTACCATTTATTCTATTGAAAACCTTATTCTAATTTGTATTTTTTCTTCTTGTCACATTGTAGACAAATAGTTTTCTTGTTGGTCTATCCAGAGGAAATGTAGAAGAAGAATAATGTAGTCAGTGAGAATGCATGTTACAAATCTGACATCACCTGGGTTTAATTTTTTTTAATGTCCACATAAAACTCATTAGTTAATTCTGAATTTTTCAGTGACTTTGGGTATTGTTTGTGTAGCATTCATCTCAGTTAAGCAGATGATTTAGGTTGAAATAGATTTTTAAGAAGAAAAAAATGAAGAGTGAAAATATTTTAATGACATGACTTTTTTATAATCTTTAAGAAAATATTTTATTAGAAGTAGTTGTTGATCAGAAACAAAATTATTTCCAAGTGGCTTTATAATATGTTACATTTTCTTTTCTTATATATTCAGTTTAATTACTTTGTCTATGCATTTGAAATGAAACTTCTGTGAAGTAATGGCTAGAAATAGTATATAATATTTAATTGGGATCACAATATAAAACATACATCTCAAAATTGTTTCCACCATTCCACCTCCATCACACAAACACACACACACACATACACACATCTTACCAGGTTAATTGAAATATATTTTCAATAGTTTTAAACTTAGTTTGAGTAGCTAAGGATGCCAGAAAACTCCTAAAATCCCTTAAATTATTTACAGACTTTGTAGTACTCTCTTAGCTAATGCCTGAAATTTTAGCACGTAAAACCAAAACATCCTTCCCTCTACTCTTAAAGATCAAATTTTAGCTCACATATTCCAGGCAAAGAGAAACACATTCAAATTAACCTTCCAATGTGATGGGCAATTGGAAACTTCTAAGAGAAGATTTTGATATATCTTTGGGCCTCTCAAAGGTTTGAAGTCACCTGGTTAGACAAAAGACAGGAACAAAACAGAGAGGTGGTAAAAACAGCCTAAGAGCTCTTTATGTTACGAGTTGGCTTAGGAAATCAGCTAGTCTAAAACTTATTATTTTAAAAAGATGCCCTCAAGAAACCTCTGGGCTTAGTCATAGCCAATATTTCAATGCAAACAATATATATAATTTATGGTCATTAAGACTATTAAAATGTTCTGGCAGAAGATTCCCACTACTGATAGCCGGGTGGTATCCCCCTGAGTCAGGAAATACATTGACCTACTCTGTCCTTTGACAACAAACGGAAGAGGGAGGAGCACTGTTGATCTTCTTGAGAGAGGTCAACTTCCTTCCATTTACTGGTTTAGAGGTGAGCAGTCATTTTCAACTAATAAGGCATGAGAGGAAATCTGTTAGGGGCTTCTGGAAAAGGCTTCTTCACTCCTATATAGAGTCACCAAAGAAGAAAGGGTTGTTTGTCCCACTGAACACTGTGGTATCTCTGACAAAGGCATGCATCTGAAACAGCCATTTTGCAATTAAAAAAGAAACTCAGCCTAAGGGGATTACACTAGTAAGAAGCAGGAGAACACAAAGATAGAAGAAACTTGTCCCAGCTGACATCAGTCATTTATAAAATAAAGCGAATTTGAAACCATTCTCTCTCTCAATTTTTCCTTTCGTCTTTTTCTTTTGGTATGACTTTACTTATTATTGAAGCCATTTCTGTTACTTGGAACCAAAACCAATTTATCTGTATAAAATTAAAGGAAAGAATCATGCATAGTTTTAAAAATGCATTATTAAATTACAAGAAGGCACAAAACCCAAGTTTATTCATTACACGTCAAACTGAGATTTCTTTATTCCTAATTCTCACACCCAGATAAGGAATACACTGCTAACATGTTGCAGCTGCTGAATGACTCAGCCTGGCAAGTTTCCTGCCTGGAATTATGTGTGGCTATGAGTACCTCTCACCAAACATTTACCCCAGGAGAATAAGTACATGCATTCAACAGATATTTATTAGACACTTACTATTGAAGCTGGGGACTATCTGGTATATAACAGAAGTTTAAGACATGGTCTCTACTCTCAGGATGCTGATCAGAAGGGTAAGAGAACAAGGCATAAATAAAAAATAAAAATACAAGAAAGGAATATCATAGTCTAAAACCAAATGCTCAAGAAATGGTGTCAAAAATAAATCCCACAAATTGAAGAGAGAAAAAAATCATATAATCTAGAGCATTCAGTAGAGAGAATGAAGTCTGTATTAGGCCTATTAGATGAGTCAAATTGGGAGATTCAGAGAGGAAGAGGAAATATTTTTCAAAGTTATTCTTTTATTCTGCATGGTACCATGTTGGATTGAGCAACATCCTTCCAGAGGACAGGAAGCAGAAGAATGGAATAAAAGAAGAGTCGAAAGAACTGAGAAGCACACAAGTTTGAACTGACTCTGGAACATCAGACTGAGAAGTCCTACCTTGCTCCTGTAGGTGAGAAAGTAATTGGAGGTTTTGAGCAGGGAAGCACAATGAAAACTATCTCCTTGAAACAGAAATCTAGTGTCTGTGTGAAGGATTGGAAGGGAAGAACTGGAAGCAGGATGCCCGCAAACAGGCCATTGTAACAATCTGTTCTCATGAGAAAAAGCTATACACATAATTCACATCATTAACCAAGGTTGTCACTAAACAGAACAATACTGACTTGAGTAAGACTGACAATTCAGTTCTAGAAGAAAACCCAGTGCAAGGTATTTGCTGCCATGTAGATTAATAAACAAGATATTGATTGATTTTCTCTTTTGAAAACTATCATTGTGATAGAGCTTCATGTTCACTGTGGGAGTTTCCAGTTGATAGAGGCAGAAATGAAGATCAATGGCATATGGTCCCTCATTCCATTGATGCTATTAATTCCTGGTTGTAGAATCTGCCTGGAGTTATCAAGGGATATGCTGCTTCATTGTTCCATAAACAGCAGAAATAACTTTCACTAACCAAGTTGGAAAACAAGGAGGTCACTTCTTTTTAACCGGATTTCTGTTACTACTTACAGTTCTTAATTATGAGTTTCATTTATTCAGCCTCTCATTATGCAGTCTTTAATTATGAGATTCATTTATTCATCCAAGCATTTGTTCATTCATTTATACTTGTATTCAGCAGATATTTATTGAGTGCCTTTTCTGTCCTGGCTGTTAGGTGCTTATTACTAGAAATGCTTGAAAACAAACAAAACCGCCTCTTCCCCCTCTGGGGTTCATAGTCTATTTGGGAAAGAATATCCCTGAACTATATGCAACTATATAACCTATAATTGTGACAAAGGTTTATGAGACGAGCAACACAACCTGCTTTGAGTGAACACAGAAAAGAAAATGAACATATCCTAGAAATCTCCTCAGTAAAAATGGTATCTGTTCTATTTCTATCACTTAATAGCTATGTGATCTTGAGCAAATAAATTAACCTCTCTGTGCATCACTTTCTCCATCTGTAAAATAGTACCTCCTTGTGAAGCTGTTGTAAAGAGTAATTTTCATATACTGTATGTGCATGTATGACTGCTAACTAATAAACCAAATGCTCAATGAATCTAGCAGTTATCCTTATTATTATCATCATTATCATTATGTTGAGTCATGAAAAATGAGTAAGGGTCACCTAAGAAAATGAGGCAATACGGCAGGGAGGTTATTTTATGTGGATGAAAGAGGGTTTGGTGTGTAGAGATGGGGAAATTTAGAGTAGAGCTCATGGAGAGAAGACAGCCCTTTCCAAGATATCTATTAATAATGAATTTTTGCAACAGCAGCATCTTTGCTCAGTTTGCAAGGGTTTGTTACCCACTACCCATTGCCATCTTAAAGTTTCCTGTTCCCCGAGCACCAGCCTTTGTGGCTCACAAAGCTGTAACAACTAACTCGTGTTTCTTCCTGTTCACTGTGTGATGAGAAAGTGATTCCGTTTCAAAGTTAAAACAAACTCCACTGGGTAGAATCTGAATGCAAAAGCCTTCCTGTGTATTACACTTTAAAAATTGAAATACAATTGCCATATAAATTAAATTAGTTTCAGGTGTACAATATAATGATATGATATTTGTATATACTGCAAAATGATCACCACAATAAGTATAGTTAACATCTAGTGCCGCATAGCTACAATTTTTTCTTGTGATGAGAACTTTTAAGATCAACTCTCTTACTATGTATTGCTTTTCACCAGACTACCTCCAACTCAAACTGTAAACATCCCAAAATTACATGCAAATATATGTCCATATGCACCTTTTGAATGTTTTTTTATTCTCAGAAAGAATCAGTGTTTTTCATCAGATTCTCAAAAGAGTCAATGATCCCCAAAAATTTGCTCTAAAAATTAATGACTGTCCTGGGCCACCCTTTACCACAACTGTGGATATAGCATAATTTTCTACCAATTTGAAAATAATTTAGCTATCTTTTATACCTATTTAAATTTTCAACTATGGTATCTTCTAGAACATTGAATTCCACAAAGATATTTTCCATTAGAGCAAGCAGTTATTTCCATTTTCTTGTACTAAAATCTCTCAAGCATCAAGCTATATCCATAAGTTCTAGCATTACAGGATCTTAGAAACAAGTCCCCAATGAAAAGCAAATTATCTATGAGGAAACCTTTTTTTCCCCTTTCTTTTTCTCTCTGATTTATTGCAGACAGACACTGTTACAAAAGTTTTAAGTGTAGCAAGGTGAAATTTCTCATAAATTTCTAAGTGCATACTATTAATTTTTTGTACTTCTCTTATTATAGATCAGGAACAAATCGTTCACAGACCAGCCCCAGCCTTTGGAGTACACTTTAAGCAGCACTATTTTAGAACACTGGAGACAGAATGCAGTATCTTCTAGGGACATTGGTATTTTATAAGTGAGTTCATAAGGTTGAAAAGCCTGTATGTTTCAGAGAAAGTTGTTTTATTGTGGTAGAAAATATATGAGATCTACCTTCCCCAAATTTTTTTAAGCATACAGCACTAGTAAGTATAAGCACAGTGTAATATGGCATATCTCTAGAATTTTCTATCTTCTTTGATTGAGACTTTATACCCATTGAACAAGAATTTTCTCACCTTC
Organism: Manis pentadactyla; assembly: GCF_030020395.1. Lineage (NCBI taxonomy): Eukaryota > Metazoa > Chordata > Mammalia > Pholidota > Manidae > Manis > Manis pentadactyla. Next base: position 38,899,327 of record NC_080023.1, read on the forward strand.
CCCTCTCCTTAGAAAGTATTTTTGATGGTAAAATTCAAGTTATGAAGGGGATAGGAAGCAGGGACAAATTCCCAGCCCCATCTTAATGTGTTTATACAGAATGACTAAATCACATGGCATATAGAGTTAACCCCTGAACAATGTGGGAGTTAGGGGTGCCTAACTTCTTAACTTTTGACTTCACCAAAACGTAACTACTAAGAGGCTGCTTTTGACTGGAAAGCCTTACTGATAACATAAATAGTTAATTAACATGTATTCCATATGTTATATCTATTATGCACTGTATTCTTACAATAAAGTCTACTAGAGAAAAGATAATACTTTTAAATTATTGCAAATCTCCAAAAATTTTCCAATATAGTTATTAAAAAGAATCCACATATAAGTGAACCTGCCTAATTCAAATCCATGTTGTTCAAGGGTCAGTTTTATAATCAGATGATAGGACTAAGCAAGAATAATGGATGCAATAAAGTTATTTCTCTTCTTCCCCTAGCATGTCTGAAAATATCCTGATGATGGGAGTTGCCGTATTCTTTGTCCACATAAATATCGGCTATTACTCAACATAGAACCTTAATTTTCATAAGCTTTCTTTAGAAAATAGGGATATTAATGCTTCAAATATATTTCATTCAATCTTTATATTATGACCAATACTTTTACAAGAATGTGTGAACAATTAAGTCAGGTTTCAAGGTGCTTATTATATAGCAATACAGAGAACATAGGAATAAACACAACACAAAGCATTGTAGGATCACCATCTAATAGGACGTACAGAAAATAATAGAGATGTTAAGGAGAATAAGAAACTTTTTTACTTTGGGTACAGATGAAGCCTAATGTGAATAACCTTTAGTTGTGTTGCTTCATTATTGAGTTATTCTGTACATTTTTAACTTCTGGGGAGAAATAATTTTAGAATTTTCTATTATGAGTCATACATTCATTGTACAATGACTCAGAAACTATAGGCTAGATATGTTTAAGGGCAAAGGCAATGAGATGGAAGATGCTAAAATGAAGAGATAACTAGGGGGCCATATCTTGGAGTTGTTTGGGAAGGATGCATTCAAAACATGTACCTTACGAATGAGCAAAGAAGAGAATCATAAAATGAGTTATAAAATAACTAGCGAGGTAGAGATTGGAGAAGACGAGACAGATCACACCAGTTTACCTACATAAAATAGGCAAGGTTAAGAAGTCAATTTTTGAAGGAAAGAGGAAATGTGATAATCTGAAAGACAAAGGTAAAGGAATGATATGGAAAGGTGGAGGAAATGAGGGACACTTTAAAATAATTGTTACAGTGGATGTGTTGGCAAATAACCAAGGTATGAATAATGTTATTTTCTTTGAGAACCCAGATAAAGCCAAACAGCATGATTGAATTCTTAGAGTCATCAACATTGGGAAAATTCCCTGACTTGATTATGGGGAGATTCCCTGAGTCATATTTAGTGTTCCCGAGATAATTGAAACATTTTCTACCATTGAAAATGCACAAAATTTTGCCTGCACTCCTTTCTACATAAACATACAATATGATTATACAAGTATAGAAAATGACTCAGAGTCTGTATCCATGAGACAACAAACCTTGATTATGAGTTTCCCTTTGAATAAATTGTATTAAGGAAAAACTTAGATTCCTGTATGATCATGATTAATTCAATGAAAACTATCCACTGGATAAAAATCAAAAACAAAATAAGAAACAGTTACCTGATCAGATCTCGTTATAGTCTGACAGGTGAGTTGGCAGCTCACTCCTAACCAGTAGAGTCACAGTTCTGCCCAGTGAGTAAATTCTACCTGGGCATTCCAGCAACCTTTTAATAAAAGATATAACAAAAATTAGCTTAATACCTCCCCTCCCACAGCTCTTTCGTCTCTTGTATTCTCAGATTCTGCTGATGTCATTCTTACTCCAGGCACTCAGATTAGAAATCTTAGAATGATTTTCTATTCTTTCTTTTGTCTTGACATTCATAGCCAACATGCTGTCAAATTTATTTGATTTTACACTGATGAAAATGAAATAGGCAATATTTCTTGAAGACTTACTTTGAGGTAGGCTCTATGCTAAGTACTTTATATGTATTGTTTCATTAAATACTCATCCTCATATAAATCTGTAAGTAGGAACTTTATTATCTTCATTCGTAAAAAATGAGGTAAAGCAAAGCTTAGAGCAATTGAGTAACTTGTCCAAATCCATGCAGCTGGTAAGCAGGGGAGCTAAGATATGAATTTATGCTCTTACCAATATACTGTACTCTTTCATCTCCTTTCCATTCAAATGCATTCTCCTCAGTCATTATTTTATCACATTTTTATTGCTTCTAAGCTTTATCATATCCTGCTTCTCATAAACTGCTGCCTCGTTGATCTTTCTACAGCTCTTACTTACTAAGACTTCATAAATATATTTCCATTGCTTAATAAAAGCAGCTCAAATGTGATAGCCAAAGAGTCAAACCTTTCACACTTTGGATCCAATTCATCCTTCCAGCCCTATCTTCCCCCATTTCCAGCCACAGAGCTAGTACTTCAGCCTAACGAACAATATGGCTTTTCCTCAGCAGACAACACATGTGCAAAAGCTGAGCAGCCTGCGTGTCTGAGGAAAGGCTGAGTCATGCCTGCAGGACAGTGGAGACAGTGGCGCCCAGAATGCAAAGGCATTTGAGTCTCATGTAAATAAATCTGACTTTTGGCCTGGAATGAAAAGAGTGGCTTTAGGTAAGGGCGGCGGTGGCCGGGATGAGTACGCACTGGGCACACAGTCCATTCTCACAATGTTCTGATGATATTCTGTCTGAAGAAACAAGCTCTGTGTTTATCTTTTTTGATATCAGTATGATTAAGGCAATTAGAATGTATCACAAGATTGGCTAGATTAGTTTGCTTCAATTAACTCCATGGATAATGTGGACTGTGAGATAATCTTGAATCAAAGTTGTTGATTTTCTCAAGATTTTAAGAAGTAGCAGGGTGAAGGAAATGTCAGAAGAACTTTAAACAAAACTAGTAATCTAAAATTATTTTCAAAACATGAAAGTAATAAACAAAGACTGACCAAGAAGTAATCGTTTTGGTGAAATATGATAGCTAAATCAACCTGTTATAGGCATACAAATGACAATGGATAATTAGCAGATTATTTCATTAATCAATCTGGAAACTTGACTTAAAATTCCTATGATTCAAAAATATTTTTGATCAGTCTGGTAATTTCTTTCTTAGAAAAATCCAAAATAAGATTTCTATCTTTGCACATATTTGTGTTGTTATTTTATACAGTATGTGAAATAAAGCAAAAATATAAAAATATCTCTGTAAATTAATATGCAGCTTCACATTTTTTTATTCTAAATAATGACCCATGTTTTTTTTCTTTCAGGTTTTATAAAAATAATTTATCAAAAAATTACAACATAATGGCTCATCAAAAAAACATTTTCAAAGCACCAAATAGTTTCTACTGGCTCACTTAAAAAATAATTTACATGCATCACAGAATGCATTTCCTATCTTGCACACCATGCATGTGAAAAAATGCCTGAAGCCCAGAAACGCATGCATTTGGAAGACTGAGAATTCGACGGGCATGACATTTTCTAGCCAGATAAAAATACACATGCATATGTCTGTATGACTCATTCCACACAACTCAAAATTGCTGGAGAGTGGGTGTAGCTATGAATATTACTGCACAATGTAGTTTTCAAAGAAAAAAAAACAAATTTGGCAGCTTCCAATTTTCCCAGATAACTTTAGATTAATTGGAATTTCAATTAATAAAAAGCCCAACTAAAAACTCATTAAAGACCCATCAAGTGCTAGAGAATAAATGAGGGAGAATGAATAATACAAAACCAAGGTGATAACTGTTCTATAAATGCACATATTTTGTCTGTCTGTATGACTATATTTTAGCTAAGTGATGCCATGTCTCAGCCAGTGAATTGAAATATGTAAATGATTCTTTTGGTCAGTACTTCAATTTCATTGTATTTCATATCCAAATGTAAAATCTGAATTGTCAAAATAGTATTTTTTCTCAATTTCAAACATCTCTTTGTAAATTGTGACTTGATTATTACTCGTGCATAAGTGATGTTCTGATAAATAAGAAAAATAATAAAGGTAACTTTCATAGCTATCATTTTTGAGTGTTTCCTTATGCAGGTGCTGTGGTGACTTTACATATATCGTCTTTTTTAATGCTGAAAGAAAAACAAAGAATTTATTACTATTATCCTTTTTTTTGCAGATGAGAAAACAGATAAAATGTTTTATCATATTCTACAAGGCTAATAAATGACATAGTCAGGATTCAGCCCCAAGTTTGTCTGATGTCAGATTCCTTCTCTAAAATAGTGCACTATTTAACATCTCTAAAAAGGATTATTTCAATTTAACAAAGCTTATAGAGCCATAATATAAATTGAAATACAGATAAAAGGAATGGTATAAAAGTATGTCCAGAGGTGAAGGTTAATATATAAACAATCACATATTTACATAAATTAAGTTTATTAATTGCTTATTTCCATTTTCTGTAAATTGTCCAAATAATTCAGTCAACTCTAATGAAGCAAAACCCATCTTATTTTATTTTTTTATACAAAATCTCATACAAACATAGTAATGTACAGAAGTTGTGTAGGAAGCTTGTTTTTGGAAAGTTTATAAATGGATTATATTTTATCTATAACAGAGCACAGTGCACAGATTTTTGTCTTTGAAAAATCACTTCATACAAATTTTTGAAAATTGGATGGTTAATAAAGGTTAGGTCTAGCCAGACTAAGAATAAATGAATCCACTTCATGAGGCCATGGCTATATGGGGGAAAGAAAATAGGACAAAGGTATAAGAATCAGCCTCCATGATTCATTTCTGCACATCTTAAAAGTCAATGTCAGTCACTATAGCTTTTGCTACTGCTATTGATTATGAAATTGACATTGTGAACCATAAGGGCTTCACTTACAGTCCTGCCATCTGTTTTATTGACTCAGGCATAATAAACTTCAATCAGCAGGTATTTGCTTTGTGCACACTGAACAAACCAAAAAGCAAACAAGAAAACAGCAGTACTTTTCTCTAGTATTGACTGTGCTCTTCTAACCTAGCCTTCAAAGCTTCAGTCACGAATTTACAACTGTCTGTATGTCTGCGACTGCAAAGTGGTTCATGCTGATCTCACCTGTCCTGATTTCATATAGCCCAATTTACCTAAATAATACATTTGGACTTTGCTATTAGTCAGATATGAATTTCCCACTTCTTTCCCAATTGTTCTTTTTCCCTTAGATAGTTAATATTTCCAGATGGTAAATATAAGTTTATTAACGACAGGATGTGTCATATTATTCATTTGCTCATGCATGCAGGCATTATTTCACTCATTCAAAAATGGGTTTGTTATCCTGAAATTATTCAGCACTACCACAGTCTTTTCCTATTTTAAATTATAAAAAACTACTTAACCACTCTAAGCATCAGTTTTCTCATCTCTGAATTGTGGATAATCAAAATGAATTATAATTATAGTGAAAAATTAAGTGAGAAAATTTTCAGAAAGTACCTAAAACACGGTCTGGAAGGTTTTCCAAGCCTGGCAGTTCCTGCATTTCCTTGGGTAAGACCTTGGTAAATGCTGAATTGGATACTAATAACTGGTCAATTTCACCAAAATGATCAAATAAATTATCTGGAGGTAGCCATTCACTTCTCTAACTCCTCTTTAAAATTGGACCTTAAAAATTAAAATAAATTTTGATCACCTGATAGAGTCAAGAAATATCAAAGGCATTGTAGAAGTACTTTTGGAAAGGGAGAGAAGGAAATGAATGAAGATCATGGATGGAGGGAGGGAATATACCACCAGAGAGGGAGGTGGTGCTGGCCAGCAATGACAGTGACAGAGTGTGAGGATGATATCACCCCCCACTACTGAGAAACTATGAGGAGAGAGGGAAAAGCCACAAACACCAACAAAAACAAAAATGCATTCATCTTCTTTGCAGGCACCGAGATAAAGAAATAAATATCACCTATCCATATGTGAAAGAAGGTAGTAAATAAATGTGTTTGTAGAATATATATGTTGTCTGTCTATCATCTATCAATCTATCTATTTATGTTACTGCTGAGGGTGAGTGCTACATGGCATTGAACTTACGATGCTCTTCGATTTGCACAGCAGTTTCAATCTCATTGGCACTTACCTTCTAGCTTTCCATGCAATCTGTGTATATAGACAATAGACTTGCAACTCTTACTTCAGCCTTGTATAAACAATGACACCCATCAATTTATGGAGGAAAACATGATGTCTTCTAAACATGAACTATAAACTGCAGAGTGAAAAGCATAGATTCCATCATTCACAAAAGATCATTTATGCTTATAAATAAAATATTTTCAAATTCTAACATGACTTTAAGACTGGAAATACTTTCCTGTAAGGACCTATATCATAAATTTTAGCAGAATTCAATTACTTATAATGGAGAAAGCAAGATATCATGACAATCAGAATTGTGTGTACATTGAGTTAAAATTATTTCAAACCACAAAGAATGCATTTTATGTAAAATACAATAATGATGCATTTTCATATCTCTATGAAGAGATTTTTACAGCCAAAAGGCAATGAACTGAGTTTACCTCCCACAAACCATCTCTGCAGTCTATTTTGGAGGGACTGCTATAGATGGAAGTGTTCCTAGGGTTGGATAGCTGTCACCAGAGGTAGTAAAACCATGGTAGGGAGGGTGGAGCAGTTGATTGCAAGGCAAATGCAAACTTAAATTGACTATCCCCAATGTCAATAAAGGAATAGACAAAAAGTACAGAATTTGATACCTAATATATAAAGAATGAAGGAGGAAGAAAAAGGAGGAGGAAAAGAAAAGAACCTTTAGATTGTGTTTGTAACAGCATAGTAAGTGAGTTAAGTTAGACACTTAGACACTAAGGAAAGTAACCTGGAACCTTTGGTAATCACGAATCTAAAGCCTGAAATGGCAATAAGAACATACCTATCGATAATCACCCTAAATGTAAATGGACTGAATGCACCAATCAAAAGACATAGAGTCACTGAATGGATAAAAAAACAAGAGCCATTTATATGCTGCTTACAAGAGACTCACCTCAAATCCAAAGACATGCACAGAATAAAAGTCAAGGGATGGAAAAAGATATTTCATGCAAACAATAGGGAGAAAAAAGCAGGTGTTGCAGTACTAGTATCAGACAAAATAGACTTCAAAACAAAGAAAGTAACAAGAGATAAAGAAGGACATTACATAATGATGAAGGGTTCAGTCCAACAAGAGGATAATAACCATTCTAAATATATATGCACCCAATATAGGAGTACCAGCATATGTGAAACAAATACTAACAGAACTAAAGGAGGAAATAGACTGCAATGCATTCAGTTTAGGAGACTTCAACACACCATTCACTCCAAAGGACAGATCCACCAGAGAGAAAATAAGTAAGGACACAGAGGCACTGAACAACACACTAGAACAGATGGACCTAATAGAGATCTATAGAACTCTACACCCAAAAGAAAAAGGATACACATTCTTCTCAAGTGCACATGGAACATTCTCCAGAATAGAACACATACTAGGCCACAAAAAGAGTCTCAGTAAATTCCAAAAGATTGAAATTCTACCAACCAACTTTTCAGACAACAAAGGTATAAAACTAGAAATAAATTGTACAAAGAAAGCAAAAAGACTCACAAACACATGGAGGCTTAACAACACACTTCTAAATAGTCAATGGATCAATGACCAAATTAAATGGAGATCCAGCAATATATGGAAATAAATGACAACAACACAAAGCCCCAACTTCTGTGGGAAGCAGCGAAAGCAGTCTTAAGAGGAAAGTATATAGCAATCCAGGCATATTTAAAGAAGGAAGAACAAACCCAAATGAATAGTCTAAAGTCACAATTATCAAAATTGGAAAAAGAAGAACAAATGAGGCCTAAAGTCAGTAGAAGGAGTGACATAATAAAGATCAGAGAAGAAATAAACAAAATTGAGAAGAATAAAACAATAGAAAAAAATAAATGAAAGCAAGAGCTGGTTCTTTGAGAAAATAAACAAAATAGATAAGCCTCTAGCCTGACTTATTAAGAGAAAAAGAGAATCAACACACATCAACAGAATCGCTAATGAGAAAGGAAACATCACAACGGATCCAACAGAAGTACAAAGAATTATTAGAGACTACTATGAAAACCTATATGCTAAGAAGCTGGAAAACCTAGAAGAAATGGACAACCTCCTAGAAAAATACAACCTTCCAAAACTAACCAAGGAAGAAACACAAAATCTAAACAAACCAATTACCAGCAAAGAAATTGAAATGGTAATCAAAAAACTACCCAAGAAAAAAAATCCCGGGTCAGATGAATTTACCTCAGAATTTTATCAGACATACAGAGAAGACATAATACCCATTCTCCTTAAAGTTTTCCAAAACATAGAAGAGGAGGGAATACTCCCAAACTCATTCTATGAAGCCAACATCACCCTAATACCAAAACCAGGCAAAGACCCCACCAAAAAAGAAAATTACAGACCAATATCCCTGATGAACGTAGGTGCAAAAATACTCAACAAAATATTAGTAAACCGAATTCAAAAATACATCAAAAGGATCATACACCACGACCAAGTGGGATTCATCCCAGGGATGCAAGGATGGTGCAACATTCGAAAATCCATCAACATCATACACCACATAAACAAAAAGAAAGACGAAAACCACATGATCATCTCCATAGATGCTGAAAAAGCATTCAACAAAATTCAACATCCATTCATGATAAAAACTCTCAGCAAAATGGATGTACAGGGCAAGTACCTCAACATAATAAAGGCCATATATGATAAACCCACAGCCAACATCATACTGAACAGTGAGAAACTGAAAGCTTTTCCTCTGAGATCGGGAACAAGACAGGGATGCCCACTCTCCCCACTGTTATTTAAGATAGTACTGGAGGTCCTAGCCATGGCAATTAGACAAAACAAAGAAATACAAGGAATCCAGATTGGTAAAGAAGAAGTTAAACTGTCACTATTTGCAGATGACATGATATTGTACATAAAAAACCCTAAAGACTCCACTCCAAAACTACTAGAGCTGATATCGGAATACAGCAAAGCTACAGGATACAAAATTAACACACAGAAATCTGTGGCTTTCCTATACACTAAGAATGAGCCAATAGAAAGAGAAATCAGGAAAACAATTCCATTCACATTTGCATCAAAAAGAATAAAATACCTAGGAATAAACCTAACCAAAGAAGTGAAAGACCTATACCCTGAAAACTACAAGACACTCTTAAGAGAAATATAAGAGGACACTAACAAATGGAGACTCATCCCATGCTCTCGGCTAGAAAGAATTAATATAGTCAAAATGGCCATCCTGCCCAAAGCAATATACAGATTTGATGCAATCCCTATCAAATTACCAACAACATTCTTCAATGAACTGGAACAAATAATTCAAAAATTCATATGGAAACACCAAAGACCCCGAATAGCCAAAGCAATCCTGAGAAAGAACAATAAAGTGGGGGGATCTCACTCCCCAACTTCAAGCTCTACTACATAGCCACAGTAATCAAGACAATTTGGTATTGGCACAAGAACAGAGCCACAGACCAATGGAACAGAATAGAGACTCCAAACATATATGGTCAACTAATATTAGATTAAGGGGTCATGGACATACAATGGGGAAATGACAGTCTCTTCAACAGATGGTGCTGGCAAAACTGGACAGCTAAGTGTAAGAGAATGATACTGGATCACTGACTAACCCCATACACAAAAGTAAATTCAAAATGGATCAAAGACCTGAATGTAAGTCATGAAACCATAAAACTCTTAGAAAAAAACATAGGCAAAAATCTCTTGGACAAAAACATGAGTGACTTCTTCATGAATATATCTCCCCGGGGCAAGGAAAACAAAAACAAAAATGAACAAGTGGGACTATATCAAGCTGAAAAGCTTCTGTACAGCAAAGGACACCACCAATAGAACGAAAAGGTACCCTACAGTATGAGAGAATATATTCGTAAATGACAGATCCGATAAAGGGCTGACATCCAAAATATATAAAGAGCTCACACACCTCAACAAACAAAAAGCAAATAATCCAATTAAAAAATGGGCAGAGGAGCTGAACAGACAGTTCTCCAAAGAAGAAATTCAGATGGCCAACAGACATGAAAAGATGCTCCACATCGCTAGTTATCAGGGAAATGCAAATTAAAACCACAATGAGATATCACCTCACACCAGTAAGGATGGCTACCTCCAAAAGACAAACAACAACAAATGTTGGCGAGGTTGTGGAGAAAGGGGAACCCTCCTACACTGCTAGTAGGAATGTAAATTAGCTCAACCATTGTGGAAAGCAGTATGGAGGTTCCTCAAAATGCTCAAAATAGACTTACCATTTGACCCAGGAATTCCACTTCTAGGAATTTACCCTAAAAATGCAGCACTCCAGTTTGAAAAAGACAGATGCACCCCTATGTTTATCGCTATTTACAATATAAATTAATAGTGTTTAGCACTATTTACAATAGCCAAGAAATGGAAGCAACCTTAGTGCCCATCAGTAGATGAATGGATGAAGAAGATGTGGTACATATACACAGTGGAATATTATTCAGCCATAAGAAGAAAAAAAATCCTACAATTTGCAACAACATGGATGGAGCTAGAAGGTATTATGCTCAGTGAAATAAGCCAAGCGGAGAAAGACAAATACCAAATGATTTCACTCATCTGTGGAGTATAAAAACAAAGGAAAAACTGAAGGAACAAAACAGCAGCAGAATCACAGAACTCAAGAATGGACTAACCAAAGGGAAAGAGACGGGGGAGAATGGGAGGGTAGGGAGGGATAAGGGCGGGGAAGAAGAAAGGGGGTACTATGATTAGCATGTATAATGTGAGGAGGTGGGGGAAAGGGGAGGGCTGTGCAACACAGAGAAGAAAAGTAGTGATTCCATAACATCTTACTATGCTGATGGACAGTGACTGTAATGGGGTTTGTGGGGGGCACTTGGGGTAGGGGAGAGCCTAGTAAACATAATGTTCTTCATGTAATTGTAGATTAATGATAACAAAAAAAAAGGCAATGAACTATATTCTCCTATTCATAAACTTACCTCATTTATTAGCTGTGTAGAAATAAACTTCCTAGGTTTCTACTCTATTTAAAATTCTTTAAGGTATAATCTTCAGCAGAAAAAGGTGAACAGTAGCACAGTAGCAGAATATTTCTGAGTAGAGTTTCTATCATAGCTTTTTGCTATACTGCCCTTTCAGCACAGAGCATCCAGGAGACAGGACACTTAGAACACAGAGCAATGCTAATTGGTTTCCCACGTTAGTCAAAATGAAATCTAAAATATCCTCTTTTGGAGTGTAGAGAGGTCACTCTTCACAGAACATATTTTGAATAGCATACCTTCAAAAATATTTTTTTTAATTTGCAGTTTTATGCTATGCCAACACATTTTCAGGGAAAAGTCAAATTTAAACCTATGTCTATATAACTATATGATCTCCAAAGAATTGAGGCAACACTGTATGCATTTTAATCCTTAAATTATTGGGTTACTTTTATTGTCAACTTTCTTAAAATCAAAGAAAGAAATGTCAACTGAGCTCCTGTGTAATTTCAGTGAAATGATTCACTAAATAAAGAGAATAAATATTGTATATTGATTTGCATGGATTTTAGATTTGCTGAAGAATAAAAATCATAAAAATATTATACCACAAGTATAATGATAAGGAATGAAATCTCTATAAAATTATGATTTATAATTATGGAATTATGCTCTCAATAGAAGCATATTTGAAATTATTTGAAATTAAATTGTACAATAAATTTTTCACCAATATGTCCACAGAGTAGTGAGTTTTAATGTAGTTGCAGTGAAAAATAATTTGCTATGGTTAGGGTATTACCAAGAGAAGCATGGTGTCTAAACTAAGAAAACATAAAAGGTGGCATTTACTCAGTGATCTAGGGACAATATTCCTTCACATATGCATGAGCATATGGTTGCAGATGCCTGAGAACCAGCATGAAGACCGCCATTCACCAGACCTAAATGCAGGGCTTTTCCCCAAATGACCCTGCTGCATATTGTCTTTTGACCACACTTTGAGAAATATTGCTTTACAGACATCCTTACAGACTCTGAAAGCTGAAAAAAATTTAAGTCCATCAATATTGATCTATCTCTCTGGAGCAGACTCATATCACCAGAGTGCACAGACAGCAATGTATAAACAAAATGCTAAAGCATTAAAGTGAAAACGGTAACTAGTGTAGAGCAGTATACTTAGATCATAAGATAGGCAATCATAATCAGAAAGCTGCTCAGAAATTATGGACTCAAGCAAAGATGATCTATGGGTTCAAATAAAATGACATCAAGGTATAAATTGTTACTGATCTCACAGAAGTCCTGTGAATTATGAAGAATGGTTATAACTACTTTCATTTTGATGACCATCTTCATTTCATTTTTTCGTTCATATTCATAAATATAAATAGAACTTCACAAAAGACACATATTCCCATCATTCAGAGGTAACAAATGTTAAAATTGTATTATATTTCATTCTCAAATACTTTAATTCTATGATACTCAAGTTAACATAATTTATATTATAAATATGGTATATGCATGTATTTGTCTCTTAGCTTATAAAACATTATAGATAAAGTTCTTGGTGAAAACCATGTTGTCTCTTCTCTCATTCACAGTATATTGCAAGTTGTTTTCTTGAGTCATGCATAAGCTGTCAGAAATAATGTTCATTTATACAGAAGTACTGAGTGTCTGTTGCCACACTGTCACTGTCAGCTGTCGGCTCACCATACTGCTACTGTCCATTTAAAATGCATTTGGGGATACTGACAGCATGCTTACTCCGTATAGCAGCCAGAAGGCTATTTTATGTTTGTAGATACAAACAAATAATATATAAGGAAAATATCACATAAAAAACATTACAGCTGGTAACTCATTCTAGAGGCATAAACATAAACAGTAAGCAAACAAAAGAATTAGAAATTTTACACCTCAAAAAGAAACTTACATAATTCTTAGATGGAAGAGTAAAGATTTTGCAAATCTGATGGCTCTAAAACGAAAGCATAATAGTCTAAAATGGAAATAATTAAGAAAAGTTTTTGGGAGAGAGAGATCTTTGACCTAAATCATTGTGGTCTTGGGGAGAAAAAAAAAATTAGTGAAGAGGAAAAGGAAGCTGTTCTTTGCTGAGAGTGCTGCATGCACGAAGAGGAAGTGAACAAGCCTCGTGTAAGCCATGCCGCAAGACCACCTAGACTATGGCTGCTGAGATTTAAAAAATGGGTGAGCTGCTTAATGGACTTTAACAATAGGCTTTTTCAAAATGATTTTTCCAAATTAGTTTTCCTTTAATGATCTAATGTTTATGTTTACAGAGTTATATAAAATTTTCATATTCTTTCAGATAATGTTATTACCCTATGTCTTCAAAGTAATAATATATTTTACTTGGGAAACTGCTACCCTTTGTATATCCTCATGGCAATTGTATAGTTTTAGCATATTGTAGTTTCCATGGGATTGTGTAGCAAAGAAATGTGTTCACATCTGATCACTTAAGTCATCAAACTCTTTTTCATAAGATTAACAGATTTTTTTGGTTTTTAAAATTTCCAAGAGATGGTGGGAATGAGTACACATTCTTGAACAAGTCTGCAGCATGATTTGAAACATCATCCTTCAGAGGCTAGACTTAATGAAGAAAATATATGGAGGTGGAGAGGGGAAAGAGAACTGTGTCAGGAAATTGGAAGGGTGGCTAATGTCCTTGTAGGTGTGAAGTATTAAGGATGAGACCTGCATGGTACAGAGGAAATGACAAGAAGAGGAGCAATCTGAGAGACAAGGAGGCAAATGAAAAGAATTGATTGCTTGGATATAAAGGAATGAACCAAAGGGAAGGACAAAAACATCTATGCGTTAGTAAAAGCTATGTATTACCTATTTCTCTTTATTGTCTTTAAAAGGCAGAAAGGGCTTTAAAAAGTCAGTGGGGGCCAAAAAGAAGTTCTATGAGTGGATATGTAGATGATATACAGGATAAAAATGGAATTACTGAATAAAAAGGAAGTAGAATATAGTTAACTAGTAAATTAATCAAGATGATCCATGAAAACTGGGTCATCCATGATATTAATATTTACAAATATTAAAAGTAATTTAATATATAAAATATATTTTGTTTATTTGTGCTGTTTACTTATGTGTAAATCCACCCTACTGATTTTATATAATGATATATAAATATTAATAGTATGGCAATATTCTTTGTTTTTGAAGTATAAGATCATTAACTCAAAGGTGATTTTAATATTCAGAGGACATATAAACTAAGGAAAATAAACATGAAAATAAATATGGGAAACAAATGATAAACTATGAAATTTACAATATATGTATTACTGGTCATATAAAAAGTAATGCTGTGATATTTTCTTCAAGTCAGTGTCACAAAAAAAATGAATGAAAAAATGTCAGATAATTCTTTACTCACTGCCAATACTAGCTTCCTGTGGAATAGCAAAGTGAGAGAAGTCAGGCAATAGTAATTTCAATCACCTCAAGATTGATTTATTTTCAATTGCAAGTTCAGTCTGGTGAAAGGTGTTATAATGGCAGCTGAGATCCCCAAAGTAAAGCAGAACATGAGAAGCAGTAATGTAAACAGTTCTACATGTAGGCCTCTATCTTGACCTAGAGAATCATTAATGGGATTCAATTATTGGACTCTTTTGTTTATACTAATGCTACTGACTTGAATCTCATCTGTAGAGTCAAGGGTTCTTTATGCAATTTCTATCCATGTGTGCATAAATAAAAAGTACAGTGTATTGTCCTTCAGTTACAATAATGCGATGCTGTACCATTGTCATTATGGCACAAAGGAAATTTCAAGTATTTATTAGGTGATACTATCAATAATATGTACAGTACTTTACCTCTTTACAAAGTACTTTCACATATTATCTCATTTGATATTTAACAATAACAGCATTATGCTTAAACATGCACAATTGATTGAGAGCTTTTGCATGGCTGTTCAAGCACTATGTAGCTATATGCTTTACACCAGGATATTCAATCTGGGATCAGGAGCACCCTGGATATCTGAAAATTTGCACACTAAAAGAAAAAGATTCCTGGTTCATCTGATTCATAAATGGTATGAACCTATTCTGAATTATCTGAATGATCATCTTATAATTAAATACTAATAAATTTCAGTTCCCTCTTTGAAAGTTGTGTTTGCATTATTCACCAAGTGAGACCCTAAAATAATAACATTTAACATTGAATGTTATGCTTCTCAAACTGGAGCCCAAAGACTGAGACATTTGTAGATAGATTCTCAGAATGCTGAATACTAGGGTCCAGGTTTCAGTTTCAGAGAATGGAACCCACTGAAGCTAGTTTAAACAGAAGAGGGTTCAGTACAGAGAATTACGAAATGGTTTGCAGAATCACTGAGAGGTCAAAAGAAATATGTTTCAGTGGAAGTGATTCCCAAAGATGCTACAGAAATAGGCAGCCAAGGGGGCTGCTGTTGCCACACCATAAAAATGCTGCCTGTGGAGTTGGCAAACTGGTGCTACAGAGGGAGGTATTCAATAAATATTTATTGAAAAAATGAATATCTATTTCTCCTTTATTATACTGCTCAAAGACCATTTGGTAGCTAAAGGAATTAAGAGAGTTAACTATGGCAATGGAAGAAAAAAACAATGGAGCAATGGATTGGCAGGGAAGAAGTGGATATCAATACCATTAAACATTTGTTGTAGACTTTTATATTAATTAATGCAATTAGCCACTACAATAAAATATAATCCATGAAATTCAGTGACTTAATAGAATAGTAGTTTATTTTTTACAATCACATGAACTTTATAGGCAGTGGGAAAAATGGGACTCTCCTGCTTCATAACTCAGTCATGGACCAGAGAGTTTGGAAGCAGTGCATTGAAGATAGCTAAATATCCTGCATCCTGGATCAACATTCCACTGGTGTCTGAGGAGGTGAAGGTGTTTATGAGCCAGGCCTTGACATGGTACACGTAAGTTCTATTCACCTCCCATTGACAAGCATAATACTATAGCTCCAGTCAACTACAGTGGAGACAGGGAATACAATAGAGTTGTTTATTTTATCTGCAGGAGGAATAGGTAATAGATTTTTATGGGCACAGCTAACTTTGGGACAATGTTGAAAGAGAAACCAGAGCATTTGGCTTATAAAAATCATGATGCTATATCATGAATGTTGTTTTTTAGAGACTTTCCTGAATAGACAAAAGCACTATCTATAAAAGTAGTAATGATAGGACTTTCAACATCCCTCTGTAACCACAATGCTGGGGTTTAATACATCTTCGAGTAGTAAATATTAGCTTGTGAGATTTATCTTTTCCATACAACAGAACAAGGTCATTTCCAGTGCACACAGCCTCTGAACATTTTTCAAGGGAAGCAGGTCACCACTGCCACCTCTCCCTAAATGAGGTATATTCTGCCTCTTGACAAATAGTGCACTCTTCCACCATTATCCGTGTTTCTGGGTGTGTCATTTAACTATAATTAATACAAAATTCTAATCTTTAAATATGGACCCCTTAAAAAAGGAGATTGATGTTGAACCTAAGGGATGTATCCAAAACCAAAAACAATAGATGAGAATTGTAAAAAGTTTAAAGAAATGCAAAGGCATGGGACAGATACTTTAAGAAAGGAGGTAAAATTCTACAGCTTCCTCTTATTTTTCTGAATGCCTCAAATGTAGTAAAATAACTTCTAACAGTAGCTGTTTTTATATGATGTTTTGGAAAATGTCATATGAAAGCATATAATAGGAAAAAAATTGAGGAATCAGATAGAGCATTCCCAAGACATTTGAAGAGGAGAATCAGGTCTTAGTCTTAAGAATAATAGGTTGAAGAAAGCTTCTTTTCTAGTTAAGCCATGTAAATCTTATCTGTCCTCTTTTAAGAATGAAGAAATTTCAGATATCCCATGAGCAAAAGTTAATTTGCAAAAACTTAATGCTGGTCTTAATCTTCAAGAATATCTAACTTTCTCCCATTAGCAGTTAAGATTTGGGAATATGATTCTCATAATATAAATTTGGCATTTACAATGCTTCAAATTTATATTGACAATGCATCTTTTCTTTATAAAATTTTATCTTTAGAAGCTGTTTACACAAGTCTCCCTCCCTCATTTTCTATTTGTTTCTTGAAAATAGTAGCATTCTCATTTATCACAAATCAGGTATCTAATAAATGTGCATCGATGCTGATTAGGTTTACATTCACTCATTGTGTCTTTCTATCATCATGTTGTCAGAAAAACAAGAGCATTATTAGTGGTCCCACAAATTGTATATGACTTTTCAAAGAATTCTTAATTATTTTCACTAAATTTGCTTACAGTTGCGTATTTACCTTCAGTCAGCAGTATATCATATCAGATAAAAGAACCACTAACTTCCTTATCATCGCCAGCACATTTAAATTCAAAATTCAGGTGTCAATAGATGAGTAACACAAACTTTGGGATTTTGCTGAGCTAGAGGCTTTCTCCAGCAGGAATTTGGTTTTCCAATGGGATACTTTAAGGCATTAATGTGTGTATAATGTTACACATGAATGTTATCATTGAAACAAGTATTGTTCATTCAATCTCTCTGTTTTATAAGTTAATCCTTCATTATTCACTGTCCAGTGTTCTAAAATACAGCAGTGATGAAAAATTAGTAAGGAGTCTGCATTCATGAATTTTCAATTCTAATGGACAATAAAAATATAAATAGACAAATGAAGTAAAGCAGATAATGATATGAGCCTAGAGAAAATAAAACAGGAAAATGATAGAGACCGGCAGTATACAAGATTACACAGAGGAGAGATCTTTCATCCATGTTAAGGTGCTAAATCCATGTTAAGAGCTGAATGATAAAGTTGTCAGCCATGTGAAAATCAGGAGGAAGGGCTCTCCAGGGAAAAGCAAGTGTACAGACTGTGATGACAGGATGAACTTGGTTAATTTGCAAAACTGAGAGAAAGGGAGTGTGGCTAGAAGCTAGGGTGAGGGAGAGAGGGCTGGGAGAAAGGATTAGAAAGGAAGCCAGGGCCCTACCTTTGGTAAGGACACTCTTGTCTCTTATGCTAGCTTGGAGGCCTCCAGAAAGAAGGCAGCTAACCAAAACTACTGGTATAAGAATATTCTTAGGGATTCTACATATAAATTATTATTTTATTATTTTTTCTGATTTTCTCTAAATATGGCTATAATATTTATTCATTATGGAGAAAGAAGAAAGTAAAAAACTAAAAATTATCTTAAATCTCTAACCTATAAGTAACTACTATGAGATTTTATTTTTATGACTACTTTTCCTTGGTATTTAGAGTAGGATCAGCAAACTATTTCTGTAAAGGCCTAACTAGTAAAGATTTTAGGCTTTTGGGTCACATGATCTCCATCATGACTACTTAGCTATCTTCTTTTGTATCTAAAATCAACCAAAGATAAATGTAAATGAAGGATCATGACTGTGTCTCCAATAAAATTTTATTTACAGACACTTATATTTGAATTTCAGACCATGTTCATGAATCACCAAATATTATTCTACCATTTTAATATGTTAAAGACCATTTTGAGCTGGCTGGTTATGCAAAAACAAGTAGTGGGGCCAGATTTGATGAGGGCCATATGGAGCTGGAGCCAACCCCTAGTTTAAACATATAGATGTAGATAAAGCTATATCTATATACAGTTGACCTTTGCACAACATGAGGATGACTAGTGGCAACCCTCTGTGCAGCCTAAAATCTGCATATGACTTTCAACTCACCTAAAATTTAACTACTATTAGCCAATTGTTGACCAGAAGCCTTACTGATAACATAAACAGTCATTTAACACACATTTTATATATGTATTATATATGATATTTTTACAATAAAGCTAAAGAAAATGTTTTTTTCAAATTGTTGCAAACCCCCAAAATTAAAAAAAAAAGATGTATTGAAAGGAATCAGTATATAAGTGGACCTACTTGGTTCAAACCCATTTTGTTCAAGGGCCAACTATACATACATATATATATATATATATATATGGTATATGGTATAAACAATAGATTTAAAACATTGGGCCCAAACAATATATACCTGGTTCAGAAAATTTCAATTCTCACTAATTTTATCTTATTCTATTGCAGGTTAAAGGAATACATTGTTTGCAGTTACCCAGAACCTTATGGCTAGTAAGGCTATGAGGTTATGAGGTACTGAAGACTGGGAGTGGACCCTGACGTCTGTTTGAGCTGGCAGGGCCACCACATGGAAGCAGACTGAGGCACTGAGTCACCGCTTGTCACAGAGCAGTGCTGAACCCCCAGCAGATGTTACATGAATGAGAAATGAACATTTACGTTTTAAGCTTTTAAGCTTTTGATATTTGTTATCGCAGCAGAGCCTAATCTGACTAATACAATCTTCTTTGTATCTGACTTTCACCCTTTAGTAATGTATTCTGAAAAATCACCTTTGCAAAGGTGATTTCATAACATAACTTTATGATTACATAACATTTCATTACATAAGGGTCCACTATAATGGATATAAACAATTATTTAATTAGTTTTCAGACTTGAGTCACTTTCCAAATTTTGCCCAATAAAAACTCAGCTGTGGTTAAAAGACTTGAAAGTAAATATTTGTACAGGCATCCCCTGCTTTTCAAAAGTTCACATTATGCCACTTTACCCTTACAAATGACCTACATTATTAGTACCTGTTTTGGCTAATCAAAAGAAATCAAAAGAGGATTGTCTCTTTTATGAAGAAAAGCAACAGTTGAAAAGAGTACTGAACATTTGTTTTGTAGTCAGAGTTACACAGGCAGCATGCCCCCTGAGCAGCCAGAGAGGCACCACCAAGGAATTAGCCTCAGCATTTCAGCATCAGGCCTACTTAGCTTTGAAAAGTGTCTGTGAGCATCTATGCTTTATCTTGATTTATTTGTGCATCTGTTGCCAAGGCATATCCTAAGGTATCAGTAAAGCCTAAGAGAGGTTATTTTTTGGGTCTGGGAATACCAAAAATATTTTCCATATAAATTAATGTTAACTGCTTCTTCACTTGATGCCATTTTGGTTTATGAAAGGTTTTGTTTGAATGCTCTACCTTTGTATAGCAAAGAAAACCTATATT
The DNA here is from genome assembly GCF_030020395.1 of Manis pentadactyla. Classification (NCBI taxonomy): domain Eukaryota; kingdom Metazoa; phylum Chordata; class Mammalia; order Pholidota; family Manidae; genus Manis; species Manis pentadactyla. The sequence continues at coordinate 38,919,745 of NC_080023.1, forward strand.
TTATTTTCATTTATTTATGAATTCTGGAAATGTAATCCTGGAGACAAATTGCTAAATATTTTAAGGACCATTGATATATATTCCCAAATTATTCATCATATACTTTGTAACATATATGGTCATATATGTTCTATACCATATTATTATCATTTCTCAATATATTTTAAAAATCGTTTTTGATATGACAAAGAAAATAGTATTTCTTTGTACAAGTTTGAATTTCTTAACTAGTAAGCTTCTTTTCCAAGTTTTTTATTGGCCTCTTGAATTTCCTTTAAACAGTTTGTTCAGGTCTTTTGCTCTTTCTATTGAGGTAGTCATCTTACTAATTGATAATATATATATTTTTTTATTTTGGTGTCATTAATATATAATCACATGAGCAACATTGTGGTTACTAGATTCCCCCCATTAGCAAGTCCCCACCACATACCCCATTACAGTCACTGTCCATCTGTGTAGTAAGATGCTATAGAGTCACCACTTGTCTTCTCTGTGCTATCCTGCCTTCCCCATGCCTCCCCCTCCCCACGTTATGTGTGCTAATGATAATTCCCCTTATTCCCCTTCTCCCTCCCTTCCCATCCACCCTCCCCAGTCCCTTTCCCTTTGGTAACTGTTAGTCCATTCTTGGGTTCTGTGATTCTGCTGCTGTTTGTTCCTTCAGTTTTTGCTTTGCTCTTATGCTCCACAGACGAGTGAAATCATTTGGTGCTTGTCTTTCTCTGCCTGGCTTATTTCACTAAGCATAATACCCTCTAGCTCCATCCATGTTGTTCCAAATGGTAGGATTTGTTTTCTTCTTATGGCTGAATAATATTCCATTGTGTATATGTACCACGTCTTCTTTATCCATTCATCTACTGATTGACACTTAGGTTGCTTCCATTTCTTGGCTAGATAATATTATTTTTATCTATAATTTTATTTATTTGTCCTTTGTCATATCTGCTGCAACTATTATCCTAGGTTTTTATTTTCCTGTTATTTTACTTTATATGGTATGTTTTCCCCAAGTATGTAGATTTTTCTAAACTTAGTTTAAGACTGTCAGCCTCTTTTCTTTATGATTTCCTCATTCACTTCTAGCTTATAATATCTTTTCCATCCCAAACAGATTCATATCTGCTAGCATTTTCCTCTTATTCTTTTACAGTTTCATTTTTACTATTGTGGTAGGCAGAATGATAGTCTCCTGAAAATGTCCACATCTTAATCTGCAAACCTGTAAATACTGTCTTCTTAAATGGCAAAGGGGACTCTGGAGATGTGAATAAATTAAGGATCTTAAGATAGGGAGATTATCCTGTATTACACAGCTGGACCCTATATAATCACAAGGGCTCTTATGAGACTAGGAAAGGAGATTGGGAGTCAGAGAAAGAGATGTGATGATAGAAGCAGAGGTCAGAGCTATGTGGCCACGAGCCAAGGAAGGCAGGCAATCTCTAGAAGCTCAAAAAGTTAAGGAAAGATTTTCTCCCAGAGCCTCCAGAAAGAACACAACTCTGCTGACATCTTGATTTTCTCCTTGGAAGGTCCGTTTTAGACTTTAAACCCCTGGTACTGTAAGATGATACTTTGTGTTGTTTTAAGCCAATAAGTTTGTGGTAATTGTTTTCAGCAGCATTCAGAAACTGATACACCATTTAATCCACTTGGAAATAATTTTTTGTAGATGTAAAAATGAGATTCATTTTTTGAAGAGCTAGAAAGCAAGAAGAGTCTCAGAAGCAGCTTATGTACATCTGAGAAGCCAAAGACTCTCTAAGAAGCCATAAGTGGCTGTTAAGGGTATGTTTTGGTAATGAAAACAATAAGAATGTTGAGGTTCTAGGGTGTCTGTACCCTGCAGCCCAATTAGACTGGTTCAGGGAATTTAAACTCAGGGATATGTAATAAAGAAAGAGAGCGGGTACTTAGGGAACCCCTTCCAGGTAAATTCAAATTTCAACTTGTTCACAACAGAGATGTACTTCAGGATTAAATACTCTCAACTGGGGCTACTATGAAGGTGACCTGCTGACCCTGACCCTCTGGAATTCTTCTTCCAACTGTGCATCTCTACTACAGGTAACCTACAAAAGGTTCTAGAAAAGCCAGCTGAAAACATTTAGACAATTCAACATGCTTCAAAGTTCGATTTTATGATATCTCATAACAAGGTTTTTGATCCCTTCCTTTCTTCCCGATGGTCCCCAATAAAGCTGGTTTGACTCTTTCTCTACCATTTAATCAGCTTGTGACCTTGAACAATATATTGACCCTCTCTGAACCTCGACTTCCTCTTTTATAAAATGGAGACAATAACAGGAGCTGTCTCATGAGAATCATTTGATAATTACATTAGATAATAAGCATGAAATGGTTGGGTAGTGCCAAGTCCTCACTGAGTTAATTTTGAGTTTTTAATTATTTTTCTCCTCATGCCTATATCAAACCTTATCTACCCTTCAATGCCCAAACTAACCATAATTTAAAACTGTTTTCTGGCCACTACATATCATAACTCTCTTTCCATCCTTGGAACTTGTATAAGGTACTGTATTAATAATCAGATATTTTTACCTCATTGGATACATAATCATATACTGCTTAACTAAAAAATTTTTACAACTTTTTATTTAACAAATACTTGTTTAATAACAAGTAATTTTTATAATCTCTTACTCAGTTTCTTCATACATAAAGTAGGGATGCAAGTAACATAGGCTTTCTGTGAAAACTAAATGAGTTTATGTAAAATGCATGGAAGAATGGCTGGCACATAGGAAAGGCTAAATAAATTCTAATTTTTAACTAGAATTACTATTACTATATGCAAAACACTATAAAATTAACATTACAAAAAGACTATACAGTTCTTTAAAAGGCTGATTGCCTATGCCTTCCCTAAACCACATTGTAATTTTTCAATAGATACCAAGTCAGTGAGTGCAAAATGCAAAACTAAGTTATGAAAAATTAAGATTCAGGTTTAGAATCATTTCAGGGAAAATTTAATGTATGATTAGAAATGTGTATGTATATATACATTTCAAAAGGAAGAAAGAATGAGGTATGTATAAACAGCCTGCCTTTTTATGCATACAACCGAGAGGGTTTTGGCTGCCTACTTATGAAAGTGATAGAGATGAAAACAATGAAAACAACATATGATCTATACAAGACATAGCTAGAAAAGATCTAAAATCACATAGGGTTGTAGGATGCTTATTTGCATGCCCATGCAAATACTCTTAACAAATTCAGTAAAAAAGGGGTTGCAACAGAATTGATAGGATTTGTATGTATACAAGTAATGTAGTTTGTAAAATATGAAAGAAGTTCCCTTTTCCTATAATGGCATGGGAAAAACAGAAATTTCTCATAAGCTGAGAAATTTGGCAGAAGTAGAAATTGGGAAGAGGCCAGAAAGGAAATATCTTGAGATAACAAAGGATATCTCTAAAGCACACACTAATTATCAGTGCCCAGCTATTTTTGGGTGAGGTTTCCTCTGGAACGTCTGCTCTTTCCTAGATATATCTGCCAGTCAGAAGAGAAAAAAGCGAGTGGCCCAGCCTCTGGGAAGTTCCCATTCTTACATATTCTAGTTTATATGCATTCTCTTATGTTGCTACAGGGCTTATCTGAGTCCACTATTTTTAATATTATTCATTCTTTCATTAGTTCATTTATTCAGCAAGCCTTGATTGAGTGCTATTCTGTTTCAGATATTGTGCTAGATATCCTGGGGGACAGGTCTGTGACTAAAAATAATAATAATAACAATTATTATTATAGTACACTTCATAGCAAAGTTTATAGAGCATTTATTGTGAGGCTGGGAATTGTTCTAAGCATTTGATTTTCACAAGCAAAAAATTCGCAAGGCAAGTATAATAACAGCCCTAATGTATAGGTGAAGCAACAAGGCACAGAGCAGTAAGTGTGGCCCTCCCAAGTCCATAAGCTAATAAATATTACAGGTGTCAGGACTCTGGTCTGTACCCTTAGCCACCATGCTCAAGATACCTCTGAGGTGATCACACACTCTCAGAAAACTAACAGCTCACACAAGGAGCCAGATAGTTATAATAAAGCATGACAAAATCTGTGCTGGGCTATATTTAAGGGGCTATAAGAACACATAGGAACTATCCATGCATTGAGAGCATCCCCTCATGGGGAGGAGGACGGGAAAGAGATGATCTCAACAGAAGACAGATACATAAAATGGGAGGATTGGACCCTGGATTCAGAGGTCAAAATGTTCCAGGAAGAGGACACAGCATGAAGACCCTACGGAGAGGGAGGGTAAGATCTGGTCCATTTAAAGTGAAGTAAGGGCCACTGGACCTGGCGGGGAGAGATGATGAGGATGAGCCGATGACTTAAGGAGACTTAGAGTCAGGGTACAAGAGCCACGGACAAAGTCCTTCTCATGTATCTCTTTCCAAAGAGGTGATGTATCACTTACTTTCCAAATACCTCCACATACAAGCTTGTAATAAAAAATACATACATATTTGAACGGACCACTACTTTTCGTGGCAGAACCATTCCAGGCAGATTTAATGGGAAATCTGACTCTGACTCAACCCTTTGCCGCTGGTGGATTCTCCTGCTTGTTTTCTCTTATAATCAATAGCAGACAATCTTCTGTTTTCTTTTTTTTTGAAAAAAAATCTATAAAGATTTTTGTAGGACGGTTTTAGAGCTAAAGGAATTAACTTATAGTGGCAAATAGAGAATGAGATTTTAGAACAGGAAGAACTAGGAGGATTGATTAAGGGGGTGAAGCTCGCATGCCCTTTCAAGATGTCAGAGAGTGAGTGAAACAGTTCAAAGTGATATGAGGAATGATTTTAAAAGGGACTGAGTGAAGACAAGACTTTAGAGAAGAAATTCCATAGTCCATAAAGCTACAGAAACATTTGGTGGAAGAAAGCAAGAGTCGAAAAACAAAGGAGAGGAAATTGAAGCTAAACTAGCAAAAATCCAAGTATAGGTGAGAGAATTTGTCTGTACTATCAAGGTAAAAATATAAAGAAATTATCAGACAAGAATAAAAAAACCTGAAACAGAAAACACAGAATATGCAAAGAAGAGAAGGTCAGGACTGGATTTAAAATATTGAAAATAGATAATAAGATGGTGCAGACAGAGGAATCAGAAATTAAATGTTCTTTAAGAAAGAAAATAAGCCATATAAAGTAGAAGTAATATATGCCAATTCCAAGGAATTACTAAGAGGTTAAAATCTATTCTACAGTGACTATATCATCTCAGAATTGCACAGAATGATTGAGATAGAATTTTATGTTTCTCTTGGGTTTGATATTTGATGGTTTTCTGCTGAGTCTTTTAGATCTTTAAAAAAGAATTCTAAAAAAAACCTTTGGATTAAAGGTGTATGAATAAAAGGTGAAAGGCCAGTATAAGGAAAATTACTAATAATAATTATAAGGGAGAGAGGAAAAGCCTTAGAATCTAGAAACCAATAATATTACTGGACACTGATCACAAGACTTATGTAAACATCCCACTGCAAAGGTTGGCAAGCTTCGCAGAAGGCGTGACCCACAGGGCAAATGATATGTCAGAGAGCCAAAAATAGCTGCTTGTGAATTTCAGAGGAACTCTGAAACAGGCCAAAATGAAGAGGTGGGAAAATTATTAATTAGTTTATTCAAAAACATGGTTTTGATGATTAACTATCATAATTCTTTCTTTAAGTCTAGATCCAAAATAGAGTTTGCCAGAAAAGCTGCTGAAATAAGTGAAGATGTTATATATCAAAATGACCCACATTCTAATGCTCAGTGGGTGGGGGAAGAAATAAATTAATGTGACAAGAAAATTGAGGCAAGTCTACCCACATGGTCCCTTATTTTCATGTGTGCTCTGTAGACCCTCTCAAAAGAAAATAAATAACAAATAGGAGAGAAGACAAATGAAATTTTAAAAAAAAAGAGAGATGCTATCATAGCTTAATAAGCCTAGGTACCTTATTCAGATAACATCGTTTTGACAATAACACACAAGCCAAAGATGAGACCATTTGCAATCTATAAAAGGTACTCCAGGAAAGCTGAAGCAGAAGTCACAGTGTTGCACCATAAGACAGGGGAGAGCTGATCATACTGAAGGTAGAAACGTGCAGGCTGGGCCACTGGCAATGCTCGACTTGCTTTGGAGGGGAAGAAGGTTCAAAATGACATGAGTGCAATGAAAATAAGAGAACAGAAGATGAAAATAAACATAAGGGTTTGAAAATTGTTAGGAAGCAGGATACATATAATTAGGCACAGCCAAGTGCCAATTCATATTTGTAAGTTTTGGCTCCCAACACCTGCATGTGGGTCCTTCATCAATGAGTCATACTGAAGTCCTCACAGCACTCCAGGGCCAAGAAAACTCAACAGGAGGCTTCATATTTCTCAGGAGAGAATGGAATCATCAATGCTAAAGTACTTTATCCATCAGTATTTTTGTCTTTCAAGTACACAATGGCAGAAGGTGGCAAAAAGTGGGAGAGATGAAGATGCCCTCTTTGGCAGGAGATACAGAGGCCTTTGACATCAGGCTTTACAGCCATTAGCTGTAAGGCTGGGCCAGGGACTTATCCAACTGCAGTCTGTGTTTTCTTTTCATATGTAAAAAGAAGGTAACGGTTGCATAGCTGAATCCTAAAATTATAGTGAGGATTAAATATGTGCTCAGATATTTGGTAGATTTTAGTGCAGATAGAATTTTTAAATCCAAATACCCAGAAAGGTGGGGAAAAGACACTATCACAATAAAACAAAATTGTGGAATTTGAAGTTGAGAGGTTTAGAAATGTTTCTGTGCAGCTACTAGAAATCATTGTGATACAGAATGGCTTACAAAATATAAAAGCAAAACAAAAACATAGAAAGTGCTTCCAAGAGAGTAGCAAAGAGAGCAAACAAAGGTGTGAAATGCTCGGAAGGGATAGCTGAAAAAGTGATATGTCATTCACTCATTCATTCATAAATTTAATAAATATTTACAGCACTCAGAGTGAAATAGAAAATCTAACTGGAAAAAGAAATCACATAGAAAAAATAAATCACATAGAAAGAGATTAATAAGTACTGCACACATTTGTCTGCATTATAGTAAATCATGATATGCTTGATGGTGATTAGAGCAGGGTAAGATTCTATATCATGATATTTAGAGGACTACATATTTGTCACCATCTCATGTGAAAATGCCTGGTCTGATTTTCACAAATATGAGAAGTTTTAGATGGGTCTGACTCAACCCGTAAGTTGCCCTTGGGGGATCAGGAGGGAGGTGTGCTTCACAGAGATTTTGATTTGCCTCCCAGTTGCTTTGCACATCCACAGTTCACAGCCCCAGTGGCAGAGAAGGGACTGCAGTGTGCATGTTTAACAAGGGTTAGCACTCCTTCTGAATGATCCTGAGAGGCTGCTAGTTACGAAGCATACATAAATGAACGTTAAACTATTCACTTCATGGTTGATGTTAAAGGTCTTTGAAAGATATGAATCATAAAAATTACAAGAGGTTATTATTTGCTGCTGACTGACAAACTGCACCAGGGCCAGGCTTTTCCACATTTCTGTGTGCATCCGAAGGCAGCACCCAGCTAAGAAATGGCATTTGACATTTGTGGAACTTCAGTATTTGTCTGTGCTTTAGTGACCCTGTTTGCTTATGCCTTTACACCACACACTTTGCAAGTGTATTTCACAGATACTCCTAGACTAATAAGCGAAATCTCATGGTGTTCTTTTAAAGATATTTCTGGCTGACAAGAGGAGACTGAAGTCATATTTCCTCAAATTTTTCTGTAATAGAAACATTAAGAAATACTTCTCCAAATTGAAAAGAAGTGATTGGACAAAATGGTGACTTGCCAGCCAGGCAACACAGTTGAGCTATTCAAGTAAAATACCACTTTCAGGATTTCTTCCCACTACAATAAAATTAAACAAGAAAAAATAAAACAAGTATTACTATATTTAAGAAATACTTATAATGTCAAGATGACACACAGTTTCTGAAGTTATAAGGTTGCTGTCACTCAGCAAATGACTGAATAATTAGAAACAGAACACAATATCACCCATTTTAAAAAAAAAAAACAACACAAAAAGGTTGCCAAGATACTGAGCTTTTATCATCTCTAAAGCTTGTTCTCCTGGTTACTTTTGTTCTGTCTACCCGATGTGACAATGTTTGTTGCTATAGTTAAATCCTATTTTCATTTTTAGTGCTGTTTCATGCTGTTGAGATGCATGAAAGGCTAACGACACTGTGTCTTTAGGCAAAATTCCTCATCAGGATGCAACTTAAGCTTATTTCCCATAGCAACTTTTAAAAGTCTAAATGGCATCAAGATTGTCTAGCTTGTGCCAATTTTTTTCCAGATAGTATACACACACACACACCTACATATATATGTATATAATTTTTATAATTTTATTACATAGAGAGACAAAAATAAATGTATATTTATATATGTAACTCTGTGACATAAATATATATACCTTTATATATAATTCAGATCAAATGTGCTTTTCTGCACTTTCAAAATTTTCTCTAATAAATTGGGCATTTTTTGTTCCAGAAAAGCAAATAATACATGTTGAAAAAATACACTTTGGAACTGGTATAATTGGGGTCTAAGATGCTTTGGAGAAAAACCCCCAGCACTGAGGGAAGGAGTACAAGAAACAGTTGTCAAGGAAAGTAATATCTCAGCTAAAAGCTGACTTATCATTACACATTGCTTTCGCTTTCCTTCTTTCTTACCCACATGCCGTATTCTAGTTCCTATCTCCATGCCCCTCTTTATTCCATTCTGCTATTAGAAAATATGCTTGTTTCATCATCACACTTTCTAGCTTCAGTTCACCAGACACATTTGTCCATCATTGTTTTATGAGGTGACCAAAATGCCTTTTTTTAAAAGATAATTCTGAGTAATCCCATCCTATTGTTAAATCCTGCATTTAATTTTTTAAAACTTCAACTGCAAAGATTCAAGGTTAGAGAAAACTCAGATTCATATCCCTATTTGTGTGCCAAAGTACAAAGCAGCTGCCAAATGTTAATATATCTATAGGCAACATTTTAGGTCAACTTCATAGAATTGTAGGGTGTAGAACAAGAAAGATAAGGGTGCCTCTGTGCCCTAAGACTGTACGGTCACTTTTGAAGTATTACAATGTTCACAATGACTTATTCAAACATCCTTTAAAGGTACCAACATAGTAATGATCTGGAGACCACTGGAAAAAATGAACATATTTAATCTGAAATAAAGAAGATTTGATATACATATTTTCTTTCTTCATGTATTTGAAAGATTTTCAAGTTAATGAAGGGATAGAAATGTTATTCATGTCCCCAAAATGAAAGTGCTAAGACCAGTGGGAGGAAGTAATAATAAATACATTCTCAGCTCCATATGACAGAGAATTTTCTATTAATTACAGTTAATGTTAAAAACTATTCTCATGCTTATTAAAATGGTAACAAAGACTTTATTCAAGACTACTGCAATTGGGATATTTCAATAGGGAAGAGAGATTGGCCTCAACGCTAAATACAGCAAAAACAGCTGTGGATTTGTAGCCAATGAGCAGAATGAGATGGGAAGTGGATGGAAAATTCTAAAAGGAGACATCAATAAGGGGAATCTTACTAAATTGACTTAACAGGATTCTTACTGAAGACCAACAGGAGAGGTCAGACATCGAGGGTGGGTGCTCCTCTCTAAACCGATTCACCAGCGTTCGTGCTGAAACAGGGCTTGCTAAAGATGCACAGAGACCTAGTCAAGAAGAGGGCTCCAAGGAACGAACTTAACTTTCACCAAGGAGAGAGTCTTTGTCAATAACCGTAACAACAACAATAATAATAATGCTGTTTTTTTAAACAAATGATGAAACGGTGGTTCACAGAGATTATGGAGCCTTCCCAAGCTTACGCAGCTAATGAGCAGGGATTCAAACTCAGATGGGTCTAGCTCTGGAGCTCCAGTTGTTAATCAAGGAGTTCTTTTACCTCTTTCTTAGAAGAAGCTGCTTTATGAGATGGAGAGCTTCTCCTCATGATTCGTCTTCAGCTAAGGTTATTTAATCAATGATGTTAAAGAAGAATTCCTGAACTGGCCAGGAGGTAAAGTGAATGCTGAGGTAAGTGTCCACAGTTTCATGATTCTACTCTGATTATTGTTTTGATTTTTAATCTAAGCTAGAAGGAATCTTAAAATGATCTATCATTTCTCCACATCCTTGGCAGCATTTGTTATTTCTTTTCTTTTTATAACAGCCATTCTAACAGGTGTGAGGTGATATCTCATTTGGGCAGCGTGGTGGCAATAGTTAATAATAATGTATATTTGGAATTGCTCAGAGTCTATCCTAAAAATTCTCATCGCAAGAAAAAGTTGTAACTATGTGTGGTGATGGATGCTAACTGGACTTACTGTGATGATTATTTATCAATATACACACCTGAAACTGATATAATATCATGCCAGTTCTCTCTCAATAAAAAAAATAAATGCATATGTGCAAACCTAAAAAAAATATATAACATCCTCATTTTAAAAGTAACAATGCTAAAACTTAAGAAGATGAATTGTCCATAATCACATAATAGGTTTGTAACAGAGCAGGGAATAGAAAAGTCCACTGTTTCATGGTTCTGAGATCATGTTTGTCTATTATTTTGTAATGATCTAATCCATACTCCAAACATATCAATGACTAATTTTCCTTAAATAGTATTTTTTACTTCTGTACAAGAAATTGTGGTGGCCGCCTAACATACAAAGCCTGCTTCACTTTAAAGGTCCTCAGAAGTCTCAACTTTGTCCTCAGAATGGATGAATTTTATTCAATGTTAGGAAAAAAAGTAATCTAATGGAAGGATTTTTTCTACTAAGGTATTAATCTCTAATTGGTCCAGGAAACCTGTATTTTAAAGGATGACGTGCTCATCCAAATGAAGCTGGAAGAGGAGTTTCAGGTACGAATTTGCTACTTAAGGGATAGGAGCTATTTTGGGATAGAAATATCTCTTACCTTGAAGAAAAAGTAAAATGACTCTTTTTCAGGCAGTCTCCTGAGTTACTGATCCAGAAGCCTAAGAACAATGCGCACCATGTTTTCTCGTTACAGCTGGCTTTACATGTACTGAGATAATTCCAGATTTTATAAGCTTTTCTCAAATTCAGCTTTACTTGGATTATTTAATTCTCCTGGGGGCTATGCTATGCATGTATGAACAGGGCTCCAGTGAACTGTTTCCATGAGATGCTGCAGGGTTCCATATGCCTCCCGGGAGGTGAGCTAAAGTCAGGAGAACTAGAGTTAGCACAAGATGCTGAAAAGCATTTGGTTATGGATGGTCACTTTTCTATATTGTTAATTATGAACCCAAACATCTATGCTTAATTAAACAAACTCTTTAGGGCTGCTTTTCCTAAGTGAAGTTTGGTATTTTATGAAGCTAAATTATTTGGCTAATCTTAGGAAAAAGAAAACAACTAAGAACAATAGCAATGAATTTCATTTTTTTGTATTTTGTACTTAATCCATAATTTGTTTTGACCAAAAGCCAAACATTTGCTATGAATTCACAGTGCTGGACTGAGGTAAACAAAAATAATTTGTAAAATGCCTACTCAAGAATGAGAGCTAAAATGTTATTTTTAATTACAGCTTAAATTATGGCTAATGACTTAAGCAGGAACAGGAACAATACTGAACAAAAGCTTTTACAACACTGTGACAAAAGATTGCAAGTTGGGCTTTGTTAAAATATGTGACTCAGAGGAACATGGGATAAATTATGCCTTTCCAGGCCCAGTGATGCTCAATTTCAGAGCTAAAAGTAACTTTTTTACTGCCTCCGGGAACTAGTTCTCAAAGTAATAGAAAAATAAGACAGATATTCCCTACAAACAATCAGTATTTGGGGGTTCACAACAGTAAGCAGACTTTGGGCAGAGAAAGGGGAGTCAGGAAGTCAGTCTAGAGTGGGGGTATATCTCTTGGAGAGTCAGATTTTCTGATTCCTATTTCATGCTCTCTTTAGGAATAATTAGAGAAACTTAAAGGACTTTACCAAATGCTATGCATGTGTATATGCTCTTGTTTTAAAAGGATGGGGTGCTTGGTAGAAGATCAGTTAGCAGTAGAAAGAACTCCGAGTTTGGAACCAGAGGATAGACCTGGCTCTGAACTCCAGCTCTGTGACATTCTGAGGGGCCCTCCTTGACAGACTTAATTCCTCAGTGTTTCTCATCTGTTAAAAAAAAGAAAAGGAAAGGGGAAAAAAGTCAAGATTACTTTCTGCATAGTTTGCTGTAAGAATCAAATGAGAAAACACAGGTGAATCATACATTATGAAGAGTTAGGCTAAATCACTTGGATTTTTTAAAGTATTTACTTTATTGTGAAATGTCTCAGAATTTGAAATAGTACAAGAACAAATATATATTTAGTGATGTCTTGTTTACAATGTTTGCTTGTTAGTCCCTCAGTTTGCTTGTTATAATGGCCACCCCTACTTTTCCTTGTTTCAAATTCAAAACTTACTACTTTCATCCTATATATAGTGGTTTGTGGTACTGGTTCTGAATCCAGACTCATCAGTTTAACTCTCAGTTCTGCCACTTACTAGTAACCTATGTTAATTCATTTTACCTTTCACCACCATAGGGTTTGCCTTATTAATGGGGATAATAATAACATTATTTAACCCATGAGGTTATTTGGAGTATTAAATGATGTGATATGTCAAGTTCTCTGTACAATGCTTCACACACAGTAATTACAATTGGCTATTTTTATTATTCACACCAGCAGACAGAGTCAAATGAAGTGGGATCACTTATCCCATCTAAAGCTACCAATCCCTTCAGCTGCGTCCCCATCCCATCTATTCCTGGTTCATAAAGGACCTTGAGTCTTTCTACGCTTGTCACCCTTCCTCTTTTCTAGAGAATTTTTTATTTTCAGTGCTTATTTGTGCTATTTTTAAACTTTAAGAGTCTTCCAAATTCTCTTCATCACTAAATGACTCTTTAGACAGACACTAAGAAACTGATTCAGCCAATGAACTTTTTCCTATCTCTATTCTTGCTTTCTCTTATGCCTCAGATAATGCTAAAGAAACTATCATTGGAAAGAAATCAATTCTGTGACAAAACATATATCTAGTATATCTGGAATATCTAACTTACTGATTCTACAGCTTCTCTGCTTCCTTCTCATTCCTTAACTATAACCTTTCTCTTGACCTGCTTTCATTTTTGCTCTATGTTTTGTCTCAGGAGACACATTTATTTTCTCAGTTTTAGTGATAACCCCTGTGAAGGTAACTCACAAATTTCTATCCTGAGACCTGATCTCTGAGCCAGGCAGTAAAGTTCTCCAACTTTCCACTGAATGGTTTCTCTCAAATATAAAGAACTGGCATATCAACTCCAAACACAAAGTGTTCACTCAAAATTAGCCCTTCCTCCTAATTACCTATCTCTGTCCATGGTGTTCCCATTGTATTAGGTATTTAAATGTGAGACTGTAAAGTTATTTTGGATCCATTCCTTCTCCTTTGTCTCCATGTTCTGTAAATGACTAAGAATGAAGAGCTCCATAACTTCCCTTGTAAAGAATTATTTTGCTCCTCACCTTCTTCCTATCAGCACTGTTACAGACCACATTTTACCACAATCATATCAAATCAACTAATGGAGGCCTTTCTTTAGCTTTTCCAGAACCTCTGTTGTGTCCTCACCCAACCAGTTTTTCTGACTTATAAAAGACAAATTAGTCAACATTCCATGGATTTCACCTTGTGAACCACCTCCATGCCTAAAAGTCTCAATGTTACTAATCAAGTGTAACTTCCTATGCCTAGAATTCAGATTGCCCATCCCTTAGAAAAGACGTACATATAAATGTGCATACCTCACCTTCTTGCAGTACTTCTGTTATATTCAGGCCTAACTCTTCACTGTTCCTCAAAAACATCTTGCGTCTTCCCTTTCCTCATGTCTGCAATTGTTATAAGAGGATGCATTAGTCCTTTCACAAATATAAATACTACCACTTTGCATCAGTCAGCTTGTCTAAATTATGCTGTAGTAATAAACAACTCCAAGTCCTTAGTGGTTTATAAAAAAATAAAAGTGTATTTTTCACTCATACTGTGTTTTTCTCAATTTCTCTGTGATTCTTTCTACATAATTTTTATTTTAATACTCAAGCTGAAAAAGTAGTCTATCCTGGGACATTAACATTCTTGTTGTGGAAGGCAAAACAACATGGCAGGGATTATTCATTCTTTTGCTCAGAATTGTAACATTGCACCTCTGCTCACATTTCACTGGGCAAAACAAATCACTTGGTGAACTTGGTGTCAGTAGGATGGGATGTATCTTTTCTCACATAGTGAAGTGTGATATCAACAGAACTGGGATGTATAATACTTCCATGAAGAGAAGCAACTAATATTTTGAACATGTATAAAGGTTCCTACAGTCTAGTCTCTTTATCATACATATTTATTTTTCTCTCTTCTGCCCACAAAATATATTCTCTCCCTCTCCAAAGGAGACAACTCAACATACAACACCCAGGATCAAACACTCTGATCTTATATTCTGTATCTACATCATGTCAAGGTATGACTCCTCTTGATTTGTATATTTATGAACTAAAAAGGCAAATTATATGCTTATTACATACCCAATAGACAATGGTAACATAGTAACATAACAATGGTAGTAAATATTCACATTTGGAGAGGATAAGAATTAGGTAGCATATGGCAGTGATGGGTCGACATCAATGTTCAAAAGTTGTTAGAGGGAAGCTACAACATACACTACCCAGGAGAGGAAGCATGTTCTTAGTCAGACCCTAGGTCTGCTCGTTCAAGGCAGCTCTTGGTCCACTATTCTCCCCTTCCTTTTCCAGGACCACTGATCTTTCTCTTTTATGAATCCATGGAGTACTAATAGGTGTTATCACATTTCATATGTTTATTTTAAACATTCTTCTATTATTTCATGTATATTAATATTATCTCTCTAGACAACTCCTTAATTTACAGAGATTGAACCTTATGTTCAATTTTTAGTTTTCCAATTAATACTACATGTCTAATAGGGCTTAGGACAAATTATCAAACATAGAGTAGAAAGAAAGGACCATTTGAATCAGGCGGACTCTTCATAAGGTTAAGCTGGTTGACCAAAAGGGGATTCAGTAACAATTTTATAAGAATTACATATGTAACAAAAGGTACAAGGGTGCATCTAATAGGTTGACACTCAGTTTGTTACCTGCAGCCATGGCCATCTGGATATTTCCCTTGATTTCAAGTATATTTTTTTAGGCCCAGGCTTTACGTTTTTATTATAGAGATAGTACATACAGGGAAGTCCTGGGAGCATCTAGGAAACCACCAGCAGGCTGTTGTCCTAGTACCCGCCTGGCCCTCTCCCTATAACATGACTCTGAAAACTGTAATTCCTTTATCCAAGGCTCCATGTGTAGATCAGGGTAAGTATGCTCTGCCCTTCACTGTTCCCAGAGTATCATGAGACAACCTGGAGATATGATCAACTGTTTTGAGAACTTCATGTAAAGAAAATTTCACTGTGATTATTATAGTTGGGCCTAGATAAAGCTGTGAAGCAAGCAAGTATGCTTTGAACTTCTTTCATCTCTCTATGCACTTCTTTGAGTTTAGAAAAGGGAGAATACTGTAGAAATAATTAATTTTGGTTGTATTGGTGAGAGATATGATTTTGGACATTGTGCCCATTATTCCCTCTTAAGAATACTATCATCAATACTTCCTGCCATTATATAGCATAGAAAAGTGTCTTCCCACACGATCCTGTGAGATAAATATTAATAGAGAAAAGGCTAATATTAACAATTGGCACCATATTATTCAATACAATTTGGAACGAACTGCACTGAAAAGCAGATGGATTGTGAATCTGTATTTTCCCCCTTTTTCTTCATTCTAACATGGAGCCTTCATAAAGTTCACATTTTCCACAGCTTTGTTATCTCTTAGTGGCATTTCTTAGTTTTATTCTGCCCTCTGCTATATGATAATATATAAAAGGCCCTTTACAATTTTCTGGATATTGCCATATTTTAAGAAATGTTGTAGGCATGGTACAGGCACTTTCTAGTTAACATTTTATGTGGGCAAAGCTTATGACAAATAAGAAAGTTATCAAGTTGGTCTACAACTAAAGAATTTGTCTGTGCATATGACACATTGGGAAAACACAATGGACTTTAAACATGAGATTCCAAGCAGTCTGAGAAGATAGCAGACTCTAAATTAGTTGCTATTACTTTAGATCCTGAAATGTTAAAAAAAAAAAATTAATGCTTCCCAAGGGGTCAGCACTAAAAGTCATCCTTTTGATTATAGATGCTGTTTCTTATAAAGTAGTACTAATAGTAGCTAACATTTGTTGAAGGTTTACTCTATGTCAGGCACAATTCTCAGCACATTGCATATAGTAACTTTTTTAATCCTTAAAATAACACTACAAGTTAGGTACTGTCATTATTCCCATTTTGAGATGAGAAACTTGAAGCAGGGAAGGATTAAGTAATCTTCTTAGGTTTATTCAGCCAAGGTCCAAAACCAAGCAATTTGGTTTTATAGCCTGTGCATTGACCACTATGCAAAATGGCTTTGTAAGGGGTAGGAGTTATTTTAGAAATGGGAGCAGAGTAACAGCCAGGAGCCTGGATACAGTATAGTAATGATTTCTGAAGCTCATTGTTATCTTCTTAATGAAAATCTCATTTTCCAAGTCAAATATGAATCTATGGTTAACCTGTTTACAGGGAGCTCAGGATTCATGGGATATATAAGGTTCTTTAGAAGTCTATAAACCATACCAGCTTCTTTGTATGTCACTGGAGGCCATAGTATGATAAGGAGGCCTGAACTAATAGCTTTTTATTAGATGAATTAACATTTCATTTATAGAAACATCATCATCTAAAATGTGTAATGCTAAAACATCTGTAGTTTTCTATTGTACACATATATGGTGAAAACTTGCAAGGCAAATAAATAATGTAAATAAGGTTTTACTGAAAACATTTAACACTTAGAAGAGTAATATATACATAAAGATTAGGGACTCAGATATCAGTTACAGATTGGTTAAAATCTTATTCCCGTCCTTCCAAACATTATTCCTATTATCTGATCCCCTACTAAATGTCTGTCCCAGATTTCTCCCTTCTTCATTCTTGAGTTGTTTAGATAACTTCACATTGCTCTCGGCCCACTCAATTTATATTGGTAGCTATGTGGTAATCTGACGTCTACCTTTTTTGTATCTCTGATTGTTACATTGACAACCCATCTCTTCTCTTCTTATCTATTAGTATATATTTTGTAGCCAGATTTTGTTTCTCCAGCTACTTATAGATTAAAAATTTGTTGGAAATGCAGAATGATATGATACATCTCAGCCATATTTATATCAAGATACACAGAGAAAAAGATAATCTTTGTATACCCTGGGAATATTTGATGAGATTGCTCATGTCAGAGGCAATAAACCATGGATTCCAGCTGCCCAGATCTTGTTGGCTATCTTGGGGCTGAGAGAATCAGCATAACATCCCACCTATATTCTGTGCTTGCACTTACTGGGAGGTGCCAATGTAAGGGATAGAGTTTGTTATTTAGTTCATAAAATACACCAGAGTTTGCATTTTGACTTGGCAATGCTGTGGCTCTGAGGTCTTGATAAAATGACAATATCCTATCTTCTGCCTTCTAAGCTATCAAACAGGACAATAATATAAAAGGAGAAACCTTCTCCCACTGGTCTTTGCCTATTCCTTTTCCAATTCTTTTCTGGGAGAGAAGTTGGTGAGAGTTTTAAGATATTCATGGGACCATACTGATAGTTCTTAACTTCAAAAAGCACAAACACATCCTCTGCTTCTTGTCTTCCAATCTGTCTCCATCGTGAATTCAGGCTGGAACTTTGAAACCTGGTCAAGGGGGGCTGAAGCAGCCAACCTAGAAGTCCTTTCCCCTTAAAAGTATGCCTGAAAATCTGCATTAGATTTGTTAAGACATTACTTATTTTAGTACTTCCTGTGTGGAGGACAGGATTTACACCATGGGGGATAGAACATGAATGGAGCTTAGCTCTGCTCTCAGCCAGCTTGCGGCTTATCTAAGAAAGACCACGAATGAGAACAATAATTGAAATGAAACTTGGTAAGTTCTATGATCTAAGCCTGGGCTGGTAATGTTAGAAAGGGCATTCCAAGATGGGGTGCTTACAACACCATTAAGACCATCAGCATGTGCTTCTAACTTCTCTCTCCCCTCACTATGTCTCCACTGTACTCCAGGGCAGGGGATATTTCTGCTGTTCCCTCCAAAAATGGGAAGTGAATAGAATTCCACGAGGCCTCAGGCAGCTATTGATACTCTCTGGTGGTGTCCTGTTTGGCTCAGCACTTTCTCCAAGTTTATTGTTATCCTCAGCTACACTGTGAGAAGTGAGAAAAGGTTATTAATATTTACCACATCATCTCCTGTTCTATAAAAGATAATGTGTTCAATTTTTTTAAATTATGAGGTACACAAACAAGCAAAAAAGAAAAAAAACAAAGAAAAACTCATTGTCTCATTGTCAAAAGGTAAGTCAACAAATTGAAAAGGGTTCGAAGATGACCAGATGTTGGAACTATCAGGTAGATAATTCAAAATAACTATAATTGATATGTTAAAGTTTATCATGGGAAAGGTGGATATCATGCCTGAACAGATGGGGATTTTTGCAGAGTATTAGAACTATAGGAAGGAATCATGTGAAAATTGTAGAAATATAAGAACCTGATAGCAAGCAACAAACATATCTTCCATCAACCAAACAGTAGGCCTAAATTAATGACACACTTTTAGAATATCTATGGGGCCAAAGTAGAACTCACAAAGGGAATTGTAAAATATTACAAATATTTTATTGAAAATAAAAATATACTGCATCAAAATTTATGTGACATGGCCAATTAATGGGGAAATTATATTATTAATGCTGGTATTAGAATATAAGTCTCAAAACAATAATATTAAATCCCATCTTAAGAAAGCAGAATAAGAATAGGAAATGAAACACAAACAAAAATCAGATAATAAGGATAAAAATAGAAGCAATGAAATTGAAAACAGAAAAACAACAAATAAAACTAATGAAAACAAATGTTGGTTATTTAAAAAGACCAGCATAACCAATACACTTTAGCAATATTGTTTAAGAAAAAAAGAATGTAAAAATAAACAATATTAGAAAGAAAAGGACATATCAGCAGGTCACCCTAACATTATTAGTTTAATTGTGGAATACTATGAACAGCTTGATGCCAATAAATTCAGAAATTTAGATAAAATGACAAATCTTTTGAATAATACAATCTACCAAAGATTCCTAAGATGTATCTTACTGGCACAATATAATACCAGAATAATTTTGTCTCTTAAGAAATTTAATAACAAGAACAGTTTTAGGCCCAGATACTTTACTAGTGAGTTATACCAAACACTTCAAGAAGATAACATCAGCAATTTATAACTATTCCAGAATTCAGAGGGGTAGAGAGCACTTCCCAATTAATTTTATAAGCCCAGGATTACACTGATACAAAAGCCAAACAAAGATATCATAAGAAAAGAAAACTACAGAACAACATCCCTCATGAATATAGACTTAAAAAGGCTCAAAAAATACTTGCAAATCAAATCCAGAAATATATCAAACATCATGGTAAGTGGCATTATTTCAGGAATGTAGGGCTGTTTCACGTATGAAAATATATCAATTTAATTTGCCATTTAATAAATTGAGGAAGAAAAACACATAGCCATCTCAACAGAGGCAAACAATGCCTTTAATATAATTCAACAATTCCTTTATGATAAAACGTATCTTCACAAACTAAGAACAGAGAGGAAGTTTCTCAACCTGATAATGGGCATTTACTAAAACAAAACAACAATAAAAATAATACAGAAAAAAATAACCAACTATAGCTAAATCATACTTCATGGTAAATGGGTGCTTTCCTCTTTGTACTATGTTCATAAATTGAAGAAGTTAGCATTGGAAATGTTTCAATTCCCTCCAAATTTATCTATACAATCAATACAATTGTAATTAAAATCCAAGCAAGATGTTTTGTTTTGTTTTGTAGATATCAACAAGCTGATATTAATGTGGAGAAGCCAAGGAACTAGAATAGAATGAAGGAGGAGGAGGAGAAAGAGAAGTAGGGAAAGGAGAGGAAGAAGAGGAGGAGGAGCAGGGAAAGAGGGGGAGCAGGAGGAAAACAGAGTTGGAGGAAGGATCACAGTATCTACTTTTAAGAGGATAACTAAGAGAATTTAGTACTGGCAAAAGCATAGACTCATAAATCAAGAGAACAGAGTTCAAAAATAGACATACACATATATGGTCAATTAACTTTTCATAAAAATGCCAAAGCAATTAATGGAGAAAAGATAGTCTTTAAAGCTGGAACAATTGGACATCCAAAGCAAACAAACAAACAAACCCACTTCACCTCATACTTCTACCATATACAAAAATTGACATAAAGTAGATAATAGATATCAAAGTAAAATGTAAAAATCTAAGTTGTCTTCTGGAATATATAGGAGAAAAATTTTTGCAATAGTAAGCAAAGATTTCCTAGATAAGGCACAAGTACGAATCATAAAGAAAAAAATGATGAATTAGATTTCTGTCCTTAAAAGGCACTATTTTTGCAAATGAAAAGACAAACTATAAATTGAAAGAAAATACTTGAAAAACTCTCTTATAAAGGATTGGTGTACAAAATGTAGTATAAAGTAACAAAGTATAAAGACTCTCTTAACAATAAGAAAATAAGGTCACATTTAAAAATAGGCACAATGTTGGACAGATGCTTCACAAAAGAAGATATATGGATGATAAATAAGCCCATGTGAAGGTGTTCATTACTACCAATAGGGCAATACAAATTGAAACCATAATGAGATACTACTACATATTTATAAGAATAGATTACACAAATTTAATGGCAATATCAGTTACTGGTGAGAATGCAGAACAATTACAATTCTCATACATTGCTGGTGGGAATGAAAAATAGTACAATTTGGAAAACAAATTGGTAGTTTCTTATAAAATTAATCATGCACTTAATGATCCAACCCAATAACTCTCCACCGAGTATTTATCTAAGATAATGATAGCAATGTCCCCCCAAAGTATGCAAGGGTTACAGTGGTTGTGATCATAATTACCCAAAACACAGATGCCCTTCAACTAGTGAATGGGTAAACTCTAGTACGACTATACAATGTAATACCACTTAGCAAGATCTATAAAAAGCAACAAACTATTGATCCATGCAATAACATAAACAGATCTCAAATACATTATGGAAAGTGAAAGAAGCCAGACTCAAAAAGTTACATACCAGAATTTCATTTATAAGACATTCTAGAAAAGATTCTAAATTGTGCCAGTTTCTGATTTGGACAGAGGAAAGTGACAACTAAAGGGCATAAACTTTGTAGGTTGTGTTTTTGTTTTGTATCTTGATAATGGTGGGGAAAATTCATGCAAATGTATACCTAAAGAGTATATTGTACTGTTGTAAATTATACCTCCATTTTCCTGATTTAAATAAAGAAACTTACTGGGAAAAGCAAGGAGAAACCCATGAATGTGAAGCAAAAGCATTGTATATTCCTTGACAACCTGAGAACATGTTTTTCATTGTTGAAACTGTGGAATAGTAAGACTGGAGCTTCACTTAAGTAATCTAAAATACATGTGTGTGAAGATCTGTAGAGCTATCCAGTAGTCATGAAAGTCAGGTTTTAATTCAAGTTGATATTCAGGTTCAGTAATTTATTTTGCCTCCTTTATCCCAATTTCTAGTGTCATTCGATGTCTTGATTTTCTTGGGACACCCCTATTATGTCTGATTTAACTATTAATAGCACCCCGTTTTCCTCTCCAAAGTGCCCTTTTGAGCAATAAATCACCTGGTTGCCATACTTAAGTAGGTATCTGGATACTCACCAACAGATATAGGTAGAAGAATGGGTGTTTCTGCATGTAGTTGCTAGAAAAGGTGAGGTTCATGTTGACTTCTTTTAAAAAACAATGCTATGTCAGTCTGAAATTTAATCCTATGGTTACAAAAAAAAGAAATGTGCAGGGTTATGTACTCAGCATCTCTAATATGCTATCAGACATCAGTTAAAAGTTTGCTGAACATGCTACAAATCCTCATCAGCATTATTTTTTAAGCAATTTAGTTACTTTTATGATAGGGAAATTAAGCCATTAGTGAAAGTGAAATCTAAACCATATTTAGTGCTGGCACCTCTCTATCCCCCCCACCCCACAAAGCATCAACAGACAGTGAAGAAAAAAAATGATGAGGTCAATGATGAGCTGTTTTCCAGGGTTTAATGAGATCAAGTTACAGATCCTTCTCTTTTCTTAGGTCATTGCTCCAAGGGCAGAGAGCTAAGAGAGAAAACACAATTTAGTATGATATTTAAACTATTCATTAGAAATTCCTTTGAGAGAGGCATGACCCCATTTTATATCTTAATCTATGCCTTAAAGAAGTAAAAGTGACTTGGAACCATTGCTGAATTCACCTGAAGCTGCTCTGAGATTCATAACGTGATGACAGGGTTGGCATTTCCTTCCCATCACCTACCCAAGACAAAATCCAATGGATGGATTTGATACTGCTTTTTGGTGAGCAGAAGCAAGATAGGGCAAATTAAACCATTGCGGAAATTAAGAATCCAACTACATTTTACAGAGTACAACAAGGAGATTTCTGTGTATATATAAAGATATTCACTCCGTTTCCCTGCTTTGGTGCTTATAAAACCGTACACAATATTTAACTTATTTCTTCTTCCAGGACACAGAAAATCTTATTAGCTTGGAAAATTAATTCTCCAAGTCCCTGGTGAAACAACTGAATTTTTTGTATCTGTATGTCTAAAATAGCCAGAACTCAAACTGCAATCTGGAGAACTAGACAATGCTTAGTAGAGCAGTTAATACTCAGGAAGAGCTGGCGTAATTCCAAAGCAATGTTCAAGTTGAAAGCTCTGTTTGGGATATTTTACCCACTGCTCAGTTATTCCCAGCTGTGAAGTAGGAAAGGCAATATAATGCACCTCAAGAAATAGATGAGTCATTTAGCAGAGCAGATACAGTAGTAAAGTGTCCAGAAAACGTACTGAGAGAACAGGATCTTGGAAGAACAATATAATAGAGGGAAGAATGCTAAAATGTGTGCTACTTCTATGAGAAGCAGACTATCTTGATAACTTAGACTCTGATGCCTGCTTGAGATCTGGCCTTGTGAAAAAAAATGTATTGTCTATTTTATAAGAGAATGTAGGGAATAAACCCAGTAAGTTTATGCTATCTTAATTAAGGGATGTGATAATATTTGACAGAAAGATCACCATTCTTTCAATAAATAAACCTTGGTCTTAAATAAGTTCTCCAAATACCAAATATTCCCTTTTAACATAAAGCTTTACCTAAAATGCCACTGTAGTATTAAATTAAAATATGCTTTCATTCTTTAAATAACAACTCAATATAGACTTGTTGATAGACTCATTCACATACTATTTATAGTATTTGAATTTGTTTTTTATATGTTGCTTTGTTTTATTTCACTTTGTATCTTATTATTCTATTTTAGATGTATTTTAAATTTTAAATTTTAGACTCTACAAATTTATAAAGCCTATTTTTGTCAGGTATAGAGTATTGGTACTCAGCCAAAATGAAAAAAATTAAAATTAAGAAAAATTTAGATAAAAATCAACAATATTTATCATAATTTTATAATCAATACATTAGGTATTATTTTTTCTTCAGATGATTAAATTACCTCCAGGTTAATTTTATTTGGTCAATAAGCAGCAGTAATAATGAGATGTCAGACAGTGTGTCGATTTGTTCAATTATCATAGCATCATGTGGTTTCAAAAATCTTCCTAAAATCAAAGATTTTGACATTGTAACCTCAATTCAATGTTAGTCTTATAGGGACTGTGAGTATATATGCATATTTGTGTTGTGTGACTTGTGACTGAATGTTTTTCTAGAACTTCCAAATTTTCTGTATTGGATAAGTATCTTCTTAATCAGATCAAAATACACAAACACACAAAGTATCACTGGCTCTTCAGGCTGGAACCTAGGCTCAGTGATGAAATGAACAAACCTAAGTTTCTCAGGACCAGAAAAAAGTTCGGAGCAAGCTTCCAGCAAGAAATAAAGGCAGAAAAACCAGACAATATAATAAAAATATTAAATAACTTATTACATTATGATGCTATAGGTTTCCTTAGCCAGTATAGTTTAGTTCAGGTGGTTCTGCCATTAAATTCAACAAACTGGGTTGGAGGGAGTTAAATAGTAAAAAAGGTTAAGAAAATGGAAGTTTCAGGCAGCTCTTGAGATAGAATGCTGCCTCTATTTTAAACACAAGAAAAAAGGAGGATGGCTGAGGATTCAGGAAAGTATTTATGTTTAGTGGTGGGAGGTTGAAGGAGCTCCAAAATACTGACTTTTATTTTCTACAGGAAGTAAGACATTTCTGAAACTCTACTGTGTGTGACGAAGTAGAAGAGGCTGAGAGCCTGAGTAGAATGGAAAGCCCTGAAATTGTTATTGTGGAAAGTAGGACAATTAGCTAATACGAAAGTACCTTTAAAATTTAAGGAGTGTTTTTGTCGGTGAACAAAAATTGGTAACTGTATCATTCCAGTCTGGATGTGGAGTTTCCTTCAGCAATGTCATTTGTCCAGATGGAGATGTAGAGAATGGTTGGGCTCATCATGATGGAGGCAAAGAATTTAAGGTTTGGAAGAGCCACTGAGATAAACGACTATGCAATCTAAGCTGAATACAGAAGGAATTGAAAAAAGCAGGTAATGGTGGGTAATGAGAAAGATGAGAAATCAGTGAGTGGGAAATCCCAATGAGGAAAAAGAAAGAGAAGTTGTGGAAATGGTAAAACAGGCAGTCTGGAAGTACCAGAAACTGGGATAGAAAATGGGATGTTTTAATAAGTAATTTGGAAATGGGGGAGTTGGGATGACTGAAAGGCCAACACTGTGACTATATGAGGGTGTGATTAGATGGGTGTGCAGTCCTGGAGGAGAGGCTGTTTGCACTGGGATGCAACAGGAATGAGAAGCTGGTAGACCAGGCACCAGGGTCTTCACTGAATGTGGATTTCCTAAAATGAGCTATTACTATCCATAAGGAGGCAAGCAGGGCAGAATAGCCAGAAAAATCAAAAGGGATTTCACAAGCTCATAGTGAAATCTAGTCTTAAGCAGAGTCTGTTTTTGTAAATTTCTTAAGGGGACTGCAGCGGAAGCAGTATCTATAGGACAGCAAGCTGGAAGAAACCAAGGAATATAATAACTATTTAAAATTGATGGTGACATCAAAGAATTCAATGATTTTGCTATAGTCATAGGAAGTAGAAGAATGTTCAACCTAAAGCGTTTGGTCTAATTTGCTATATTTAGCTTTTGTTTATTTATACATTCAGAATATGGAATAACAGTGCAAGCCAAAATCTGTGTAATTTGCAGAGGCAAAGTAATCATGCAAATTCATGGAATCTCCTAATGAATAAATAAAAAGGATTTCAATTTCTAACAAAAATAGAAAGGAAAAAAAAAGGAAAAATGAAAACCAAAACAACAAAAGGGAACTTGAATTTAGGAGAAGGAGAAGAAGAAGAAAGAAGCCTGGTACTACCATTTCCTGTGACATTTCCTTCAAAACCAATAAAAATACATTTCAAAAAGTATAAACGCACATTGAATTGACATTTTACCAGAACAGTTTTTCTGTGTTTTACAACTATTTCAAGAGGTATAAATCCTTGCTTTATTTCTCTGACAAATTAAATATACTTATTGAAAAGTCAGGGTCTAATTGTTCTATCAACTCTTTTTCTTTCAGCGCAAATTCTACTTGTTCAGTTTGTTAGTCTTTCATAAACTAAGACTTTCTTAAATATATGGTGGCTAAGTTTGTTGTAAGACATTTTTGCAGTGTCTTCTGCATTTCTTTGAGCTGTAGCTTCCTGAAACAGCTGTGGGCTTCAACGGACGCCGTCAGCTACGTGTGCCGGCTCTTTTCCTCATGGTAGTCATGAATTACAGATGCTGCTTCCCTTCTACTTTCCTTTTCTGTGGGGAATTCATTTCGGTTTCTTATTTATTGATATTTCCCTTTCTTACTTTCCAGAATAATACATACTTAATTATTTTATAATGGTTTTATCATTTCTGAGTTTAACAGATATGGGGGACATGAGTATAAATGCAGCCTAATATTTTGGAATTAGAAATTTTCATAAAAGTATTCATACATCTGGAAATGATTCATTAAGTATAATGAGATCTAGAGCTTTATTAGTGTCACTTTTATTCAAAATAAAAGATTAATCAATAAAAGTATTATTGCCAATTAAAATTATTAAATTATTGTCTAATTAAAAAATAACATAATTATACATCACAACAAACACCACAGAAATACAAAGAATTATTAGAGAATTCTATGAAAAATATATGCCAATAAATTGGACAACCTAAAGAAATGGACAACTTCATAGAAAAATGCAACCTTCTAAGACTAATCCAGGAAGAAACAGAAAATCTGAACAGACCAATCACTAGCAATTAAATTGAACTGGTCATCACAAAACTCCCAACAAACAAAATTCCAGGACTAGATGGCTTCACAGCTGAATTTTATCACACATTTAAAAAGAGCTAATACCCATCGTTCTTAAAGTATTCCAAAAGGTAGAAGCAGAGGGACTTCCAAACTCATTCTATGGGCCAGCATCACTCTAATATCAAAACAAGACAAAGGCACTACAAAAATAATAAAATTTTGGACCAATATCCCTGATGAACGTAGATGCAAAAATCCTCAACAAAATATTAACAAACCAAGTTCAAAAATACATCAAAAGAATCATCCATCATGACCAAGTGGGATTTATTCCAAAGATGCAAGAATGGTGCAGTATTCATAAATCAATCAATGTTATATACCATGTTAACAAAAAGAAGGATGAAAACCACATGATAACATCAATAGATGCTGAAAAAGCACTTGACAAAATTCAACATCCATTCATGATTAAAACTCTTAACAAAATGGGAATAGGGTATGTACCTCAACATAATAAAGGCCATATATGACAAACCCACAGCTAACATCATACTCAATGGTGAAAAGCTGAAAGCTTTTCTTCTAAGATCAGAAACAAGACAAGGATGCCCACTCTTACCACTTTTTCTCCAGCATAGTACTGGAGGTTCTATCCATAGAAATCAGACAAATCAAAGAGATAAAAGGCATCCAGATTGGTAAGGAAGAAGTTAAACTGTCACTATTCACAGATGACATGATATTATACATAGAAAACCCTAAAGCTCCACCAGAAAACCATTAGAACTAAGAACTGGATTCAGCAAAGTTACAAGATACAAAATTAATACACAGAAATCTATTGCATTCCTATATACTAACAATGAAGTAGCAGAAAGAGAAATCAGGACCACAGTTGCATTTACAGCTGCATCAAAACAATAAAATACCTAGGAATAAACCTAACCAAGGAGGCAAAAGATCTGTATGCTGAAAACTATAAGACATGAGAAAAATTAAAGAAGACACAAATAAATGAAACTCTATGCCATGCTCATGGGTAGGAAGAATTAGTATTGTCAGAATGGCCATTCTGCCCAAAGCAATTCACAGATATAATGTAATCCCTATCAAAATACCATCAGCATTTTCCAATGAACTAGAGCAAATAATCCTAAAATTCATATGAAACCACCAAAGACCCAAAATTCCAAAGCCAACCTGAGAAAGAAGAACAAAGGTAGGGGGATTTTACTCCCTGACTTTACACTATACTACTAACCCCATTATGCAAAAGTAAACTCTAATGGATCATGGACCTAAATATAAGACATGAAACCATAAAACTATTAGAAGAAAACATAGGCAAAGATCTCTTGAACATAAGCATGAGCAAACTTTTCCTGGACACATCTCCTTGGGTAAAGGAAACAAAACCAAAAATGAGCAAGGGGGACTATATCAAACTAAAAAGCTTCTGTACAGCAAAAGACACCATCAACAAAACAAAAGATAACCTACAGTATGGGAGAATATATTAGTAAATGACTCATCTGATAAGGGGTTAACATCCAAAATCTTTAAAGAACTTATACAACTCAACACCCAAACAACAAATAACCCAATTAAAAAAACAACAAATAACCCAAAAAAAAAAATGGGCAGAGGACCTGAACAAACATTTTTCCAAAGAAGAAGTACAGATGGCCAACAGGCACATGAAAAGATGCTCCACATTACCAACCATCAGGGAAATGCAAACAAAACCACAGTGAGATATCACCTCACACCAGTCAAAATGGCCACTATCCAAAAGACAAGAATTAACAAGTGTTGGCTAGGATGCAAAGAAAATGAAACCCTCTTGCACTGTTGGAGGGAATGTAAATTGGTGCAGCCACTATGGAAAGCAGTATGAAGAGTCCTCAAAAAGCTAAAAATAGAAATACCATCCAACCCAGTAATTCTACTTCTAGGAATTTACTCAAAGAAAACAAAATCCCTGATTTGAAAAGATATATGCACCTCTATGTTTATTGCCACATTATTTATAATAGCCAAGTTATGGAAGCAAGCAAAGTGTCTATCAACAGATGAATGGGTAAAGAAGAGTAATATTCCATATACACAATGGAATATTATTTGACCATAAAAAAGAAAGAAGTCCAGCCATTTGCAACAGTGTGGATGGACCTAGAGGGTATTACGCTAAGTGAAATAAGCCAGGTAGAGGAAGATAAATACCATATAATTTCACTTATCTGTGTAATATTAAAACAAAACAAAGTGAATAAAACAGCAGTAGACTCACAGGCACTGAGAAGTAACTGGTGGTTACCATGGGGGAGGAGTTGGGGTGGGTGGGTGGGAGGGTGAAGAAGATAAAGAGGCACAAAATTCTCAATCATAATATAAGTTGATCACAAGGATACTAGTACAACATGGAGAATACATCCAATGATTCGGTAACATTTTACTATACTGCCAGTAAACACAATAGTGGAAGTAAGGATTTAATAACATGGGTTACCACTGAACCACTGTGTTGTATACTTGAAATGAATATAAGATTGTATATCAACAATACTTCAATAAAAATTTTTTAAATGATTATTGTCCACTTACATGGTTATTCAGTTTTTCAATCATATTCTTTCCAATTTTCTACAATGGGAACCATGGCATATACTTGCTGGTTCCAAACTTCTACTTCTTTTGTAAAATTCTAATAACTTATTAGATTATCTTTAAAGATTTGTTTACTCATTGAATTATACATTGGTTTCTCTCCAAGTCTATTTAATTTGATAGAATGTCTAGAATCACACTGTATTATAAAATTTAAAAAAGCAGTCGGAACTCTAGCAGGAAAACAACTTAATTATTCCATGAATTTTAAAAAAAGGAAATAGTATCTGAACTCACTAGGTCTGTGTAAACCAAAGACAAGCGAGCTTATGTATTTTAACAAAAACCATGTATATATACCCCAAAAGATGACAACTTATGCTTAAAATTCTAAAGGGAAGATTTTATTTCAATTATTGATCAGCATTTACGTTTTCATACTCAGAGTGATATTATACCTATTACATTAAAAATATCATTATAGGAGGAATCACACAACACCAACATCCTTTTTGAAAGATGCAGCACATTTGTGAACAGAAACCTTAACTGGCCATGCTGAAATGCTGAAATACTTGGAAGTTAAAACTTAAGACCATATAACATTAAAATGTTAGGCTGATCTGATTCTCTTATATTTCAAATTTGAAAAAAGGCAGCATAATTGCCAAGTGTAAGCTATTTTCCAAGGCATGTTCAAAAATTAAATTGCTATCATGTATTGAATTTTTCCTATATGCCAGGCATTGTATATTTAGCATACATTGTCTGAGAAATGTGCTCTGAAGTGTGAAGTTCAGTGTCCAGGATAATAGTATAAAATCTCAATGGGAGACCCTTTCCGTCCCAGTCCCTGGTAGGCGGATGCACCGATGTAACTAATGGTTGAAAGTCACGTATTCAGGGACAGCAGGTGTGAAGTGACAACCCAAGAAAATGCGAAGTAGCTGCCCGAGTAAACCTACCCAATGCAACGGAAGTTTTCACTCGTTGTCTATTGAGTTTCATTTGTTTGCTTATTTTATTTTGTTATTTTTTGTACATATTTCAGCAGTCCACTAGGTTTTGAGGGATACTGAAGTTTAAAATCACGTTCATCTCTTTAAAAAGCTCAGATAAATGGTCTTGTTGGGAAATAAAACCACACACACTAAAAATAAAAAACAGCTCTAAAGCCCCCTGAAACACACTAGAAGATTGTCTAGAACCTGGTAGAGACACAGATGCTGAGATAATTTAAAGGAAGAAGTTTTGATCACATAGAATTGCAATAAATTTTGAAATGAACCTTAAAAAAGGGCAGACTTTAGCTTGGCAGGTATGAGTGTCTATTCTCCTGCTGGTTGGAAAGGCATGAATGATATCTCCAGGATAAAAATAAACAGGAAACGTTCACAGAATGTTAACGGTACTATAGTGCGAGATGACATTGGGCAGCATGAAGAGGTTTATGGGAAGGATCAAATAAATTAGCTATTTAAAAAACTTGATCACCAAATTTATATATTTAGACATAATAGACTATGCTGAGTAGTTTCTCTATGCAATGAAAGGGGGAAAGAAAAAATGAAAATGCTATTTTTTGGGTTACTTTTCTGTTTCACTGTACTAGGCTTAGCTGCTGCTTTATCTCAACAATTTGAAAAAGTAGGCATTATTGTGAACTGACAGTGACAACTGGGACTTAGAAACACTAGATAAATTGCCCAAGGTTAGACACTGGATAATAGTAAAAGCAGGATTCAAAGCCAATGCTGTCTGCCTCTAAAATCTGTTTTTCCCCTATCGCACAGAACACACAATGACGAGGGATTTAGAATATTTCTGAATTCAGGTCCTATATTTCAATAATACAGACACACACATACTTTCCTGTGAATATATGTTTATAACTTTTCCTGTGGGAAAAATAGGATAGAAGTATGTTTACATGCATATATACATGTGCACACATATGCATATATTCACAGCAAGATGTTCATTTATTCATTTAACAAATACTTGCTGAATAACAAATATGGGTAGACAAGTCGAATGACTGACAAATGTGTATCTAGCCCCATTCCTCTGTTAGCTTAAAATTTATGAAAAACTGAGAACCAACAAACCTCAGCGCTAACTTTATGTGTAACAGTAATCTTTGTTTATAAGAAGGAAAAAAACATTAACATAATCTCAGAGGTTTCAAGATTTTGTTCTATATATATACATATATATATATCTTCTTATGATTTTTATCTTTCCTCCATATATTTTTGGCTAGAATTTAAGCAACACAACTTTTTTTTCTGTAAAATTGTTTGATTTCTAACCCTTAATTAAAACTTATAAGAGGGAATAAAAGGAAAATTAATGCCAGGGATCCTTCAGAAGTCCATTCATGTACAATACCCAATTTTCCCCAATTATTACCATTTGCCTTCTTGTACAGAACATCCTGCAACATTTGCCAAGTACCTTTTAGAATCACAATCAAAAAATAAAAGGGAACCTCAGTGATTTTTGGCTCATGTAGATAGCGTCCTCAGTAGAGCTTGCGGCATTGATTTGCCCCCAATGGAATGTTGCTTCCGGAAAGAGGGTGAATGAATCACTTTTATGGGCTAAGAGTCTTTCTCTGCACGTCACCTTGCATTATTAATGGCTGATTCAATTTTGCTGGCTAGAGCTAGAGTTCTTTCTAGGGTAAGGTTAAATTCAAGTAGCTGCTTATGATTCCTATATGACCAACAATTAGTACTATTTAGAAAAAGAACATTTTGTTTATCTTGTCCATAAATTTGAAGATAGTTTTAGTACTTGTGATGAAATACTTTCAGACAAGATCTTTAGAGTCAGACACACCTGGGTTTGATTCCTGGATCTATCATTTAAGTTTTGTAACCTTGAACATGTTAATATCTCTAAGGCACAATTTTCTTGTTTCAAAAATAAGAGATGAAATGACCCATCTTATTGGAATTATAAGAATGAAAGAAAATAACAAATGATCTTAGGAAGCTTCTTAGCATGTAAGAGGCCCTTAGAAATTATAGGTGTAATTATTTGCCATACACTGTTATGTTAAGTAATCAAAACTAACATGGCAATAATTCAAACTCAAAAATACCAACATAGGTCTACATTATTACCCAAAGATTTGTTTTTATTTTCTTGCTCCTTCAAGTTCAGAGTTATATTTTATTTTCATATTTAGTGAACATTAACTAATTGGACCACTGCTATATATGTTCAATGATAAATATTTGTGCTTTTTGATTCCATTCTTTAATGGAAATCTATCTGAAAGGGAAATATCAGGAAATATAAGCCTATGAATAATGCAATTGATATATATACACATGTATTGTGTGACAGAGAAAATAAATACAGAAATTAAAGAAGAAGGAAGTGAATGAAGATGAAAATTTAATCTAGTCAGGCAAGACTTGATAAAAGACTTAGCAACTTGAATGTGATCTTGAGAAGTTACAAAAGCTTGGCAAAGTTTAATACGTATCGTTTATGAAGGAATGAATGTTTGTGTCTTGCTAGCAGAGACTTGGAGTTAAGTATAGCTGTGTGCATGCGTATGTATGCATACACATTCATATAAACACAATTAATCTCTTTCTCTCTTTCTTTCTCAAATGAAGACCCAGAAAATTTATGTTGCTAGCTCAGGTACTTAACTACTAGTTGGTGGTAAAGCTCAAATTGATGTCTAGGTCTCCTTCTCCTGTCTCGGTACTCTTTTTTTTTACTGCAATATGTTGAGTGAGCACCACTTCAAAAGCTTATTGAATTATTCATTATGAAATACGGACAATCCTATCTTATTGCATAAGGCCATTTCCATTTATAGATATTAGGACTACAGAGATTTTTATTATGTTCATCCATTATGGCTAATTCCTGCACAGTTTCATTACTGTGTTAGAACTGGATCCTATAAGTTCATGAAAGCCAGTTGTGAGGACTGTTTCCCAAATCCATGTTGAGTGACATCACACTGGTAGCTTGGAAATAGCCTTGGTGGGATTTACACAATGGAAACAAACAAACACTATAGATTAAGGCTTGCTTTTTCTTTACTGGAGAGTCAATTGGCAAACATTTACCAACATACTACTGTCCGGCCTAGTAAATTCTATATAATTTCACTATTAAAATAGCTAAAAAATATATAAAATAATGTGTTTAATGTTTCATAACGACTTCAGATTAAAGTGAGCTATGGAAAGTTTAGAGAAATAACAGTCTTTGAATGAAAGTAGCAAAAATAGAGAAATTATTAGATTCTACTACAAGATTCTCTCATAAGTAAAGAAGAAAGTGTTTTGACCTATAATGCATATAGAATTTGCAATTGTAGTAAATTTTGTTAAATGTCTATGTAAATTTATACACATTGAATAGAAATAATCTACCATGAATAGATAAATTCTATCTCAGGAACTCAAGGCCATTTCTATTTCAAAAATCTATAAATCTAATCTACTCCTCAGCTGGTGAAATATGAATAATGATTGTCTCAACAGATGAAGATAAAGCATTGATTAAAAACCTGAGTGATTAGGTACAGTAGGATAATGGCATATGCAAGCTACATATAGAAAAATTCAATAACTTCCTTTCTATAAATAAATGTAATTACAAAATACACTCACTTCATATGACTAACAAAAGTGTGCTTTTATAAATATAGACAATAGGTCTGGAAGTTTCTGCTGAAAACATTAACTGGATATCCATTGTGGGTGATTTTTCTTTCTTCTTTAGAATTTTCTCTGTTTTAAATTTCTCTGCAGTGAAACATTTAGACTACATAGATTATGAAAATTATGAAAAGAAAATATAGAGACTAGACCTCACTCACAACAGCAACAAAACCTTAAAATATCCAAGAGCAGCTTATGTGTGAAAAATTAAAGTTAAAATTATATACATCTGAAATGCTTAAGTTGGAGGAGTAGACAAGGAGGAGAAAGAAGAGAAGAGCAATCATAATATCATGAATTTTATTAAAGTGTTGTCCTGAGGGAGAAAAAAGAAAAAAAAAAGAAAAATACCTTAAACAGTAGTATCTTAGTGATCACATGTGTTTGGGTTTTCTTCTACATAATGTAAAAAAAGAAGTTTCCGATTTTTTACAGCATACGTGAATTACTTTAATTATATTTTTTCTATTTAAAAAGAAAAGATGTTGCATAGTTTATTATATAACAAATGACTCAGGGCTTCTGGCAAGAATGTTCCCCAACTTCACTGCAACCCCAAGCTGTTTATATATGGCTGATCTCCACCATTGTACAGGTCTTGGTGGGGATCCTTGGCTGTGCTATCTGATAGGAGCCAATAATAGCAGATACCCCTGCATCTTGTTTGTTTCATTCATTATCCTTACTGCAATGTATGTTTTAATTTACTTATACATACGTTAAATGTTTCTCCCTTACTTATCATAAACTTCAAGAGGGCAGTCATCTTTTCTATTTTATTCTCTAGTACTTAGTCATTGACTGGCACAATGATTGGCACGTTAGGTAAGCACTCAACAAATATCTTGGAATGAATAAATAGGTAAGCCAGAAAAATGAAATTATAACATAGTATTGGTGTACAATTGAAGATTAGTAAATGTAAAATACAAATTGATTCATGGTGACAATAGACAAATATGGTTGTAAATTCTTCAATAATCAAGAAATGAGCCATTAATGTTCAGATAGTTTTTGCTTTTTAACACTCTTTCATGATTACTTTTTATTGAGATTTGCTATTCCCAAAGCAGGAATATAGCCATATCATCTGAAAAAAGCATAAAAATTATATTTGACATAATGTAAGCACCAGCACTAGGGTGAGGTGATAGATCACCTGAGGCAGAGCATAAGGAGGCACCACTCCTAGTTTTGGACAAGCCCTGCCCCTGAGCCTGCCCGGCCTTGCAAGGAGGTGCCACCTTAAATGGACTCTAGGGCCTCCCTCGTCTCACACTAGTGGTTCCCATAATCTATCTATTATTTATTTTTTTCTATAAACCTATCCTTGCAGGAAAAAAGAGCCCATCTCTAGACTCTCTCAGCTTGCCAACCATATTCTTCATGAAATCCCCTCCCTCTCTATTCCTTCCCCTCTCTGACTGCCTGCCAAACCTATACAACAAAACTCCCATGTTAGGTGGAGCTATCTATTGCCTTTCCTCCAATCCCACACTGCAAAATATGACCAAGCTTGTTGCCTGCACTATAAATTTCTGCTGTCTGGCCTTAGCTGGTCTGTAATGAGACTTGCTTATTCTTTGCATTTTCATGACTGTTTGCTTTGTGGGCCACAGATTACAAAATGAGAGGTCTAGGGTCTCAACTCAGTGCATAGATACTTTTCTCTGCCTTTATAGTACTTAAATTTTAACTATTCCCAACATTAAAAAAAGGTAACTTTACATAAAAATTCAGATGCACAAACTCTCAAAAAATAAAGAAAAAAAAGAAAAATCTAACAAAAGTACACCCCCTTTGAATGCCTGGCCTCAACAAGCTCGAACTTTTTTACCACTCTACTGAAATGCCTTTTTTTAGAAGCTGCCAATGAGCTTGCTACTGACAAAAACAGAGGTTTCTTTCCAGTTTTCAATTAATTTCAGATATCTGCAACATTTACCAGTGATACTCAGCCCCTATATATTGAAAGTTTTGGTAAATACTGGGACTGAGACATGAGACTTCTCATCTTTCCAGCAAACATAAGCTATAGCCCAACTGGCTTCAGGAAAACAAGATTCCAAAGCCTTCCACATCATGCCTAGAGACACAATTCTTATTCTGACACCAATATCCCTTCCACATCCCAGTCACCTCTAGCACTAGTATTGCTATTTTTATAATCCTGTCTTTCCTTTAGTAAACCTCACATGTCCTGTCTTCTAGAATTTGTTCCCCTGAGGAATGGGGACATTTTCTAAGAGTTCTGGAGGCTCAAAGTCCAAGATCAAGATGGCAGCAGGTCTGGTCTCTCTGGAGGCCTCTCTTTCCAGCCTGCAGACAGCACTTCCTTGCTCTGATCGCACATGGCCTTTCACTGTGTGTGCACATCCTTGGTCTCTCACCTTCTTCTTATAAGGACGGCAGTCTTCCTGGATTAGGGTCCCACTTTATGATTTCATGTAACATGAATTGCCTCTTTAAGGACCTTATCTCCAAACACAGTCACATTCTGAGGTGTACTGGGGGTTAAGACGTCACCATATGAATATGGGGGACACACAATTCAGTACTGAGCACTTGGTATTTTCTCCATTTAATTTGAGAGCCCCCAAGAAAATGAAGCATCTGTTCATGAATAAATCTGCTCGAGTCTGGGTGTTCCTCAGAGAGGACTAGCAGGTAAAGAGGCACGTGAGAGAGCCACAGGCCACCTGTGCCATTAATACTGCTGTCGTCCCATATGGCACTGCTTCCTAGCCTGCAGCAATGCCTCTCAAACACCTCTGCACCAGGTAAAGCACTGTAATAATCTCCCATAAACAAAATGGCACTAGGTTCCCCCAGTCCCTACTGGGGACTGAATCCTGATAATCCTATAAGATGTGCCAAAATTGGGAACAATTTTCTCCCCTCATGAGTTTCAGACCATTCCATGAGGCTGGCTAGCTTTAGGAACACGTGTCCTCTTTCATCCTGCCCCTGTGATAGATTGCACTATTATTGTCAGTTCGTCACTACCCTACACCTACCTCCACGCTGTACCTCTCGGTGGGCAGAGTATACTTTCCCGCTCCTTGCCCTTAGGCTTGGTCATGTGACTTGCCTTGGCCAATGTGATGCTGGCATATGTCACAGAGGCAGACGCCTTAAATGACGCTGTGTGGTGTGGCTTGTCTCTTGTGCTCCAGGAATCTGCCATAAGAGGAGTTTCTCCTAGTAGCTGGTATTCTGTCAACCTGGTTCCTAGAACAAACCTCATAGAGTAGATCTGAGCTCTGGGCCCAGCTGATAACCTGGAGCCAGGCTCAGATCAGCAATCAGAATTAGACTGCACAATGGAGCCAGTTTGGACAGATGAACTGTATTCAATCTCCTGACCTGGGAGCGTATGAGTAAGTGTTTATCATTATAAACCATTGTATTTCGCAGTGGTTTGCTATAGGTGTAATTGTTCATAACAACTGATTGATACAGTATCCAAGGAGGTGCACAACTGACCTCCTCAAGGTCCCTTCCATTATTCATATGAAATAAATAAAACCAGTAGGCAACTGGGCCCATCTGCTTACCAGTTTCTTAGATACACTCAGATTTAGAATCCCACTTCAGCTGACTTTTAAGTCACAGTCTCAGCGAGGAATGCTACTTCCTTGTAAAGGTGGCTTTCTCACTTGCCATGGAGTCTCAATAGGGCTGGAAGGCACAGCAGAGGCCATACTATAATTTTTTCTATTGATAAAATATCTAGGGCCCAGAGAGAACGAATTACTCACATGAGGCCACACTATAATACAGCGGCAGCACCAGGGCTGGCCCATGGGTCCCCGCCTCCGGATCCACCACTCTCCTCTAAGACTCTCATGATGTAGTTGGGGACTTGGAAAAGTATTTTGTGAAATCTTTTTATTGAAAGCTTCCATCATGGCAACCAATTTTCTCAGGAATTTCTTTATTAGATTAAGTCAATTATCTTATTTTTGTAGTTTCCTTCAAGGTCAATCTCAGATAATTTTGACCCAGATTTTGATGTGAAACTTAACTGAAAAGGAATGTCGGTGGAAGAGAGTAAGATCCATTATGAATAGTAAACCAGACCAAATATTGAGAATTATAAAGCACCTGAGAATCTCTGAACAGTCATTTACTTAAATTGCTCAGTCATTCTCCTTGCTAAGGAGTCATCTAGAAAAATTCACAAATACACTGAAAGGAGCTTTATTAATAGTACTTGTTTCCTTTCTAGTACTGAGATTTTCAGTTGCTCAGGAAAAATGTTAGAATTCCAGGGAAGGTGGGGTATTCATATAAAAATACTGCTTGTACTTTTTGAGGGGAGCATTTAACATTACTTAAATGTGAAAAAGTAACTCATGGGACAGAATTGTTTGCTATTATATTATAGTTTTCTAAAATGTCTGCAAGTGCGGGCTTAAACTTCTGGAGACATGGTAATGACACAGAGGAGCAAAATTGTTAAGGTTTATTTTCATCTACAAATAATATGAAAGTTTTAGTCTTACAAATTGACTTTCCTTTCAGCATAAAGCAACATTGCATGGTTTTCTGGGCTCAAATTCTGTAGTCGTAGAATTTGACTGCTTTATCAACTAGTATTGAACAATCAGAGCGAGCTGCTTACCCGCTTGTGCATCAGTTTCTTCATTTGCAAGCTGATGGTAATAATGTTATTTTAAGATTTTTAATTCATTCTACAACTAAATATAATATAAATAGAATTATGTATTTATATATTATTAGATGTGTTTATATTTATTTCATATGACATAATTGTAAAACAAATATAAATAAATATTAAAAAATCTATATAATTTTTGCTGGTGGGCTAACATATATTATAAGTCTGTTGGAATGCCAACAAGTAATACTACCTTCCCGGTGTTGTTTCTCTAGTTACTTGAACTATATGAAAGAACAAAAGTAACAAAGATATCTGGTATTGTGGAACTTTATTCTAGAAGGCACAGACAGTAAAAAAGGTATCTAATAAATGATTAATATTATACAGTGTACATGAAAGTCACAGTACTATGAGAAAAAAAAGTGTTGAGCAGGGTAAAGAGAATCTGAAGTGCTGAATGAAGGGGTAGTTTGCAATTTAAAATAAATCAGTGGATAGGCTTCATTTGGAAAGTGCCCTTTGAGTAATGACCTGAAGGTGATCACAAAGTGATGAATATAGTTGGGGAAAGGGTTTATGACTGAGGAAATAACTTTAGACACCTAAGGTTCTTAAGATGGGAGCAGGAGATAATGAGAGTGTGGAAACTGAAGCTCAAGAATGTTGAGCAACTTGCTCAAGTTTGGAAGAGTCTAAGTGAAAGGGTATTTTGGCAGCCTGGTGGTATTTTGGCAGCCTGAGGGTAATGGACAGGAAAAAATATTTTCAGTCCTTAGAAAACTCACTTACTCAGTGTTTCCCAACTTTCCCTACAGATCCATTCTGATGTATATAACTTGTAGTAAATGAATGAACTAGCCCTACTTATGAATGTTCAAAAGAATTTGAGATTGTGAGCACACCTATTTTGAATGCCTTGAGGGTTTAATCTCAGTGAGGAGAACCCACATGCTCATGTATACAAATGCTCAGCAGCCCTGTTCAACAAACAGAGCCTCCCACTATAGCAGACAGGATGTAAGATGACTCTGATTATCCCCACCTCCTGGTACTACTCATGCCCTTCCATCTTCCTCTCCCCTTGAATGGGTGGGTCCTGTGACTTGCATCTGACCAATAGACTACAGTAATGATGATGGGATATATATGATCACATGTATGTGATTTACCTAAGATTGGAATGCCCCTCTTGCTAGGAGAATCTCTCCCTGTTGCTTTGAAAAGGCAAGCTGACTTGAAAACTGCCTTATGGAAAAAGCCACATAGCAAGTAATTGAGGATAGTTTCCAGTCAACAGCCAGCAAGAAACTAAAGCCTTTAATCTGATGATCTGTAAGGACTTTGATTCTGCAAACAACCATATGTGCTTGCAAGCAGATCTTTCCCCAGCTGAGTCTCAGATGAGAACTCAGCCCTGGCTGACTTGGATTGCAGCCTTGCAGACAACCCAGATAAGCTGTGCTCAGACTCAACCTATGAGAAACTAAAAGATTATATATATATATACTGCTGTAAGCCACTATGTTTGTGGTAATTTGTTACTAATGTACATTCCTACAGACCCATTTGAAGAAAGGGAACTGAGGCAGACATAGGAATGTACAACTCAATATACTTCAAGGAGTATAGTTAACTAGAGCAATAATAGTGTGCAGCTGGCACACTTCCAGGATCTTCTAAGGTGTTCTCACTACTCTTCCCACTACCGTCCACCCCATGCTAGCTGCTCCCAATAAATGGCTAAACAATGCATAGTGACATTAAAACCCAAACATTTCTGCCCAGTGTGGCTAATCTTTGTGGTTAATCTGTCCTCTAATGGTTAATTTTTGCTCTGTGCACTCCATCCACCTGGCTGACTTTTTCTCAGAACTCCAGCAATTTGGGAGTCTTTTCCTTCTATTTCCCTCTCTCCCTCACAGTGTCAGACAGGCATTGTGATCTGAAGACTCTCTCTCTTTTACTCTTTTTTATACTTCATGGGTGCCTCCCCCCACAGATCTCAAGTCCTTCTAATTCTGTCTCTGGCATCAGCTTCCCCAGAGAACTCAAATTGACACAGGGGACTTTTGATAGTTTTAGAATTCTTCTTGTCTGGACTTCAGCCTCCAACCAGGCAGGGCTGTCCCATAGACAGGGAATCACGTGGGAGTCAGAGAGTAACACGCATCTGCAACTCAGCTACTGCTAACAGCACATGCTGACTTCAGCATGCCATTCCCCGCCGAGAATGCTTTCTTTTTGTTAGAATAAGAGTGGTGAAGTCAACAATCTTTAATATTTTCTTTCTACTTCTACCTTCTCTAAATACAAAAAGAGAGTAGATACTAAAAATGACTTAAGAATAAACAAAAATAGTGGGGCATGTAAAAAACTGAAAGGAAAAGGAGAAAATACATGGAACCAGTAGAAGGGCCCAAGAGAAAAGGATCATAATGCAACACTGACCCTTGCAAACAGATCTTGGTTTATATCCTGATATTTTTCATTTTTTAAATTTTGGATCTAGTCTTAATTTAGCTCTCATAGTTAGAGGCAGGCTTGCTGTAAGCCTTCTTAACACTTTTCTAGGAATTTCAGATTGCAAAATCCCCAAGGCTATGTTTAAGGTGAAGGCAGTTTCCTGTTCTTTTCTTTTCTCGCAGTGTGATCCCCGTGGAGCCAGCCTGCTGTACCTTCCTCTTCTCTTGGGACTCCTCCCCTTCTGCTTTGTTATCCTTTTCCTAGCTCGACATCTTCTTGGAACGCTCAAAGACAAATGCACGCCTTTTTGATTTGAAGATTTTTGCTTCAAATCCCTTTGTGGAAACAGAAGAGCATAATAACAAATACAAGGAAATTCAGAGTTTTAAGAAATCTTACAGAGTTCATAGAGCCATTGCCCCTGGTCTATACCGCCTGCTACTGTGACATCATACCAGAAGGCACACTGGGCTCTGATTCTCTTCTGTGGTATTTCCTCTAGCCTTCATTTTCCTCAGATGTATCCCCTTCTCTAAATCTGAAGACCCTCTTCCCCGAAAAGCACCTCTCTCCTGGTGAAGATGGTATCATTCTGGGCGGAAATACTGAGATTAAAACCGATGCATTCAGATGCCCACTAGAATGAAATGTGTGTCTGTGTATAAATAGAGAACAGGTGTTGTCAGATGGTATTTTACGAAGTGATCACATCTCCCAAACCACGTGGTCTTCTACATTAATAGGTAGTGTTGAAACTTTTTTTTTTTGAGGAATGGTCTTTATCTTTTACACTTGAATCTGGAAGTACCTATGATTAACTCAACCAACATAATATGGCAGAAATGACATTGTTTGATTTTAATGACATTATGACACTAGGTCCTAAAAGGCAGGGAAATGTTTGCCTTGTCTCTTGGGACATTTTTTATGGTACCCTGAGTGGCCACTTTAGAATTCTGACGACCTGAGGCCACCATGCTGTAAGAAGCCCAAGTCCTACGGAAAGAATTTGTGCGGGTGTTCCATTGAGAAGCCCAGCCAAAGTCGGCCTACAGCTGGCATCAACTCTCAGTTGAGAATGAAGATGCCTGATAGTAATTTCAGCATCCAGCCATTGAGTGCCTAAACCTGTTGAGTCTTTCCAGCTAAGGTCTCAACTTGGGGGCCCTGTCTAAGCCTACTAAACATTGGCATAATTTTTTTATGAAGGTATAATTACCAGAACATGTTTGGAGCCCAATCAGTTCAAATGGGGTGCTCTGAAGCAATTAACACTGCTGCCTGCCTAGATCCCTGAGACTAGTACTCCCAATTTTTTATTCTAAAGCCAGATTTTTAGCTTTTTTTTATCTTATAGACTCCTAATATATCATGTTTTCATATATATTGCCTAAGGCTGTTTCTCTTGCTAACAGCTAATACAAGCTGATTCTGTACTCCTTTGCACTGATACTGTACTAGTGAAATACACAAGCTAAAAAAAGCCTGCTTCTAGTAACGAAAACAAGAAATCTACCTCCCCCAAACCTTCATTACCCACAAACATCGGACTGAAATTTCTGGCAAGGTCCATTTTCTTCTTTTTTGAACTTTAGATAGCACAGATATCCAAAGCAAATCTAATACAGAATTGTTGCATTTTAATGGAGGAAAAGAAGAAAATTAGCAAAAGACATAGATTAGATATCATCTTTTGCACTTTGAATTCAAGGATTTTGTCCAGGCATAATAGTTGAAAAGTTCCCAGATATGAATTAGATCCACTGGATCTGTTAGGAATTTCCTTCCCATGAAATCCAATAGAGCTGTAAATTTCCAAGTTAATTACTATATGGATTCCTTTAAAAAAACTTTGTCTCAGTTAGATTATTTATTTGATGTGTATAAATATACAACTAGTTATAAACTCATTATGCTTTTTGCTGCTGTAAAAGCTATAGAAATGAAAACATTTTAAAGTTGAATGTATGAAAAAACTACAGGCCCAATCTAATCTTTACTGCAAATTATTAATTTAGTTGTGGTAACCTTGATGAGGGTACCATATGAAATGATCTCCTTCATTGTGGTATTGCTTCAGTGTACCAGATGAAAATATAATTTTGCCAAAGTACACTTGATACCACAAATCCTCTGTGTGACACATCATGATGTTATTCTGTGTGAAGGTATAATTCTTTTTTTTCATGATCCTAGAAGAGTATTAACTGGTAGTAATAAAGGCAAATTTAAGCACAAGCACCCCACTTCTAATGCAGTAGTCATTTACAATGTGGTTATCCTCTTGAAACATATTATTCATCAAAACATGCAATATCAGTTGTTGCTACATGTTTATAAATATATATGTGTGTGCACATATGGACTATGCCTATGGTGTAGATGTGTTTCTGTGTATATGTGTGTGTGTTTGAAATACGGCTTTGGATTTATTTATAAATATTCTTGAGCTTTATTTCACAACATAATTAAGTTACTTTAAAAAAGTTTGGTCATTTCAGATCTTGCTTAAAAGTCTTTGGCAGGATTAGAGGAGCACTTATTGTAAAGCTAATTTTGCCCAATTACTGAGGCAAAGTTTGCCTGTGTCCACTGCACAGTGTCCCATGAGTTATGAAGTTTTTCTACTCTGGCTGCTTGGAACACGCACTTTTCCAGGCCAGTGTGAGTTCCTGGTCTTGTGCTGCATTTCAGTTCTGGCTGTTCTCTTTCTTTCTTGGCCTCAGGCAGTTTCTTCACATATACCACCGATCCATGCCCAGCTGAAGACACAAGAGTCCAGGGCCCTCCACAGGTCTCTGCAGCTTTCTCTCTGTGAGTTTCCCCTTAACTACGCTACCCATGACCTCCACCTGCTCCCAATTAAATGAGTTTAACCAACTTCCAGTCCCATATCTTCAATGCAGGAAGACCACTGGCCTCCTCATAGTTTCCTCTTCCTGTACTGCAGCCTGGAAATTCTCTCTTAAGTATTGTGCTGGTCCAATTATAGGTCCCACTGCATTTAAGGATCATTGCTCTCTGTTGTCTGACAGATAATCATGAAAATATTGTTTCTTATATTTTGTTCAGCTTTTCTGTTGCTTTAAGTGAGAAGGTAAATCCAGTCCCTCTTATCCCATCCCAGCTGGTGACAGAAGTCATGTGCTGTCAGTTTTTAAATAAGATAGGCACTGTAGCATGATGATTGAGAGTAAGTTATCCGTGATCTCCAGTAATACATGTGGGATATTGGCCCCACCTGAATATATTTAAGCTCATCAAAGCAGGTAACTATAGTTGATTTTATACAGAGGAATAAAAGAGATCATCTTCATAAGATGATCATCTTCATAAGATCATCATCTTCATAAGATCATCATTATTTCATATGTTCAACATTAA
Organism: Manis pentadactyla; assembly: GCF_030020395.1. NCBI lineage: Eukaryota > Metazoa > Chordata > Mammalia > Pholidota > Manidae > Manis > Manis pentadactyla. The sequence continues at coordinate 38,964,356 of NC_080023.1, forward strand.
CACAAGGGAGAAAAAGATAACACAGAAAAGCTTTAGGTCTATGTTCAAGGTTCATTTGTGCTATTTAGAAAGCAAGCTCAGGTTTTTTGTGAATGTTCTTCATATTACACTCTTTAACCTCAATGTCTTTTATTTCACAATACATTTCTTTCTTATGGTTAGTTAGCTAAGTAAAATTTAATTATACTATAGCTTAGCTACAAAGACTTTATATCATGTTACAATTAGCATGTGCTGAACTTGATGAGAATTACTTTGGATCTAACTGTGTTTAGATACACAGCCTTCCCAATGTCGATAAATCACTGTGTCCCTGGAAGCAGTCCAGGGTACACCCACAATGATAGACTAATCAACCATTTGGCAATGAATTATATTGAATCCAAGAAATGTTTACTTAGGTTATTAGGTAGAACTTATGGCATAAATGTATGCATTGTAATTGATTTTTTTGAAAACATATCCTGTCTACAGAAATGATTCTATATTTTCTTGATAGAAAAGCTAGATAGCAGAATATTCAGTGGCTAACTGAGTGCATTACAGTATATTAACAAAATAATGATAGATGGTGTTTTTACTTTTGCATTATAAACCTCCTTTATTAATGCTATTTCATCAACTGAAATAAAGCGTCATTTTTTTAAAATTTAAATTCTGCTAGTACCTGTACAAAGACCATTTAAATGAGTCCATAAGATACTGTGCATACACATATTATGAAGTGGTCATTAACTGGATTGAGAACAGCAAACGAATTAGAAATATATATTGAATAGGAATGATTGGATTCCAGATTTTCATTTTATTGCATTTTCTTTCATTTTCAAAGTGGCAGAATCTTCCATCTCTTCCTCTTCCTCTGGATATTTTCCCTGATATATAAACTATTACCTTAGAATTGCTCTATTGCTTCAACGTCTAAAACCAGGAAGCAATGGCTTAAATTCTAATGATTTTTTTTTTTAAGAAGGGGCTTGTTTACTTTAGAAGCTGTCTCTTAAACATCAAATGAAATAAATACAAGTAGTAAGAGCTAACATATATTGACAACATATGTCTGTTACTTACAGACAAACTTCACATGAATTGTCATATTTAGTTCTCACTACAGTCCCATGAGACCAATGCCATTACTTGGCCATATGTAAGAAAACTGAGTCACACAGGGGCTAAAGATGAGCCCAAACTCACATACTGAGTGAGTGGTGAGAAGAGATTCAGTCCCAGGAAAACTGAGATCAAAACCCACATACTTAACAATATACTATATTACCTTACAAAGAATATAATCAAACAGACAGGCAAATAAGATAAATGAAGAAAACAGATAGATGATAGATGATAAATAAACACGTAGATAGATAATAGAATGACAAGTACATAAATGTGCATTGCTGTGCCATTCATAGTCATATAAAATTAAGGAAAAAAGGTCTCACTATGGAGGATAAATATTTTACATTATCTTCATTGAAGGTGTACCATGCAATCAGCAGAAATGATGACATAAGATAGATTTGTTGACCTGATAACATATTCTCTATATACTTTAATAAAAAATAAAAATTATAAACATTTTTCATATTGCTATTTTAGTAAATGTACAAAAGAAAAAAAAAAGGGAGAGGAAAGTGTCCTGGGAGCCTACTCACCAAACAACTGCCCGAAAGTCTCTAGGTAATAAGCTGCTTCTTTTCTTTTTCGGTTTTCTTGATTTTTTTTGTGTGTGTGTGTGATACTCATGAATTGCTATGGGGGAAAAACTTCAAAAACTCAATTGCTAACTTTCTCAAAATAATGAAAATGAAAACACTGCCTTTCAATATTTTGGAATACAGTTAAATTTATATTCAGAAGTTAATTTCATGTCTTTCACTTTTTGGAGAAAAGAAAATAAGCATTTAACACCAGATGTTAGAAAAAAAAATTTAAGAGAACTGGAGTTAGAAAATTATAAACATGAAAGGAGAAATCAATATATTTGAAAATAACATAAAAAAAGCAACTACAAAGTATCAGATGAAATATTATATTCTTAAGAAAATAAATGTAAGCATGGTTGTAAAGAGGAAAATACTACAATAAAATATTAGAAATTTGAAAGAAAATGTAAAACAAGAGGTACAGCATAAAGTCAGGCAGAGCATTTGTTATTTCTGTGCATAATCTGCAGCATCTAGCGTGTTGCTTTACATATAGATCGAGATGTTCAGATTATGGTGATTAGGCATAGTCACAGGAGCCAATTTATGTAGGTTTGCATTTAGGTTCAGTATATACAAGATATGTGATTTTCCAAAATTTATTCAACCTAAGTTTTCTTCGTCTATATAACAGAGATAATAATAATAATAATACCTCCCTAAAAGGTTGTTTTGAGATAGCCCAAATGATATTATTATCAATGATAACAATTTGGAAAACCTTGATGAAAGAATTTATTTTCTGGAAATAAACTTGACTCAATGCAGAAGAAAACATCAAAAAGCAAATAAGCTATTTTTAAAAGATCTATTTATCCCCCACCTCCTTGATAAACTCTTCCCTTAGTGTCTTGTTCACATGATCTCTCTCTTCTTTCTCTGAATCTTAATTTAAGCCTTATTTTTAAACTGCCTTTTCACTATTTATGATAGGCAGAATAATGGCCCTCAAGGGTATCCACACTCTAATCCCTGACACCTGTGAATATGTGACTTTTCATAGCAAAAGGGATGGTGATCAAAATTAAGAACATTAAGATATATTGTCTTGGATTATCCAGGTGAGCCCAGTCTAACTGCATGCACCCTTAGAAATGAAGAAACTCCTTCATCTGATGTTAGATTAGCTGCAATGACAGAAGAGTCAGGGAGAAACCCAATATGACTTTGAAGACAGAGTAACCAAGCCCCAAGCAGTTGACTGAGGACAGCTTCTTGAAATGGGAAAGGCAAGGAAATGAATTATCTTCCAGAAAGGTATGCAGCCCTGGAGACATCTTTATTTTAGCATGCTGAGACCCCAAAGCTACAGAACCGAGATGGTACATTTGTTTGAAGCCACTGTTGGTGACCGTTTATCACAACAACAATAGAAAACTAATACAGTATTATATTGTGATGTTCAATTAAAAAACATGAGCACAATCTTGTCTCCTTGCTAATACAGGCTCTCTGAGTTCAGGTAGAACATTTGATATTTCTGCCTATAACCTTCAGCCTCTAGCATATTGCTTTGGGTATAGATAGACATGTCCAGTACAAATTTGATGGATTTAGCACTCCCCTTACAATATCATACTCTGCCTTTTCTCTTTCTTCTCTCTGGTTTCTCATTGAGACTACGATGAATCTCAAGTAGTCTGTGAAAAAGGTCATGCAGGTTCATACTGGATAAATATAGTTAGGTTTTTAGTTGTGGGATTTGGGATTAGCATATGGATGTAAAAGACAAGAGTCTCAGAATCCTTCCAGAAATAGCTCCCCTTAGACAGCCTTAGACACCTGAAATATTAATACAACAATCATTTTTTATTCTAATCTCAGGCATTTCCCCCTAATAACCCATGATTGCACTAGCTGCTTGCTTTAATTACTGCATAGACACTTAGGCACCACAAAGACAATACGCATTATTCACAGACTCCATCACTTCCTTCAGAGAAGTGCACTGTTGATTGAAGTCAGAGAGTTGTTATCAGATACGATATTGGCTGGGTTCAAAAGATAGATAATTTATAGTAAAATAATTATATATATTTAAAAAGAGAAATCTAAGTGGCAAGTAAAGAAAATAGTCATAAAGCTTTACAGTGTCTTTATATAAACTTCAAGAAAGGTTTAAAAGTAGCTGGCACGTTAACATTACATATATTGAATAAAACAGTCACTATTATAAAATGAAATGTTTTTAAGTTTTTTCAAGTTGTTTTTAAATAATAACACAATTTAGAGATAGTTATTTAAATATTATTCAACTTGGAATTATTCATATAATTTTGAAGTAATTTTGTCCAATCTTTCAGCTACAGCTGGAATCCATTCTTTAATTTCTTGACTCATTGACTTAAATTACGATTATTTGTCTGTTTAGTTTTACAAGATTCCAAAATCTTGGAATGTGTATTAGCCTTGGTAGTTCAGACTGTGAAGTCAGGAAGTGAAGAAGTTCAGAAAATAGTCATTGTTTTTGTAATTCCAAAAAATTTCGTTAGGAACCATAGAGAAAGGGAAGTGCAGTAACTAGAGAAGAACTAAGAGATGAAGAAGGTTTAGGGCAGGTGTGAGACGCTTGAGAATGTTTGGAGAGGTCAGGAGAGCCTGAGGTCCATCTTTGTTAACCTGTTTGCTGTAGTACAAGTAAGTCAATTTTCCTCCATGATCTGTGAAGTTAGAAAAAAAATTCACAATGCAAGTGAAATAACTTTATAACTACATTTCACCTACATGATAGTCATGTCTCCAAGATCTTCGATCAGGTATTATATTAGTATATGAGATTTACTCTTCTTCAAGTTATATTGGCTTATAGGTGGTATTTAACTTATTTCTGAATGATAAAAAAATACTTTGTAGAAATTATGCTGAGAGTCTGCATTTCCTTTTAAGGAAACAATTTTAAATTCACCATTTAAAAGTCCTATATATGATTTCCTAGAGCTTTTCCAGAACAGAACTGGTAAAAATAAGCCTTCCATTTTTCAGTTTTTAACTGTTTTGGAAAGCTACTACATTTGTGAATGAAGAGGTCTCCATTTAAAAATAATCTATAAATTTTTTAATTGATGACAACAGTTACAATATGCTTAAGGCATTCAGAATACCAGCTGTCTTAAAAAATGATCAAAACTTCATCAAAATGTTCTGGTAAAGGTGAACCCACAACACATCTACATTCTCACTAAGAACAAGAAAATCTGGGACAAAAAATAACCTGTTTGGTGATACCAAAGAACTCCGAAGGCAGAGAAGAGTTACAAAGCCAGAATCTGAGAGAGAAGGAAAGCCCATGGAGGTAAGTCAAGAATATGGGGCTATATTTTCCCCAGAAGTAAATGCCAATTATAGAGGAGATTACTGAGGGACTGGGAAGCCAAGCAGGACATCTGACAGATTCATGTACAGTAAGGACAAAAACTGGGGTCCAGAGACTGCTAAGGATAAGTGGCTATGGTAAATGCCCCAGGTTTTGGCTCATGACCCAAAAGGGTTATATGTTAGGAATAAAAAAGAAAATGAAATCAACTTCTTGTCATTAAAAAGAGAACTTAAAAGAATGAAGAAGACAGAGAATAAAAGTAAGAAGATAAATTAATAACACAGGAAGTAAAGACTCCCTGGGGGTGGCTCCATGGTCCTAACTCCTACAGATACGATGTTGGGCAAAAGAAGCCAGGCCCCGAAATAGTACATAACACATGATTCCAACTCTACATATTTTCAATATGGACAGATCCAATCCATGATTTTTGAAATTAGGATAGTTGTTCCTTTGGGAGGAGGGAAGTGTGATTGGGGAAGGTTACCAGTGAAATTTCTGAAAGTACTAGAAATAGTCTATTCCCTGACCTAAATAATACCTGTGCAGATTAATAAATAATTCATTAAGGTGTACATTTATGATCTATGTGCTTTCTGTATGTATGTAATAACACTGAAAGAGGAAAAAACTTTATAAACAGAGCATCTGGCAATGACACAATTCTACTGAAAAGTGACACTAATATCCTTTTAAAGGGCAAGTAATGAGTTTGTTTTTCTTAACTTTGGAATTATAGAGGCCTTACCATAAGGTATCCATCGTATTCTGCACAATAAAAAATGCTTTTGGACATAAATCAGACCTTGTCATACTCAGCTCAAAACTCCCAATCGCTTCTTGAACTCTTAGAACAAAATCCACAGTGTGCAAGGCTGTATGTGATCTGCCCCTGGTTTTACTCTGATGTCATTCCTTATTTCTCACTTTGCTCCAGCACTCTAGATTCCTTTCTGTTCCTTTTAAATATATTTAGTAGGGGCTCCTTCAGGGTATTTGTACTTTATAGCCTGGAATATTCTTTCCCTGGATATGTGTGCCCTTGCTCCTTGCCTTATTCATGATGTTGCTCAAGTGCTACTTATTCAACAAGTCTGGTTCTCAACACCTTATTTTAAATAGCACCCCCAACCTCCTAGATATACTCCCTTTCCTTTGGATATCATGTATAACCGATATTATGTTGCATATTTTTATGTGTTTGCTAGTGCAAAGAATTTACCTCTGTGCATCACTTCTGTGTTAATGTAAAACATGATGGGCATGAAGTAGACATTCTACTTGTTAGTATAAATGTTACATATATTAGTACGTTATGTATGAATGCAATGAATTCTGCAAAGAACATGCAAGAAAATTTGAAGACTTTATTACAACTCACCAATGTCAAAATATTTTATATCCTGAGACTGCCAGTCTTAAGTTAATGAAAGTGAAAGCAAAGTGTTTTCAAAAGGGGAAAAAATGATGTAAATTTTCTTTCTAATTAGACTGCTATGAACTACAAAACAGCAGCCTTTGTTTACAATGGTATTGACAGACTGCTCACATTTGTAGGAGTAGTTCACCACACTCCCAGAAAAAAAGCCTGGATAAGGCAGGATTCTGTACAGGTTGCTGTTTATCCTCAACCTAAGTGTTTGTGTTAGAGTTCTCCCGAGAAATGGTACCAAGAAATGGTGCATATAACAACTGTATATAGACAGAAGATAATAGAAAGATAGATAGATAGGTGATACCTAGGTAGATATAGATAGATTTATCATCAGCAATTGGCTTACAGGATTCTAATGTCTCATGATCTAGAAGTTTCTAGAAGTCTCATGATCAGCGTCTGCAAGTTGGAGCCCAAGAAAGCGAGTGGTGTATTCCCGTGCAAGTCCAACAGCCTGAGAACAAGGGCAGCTGACAGGGTAAATCCCAGTCTGAGCAGAAGATGAGATAAAATGACCCATAGCAACAGTAAGAGAAAAAAACAAAAAAGTGACTTCCTTCTACCTCCAACCTTTGTTCTGTTCAAGTCATCGATGGCTTGGATGAGGCCCATGCACATTGGGGAGGGTGTTTTACTTTAGGGAGTTCACTGATTCAAATGTTCATCTTATCCAGAAACACCCTCACAGGCACACCTCACAGAGACACCACACAGGCCAAGAAATAATGTTTAATCTTGGCATCCCAAGACCAATGAAGCTGGCCCATAAAATTAACCATCACAGCATTCTTGCATGGTAATATCTGGTAGGTCCTTTTAACTCAGGAAATCTATAAAGATAACATATTTTTTTTGGAGAATGACTGAACCTAAGTTGAGACACTCTATAATTGAATATGTCTAATTGAGACATACTATATATATATATACACAATTAGTGGAAGGGGGCTAAACACTAATTCCTGACTCCTGATAGAGGTTTCCAGTGCCATATTATTAAGAAATAAATGTTGTCCCATCGGAATTGTCTCCACAGTGCACGGTTTTGCTGCAGACCATCTGCTGCTTGCTTTAGCAATAGTCCAGGTAAGTAACTATGAACATGGAAACTGTAGTTAGAACTGGCTTCAAGTCCCAGTTTGAAACTACTAGCTGTATGATCTTGGGCCATTTACTTAACTTAGCTCCAGTTTCCAGTTAAAAAACAAATGGGTTGATAATTGTACATATTTCCTATAATTGTCAATGAGGCTTAAAAGCAAAAATTATGAAATAGTTTTAGTAATTCGCATTTAGTAATCACTAAATTAATGTAAACTAGTATAAAAACAAAAATGAATAATTATATATTTAAATAATAAAATGATTTAATGTATAATTTTATATACTTTCTCACCATAGGATTTTATTTGATCTTTGTTAATTCCTGTTAACTCAATTTTCTCTAGTAGGCTCTGCAATTTTTTATCTTTTGCCAGATTGCTCTATTTCCAGCCACTCTGTCGGAACACAGGTCTTTCTTTAATCAACAATAGGCAGGAGTTTTCATCCCCCTTTTGAAAGGAAAGTCCCTTCTTGCTTGGCAAAGAGCTTTCTCATGTTTCAATGGCATCATCACCATGGTACGTGTGCAACACCACGAAACTTACTCCAGGAAAACAAATTTCATCCCTTCAGGCTCCTTGTCTGGGCTTCACAGGCTCCTGTACACACTGAACATACTGTCTTCAGCTTGGTATTTAACCCTGTATTGCCATGAACCGTTGTTCCTGCATCAGTTTTGCCCAAAGTCTAGCTAAGTCTCATTATTTTGAGACTTAGAAATGGAATGTCAGCTCTTCAGTGCCAAAGGCACCACCTGAGGCTGTTGTGTGGTTCAAGCATTTTCATCTCCTGCTCTTTTCCTTTGAAAGCAGTAAGGTTATGTGTAATCAAAGAACAAGTATGATCACTCAAAGGAATTAGTGGCTGGTAAATTTAGAACTAACCCCTCACACATGCGACTTCACACAGAGACTGTTTTTCATCTTTCTCTGCATGTCACAGAGCTCATCTGAATGAGAAGCACAAATGTTCTCAAAGCAACTCCACACATAGCTCAAAACTGTGAAATAATGGTGAAAAAGAAGCCTTTGGTGTATTATCAGTTCCACCCACCTGACTTTTCATTGCACTCAGGACACATTAATGTGACTCAGTTTTAATGATTTTTTTGTTAATTGGATAGAGTTACATCATTTAGGGAAGGGCATTTGAGTATTTATAATATTTAAGTGGTAAGGATACAGAATTAAGAAGGACAACTTAATCAGCATATATTAATTGAGTATCTACCATATGAAAAGAATTGTGATAGGTTTTGGAGGAATTTAAGGATCGTGTCTTAGTGATCATAGGCTGCTATAACGAAGCACCATGAACTAGTAGCTTAACAATAGGAATTTATTTCTATAGTCCTGGAGGCTGCAAGTCAGAGCTCAGGGTGCCAGCACGGTCACACTCTGAGAGCCGTTTTCCAGACTGCAGCTGGCCAAAGTCTCTGTATCCTGGAATGGCAGAAAGAGAGCGAGCTATTTTTCCTACCTTTTTCTGTTAAGGGCGCTAATCCTGTTTATGAAGTGTCCAACCTCCTGGCCTAATAACATGACATAGGCCCTGCTTCCAAACTCCATCACACTAGATTTCAGCATATGGATTTTGGAAGGACACGAATATTGAGTCCATAACCGATAACTAAAACTAGTTGTCAGTCTCAAGGATTTCACTATCTACTTGTAGACAAATAAGGCATACTTCTTTGGGACTGTAACCCTGAAGTTGCTTGAGGAAAGTCCTACCATGTAAGTCTGAGCCCGAAGTACTTGGTATGTCTGGGAAATTTTCCATATTGAATGGAGAACAATCTCATTTTGAAAATGGTCTTAGCATAGGTAGAAAAGGGGTTTAGAGAAAAAAAAATTCTAGAAATCAGCTCAAGAGATTACATGAGTAAACTGAAAGTTCTGCTAAATCTCAGTGTTTAACACATCTGCTCCCGTCACTTACAGTCCCTGGAAGGCAGAGACCCTTGCAACCCAGCCCTACTTCCAGAGCTTTTAGTGCACCTGTGTCCCCATTATTCTGCTCAGCTCTCACTGAGGCTCAAATCTTGCCTCTGTGGGACCCATTATTGACTCTGTTCCTTCACACGTCCTCAGCTCTGTGCTCTGCTCTCCTGAGTGCTGCCTTTACATGGAGTTCAAATCTTGTCTAGAGCACTCTTTCATTCCTTGCCATGGTCTCTTTTCCTGCATTATTAATATTTTCTCCTTCCCTTTCTCCTTTGCTGCCCTAGTGAAAAATGGAAAGCTCATCACCACACGAAGCCTTAAGAAACACCTTTCTGGAGCTATTACTCATAAAACAACAGTTGGCTTTTATCAGTGAATCTTATTCAAAGACTCATATACCTAGAGAGAAACTGATAAGCTCCAATTTATACAAATTAAAATGAAATAGAACAGTATTTTCCATAGGTATCATAAAAACGTGCCTAGTGCACTTGCAAATGATTGATTTTGATAACTGGAAGTGCTGTAAATTGAGGCTGGATTGGTCTAGAACTATCTCATGTGTTGTAAAGAACCCCAGTTAGTTTCTCAAGATGGATAGGACTTAGAAAGTGAAAAATGATTGAAAAGGCTGTTCTAGATAAGGGAAATCTGTGATTAATGGTGGATACGTAAATCGATTTTAAATTGAACTCCACTGAGAATTATAAGGTATAAGCAGCTGAGGTCTAATTCCATCAAAACTCTGGGTCTGGATCTAATTCCTTCTTATTCTCTTTGCCCGGTGAACCCCTTAGCAGTATACAGGAAGTGTGTGTGTGTGTGTGTGTGTGTGTGTGTGTGTGTGTCTGAACACAATGAGTTTCTTCATGATGTAGTGGGATCCTGTTTCATTGTGCACCTCTGTGCTGACTATAGGGATTGGATTCAATTGCAGAGTGATAAAAGGGTAGAGAAAGGAATACTACTATATTAAAGGAATAGCTTTCAAATATATTCCAAAGAACACCATTAGGGGCTTAAGGGAAATCTCATCTCATTTGCTAACTTTTCTAATGCAGGCCAGGTATATAACCTGGCTCTGGAGAGGATACAGAGATGCTGAATCAGGCTGAGTGAGCACAGCCAACACAAAGGAGAAAATAATGACCCTTCTCTTACCTTCTTACCTTTCTGTGCTTAGTGACAATGTGAAGACTAAATAGTGACGTATAGCTTGGTGTAACTGACATTGCAGTACAAATATTAAATGGTGTGCTTGCCTAAATTGTCATTTTTAGTTATTTTTATGGGTATTTAGATGGCAACTAAGGCTACTGGTGCTATATTTTTTTGTAGGAATTTTTCAGTACTTTGCACTGATCCATCTGACCTACAACTTTTCAGTGGATAGATTTCCTTTCTTACTATTACTTTTCATTCCAGCTACACTTTCTCTTCTCAACTGCTTCTAGGTAACTTTTTCCCCACTTGCTTTCTCTCTAGTCCATTCTACATTCTCATTTATTCATTGGCTCATTCATTATTCCTTCATCAAGAAAAGTAAAAGAAGACATCATGGAAAGAGAAAAGAGAGTAGAACCAGGAGAAAGATGAGAAAGAAAGATGGCAATGTGATAAATATCCCTCTTGACCCTTTATTCTGGGCTCTAGAAATTTTGGAAGCCTGATGTTTTCTGCAGAGCCTTCAAGAAAATAAGTTTGATGGAAAAAGAATCAATCACATCCCAAGAAAAATGTTATTATTGTCCCCTTACATAAAACAGAAAATATTTAGAGGCCATCAAGGACAGTGAATAAGAGAAGCAGACTCAATACTATTGGAGATGAGTCCTTTTAAGAGGGCCTTCCTCTCCAAGGGGCACACACATCCTGTCTCCATTGCTACTGGTACAGTGGGAGGAACTCTCTCTTTTCACAGGAAGAATTGAAAGCTCATATTATTCTTTTCATCTTGTTTTCAATGACCCTTGAGATAATGTGCAGTTGTTATATTTTTCTTCAATAATCAGGATAAGCCATAGTTGCAATTCTGCCTGTAAGTGGCACCAATAAAAAAAAAAAGGGCAGTCATAGGAGCATGATAAGTGAATGACATTCTTCTTCATGCTTTTGTAAACTGTGGATTAGAAATATCAACCAATGGCAGCAGTGTTCCATGTAAGAATCACAGAAGAGACTTCTGAGTGCGCAGGATGACCTTACTTCTCACTCCATCATAAGCCGCCAAACTGGGACCCAAGAGAAGAAATGCTCTGACTAAACTTTGATAGGTTTCTTCCTGATTGCCGAATTGAGACTTGAACCCAAGACCCTAGATTACTATGATGAATACTTTAAGTAATAAGAGTTTTATTCATCAGTGATAAATATCTCAAATTGGGGGATTTAAAAAATATAAATGCATCATGATTTTGCATTTGGTGTTTCATAATTTCTTTACTTTCTGCAAGCAAACCTGAAAATGATAAAGAAGCCAGAGAGCATTTCACCTAGTAACAATGATGCAAGTAATTCTTTATTTCTAAACTAATTTTTGGTCATTTTAATTTATATTAAAATCTGTACTCACATTACCATGGGAGAGTCTTAGATAGGAGAGTTTCAGAACATAGACACCACATTTGTTTGATCCTTGAGCAGAACCTATTATATGCTCCTTTTAGTTCTGTTAACGATGTAATAGGAAATGTATGCAAATAATTTGAAATAATGCATTGCAATTCTAGAAGACATACAAAAATAGATGCATTAATTAATGTATGGAAATGTTGACCCACCATTTAATAATCTCACTTTCCAGAGAACTTTGAAGAACATGTTATTTGAGGACACACCTCATCTCCACCATACCTGAACATAATTAGGTTTATAGCCCCACAGCGAATCCGTGTGGGTCTTCTTTCCCTGTAGCTTGGAGGAAGCCTGTGTCATAAAACAAATGCTAACCTAGAAGTTACAACAGTCTAAGTTTAAGACTTATGCCATATCTTAAGTGATCCTGGAAAGCCACTTACCACATTTCAACTTCAGTTTTCATCACTGTAAAAGAAAGCAATAATATGTATCTGATGTGAATAATGCTTATGTAAAGTGAAGTTTAAATGAAATGGTTGTGTGTGAACATATTTGAAAGTTGATATTATTTTGGAAACTTTAGGATTAGTGACTCCCAAAAGTACTCCTGAATAACAAATACTATAATTGCAAATAATTTCAACCATTTTATGAAGCTCCAGTATGTTACCCAAACCCCAGTGAATTGATTTTAATTATTAGTCAGTAAAATGAGCAAAAACACATGGTAAACCAATTAAATGGATAATTCTGTCTTTCAACTTAAAATTTGTCATTGGCCTCAGAGCACAATACAGGAAATGAAGCAATCTTAGCAAGGCATTACTTGATATATGAGTAGAAGCATAAAATTTCATATTTTAAATGTAATCTCATAAACACAGTAATGACAACTAATACATCCAATAAGGCTACAAGACTGAGTTGTTAAATTACCAGCAGACAGAGATAGTACATCATTATGAAAACAGCAAGTCTCAGAACCAGACGTCCATGGGTTCCTGATGCAAGTTATGTGACATTGGGCACGTTGTTGACCTTTCTGGCCTGGAGAAAAATGCCATTTTCCATGCTCAGCTTCCAAGAGCAGGTGTTTTCCATTAGCATAATCATGCCCTTCACCATTTTTTATTCACTCCATCCTGGAAGAAGTGAAATGCCGTAACTAACTGGTTACCAGCATGCCATACTACATGCTGGGCTTAGTGTCACTCATTTCTCTCTTTCCAATAAGCCTGCCCTCAAAGAGCACACAATTTCCTCCATTCTTCTGTGTTGCCCATAATTGGGAGGGTGAATCTGCCTGCCTCTTTCTGAGATTTGGAATTAGCAGGACATTTGGCTGATGGAACTATCCTGACAGCCTGGTCTCCCATATCATTTTGGCCTACATTTTGAGGCCTTGATTTTTTTTTTCTCACCATCTTCAGATGACACAGGGCAAAGCAGGAATGTAGTAATTTTGTGGTGCCTTTGTGAAAACTCCACTATTAAATGCACTGGCCAGAAATACTGAAAATTAAAGTTGATAGAGTAGAATCTGGGGGAAGCATATACACATAAAAGAGCCTTGGTAGTCTAAGGATGTCTGTTTTGACCCTCAGTGTTCTGACATCGGTAATTTGTAGAAGCCAGTTTTAGGTCCAGATGAGCTTTTACATTCTGTGATTAACTAAATTGAACTATTTCAACCCAACCTCATGGTATTTTGTGTGCAGTGGATGATTGCAGCTTGTGGCCTTGATGTCTGAAAGTAAATGGCTATTTTCCAGGAGTTGGAGATTTAAACAAAGGCCCCCGGGCCCTCAGGAAAGGTACTCAAGGAGTACTGTGCATGAAAGAGGGGCTGTGAGAGATGCTTTGAAATGAGGGAGAGAAAGTGGGTGCCTCAGCAATGTGGGATGGGGTCACTCAGCTCTCAGCAGGAGGGCAGAGTCTAGCAAAGATTCAAACCTCTGTTGCCCAGAAAGTTCCAAATTCAGGAAGTTCATTCTCCTCTGTGGACATAGCTTTTTATAAGGAGATAAGACTGAAGCAAATGTTCCATCATAAAGAAAGGAGTACAGGTCTCTTCGATTTTAGTGGGTAAAACAGAATTTAAAATTATATTGCTAGCTCATGAAGTCCTGTACATGCCTCTAAGCACTAGTGGGGTTGCAGCTTTAAACTGTTATTGCCAGACATCTCTGGACCAGATGCACCAGATTCCATTCTGCATGTACAGCTGAGAAAATAACCATAGGAGGACAAAACATGAGGATCATCTACAAACTCAAAATCGTTTTCTGCTTCATAGTTCAGGATGGCACTGGGTGGGTTAACTCCAGGTTGAGGGACAAAACTTCACCAGGAGGCAGCTTTCTTGCCAGAGACACTGGAAATACTCACTATGGCCCAGGACTGAACATGCATATTTACAAAAGAGCACACCTGGCTCCTGAGCTGCCACCTTTGCAAACTTCTAAACTTTGTAAGCAGGCTGAGTGCCACTCTCAGAGTCAGAAGGCTGGGTGCATAAGTGGGTTATCCCTTCAGAAATGTGATTGCTGAGCACCAGAATTAACTTCTTGCTGGAAGATTTCTCCCAGTGGAGTTTAAATTCATATGTCCTGGATTTAGAACACTTGGAACAGACTGAGTGGTGTCCTGGCAAGGTTACAACCAAGAACATTTTCTCCTTCACTCAAAATGGGTTTCTTCTATGGTCTTCATCACCATTAAATAATGGGTTCTGGGAACTCTCTTTTTTCTGAAATAATTGTTTTTAGAAGTGAGGATTGGCTTGTTACCTTAATTTGAGGAATATGGTAATTGCTGTGTCTTATTAACTCTTTGAACTATTTAAAAAGTGAGGTCCTACAAATGTAGTTGAACACAACTTCTCAGACCATTAAAAGGATTTGACCTATCCCAGAAAGAAACAGCACAAGGTGTAGCTATGGACAGAAGCCAGGTCTACCCAAGAATAAAGAAGCTTTCTAGCCAAGACGGAGCTGAAAAAGTTGGAGAGCATGAGCTTTGCACTCCTATCTCTTCAAATTTTGATTGAAAGGGTAAGGGGAACTTGATTTCTTGAATATGAAAGTGGGTCATATGTTTAGACTTTAATTTCTTCCTTTGAAGTTTATAGAATTTTACATTCAAATGGTAGCATCTTGACATCTTGACATTGGCATATTGGAATATTTTAATGTCAGTTAATCCCACCATAGAACTTCATATATGTAACATTATGTGGCTGGACATATTACTGGATAAGAAATAAAATAGGAAGTGAACTTGGTTTTTGGGGACTGAGTTGCCTTGGATTGGGTTTAATTAATACATGATTTTGATCCACTTCAGAACTTTGAAGGCAAACTTTATATTGTCCACCTGTGATCCCAAGACGCTTTGGATCCCAAGATCCAAAGAGGAGTGGTTAGTATGTAGGAGTGACAACTTGAAAACAAGAGACTGTCCAAATATAGTTTCTGGTCCAAATACAGACTACTGGTCACTTCTCTTGAGAAACAAAAGCCAAACTCCTGTTTTCTTAAACTTCATGTGTTTATGGGAGTAAAAAGCAGGGTGAGTCTTCCTCACTCTTGATTTTCACGAGGAGGGATTTTCTTTGAACATTTCTCACCTCTTGCACTGCCTCCTTCTCTATTACTCCTCACAAAGAGGGCCTAAGAGCCATACGACCTGTATTTAAAACCTGCCAACGCCTCTGAGGAACTATGTGACACTAGGCAAATTTGTTAACTTCCCTGTGCTTCCCATTTCTCATTTGTAGAATGTGGGCATGTACTGTTTGAAATTTATAAAGTTCTATGTGGATTAAACCACATACTATACATAAAGGATTATAAAGAACAACGCCTGTCCATGCAAAGTACTATGTTTCAGTATTTGCTATTATTTGTCAAATTTGTCTTCAATTCTGTTTAAATAACAGTTGTTCAAACCTTTGAAGATTGCTCTGCTTGTTTGAAATGATGAAAATAAAAGAGAGGCTATTTTTTTCTCATTGTTTATATGCATCAATTTTCCTTTAACCACGTCCTCAATCAATGTCCTTTTGTCATGATCCGAATATGAGAATAAGCAACCTATAAATTATCCTGGAACATTTGTGAGCAGGAAATTCTGGGAATATTGAGACTTCAATGTAACTACTCTTCCTTCCATTATTACCAAATCTACACAATCTAAGATGAATATTTAGGAGAAGATTCTAGATTTGAGGGGGTAGATTTGAACAAGTATAAAATAAATAGCCAGGGGGAGGGTATAGTGAATGGATTAGGGAAATCTAGTAGGATTCCTTAGGTAGCACTAAGGAAATGATAAAGGGCTCAGAGGAGTTGCAGACTAGGTAGAGTCGCATTTATCTAAAAGAGCTGTTTTGACAGGCATGTATAAGGCCCTTCTTACCACCACTGGCAGGATGAAGTGTGGCCTACAGAGCTTGGTGACACTCTGATAAGACACCCTGGTGTTCCTGGTAAGTGTTCCTAGTTAGACTCTCACAGCTTCCTTCCAAGCCTCCTGAATTAAACACTAGCAAAAGGAAACTGTAAATATATCAAAATACCATTACACCTTAACCAAGTTGAGTTAATTTCAGGAATTCTATCATAAAAATCCATCAATACAGCTTATTCTATCAACATGTTTAGGGTTAAACAATATGGTCATGTGATAAACACACATATATTTTTTTCAGAACTTTTAATAAATTCTATAAGAAAAGTATTAAATATAATAAAAACTGTATCAAAATCAACTATTGCCATATCTATCAATTATTTCCATAAAGACACCAAAACCATTTCATTTAAATTCAGACACTATTCAGGGATGCCCACCATCACCATTATTATTCAGTATTGCTTCAGAGTTTCTAGCAAAGGTAATCATGTAATAAAAATAAAATAATATTTGTAAAAAATGAAATACAAGAAATAAACTCATAGATTGATTTTTTAAATAGACAAAACAGAGGGCTCATTAAAAAATAAACTGATAGAATAAAAATGACAATAAAGTGTCTGCACATTTGGTAAACAGAAACCAGCAATTCAATATTGTTTCTAATGTAGCAAGTAACATCTACAAAAGAAGAGAAAAAAAATTTTCATTCATATTAGCTACAAAAATTATAAAGTGAATATGAATGACTTTTATAGTAAAGGCACAGAATCTACATGTATAAAATCTTATTGAAGTCCCTAAAATACAATGAACCAATTAGAACCACACTATAGTCTTAAAACAGGAAGACTTAATTGACATTAATATGCTAGTTGTTTCAAAATTAATGAGCAAATGTTAATATAATTCTAATAGAATCCCAACAGAGCTGAACTTCTGGGGAAGGAAAAGGAAAGTTTGAGAGGAATGAAAAAAAAAAAAAGACCTTGTAGTTTATACGGACAAACAAATGCTTAAGAATCACCTCAAAAATCTTGAAAAAAAATGAACGGAACTTCCTTATCAGCTATCACAACATATTATAACTTCCATATTACAATATTTTAACATTCTATTATAACCTCCATATTATATTAAAATCTCTCTATATTACAACATAAAGAGCCTCTATACTTAACACATCATTGACACTGAAATGGAAAAATAAAGTAGTGAAACAAACTAGAAAATCCAGAAATAGGTCCTAGTATATATGAGAACATAACACATGGAAATTGTTTTTGTTTTTAAAAAATCTGTTATCAGCATTACCGTCTTTACAATCACCCTGGTCATCATGATGTGACCCCGGTTGTCAATATCATTATCACATCCTCCCAGTACATAGCTCTGGGCCTTACATAAGCTCATATCAGTATTATCTGAATGGAATTAATACAAGAGAGACATCAGTAATTAGCTATATTATTAAAAAAATAAAAGAATCTGGAGAACTATGTTGAAATTTTTGACCCATTATGATGCATTTATAGAAAAACGAGGTAACATATGTGAAAGTTCTTTGTAGATGATAAAATGTTTATGCAAGTGTTATTTTTGACAGTAGCATTATTTTATATCCTAAAAGGTTGGAGTAATATGAATCATGGATTCACACTCTATATGACACATACATGTTGGTGAAGTGCTAAGTCATTGCTCTGTCCATAGGAATAAATGAGAAAATACTGCATTTCCACATGTTCAGCCAAGCTTTTGTGTGTAAAGGATCAGGAAAAGGACATTACTAACATTCTCAAGAAGACCAAGTCTCTTCTGGTAAAGATCTAACATTACCTAGCTTCTATGAGAAAAATCCTGAGATGCAGTTTATTTTTACGTATTTGACTTCAAAAAACACACAAGCCCACAGAAGTTGAGCCTATAACCTGAATGAATTGCCTCGGTTCCATTAAAACTATCTCATTCCCTATGCATTTTCTCAAAGTTAGCAAAAGAAAGTGGGATCTGTTTTACTTCTGGTGATGAATTATCCATTGTTGGCTTTTTACAAACCCTAGGATAATGTTTTACAAGCTATGTTGAGCTTTTTCTTCAGGTCTTAATGGTTTGAAATGTTAAAAACATTTTATAGTCGGATTTACTTTGGATCCTACTCCATACCTTCAGAAGTCAGAGCACTAGACACATTATTCTGTTTTAGTGGATAAAATACATTATAGCAGTAGGGGGTGGGAAGTGAGGAAGTTTACTAGCTGGTCTCTAAGAGTCTTTAAAGTTTATAAGGCTTACGGTGCATTAAACAGACCATTTTTGAGTGTAGTAAGAGCTTTGTTTTCCTATTTTGCCTCTTTTTGACTATGTGCAAGCTGCTAGATACATCATTTTGAAGCCTGTATGTCATCTGATAGGGGCAATGCTATGGCTACCATTACAAATGCTGTGTTTCTCACCTTTCAGTGCAGAAGTGATCTGTGTAGCTAAGAATACAGATCATATAGGGGAAAAATAAATCCATCATTTCATTAAAATGGTGACCCAGAAATTAACCAAATGTTTAAAAAAATGCACATTATTCTTTTCTTCTGTATCTCTGCTTCAGATTTTCTCTGATCTCAAAAATGCAAATTAATTGAAATATAACTGAGCTTCTACAATTTGTCTGGGGCACAATTGCTTCCATATGCATGGTGTCATTCAATGAGTACTAACTTCTTGTCCTTTAGACATCACCACCCATTCTACCTTTGATAAAACACAGACAGAATCAGAGGATTTTACATAGTTTCACGAAAATTATCTACAATTAAGTCTCTGTGGGTTTTTTCGTTCATAAAAATAGAATTGCAGTCTGAATTGAGACATCTAAAAAATGTGGTGCCCTTTTGACACTCTCTTCTTGAACATTAAGAATAAATAACCATAGAGGTGTGGTCCAAGATGGTTGCATAGGAAGAACTCTGATTTACCTCCTCTCACAGACACACCAAATCTACAGCTACATGTGGAAGATTCCTGATAAGAACTGAATACTAGCTGAACAGCTCCCCCCACAACAAAGGATAAAGTATCACATTGAAATGGGTAAAAGTGACAAAGGTGTGGTCTTGCCAAAAACCTCATCCCCATTGCTGTGTCGCACAATGAGGAGGGTTCTCCTGCATGCAGAGCTTCTCTTGAAGGAGTAAGGGGTTGTGTCCAACAATGGGCACCCCACTCTTGGGACCAGAGAAACAAGGCCCCAAAAAGTCTAGCTTTGAAAAGCAACAGACATATATCCAGGGGACCCAGGGAAGTGTGGGGATCTGAGATACTCCTTTTGAGGGACTCACATGTGGACTCACTGATCCTGGCTCCTTGCACAAAGGCAGCAGTTTGAGAAGTGACTGGACTATATGTGAAGGAGATTCATTTGCTAATCTTAAGGCATCTTCCAGAGAGGCCAGGACTGCTGAAACTTTCTTTGGGGACAGAGATCCCGGCAAGCAAAATTTTTGCATTCATCTTCTACCTTGCTAGTGCAGGTAGGTGTGGATACAACCTTAGGAAAAACATGGCTGAAAAATACACTACAGTTGCTCAACAGTAGACTAGATGAAGCCAGAGAATGGATCAGTTACCTGTTCAGTTTATCTTATTTTCATGGCAAGAGAAGAAAATGATTCCTTAAGCAATTCTCTTTTATTTTGTTGCTTTTGTTATCATTATCATTATTAATAGAGCAATCTTCATTGTTAAAATATTGCTTGTGACAGAAAGAAACATAACAGAAATCCATTTAATCAACAACAAAAAATATTTATTTGGCTTCTAGAACTGAAAGTTTAAGAATAGTTTTCAAGTAAAGCTGAATCCAGAGATTAAAAGGCTATCAGCAAGGCCTTGAGATGTTCTCTCCCTTCTTTGTTCTACTTTCTTTGTGGGCTTCATTCTATGTTTAATTCTGTCCATGTGGCAGCAAAGCTGTCTCTGGAAATTCAGGCTGAAATGTTCCTTAGCACCTATGTTTTAGGGGACCATTTGTCACCTCTGTCAATCTGCACAGCATGTTCTGACAGGATCTACTTGAAGCCCGTCCAGAGCTCTCGGGTCCGTCAGATAAGGGTGTCCTACATTTCCTGCCTGCTTCTGTGGGAAGTTACCAGTGCTGTTCCTGAAACTAAAAGAAGGGAAATAGATCTTGGACAGAAAAAGTTTCCCAAAACTTTTGAAAGATGTAATGCATCTGAGGAAAGAAATGCATAAAATGGTAATCTATTTTTATAATGTAACTTCTAGAGTAACAGGTATGAGTAAAACCTCAAATCTTTTATTTTCTCTTCCAAATTCCTATACCATATTTTATTTCCATGTATAAATACATTTTACCTCTAACAATGCAGGATGTAATGATTAAATCTGGTAAGCCATGTGTTGGGAAGGAGGGAGGAGGAGTTGAGAGACAAAGGTCCATGTAGTTAGTCATCAGTGAAAATATATTTAAGTTGGGTGCCCCATTATAGAAAGTTGGATTCAAAATTTAAATGCCCACACAGTTCCATTTCAGAAGTGTGCAAGGAAACAAAAGTGATTCTGGAGAATCCTACTAGGTTATCAAGGAAAAGAGTTATTAGAAAATGCAATGGAGTTTAGTAAAATGGTAGGAGTTTGGTGAGACAAATGGTGAGTCAAAGCAAACCATGTATAGGGATCCGGTATCAAGAGAGACGAGAGGTCAAAGTTTGGAATTTCATCAAAAAGAGAACATAATCTTATTTAATATTCATAAAAGATTGAGGAAAACATACCAAGCTATTATCAGAGGTGCAATGATCAAACGTCATTGCTAAAATAATTTTCTTGTCATTAAAATATATAAATGAAAGAGATGCTTACATACAAATATCATAAGGTTCATGCTCCAATATTGACCTCTTTTCTTCTTAGGGCTTTCCTAAAAACAGAATTAAGCATTCAGCATCCTCAAAAAATTGTTTATGCTTCCTAAAAGTAGAATAATATTTTTCCTAAGAGTTTTTAATGACATCACACAAACTCAGTAACATCAATCACTCAAGGAGAGATCACTTCACTATTGTGGAAACTTGGTAGGAAACTTGCTATACAATGGAGATGCTTTCTTAAGAGTTTGGACTTTGAGACAAATCTAAATTTTCTAAAGAATACCAATGCCTCTATTCATGTATAGTTCTACAGATTACTTTTGTGGCATAAGTGATATATGAAAAATATATGGTATAGACTAAAAATGCAAAACTTAGCCACAAAACTTTGGATTTTACCACATTGCCTAGCATATGCGCCTAATTTTCCTTGTCCAGGAATAAATGCCAGCATTCTGATAATATTTCAGCACATGATTTTAATGAGCAAGCCCATGAACCTGGCAGAACAAAACCCTTTATGTCAAGTAATGGAACTACTAATGTTCAGTTTTTTTAATTCAGTTTTTTATCTGTTAAAACGATTGGAATTTGTTATAATAGTTTTAATGCTAGAAATAATCTTTGTAATTTCAATCAATCTCAGATGAATGGATTTGTAATTTACAAAACCCTCTACCTGCAAGTTGAAAATAATAGAAAGTGCTTACATTCTTGATATTAAAAATAACATGTCTTAATCTTTCCAATTGTCCTATGGTTCAGATTGATCAATTCTTTGATTCCACAAGGATTTATTTAAAAAGTACATATATTCCCAGTCTGCCTACAAGTATCATTTTAATACATTACACAGAGAAATTGCAAGGCAGACTTAAAAGGGAAGATACTCAAACTAACTCACTTTACTCTTTTCTGTCTTCCAGGTGAGAAGAATCCTTTACAATAGACAACTTCTCAAACATCGACATTTCCTTTTCTAAAGGTAGGATCATTGGTGGTACAGAGAATTTTGATAACTGCCCATAAGATATAAATCAAATAAGTATAATTATTTGTTTGAGTTGTAAAATTTTTACCCTTCCTCAGTTGGCTAGAAAGGGTTTGTGTGAGTTTGCACTCATATTTTTATGTGTGTGCTGGACACAAATGGATTTACTGTGATACTTGTTTCCAAGATACAGGAGTATCTGGTCCTCTGAGAATTTATAGTGTTGTATGTCCAGGTGTTGTCTGTCATAAGAAGCCAAGATCACACAGAATAGTAATCAGAAAGTAAGATGGAGTTCCTAAGGAGAAATGTCAAAAGCATTTCCTTTCTGCCTCTCTTGAAAGTTGCCCTAAGAGTATGTTACAGTCATTAGAGGGATGGGATGGGGAGGTAATGTAGAAGATATTTTCTCTGCAAGGTAACATAGCTTGATAAAGTGAAGAAAAGGTCTATCCTGTAAGTGAGACTTGGAGCGTGCAGTTCTCAGTCCCCAGGATGCCAGTAGCCATTCAGGTATCTATCTTCACATTAACTCAGAACCGTATGGAATCACAACTTGTAATGGGAATGACCTCTTGAAAATAATAGAGCTGTAATAGAATTTTGTACAAAAGTTGCTATCAGGTAACTGATTCTTTGGGGATTAAGAAAACTCATAAGCAGTATCATATCATTTGGTGATGAGAAGTTTACCAAGAAGAAATAGGAAGGAGATACATTTCAGATCCAAAGAGCTCATCTGCTAAATGCATTAAACATATAATAAAGCCAAATTTAAAAAGAATGTTTCAAGTTGAACAAATTATCTATGTTTTCTCCCATGAATGCAAACTGAAACATCAGTTTCAGTAAGTTTCTTTACCAACATGCCAATGGAAACCAAATAAGAAAAGTCTGAATAGTTTCATGCAGTACATTACAATTATTGGAAAACAAGAATCTCAAGAAAGAAGTGGGATAATTTCACAATCAGTTAAAGCGTGGGGTTCTCAGAAAGGAGGACCCAGTTTTTCAGGGTTTCTTTATAATCAAGTCCAGTGGAAATGTAAATCTTTACTCAGACTTATTGACTGAAGAACTGTGTTGACCACTCTCACATAACTATTGTCAAGTATTTAAGACCCTCTTGCTTTTCTCTGCCTTCCTGCAGCTTTGGTCTCCATTTGCCTGACCCCATTTATACCCTGCTCCCAGTTACCTACTTATCGGAGACACACCACTACTTTTACTTACCTTTTGGAAGTTTTTCCACTTTATTGCTTTACCTTTGCATTACTCCTGTTGTGACACTTATCTTTAGGTTCCATTTTTTCCTATGGATCACTGCTTAACCTAGCCAACATTCTAGAGAAAGGCATCCCATACAATTCAGCCATTAGCCTACACAGAACATAACTAATGGCTGCCTGTAGTTAACATTCTCCTTCCATAAAAGCAACTATTTTTCAACTGGATTACAGATTATTAAAATGTGACATTACAGTGACCTATTAGGACATAATTGTTCAAACCATCCACAGGAATGCAAAGCATAGAAGCCTATAAATTTATACACGGATCTTTAGCTTATTTGTCTCTTGTGTTTCCTCTATGGCAATTCTCACTCCCTTCATGATAGTAGAACGTGTAATCATAAATCTGTGTTGGCTGCAGTGTCAAAGCAAGATTACACTGAGGGAAGAATCAAGTCCCTGCTCTATTGGAGCCGACAAAGGCAATAGCATCAATCTGACCCTTTTATGACCTCATTCTCCAGGCCTCACTTCTCTCATCTCTCATGGAATGTGTGAGCACATCCACTGATCATGTTTTTACCCAATAAAGTGGCATGTGTTTGCGGAACATCTTGTTTTCCTCTTATTCATATTTTGACTTGGCATTATAGCAGTTGGGTGGGAAAAAAAAAACACAGTCTGATTTGTCTGCAACAGACAGTCTAATTAAATTGGAGGGGAGGGACAGATGTACAAAGCTGCTGAACTGCTCACGATACAAAATATGGCAGCTTCAGTGTGGAAAGATCTGGCAAGATGGTGCCAACAATTTCTGCTCACTGAACTAGATGAAGTATGTAATTATGTTCTCTTATTTTAATTCCAATTTCACATATATTGCCGAAGCATTTGGAAAGAGCTTAGAGGCCATTATTTGGGTTGTGATAAAAGAACAAAATACACATGATTCACAAGTGTTGTAATTTTTTTTCTGATTCAGATTTTTCAATATTAAAAGTGTTACTTTTAGAAAATAAATATTTATGCATGGGGTTTTTTTTCATCTTTAAAAAATTTTCCCTCTTTGATTCAAATCACATGAATTCTTTGATACTTAAAAACTGCATGTAATCAAGAGCTCCAACTGCTGTTTGTAATATTGAGAAACCTGAAGCAAACTTTATGAACATGAACTCTTGCGAATAGAAGCACAAACTACCTGCCTCTGCTGGGAAATCCTCTCTGTCAAGCTGTTCTACAATCTGTAGTTGCAGTATAACATCATTTCTTCAAATTGCTGTGGGCATTTCTTCAAATTGCTGTGGGCATTCATGTTTTTACTGTGGGGCAGAATGCTAATCTCACACTGATCTGTTTCTCCGCTTCATCCCATCCTACCTCAAAATTTACAAGGGCTGCAGATACTACCATCTTTCACTGTGAAAATATGCTTACCTATCTCTGGGTAATACATGTTGCATTCAGAATCTACTTTTTTTTTCAGAATAATTCACAAGATTCAATGCAAAAGTTTTAAGAGACGATTGCTACAAAATCATTATTTAAAAAAATTCATTGAAGAGCTGACTACACAAAAAACCCTAACTGAAATAAACTCCAAAAAATAACAAGCCCTTTGTAGGAGAGAAGATATTTATTTCTCTTCTACCCATAACAAAATTAAGCAAATAGCAATGACAACAACAAGAGAAGAGCAATGACAAAAGCAAGAAAAAATAATCAAGAGAGGAAATAGTCATGAAACCAGACACAGAGATGGCCCAGGTGAACTTTAATTAAATATGAAGTTCAAAAATTCTAGTGGGAAAAAAATGTGTAACACATACAAGGAAATGGAAAATTTCAAGAGAGATTTGGAAGCTATTAAAAAAGGAAATGCTATATATGATAAATATATCACAAAAACATGATGTGAGCAAATGCTTCTAAATACTTAATGTTGTTTTAACATGAAGTACAAAGCACATCCACAATTAATAAAAGTGAAAATTAGGCGCATTGCCAAGGTAATTTTAACTGTGATTCAAATACACAAATTTTAAGAAGAACTATGTGACACTTGATTAAAGATGACAAGTTTAATACAAGCAGTCGTCTCCACTACTTCTTGAAATCTTATTTTTAAAGAGCTATTTTTAAAGAGGAATAAACTGAAAGAACAAATAAAGAAACATACTGGAAGCTGAAACCAGATGGAAAAGTGGTAACTGGTTAAGTAGTTCACTTAATGAATCGTAATATAACAATGAAACCTGAGACTCTCTCACATGGCCCAATGGGCTCAGGAGCTGTTACTTATGAACGTTGGAACAAAGATGGTAGAATAAAATCAGAAAGATCAACTGAAAGTCTATTTAGACCCCCAGATCATCTCCCTTCTACTACTGCATAGCTAAGAATCTATTACCTTACATGCACACACACACACACACACACACACACCCAGCTAGGCAGATAAGTAGTGGTTTATAGATAGAAGAGGGAAGATCAGAATATCTCTGATGTGAGTTGAAGAC
Organism: Manis pentadactyla; assembly: GCF_030020395.1. NCBI lineage: Eukaryota > Metazoa > Chordata > Mammalia > Pholidota > Manidae > Manis > Manis pentadactyla. Next base: position 38,990,484 of record NC_080023.1, read on the forward strand.
CAGAGTACTATACAAAAGCAAATAAGTTGAAGGAAAATTTAGACACTAAATAAATTATCTCACCAGGAACTCCAAACTAAAAGCCAGAATTTATGTCCTACAAGCCACTTGAAAGTGTTTTCCTGGGAGTCTAGCCAACCAAGAAAAAAAGTGCTGGAGGTAACAAGAATTTCCCCAACAAATCTGTAGAGCACCCTGCAGGGAAGCCCATAGTCTTTACCATATGCATCAAACACCCAATCAATCAGTTTTTTAGTATCCATATTTTAAATATGAATCTATTAAAGTCAAAAGTGAACAGACGAGGTATATGTTTATTTTGAAAGTCAAAAGCCAGTACAAACAGAAACAAGTAACAAAGTAAAGGAATTAAAAAGAGAGTAATAGTACACTTACTTAAATATTTTTAGAGAAATAAGAGGAAGAAGAATAAGAATATACTGTAAAAAAGGAAACCTCTCTACATTCCAAGAGCAAAGAAATGAATCCTTGGGAAAATATATATATGATATTAGAAATTAAAATACCAGTATGATAAATGGAAGATAAAGTTGAAAAAAATCTCCTAGAACTTAGAATAATGACATAAAAAACAAGAAAAGAAGATTAAATCAGGTAGAGGACCAAGCTAGGGTTCTTAGCATGCTAATAGCAGGTGTTTAAAAAAAAAAATGGAGAAGGAAGGAAGAATAAAAATGTAAAACAATTAAAGAAAATGTTCCAGATCTTAGAGTCATAAGATTCTACCTTAAAACACTCATCTGGTATTCAGTTGAATGGTTGAAAATTGTCCCATTCAATAGGATTCTCATATGGCCACACAGTTTAGAAAATTTTAGGAGCAACAATGTAAATGGCAATGCGAATGAACCTCCTTTCACAGCTCCTTCGTAATGGTGCCCTGGATTTCTACAGTGCAGTGGCCCTTCTCAGCAATCTATGCCATTGTGAAATTTTAGAAAGCAGAATAAAGAGGCGATCCCATGAACATTTCTAAAAGAAGAAGGAGGCTTCATAGAAAAATAACAGATTTCTCAACAACAATACTTGAAGCTGGAAATCAATGGAAAAAAATCTTAAAAACTCTGAGGGAAAAATACTTTCCCACTTATCCTATAAGAAACCAAACTACTAAGTGTAAACATAAAACAAACAAACAAAAAGATGTTTTCCTATGTGCAAGCTGTCAACAAATGTAATTAGGGAACTCCCTTGCCTCTGATTCAGCAAAATCATGAGGGAAAACATACATATGGAAATAATGGGATCCAGGAAACTATAGATCCAAATTAAGAGAGAGAACAGAATTCCTAGTGTTATGGTGTGAGGAAAGATCAGTATAAAAACCATTAGACCTAGGTATAAGCCAGTCTAGTTGAAACAAGAAGTTTCTGGAAAATATTTCATCAAAAATATGAAATTGATAATGAATGTGACTGGATGACATGAAAAGAGATTATAAAATTAGGGAACAAATTGGGGATAGACATGTGATGTGCTTAGAAAACTAAGCAAACATTTTAAAAGGACAATTAACTGTAAGAATAAAAAAATGTGTAAGAATAAAAAGTAATAGCATACCCTATGGCTCAGAGTGGCAATCATATGATCATGAAAGTTATAATACTGTACATGTTAAATATTGATCTTACCAATATAAGGATAGTGGCAAGGTGGGGAGATAGAAAGCGTGGGGAGGTGTGACCAGGTTATGCACGACAAAGTCAATTCTCTTCCATACTGGGGAGTAAATTGATAATACCAAAAAATAAAAATCAGAAAGTAGTAGATAGAGATATAGAAGGAATACTAAAAGAAAAAGTCATAAATGGTGGCCTCTGGGAAAAGAGAAATGTGAGGTGGGGTTTTGGTACCGCATCTGTGGAACCCGGCCTGTCATAGCTATGATTTTTATTCTCAGCTCCAGGCTTAAAGCTCTGTCCTAAACTCCTAAACTCCTAAAGCACCAAAACTCCTCAACTTCTTCAATATCCTGGGCCACTTAGTTTCCAATATTGCCAACTACCCAGCAACCCGGAGCTTTGGTGTTTTTATGCAAATGAAACCAGAGGGGCTGCTTGTGGCTTTCCAGACATCTCCCAAACGAGTATGCAAATTGGCTTTGAGCAGCCAGCTTGGATCACACAGGAGAAAATGATTCCAACGCTTACAAACACCTTCTGTAAAAATGACAAAAAGACGAGACCATGAATAAATATAGTGAAAGGAAAATAAAATTCCAAAGGTATGACTTATACATTTTATTTAAAGATATTTGGGTCCCGTATAACATTCAGGAAAGGCACAAAACCTGCAAAGAAGGCAGATACACATAGAAAATAAGACTTAAAAATTCTACATCAATCTGGAAAGAGAGAGAGAATAAACAAGATTTTAAGAATAAACAAAGTTTTCTAGCCGTAAGAGGAGCATAAATCCACATAATTGAAATACTGACTAATAATTAAAGATGTGGCCACAGTTTGATTGTGTCTGCATCCTCAGAGTGCTGAAGTTCTTGAAAAGATCTAAAATATCTATGTTTTTTGCTTCTAAGTACAGCTTATCCTTGCTTTATTTAAATTAAACCACTGAGGACAAGTAATGAGAAATTATATAAAGGAAAGGATGCTAAGAAGCTAATAAAAACAATTACAACTTGTGTCAAGGTGTCTCAAAGGGTAGCTTTGCATCCAGATGCAATTACAATTCTGGATTATGTACCAGTAAAAGATGCATTGTGACATTTAAAACTTGAATCACAACTCGTTTGTTTAATTATTTAAGCCCTATGCTATTATGTAATAATAAAGGCATTTATTTGGTATAATAATGACTAATGCTTTCTTTTCTTCCCCACTCGTGGGTTGCAATCCAAAAATCAGACTGAGACATAAATGAAAATGGTACTTAGACTGCCATCTAGTACACATTTTTCTGTATAGCATAATTTGTAAAACTGCTTGAATAACATCTCCAGCATTAGAGCGGATATATGCTTAAGCACAGCAGCTTTTTTTAATGTATTGAAAACTGTATATGAGCCATCCTTTTCACTCTTTAACCTAAATTATTCTCCTAAATATTAATTTTTAAGTTTTTCAATCTGCATATCAATTTATTAGTACTTCATTCACTTTGTCAAGATACAGAATTTTAACCTACCAGGAAATTTCTTCAAAAGTCTCATTTGAAATATTCTTGCTAACCCGTTATTTTCCTTCTGTAGAAAGTATACAAGAATTTGAGCCAGGAGTATCTCAGAATTCAACATGCTTTGTAATAGTATTTACCTTTTTAAAAGAAAAGGCATTATTTTTTTGGCATAAGAATAGTTATGATGATGATTAAAATTAAGTGGAAATATTTCCATTAGCAGTTTTTCTAGACTGTGTTCTTGTATCTATTTTGTAAACCTCTTGCCACTAACCACATAGGTCCGTGTGTATGCTAGCCCGAAGAGGGAAGGCAATACAAACCACCAGGGGCTGGAAGACATATAAGCATGCCCAAATACTATGTCTAAAATGAACAAAACAGAGTGATGTCTCAAGACTTGGACTGAACACATTTAAGACTGGCAATAAAACTTGATCAGTAAATGTTCTACCGTGGCATCAGTTAAGAATAAGCTAGAATCCCCAGGACATTTAAGAATAAAGCAGAAACCTGAGGCCTTTCACAAATTCTGGGAGCCCTTGCATAAAACAAATAAATGCTCAATTTTGCTCCAGCGTAAGAAAAAATTGACTGAACTGTAGGCAGGTAATCTCAGGCTATTCAATTCAATTAAATCATACTTATTTTTACTGAGCTTCCATTATGGACTAATAATAGACTTTGTAGATGCAAGAATGAATACATTTTGGTATACTTCATGAGCAGCTTATCATAGGTTTATGATACAAATTTCAGGATTTACAAAACTTCCAAAAAGCTAAATTGTGATATAGTGAAAAACCCATCCTTGCACTGGAGCCTGGATAATTACCTGCCAGTTACATAGCTGAAAAGATTACTTCATTGGGAAGAATGTTGGATATCTTAGATGTCATTCAAATGCATAATTCTCTGGTTTTCTTATGCTTAAAAAATAATCAAAAAAATAGAGCATAGTATTTCATTAAGAGGTAAAATAGTTTTACTCAGTGACAAATACTTGTCACATTGTCACAAGGAATGAAAAATACCTTAAAATAATAATGAATCAAGAAATGAATTTAAATTTTTCAGTAATCTCTGCATTGTAGAAAAGCAATGTCAAAATAAATGCCACAATTATAACTTAAATAATTGTAAGATAACTTTAGACTATTTAATCATTTATCCATTTTATCCCTCAATGTGTTATGTTTCTTTTTAATGATTTTAAATATGATAGAATATTTAATTTGGAAAGATAAATTTAGGATAATCCTGTTCTATGATGCCCAAATCCTTCTAAGCAAAGCCCATTTCATTTCAGCAGTAACATCAGTAGCATCTTTCATTCAGTCATATCTTACCTTATGACATTTTAATTTAAAGAACCTGTGAGAATTTGAATCCTAAAAAAGCCAAAGCCCATTATTTATGCATATTTCAAAATGTATCAGCTAAAGCTGCATTCAAAAAAATCAATGCTTTAAATGTGTTCATTGGCACAAAATAAAATGGAAATAAATGAAGCATTCAATAAATATGAATTGGATCAATTCATATTATTCAGTTCCTCTATAGTATACATTTTAATGAAATTTAGCTTCTTTATTTTCACATTAGATGCTCTTAAATTGATATAAACACAATATACTTATCCCTTCTCTCCTAGATCATCTTCTCCATGAAGTCACCATTTCAGGCTACACATGGCAGGCGTCTTTGGCCTGTGTTTCCAGTTGTCTGCTATACTAGTTTACTCTAGCAAAGCATTAAGATGGGGTGGCTTAAGCAACAGAAATATATTTTCTCACCATGTTGGAGGCTGGAAGTTAGATATCAAGGTGTAGACAGGGCTGGTTCCTCCTGAGGCCTCTCTCCTTGGCTTATAAATGGCTGTTCTATTCTCACGTTTTCATATGGTCTTCCTCATGTGTCTGTATTGGATTGAGACCTATCCCAGCGACCTCATTTTGCCTTAATTACCTCTTTAAAGACACTGTCTACAAATACAGCCACATTCTAAAGTATTAGGGGTTAGGGCATATGAATATAACATCTGCTTAGCTTCATTCTATTTATTTAGTCATCTCATGTTCAAGGTCTTTGAAAACATCAACATTTTTCTTTTCTCTTAGTTCATATTACTTATTTCTGAATTTCTTATATTGTTCTTCAACTTTCTTGAAGTTATTCCTCACCCAGGTTTATGGTAAATCTCTTGAGTACAGATGTTTAGCTCCTTCTTGATGTCCAATAGTGTGTCACATTGTGCTTTAGGGAAAGCAAATATTCAGAAATATTGGAAATGGGATTTCCTGTGACTTCTAATGCTGTAAGATTTTCTCACTGTGCAGTAATCCAGCATCTATAGATAAATGTTTAATTCCAAGGTAAAGTTATTTATTAAAAAATGAATATAGGCTATTGGCTTCAAAAGAGAAAGTTTTCTGAAAATAATCTGTTGTCTGTTTTTCAAGAGTCAGATCTAAAGTGATTGCTTCCCTCAATAAAAACTCTATCCTGCAAGTCAAATCTATGACCAAATATGAAATATAAACCAGTTTGTTGAATGCAGATGTGAGACAACTTACCCTGCTTACTAATATAGTTACTCTATAATTAAGCCTGGGCCTCTGTGAACTACATTTCACCACAAACGCACATTCAGAAATATTTATTATTGCATGGTTCTGAAAAAGACCAGAGAAGTGTTATGAGAACCCTTTATCACTCTCTATGCATTAAGCACAGCAAAGCAAGAAAGTGAGCTATCAAGTTCAATCATTCAACAAATGCCTCACTGTGAAGCCTACTTACACACTCTCCTTAGATTCCAAAGTTTCCTATTCTGTAAATTGTTCAAATTTTGACAACTCATGGGTACATTAAAAATAATAATAATAATAATAATAAATTAAAAATTTTAAGATTATCCAGCATTTAAATTATTTCTAGCAAAGCATTTATTCAAGTATGTGGTCATCCAAAGGAAGTCCAAAATTCTTATTTTCAATGTATTTTAATCTTATACTATTGCACATATTGTTGTTAATGACTTAAATCATTTGGAGGCACAAAGAATAATGTTAAAATATTACTGTTAAGATTCTTGAAACTTACTGTGGCCTCATTTCACCTTTCGAATCCCCCCAAAAAAAGTTAAACACAGTCTATCAAAATGAGGAATTGATGTGCATTAAGTCTTGGAGATTGACAAATATCTAAGAATATGATGTAGCTAATTTAGTACTGACAGTTTCCAAATTACTATTATTCAACTACACAGCATTTTTGTTCAATAGCTAATTGAAAATACAAACTTTCATTTTGTTCAGCCATATGTGCAATAACTGATTGAGGTTATTATAGCCATGATTGCTTGGGTCATCTCATTCCCTAAATGTCATCATAAAAAAAATCCTAAGGTAATGGAACTTTGAGCAAGTAAATATTAACATGGGTATAAAACAGATGTCTCAAACTAGCAGTTGAATTTTTTCTTGGAAGTATTTCTGTTAGTACAGCTAAGAAAAAAAGAAATGTTAGTGGGCAATATTTATTATTTGAGGATTTTAAATAAATTTCCTATTTGTGGCTTCTTTTGAAAAGTTAGTTATCTTACAACAAAGGTGAACTTGTCTACATGGTGACAGGTGGAATCGAATAGTCACTGTGATGTTTAGGCAGGACAGGCAAACAGCTTTCATTTCCCCTCAGACCCCACCACTCGCTATTGTTGCCCTAGATGCATTCACTCACCTGCTTGGCCATCTAAGCATTTATATTTGCCGCACTTTATATCTAAGGAGGAAGGTGGACAAAATTCAGAATTTGAGGTGTGTCAGGTTTGGATCAAGTTCTTGGCATAGCTGAGAACGTTGTAAAACACATCGGTTTTGGAGACAAAGGCTAAAAGAAAAGATATCCATATTCATGATCAAAGTATAGAAACTCGTTTTTTAAAAATATAAACAGCTATAAAGAAATATAATGTATTTTTATAGAACTTTGTAACAGTAATTGTAAGGCCCTTTAGGTGTGTTTTGACAACAAAAAAATTCAAAACAATTTAATATTTAGTATGATTTTTTGATGTCTAGTTAAATCTTTGAAATTGATGGTCCATGTAGTTAGCATAAAGCAACTGATTATTGAGTAGAATATTCATTTAACTAGAAGAAAATCATTCTTTTAAAGATATATATATATGTATATGTGTGTGTGTGTGTATATATATATGTGTGTGTATATATATATACATACAGTTTAAAATGGCTTCCATAGTTCTTAAAAATCTTGTTATTCTTTTCCTAAGATCCTTAAATGAGCTGCTTATATAATGGCTCTATGTAAGTCTCATAAGGGAAGAAAATAACCTTCATCTTATGCTGTCATTAGAGTGTAGTAATCAAGTCCACTGGACAACGTTATGAGTCAAGGTGAAAGCCGTGTTGCTAAAGCATTGTGTTGTGAGTTTTCTCTGGCATTCAAGTGAAGACTCATTTAGTGTTATCAGTAAGATAAGATTTGAAAATTCTCCTGGTATTCATGGGTATTCATTTAAAAAATAACTAGAATTATTCTATGACTAGATGTTTAAAGTGCATAGTTAAGATGAAATGTATAAGAAACGGAAATTTAAAATAATTTCTAAAAATAATTATTATGGGGAAATATCCCTTTGTACAGTTAGTATACAAGACATTAATCTGATTAAAATATACCAAAATAACAAATGAATTCAGGGATAAGGAAAAAAATTTTTTTTTATCTTTGCTTTAATTTTTGAAGATCCAAATGAAAGAAAGAGAAAGAGAAGGAAGAAGAGATGGAAGAAGGAGAAAAAGGAGAGAGGAAAGGAGGGAAGTAAAAACAAGAAGAGAAAATATGAGGCATAGAATCTCAGTAGTAAAAGTGACCTAAGAAGTCATCACACTCAGCTACCTTCCCAGTTAATAAGTGAATGCTTCCTGGAAAATGGTTAAGGTCATTCCTAGTGAGGAACAACACGTAACTGTTACATATAAATTATATTTGCTATGTAATAAATTAGCAAATGATAACAGTAAGCAAAACACTGTCTTTCTTCAGTGTCTACAGGTCAACTCTATTTTGACCTTTGTATCTGCAAAATTAGTCATTTTTCAATTTGCACTTCATAGTGTAGGTCTAACTTGAGAAAGAATACAGTAAGCCTGGTTTGCTTACTGTTGGAGTAAGTAAATATGTTGGACATATGGCTAGGTATCTTCCATGTGTCCTTGGTCTTCTAGAAATGGTGAACCTTCAACTCTAGCTATGACCCTTACAAATGGAAATAACTGTGATTGAGTTTCCAAATTATTCAACTATTTTTTGTTTGTTTGTTTGATTTTGGTTTTGGCCAACCTCCTCTCTACCTCCATCTCCCCTGTGCCAACCTTCTCTGCATAGAATCATTACATTACTCACTTCAGAAAGAATATCATTAAAAAGTTTTGCAGGCTTTGAAGTTAAACTCAGGGCTAATCTAAGTTCTGTTAGGTCCTATTAACCTGCTAATTTGTGCACCATCCCTTCATGTTTACTAGAAAAACAGTGTGCACAAAATATTCACAACTTACTTTCTAAGGTTAAATTGAAGTATCATTGTTTTCATGTAGACCCAATTATCAGTCCTTTCCCTACTATACATCTAGATATCTTATTCAAAGAACCAATCTTTTCTGTGGAAACATTCACAAATGCAACAATTCAGTAAGTCAGTAAGTTGTGGGAGGTGGGGGAGAGTGTACATGGAAGATGTGTTTTTTTAAGTTTTGTCAAACTTGCTCAACAATTCAAGAAGGAAAATATTGTCTTGTCACTTGACTGTTAAACAAGGAGACATAACCTACGTCTTGGAATCGCTACAAATTTTGGATATATGTATGCAGTTACATTTTCCTGTAGAGATGGTAGTAGACTGAATTATTGTTCCCAATATTGTCAACCCCAGCTCCACCTATAATAGTATGATACACCAGCTCAATGTCATAAGACTTGACAATGAAAAATATGGGAACAGTATATATCTCTGCCTCATAGATTTTGGGCTTGACCATGCTATATACTCTTGACAATGAGATATGTGAGTAGATATGCTCTTGATCATATTAAACAGAAGCTTTAAAATTACTCTAGAGTCTAATTCAAGCTCTCTAATGTTATTGTCCTATGCTATGAGAATAGCATGCCCCATATAAGGGCAGATACTTCAATCTGGATCCTCAAATGAAAAGCCATGTCAGTACAGACTTTGCCCTACAGACTTTATGACACATTGTGCAAGAAATAAATGTTTTTGGGCTACAGACCCCTCAAATCCAGGAGTTATTTGTTACATAGCATAACCTAACAAAACCTGATTAAAGTACTGGTCAGTAACTTTCATCATATTCTCAAAAGAGATTTGTTATCCAAATAAAGGCCAAGAGTTATTGTTACATAATATGTGACAGCACAAAATAATGTGGATATTTGGCAATTCACTGCTGTGTTTCTTCATGGTACACTGCCAAACTAGATAATTCAGTTTATAGGTTCATCCTAGGAAAAGATTTCCACATTAATCCATGGCTATCATTTAGTTTATCCTCATAATACAGAAAAGTAAATTATTCTAGTGTTTTGGCCTCTAACTTCTTCATCTAAGTCTTATTTATTCCTTGCTAAAATCCTTTCTACATTTCTAGATTTCTAATTAACAAATGTTAAGAATTAGAAAACTATTATTATGAAAATTATATTCTAATTACTTTTCCAACTACTTTAAAATATAAATTGTAATTTAAACATTTGAAGTACACATCTGTTTCATTTTCTTCAATATACACTACTGAAAAGATGCCACACATGCTATTTTCTGTTGCTCAGTCACTCGATGTTCAGATTCCAGAAATTCCTGAACTCATATAATTTGTGCAAGATATAGAGATCCATGGAGCAACCCTCAACATCCGTGACAGGTTGTAGATGAGAACATTGAGATCCAGAGAAGTTAAATGATAGGACTAAGCTCATATAACGTATCAATGTCAGAACTGGGGCTTTAACTCAGGACTTTTAACTCTCAATCCATTCATTGTTACTAAAACATGCTGTGAGTTAAGACTGTGAATAAGTAGCTTCTGGACTGATTGATCTGAGCATTGATAGCAGACAGAATTTGCGAGCACCCAGGAATTGTGTCATTCTTGATAGGACCAGACAAAACCTTAAGCTCAGGATTGTCTGAGGACTTGAAAGGCAAAAATGTTGAAAGTCCTAAGAAGTTTACCTGGGACTCATTCTTCATAAAATGATTGTTTAATATTTCTGCTAAATGTGTCCTAAATCACTTCTGGGTTTGTATTTGGTGATCATTAGTATATGATAGATAGGTATAAATATATGACTCAAAAGTATAATTCACATGTCCAAATGTCAAATATATGTACAGAAAATTCCTAGGAATCTATTTTATAAACCAGTCATGACTTATACCTACCTTTGTGTATAGACAGGTTAGTTATTAAAAATACATAGTTTACTCAAGTTAATTCAACAGTTTTTAACTATCTAACATATACCAGGCACTCTATTATATATGAGAGATAACCAGATGAACATGGCACTCATTTGTTCTCAAAGTGCTCACATTCAAAAAGACGTGCCCTCTGATCTGGGAGATAGGGTGGCCCTTTCACTGTGAAACCATATAATCTAAGTTTTTAATTTATATAAATGTAGCCACGAAGACTATAACACATGTTTTTCCCTTCATGAAACACATATTATGACCACTGCTTCTCTTTTATTTTAAAAATTCTTCTCTTATTGAACATTTACCCAGAAGTCAGTTCTATCAAACGGTGTGGCATTAGTGACCAAGGGTTGCATCTTTATATTGCTCTGCAAAGTTGAACATGATTTTTATGCAGAACATACTAAAATGTTATATTTGCAGTCCTCAAATGCTTCCCCTTTCAATCTGTGTAGATAAGCATTCAAATATGTCCACTGAAGACATTTTTATGTTATTTTTTCAAATGTGAGTCAATTTTAATTTAGTAGGCAATTATTTTGAGTGAATGGAAGTTAAATACGTGACTTCTTACCTAATTTACTCTGGTTATATTAATTCCTAGCAGGTAATTGCTTTAGCCACTGTAAAGACAAAAAAGCTGTGGCACCACATGCCTGCCTGCCACACGTGCTGGTACAGTGATGTGAACCTGAACTGCCATCTCCGGGAGAAGGGAAGCTGAGCCATCAGGGAGACATTCCATTCCTCTTGTGAAAAACGTCTTATTTCCTCAAAGGACTCTCTAGAATGAAGGCAAACAGTGGGATTGAGGCAATTCATGGCCGCAAATTTAAGGAAATGATAAAAGATGTGTTTCAAAATGCCAAAGCTGTGATTCATGTCTGTTACTTTTTTTAAGACACGGCCCCCAAATTCACCTTTTAAAGAAACCTTTACTTCTATCCCCATCTGTGAGTAAGGTGACCTTAGGGTTTATTGTCTAACTAGAACACTGTTGAGAGTGAAATGGGGCTATAAATAATAGGGCTAAGACAACAGGCTTATACCAGACTGTCCCTGCAAAACTGGGATGAATAGCTACCTTATCTGTGAAGTGAGCAATACTCCCTCAAGATCCTAACAGTATTTACTGCAGGTTTTACTTATTTGACATTCAGCATATGCTACTGTATGTTGCTCATATTTTATGTGTGTGTTCTGTGGGCTTGACCTGGTTTATAATATCCTTTAAGAGCAGAGAGGATGGTTTTTACTTGTTTCTCCAGATCCTAACATAAACCTTACACATGGCATACACGCACTAGATATGCTCAATTAATGCTTGTCAAATGAATCTATATTAGTCGGTGTTTTCCAGGGCACAGAATAGGTTCTGATATATAGATAGATATAGATATAGATATAGATATAGACATAGACATAGACATAGACATAGATATAGATACAGATATATAGATATAGATATAGTATAGATATAGATATAGATATATCCACATACATATGTGTGTATAACATATGTATATTTATTATATATATTTATAAACATATATTTGATTTTTATGTATATTAAAAGATTTGATATATAGATAAGGGATTGACTTCTGAGATTATGGAGAATGAGAAGTTCCAAGACCTGAGTTGGCATCCTAGAGGTCCTGGAGAGCCAGTGTGTGGTTCCAGACTGAGTCTGAGAACCACGAGAGCTAATGGTGGAAATTCTAATCTGAAAACCAGCAGGTTCCAAGAAGAGCAACATTTTCAGTATAAGTCCAAAGATTTTTAAAAACTCATATTTCAGCTCAATCAAGAAATTTCTCCTACTCATAGCCTTTTTGTTCTGGTCAGGCCTCCGACTGACTGGTTAGGGTCACCCACTTTGGGGAGGTCAACCTGCTTTACTCGGTCGCCTCATTCAAATGTTAATCTCATCCAGAATAATGTTTAACCAAATATCTGGGCACCTTCTTATGGCCCAGTCAAGCTGATAAATTAACCATCACAAAATGCACTGCATAATATTTGTAATGCTAGTGACTTCATTTAATATCATTGTATCCACACCTATACAACTTGATTTGCACTAAGTGTATAATGGCTTATTTCTGCAACAAGATGATAATCTTCACTGCTTCCACTGGATTTCTCCAAAGTGCTCAGATCCACTTAATGGTATTATTAATGATAATAACTTAGGAATTATGAAGATACAAAGGTGAATACGGTATGCTTTCTGCCTTCAGAGACCTGAAGATCTTATTTGGAAGAAGAGATGAACATACATAAAAAATCACTCAGAGCAGAGTCAATAAATCATGTAACATCTGTAGCACAAAGAGGAAATACAGAACAGCATGGTGGAAAATGAAAATCTGCCATCAGAAATCTGTGTTTGTGTAACTTCTATACCACTTCAGAGAGACCTGCATTTGAATACAGTTTCATGAATTAACAGCTCTGTGATCATTGAATTTCAGGGCTTCATTTACTATGCTGTAAAATATGGACAATAGTAAGCTGCTGTCTTAATTGTTAGGATTGAGTTGTGAGACTGGCATATAGTAAGCACTTCAATACATTATCATTATAATCATTATTTCCATATTAACATCATTATTATTATATCAACAGCTAAGATTTTTTAGCGTTTCTTCTTCATTATGTTATTATTAAATGTGGTAAATACTAAACCCAAAGGATTAGTATGAGAAGTGATGTAACTATATGTTAAAGTATTTAGTTAACTTAAAATGTTACACATTATTAATTGGAAGTATCATTGTCACTGCTGTGACTAGAGCGGAAATGTACTATGGATGGCATAGTTACGTCTATTTTTCTATAAGTATTCACAATTGAAAAGTGGCAATAAATGATTCATGCAATCGTTCTCTAAAATATTTTAATTCTTCTGTTATATTCCTTTCCTATATCTTACATAAGAATACGTATTTGGGTATGAAACAGAAAATTTCCAAATCTGAGGTTGCAACAGCCACCTCAGAAATGTTTATACAAAAATAGAGGAAGCAAATTTAATGTGAGAGAGATATACTCAGATGGTCATCAGAAATATTTGGCCAAAAGTCAGAAAAATCTATAAGAGCCTTACTCCTACCGCATAACTTACAGAGAAGTCATTGTCTCTCAAAGTGGAAAGTAAACATGAAAATGCACATATACAAGAACCAACTTTGTAAGAGTATGCTTTAGCTAAAAAGGATTAGAAATACAAAAGCCATAGACAGCTGCTATTTCCTCCAAGACTCATCTTTAAGTAGACTCAAAGAGGCTGAACAGGTAAATCAGAAATATCAGGCCCAGCACAAGCAGGGACTCATTTAAAGGCACTGAGGCATGCAGTCACAGAGGAGAGCAAATGTAGAACTAGAGATAAATAAGGAGGATCCAAAGAGAAACTGAGTAACTAATATTGAGGTACCAATTCAACCAAGCTCTAAAGTGTAACTAGAAATGTATATGAATTACATTTTGGTGTGTTTATATTTATACTTAAGGATACCTTAAAGGATGAGAGGGAAAATGGAAAAAAAAAGTGTGGATTTTCATATGTATATCCTTTTTTAATTTTTTTATTTTAAGGGTGCATATGAAAGGAGTGTGTACTGATTGACAGCATCTAGTGATTGACTATCATTGCTCATATTTCCCTCTATGCATCTCCTTTTTCAGAGTGGCTAACATTCTTCTCAATTCTTTTACTTTAATTATGTAATCTCAATTAATTCTATATCAAATAATTTAGAGTCAGAAAGATTTAATTTCCAATTATAGCTCTCACACTTCTTTTTGATCTTGAACAAATTTGTGGAGAAAATACTACCTACTTCATAAGGCAGTATGGGTTTAAATGATACTTAAAATATTTAGCAGAATATGATTTCATAATGGTTAGTGATGAACCATTTTTTATTACAATAACAGATTCTTAAAGAGAAAGAATACCAAAGCCCTTCATCCTTCCAGAATGTCCTCCTCTCTCTTGTTTTAAATGTTTGTATCTTGTTGCCTTCTTCTTTTCTCTGTCTTTTACTTCATACATACCGCTGTCAGAGGAAAAGAAAGGGAGAGAAAGAGAAGGAAAAATAAAAAAGAACTTTACCTAAGATGGTTCAACCTTCATATTTTACAATGATGCCAGGCAAAGAGAAGGAGAAAACTGAGCAATGTATGGAGGAGCTGGGTTGGTAGAAACTGAGGACTAAATGTTGGATCAACAGAGAGCTATGATGTAAAGACAGGGTAGTTAAATGACAAACCATTTCTGCCATAATATCTGAGGTTGACTCACCCTTAGTTGGGAGCCAAATATCTTAAGAGCACCTGCTGGCCCTATGAACATTACAAGATATCTTCACCTTGAATTCTTGTATTTCAGTTATAAGAAGCTTTGGTAGAAGAACAAAGTATATACAACATTCTATAAATAATGGTTTGGCAAACCTCCTTGTGTTCCCCTTGGACTAAGATCATCCTTTAGACGGGCATGTATAAGTACACTTACTTTGTAATATTTTTGTTACTTTTAATTAATTTAATTATTAGAATGTAATTAGTTGGATTCAGTGTGGAGGAAAAATGTTTTGTATCAGAAAGTATTCATACCATATATTTAGCTACCCACTAGCAATGCCAACTTTATCTAACCATTTCAGCTTCAGGGCCTTGGTTTCATTTGCAAAATTAAAAATTGTAACATTATTTTTCTATGTTTCTCTGATTTCTAGTAGTAGTTCGGAACTTATCTGTTTAAGAAATGAAAATCTTTAAAGGTGTTTGGCTATTCATTCTGCAGCTTAGTGACTCAGGATATCCACACACAGTACCGCTTTAGTCCTGCAATAACCAGATGAACAACTTTTTTGCTTTTGCTTGCTCTGAAACTTCCTGAAGAATCCCTCTGATATAACGGAGAGCTTTCATTAACACTCAAATCTCCTGAAGTAAATTCCTTGCACATTTCAATGCTTAGGACATACATAGGCTTGGGAATGAAGAGATCAATGTGATTTTCTGTTTAATTAGCTATAAAATCCTATTGGTTTCTACCCCTTTTAGACATCATAAATTTCAATAGTTTCTGTTTCTTAACTTAAAACTACCCTCAAACCAACAATTTAAATTTGTCCAGTGTCTTACTTTAAAAGTAGATTCAACATAAACCTTTCTTTGTGGTAGAAGGTTCTTGTCTAAGAGCCGGTATTTAAAAAACGGACTCTTATTGTGCAGTTAATACAAGTATAGTAGAAAATCAAGCTGACACTGCTTAGCCCTGGAGATGTTTTCTAGACATAACTTTCAAATACATTCCTGTTAGGCTTGGCTTCTAAGCAGATTTCTTCAAAAGTAGAAGGCAGGAAAAAATTCTGATTCCTTGAGAAGTAGCTGTTTCATCTCTTCTTTCACGCTTTCCGTTGCTCTTGCTTCTCGCTCCCTTCGCTGTGCGGCAGCGCTCACTGGTGGCAAGGACTGCCGTTTCCCGGTCTCTTCTATTGCAAGTAATAAACTTAGCACCTAGCCTGTGTCTTCATCTTCAAAGCACTTGGTAAACATTAAATAATTAATCCCCACAACACATTTGGGAGGTAGGCGCACATTATTATCATCACGACAAAACTGGAGGCTCCCTTAAATTAAATAAGTCGCCTGAGGCTACAATCAAGTTACTATCAGAGCTGGAATTAGCTGCTGCTTGGCAACCTCATTCGAAGACCTCACCACTGCCCCCTGTGCCCTGATAAGAACCTGTGGGTGAAGTGAAGGTTCCTGTGGCCAGGATTCTCACCTGGCCCTGCTTGGTTAGCTCACTACACATGTGTGGGCAACAAGTTGCTACTGACTCTGTATAAAGAGCTCTGCCCAGTGCTCTGGGCAACACGGTGGTATGGCTGTAAGACTGCCAGAGAGCAGTGCCAAGGACAGAGCCTGAGATGGCTGTGCGAGCAGAGAGGCCCAGAGGCAGAGACTGCCTTGCTGCATGCAGACTCGCTCTGAGTAAGTGGACAGGATTCTGGTGATTGACCTGCCACCATGGAAATAAAGTTGGGTATAACCCTTTCACCTGAAGAACGTTCTACTGCCATTTCTTCGGTCACATTGAATCCATAGTAAACTTGCCCAGGGCTGAAGCCCATTGGCAGGACAGAACCCAAGTCCACTTTCTGCACAATTTTCATTGGATAAACAGTGTTTTGCAAATATAATTTGTATTTTGGACATGACAAATTCAAATTTAAAAATAATGCTATGAAATAAATTATATTTCAGCTTGCTCTAAGTAACCAAAGGATTTCAGCTTTAACAAAAGATCAGATGACATCTATTCGGGAAGGAAATGATGCTATCTTGAGCAAGTTAATAGGTCTGTATTTCAAAAATCCTGTTTTTAAAATGGGATATAACATATTTTTACCATAAAGACTAGAATGGACTTTGGCAAGAGCAGTGGACATGCACTTAGAAAATACTTAGTAAAGTTTAAAAATGAAAGAATAATCTTCACTAACACTTGCTGAACACCAAGTCCTTGCTAAGAATTGTATGCGGCAAAGAATTAATCAGTCTAAACCTCATGGGCTCAGGCAATAGTCTTATTAATATTTGCTCATAAGTAGCTGTAGTTGTACATGCTAATAAAATCCCCAAATGAAGTGCATGTCATTACTCCCGCACTCTTTACACTCAGTATCCCAAAATGTATATGTTCTGTATTTCCCAAGTTAAGTTGCTCTACATGACAGAGCCGTGCCCTAACACTTATCACAGAATTAGCAGAATTTTGCCCTCATCATGTACAGCTGATAAACAGCCTTTGGTGAGCTGAACTCATGTTGATGGTCTGCTAATTGGCCAGTTAGATTCATTTGGTGTTGCCAAACCTCTAAACAAAATAAGGTTAATTGGAATCAGGAATGGATCAGTGACCTCGGTACTGTTTAGCAGTTCTCTTCAACTTATTACTTTGTTCTTGCACAACAGAAGTGCCACTCGTGCTCTCTGTCTGCCTCTATAGTGACTATGTCTTCTTTCAAAATGTTTAAAAATTAATTATTGAAGGACAAATGGCAAATCACATCACAACAGGATCAACACCTCTAAGAAACACCTTGCGAATGTCATTTTCATGTAGCATTTCCAAATATCTCTGTATAATCCCCCAGGACTTCTCATTTTGTTCTTTGGAGTCCTCTTTGGTAGAACAGGACCCAGGCCTGGAAAGGACCTCAATGCATCAAGTTGATCTAGCTCCCAGTCTGATATGATATGAAATCCATTCTACAAATTAAGAAACGGAACCCTGAGTGGGATCACAGATTTCCCCAAATTTCTATACTTAAGGCATTAACTTGATCTTCTGCTTCATGATTAAGTCACTTCCAACTGTGCCATGTTGCTTCCATACTATTTCTAATAGCTAATATTTATTTGACACTCACCACATTCTAAGCAATAGTGATGTGCTTTGCATGCATTACATCAATGAATTCTTACAACAAGCTTTATTCCCACTTTCTAAGGAGGAAACAACCTTCACTGAATTAACCTGATTGCAAGGTCCCTACTACATATTAAATAACATTTACTCAACAAAGAGAAATCTGTAAGCAATTGCAGAATCCACCTCCTGATAACTACCACTATGGATTAAAGTCGTAACTTTGAGAGACAGCTCCATGGTTTAGGAAAATGGTATACATCCTATTCAGCTCTCAGCAATGAAGAATGGAATGAGCATTAATACCCATCAGAGTCCCACTATATAACATGTTCTTACAGTCCCAGATTCACTGAAAAAATAAGTGATGAACACATACGAAAAGATGAGGATTATTTTATTAACATCAGAAGTGAGAATTTTTTAAATTATTGAGGTAATTATGGTTCAGTTGGTCTTTCTGGCAGAAAAAAGGCAAGTATGCACAACAATAAATATGATTATAAATGTGTAATGGGGCACCATATATATTCAAGACTCCCCTCTTTGGCACTGTGTTACTCTGTTCTCACTGCTCTCCTCTAGCATTTCCCTATCTCCTTCTGTAGGGAAATTGCAGTTACCATTGCCAGGATGCTCACCCGACCCACTGCATGTGTGCAATGTTATCTCATGCTTATGTAATACTTGGTGTCCTGCACAGGCGCATGCTTACACATGTGCTGGCTCTGTGTTGCTATGCAAACACCTCCGCCCAGTGCTCTGTGCAGACTGTGGGTTGTGGATCACAGACTTGTTGCATGTGGATGCAGCAGATGTAACCTTAGCACTCAACTAGCCACTACAAGAATAAAACTGGGTATGAGCTCTTTTCCCAACACTCTGTTACCATTTTTAAGTCTCACTGAATCCAGAGCATAGTCAGAAGGATTCACTGCAGACTGAAAGGATTCACTCCTGAGAAAGTGGGAATAAAGCTTGTTGTAAGAATTCCCATGAGCTGCCCTCATGGGAGGGGCGACTCAGCTGGCTTCCCCTATGGGTGGGGGAATACTGCAGGATGCCCCATGGGTGAGGAGATACTTGGGTATTCCCCAATGGGCATGTGATCCAAGGGAAATCCTCCTAGAGGTGTGGGCCCCTCCCCAGGACTGGGGGAAAGTGGAGGTGATACCTAAGGTAGTGGTGGAGGTCCTCCACAAAATAGGGAAATCCTTGCAGAAACAGTGCCCATATGGCAGGGGAGCCATGGGTTGGCTATTTTTCACAGTGTTAAAAAAGGCTGTAAATGCAAAGGACATGCTCCTGTGAGAAACACAAAAAGAGGCAGCACAAGAACACAAGATGCAAGGCACTGTGGAGAAGGTAAAAGATATGCTGGTGACTGATATGGTAGTGCTTTGCATGGTGGGAAGAGAGCTGCCATCAGTCCCAGAAGGGGTGGAAGATACGTTGGAAGAGGACAAGGAGGTGAAGGTGGCATCAGCAACACCAACCTCTCCTCTATTGAAATCCTACCCAATTGTAGTCAAGAAAATAAAGACATAGCAACCATGGGTTCCTCTGGGAGAGATGCAGCCCCCTCCCCAGGTCATGGAGCACTCCACATTGCATCCGTATATATAGACGGAGCTGGTGGATTTGGCCTCCCAGTTTTGGCAGAAACCCTCACAGAGTCCATATCAGCCTGGCTCCTGCACCTATGGGATGTAGGGGTGGATGGTACCCTTCAGTCTGTATCAGAGATGGGAAAGCTAGCTTCCCTGACAATTCATCCTGCCTTGTGACAGCAATTGCAGAATGCACACCAGACCCCAGGTAACCATTCACTGCTTGAATGGGTGATGGCTGCCCTTCACCCTGCATGGCCTAGTCAGGGTGACTTACCATCTTCCCCTGCTAGATGGAAGATGTATGCCAAGCTGCAACAGGTGTTACAGGAGCTGGGCATGAAAAATGCCTTTTAAATCCCAGGAAATTATGACCCGGATGAAGAGCCATTTACCACAGAGATGATGGATACAGTGCAGGAAATGGCTCCCCGTCCCTCTTTGGACCCTTAGTAGCCATTTTTGCCCCTCACATAGGGCAGCCCATAATTTCAGTTACCAGTACTGTGGCAGATTTGGAGGAGGCTTAAGTGATACAGGCACACAAGGCAGTGTAGTTCACTACTGAGATGAAAGGCTTAAAGGGCCCTGTGAAGGTCATAAGGACCCAGATGTGGATTGATTTGAGAGAGGCAGGAGCAAATAAAGGCAGAAGCAAATAAACCATCCAAATAAAGTAAAATAAAATCTTACTGGTGTTGTGGCAACAACTGACATTAGAGCAGTGGTTTTGGCTGCTGGCTAAGAAGAGGACAAAGAAATGGCAGCTGGAGACAAAGCCACAAGTCTGGCCTGTGTGCCTGAAAGACTTCCTGTTGAAGAGTGAACAGACCTCACCTGGACCCTCACAGGAACTTGACTGGGCAATACAGCTTGACTGAGGGGAGGGTCCAGGTGTCAGCCTTGAGGAACCAGGTGGGGACTGAAGGCTACATGTTGAAATATCAATTCATTGGTCCCCAGTGAATATACAATGTGTTTTGGCTCTTGTAGGCACAGGAGCCAAATGCTCACTGATTTATGGCAACCCTGAGCAGTTTTCCGGGACCCCCACTGTTGGTGGATATGGGGATAGGCTATCAAAGTGAAACAAGCCTGAATACCCTTAGGAATAGGGTGTCTACCCACAAAGAAGTATACTGTGTATATCTCTCCCATTCCCAGATATATTTTGGGGATAGATATCCTGCAGGGCCTATGGTTACAGACCCCTGCAGGTGAGTTCAGATAGAGGATACATGTGATGAAGGTAGTTCTGAGGGGACATGCTCAGCACCCACTGATAGCTTGGCCTGTGCCTTCGCGGCTGACTGATACCAACAATACAAATTGCCTAGAAGGCATAAAGAAATTGGAGAAACCCTCTAGGATTTGGAGAAGGTAGGTATTATAAAGCTCATTCATAGCCCTTTCAGTTCCCCAATGTGGCCAGTAAAAAAAGCCAGATGGCTCCTGGCATATGACCATGGATTACAGAGAACTGAATAAAGTCATACCCCCTCTGCATGCTGCTGTCCCCTCTATAGCAGCCTTTATGGGCACCCTCAGTCATGAACTAGGGATGTATCATTATGTTGTGGACCTCACTAATGCTTTCTTCTCTATTGACATAGCACAGGAAAATCAGGAACAGTTTACCTTCATGTGAGAAGGCCAGCAATGGACTTTAACTGTCCTTCCACAGTCATACCTCCACAGTCCCACCATCTGTCATGGACTTGTAGCCCAGGACCTGGCAGTGTGGGAGAAACTGCCAACTACATCTGTACCATTATACTAATGATTTCATGCTTACTTCTGTTTCTCTTCCAGACCTAGAAGGTGCAGCACCTAGACTGCTGCAACATCTACAGGAGAAAGGATGGGCTGTGAACAGTACCAAGGTTCAGGACCTGGTTTGTCACAGTCAAATTCTTGGGAGTTGTCTGGTAAGGTAAGACCAAAGTTATTGCAGAAGCAGTCATATATAAAGTTCAGGCCTTTCCTACACCTACAACTGTAACACTATTTTAAGAGTTTGGGGGTCTTTTAGGCAACTAGAGAGTGATTATCCCACACTTGGCATGAATTCTGAAGGCCTTTTACTGTTTGGTATGAAAGGGCATCAGGTGGGAGTGGGGTGAGACATGTGTTTCTGCCTTTGCTGCTGCAAAATGGATGGTGAAGGCCATGCAGGCCTTGAGTGTGATAGACCTGGCAAGGCCCTGTGAGCTGGATGTTCATGTGACCAAAGATGGTTACAGCTGGGGCCTCTGGCAGAGGCTTGGACAAACTTGCCAACTTAATGGATTCTGGTCACAACTCTGGAGAGGAGCAGAGATATAATACACCTTAATAAAGAAACAATTGGCTGCCATGTAATGTGCCTTGCTGGCTACAGAGCCCATAACTGGAACAGCCCCAGTAAAGGTAAAAACCACATATCCCATTGTGGGGGATACAAGATTGTACCCAAAAACCACTGAATAACATGGCACAGATGCCTATACTGGCCAAATGGGCTGATACCTACAGCAGTGCAGAGCCTTCTCTACTAGCCCCTTGAATGGAGAACTCCAGTGCTTTTTGGGGCCAGTCACATATACCAGTGAAAGGCAGGCAGAACTTGTTTTAGAGCCACCAGTAGCTGAGAGCCCTTGTCAGGAGGGAAAAGCCCTTATTCCCAAAGACCCATGTTATACAGATGACTCCAGTCATGGGCAGCCGCTGAAATGGAGGGCTGTAGCAGAGTTGGAAGCAGTGTGGCTTGTGATCAGCCAGGAGCCCACCCTATAGTTGTCTGCACTGACAGCTGGGCTGTCTATCAGGGGCTGACCCTGTGGCTACTAACCTGGTACCAGGCCAGCTGGATGGTTGGTCACTGACTCCTTCGAGGCCAAGAATTGTGGCAAGACTTATGGGCCTGTGGCCAAATTAAAACAGTTACAGTATATCACGTGACAGGCCATTTGCCACTGGCATCTCCAGGAAATGATGAAGCAGATGAATTGGCCGAGGTATACTGGCTAGAAGGAAAGCCTGCTTCTGATGTGGCCCAATGGTTACATCAACATTGATTGCATGCAGGGCAGACAAAATGTGATCTGTAGCCTGTGGGTAGGACCTGCCTTTGACCATTGAAGAAGTCAGCAGAGTCCAGCAGGAATGCATTGCGTGCTCTAAAAGGGACTTACACAAAGCCCCACAGCAATCTGGGATGATAGCCAAGGGCTGATTCCCCTTGTCAGGTATACTGGGCCTGTGCCCTTATCAGAGGGGATCGATATGTCATGGCTGTGTGGACACAGCTACTGGACTTCTGGTTGCTTTTTCCGCATGTTCCATGGACCAGCAAATGACCAAAAGAGGTCTAGAGTGTCTCTTTGCAGCCTCTAGCCTACCACAGGTAATTGAAAGTGGTCAAGGTACCCATTTTATTGGACACGCACTACAAGAATGGGTGCAAAATTAGGAATAAAGTGGAAGTTTCATGTATCATATAATTCTGCCCGGGCAGGCATGATAGAGAGGTACAATGGATTGTTAAAATCTGGCCTGAAATCAGATACTGATCATCTACAGGGATGGTCAGTCTGCTTATGACCAGTGCTATGGCATTTTAATGAGAAGTTCCAGAAGGGGGCATTGAGCCCCATAGACATGCTAGCACACATTGCTGCCTCCCCTATACAACTGCAAATACAAACAAAGGAGGAATTGTTGAAGCTGAGGTTTAGAGACCAGAATAATATTTTACTTCAAGCACCAATCACAATAAACCCTGGAGACTCTGTGAATGGACTTGGCCTTGGACATTTTGACACATCTACCAGCAATGGCTGGCTCTCCTGGCATCTGGGGACAAGTCCTGGAGGCTGGCCCCCTGTGTATTCCCGGAGCAATAGTAGAGTAGCCCCATAGACCATGGCAGTGTACCCTAAATGGCCAGAAGGTAAGAGGATCTTGCCAGGAAATTTTGTTTTATCTTCATGGCCAATGCAGGCACCTCCAGTAGCATTATACATAGGCCCCCTTAGCAACCCCCACAGGGAGAAGGGTAATGGCATGATATACTGGACCCAGATGGGACCCCCTTCCTGCCATGGTCCTTTCACAGGACCACTCCCTTGCATGCATCCTACCTGATGGACAAGATTTGCCTGTGTTGGTGGCATTAAAATATGTCTTATCATCCTTAAGGCTAATCTCCTCTAATGTCTTTGTAGATTGGGCACACATCCTAGCAAAAACTGCTAACACGTCTGTTTGCTAGGTATGCACAGTGCTCCCTACCAGTTCTGCTGCTGGCCTCCCATGGAAAGTGCAAGTCATGAACTTATCTGGAAATGGTGTGAACACAGCTAGAATGACCACTTGGTGGCAACTGATCTCATGCTTGAGG
This sequence comes from Manis pentadactyla, assembly GCF_030020395.1. Classification (NCBI taxonomy): domain Eukaryota; kingdom Metazoa; phylum Chordata; class Mammalia; order Pholidota; family Manidae; genus Manis; species Manis pentadactyla. Next base: position 39,014,615 of record NC_080023.1, read on the forward strand.
ACGACTATCATCATCATTTCTGTTGTTACTTGTATCCTAGTATATTGTTGTAGCCTCTAACACTGTTGTGGAATCTGGTTTACAGTGTTCCAGCATTCTTGCACAGGGATCACTGTGGAAGACTGAGGGCACACAGACTGTGAGGCAAGAATCCTGAAGTGGTGAGGTATAGGTAAAACGGAAGTTACCATTGCCAGGATGCTCCCCTGACCCACTACACACATGCAATGCTATCTCATGCTCATGTAATACTTGGCGTCTTGTGCAGATGCATGCTTATATGTGTGTTGGCAGTGAGCCATTAGTGTCTGTTTTGCTATGTAAAGACCTCTGCCCAGTTCTCTATATGGATTGTGGATTGTGGATCACAGGCTTGCTGCATGCGGATAAAGCAGATGTAATCTAACCACTCAACCAGCCACCACAAGAATAAAGCTGTGTATGAGCTCTTTTCCCAAATGCTGTGTTGTCATTTTTTGATCTCATCCAAACCATAGTGAACTTGCCCAGAGCTGAAGCAGTGTTACACCTTCACTAACATCTCTCCCCGAAGTTCTCTTTTCAAACACCTCAGCACCCCCAGTACTTCTCAAGGGCATTAAATTAGTAAGAAAGAATAATAAGGTGTCAGCCTATAATCTTCTCTGCCCCTAATCGTTCCCTTTTCCTCTATAGCCTGCTGTATTAATGACAGGATTTCCAGAAGTAGTGGACTGATATTTGCTGCACAGAACCCTAGTATTGTGGGTTTCTTACAGTTATTTCTTAAGTTTTCCCAGAATGTAAAAATGTATAAAATACCAAGTAAGTTTGTTTGCTTACTTATTCTTGAATATATCCTATCATCTTTCTGGCCAAACCAAGTATTATGCATCTTTTGAAAAGTTTTTATGCTAAAATTAAGAAGTTATTAGGGTAATCAGAAGATCCTCAATGTCCACAAAATTTAAAATTTGTAAAGCTTCTGTCTTAAGGCATGATTCTCAAACTTCATGTGCATGAGAATCAACTAGGACTGTGATTAAAATTGTAGAAATTTCTGAGCCCCATACATCCAAGAGTTTTAATAAATCTGGTGCATGCCTAGAAGTGCCAGGTTTTGGGGTGAACTTGAGAGGTTTTACTTACTGAGAAGACTTATAAATACTTTGATTTTTAAAATTAATAATCATTTTATTAAAGTAATGAATTCAGAAATCCCAATTTCCCTTAAATTTTTTAAAATAGCTTTGTGGAAGTATAATTGACATATAAGAAGTTGCATTTATTTAAATTGTGTATTTGATAAGTTTTGGCATCTGTATACACCCTATGCACCCATGAAACTATTACCACAATCAAGATAATGACCAAATTCTACATCCCCCAGATTTCTTTATTCCCATTTATAATCCTTCTTTTCTCCCCTCTCTGAACATCTCTCCCATTCTTAGGCAATCACTGGTTTGCTTTCAGTCACTAGATATTACTGATATTTGTAGAATTTTATATGAATGGAGTCACATAGATTATTATTTTTTTACTTTTTAGAGGGAGAGATGTCTGACTTTTTTCATTTGGAATAATTTTGAGATTCATTCATATTTTGCATATATTGATCATTCCTTCTTTTGCTAAGTAATGTCACATTATGTGAATACATCAAAATCTGTGCATTTGTCATGAGATTGTCATCCCTTTGTCATTTTGGGATTATATTCAGATTTTGGCTGTTACAAATAAAGCTGAGATAAACATATGTGTACAAGTCTTTGCATATACGTAAGCTTTCATTCATTTTGTGCAAATACCTAAAAGTATAACAGCAGAGTCATGTGGCAAGTATGTTTTTTATGACATTGTGAAATTGTTTTCCAAAGTGGTTGTATGATTTCACATTCCTATTAGTGTGTGAGAGGTCCCATTTCACATCCTTGCCAACACTTGGTGTGGCCAATCTTTTAAATTACAGATAAATTCTAATTCTAATAAGCATACAGGAGCTTCTCACTGTGGTTTCAATTTGCATCTCCCTATGACTAATAATATTGTGGATTTTTCCATGAACTTATATACCATCTGCATCTCATCTTTAGTGAAGTATCAGTTCAAATTTTTTGTACATATTTAATTAGGTTATTAACTATAGATCTCTCCAACATATCAATTATCATGACAAGAAGATTCCCTTCAATTTCTAATTTTCTGGTAGTTTTTATTAGGAATCAATTTTAATTTTCATGAATTGTTTTCTTGCTCCTTATCTAATAACTTAGGGTCCGGAACTTAATGTCATTCTGGAGCAGTTTTGATTGTGTTTTCTTCATATTATGGCATTATGGTTAGTATTCCCCAGTTCATTAGCATATATAGTGATTTTTGATTCATAAAATTATGAATTTTATCCTTATGATGTTGAATATGTTTTTAATTACAGTAAAATTCTTGAGCTGTGTTATGGAAAGCAACTAGGTTACTTGGAAATAATCCAATCCTTTTAGGGATGCTTTAAGATTTGTTTGGCAGAACCAGGGTTAATTTTTCCCCACTAATGATATAAGAACCTTCTTAGAAACCATTAAAATTTTTAAGTCAATTCACAGTCCTATTCTGTAGTTATGAATACAGTGAATATTTAACTGTCACTTTAAAAGTAGGTTTTAATTAATATTTTTGACCAATTTATATTTAGCCGTCCAGAACATTTAATCTGCATTTATCATTTTAAACAGGTTGTTATATGTAATATAACTATCTGAGAACATTCTAACTGGTGCACATGTTGGTGTGCAAATTGATGCACATATTGGTATTCATATTGGAGTACATATCATTACACATATTGGTGGACATATTGGTTTTCATATTGGTGTGCATATTGCTGTTCTGTGCAGGGATTACAAAGCTTATTATCTCTTCAAACCTCAGGATGCTGAGTGGGTTCTTGGATGCCTGGAGCTCCTGCATCCACATGTGCATATAAAAGAGTGGTAAGAACTCTTGTAACAAATTAAAATCTCACAAATTCTTGAGTAATTATTTTATATCTATTAGTATGCTTCTAAATATAGTAAATATTAAAAATTTAAATCATTCATACATTGTTTTCAAACAGTAGAATAATCATTTTCAAATTAAAATCACAATCTAGAATTAAAATTTTCTTTAAATATTTTAAATTGAAATTACAGCCTAGAAACAATAATATACTACAAATAAATAAACAGTACACTTTACCAAAATACACAGAATTTCTTGCTTAACATAAAAGTACTTACACTGTATGTTTGATTTTCTTTATCTGTTAACCTTTGATAAAAAAACATGCGCCCAATAAAGAAATCATTATACTTTCCCAGGCAAACTGGAATCACCGTGTCTGAAATGTGAGGTGTGTATGGACTAAATAAAGGTTTGGCAGGGACCTGGGAAATAGGTTTCCCTTCCCTTTAGTTTCTTTTCTTTTCTTTTTTCCCCCAGACAAAACTGGAAAATTCTGAAGCCTGTATGCTCACTAAATATTTACAAAGATATTTGGTCTTAAAGTGGTCACACCGCATATTCACGTTATGTATTAGACTAATTAGTTCATCTGACTCAAACTTCCCACCTATTCATTCAGCTCTAACTAATTCTCTTCTTCATTTGCATTTCTTTGGCTGTCCTTCAAACATTTTATTGTCTTCTGATCTATTATTATAATGGTGTTCCCTTGAATAGCTCAAGCAATGCTTCTGAATTTTTAATTTTACCATCTTAACTATGTAGATGGAATTACATATTCTTTTCTTCTTTTTCTTTGGTCTGACAGTACCACAGATTTTACATATATTTTAAATTAGTTTCTAATGGTTTTGAGTGACATCCTGGCTTTGTTCAACTCTAGGGCACTACAGGTAAACCATACTAACAATATTGCCCAAGAAACTACACATTTTAAAAAGTATTAACCAATGTTTCTCTATGTGTTTTTCCTGATGTTTCCTGATTGAACTTTAAGGTAACTATGCATTAAACTCTAAAAAATACTGTTGATTCCGTATTGCAATAATATAAGTTGCTACTTTTATATATTTAATACAAATACTTTAATTGAATTATCTTTGTGACCTTTTATATAAAAAATTTTCAACTATAATCAACACTGTACAAGGATGTTAAACAATCATTGCAAAACACATATACCCCTTTTGCAGTTGTGAAAAAAGATCAATAATAATGACAGTGAATATTACATTCCATTTGTGGGTAAAATTGCAATAATTGCAGAATATCATGCCTAGCTTTAGTGCACCTGCATATCAATAGGTGTTTCCAAGGGGTGGAAAGAATTAGTCTATCTACATACCAATAGGTAATTACAAGGGCAGGCATGAGAGGGTTTATCTGGACCAACTGTTGGGTGGAGCTCTCTCTTCTGCTGCAGCTGGGTGGAGAGAGACGGGCATGACTCCTTGTAGGAAATAAAAGGGTTCCTTAACTTTATTTCTCCCTTTGACTGATCTTGGTTTTAGAGGTATTTTGCTCCAGGATTTTCCCCCCAAAGCTACAATATTCCATGACAAACTAGGTTTTATCACCAAATTATCCTAAATGCAAGAAGCTAGAATTAATGGGGCATTATGATCTGGGCTATAGAAAAGTCATTAGTATATTTGCTAATGTGCTCTAATGTTTATTTATATTCCTTTTGTTAGGCAGAAAGGGAGACATGAGGAGGTAGAAAGAGAATAAAGCCAGTAAAGCCCACTAAAGGGACTCAGATAGTTAACCAGATAAAACCAGAGAGCTAGAAAAGACACACAGAGTTAATTAGTTAATTAGTTGAAGTTTCAAAGGCCAGGAGTGAGTTGAAATGTCCAGATATTCCACAAATGAAAAACAATTCCCCAGATAAAGAAAAATCAATCAAGGGATTCACTGCCCTACCTCATGAGGTAGAGCAGGGAAATGCAACAAAGATCATGTCATTGTAAAATCTACTTAGCCTGCAAAAAAGGACCAGCTTATCTATATACTGTTCTTCTTCCAGCCCCTTCATCAGTTTAACTTCATAACCAGGACAGGAGATAGACCTCCAAAGTATAAATAAATTTATGTGGATAAAGAATGCTGAGATCTGGACCAACACAGTCACCTAAATTCTTAAGACAAAACTTCAAAGGAATTATAAATCACCTGTCTACTTCATGGTTTATGCTGATGCTTACCCAAAAGGCCCTATAAAACCCCAAACCCTAAACCCTTAAACATGCCTCCTGAAGTTGCCTGCACTCCTCTTTCTTTGAATGTGTACCTTTTGCCTTAAATAAAGACTTCTTACTGCTCAACTTACTACATTTTGTCTTTGGGATCTTCCAGTGGTAAGTATCTTTGTTACTTTGCTATTTCACTCTATTCTCCAGACTTAAGCACAAGTTTTCACTCTGTCTATGTCCTACTCCATACAAGCAGGGAAGGGCTAGTGAGAGCTCTGATTTGAGCTTGCAAGTTCCTGTCACCTGGGTGACCTGGACAGGACTGCAGCTGTATGATCATGCTCTTTAGCAGTCTACCTGAAAATCTCCTTTCTTTGCTTTGGGAAATTCCCAGAACATAATCTCACTCCATCCAGTGCTCTACAGCTCCCCCAAATACTGGGGTGGTAGGAAATTTGTTCCCACACCATGCAGATTCAAGTGGACACTAGATGCCGGGTGACCTTGGCTTCAGGAGTTGGCAAGGAATCTTCCCTGTGCCGAGTAGGAGTTCAGTAGGTTTCCCTTTCCTCCCTCTGTTCTTCCTCACTCTCTGCTGTTGGCAAGGTAGCGGCCATTTCCTGCTATTCCCACTTTAGAGACTTCCTTCCACTCTGACTTCCCTCTGTCTCCAAACTGAATTTCTTCCCAACACTTTCACCTAAACAGAGCCCAGAATTTTCATTGTATCTCTAAAACATAGCTAGATAGGAGTCCATGACAAGGAAGTCAGTCTGTGTTGATTTTTCTTAGAGTACAACCCATGTCCTAATGATGACTCTATACCATTCTTAATCATGCCTTTACCTGTTAGAAGCTAAGGGAATTAATAATGGATATGGCCACTAAAAATAAATACTGAACAAGATTATCTTCTAGTGGTGAGCTCCCAGTATCTGTTTCTCAAATACTCACAAGATCACCTAAAAGAAAGAGATAATGCATATCTTGATAACTGCTCATTGAAATGGCTTGTAGATATTTTCAAGAATTAAAAATATATCTTGACTTTTCAGGCAATGTGTACATTAAGTGTCTCATCTTTCATGAATTTGCAAAAGATATTACTGAAAAGAATAGGTTTTTTGGGAGAGTGGACTGGGGTTATTTTGTTTTACTGATATTCTCCTCCTTCTTTCTCCATATAACTGCTTCTTTCTAAGGTAGAACAAAAGTATAGAGAAAACTTCTCTCTCGTTTGTTTATCCAGTGCAAAGCAAGACACTAGCAACTTGACATCAAATGAGCACCCAAATGTATTCTGTAGCTGTACTTTTTAATAGAATCACTGATTTTAGAAACTACCACTTTAATAATTAATATTTATTATGTTACCAACCTTGTAAGTAATTTCTTGGGTGACTACCAAAAAATTTAGTTATGGTAGAATATACCAAAGGTATAGATTCATTCCTGGAGTGTCTGTGTCATGCATGTGGCAGGGGGCAGTGTCTTTCATGTTTGAAAATACTGGATACTTTAACTTTGTTCATTGATCTAACAATTTTTAATTGAGTATCTTCTATACAAAGTATTCTGTAGGATTCTGAGGTGTGAAAGTATTAAAAAGCCAGTCACTTGCCTCAGGGCCATGTTATCTAGAGAAGACAAAGGGAAAAAATCTGGAAAAGTGAAGAATAAATGCACTGTGTAATTAAATTCCAAATAAGCAGAAGAGCCATAATTCAATTTTGTTTTTGCTCCTGCAATTTGAGCAAAATGGGTGGCTATGAAATAACTTAAATGATTAACCAAACACACAAACAAAATAAACTGGATAATGTTAGGCTGGAGAAAGGAAAAACAAGGACATGCAAACAGAACAGAGAGATGCCATAGGGGGAGAACAGACCAGACCCCAAAGTCCGTGCCGTATATGGAAAGGGGACAGCTCTCCCTGAATTCCATCCTGATGTGCCAACTAAGACCCGGATGTCAGCCTCCTCCCTCTTGGAAGGAAAAAAGTTTCTAGTTGACTATTATGTCACCTTTAGCCAATCATACCTCTCCACACCCCCCTAAGATAGCTTGCCCACTCCTCCCCCTCCTAATCCCTTATAAGCGCCCCACCTCCCTAACTGGGCGTGACTTCTCCGGCTTGTAGTACCCAGGCCGCGAGAACATCACCCGGGGGTGGTATTTAAATAAATTACCTGGCCCTTTGTTGCCTCTCTTTGCCTGCTTATTCCAGCTAGAATTTATCTTACAGATAATATTCCTCAAAATAATCTTTTAATAGGTACTACACTTCAGCAACTTTTCGAATTCCTTTTTTTTTTGAGGGAGAAGGGGATTCTCCAGGGATACCTTACAAAATTAGTTTCATTATTCTATGCTTATATTTTACGGTCAAATTAGTATTACTCAAGCTATTCAAATGATTTTGCTTTAAGAATCAGGCAGGACCTGTGGCCTTGGACAAATTATTTTAACTCCTCTAACCCTATTTCCTCAACTAAGAAGTGCTATCAGGAAAATAGATATGAGCGGGATGGAAGGAGAATAAAGTCAGTAAAGCCCAACAGAAAAGACTCAGAGTTAGAGTTAATCAGTTAAAGCTCCAAAGGTCAGGAGCAACTTGGCCTTGAATGTTAGCTTAAGAGGAAAGGTTAAAAAAGAAGTATATTTAGTCTTCATAAATACTACAAATGCATGTGAAGACTAAATATGATAATGTTGATTAAACATTCAGTACAGTGCTTACTAGAGGTAGTAGATAGTAGGTAGTAGGTGCTTGTAACTCTGGGGAGAAAATGTGTTCCCAGCCCGGGACAAATAAACCAGGGAAACCTGTGAAGCTGAAAGCAGTCAAAGGGAAAATAGAGTGGGAGAAACCTGTCCATTGCTTTCGACTATCCTGGCTTCTCTCATCTACTCCTGCAGAGCAGCGTCTCTGTCCATCCTGGCTGCACTGTGGGGAGAAGAGCTTGTTCCCACCCCTTGTAATCACCTACTGATAGGGAGATGGTCTAAGGAGAGAACAGCTTCTCTCCACCCCTTATAAGCACCTATTGATATGGAGATGGACTAAGGCCAGGCAAGATATTCTGGAAAAAATTGCAATTTTAGTCACAGTGTTCAATCAACAATAATTGTTATTACTATTTTTATTTCACAGTTTTCAAAAATTATGTGCCTTAAAATGCATTCCTGAAAAAGTGATTTTCCTAGAAAAGATGTATAAAATTTTTAGGTAATTCCTAAAGAGGAAATCTGAAAGTCTGATTATTGGCAGCTTTGTGAAAATAAGTTCGTTGCATTTCTGAGACACCTGCTTCCAAGGAGGAGAATGGTTTTGTTTGTATTCAATATTTTTTAGAACATCTGAGATAATACTAAGCATAAATGATTATTTAAATTGTCTTGGCATTATGCCTGAATGCACTGGAAAGTTAACTTGATGCTTCTGTGAGGTGACTGGAGAGTCAGTAAAATAGCTATCTAGCCCATAACCAAGGCATTATATATCATGTAAATGATTCCCAAACTCTCGCTCAATCCTGGAACTCCAGACCCTTATGTACATGTGACTATCATATATTACCACATGAATAGCCTATAGGTATCTCCAACACTACCTCTCCAACTCTGGACTAATCTTCCCCATTCTTCTTGCAGATCTGCCCTTTCATATCTGATGCAGGCTTTATTCTAGTGCTCTACTGCAGAAGCTCTAGAGTCACTCCAGGTTTTTCTTAATATCTGTGTCCTATTAATCATCAAGTCATTTTACTGTTCTGTGCATCATCAAGCCATCATTCTACTTACTTATTCATTCAAGGAATGGTATTCAAACACCAGAATTCTTCCAGATTCTTCTTCATTCATACTACAGGACTTTGAGCCAAGCTCACCATACTTACCACTGCTGTCTCCTCAAAGGTGTCCCTTGTTCCCTTCTCCCTCATCCAATATATGTCAACTCTGCCTCCTTTATAACACAAAAGCCATGTCATTCACAGATCTCATGCATGTCCATGTTTCAAAATTCAGCTTATGTCGTTTCTCATGGACTATGTGAACATGCTATCAATGGAACTGCATTTTGAAATGATTTCTGTTTGGTGGAATGGGTTTCATTTAAATATCCATGCTTTCTTGTTTATAGATCCATTAAGACCAAACAGCGTTATCTGTTAGAAACTTGACTCTGAGAGCAAGGTGAATTTTGAATTCAAAACAAAAAAAAAAAAAATGTGAGTTTATATATGGTTTTGTTTAGATACTATGTGAAGTAAATTGTATCACAGAGCAATTTAACATTGAGATAATATAAATTCATTAAAACTAATTTTTTAAAGCAATACTTCTAACAAAACTAGGAAATAATTATAACCAAAGTGCCTTCGATCTAGATCAGAGTTTCTCAACCTCAGCACCATTGATATTTGGGGCCAGATAAGCTTTTGTTGTGGGTGGGAAGGTGGGCTGGGCTTTCCCATGCCCTGTAGGACATTTAATAGAATCTCTGACCTATCCTCACTAAATGCCAGTAGCATCCTCTTCCCCAATTCATTATAACCAAAAACGTCTCCAGATATTGCCAAATGTACCCTCAAGGCAAAAATCACTCCCAGATGAGAACTACTGGCCTAGATAGTCCCAAGTTCTCCTGGTTTCCAGGACTACCTGTTGAATACCCAAATAAATATCCTCAGCTCTCATCCGGTGAAAGGTAGGGTCTACTTGGTAGTGGGGCTGATACCAGGGTTCTTGCTTGCAGAGTCGAAGAATGAACTTAGCAAACACCCAAGGTAGGAGAGCCAGGGAGAGGCTTTTATTTAGAGATACAGTGAGAGGACAGAGCTCCTGGCTCATGCCAGGAGGGAACAAGAGAGCCCGGGGTAGTGTGATGTCTAGGGGATTTATAGGCAGTTGAGAATTTTTGGGAATTGAGGGCTTAGGGTGTGGACTTGTACCACCTGCCCTGTCCTCAAGGTGGGCTGGGTTGTTGTCTGTTTGCTAGGGCTCTTTAAGGTGAAGTCACAGATTATGCTGAGATACCCTTGCGGAACACTCAAACATTCCAGGCCAAGTTGCTCCTGGCCTTTTGACCTTTAACTGATCTCACTGAAGATATCTAGATTCCTAGTCTATTATCTTTACCCTAGAGAATTAGTGTGACTTTGACTTTGCATAATGCTGAACACAGAGTTTCAAAAGGGACTTTACATTGTTACATTGCTTTGACTATAAATATCTTGCCTTGCTTTTTCCTGAGGCCCTCACCCTACTCTGTCTAAGCCCATGGTCCCTGTCTCAGGGCTTCCAAGCAATTTTTTTTCACAAAAAAATTTCATGTTGCCATGTGGAGCAAGTATGCTTGATTGGCTTTTCACATTTCCCCATTTCAGCTTTCTTCAACTCAAAGAGGTCCATCTGGATAGATCAGGGTATTTTTCTAAATGTTAGACCTAATTGAACAGGAGATAAATTATGGCCCAGACCTAAACATTTAAATAGCATCTCCCACTATAGAACTCTCTACTTCAACTCTTGACCTTACTCCTTTCTTCTCATCTTCCAGGTCTCAGTTTAGCTGTTATCTCCAGAGAAGCTTTCTCTTACCCCCTGATTACACACCAGAGCAATTCCCTCAACTATTCTTTCCCCTGTCAGCCAGTTCTTTTCCTTCATTGCTCTTATCAGAATCCGTAACTGCATTTGCATATGTGTGTCTGGTTCTTTATTCATGTGTTTTTGCTAATCTCTGAGTACCATAGGGGCAGGTGCACATTTAGTCTTTTCATCTGCGCCTGGTGTCTAGTGCTTAATAAATGTTACTTTATTTAATTTTAAAAACTGAATGAATGCTACAGAAGACTGCAGTGGGAAAGAAGGGCACTGCAAAATATACTCAAAGATTAAATAGAGGCTTCAATGAAGAACTAGTGCGTTCAGAATATGAGTTAAATGGAGATATTCCTAAAGTGGCCTAGAGCAGGTAAGAGGAAACAACCATTCAAAGGAATTTCAATAGCAGTATGGGTGGGGCCCATCCCTTAAGCTGCAAAGCACATGGACTGAACACAGTGGTGCACGTTCTTTTCTTTGCACTAAAGTGCTAGGTTGGAAGATTCTTTTTGGCTTCAGTGAGATGTACAGGGAGATTTCTCTAACTACCTACTTAAAGTAGCAATGATAATTCTTCAAGAAACATGAATGATTGAAATTATAAACAAAAACTCTGCAGTGCAAACTATCTCTGAAATCAGTATTTAAAATTTCTCTCAAGATGTGAATAAGAAAATGTGAGAGAATAGAGAGGAGACAGAAGAAAAGGGGCAGCCTCTGGACCTCTGGACCTAGGCAGAAGCCTCAGGCTCCCTCAGACCTGAAGAGATGACAGATAAATATGCAAAAAGGCTTCTGTTCAAACACCAGTCAAGAGTCCCTCTCTGCACTCAGTGTACTTCCCAGTAGCACTGCCAATGTAAATAGATCAATGCAAAATTCTTTCCAACAGAATCATTTAATTTCAACACCAAAAATAATATCTACTCTAAAAATAAATGTTTGCTTTAGGAGTCCCCACATATATACTGTCGGAAAAGAAGAAATTTCCTCTACCCCTCAAGGTTCTTCTAGCTGGTCTAAGAACCAAATTGACACAAGAGAGATTAACAGGAGAAAAAAACGAAGTTTACTTATGTACTTATGGGGAATCCATAGACATGGGTTCCAAAGACGTCAGGGACAATGAGGTATTTATGTCATCCTGAACCGAGGAGAAGGGGGTAGGGGTCTGAGACTTCAAAGGAAAAGGGAAGTAATTCACAGGAATATGTAAAGAATGAACATTTGATAATCAAATATTCGCTGGATCACATAGTAGCAGTAAAGGGGCGCAGGAATTTTAACAGACTTAGCCACATCCCTCCCAGTCTACTGTACCTAGTTACATTATAATATAGCTACCTAAGGTGATAGCACTCTTCTTGAAGCATGCCCTCTACCTAAATTCTTTTTATGCAGTTGGAAGGTGGGACATCAAACTTCCTTTCAGTCTTTTGGGTCTTGTTCTCAACTCTGAAATAATCTGTATGTCACAATGGTGCATTTTGGGGCAGCCAGCAATATGCAACACAACAGACACACACTCATACCCTACACACTGTAACTCAGCATAGCTAAATAATGCCATCTCAATTTAAGTTTAGAAACACAGACTTTTGAATCAACAAGAGATTTTAAGGATTTTGTGGAATCTGAATTGCTTATAGAGTCCCTTCTTTACTTTAAAATGAGAAACTGGGACTCAAAAACTTGGAATCTCATGTCCAAAGTCACCCACCATGACATGCTCACCAAAGAATATACTAAACTAGAATTAGAATCTTAAGCTTCTGAGTCCCTGTGCATTGTCTTCCTAAAACCCCAATCCATTTCCTGCAAAGCTTACAGAGGAGCATATGGTTGGCATTGAATTAATTGATGGCTTTTCTCTGTCCATTTTCTACTGCCCCACGATAACAAGCGCTGTGTTAGAGATGAGGATACTAGAACTAAAAGATGGATCTGTTACTTGCTGGTGGGCTCTCAGTTACTATGGAGGCAGAGCTAGATTGTAAGCACAGGTCTGGAATAAAATCCCACATTGTTCCCAATAGTAAATTACAAACAAATAAATAAATAAAATGTTAAAGACTATGTCCAGAAAAGTCCTATTTCATGTTCAAAATATTATCCTGCTTTACTCTAAAAACTCCCCTGAAGTAACAAGAAAAGCATAAAATTAAATCCATAGCAGTAAGAGAAGTCAAAAGGTGTGTTTGTATGTCACAAGAGCCTGCTGGATGGGCCCCGCTGCAAGTGGAGGCCCAGAGAGCTGAGGCACCTGCACTCCCGTGCATCAGATAGAGGCTGCAAGCTGAGGCCTGAGCTCCGAGCCAGTGCTAAGAAAAGAACTAGGGGCAATCCTGGGGCCAAACATTAGGCAAGTAACTAAAGGATAGCGAAGTTCTAAATAAAAATTCTCATTAGAACTTAGAAATGTGCTTCTGGTCAAAATATGATGGCACTGACTAGAAAGGCAATTTTGGACATTCAAGAAATCAAAAGTTAATTATCCATGAACTTAAAACAATTCCACATGTACATATTCAAACAAAATTAAAAATAAATTAGCACAGAATGGTTGTATGAAAGGGAGTCCTAGAAAAAAATGTACTACAGAAGTAGAAATACCATATGTAGAAATGGCAACATTAATAATAGATGAAAATCACAAGCTGCATGAAATCTGCACTTCAGCCCCATAGACCTCTGTAGTGACCTACAAAAACCCCAAGCACAGGCAAAGACAGTAGGAAACTATATACATATACACACATACACACACACACACACACACTGTGTGTGTGTGTGTGTATGTGTGTATAAAATAATAATAGATGTACAAATATAAGGCAAAAAAAAAAAGCAAATGGAAAACATAGATACTGAGTTCTTACCATGTGCTAGGCACTGTTTCAGGGACTTTGCATTCCCTAACATAATAAATGCTCAGATTAACCATGATATGGGTAAAACTACCCATTTTACTGATTAGGAAACTGAGGCAAATATAGCTGAATAACTTGTCCATGATCACACAGTTAACATGCTCTGGAAGTGGGATTTATACTTAAGCCATAGGACTCCAGATCCCACTCTTTTTAGAATGTTAAAGTATAGTTGAATACATATGGATACGGCTCTTGCCTGGAATGTATTCGTAATTTGGTAGAATTAAATATGGTCCTAACTGAACACTGTCCCATCTGCAAGATGTTCTAGACAATATAGAGAGGAAATCAGAGTAAGAAGATAATCAATATTCTAGATTTATGAAAATTAAATGGTTTTTAAAGTGTATGTTTTTCATTTTGCAAATAATTTATTTAAACATCTTAAAACACTGCATTTTATAGTGTGTAAATTGTTATTCTGTTTATATAAAAGCAAATAAAATGCCTAGGAAAAAGCTGAAAAGAAATTTAAAAAGAATATATAGAAACATTAATTTTTTTGAGGTGGGAAAGTTATTCTTTTTTTATTAAAGTAGAATTGACATACAATATTATATTAGTTTCAGATTACAACATAGCAATTCAACAATTACATGCAATTACAAGACACTCACCATGATAAGTGTAATTACCATCTGTCACCATACAAAGTTAATACAGTATTACTGACTATATTCCCTGTGCTGTACTTTTTATCCCTGTGACTTACCTATTTTATAATTGGAAGTTTGTACCTCCCTATCCCCTTCATCTAAAACCTTTATACTTAGCAGCCAAAAATGCAGAAATTCAAATATCTACCCACATCTGCAGAAAGTATATATTTCATTTTCATTTTAGAATATTCATTTAATTGAATCTCATATATGACTGTTTATATATATAAATATATAAAACTTATATACATATATATCATAACACATATAACATATATCAGTAATACACATATATCACTGCTACATTCAATAATGTATATTATGTTGAGTGAAGGATGCTAAAAACAAAAGAATATATACAGCATTATTCCCTTTATATAAATTGATGAAATGAGCATAATTAATCTATGATAACAGAAGTCTTGGTAGTTGAATAGTGATTATCTTTGTTGGGGTTAATGACTGTAAAAGATTGTTATGGTTACTTCTGGGCTGATGTTAATACTTTATATTTGAGCTCGGTGGTCATTCCATGTATTGGTCACTTTGTAAAATTCACTAAGAGCGATATGTAAGACTTTCACACTTAAGTATATGTAAAAGCTTCCAGAAAAAAGATGTTGTTCTTTGTATGATATATATACATAATATAATATGTACATGTAGCTACCATATATAAATATATATTTTAAAACATTTTTATGCATTTATCATTTATTGTGACTATCTGTCCACATCAATACATATACTAATATAATATCAAAACTTGTCTTATCTTTCATTTCTTCATCTGATTAAAACTTGAGTCACTATTTGTAGGGGACGGCCTTTGTCTTCTCACATGTTTGTAGGCAGAATGGGAGAGCACCTTCCCCCATGTCTGAACGCAGCTCGGGAAAGCACCAGCTTGAGAACAACTGGTGCAGTCCTTGGAAGTTATCTGCCCACAAAAACATATCTTGTCCTCGAAGACGAGCCAAGACGCCTCACTCTGAAAATAGGGAGACCTTGAGGATGTGTGAAAACACTGCCCCTGCTTACCAGGCAGCTTCTAAGAAAATCAACAAGGTGCTCTGGCCTGCCCCCACTAAGAAGGGAAAGATGAGTATAGTACTTCGCTGAGGTCCAAGAAAGGCAGTATAAAAATAAAGGTGCTGCGCCACATCAGGGCTGCAGCCATGGTCTGTCTGTCTTTGTTGTCTGTGTTTTTTGTTCTCTCATTTCACCCAAAGAAAACGTGCGGCACACTACATCTGGCGCCCAATGTGGGGCGTCCTCTCAGAGTGATTTGTACATATATTCAGCTCCACGCCTCCCCTTCAGACTGTTCGACTTCGACGGCAGGGACCGTCAACTATTAACTCCAAAATAAGTTGTACTCATTTTTCAAATGTAAAAAAAAAAATGGAAATACATAAATCATAGCAAATTACCGAATTAGCCGTATTTTGAATGATTCCCTCTGAGAGATATTTGGTGTCAAAATTCCTGAGAAATAAAGTAATTTCAATGAAATGACTGCATGATGATTTAACTTCACATTTTTTTGTTTGTTTCTAGGTGAGTCATTTATCTTTAAGATGGGAAGAGCATCATGACTCAAATTATTAGCTGATAGCAGCAAGTCAGCTGTTATGAAACGAAGACAATTAATACTTTTGTACAAAGACTGAAAAACACTCCTAGACCAGAGTTACCAGGTGGAAACACAAGTTGGAATAAAGTAATAGATTTTTAAGTAAATTGATTAAGACATGTTCTTTCCTTCCTATATCTAGAAAAGTTCTATTTATGCTTCAAGGCACTGCTTAAAAGATATCCTTTGAGCACCAGTCCTACAGATTGATACACATTCTTGCTTTCCATCCTACTGGACAGAATCAGTCATTGCCATTGATGCATTGCTAAGGATTAAGTTCTTTCCTCTATTGTATAGATTTGCTGTTAATTGCATGCATCCATTTCTCCTTACTAAAAATGTATTCAGGGGAGAATATTGGCCTACAAAGGCAAATGTTTTGGATTCAGGAAGGTCTATCTCACCTTTTCAATGTCTTAATATCCTCTCTCATTTCTTAAGATTACCATGTGCTTGATAATCCACAGTTATAACATAATTAACAGAAATAGCTTGAGAATTAAATTTAAATTACATCAAAATCTTTCCTAACAACAGCTTTGGCAAGAGAAAATGGGGAAAAACAGACTAGGAATGGATGTATCACCTGGGGTAGATGGGAAGAAACTTGAACTGAGAAAATCCCTTAGAAAAGGAGACTGAGGCTAGCAAAGCGTTTCAGTTGGAAGGAAATGAGTGTTTACTGAATACCTACTACAGTCAGGGATTTATCTTCATAAATCTCTATTTTACAGATGATGAAACTGAGATTCCAAAGGACCAGAAATTTACTAGGGTTTATCAGATACCTAGACATTAACAGATACCTCTAAACTTATTCCTAAACATCATAAAATATATGACTGGGAAGATTGCTATTTGAATCATTTGTTGTGTTTTTTTGTTTTCAAAAAGGGCCTTAAGACATTCTGTAGTGCTTCTAAGCAATAGCCTTTTTAAAAGAAATTTATTGATATAGTTACAAATGCAGGATGTAGCTGGGGACAGAATTGGCATGTAAAGAGTATGTTTATTATTTTCAGAGATCAAGTGGAGATAAGACATTTTCACACTACTTAAAAGTATCAGGAAAAAAACAAAGTGGGTCCTTTTTTGCAGTGTTGCACACTCCCAGATACATTTGCACCAACCACATATACCCTAATCCATAAGAACCAGCTGTTTTAAGGAGTCATTCTCATTGGTAATGCTTTGTAATGAGACCTAGTGTTTTGTGGCACAAACAAGTTGGAAAACCACTGCCACAAAATACATTTTAGAACTCCTACCTGCAATTTAATTTTATTTCAAAGTAATCATCTTTCAATGTGTGCAGCCTGCTACACATTTGCTCGGATAGCTTTAATGGTAGTAAATCTTCCAGGAAGAACAAATTTAAGTTCAAGAAAGGGAAAATAATCATTCAAGACCATTTTTTGTTTGTCTCAAGAAGCTTGTCCATGGTGATTCGTTCTTGTGACTGGAAAACTAAAAAGAAGGCAATTTCAAGAAGTAAATCCAGCCACGGGCTAAGGAAGGGCCACCTATTGGAACTTTTGTCTCCTTATTTTTGAAACAAGAAAAACACCATCAACTACAACAATGAGCTTGTGAAGATTAAACCAAGTAAATAAAATAAAATAATTAATGTGAAATAATGGGCAGCACCACAGGTAAGGTACAAAGGAATTACCCAATCTAGGGAAGGTCAAAGTGGAAGTTTGACACAATGTAAGGGTGTGTTCTATTTAGGCATTGGTGGAGATCTGAGGAAAAGCCAGATTATTTCTTTAAAGGCAATTCTAAAGAAATCTAATCAGCATAATACACAGAAGGTATATGCCAGTCTTTGTGGATGTGATTAAGAATTTTGAGATGAGGAGAATACAAGACTATCCAGGTAGGCTCTAAATGCCATGACAAGTGTCCTTATCTAAGAAAGGCAGAAGGAGATATGACACAGACACACAGAGAGGAAAGCAGTACAGAGGCAGAAACTGGAGTGTTGTGGTCAAAAGCCAAGGGAACCTGTAAACATCAAAAACAAGAAAATGCAAAAAAGGGATTTTCCCCTGGGACTCTGTAGGGAGTATGGCCCTGCTGATCCTTTGATTTTGGATTCTGGCCTGTTGTTCTCTGTTGATCTCTGTTGTCTAAACCAGATTTCCTTATTTCAGTTTACATGGCAGCCCTGGGAAAGTAATGCATGTGAATTAAGGTTTGCATAAGATCACAGGTAGAGAAGAAGGAAGCTAGAATGTCCTTACCAGGTGGTCTGATTTCTTGCTAAAATAAAAGTCAAGTACTACCTGAGTTTATAGGTCTTTTATCCTCCAGAAGTGATATGGAAACATTTTCAAGTTACAGAGGAAAAAATTACTAGATATAAGAAATAGGATTTCTGAGGAGAACCCAGAAGTTGTAAAGAATGAATGCATAATACATTTATTGTCATCTCTTGGGATTTGACAATCAGCAGATGTTAATAAGCAGACAAAAATCATGCTAGTGCTTATTTGAATTCAGCGGTTGGACTAAAGACCCTGATAAGAGTAAGGCAAGACTTTAATTCTGAGGTGGGGATATGTGAATTAAGAGGGCATTGCAGTTAGAATGCATGAAAATAGCTCATAAGAGCTGAGAATTTAGGGAATGTTGGCGTTTTTGCCATGTGTATGTCTTCTTTGGTGAGGTGACTATTCAGGTCTTTTGTTAATTTTTTAATTGGATTATTCATTTTCTTGAGTTTTAAGAGTTCTTTGCATATTTTGGATAATAGTCCTTTATCAGATGTGTCTTTTGCAAATATTTTTTCCCAGTCTGTGACTTGGCTTCTCATTCTTTTGACATTGTTTTCACAGAGCAAAAGTTTGAATTTTAATGAAGTCTAGCTTACCCATTGTTTCTTTCACAGGTTGGACCTTTAGTGTTGTATCATAAAAAGTTATCACCAGATCTAAGTTCATATAGATTTTTTTTCCTATGTCATGTTCTAAGAGTTTTAAACTTTTGCATTTTATCTTTAGGTCTGTGATTCATTTTGAGTTAATTTTTGTGAAGGGTATAAGGTCTATGTCCGGACTTTTCTTCACATGGATATCCAGTTGTTCCAGCACCATTTGTTGAAAAGACTCTTTATTATATTTCCTTTGCTCCTTTGTGAAAGATCATTTGACTATACTTATGTGGGTCTATTTTTTGGGCTCTCTGCTCCATTCCATTGATCTATTTGTCCATTCTTCTGCCGAAACCACACTGTCTCAATTACTGTAGTTTTTTAGTAAGTTCTGAAGTCAAGTAGTACCTGTCAACTGACGTCGTCCTTCTCCTTCAATATTGTGTTGGCTATTTGGGGTCTTTTTACTTCTCCACATAAACTTTAGAATAAACAAACTTGATATTACTGATATCCATAAAATAACCTGATGGGATTTTGAGTGGAATTACATCAAATCTATAGATTATTTGGGAAGAACTGTTATCTTGACTGACCATACTGAGTCTTCCTATCCAAGAACATGGACTCTATTTCACTTCTTTCATTCTTCCTTGATATCTTTCATCAGAGTTTCATAGTTCTTATGTAAATAAAGGGGGAGTATTTCAAAATAGCTCCTTTTCCCTTCCTCCTGCTGGAAATGTAAGGGAATTTTTCTCTACTATTCCCTGTGAGGATCTATCACTACAAGTAAAATTTATGAAAATATGGGGTCCCCTTGGAGTTCTCATCTTTCAGTCTTGTCCACACTGAGTCTCCAGCAATTCACTAATTGCAGTTCAGGTTTCCTTATTCCAAAAATGGTTCCCTTGGAGGTTTCATTCTGCTCATGGGTTTCTGCCCTGATTGTGATTCTCTGTATCTGCCTGTCTGTCTGTCCAGTTTTAGGGGTGGTAATTTGTTCTGTGACATCACTCTCTGAGGGATCTAAAAATCATGGTTGATTTTTCAGTTTATTCAGCTTTTGTATTTGAACTTTTTGTTCAAATGGAGTGGCAATTTTTAAGCTCCTTATATGCCAGACTAAACCAATTAGGCTCATTTTTAAATCACCATCTTCAAATCTCTCAAACTCTTTCCTTTCTAAACTGCCTTTCTAATTATCACCAATTAATAAAATCTTCCATTGAACACAAGTTACTAAATACCTACTAAATTAGAAAGGCTTCTGTAAGTTGAAGGCAATCAAACAATAACTTGTAACCAAGATACTTATTATGCCTGCTCTCATGATTTTACAGCCCAGTGAAGACACCATCAATGAATTTCTTCTATTTCTACTACTTGGCTATAAGATCTAATTATAAAGCATGTGGTCTACAGATTGGGTTATTTCTTTTGCAGTTGAAAGATGTTATCATGTAAGGTAAATGTTGAGTTTTTAATGAAAATTATTTTAGCACTATATGAAGCAAACACTAATATTGTTGTAGTCTATGGAAGCAATTTGAATCATGAATTTCAACAAGTTTTTCAAAAGTTACAAATGAGAAATAGATGAGCAATAGAAGAGAAATGCACTTGGGAGAGATGATTTAAGAAAGATTTCTGTACCAGTGAAATATATTCTCTTTTAAATAAATAGTCACTACTTCAAGTTAACTCTAAGATTCAGGCAAAACATTCTATCGTACTTATTATTTTTGTATTGACAGGTAGAACACATAATTTTTTTGTGTTTTAGATTTTGCTATGGTAACAAATGTGAAATACTAGTCTAATTAGAGTTTAAATAAAAATTCCATATTGTTTGTTATGAAATTAGTAATTAATTCTCCTATTTAATAGAAATCAATAAAATAAAACTGATTGTGGGTAGAACATATTTGCAAATTGAGTTAATAAATAACATATTATGGAAAAAAACTATGACAAAATTCAAGCAAGCATGTGGTTCATCCATGACCTCTAACTTCCTCAAATGTGTACCTGGCCCTATGTAAACAAGAAGCCTCTCATTTAAACTTCCCGAATGTAAAGAAGACTTAACTTTTTCACTTAGCCATCATTTAATAGATACTTGACATGTATTCAATACTTCTTAGTTACTGGGGATTCAAGGGTAAATTTGACAAATCAGATACGAGCTCTTTCCCACATGGGGCACTTGGATCTACAGTCCCATCTAACAGGAAGGCAATTCCTCTGGTCTTCATTCGCCTGCCTCCTCACCACTTAGTTCTTAGTTACAGATTTCCTTAGGCCCTCTGTGATCATGCTGTTGAATGGTCACCATTCTATCCCCATCATTTTCTATAACAAACCTGTGTTTGGTTTGCTTAATTACTTTTTGAAGTTATTTCATTTACGTTGTTGTTTACTTGTTCTTTCTTTTCCACTCAAGTAGAATGAAAGTCCTATAGAGTAGATTCTCGCAGCCCCTCCAGGAAAGTGAACATTACCTTATACATAATGGTTCTCAATAAATGTTTCTTGAATTAATTAATCAATAAGAAAATATATGAATAAAGTTCCTGCCATTGTGAGGCTTCCTTTGTAGTGGAATGATTGTTGTACAGAGGCTATCTTCAGATGCAGTGTCTTGGAAAAACCCTAAGAAAAGAAGACCAACTGAACCCTATTTGTTGAACAGAGTTTAGCTTCACAGATAGAATTCCAGC
Source organism: Manis pentadactyla (assembly GCF_030020395.1). Classification (NCBI taxonomy): domain Eukaryota; kingdom Metazoa; phylum Chordata; class Mammalia; order Pholidota; family Manidae; genus Manis; species Manis pentadactyla. Next base: position 39,036,234 of record NC_080023.1, read on the forward strand.
CATTTGCTTCTCTGACCACAATTTCCACAAGTGACCCTACAAAGAAAAATAGGTATGTACAATCAGTTATTCTCCAGCCTTCAATCTTCTGAGGTTGTTTCTGCCATTAAATAAGGTTCTTCATGCATTCTGTCAAAGAATGGGATTATTCTTTTTCTCATGTGGGTTGAAAGATTGTCTAACAGGAGGTAATTATAGTATAACTGCAGATGTCAGGCTTAAGTTGTGATCCATTTTATCTCCCTGAAAATTGTGGTCCATTTTTCTCTTTCATCTCTGGCATTGAGGAATGGAGTCAACTTTTCCCAAAGATATGGCATATATGGTAAAGCAACGGACACCAAATTAAAAAATGGAAAATGGTTATTTAATAGGCAACTTACAAGGTTTAGTATATCCCTGGAAGAATTAACAGCTTTAAATTATTCAAACTATTATTCCGATAAGCTCACGAATATTTTTGTGAAAATTAAGGGAATGAGTCTTTACATTCTCTTCTGCTATTTGTAAATTTATGTAATTAGTGAAGTTCATCCTAAAAAAAAAAAATAGGTGAATTGCAACTTTACATTGCCACTTTCAGTCTTTGAATTTTTATAGTTGCCTAATGTTTTCTGTAGCTGCCTAATTTCTTCTCACTTCCACAGCCATGGTGAATTCATGCCACATAGCTGTTGGGAATGGAGTGACCTGAAAACTGCCCAAGTCATTGAATTAAGAGTAACTTTGTAAAGACAATTAAATATCAGAGAATATTTCTCAGGCAGAGTCAAGTTAAAGTCTTCTACAGTGTCCTTTTATATTTAGCTGTTATGGCATTCCAGAAATACCCAGGTTTAAATATGGCAAGGTATGGAAGCTCTTTTCCTGTGTATGTTTTATTTATATTTTTTTCTTTGAAACCCTTCTTTATAAATATAATATTCTCAATTTTGGGGTGCTAGCCTTGGTTCTATTGGTAAATTATTCACATGACAGTTTTCTTATCTATAAAATGAGTAGGTTTTACGAGACCGTCACGCAGTTATGCATTCTGCCAGAGCACCAGCGGATGATAAAACATAACTATCACCATGTTATTCCTCTGCTCAGGAAGTTATGCAGGCTCCCAAGTACCTGCTGCTAAAAGGTCAGAGTCCTCTGATTTCAAGGCTCTCCAGCATCTAGAGCTGCGCTCTGCCTTGGTAACTCTTACTCCTCTGATACATACGCACAGTCCACACCAGAGGGATGGTCCAGGATCTTTTTACCTCTCCAAGAACCATAACATTACTCAAAACATGGCCCGGTATGGGTCCATGAACCATTTTTTACAGGCTATGACAATAGAAGTCCAGGAAAAGGGGATTTAGAAACTTTTATAGTAATTTGACCTTCTCATGACACCCAAGCACATAATCAATGCACTTGTCTCTTTGAAGAGTTTTGGTGTCTCTGAACCAACACAGTGAGTAATATACAGCAGGGCTGCATACTGGTCACAGTAGGCAAGACCACATTACAGAATCCAATTATGTGGCTTGACAACTGTAAACTAAAGTTGTATAAAGATATGAGAATATCTAAACATTTTTTATATTTGTAACTTAGTTTTAGAATCATTTTCATTTTTAATCAAGCCTGGTTTGTAATTTACAATTTGACATTATTGTTAAATTAAGGAAGTAAAATTTCTGTAATTTTTTAGCATTAATTTAATTATGATAATGTAAGTAAGTTTAATTGCACATTTTTGTCAAGATACAAAAAAAATTACACCTTTTAAAAATACAGTGGAAGTCATAAACTAAATTGTGGTGAGGAAAGTAATTCTGAGGAACTGAAGACCAGAAGAGTTTCTTTCATATTAAATTCTGTTTAGTGACAATAATTGGTGATAAATGTTAGAACTACAGTGTGTTCTAGCTAAAGCACTTTTTAAGAAACAAAGGAACCAGTAAAACTTAAATAGCTTTGAAATTCAAAATGTAAGAAAATATTTAAAACCAAAAGTGTCCAATAAAAGAAAAGGTGTTGAATTAAAAAGCTCAGGAAAACAAATGTTTAAAATTTTATCACCATTAGCAGTTTTTTGAGCTTATTATAAGCAGCACTGTGAGCCACTAATACTAAAAGTATATGTATATATATCTTGAATTTTTAGTACAAGACCACTTCTTAGGCATTAACTTAAAATACAGTGGGTGAAGTTTCTGCAAAGAAGATAATTCAAGTATCACTTTTCAGGGACACCACAGATCGACTTTAGGAACAAACTAATGATATAGAAGGCCAATGCATAGAATAAATTAAGCTAGCAAAGTATTTTTTTTTTGCAATTTACCAAATCCAGGGGCATTCTTAGCATGGTAATCCTTCCAATGTTTGTGCATTTTGCACATGAAAAATTTTTAGTTTCATTGTTAAAAAACAACCAAATATGAAGTGTATAAGTATTCAGTTTAGAGTTCAAGTTCTGCATATGAGTATGTTCTGATGGTACAGCTGCAGAAAGAGAGAAGCATTCTGGAATAGTCCCAGATTTAGGAGCTGGTGTGAGAATATTCTCTCTACATTACTTACTTGATTGAAATGTTTTGATATTAAAAAAAAATGTTAGGAACACTAAATGGTGTATTTAGTGATGTAGTAAAAATTGTGAGTGTTGACTAAAAACTAAAGTGTTGTTTTCAGATTATTCTTTGTATTAGGATATAATATCAATATACAACCTGATCATTAACTGTTGTTGCATGCTGAGGTACACTGGCTTTTAAGAAAATTTCTGTTGAAAATATTTGAGTTGTTGAATAAAATCTCAGTATTCATGCAATAAAAGAAACCAGTTTGTTCTCAACATTTTAAAGTTGCAAATTAAGCATCCAGACTTGTTATTTATCTGGTTATCTTTGGTATTTTTAATTATCTGTGAATAGTGTTGCTGTCAATAGAACCTATATTGGGTAAATTAATAAGCAAGGAACAAGTTCACTTGTTATATTAATAACTTTATATTTTGATGTGGAAGATGTATCTTCATAGTGTGAAGTAGCAATTCAACATAGAGAATCTCTATTTTACTCATAACTGTTTTATGAAACTACAAGTTCAAGTGTAATAGTGATTCTGTATATGAATCACAGTGATGCAAACTTTGAATGAACTATATGTACAGCATTCAATTTTTTCTTTTCTCCTCTGTAATGTTTGTTATGATTATATTTATCAAGTAATTTGCTGTTAAATCTAATGACAAGAAATTGGTTTTTATATTTTTGTCTGTTTTTTAATTGCATTTTCCTAGTAATTCATTATTTTGAATTTTACAGAAGTATAGGTTTAAAACAATGGAAATTTTTTAAAAACTAATTTTCTGCTCTAGATAGTTGAGACACTGTTCTTGCCATAAATGGTACAATGCAAGCAATATGGTAAATGCTCAGAAAATATCTGCAGTCATATAGAATTATATAAATAAATTGGGTTATATTTTCTGAGGAGAAAAATTTCTCCCAGTGGATAGCTGTATCTACAGAGAGATTCTTTTCATCTGCCAGTTTCCAGGGGCAGAAATCATTAAAGTCTACAATAGGAATCTCATTATTCTTTTCTCATTGCTCTATTCTATTGCTTGTGAAATGTCAGACACTCCATTCTGGAGAAGGTACCTAAGGCAAGCACAGAACTGGACCTCAGGTGAGTAGAAAGAAAAGTATTATGTAATCTATTAATAGGAACTTAGAGAAGTGTACTTGGCCAATAACATCTTAAACAAATTTTTAACCTTGGACATGTAAGGGTTTGGTCTTTAAGATAATCTATCAAAACTAAAATATCCCTGGAAACCTAGCTTATCATTGTTTTATCATTAAGGTAACTGGAAAGGGAAAGGTGGAAAAGGGAAGAAAGAGTTCAGAGAGAAGATGCAATTTAGATACAGGCAAGTATTTCTGCAAGAAACCAGGAGGTTTTGAGAGAGAAGAAACAGTGGCCCTTTTCCTCAGCAAACAAAATATCATTTCAAGACAAATCACATGTCTTGGGAAACTAAGCTAACATCCACTCTCATTGCCTCTACTACCCACTCCCATGTAGTCTAATAACTCAAGTCCTTGTAAAGAGGACATTATTAGGTGGCAGGTGAAAAGCTTATTTATATCTGTTTTAAAAATCTTAGTAATACCAACAGAAGGCTTTCAGTTAATCCAGCCAGTTGGATAAAGAATAGGGCAAAATTTACTATACTAAATTTATTTTCATATAATAAACATATTGGGTATCTTCATTCAGTGAAATTGCTGGACCCAAAAAGTGAAATTATTTGAGACAATGCAAAGAGAAAATGTCTTTGCAGTATTTAGAAAGGAATATATCTGCTGAAATGTCTAAACGAGTTTATAAAATTTACACAAAACTTTTAGTGAAAAATAATTGGGAGGCACCCATTGCATGCTATAAAAACTTAATTTTCATCCTTTTTAACTCAGACACTGTTAGTTTTCATTGTAACATGAGAATTGAAACAATGGTTTTTTCCCCAATGTTTGACAATATAGAATCGTGTTACATTATGATAAATCCTTATTCCTATTTTCTGAAAACTATCTGTAATTTCTATTAAGTAACTGAAACAATTTTTATTCTTCTCTTACTCATTTAATAATTTCAAGGATTACCCAAAACTAGCTTACATCATCCCTACCTTGCTGCAAATGAACACAATTTTAGTATTTATAGGTGTGAACTAAAAAAAAGCTGACCACTAGACTAAGGACCACCAAAAAAGTTTCTAAGACCCAAGTACTGAAGGTTTCATTAACTCTGGGAGTCTTGCCACCCTTGAGAGCTTTAAAAAAAAAAGTTAATTAAATTCAAATCTAGACAATTGGCATCCTTATTCCGTTAGAGGATAAGCAAAATGCTTATTTTTCCTCTTAATTTCCTTTGGTGCCAGGTACCTGCCATGATGATGTATCCTGTCCCCCAACTCTTTTTTGTGTGTAACACATCCTATGTAAATGAAATGTACTCCTCAAGTTCAGTCTCCTGCCTGTCTCCTCCAGGATATAAGACCTTGGAGGACTTGGGTTCTTTGGACCATATCTTCTATCCAACCTGTAGTAGTTACATCTTCCTGGGTCTAGATCTACATTTTGGCTCAAATAAAACTGTCTTTATTTTCAAGATGATTTATTGAATTTTTCATCAACACAGGTCATAATGAGTTACTAAGCCTCAATATTCTGAGAATGCATAAGGTCCTACATTAAAAAATACCAGCCTTTTCAAATAAATAATTAAGCCACAGCTCTGTATTCTATGGGCCCACTAGACTGGGAACATAATTAAAAATATGTAGATAAATCTACCTTTCTAAATCAGGAAACAATGTGAATTTTCTGATTAATCAAATATGTACATATATTCCTATGTCAACAACAAAAAAATATGATGTACTCTTTCAAACCATGTGTCCCTTGAGTATACTTAGAGCATATTGAAAATCTAGTTAATGATTTTCTTTGCTTAAATTTTTGATGACTTATCAAGATACATAATATGTAATTCAGTATTATGAGATTATCCAGAACAAAACCCAGAAAGAGGGTGAGAAACTATTTTTATGATAAAGTAGAAAGAGTAATTGGTATATTTTTTAATCCTTTACTTCTCTGAACTAAGTCATTTAAATATCTCTTATCTGGCAGAACAGATAGAAATGTTTGGTGCAGCAATTTCCCTAATATCCTTAGATTCTATTTCTCAGCACATTTAGTATTTCCTTTTGCTTTTTATTTCTCTTCTTAACAGAGCGAGAAGCTGTGCTTTTCCCAGTACACAATTCAGGGACAACAGCCTAGCTCCTGGCCCACTTTGTCTTTACCCATCTGAAATGAAGAGTATCACAAATTCCTTCTAAATCACCAAAACTTAACAGGCTATTTTCTCTCTACATTTCTACTTGCCACTTACTCCATACTTTGATTCTGTAATACCAATTCAAGCTTTCTCTTCTCTTTCTATGCCTAATATAAAAGGTCCCTCTGTCAGAGAAAATGGTAACACTATCTTTCACCTTAATTTTTAAGATAAATGAATCATGTAGATTTGGTTTATCATTTAAACCTTGAAGAAAATAGCCTATCACTATTCATCACCTAGAAATAGCTTTTAATATTCACACGAGATTGTTTATGTAAAAGAGGGATTATTTTAAATTATATTTATATCAATATGAAAAAAGAAAATGTTAACCAGAGGCAATAGGTTGAAAGAGACCAATCTCTAAATGTATTTGCATGTGAATTGAGAATTTTGCAATTATAATTCTAAGATTATGTTGTAATTGGGAAGTATTCCATAGAAATCAGTATTTCCGCTTTAAGCCAATCTAGTTACATGGTCCACTGGCAAAATAATTACATTTGCATTATATGTGTAGCAAGATAGAGTTAAAGTTCTTAAACTTTAAAGTAATAGTCACTCAGAACAGTCCGATTTTATTTCAGTATATTTCCAATAAAGATATTATAAACAAAAGAGACAAGATGAAAAAAAGCAAGTCAAATGAAGATATTTAGAGGTTCCAGTTCCCTAAAAACCCTGTCATTGTCAGTAAATACTTCTCAGAACAAAATGTAATCCTTTATGAATTTATGCCTATCTTTTCCTGTTTTCCAATGGAATCATCTTAGTTTGTGCTTTTTTCCCCCCACGGATCCTATTTGGTTACATTCTAATCCACATACTGGATCACATTCACTCTTTTCTCTCTTTAAATCATGCCACAGCCATTTATTTCTGTCAGGGATCTTTGGGAAATCTTATGAAAAGGAGAAGAGGAGTGAATTATCCTCATATTCTGTCTATTAAAGGTTTTATTTTGTATTTAATGCAATGAAAGGACAGGGTGACTATCCTAAGGACACAGTTAACTTGCTAATTTTTGCTAGTATGATGTAGGTAATACTATATTTCCTCTTTTTAATGCTAGCTTTGTGGGAAAAGTGATCTGTGCAGGCTGTCTTAACTCCTTTATCAGTTCAATTCTAAACTTTTCAGAACTATCGCCCACTTTCACTATTGTGCTAAAATTGCTCCACAACATCTAGTTAAAATATAGTTATGTATTTTCAGTCCCATCCTCCTAGATTTCTCTAATAATTTAGTCTTAACCAAATTCTTGAAGTCATTTCTACCTTTAGATCTATTTTGTTTTATTTTCCCAATAGTCTGGGAGCTTTTTTCGTTGTTTCTACAATATACGAATTGACATTTTCTAAAGTCCAGTTCTCAATCCTGTTCTCTGAAAAGTGAAAACTACTTTCTCCCCATGAATTAGTTTGGTCTGAAAGCTTAAATTACTGTTTTAATGTAAATGATACAAATCTTTTCCTAAGTAAGACACTATGACCACCAAACCAGTTGCTTCATTTGGTAACAACATATTTATCAAGTCTTCTTTTTTATAATTTCTTTGTGTTAAGTTTATTTCTGTCCATCGTCCTGAAATGTTATCTTTTCTCTCTTCTTCAACACATCCTATTAAAATACCTATCTAAGGTTTGTCTCAAGTATCTTCTTTTTTAATGAAAGTCTTCCTGATTCTACAATATGGAAATGGTGATTATTTCTTCTGTATGATTTCTATTTTGTTTATAGCACTTTATCTTAGCCTGCATGTTTGCTATTACCTATTTTCATGTTTAATCCTCTCTATTAAATTATAGTACTTTTCAAAGTAACTGTCAGTCTGTTCAGGCTGCTATAACAGAATACCATAGACTGTATGGTCTATAAACAACAGAAACTTGCCTCCCACACTTCTGGAGGCTGGGAAGTCCATAATCAAGGGGCTAAGATGGTCACATTCTGGTGAAGGCCCAGTCCCTGCCTCTTAGCTGGTGCCTTCTTCCTGTATCCTCCTTGGCCGAAGGCGTGAAGACGCTCTCTGTCTCCTTTATGGGGGCACTTATTTCATTCATGCAGGCGGAGCCCTCGCTGATTTAATTCCCTCCTAAAGGTCCTTAATTCCATCCTAATACCTCATACCATCATCTTTTGGAGTTAGGATTTCAACATGTGAATTTTAGGGTGACTCAGACACTTATTCTATAGCAGGAGGGATGATATCTTAATGTCCTTGGTGTTCCTTCAGTGTCTAGGATGTAGTGCCTCCAACATACCGAGTGAATAAACTGAATTTAATGTTTCAGCTTTCTCACTATTTTCATTTGGAGATTTCAGAAAAGTCAATCTCATAAAATAATTCATAATGCAATTGTGGAGGAAGGAAACAGTTGGACAGAAGACATGATATACTTTAGAGATCATTGGAGAAGAAGGCAAAGATGTGAATCAAACTGAGATTGAGAAGTCACTACTGTCTCTAGTCATTGGAGAGTTCAGTCTGTAGTCCATCCAGAAAAAAATCATAGTAGAACTATAAAGGAGTCTATGCATCTCAGACAGGTAGGTGGCAACAATTTATCCTCTGCAATATGATAGAATCCTTAGGACCAAAACTTTCTTACATAAATGGTATTTACGAGCATTAGCTGACTATATGCCTTAGTTTGCCCTGGGATAGCCCAGGTTCTCACTACTGTCCTTAAATAATGACCATCTTAACTAAAATACACAAGTCTAGGTAGCTTATCTGATATATATCTCTGTGGTTGCTAATCAGTGACTTTATAAAATCACACTCTTGTCATTTTTCTAGCAAAGTGATTTATGCTGAATTCAACATGACCTGCCCACTAATTATGAATTAGTGGAAGGCAAGAATCACTGTGTACCTTCCCTCACTGTGCCTAATAGTGCCCTGCACATTACTGAACTTTGCTTGGGGTTTATTGAATTGTACACATGTTCTAGGTAAGTAATATCAAAGGCTTCCAGTAAGAGTCCTGATATCAGGGGTTCTCCACTGAGTCATACATCTAATACCTTCTCAGGTGATTTTGCTTTCTAGCAAACTGAAGAGAGCTTTGTAGAGAAGCGATTTGGATGTCTAATTGAAAGCATATTGACCATTGACTCACAATAGTAACTATTCATTTTTGAAAAAAAAAATTCAAAGCACTGATGCTTTTTCCGACAAAGTTATATTTAATACATTTCAAACTAACCCTTCCCCAAGAACAGCTTATTTGAAATACAATATCCAGAACTTATATAGATGCCAGAAACTTTTGTTATTTAATTATTTGGATACTAAAAATTCAATTCATAGATGTAAAGCTGCTAAGCAAAGACAAAATTAAAGCACAAAAGAATAAAATTGGTTAAACTTCACTTTCTTCTCCCTTTGAGTAATTTTTCAGTATGTCAAAAGGTAAAAATTAGAAAAAAAGATCTATTTGCTTCTTTATCACCCACCTATTTCTTAACAAGAAGAAAAGGAAACAGCTGTCTCAACACTCACCAATCGTGACTTTTAAGATCTTATTAAATTTTTAAAAAAATGCCTTCATTGAGTGTACGAAACTAAAGTTACTCTGCCACCAAACCCATTAACCTCTCCACAAGGGCTGACACATTAACATTGATAATGCTCATTAGGCTTACATGCTGTGAAGAAGATACATGAAGGTGAGAACAGAGAAATGAGAGAAGCAGAAGAGGAGATTTGGCATCTGCCTTGTAATCTGCAGCACTGGATATTTCAATCATGGACATCATCAATCATGTCAATTAATTCACACCATACCAGTCCCCAGCTAAAGGACAGGCAACCGCAGATGAAGGGACCAGAAGTATGTAGAATAGCAAGAACATCAGATGTACCAGAGAGGAGGTTGGGCAGAAGCGCTGACTCGAAGGTGAGGTCCAGAATGTGTAAGCAGTGTTGCCATAGCCAATTCCAAAACGAAGTCTGGTTTCCACAAGGGCACCGGTATTTGACATTTACTCCACAGTAAAAAAATGATTCCTGATGTAAGTATCAGATGACAGCACAGGATTCAGCACTAAAGGATTATAGCAAAGGGACAAATGTGGACATTTCAAGGGACAGAATCAGAATTCCAATTTAAAAATATTTCTTACCACTTTTATTTAATTATATTTACTTACACACGTTTTGCCCCTACTGTTGATTCAGGACATTGGCATGTGGATGAATGAAAGAACAAACTGTTCTCTAAAAGCACTGAAGCCATATCGTATGAGTTTGGTTTGTACATCGGTAGAATAAATGAGGTGCTTACATGTCTTCCGCTTCTCCTCTAGCCTCAGCACACACCCTCTCCCAACCACTAGCCTGTTTGTTTTCAGTCAACATTTGAAGACAGGATAGCTATGCAGTCCTCTTTCTTTTCTCACCCTTTACTCTGCTAGAATTCAAGAATTCCAACCTCATCAGCTGATACGCAGGATCCCTTCTTACATTTTTTGAATATTTTTGAATATTTTTGAATATTTGGTTAGTGGAATGTATCTACTTCAAATTCAAAAAGAACTATTAAACACTAAGCATTCGTCAGTCTAACTTTCCTCTACTCTGTTCCTTCTCTACCCATGATCACACAATCTATCTCCAATATATTCTTCTAGTAATTGTAGAGCTTTACCTCTTACATTTAGATCCTTGATCCATTTCCATATTTTATAAAACTGTGCATGGCGTGATGTATCAAAGTCTATGTTTTTACGCCAATATATACCACACTGGCTAACCCAATGTAACTTTAAAGTACGTTTTGAAATCAGGGATGGTAAGTCCTTCAATTTTGTTCTGCTTTCATAGCACTGTTTTGACCATTCCCATTTAAATTTTCAGACCAGGTTGACAATTCTCAAATAATCTTTTAAAGTTTAGAATAGTTTTACATTTATGGAAAAAAATTGTGAAGATAATGGAACATTACCATGCAGGAAAACCTCACATGCAGTTTTACCTGTTATGAACATCCTACATTATTATGGCACATTTGTCATAATTAATGAAATAATACTGATGGACTATTATTATTAACTAAAGTCCATATTAACATGGATTTCTTCGCTTTTTTTCTTAATGCCCCAGGATATTACCCAGAGTAGCACATTACATGTAGTAGTCTCCTTAGGTGCTTCTTTGGGTGACAGTTTCTCAGACTTTCCTCATTATTGAGGTCCTTGACCGTTTTGAGGACTGCTGGTCAGGCATACTGTAGAATGCCCCTCACTTGTGATTTATCTGCTGTTTTTCTCATGATAAGACTGGGGTCCTGAGTTTGGGGAGCTAAGACCACTGAAGTGAGGCACCACTGTCATGATGTCAAATCAAGGATACGTACTATTAATGTGACAACACTATTAATGTTAACCTGTATCACCTGGCTGAGGTTGGGTTTGTTAGATTTCTCCACTGTAAACTTAAACTCCACCTTTTCCAAACTGTACACTTTGGAAGGAAGTTACTATTTGTAGGCTACATTCAAGGAGTGGAATATCTAGATCAAGTATTTGGAATTTTTCTGCATAGGAGGTTTACCTATTCTTCTCCATATAATTACTTATTTAATAATTTGTTTGTATCAGTGTGTACTCATAGATACTAATATTATATATTAGTGTAATCCATTATCATCTTATTTATTTTATCACTCAAATTGTCCCAGCTTTGGCCTTCAGAAACTTTTTCAGTTTATTTATTCCTATGTCCCTTTGACATGTCACATTACTTTGATGTTGTTTTTGTTTCTGTTTTGTTTTGAGCTTTTCCTTATTATCTAGAACTACAAGTTTGTCTCTTTTAGAAAATATATGGTGGGATCTTGTTTTTCTTTTCTTTTTTTTAAATCCAGTATGACAATCTCTGATTTTTTAGCAGAGTGTGTAGTTCATGAACATATAGTATAATTAGTGATTTGGTTCAGCATACATCTGTCCTTTTGATATTTGATTTTTATGTCTCATATCTTTTTGTGTCTCTATGACTTTTCTCTACTTCTTTTTCTTGTAAACAAATGTTATATTGTTTAAATTACTCTTCTTTTTACCTATATTTCTGAGTTTTTCATAGTGTTTGCTTTAATTGTAATAATATGCATTTTTAACTTATCACAACCTACTTTGGGTTAATATTGATTTAACTCTAGCAAAAATTCAACAACTTTCAACTAAATAAGCTTCATTGCCTTACCCTGATTTCATGCTTATATTTTATATTATCTTTATTTACATATTATATTTACCTACATGTTTAAATATTCTAGTGCTCCTCAACTTTTTCCTATGATGAGAAGTTACCATCTAAGGTTATTTCTTTTTATCTTAAAGGCTTTTATTTTTGTAGTGAATGTCTGCTAATAAAAAAAATGATCTTTTTGTTCCCTGACAATGTCTTTATTTTGTCTTTATTTTTGTGCCACATAAAGAAGGTTGATGGACATTTTTTCTTTCAGCACTTTGAATATGTCATCCAACTGCCTCCTTGGCTTCATTGCTTCTATTTACGAATAATCATAAATTTGTCTCCATATGTCCTGAGTTGCTTTTCACTTGTAGCTAAAGTGACATTTTCCTTGCTTTTGACTTTTAGCACGTTGAAGATGATGGGAGAGATTGTGCTAAAATACTACAAACTGGAATGCAACCTTAGGCTAGCATAGCTACTGATATTTCCTATGATCCCAAGCCAAATCTGCTAATTAAAACCAGCTAAGCTGTAGGTTTTTATTCTTCACCCAGAACTGTGGTCATCACCTTTAGCAAAAGATCCTCTTATTTTTAAGGTAAAATCATAGTTCCTCCAGACTGAGCTGGGTGTATGCTGCAGGGAGGAGAGTTGGGAAGTGGCTTTAGGCAAGAAGGCTTTGTCTTCCCCATTCTTCTCTGGGGATCTTGTAAATTTTTAAATAAATACTTCTTAACTTGTTACATACTTTAGTCAATATCTAATATCATTAAATGGTTGTTTTTTTATTGCTTTATCCACGTGATCCTAAGGGCTAAATAAAAATGACCTTTCCTGAACTTGTTTATACTTGTTCTCTGCAAACGGGAATCACCTGGCCTCTCTGGAGCCAGTGGAAGCCCTGCCATAGTAGCGGCCCCTCTTTCTCCGCAGGGGATGCCTGAAAACCCGACATAGTACCAAACTCTATATATACCAAGTTTTTACTTTACATGCATACCTATGATAAAGTTTAATTTATAAAGTAGTCATAGTAAGAGATCCACAGCAGTAATAACAGAATAGCACTTATAATAATATATTGTAATAAAAGTTATGTGAATGTGGTCTCTGTCTCTGTGGGGAAGTTGGGGTTCCTATGGCCAGGATCCTCACTGAACTTAAACCACCTGATGATGTAACTGGCCTGTTGCTGGGCTACCGCTTCCACACCTTCAGGCAATAAGCTATTATTGTGCTATATAGAGAGCTTAGCCGGGTGCTCTGGGCGAGGGTAGAGATGCTAGTGCTCGACATTCTGCCGGAGAACAAGCCGGGTAATAAACCCTTTCACCCCAAGAACGTTTTGCTGTCGATTTCTTTGGTCACACTGAATCCATAGCGAACTTGCCCAGGGCTGAAACCCATTGGCAAGACAATTGATGAAAGTCGGCAGGGTTCACTGTTGACCAAGGGAAAAGGACAGGCTGCCCTTATGGGAGGGGTGCTTCAGCGGGCTGCCCCTGTGAATGGGTGACAGTGGATGGTCCCCCAATGGGTATGTGGTACGAGGTGGCTTGCCTCCTAGAGGACTGGGCCCCACCCCAGGACTGGACGCAAGTGGAGGTGACACCTCAGGCAGTAGGGGTGGCTCTTGATATAGTAAGCAGATCCTTTGAGAAGCAGAATGTCCAAGAGGCAGCTGGGACTGTGGGTTGGCTGCTTCTCACAGTCTTAACAAGGTGTACAGAGGAGACCCAAGTAATGGCGGCACAAGACCGCGAGCTACAAACTTCAGTAGATCCCCTGAGGAGGGAAGTGGCATTGTTGCAAGAGGTGGCACAAGAACGCAAGCTGCAGACTTCTGTGGATGCCCTGAGGAGGGAGATGGTATTGATGCGGGAGGAGGCGGCATGAGAGTGCTGGCAGCAAGGTGCCATTGGAGACGAGACGGCAGCGCTGTCAGGTGTTCTGAAGGAGGAAGAGGCCATCAAGGAAAAGGACGAACTCCTGAGGTGGCACGAGAACATCAGCTGCACAGCACTGAGCTGAAGGTAGGAGACCTTCTGAAGACAGAGGTAGCATTGCTGCTACGCACAGTAGAAAAGGTAAAGGTTGTAGCAGAGGAGGCACTCGGGGGAGGGGAGAGAAAGGTACCATCAGCCCCAGAAATGGAGGAGCTGGGGAAGGATGAAGGGGTGGTGCCGGAAGCACTGACGCCTCCTGTATGGAAAGCACCCAGTGGTTGTAAAGAAAATAAAGACCCAGCAGCTGAAAGTTCCCCAAGGAGAGGAGCAGCCCCCTCCCCAGGTCATGGAGCACTCTATGCTCCACCCCTACACTCAGGCTGAGCTGGTGGATTTGGGCTCCCAGTTTAGGCAGAAGCCCTCGGAGTCAATATCAGCTTGGCTCCTATGTCTGTGGGACTTAGGGGTGGATGGAATTGTTCTGTCGGGATCAGAGATGGGAAAGCTGTCTTCCCCGACAGTGCAGCCTGCCTTGAGGCAGCGATTACAAAATGCACATCAGACCCCAGGGAGTCACTCCCTCCTCGATTGGCTTATGGCTGCACTTTGCGCTGTGTGGCCCAATCCAGGTGATCTGCCATCCTCTCCTGTTAAATGGCAGACGTATGCTGAGCTCCAACAGGTGCTACAAGAGCTAGGCATAAGAACTGCCATCTATAGTCCAGAGAGTTATAACCCAAGTGAAGAGATTTTCACTACTGGGATGAGAAATACTGTACTTCAAATGGCTCCTACATCCCTCTTTGGGTCTCTAGTGGCCATTCTTTCCCCTCACTTAGGGCATCCCATAAGCAAGGTGACACGTACAGTAGCAGACTTAGGACAATGAGAACCTGGAAAGAAATAAGACCTGTTACTCACAAGAAGAATTTACAGGGCCCCATGAAGGTTACGAGGACCCAGATGTGGGTTGGTTTAATATGGGCAAGAGCAGATGGAAGGAAATTAGATGGGAACTCAAATAGGATCTTACCAGAGCTATGGCAACAGCTGAAGCCAGAGCAGCAGTTCCAGCCATTAAGACCAAAGAGGCAGAGGTCAGAGACAGAGCCACGAGTCCAGCCTGTGTGTTTGCAAGACTTCCTCCTGGAGAACGAGCCAACCTCACTTGAGCCCACACAGGAAGGTGATTGGGGAACACGGTTTGACTGAGGGAAAGGTCAAGGTATCTGCCCTAAGGGACCAGGGGGGGACAGGAGGCCACATGTTGAAATAGCTATCCATTGGTCACCAGTGAACATACAATGTGTCCTGGCTCTGGTGGATATAGGGGCTGAATGTCCACTGATTCATGGTAACCCTGAGCAGTTCCCCGGGACCCCCAGTATCATAGATGAATACAGGGGGAAGGCTATCAGGGTGAAAAAAGCCCAAATCCCTTTTGGAATAGGGCATCAACCCCTAAAAGAGTATACTGTGTATATATCTCCTATTCCTGAGTATATTTTGGGGATTGATATCCTGCAGGGTCTATGGTTGCAGACCACTACAGGTGAGTTCAGATTGAGAGTACATGTGGTGAAGGCAGTTCTGAGGGGACATGCTAGGCACCTACCCGTAGCTTTGCCTGTGCTTCGGTGGGTGACTAATACCAAACAATACAAACTGCCTGGAGGGCATAAAGAGATTGGAGAAACTCTCCAGGAGCTGGAAAAGGTGGGTATTATAAAGCCCACCCATAGTCCTTTCAGTTCCCCAGTGTGGCCAGTAAAAAAGCCAGATGGCTCTTGGCGTATGACTGTGAATTATAGAGAACTGAATAAAGTAATACTCCCTATACATGCTGCTGTCCCCTCTATTACAGGCTTGATGGGTACACTCAGCCGTGAACTAGGAACATACCATTATGTGGTAGATCTTGCTAATGCCTTCTTTTCCATTGACATTGAGCAGGAAAGTCACGAACAGTTTGCCTTCACATGGGAAGGACGGCAATGGACTTTCCCCGTCCTCCCACAGGAATACCTCCACAGCCCCACCATCTGCCATGGACTTGTAGCCCAGGACTTGGCTACATGGGAGAAACCACCAATGGTGCAGCTGTACCATTATATTGATGATGTCATGTTCATGTCCGATTCTCTTTCAGATCTAGAAGGTGCAGCACCTAGACTGCTGCAGCATTTACAGGAGAAAGGATGGGCTGTGAGTAGCACCAAGGTTCAGGGGCTGGTTTGTCTGTTAAATTCTTGGGGGTCGTCTGGTTGAGTAAGACCAAAGTTATACCAGAAGTAGTTATAGACAAAGTCCAGGCCTTTCCTATCCCCACAACTGTAACATTACTACAGGAATTTCTGGGTCTTCTAGGCTACTGGATGGTGTTTATACCACACCTGGTGCAAATTCTGAAGCCCTTATACTGGTTGGTATGAAAGGGCGTCAGGTGGGACTGGGATGAGACATGTGCATCTGCCTTTACTACAGCAAAACGGGCAGTCAAGGCCATGCAGGCCTTGGGTGTGATAGATCCATCAAGGCCCTGTGAGCTGGATGTTCACATCACTGAAGATGGTCATGGCTGGGGTCTCTGGCAGTGGCTTGAATGAACTTGCCAATCCATTGGATTCTAGTCACAACTCTGGAAGGGGGCACAGGAACGATACACTTTGATAGAAAAACAACTAGCTGCTGTGTATCACGCCTTGCTGGCTACAGAACCCATCACTGGAATGGCCCCAGTAAAGGTAATAACCACCTATCCCATCTTGGTGTGGGTACGAGACTGGACCCAAAAGCCAAGGAGTGGTGTAGCACAAACACCCACACTAGACAAGTGGGGTGCTTACCTACAGCAGCGTATTGCTCTCTCTAGTAGCCCCTTGAGTGAAGAACTCCAATGCTTGTTGGGGCCGGTGACATATACTAGTGAAAAGCAGGAAGAACTTGCTTTTGAACCATTAGTAGTAGAGAGTCCCTATAGGGAGGGAAGAGCCCCTATACCCAAAGATGCATGGTACACAGATGGCTCCCGCTGTGGACAGCCCGCAAAATGGAGGGCCATAGCTTTCCATCCTATGAGACAATATGGATGGAAGATGGTGAGGGGAAGAGCATCCAATGGGCAGAGTTGCAGGCTGTGTGGCTTGTAATCAGCCAAGAGCCCTCCCCTATAGTTGCCTGCACTGACAGCTGGGCTGTCTATCAGGGCTTGACCCTGTGGCTACCAACCTGGTGCCATGCCAACTGGCTGGTTGGTCATTGACCCCTTTAGGGGCAAGAATTATGGCAAGACTTATGGGCCTGTGGTCAGACTAAAATAATTACAGTATACCATGTGACAGGTCATTTGCCACTGGCATCCTTAGGAAATGATGAGGCAGATAAATTGGCCCAGATACATTGGTTGGAAGGAAAGATGCCTCTGATGTAGTCCAATGGCTACATCAGCATTTGTTGCATGCAGGACAAAAGACAATGTGGGCTGTAGCATGTAGGGCTTGCCTTTGACCTTCAAAGAAGTTAATAGAGCCTGGCAGGACTGTGTCGTGTGCTCCAAAAGGGACTTACACTGCATTCCACAGCAACATGGGACAATAGCTAAGGGGCCTATACCCCTCGTCAGGTGGCAGATAGACTATATTAGGCCTCTAACTGTGTCAGAAGGATATCAGTATGCGATGACTTGTGTGGACACAGCTACTGGACTTCTGGTTGCTTTTCCTACCCATTTTTCAGACCAGCAGGTGACCAAAAGAGACCTGGAGCATCTCTTTGCTGCCTATGGCCAACCATAGGTGATTGAGAGTGATCAGGGCACCCATTTTACTCAACATACACTGCAAGAATAGGTACGACAGCTGGGAATCAAGTGGAAGTTTCATGTGCCATAGAATCCTACCACAGTAGGCATGATAGACAAAATGGCTTGTTAAAATCGGGACTAAAGTCAGATACCAGTAGTCTGTGGGGATGGTCAGTCCGCTTATGGACCATACTATGGCATTTGAATGAGAGACCCCGAAAGGGAGCTTTGAGCCCTGTAGACATGTTAACACATATGGCTGCCTCCCCCATACAACTGCAAGTACAAACCAAGGAAGAATCACTGAAGCCAAGGTTTGGCCACCAGAATAACATCTTGCTGCCAGCACCAACTGCACTGAACCCCGGAGACTCCATTGAGTGGACGTGGCCTTGGACCTTTCAACACATGGACCAATGATGGCTGGCTCTCCTGGCATCTTGGGGACAAGGCCTGGAAGCTGGCCTCCTGTGTATTCCTGGAATAACAGCAGAGTGGCCGCCAAAGGTCACAGTAGTATATCCTGAATGGCCAGAAGGTAAGAGCATCTTACCGGGGAGTTTTGTTTTATCATTGTGGCCAGTGCATGCACCTCCAGTAGCACTATATATAGACCTTTCAGCAACCCCCATGGGGAAAGGAGTAAAAGTATGGTATACTAGACCTGGAAGGGACCCCCTTCCTGCTACAGTCCTATCACAGGACCACTCTCTTGCATGCATCCTACCTGATGGAAAGATTTGCCTATGTTGGTGGCGTTAAAACATGTGTCTTATGGCCCCTAAAGTCTTTGTGGATTGGGAACTTCCTCTGGCTTGAGGATTATTATAATTTTTGTCTCAAAATCTTGCTGTATCTTAATTTTTATTATCTCTAGGTTGTTATTATCCTCTGTTGCTATTGTGGAATCTGGTAACAGTGCTCCAGCTTTCTCGCACAGGGACTATTGCAGAAGATTGAAAGCGTGTAGATTGTAAGGTGAGAATCCTGGAGGGGTGGAGTGTGGGGAAGCTGGGGTTCCTATGGCCAGGATCCTCACTGAACTTAAACCACCTGATGATGTAACTGGCCTGTTGCTGGGCTGCCGATTCCACGCTATAGGCAATAAGCTATTATTGTGCTTTATAGAGAGCTTGGCCTAGTGCTCTGGGCGGAGGCAGAGATGCTAGTGCTCGACCTACCGCCCTAGAACAAGCCAGGTAATAAACCCTGTCACCCCAAGAACGTTTTGCTGTCGATTTCTTTGGTCACACTGAATCCATAGCAAACTTGCTCAGGGATGAAACCCATTGGCAAGACAGTCTCAAAATATCTTATTTTACTGTAATCACCCTTCTCCTTGTGATGATGTGAGATGATAAAATGCCTGCATGGTAAGATGGAGTGAGCCGAATGATGTAGGTATGGCGACATAGCGTTCAGCTACTATTGACCTTCCAATGGTATGTCAGGAGGATCATCTGCTTCTGGACCCTGTTAACTGTGGGTAAAAGAAACTGCAGAAAATGAAACTGCAGATGTGTCTGTTGGATGTGTGTTGCAGACTACTGTATTTAATTATTGAATGGTGTTCAGTGAAACTGATGATAGAAACAAAATCATAACTCATAAAAACCTATCAAAATACTGCTCACTTTGCTTCAGTTCTTTGGAATTGCTATAGTTCATGATATGGTAGAGATATTCTACTTTGAGTGCTAGCTGCAAAAAATATTTGACATAATATTTCACAGACATAAATCAAGGATAGACCCTTATCTGCACCATTCTTATTCTTTAGAATGAAAAGATCGCAAATTATCATGGTGATCTCCTCTTTGCTCTTATGTATATTTCATGCTTCTGCCATATTGACAAACTATATAGCTTGGACAAATTGAAAAAAAAATGTGACAAATAGATAAAATTGATAGGGATTAGAATAGAGTACTATATATGTATTCTGACCAATATAATCTCAAACCTACAAAGTAACTATTAGCAATTTGAAAATCTATTGTACATTGGGAAAAATGGCACAGTTTAGCTGAACAGGGTAAGGAAAATTTTCTTTGGCATTTTCTAAAAGTTATCTCCTATTATATTAAGAAAGTGTGGCAGCATTTTATTGGAACCAGTAAAAGAGATAATTTTTGCTTGAAACCCCGATCTCTGGTCCAGGAAAGATCTTTATTATTTAGCCTTCAGGAAAATGAAAGTGACAGATTGCACCTGTCAGAAGATACTGACTCCCTTTATGTTCCTCTGCTTTTCCTATTCCCAATAGAAAAGAGAACTGATTAAACTCTGACTCCAGAATGTGAGACCATGAAGTTTCATAATCATGTGAGTGCCTTTAGCATGCCAAGTGTTGCTATGGAGATCAGAATTTGTTCTACTTGACATTATAATCTGCATTAGCTTCTCTAAAAATGGTTAAATAGGTGTAATGTCAGAAAGCTAGTAATTCCACTTGTATGTCTTAAATCCCATCCACCTTGATTTTTCAATCTTAAATTTTGTTTGCTGTTTCTTTTTATTGCCACAGTAATAAATCAAAGAAGGTTTGATAATGACATATGACAAAATGGCATATGTCAATGTCATTAAATTATCTGTTAGGTCAGCAAATAATCTTTTTATGGGTATCCCATTTAATTTGGGGGGTTCTAAACCAGGAACCCTTGGCATTGGAATAGCTGTAGATTAACTATGAAGTCATCAATAGGTCAGGCAAAAGTTATGGAACTCTCTCAAACTAAAACTTACTCATGCGTAAGGGCATGAGTTAATTTATTTATTCATTAATCCTTCTTAGGCCCAATTCAATGACCAAATCATGATCTATTTCCTATCTATTTCTGGTGGTTTCTATTGGAGAGCTTTAGTATTCCAGTGCCTCTGAGACTATTTTTGACAGGTGCTTCCAGGCAGACCTTCCCAAGGTCCCTGGATCAGTCAGGTGAGCAGCTGAGGGACATGTAAGAATAGTGTACTTGACCCTGGGGTAACCATCACATTCCACGTGGCCGTGAAGCTGCTCATGAAGAAGCCTCGCCTTCCACCCTCACCAACACTGTGGCTCCTTTTCTTTACAGGTTTCCTGTGATGAAGTCTTTCTGTATTCAGGTAAGAAAGTTTTAACATCATATGGCTCTTTTTGAAGATGCTTGGGGTGAACAGGGCTATAGTCTTATTACACAGGGTAGGATGCTTTGGTTTCAAAAGAAAAGGCTTATTTAAAAGTCTTTTCTAATTGGCTGATTATGACTGTCCATTTATCTATTTCTGTATTCAGCTTTCTGTTCTCATAGTATAATAGCATCAGATTATTTTTCTTCACATGATTACCTTTCATTTTTATTTCCTGCCTGGATTTGTAAGTTCTGAGTTTTTACTGCTTACTTCCTCCTTTAGTGAGAAATGTGTATCAGGAAGTACAAGACACTTTTCTATTTCTTATTGTTTTCCATACCTGCTAATTTTTGAATGGAAAAATAGCCAGATTTCAAATACATGGGCCCAACTGTAGAGCACAGGTATCCCAAACTACAGTATTTTAAGGCTTTAAAATATTTTCAGTGGCATCTTATTAAGATTCTAGCCTATTTAGTTCATAATTTATATTATATGTCTTTAAAAAATAATTTGCTGAAATTTGGATGCAAGTGGTGCTTAAAGCTTAAATGATTATTTCATATGCTGTGTCATATATTAGTATGTTTGAATCTTCAATGTTGATTACGTTATGACAAAGATGGGGGAGTTGTGGGAAATAAGGAAGAGTGATTGAAATAGATCTTACTAAAATCTTAAATGCCAGCTTTCACTACAGTAAAACTTTCTGGAAGTCCTAGAGGTTTCAGGGCATAGCCAACAAAGATTTTCATAAACATAGACATTGATTTTAGCAAAATTAGCAGGAATTTCCCCTAAAATATTAGATAATTCTTAATCTGTCTCATGTCTGGGATATTGTTTTGTTACAATTGGAAAACATTCTGACTGCCCCTTGCTTGAAGCTGCATGTTGTAAATGATACTGAGGAAGAATGCTCCACTGGTTCTCCAAGTGTGTTCCCTGATTGCCAGCACCAGTGTCAACTGGGTACTTCTTCAAAATGCATATTCCTTGGTGCTCCATCAGACAGTCTACAGAGTCAGGAACTGAGACTGTAGTCTAGTGAACTGAGTTTTGGCAAGCTCTCTGGGTGAGTCTCGTACATGCTAAGCTTTGAGAACCATGCCCTAACCCTTTAATTATGTCTGCCTTTGAGTGTGGTGATGAACCAGAAGTAATTGACCTTTCTGTATTGGATGAAGTAAAGAGAGTAGCCCAGTAAACTATCACTAAGCTATTGGTGCTTTTAAAATTATGAAATATTTCACTATCATGAACTTTGCATTGTGGTATTTAGTGAATTTAACATTAAGTAAAAAGCTGAAGTAATAACTGATGAACAACTGTAGTAAGAGTATTTACTCTTAGCTTCACTGAGTCCCTTCCTTTTTAGAACAAGCTCTCTCTACTCCATGATTCGGTTGAAGTTAATTCTGTTGGGCTTATTATAAAAATTGGTACCAGGAACAAAGTACCCAAGTAGAAAAACAAGTAAATATCGCAAGTGGAGTTGGTATAGAAGCCCATTTTCCTGGCTGAAACTTAACAAATTTTTCTTAAATTGTAGCAAAAACTCTGCTGAATGTTTTGTGTCTTACATAGGATTCAAACTCTGTGTCTATTAATGATAGGACTTCAGAAAACTTGGCAGAAATATGTGAGCATTAGAGCATTATGTTAACTTGTGGACATCAATACAATTTTATGAGAAGACTATTTTATCTAAGCTGCAAAATTTAAAAACAGAGAGAATAGCACACAGTATGTGAGGTAATTGTCTTCCTATAGTTAGTAATGCCTGGTGGTGGGAAGTTGTGTTCTTGTGCTTTGTAGGAATTACTCATGAAATCTCTATTTCCAGTAAATGTTAGTGCAAGCAAAGTTTAGTAAGTGGGAATGTAATGGGAATAATATTGGAAACCAGGGTATTTGCTTAGAAGGCTCATTTCCCAGATGTGTGTATACTTCATTCCCTCTTCTCATGTCAACTCAAATACCACTTTCCCAATTAGGCTCACTGAGACTGTCCCATTTAAAATTTCCTTTAGCCTTCTAATCCCCCATCATTCCTGATACCACTCATCCTGCTCTATTATTTTCCATATCACGTAGCCCCTTGTAAGTAATTTCCGGGAAAGGAAATCCCGGGGCCAAATTACCTCTAAAAACTGAAATCAGTCAAAGGGAGAAATAAAGTTTAAAATCTGTTTATTTCTCACAAACTGCAGTCCAGGCCCTTCTCTCTTTCCTGCTCCAGCAGCAGCAAAACCGGCCCTCCCATCACCTCTCAGGTACAGATAAGCCCTCCTTGCCCAGGCAATTACCCACTGATATGGAAATGAACTTCTCTCCACCCCTGAGGAATGATGCAAATGCACTAAAGCCATGCTTCCCTCCACCTTTGAGCACCTGTTGAAATGCAGATGTACTAAAGCCAAGTGAGATATTCTGGAAATATTACAATTTTACCCACACCCCTTCTAACTCACAGTGAAATGTGCCTTATTGGGTTTATTAGTTTATGTCTATGTTCCCCAGATAGAACATAAACTCTCTAATGGCAGGGATTTTTAACTGTTTTATTTATTTATGTATCTCCCCAGTACTAGAAGAGTACATGACACATAGTTGGTACTAAGTAGTTGTTGAATGAGTGAATACACTTGTGTCCATGTATTACATAACCATCAAATTGTTTTGCACTAGCTTTGGAACACTGAGTCCATAAAAAATAACTCTGAGTTCATAAAAAATATGCACTTTTGATGTACTTAACTCATTTACATTGTATATACACTGTGTCTCATAAAGAAACATATCCTGTAGGAGATTTTTAAAGTTACTAAGAATGTGGGAGTTATGGGCTGAGTTGTATCCCTGCAAATTCATGTTGTCCTAACTTCTAGTACCTCAGATTGTGACTGTATTTGGAGACAATAGTCTTTAAAGAGGTAATTAAGTTGAAATGAAGTCATTAGGGTGGGCCCTAATCCAGTATGACTGGTGTCCTTATAAAAAGAGGAGATTAGGACACAGGCATGCACAGAGGGAAGACTATGTCCAAGAAGAAGATGGCCATCAACAAGCTGAGGAGAAAGGCTTATAACGGATCCTTCCCCAATGGCCCTTGGAAGAAACCCAACCTCCCACTACCTGGATCTTGGATTTCTAAACTTCAGATCTCAGAGAAAATAATTTTCTGTTGTTTAAGCCACCTATTGCATGGCACTTTATTATGGCAGCACTAGCAAACTAATCCAGCTAATTTGGTACAGAAAGGTGGGTGCATGTGTGTGTGTCCTTCTGTGACTGTGAGAATAACTAAATATTTATTGTCCTGAATATTATATTTTTCTGTCTAGTAGTATGTATGAACCTTTTTTCCTTCTGAAGCATTCTCAGTTATAAAATTATTTCTCTTTTATTTTACATAATTTATACACAACTTGCTCATAGCCTGATGCACTCCTCATAACTCACCTCCTCAGCTTAGCATCTCTCAACCCCACATGTTACTGGCAGTTACTAGGCCCATGGGAAGACTTCTTAGGTAACATAAGTCTCTCATTCTCCTACCTCCTCCCAGGCCTTCAAAAAGTTTGAAACAGACACTGACATATGAATTTTACATCATTATTTATATTAGATAAGTAGTTTTATTGTTAAGTAAGTATGTAGGTATTAATGGATGAAGCATAAAAGGTATGACAAAGCAAAAATTCTGAAATGTCCTAAATTAAGTGACATAAGGGATAAGAGAAATGAGAGAGGGACAAGGAAAGATCATTAGTCAATAGTTGCAGGCTGTCACTAACCAGAAACTCCATGTTCCTGGATGAGGTCATTTCAACAATCATCTAAAAGGTCCCCAGGACCACTGCATCCTCCTTGCACGTGACCAGTGTCTGACCGTCATCAACAACCAGTCCATGGGCCTTCTCTCTGGACCAACCACCTATCCCTGGACTTTCCCCCACCTCGTGGGAGGCTTCCTTCCCTACCTGTAGTCAATAGGAATTTAAAGAACCTTCTTTCTTTGAGGCCCCTCATAAAGGTGCCCTGTTTCTTGAGTCTGGTAGACAAGTTGTTTCTGTTAACTGGTCTTGCTGCTGGTGAAGCAGAAATTTTCTGTCCCAGGACTCAATCCTTATCTGGCTAGCATCTGAAATGGGTCAATAAATCCTTTTATTTCAGAGATCTCTTTGTCTCTAGAGTTTTTGATTTGTCAGGTTTATGCCTTTTACAAAACAGAAAAAATTTCATATTTATATATGTGTTAGACTTCCACTTTCTTGTAGTTTTCCTGTATTGAGAACTTATCAAGAACTAGAAGAATAGATCAAGAAGGGGATATAACCTTAAATCAGTTGTATGGCAATGCACCTTCAAGAACAGTAGTCAGAGTTTATCATGGACCCATTATTATTGCTAATCCACAGGCCAGTTTGCATCGATATTGCTCTATGAATTTGCTTAACATCCTGACAAAATAAACAAATTCAAAAAGGGGAGGGGGAAGTGAGGAGTCAGATTAAGAATTTAACATAAATAAGTAATTAAATTATTTTTTGCTCAGTAGTGTGAAAGGTACAATATGGGAAAAGAGGGGAAAATATCCCATTTTTTAATTTTCTTTTTCAATAAATCTGTATTTTAACAAGGAAAGAAATTGATAGCTGCCTGTAGTGTACAGAGAACTCAGGGAAGGTTTTTTTTTTTGAAGTAATTAGAAAGAGATAAGTTTTAAATATTTATTATCCTTGTTTTTAACATAATTTAATTGTGAATTTACATAATTTAATTTTTAATAATTGCTGTGTTTAACAACTAGTTTGCCACAAAATTCCTGAAAATTGAGTAGTTGGCTCTCCTGAGCAAATACAATCCAGTTTAGCACTCAACTGCCCCTAAGACTCTAGGAAGTCTTAGGATTGTTGTGTCTACCTTATGACATTGGCCAAAGGCTAATTACCTATAAATTATACCTAAAGGATTTGACTTTCCTGTATTCCTTATTACGTTTGTAACATTTTATACATCCTATTTTCCAAGTCTAAACTCATGATAGTACTTATGTTCACTGATTGTTCTTTATCTATAACCAGGATATACTGTCATGAGTTGACCTCATTCACTCCAGTGGCTTTAAATACTGTCTGTATACTGATGAATCCAAAACTGATGCCACCAGCCCATAATGGAATCAACCACTCCTTGACACACCAATGATACGTATACTTTCAGCATCTGTATTTAGGTATATTTAGTCATTCAACATTTGAATATATGTAGATATTAAGCAGGCACACAGACTTCACATGTCTTGAACTGTTGATTTTACCCCTTACACCTGCTCTATATCCAGTGTTCCTTAAGTCAGCAAATGGTACCATTATTCCCTTAGTCACTATGACCAGAAGTTTCTTTCCCTCACATTGCAAATCTAGTTCATAGCAAATCCTACTAATCTTATTGATTTTACATTCAAAGTATTTCCACCAATGGTTAGTACCCTAGTTCAAGCCACAATAATTTCTGACTTCTTAACTCGTCTCCTTGCTTCTACTCTTTCCCCCTTTATAGTCTGTTCTCTAAACAGTATTCACAGGAAACATTTTAAAGTGCAAGTCAGATTCTATGCTTCCCTGCTAACAGGCCTACATCAGCTTCCCATCACATTCAAACTAAAAGTTAGAGACCTTATAATGGCCACCAGAGTCTTATACGGTCGGGCCCTAGATATTTTTCCAATTTCATCTTCTATTCTTTATATTCACTGTGCTCCAGTTCACTGGCCTCTTTGGTTTTCCTTAGAAATGTATGTGCTCTACTTCAGGACCTTTGCCTTTGTGGTTTCTACTGCATGGAACATTCTTTCTCCAAGGTCAGTATGGTTCATTCAATTTATTTTGATTTTTGCAAATGCTTCTCCCTCACAGAGGCCTTTCCTGATCACCCCATCTGAAATAGAGTCCTGCTACTCTTTACTCTTATTTTAAAATATGGTGTATTAATAAAAATTGTTAGGCTTAGATATAGTAGAGCCAACAGATCAGGAGACAATTGCCAGTGAAAGGACAGTTTATTACTCACAGTCCCCAAGAGGAGAGGGCATGTTGTACTATGAAAAACAGTCCCTGAGGGTCACAAGTCTCAGATGTCAAAACATCTAGACAGAAAAATCCAAGAATGATTAATAGAATCCTTCTATCCCACTTTATTTCCTTCATACCACCTCTCACTACCTGACTTTTTATTATGGATCATTTTGTTTATTCTGTATCTTTCCTTCCATAACATAAGCTTTGTTAGAGCAGAGACTTCCCTGTTGCATTCAGTGCTGTATTTCCAGTGTTAGAACAGTGGCAGGCACAGAGTAAATGGTCAACGAATCATTTTTTAATTACTTGACCAATAAAAGCATGAAAGCTATACATCAGCAGTTTTCAAGCAGGGACAATTTTGCTTCCCAGGAACATTTGTCAATGTTTGTAAATGTTTGTAATGGTTACATGGCAGACAGAGGACTGCTACTGGCATCTAACAGTTAGAGACCAGGTGTGCTGCTGAAAATTCAATGACGCAAAGGCCCCAAAAACAAAATTGATTGACCTAAAACTTGGAGTCAGGGTTGAAAAAAAGTTCTGCTGTAGGTAAACTAGATAGCTTTGATGAGACTCCAAAATGTATACCTTTTTTAAAATCATAGTAAAAATTATTGGAAGACAATGATGATGGTCCTATGTATGATTAGTTTAGAACCAAGATTTCTCACTCGATTGTAAGTTTTAATATACTTTTGCTAAATAAACAAACAATCATCAGCTGCTATTACTACATATTTCAACAAAAGTTAAGCCATAAAAAGCAATTCATCAATTATGTTCTTACTGTATTCTACATCCCTAAATACACAAACAAAAAAAATAACTTGCAAAACAGGATGGTTTAAATAGTACTTATGATAAAAAAGATAATAATAGTGATGTGGTTCCATGAAAATGTAGGTACAAAATAAAATTTTTATAATTGATCGTATTATTTTGATTCAATAGTGATAATATACACTACTCTCTGAATCTGCCTTGTTCTAGGCTCTTTGGTAAGTGCTTACATGCCTTATTCATATATTTAAAAATACTTGTTAGTTGTGTATGTGCCTTAATTCACACAAGAAAGTAAGTGGGGGAATTAGGACTCAAGTATGAATCCAAAGTCCACCCTCTTAACACTCTTCCTTTTTGTCCTCTATTTTCAGACACTTAGGGTCAGAGGACTTGCTTCCACACAGCAATTTAGAACCTAGGTTTCTTCATGTGTTAGTTCTGCCTTCCTCTAGGTCCTTAATGACCTATGAATCCAGCAGGTAAGAGCGGAAAGATTCTTAAGGTTCAACTATGTGAGATTTTTAGAGACATGTCTGTGGAGTTGTGCAAATCACTTCTCACAGTCTGCTGGCTGTAGTTCAGTCACCTATGTACAATTAGCTGCAAGAGAGCCCCAGAAAAAGATGTGTATTTTGTGAAAGCTAGCAATTTTTGCTATAGACCCTCCTTCTTAACACCAATTATCCATTTGCATTTTTCTTTCTAGTTTTAGAAGACACATACCTTGGTCCTTTGGGATGCTCTAACAAAAATACCATTCACTGGATGGCTTATAAACAAACAAAAAAATGTATTTCTCACAGTTCTGAATGAATACTGGGAAGTTCAAGATCACGCAGATGACAGATTCACTGTCTGGTGAGGATCTTCTTCCAAGTTCACAGTCAGCCATCTTCTCGCTGTGTCCTCATGGGGCACAAGGGCCAAGGGAGCTTTTGGGGATCTCCTATAAGAGCACTGATCTCATTCATGAGGGCTCTGCCCTCAGGTCCTAATGACCTAATCACTTCCCAAAGGCCCCACATCTAAGTATCAGCATATTACAGTTTAGGTTTCAACAAATGAATTTTGGGGAGACACAAACATTCAATCTACAGTAGCACTCATGCCCGTCTTAAAGGGAAATAGTTCAAAGCTCCATTTAGTTGCTGCAGCACCCAGCTCAAAGTCTGAGATCTTTAAGTAATATGCAATCTTCTTCTCTAGGTCCTATGTGATTCTTTGTAGATGTAGCAACATATAAACTAAAATGGCAAGCTTGCTACACCTCCAGCTATAATACAAACAAGCTGACATACATGACAGAGCAGGGATACCACACGTCCAACAAAAACTCCTAATTATGAAAGTGAAAATAGGAAACACACACGAGTATCGATCCACAGCAATGGTGGAATCCTGCTGGGCAGTCACTGTGAAGAATCTTCCTCTACTCTTTGCTGAGACATGGATTTGGTTATCTTGAAGGAACTTGTCCATCATACACTGCAGCTCTTCACTCTGCCCACTGGAAGGGCATAAGGGAGTTTTTCTTTAGGGGATGGGAAATTGCATATTTTTTCAGGCTGCTTCCCATTACAGAAAGTTGGAAGTGTGGGCTAAGGGTTGGTTCAGAGTCACAAGTTATTTTGGCTAGGCTCATGGTTTCCTCAGAAAATTCAGTTTTGTCAAAAACCTAGGAGAATACAGCAGTACAGTTCATTTCATTTAGTAGCTAATCCATTTCTGATATTAATTTGTATATTAAGTTATATTATTATTTCTATATTAGAGTAACCTAGCTCCTATAATAAATAGGTAAGTTCAAAAAGCTTATCTATTTTTTCAGTCAGTTCCATGGTCAGAAATCACACCCAAAAGCTTTTCTTAGGTATAGTTCTCAAGTCTTCTTTGCCCCCACGTCTTTCCTTCCAATTACTACACCCCTTACAAAAAAAAAAAGTTCAGTTCCTAACACCTTGAAGGCAGCTGAAATCATATAGGCTTGGAGTGGAGAGAAATTCTCCTTATATTATATGGTCCCATGACTGGATCACATTTTTTAACCTGTGAAGTGTTGGTGGTCCTTATGCCCTCAATGCCTTTTCAGTGTTTAATATTTTCGATTATTTGAATTCTGGAAATTATTGATCACTTTTGCAAACATGTGAAATCATTGCCTTACATTTTCTGCTTGAAAGGTAATCAATCATTCTTTCCAGAAAATGGTAATCAACACATCATAATGTTCTGGTTCTTTCCAATAACTGTCCTGAGCTACAGGCTGAGTAGGCACTTGATCTACCTTACAACTTAACACAGGTGATAGTTTTATCAAACCTTTTGTCACAGCAAGCAGGGACTCCATCTTTATGCCCTTCTATATTAGCTCGCCTCAGCTAGACCACTAACCCAATGCCACAAATTTCACTGTTTATTTCTTAGTGTTCATTTCATATAGTAGCTAATCCACTTCTGATATCAATTTCTATATTGTTATATTATTATTTATAGATTAGGGTAACGTAGCTCCTGTAATAAATAACCACCAAATTCCAGTGGTTTAATAAAGTGTAAAAGTATTTCTCAATCATACAGCATTCTACTCACATGTTCTTCTGTTCCTTCCTATGGTGAATCAGGAATTCTGGTTACTTCCATGTTATGTCTCTGCTATCTCTGTATCAAGATGGTGGATTCTGAAGGAGTAAGGGAACTATGTATGGGAGGAAGATGAGATTAGCTTTATAACTTATTTTAATTTTTGATAGCATAAAATCATGATTGTCATGATAATCATTTTTATGGTAGTTTCTCTTCATATTAATTTCTTGAATTTTATTTAATCCTATTTGTTATTGTCGTTAGTTATTTTCTTTTTGGAAATAACAAGTTAAACATTAGGCTGAAAGTTTTGCATCCTAGCAACTTAGAGTAGCACATCAAAAACCACAGGTCTTCTGGGTCTTAAAGCAAAGATCTGCCCAACTCTGGAATTTCCATGTGCTTCTCATTTCCCTGTGCTTTACTTTAACATCAGTCCCTTATTTCAGGAAATGTTTTTATATTTACTTTTTAAATTCACTTTTACTAAGGCTTGGCTACTCACTTGCCCAACGTTTCTTATCCTAGACTCTTCTTCTTGAACTGTACAACATTTTGTGACTCATTGCTACTTTCTCTGGCTTTTTGCCCTCCATATAATTTAAATGTTGTTATCTTTATGTCAGGGATCTGCTCAGAGTGAGTCTATATCATTAGGAAGCATAAGAGATGAGAGTCTTTCTTCAAACCACTTCCTTCTGATCAATAGCTTTTTTATAATTCCTAATCTCTTCCATTTGGCAACTTCTGAGTCTATCTGAAAAAAGTGAGAAAAACATTGATTTGCATCATCCCAGTTATACTAGAACACAGCCTTTCATAATATATGTAAACGGAACTTATAGAAATTGGTAACCAGAAAGCTAAATAATACCACTTAGAAACTTAAATACCTAAATATGTCACTGTGTCTTTGAACCTTAAAGTCACACTTCACACCTCATGGTACTCATATGGTGATGTTAAGAATACTAAAATCTTAGTGAGGTATTATATACTCATGAATAAATTGTCTCCCCTTCCCATGATCTGGATGAGCATTTCTAGTGTCCTTCAGGGCCTAGGATTTCACTGGGATATTTTCAGAGTAACAGATCTTTTCGGAAATGCAAACTGGATCAGATCCCATCCCATGTCGGCTTTGAAGGAATACAGAATATAAGCAGACAGAGTTTTTAGAGGTCCTAGAGCCCACCTCCTTCATTTTACAGACAAGACCTCGCTAGAGCCTTTCTATTCAAAGTGTGGTCACAGACAACAATATCTGGGAACTATTAAAAATACAGAATTGCAGCCCCCACTCCATACTTACTGAACAAGAATCTGCATTTTCATAAGATCCTGGATGATGTATGGGCATAATAAGGTTTAAGAAACACTGGCCTAAGAGAGCACATAGCCCAGTCCTAGATCTGGCAGCTGGTATCAGAGGCTGGCAAGGACCCAGGTTTTCTGTCTTCCCATCCAAAACATTTTCCATCATAGCACACCAACACTAGTGATGGCTCCTTGGCTTTCTCATTCAACCAAAATGAGTTTGTGCAGACTCTGTGATTACTGACAGTTCCATAGTGTGAGGCTGTGTCTTCTCAGAGAAACTGAAACAATGCACCTGCGCGCACCCTGGCCCCCTACATCATAAGCCAGCTTGAAAGGAAGCACAAGAGTTCTCCATTGCTTATCCACACAGCACCTGAATGTAAGGTTTTAAGTAGTTAAGAAGTCCAGGGTACATAATTCTTTCAATAAGATGAGTTCTATTTGTTTATTTAGTTAAAGGAAACAAAAGAATAAATGGCTGGATATGAACAAAGAGCAGGGAGTAACTGCAAGGAGAAGGCCAGTGAGGGACAGTGTAGATTAAAGAGGTACAGAGTTTCTACCAGGAAAACAGGTAGGTCAGCAATAAACTGGTAAACACAGAAATGGAATAAATATAGGTAACAGTTTGTTAAGAAGAAATAGGCATTCATAGACAAGTTCAGTGGATGAATTAACATTAAAATCTAATTTTAGAGTTAGATTAAACAGGACTAAGAAGTGTTCCTTTCCTCTGAGATGTTCAAAATAAACCATATTCATATAAAACAAACAAAAGATGAATTTAGTGGCAGTACCAGAGTTCAGGAGGGTATCACCTCTTTTGAATTAGTAAAAATAGATCCTCCTCTACTTTGGTTTGGGGTCACACATGGCTGGTCCTGGGTTGTAGGCCTCAGGTGGCACCAAGGATGGTTTTCAAAAGTCTTCCAACATTATCAAAGATCTGGCTGACTTTTGCTTTTGTAAATTCTTCAATTCTTATTGACTGTATGTTTTTGCATCACAAAAGAGGCAAATCTTTTAATATGCCTTATTTCAATAACATTTTTTCAGGAAAAAAATCATGGTTTAGACCTTCTCTTAAAGTTTAACATCCTCATATTTACCACACACGACAAACAGATGTAAAGGAAATCACACAAAATCTTTTTTATGCTTTTCTCAGAATAAAATATCCTATACATTGAAAGTATTATGGAAATCAACAAATTGTAAGCATCTAAACAAGCAATCAGTTCTGATGTGACATTTTTCCTTATGAGTTTAGTGTTCTATCATTTTTAAATATACTTGCTTTATTCTATATTCAGCTGAGCAAGTAGTAGACCACTCTTTTCCTCATCTCAACAATGCATGGAATGTTTCATAGTTCCACCCATACAGAGCAGTCTTAAATACAATAGAGAAGGACATTGCACAACCTCATCATATAGTACACATACGATTTATAACCACACATCTTGTGGCCAACCATTAAACTGAAACATTTTTAGTTGTCTTTTATAGAAGCATCACTTTTCTTATTCTCCTTAAACTAAGCCATATACAAGTTTTTTTTTCAATTAAAAATGAATTTAATCTCACCTTTCCCTTTTCAATAGCCCTTATGTAGCTGGTAAACCTTCTTTCTACTCTATCACCCCAGAAGCTTGACATATTTGACATTTCTTGCAAAACCCTTGTCTCTAATTTGTGTTTCAAACAAACCAAAATTCACAAACCTTAATATGCAACTTAACTTTTTACTCAATTGTTTATTTCAAATGTAGCTTTTCTTTCATGATATATAAATGCTTGAAAATCATTCACAATTACTTCTTTTGTAATTTCAAACCCCAAATGATTGCTTTTTGTCTCCCAAATGTATTTCAAAATTTGCTCTGTGTTGCTGTATTGAGTGAGTCAGAATACTGTAGCACAATTGACAAGACCTTTGCATAAACACATAATTTTTGTAATTAGAAATTTAATTCCACTTTCACTGTCATTGTCCACCAATTTCAATACATATTTATCACTTCATAACCTTTGTCCCAGGAGACATGGCTGCTGTCTCAAATTCTATCTCAATTGTTTTATTGCCAAAATGTCAGTTTTTCTTTTCTTTCATGTTAAACTCTAATTGTTCCTATTTCATTTTTTAAAAAAATATGTATCCCAGGACCCTTATCTTAAGCCTGGCAATTCTGTGCTCCAGCTAAATAATTTATAGTCTTCTGGAAATCTATCAGGGATGCCCCTGGTACTCTTTTTCTCATGTGCTCTAGCTCTACTTTGATCACTGCTCTTGAAAACCTTAGCCCCTCCAATTATGCCACTCCCTTTGTGGAACAAAGTCCTATAACACATCTCAGACTCTCTGTGGTTTTACTATCAAAGCAGAGAGTACCTGACTTATGTCTTCTTCTATCCTTATTGATTATTTTTTTCACATCACAAAAGCGGCAACATCTTTTGATGTGCCTGGTTTCAATAAAATCCTATTAAGAAAAGGACATAGTTTAATCCTCTCTCAAGTTTTGGTTTCATGATCTGAACAGTTTGTGTCCTTGGGAGCACTGCTCTGGGTCTGCCTGGTTCCCAAAACATCTTAGTGACTCAAAGGGATGTCAATTTGAGCCTCAAAATGCCACAGTGTGGTAGTATATTTCTGCAGCAATTAATTTCTTTTTCAGAGTCTTAAGAAACAACCTCTTCTGTTAAAGTGACAGAATATTTTAAGAGAAACTGCTCACAGGATACGAGGAAGATTTGGCTTTGGGTAACCCCACAACCACACATAATTAGATAAATTGTAAAATCTGCATCCTACTGTTTGCACCAGAGGATTGGAAGTTTCCTAGTCATCATGTATCTCTAAGTAAATGAGAACCAACTGCCAGCAGCAAATGGACAGATACAATTTCCTAGCATAAGTTTGAGACTTTGAGGAGTAAGGAAACATGTCTTATTTGCTTCTGCATCAGTTATTCACTTCTATATTAGTCAGAGTGCCTGACACAAAAAATATGTCTGTTGAATTTAAGCCAACATTACTTATGTCTTTAAAATCAATATTGATCCCGTAATTTAGATGATATAATTTTTACAGATATTATGTTTAGGATTTGTACTATAGTTGCACATAATTTCTAGTTTTTAACATCATAAATTCATTGTGCAAGTAAGAAAGCAATGGAGAGAGAGAAATATGCAGCAGATGTTTTGCTAAATAGTTTTTGGCTTCATAAATTAAAAGGTACACAAATGAGATTATATAAATATGAAATTACTTCACATGACTTTAACAAGTTCAACATAAAGTTATGTTGGACATAAACATTAACATGAACTTCAGCATTCAGTCAAAATCTTAAAGTACCTTTTTGAAAACTAAAACATACTGTTTTAATAATCCTCTTTAAGAAGTCATTGTAATAATATTACCTTTCTTTTCAATGTCTCTTCCATATATTTACTTCAATATATTATAGATTTCACATGAGATACCTCCCTTGGTATTTGAGCATGCTTGCAAAGTTTCAAGCCTCAGTGATTTTTCTTAGTGATTTGTAAAACACTAGAGAAGAACAGAAATCTTTCATTTCAGCAGTTTGAATGATGCAGCAATAACAGTCTCCATAGGAAAGTTAAGGAAGCAATGAACTGCAAAGCATGAACTCAGATGATTGGATTTGGAAATCATCAGGGCTCAGATTTGAAATGTACAGTATCTCCTCATATTTCAGTTCAAACAGTAATGTACAAAGTCTGAAATTATTAGATATTTTTAATTAAATGACAGACAACATAATTATTCATAGAAGGACTGTCAATGTTGGGTCTTTGTTGAATGTACCTCATTTAACAGTCCCCAAATTAGGAAGACACTGTAGTTCAAATAGGTTAACTAATTTGATCAAAGGCACCTAGCCAGTGATCATAGAGGTGAGACAAAATTGTAAACCTGATTCAAAAATGAAGCTCTTTCAACTGTGTCATGGTATCTGTCAATTAGGACATGAGCAGTTGTCATAAATTTTGCCTTCTGAACTCTACATAAAGAGCCCTGGATGAACTCAGGAACCACAAACTGCAGTGAGGGCTCTGGCAGGATTTGTTTAAGAAGGAGCAAGTTATTTAACATCTTGCAGTTTCCTCATCTCAAAAACGAAAGACTGAACTATGGATTTTGAAGATCTTTCCATCTCTCACAGTATGTATTGTAATGTTTGAGAAGTGGGGTAACAATAGATAATGCTAGAAAGAAAGGTAATACTATATATACCAATAAAAATAAACTTTTCAGGGAAAACCATAAATATTAAATTCTATTCACTAATTCATATTAAAGCTCAAAAAATTTACCTTTTAAGCATTTTAGTAATTTTCTTTAATGCATATATTTATAATTCAAGGAATTCATGATTATTGCACAAAAACACGAAATTCAAAAGATCTTCATGACCTCAACTTAGTTTATTTCTTTGGCATAGCTCATATTTGTAAGTTCCCTGAATGTACACAAATTGAATTCTCCCTCTACTAGAGGCTTTTCCTGGGATGCATGTGCACTTTTGTCCTCAAGAACTGAAATTTAGGATTGCCAAGGGACCATGTGGGTTGCTAGAATCCTTTGGGTCTGATGTGCACATTACTGTAATTGTGATCTGTGTAGTAATTTGGTCTTGCTCAAAACGAGTTCTTGCCTTTGTCTTGAGATCCTAGAAGATAACCTCTTAAACCCTTGAAATTTCCCAAATGATAGGAATGTCTTTATTATTTGAGGTGGGCCCCTGAGCCCACATTTGATTGTTTATACTAACAAAGTGACTCATGACCTGAAGTAAAGCAACACTTATATATTGTTTATGACTCTGGCTTAAATTAATATTTCACTTGAGTTACCATCTCTGATCATGAGTGTGTCAAATAAGAAAGTTTCTACTCCACAGAAATCTACCACTCCCTCCCAAAAAACAGAAAACTACCATAATTCCAGTACTTAGAGAAAAGCAGTGTTAACATTTTCTGTCTCTTAACAATATAATATAACCTCTACGAGGGCAAAAATGTTTTCTGTTTTGTTTTCTGCTGTATCCACAATATCTAGAACAATGCCTGACTTACAGTGAGCACTCCTTAAATATTTGTTGAATCCCTGAGTCTTCCTCATCTTGCCAGTCCACATTGCCATTGTTCTGACTTAGACCTCATAACATCTTTACTGGCCTTTTGTAACCATCTTCTAACTCATCTCCCTCTGTTAAGTTTCAAAGTCCTAAAATCCATTATTACCTAAAATGATCTTTCTGGAGCTCATCTCTTTGCTCATACTTTTGTGCTTAAAAACCTTCACTGAAACTCCAATTACTTAAGGTGCAACAGTGTCACATGATTCTTCAACCTATAGATTCTGAGGTCTCATCCAAAACTTTTAAAATAAGAATCTTTAGAATAAAACTATGGTAACTAAAGTTTTTAAAATCTAAGTAAAATGTGAGGCACAACACATTTCAAGGATCACAGACCAGATGCCCTAGGATTGCCTCCAAGATTACTGTGAAATTTTGACCTCAACTTAACCTTTCCAGTCTCTCTTTCTTTTGTTCTTCCATTTTATCTACCCAACGCATGAGAAAGTATAAGTAGCTAAACAATGTGTATCATTGGATTATAGGTAGAGATTGTTACACATGTGAAATGAAGTAAAGGAGGGAAAATAACTATATGGAAATTAATTTTTCTGGAAATTGAAAATCATCCATGATTTTTAATATTTAATTTGTCTAATTTACAAACTCTAAAGGGATAGGTAGGGTGAAAAATATTCTACTTGGTGAAAAAGCATGTACCCATTACAAGTTATGATCATAGTCTACACTGAGGATTGATTAAAAATCAAAACAATTATTTTGTTACTTGTATGAGTCATCACTCTCAATCACCAGCCACTAGTTCAATTTTAGATCGTAAAAAGTACAAGTGATGAGGTACATCCTCACTTTTATTCCTGCCACTGTTAAAATTTGGCTAGTAGCATAAATTTAAGGCTTCATTTTAAGCTAGCAAAATCTACACATTTCTAAATTTGAAGCTTCCTATAGTAAATATGGAAGTGCTTAATAAGAGATTCATAACCAGATAAAACTAGATGATATTAATAGGCCTACACATGGAGGATTTAAATTATTCAGTCTATAATAGAATTATAAAAGTTATAACACAGTATTAGATGAAATGCAAAGGTAAGATATTTGTTATGAAACTCACGGCACTTGTAATGGACTGTGTATATTTGACTTCTCCAGGAAGTTCTATTTCCCTCCATATGAAATATTGCTTCACTTCAGAAAACATGTTGCTCCTTCCATGGATTCCACATGTTGCTTCCTGTTACTTGCAATTTTATCAATTTGTGTTTAAATTTTAATCCCATTCTCAAGAGGCCATTTATTTCCCCTTTAGCATTCCCTCCATAACTATAATCTGCATTCTCCATCAGTACCTGAATCACCAGCTTTACTTCTAGTATGATAGTTTAGCTAATCTGACTCCTCTAATTTGCTTTAAGAAAATCTTTTGCTTACCCACCCAGCCTTCATATTTTAACTTGACTATGCCAGAATCCTCAAGGGGCCCTTCTGTAAAACACATGCCTATATATTATCTAACTAGAGATAATTAAACAGCTCACGAACCACTGGCCCAAGACAATCTTATCCTCAGGCTGGGCCACCCATAGGATTTATTTTCTAGGAATTTGAAATTTGAATACTGAGAGACACTGAAACATTATTCAGAAAAATAGGGAAAACAAAGCAGACAGTAAGTCTAGACACTAGACAAGGACACTAGAGGGAAGATCTAGAAAATCCAATTGCAGGGGGCCTGGAGCTAACCCAAATTTAAACTTTCTAAGGCCAGTTTTTCAGCCTTTGTAGATGTCTGTGAGATTTTATATCATTTCACTTTATTTAAGTAAGACTAACTGGCTCTAGGTTCCTAATCAATCAAAAAGATTAGCCAAAGATCCCAAAGCCTCTAAAAAGATCACCTTTCAATTGTCCCGTTACCTTTGTGTGCATAAATTGCATGAATTTTTCTGTTCTACATTTTTGTATATTCTGTGATTATCTGTATTTTTCAGAAATAAAATTCTTTATATTTAATTAAGCTGAGCTGAAATAGTAAACAGTCCAAGCAGTGTAATAATAATAAATTCATTTTGCTGTCTATTTTTTGTTGGTTTTTTTTTTTCTTTAAAAAAATCCTTTTGGTATCATTTCATGCATTTTCTTAAAATGTTTTTTAAAAGTCTGAATTCCTCTCTAACTTTGGAATAAAGGGTTTGTTCCACATGCCAATTCCTCCCTATCTTTGTCACATAAATAATCTATAGCTGTAAAACTAACTGCAAAGCCTACACTATCCTTCACAGCTACCAGGTGATAGCATATAATTGAAAGCACAGTATTAGGAAATGAATAAAAATTAATCAATGAGGAAATGTCTTATAATAAAATCCTAAAGTCAAACATTCTCTGCTCAAAACCTTGAGTGGCTTCTCTTAAAATAAGAATATTCTAAAGGAGATCTTTGGATGGCGTAGGACCTGTCAGTCCGGCTTGTTTTTAAGTCATCATTGCAGCATCGTGATTAGGAATACAGTGCCACACTCAGCAAGTTCATTGAAACAGTGCCAAAGATAAAATGCCAGCTAATAAAACCATTGCCTACATGATGCCAAGTACCTGGATAGTGAAGGTTAGGTATAGAGTGCGCCTAATGAAAAAACCAACACTGTCATTTTCTACTCAGAGTGTTATATAAAAAATTTTTCCACATACCTTGAGATTGCAAAATTAAAAAATTACTGCATATGTAATTCTGCTTCGTAGCTTACTTACTCATATGTATATTGTTTCAATCATCACTCTTAGGGAAGTGGTTCTCAGTGTGTGGTCCCTGGACCAGCTGAATCAGTATCACCTTGGAACCAGTTTGAAATAAAAATACCCAGTCTCTACCCCAAACTTACTGAATTAGAAACTATGTGACCAGAGTCCAGAAATCTCTGTTTTCTCAAGCCTTCCAGTTACTATAATGCGTTAACACTTGAGGAACATTGTTTTAGGAGAAAGATCGTTGAGTAATGCATGTTGTACCAAGACGTAGGAAACCAAATAATTTAAGCAATGCTATATGGTCATACCAAAAGATACTGTTACTGTCCCCTCACAGAAAACGTCATTTTTAAAAAATTCACTTGATGTCAACATGCTTTGAGACTCAGTGCTGCTCAAATGTACAACTAAATGGGTTGCCCTGCACATCTCAATCTGTGTGACTGGTCCCTCCTGTGGATGGGTATGGGATAGTCCCAAAGACAAAAAACTGGTCCTGGGACTAGAAGAACTTCATGAATTCCATTCTTCACCTCTCTGTGTATTCATGAGGCACAACACTTACAACAGTAATACATAGTTGGGCCATGATGTCTTATCATTAACTTATTTTTGTTTCAAAGTTTTAATGTTAAGCCTTTCATTTTGAACCCATATAGCTTAATTTGCATTCAAGTATCCTATGTGTGCTCTGTGTGGGTGCTTGTTTGTGCATGTATTCCTTATATATGGGTTTACTGAAAGTTTTTTTCTTTTTTAAACATTTGGAAAAATCAGAAAAATGCTCCATGTGACTCCATTATTTCCATTTTGGGATATAAAAAAATCAGCCTGAGGGAGTGGCTATCTGAATGCATTACCACCAGCCAGCACTCAAAACCAGCCTTAGAATTTTTACTTTCAGTAAGTTTGGTATGGACAGAATTTGGCTTCAGTCTCCAGTACTCCATATGTTTGATTTAGAGTCTTTTCCATGTTGTCACTATTTTTTCACAGATGCACAGATGAAAGGCAAAGTAGATTAAGCTGCCATAAAATACTGAACTGTATTTTACAACAACCACACAATGACTACCAATGAATCCTCTGAAAGTTGTCATGGTCTGGCCCTTCTTTTTTGCCTTTCTATTTAGGGAGCATAGAAAGAAAGGGTTGGAAGCAACTCAAGAGGTAACTCTTTTGGTGGGAATGTAAATTGGTGCAGCCACAATGGAAAGCAGTATGGAGGTCCTTCAAGAAACTAAGAATAGAAATACCGCATGACTCAGTTTAGGCTTCTAGAAATTTACCCAAAGAAAACAGAAGAAAACTGAATCTCTGATTTGAAAAGACATACTCAACCCTGTGTTTACTGTAGCATTATTTATAATAGCCAAAATATGGAAGCAACCAAAGTGTCCATCAACAGATGAATAGAAAAGAAGTTGTGGTACTTAGACACAACAGACTATTATTCAGCCATAAAAAATAATAAATCTTACCATTTACAGCGACATGGGTGGAGCTAGAAAATATTATGTTCAGTGAAATAAGTCAGGCAGAGAAAGACAAATACCATG
This sequence comes from Manis pentadactyla, assembly GCF_030020395.1. NCBI lineage: Eukaryota > Metazoa > Chordata > Mammalia > Pholidota > Manidae > Manis > Manis pentadactyla. Next base: position 39,077,425 of record NC_080023.1, read on the forward strand.
TGATTTAACTTTTATGTGGAATCTAAAAACAAAACAATAGTAGATTCATAGATACTGAGAAGTGCCTGGTGGTTATGATGGGGTTGGGGCTTGGGGGTGGGGTCAGTGAGGAGGATAAAGAGGTATAAACTCTTAATCATAATATAAGTTAGTCACAGGGATGGAAGTAGAGCACAGAAAATACAGTCAATGATTCTATAACATCTTTCTATGTTGACAGATAGTAACTGCACTAGCTGGGGTGAGGATTTAATAACGTATGTAACTGTTGAACACTATGTTGTATACTTGAAACCAATATAATATTGTATATCAACTATACTTTGATAAAAAAATAAATGAATAAAAAAGAAGTCATTCAGTATCTTATCCTGTCTCTAATAAAGCTTATGCCTTGATCTATGCAAAAAGAAAGTTGATTTATCTTTTTGCTTTGAAGTGAACAAATAGTAAAACTTGATAACATTCCAGTCCAAAGGTCTTGAATTTGTTTTGACACCTATTTATTACTTACGCCAGGCATGTGCAAAGGAATATAAGTCATGGTACTTGCCCTTAAAAATTTCATAATGGTCCCAAAGTATACTTAGCCAAGAACATCAAATGTCAAATGCTTTATATATTAAAGAAAACTTCACAACATTCCTGTGAGTAGGTATTATAATTCTCATTTTATAGAAAAAGAAATTGATTTTCCAAAAGGAATATAGCTAAATTTGCAGAGTTAAGATTTACAACAAAGTATTTCCATTCTGAAGCCCATTCTCCTTGGACTATACTGCACTGCCACTTAACTGGTACCATCACTCTTCTAGCTTCCAGAGCAGTGAACATAAGCAGTGACTTCTGTCTGGGCAGTCACATGAGGCAGAAAGAGTTCTTGGGTATATCTGACTCTCCCAACCTGACTTCCGGAGGCATAGTCAAAAACATACACTGCAGATTTATACAATTATATAAATCAAACATGATCTAATCTAGTCCACCTTCTGATCCCATGCTGATTAACCCCAGATTAATTAACTAGATGGGAAGACACCCTTCACAATTTATATGGATATCAGATCATCACAATGTATACTTTAAATATCTTATCATTTTATTTGTCAATTGTATCTTGATAAAGTAGGAAAAAAAGAAAATAAATTTAGCCCCAGATTCCTTTTTCACAAAGAGCTAATGGTAGCCATTACCAAATCTTCGGAGCTGACATATCAAATGAAAACTACTTGCTGTGCTAAGTCTACTCTAAACCTATTTCCCCAGATTTATACTGAGTATATACTCAGTATATAGAGTTATACTGAGAATACTGTAAATCCTTAGTAAAATACTTAGTACTATATAACTATTAAGTTATATGGAAGTCAAGTTTATTTTCATTCAACTAGCTTCTTTATTTTGTTGTACAAGAAAATAATAATGTATCATAAAATAAATTCTTCATGAGAATTTCTAATGATAAATCCTCCTCTGATTTAACTAACTCTTCATTCCCATCTTAGTGTTGACAACTTCAACAAAGGATTTGAGGCAGAATTTAGGCCACATCAGATTGAGCCACTAGTAGTAGTTTTTGAAGTAGAGGTGTAGAGTACACATTGCACTATTTAGAAAATTTAATAAAAAAACTTTTTGTGTATTGAGGTGAACACCCATGCAACAGGTATGAATTTTTTTTTAATTTTTTTAAAATTAAGGTATTATTGATGTACACTCTTATGAAGGTTTCACATGAAAAATAATGTGGTTACTACATTTACCGCTGTTATTGTGTATGCCCCATACCCCATTGCAGTCACTGCCGAACAATATAGTAAGATTCCAGTCACAATTTGCCTTCTCTGTGCGACACTGTCTTCCCCATGATCCCCCTGACACCATGTATGTCAATCATAATACTCCTCAGTCCCCTTCTCCCTCTCTCCCCACTTGCCCTCTCCCACCCCCCACCTTTGGTAACCACTAGTCCCTTCTTGGAGTCTGTGAGTCTGTTGCTGTTTTGATCCTTCAGTTTTGCTTCATTGTTATACTCCACAAATGAGAGAAATCATTTGGTACTTCTCTTTCTCCACGTGGCTTATTTCACTGAACATAATATCCTCCAGGTCCATCCATGTTGTTGCAAATGGGAAGAATTTGTTTATTTCTTATGGCTGAATAGTATTCCATTGTGTATATGTACCACCTCTTTATCCATTCGTCTACTGATGGACACTTAGATTGCTTCCATATCTTGGCGATTAAATAGTGTTGTGATAAACATAGGAGTGCAGATATCTTTGAATCTGAAAAATTATATACTTTGGGTAAACTCCTAGGAGTGGACTTCCCAGGTCAAGTGGTATTTCTATTTTTAGTTTTTTGAGGAATGTCCACATTACTTTTCACAATGGTTGAACTAGCTTACATTCCCACCAGCAGTACAGGAGGGTTCCCTTTTCTCCACATCCTCACCAGCATTTGTTGTTCTTAGTCTTTTCGATGCTGGCCATCCTAACTGGTGGGAGGTGATTTCTCATTGTGGTTTTAATTTGCATTTCCCTGATAATTAGCAATGTGGAGGGGCATCTTTTCATGTGCCTGTTGGCCATTTGAATTTCTTCTTGGAGAATTGTCTGTTCATATCCTCCATCCATTTTTTAATCGAGTTATTTGCTTTTTGGGTATTGAGGCTTGTGAGTTCTTTATATATTTTGGATGTTAACCCCTTGTTGGATATGTAATTTACAAATTTATACTCCCATACTGTAGGATGCCTTTTTGTTCTGTTGATGGTGTCCTTTGCTGTACAGAACCTTTTTAGTTTGATGTAGTCCCAAGTATGCATTTTTGCTTTTGTTTCCCTTGCTTGAGGAGAGGCATTGAGAAAAAAGTTGCTCATGTTTATATTCAAGAGATTTCTGCCTATGTTGTCTTCTAAGAGTTTTATGGTTTCATGACTTACATTCAGGTCTTTGATCCATTTTGAATTTACTCTTATATATGGAGTTAGACAGTAATCCAGTTTCATTCTCTTGCATGTAGCTGTCCAGTTTTGCCAACACCAGTTGTTGAAGACGTCCTTTCTCCATTGTATGTTCATGGCTCCTTTATCATATATTAATTGACCATACATGTTTGGGTTTATATCTGGGCTCTCTAGTCTGTTCCATTGGTCTATGTGTCTGATCTTGTGCCAGTACAAAATTGCCTTGATTACTGTGGCTTTGTAGAAGAGCTTGAAGTCATGGAGCATAATCTCTCCAGCTTTATTCTCCCTTCACAGGATTGTTTTGGCTATTTGAGGTCTTTTGTGGTTCCACATGAATTTTGGAACTATTTGCTCTAGTTCACTGAAGAATGCTGCTGGTATTTTGAAAGGGATTGAATTGAATGTGTAGATTGCTTTAGGAAGGATGGCCATTTTGACAATATTAATTGTTCCTACCCATGAGCATGGGATGTGTTTCCATTTATTGGTATCTTCTTTAATTTCTCTCATGAGTGTCTTGTACTTTTCAGAGTATAGGTCTTTCACTTCCTTGATTAGGTTTATTCCTAGGTAATTTATTCTTTTTGATACAATTGTGAATGGAATTGTTTTTCTGATTTCTCTTTCTGCTAGTTCATCATTGGTATATAGGAATGCAACATATTTCTGTGTATTAATTTTGTATCCCACAACTTTGCTGAATTCAGATATTAGATCAGGTAGTTTTGGAGTGGATTCTGCAGGGTTTTTTATGTACCATATCATGTCATCTGCAAACAGTAACAGTTTAACTTCTTCCTTACCAATCTGGATGCCTTTTATTTCTTTGTGTGGTCTGATTGCCATGGCTAGGACCTCCAGAACTATGCTGAATAAAAGTGGGGTGAGAGGGTATCCTTGCCTTGTTCCTGATCTTAAAGGAAAAGTTTCAGCTTCTTGCTGTTAAATATGATGTTGGCTGTGGGTTTGTCATATATGGCCTTTATTATATTGAGGTATTTGCCCTATATACCTATTTTGTTGATAGTTATTATCATAAATGGATGTTGAATTTTGTCAAATGCTTTTTCAGCATCTATGGAGATTATCATGTTGTTTTTGTCCTTCTTTTTGTGGATGTGGTGGATGATCTTGATGGATTTTCTAATGTTGTACCACCCTTGCATCCCTGGAATGAATCCTACTTGACCATGATGGATTATCTTTGATACATTTTTGAATTCAGTTTGCTAATATTTTGTTGAGTATTTTTGCATCTATGTTTATCAGGGATATTGGTCTGTAATTTTCTTTTTTTTCTGGTGTCTTTGCCTGGTTTTGGTATTAGGGTTATGCTGGCCTCATAGAATGAGTTTGGAAGTATTCCCTCTTGTTCTACTTTTTGGAAAACTTTAAAGAGAATGGGTATTAGGTCTTCACTAAATGTTTGAAAAAATTCAATGGTGAAGCCATCTGGTACAGGGAATTTGTTCTTCAGTAGTGTTTTGATTACCAACTCAATTTCATTGCTGGTAATTGGTCTGTTCAGATTTTCTATTTCTTTCTGGGTCAGCCTTGGAAGGTTGTATTTTACTAGAAAGTTTTCCATTTCTTCTAGTTTATCCAGTTTGTTAGCATATAATTTTTCATAATATTCTCTCATAATTCTCTGCATTTCTGTGGTATCCATAGTGATTTTCCCTTTCTCATTTTTGTTTATGTGTGTAGACTCTCTTTTTTGTTTATAAGTCTGGCTAAGGTGTATCTATCTTGTCTATTTTCTCAAAGAACCAGCTGCTGCTTTCATTGCTTTGTTCTTTGTTTCATTTTTCTCAATTTTACTTATTTCTGCTCTAATCTTTATTATGTCCCTCCTTCTTCTAGTTTCTTTAATTGTGAGTTTAGACTGTTCATATGGGATTGTTCTTCTTTCCTGAGGTAGGCCTGTATTGCACTATACTTCCTTCTTAGCACGGCCTTCACTGCGTCCCACAGATTTTGTGGTGTTCATTTATTGTTGTCATTTGTCTCCATATATTGCTTGATGTCTGTTTTTATTTGGTCATTGATCCATTGGTTATTTAGGAGCATGTTGTTAAGCCTTCATTTGTTTGTGAGCCTTTTTGTTTTCTTTGAATAATTTATTTCTAGTTTCATACCTTTGTGGTCTGAGAAGCTGGATGGTGCAATTCCAGTCTTTCTGACTTTACTGAGGCTCTTTTTGTGGCCTGGCATATGATCTACTCTTGGAAATGTTCCATGTGCACTTGAGTATGTATTCTGCTGCTTTTGGGTGTGGAGTTCTGTAGATGTCTGTTAGGTCCATCTGTTCTAATGTGTTGTTCAATGCCTCTGTCTCCTTAGTTATTTTCTGTCTGGTTGATCTGTCCTTTGGCATGAGTGGAGTATTGAAGTATCCTAGAATGAATGCATTATATCCTATTTCCCCTTTTAATTCTGCTAGTATTTGTTTAACATATGTAGGTGCTCCTGTGTTGGGTGCATAGACATTTATAATGGTTATATTCGCTTGTTGGATTGATCTCTTTATCATTATGTAATATCCTTCTTTGTCTCTTATGACTTTCTTTGTTTTGATGTCTATTTTGTCTGATAAAAGTATTGCAACACCGGCCTTTTTCTCCCTACTAGTTGCATGATATATCTTTTTCCATTCCTTCACTTTTAGTCTGTGTATTTCTTTGGGTTTGAAGTGAGTCTCTTGTAGGCAGCATATAGTTGGATTTTATTATCCATTCAGTGACTCTATGTCTTTTGATTGGTGCATTCAGACCATTTACATTTAGGTTGATTATCAATAGGTATGTACTTATTGCCATTGCAGGTTTTAGGTTCATTACTACCAAAGGTTCAAGAGTAAATTCCTTACTATCTAAGAGTCTAACTGAACTCACTTAGTATGCTATTACAAGCACAATCTAAAGGTTCTTTTTTTCCCCCCTCCTTTTCTTCCTCCTCCATCCTTTATATGTTAGGTATCATATTCTGTACTCTTTATTATCCCTTTTTATTACCTTTGGTGATAGCTATTTAACCTTAGGGACACTTCCATCTATAGCAGACCCTCCAAAATATATTGTAAGGATGGTCTGTGGGAGCTAAATTCTCTCAGCTGTTGCTTATCTGGTAATTGTTTAATCATTCCTTCAAATTAAATGATAATCTTGCTGAATAACATATTCTTGGTTCGAGGCCCTTCTGTTTCATTGCATTAATATATCATGCCACTCCTTTCTGGCCTGTAAGGTTTCTGCTGAGAAGTCTGATGATAGCCTGATGGGCTTTCCTTTGTAGGTGATCCTTTTTCTCTGTCTGGCTGCTTTTAATATTCTGTCCTTTTCCTTGATCTTTATCATTTTAATTATTATATGTCTTGGCATTGTCCTCCTTGGGTCCCTTGTGTTGGGATATCAGAGCACCTCTATGGCCTGAGAGTCTATCTCCATCCCCAGTTTGGGGAATTTATCAGCGATTACTTCTTCAAAGAAACTTTCTATCCCTTTTTTCTCTCTTCTTCTTCTTCTGGTACCTCTATAATGGGAATATTGTTCAGTTTGGATTGGTCACACAGTTCTCTCAATATTCGTTCATTCTTAGAGATGCTTTTTTTCCCTCTGTGCCTCAGCTTCTTTGTATTCCTTCTTTCTAATTTCTATTTAATTTATTGTCTCCTCTGCCATATCTAATCTGCTTTTAGTACCCTCCATTCTGTGCCTCAACGATTGGGTCTCTGTTCTAAATTTGTTCTTGAGTTCTTGAATATTCTTCTGTACCTTCAGGAGCTTGTTTATGATTTTAATTTTGAAATCTCTTTCAGGAAGATTTATTAGTTTTGTCTCACTCAATCCATTTTCTGGTGTTGAGATTTTGCTTTGAATCAGGTTCCTTTTATGTTTCATATTTGTATATGGTGCCCTCTAGTGCCCAGAAGCTCTACTCTCTGGAGCTGCTCAGCCCATGGGGCAATGTCAGGGGTTGCCAGGGAGTGGTGCTGGTGCCTGGGGAGAGGAAAGAGATTTTTACTTCTTCCCGGCTGCTATGTCTGTCTCCACTGACATAAGCAGTGGACCAAACACACAGGTGAAAGTCTCTATGCTTTGTGTTTGTAGCTGCTGTTGGTGGGGCGTCCCTCTGGCTGGTCTGATGCCAGGGTAGGATTTGTCAGTTTGTGAGTCAGGTGCAGGCTGGCTGGGGGGAACGTGCAGCATGCTGCATATCACACTGGGGGGGCCTTGGAGTTGCATAGCCAGCCAAGGGTATGGGGTGCCTAAAGACCACGAAAGTTCCCAACCTGCTGGGCAGAGTACAGCCAGACAATTTTGTTCACCTGTCCTTTCTCCTGAGCAGTAAGCTCTGTGCAATCCTTGCCCCTTTAGTAGCCTTCTTGCTTTTAGGAAGTCTCTCAGACTGCCCACCCAGATAAGCTGGATATGGATCCCTGTTTTCCACAAGCAGCTGGAATCTCAATCTCTCCAGGTATTCCACCTGTCTTAGCTTTCCAACATCACTAATCACCATAGCACCATGCAATGTAGGTTCATGCTCCCAGAGCAGATCTCCAGGGCTAGGTGTTCAGTAGTTGAGGCCTCCCCTCCCTCCCTGCTCTGTTTCCCTTCCTCCTGCCAGTGAACTGAAGTGGGGAAAGGGCTTGGGTTCTGCCGAGTCATGGCTTTGGTATATTACCCTGTTCCATGAGGTCTATTCTTTCCTCTAAGTGTATGTATTCTGGCACAGGCTTCCTTCCTGTGCTCTTTCAAGATTAGTTATATTCATTATATTTTCATATTATATGTGGTTTTAGGAGGAGGTCTCTGTCTCACCTCTCACGCTGCCATCATCAACAGGTGTGAATTTATATGCAAGAATAAACAAATGCAAGAAATGTAATATTTTAAATCATATTATCCTGGCTCACAGCTCTCCAAAAGCATTTTGCAGCCAGACCCTAGTGAAGTCTTGCCATACAGCCAGGTACATAGCAGGATAGGGAACAGATCTCTAAATCCCTCAATCCTCATAGTCTGAATTTGCATCCTTTGCCAAGATCAGTCTCTCCTCTCTCTCCCCTCTGTGTCTTTAAACTTCTTGTGCTATGCTGTGCTGTGCAATAAAGCAGCCATTAGCTGCCATTAAGCACATGAAATGAAGCCAGTCTTAGCTAGATGTTCTGCAAGTATCAAAAAAGGGACAGCATTTCAAAACCTTCCTATGAAAATAAGAATCTTAACTATTGAATTAGCAATTTTATATTGATTCCATGTTGAATCAATAATTTGGATCTATCAAGTTAACTAAAATCTGTTATGAAATTATTTTCACCTTCTTTTTACTTTTTAAAAAATATGGCCACTAAGTATTTGAAATTACATGTATTTTACTCTCACATTATATTCCATTGGACAGGACTGCTCTAGGATAATTTCAGCTGAATTTTTGAAGAACCTGTCCTTATGCATAATGCCCTGATTCATTATTTTAGACTGTAACTCCAAACAAAGAAAATCTATTATCATGCACTTTCCCACCCCTAGGAGAATTTAGCAAGACAAAATCTTGGCTGCCCTGGAAGAAGCAAAGAGAGAAAAACATTTCTGTTTTTTTCTTCTTTTTAGAAGCATTTAATGAGAGAAATGCAGCTAGAATTTTGCAAAACTGTCTCAGAACTATAAGCACTACTGTGAGATTGAAACATGGATCCAAAGAAGAAAAATAGTTTCTCTATGTATTGCAATAAATTATGAAGCATAGCATTTCTCTTCTGAGTTACTGTGGGTTTCCTTCCCTATCTCAAACAAAGAACCAGTTATTAAGCTTTTTCCCATCTAGACCTCCAATACTCTAAGGAAAACATGACCTTCTTTTTCATGTCATTAGAGAAATAATCATACTATGGTTGAGAAAATCAGTTTCCATCAGAAGTTTTTATCTTATATCCTTGTCAGAAGTTCAATTTCTCATCCTGCCACAATTGGCCATGCCACACCTAGATATATTGGGTAGGCAGATTATGGAAAAACAGAATTACCAGACCATTAGCCAAGATCCCATTATTTTCATCATTCAGAAAAAGTTCCATTCAGTTCCATTTACATTTTATTCTCCTTGTCATAGAACAGGGCTCTGTTTTGTAACTGACTCCTTTGATGTCATTTCAATCAAGTGATTTCAGATCTCTAGTTCTGCCAGGATCCTGTGTCCTCCTGAATTTCATAAAATAGTATGATGGTGACTTCGGTGGTGAGAAACACAATGTTTTGATCCTATGCCCAAGTTAAGTAGCATGGAAAATAATGCTATCCTGAAGATGGATGCTTTTCTTCACAACTAAATATCTTGATATTTTAAATTGCTATTAATAGAAAGCCAATATTCACTTGAGAAAAACAAATAGAAATGTTTTTTTATTAAAATGAGAAATACTTGAAAAAGTCTGATGTTAATTGATGCCTACAGTCTTCTAACTTAGGTGTTAAAAATATGCTAGTACCTAGTATCTTGTCAGCATTTCATAAAATCTGTCTAAAAGTTTTTAAATTTTATTTTCTCTGCTTAATTTTCCAGAAAACATTATTTTTCTAAACTGTTATCTCAGATTGAAAACCGTACCAAAATTGACATGACTAAGCTGCAATTCAACAAAGATGCTACCCAAAAATGCCCTTCTCAGGAACATTACAAAAGATAATATGACTCTCCATTAAATCAAACTTTTTTTCTTTTCCTGACAAGTGTTTACACTGCTTAGTTCTATTGGCTTGTTTATTTATGCTTTATTTATCAATTCAAAGTAGCTTTATTCAAATGATGGCTGTTTTAGATATTGACATCTTTCCACTAAAATATTAAGGTTGGTTGTTACTAATATTTAATAATAAAAAGAAGTGATACAGAAATGATCTTCAATTCCAGTAGAGAATAACAGAGTTTTGGAGGCACTGTTCTACCTTGGAGTTACATGAGAAAATAGGAATGATTATACACAAACCTTCTCTAGATATATTTGATAATCATGTTGGTAACTGGGTGGTTTAAGAATAATCTTGAAGAAAAATATTATAAATCTCTCCTCTATGAACTTCACATTCCATAGCTGTGTTTTTAATTTCAGAAAGATAAAAAAGGATATAGTGCTGTGTCCAAACAAAAACAACTAACTAAACAGTATTTAAATCAATTGGATTGGCTAAATTGTCCAGTTTTATTTGAAATAAGTACACAAGTAGATTTTTATTAAAGCTTCTAAATAGAGTAATCTGGACTAACCATCTCTACTCCAATATTCACCAACTCCATCTATTGCTTCTGCCCCTGGTCCTCTGCTGATATTATTCACAATAAGACCAAGTCACCACTGTCCTAAGATTAAATGCCAATTTAAAGTGTCACATGTATTGAGGTCATTCACATGACCTCATTAAATGCTTAGTGACTTCTGTCTCCTTCCTTGTTTTGTGTGTAAGTGCTTTTTTCGTAGTTTTGTGTGTATCTCTGTGTTTGTTCATTTTCAGACTTCTTTCTGTGCTTCCTGTATTAATGTTATAAATAGACTTTACTGCAGGGAATATTTGTATAAATGTTAAAGTGTTAAGATAGCAAACAAGGGATACAGAGTGCCCAGCAATTCATAAGAGAAGGCCGCTGTCGCCACTCATGGGCCTGAAGGTGAAAGGGGAAGAAACAGTATTCCTGGAGCCTGCTGAGAAACAGGACCAGGGCCAATGAGTAGATGCTTTACAGAGGGATTCAGCAATGGCTCAAGAAGCAGCTCCAAGTAGAGAGGATGCAGGGAGAAGGGACTTTTCCAGTCAGTCCCTCTCTGATGTCTCTTCTGATAATCTTAATGCCTCCCTTTGGTTGTACTTGGCTGGAAGCCATTCAAAAAAGAGATCCGTGGATACAGTCTCTAAAAGGTCACCCTCCTGGGGAACAGAATTGGGCAAAGATGGCAGAGAAGGTATCTGGGTTGGAGGTGGGGGTGAAGGCAGACAGAAAGCAAGGGACATCTGGTTAAAGTTGATAGAATCATACACACACACACACACACACACACACACACACACACACACTTCTATTCAATTATCCTTAGAAATGAGAAAAACTAACATTTGTATTGTCAAACTCTTCTAATCTTCTAACCTGATTAGTAAAGAATGGAATTTCACATTAATGCACATTTTGTAGTAAGGCGGCCAGCTATACTTAATTTATTATCTGTGAAATGTTTACTGGCTTACTTTGTCCACTTTTTTAAAGACTTGTTTAGATCCTTATACAAAAAAATCTTTCAATTAAATAGATTTTGTCAATTGTGTTGGAAGACTCCATCCCACCACTTACTAGAAACACCAATTATTAGTATTTTCATACATATTTTTCAGAAATTTTCTATCTACTAAGAGCCATATATATATGTACATATTTTTCATATGAGGGATGTATACCCTTCAACATACAGGGAACTTTAGCTTATAAACTTTTCAGTATTTACCTATATCATTAAAAAAATATTTTTCCATTTATGATACATTTTTAGAGGTATTTTTTCCTCAATATATTTATCATGCTCATTTCAAAGGCTTATAACATTGCATTGTATGTATATTATATTTTGTTGAAAAAATCCCTTACTACTGATTGCTTATTTCTGGTCTTTTCATATTACACATAGTGCTATACATTGTACATATATTTTTAATGTACACTAGCATATCTGTAGGAAATTATTGTCAAAACATATGTACTGTTTGAGTCTCTTGATAGTTACCAAGTAGTTAATCAAAGAAAAAGTGCAAATTATATTACATTAACAGTAAGGGAGTACTTGTGTTAATCAAATATGTTAACTTTTGCCAACATAATAGGCCAAAAATGGAATGCAATCATGTTAACTCATACATTTTTTATTCTGAGTGAAGTTGGGCATATTTCAAATTTTTATAAGGTATTTGCTTCATTCTTCTTCTATATATTGCCCTTGCATAAGCTTTGCTGGTTCTATGGATACATGTGTCTAGGTATGTAACTTGTATAAAATCTGCCTTATTGATTTGATTTAGATATTTTACATTTCATAATTTTTCCCTTTATATTTTTTCTTTTTTATTAAGATATCATTGATATACAATCTCATGCTCAGGTTTCACGTGAGCAATATTGTGGTTACCATATTCTCATATTATCAAGTCCACCCCACACACCCCATTGCAGTCACTGTCTATCAGAGTAGTAAGATGCTATAGTATCATTACTTGTCTTCTCTGCTATACTGCCTTCCCTGTGCCCTCCCCCTACATTATGTGTGCTAATCACAATACTCCTTGGTCCCCTTATCCCTCCCTTCCCACACACACTCCACAACCCCTTTCCCTTTGGTAACTGCTAGTCAATTCTTGGAGTCTGTGAGTCTGCTGCTCTATTGTTCCTTCAGTTCTGTTTTGTTGTTGTTATACTTCACAGATGAGTGAAATCTTTTGGTACTTGTCTTTCTCCTCCTGGCTTATTTCACTGAGCATAATACCCTTTAGCTCCATCCATGTTGTTGCAAATGGTAGGATTTGTTTTCTTCTTATGGCTGAATAGTATTCCATTGTGTATATGTACCACTTTCTCTTTATCCATTCATCTACTGATGGACACTTAGGTTGCTTTCATGTCTTGGCTATTGTAAATGAGTGCTGAATAAACATAGGGGTGCATATGTCTTTTTGAATCTGAAAAATTACATTCTTTGGGTAAATTCCTAGGAGTGGAATTCCTGGGTCAAATGGCATTTCCTTTTTTAGTTTTTTGAGGAACCTCCATATCGCTTTCCACAATGGTTCAACTAATTCACATTCCCACCAGCAGTGTAGGAGGGTTCCTCTTTCTCCTCATCCTTGCCAGCATTTGTTGTTGCTGCTCTTTTGAATGTTGGCCATCCTAACTGCTGTGAGGTGATATCTCATTGTGCTTTTAATTTGCACTTCCCTGATGATTAGTGATGTGGAGCATCTTTTCATGTGCCTGTTGGCCATCTGAATTTCTTCTTTGGAGAAGTGTCTATTCAGATCCACTGCCCATTTTTTAATCGGGTTATTTGCTTTTTGGGTGTTGAGGTGTGTGAATTCTTTACATATTTTGGATGTTAACCCCTTATCAGATATGTTATTTATGAATATATTCTACCACACTGTTGTATGCCTCTTTGTTCTACTGATGGTGTCCTTTGCTGTACAGAAGCTTTTAAGTTTGATGTAGTCTCATTTGTTCTCTTTTGCTTTTGTTTCCATGTAAGGAGATGTGTTCATGAAAAAGTTGCATGTGTTTATATTCAACAGAGTTTTGTCTGTTTTCTTCTAAGAATTTTATGGTTTCATGACTTACATTCAGGTCTTTGATCCATTTCAAGTTTACTTTTGTATATAGGGTTAGACAATAATCCAGTTTCATTCTTGCATGTAGCTGTCCAGTTTGCCAACACAGGTTGTTGAAGAGGCTGTCCTTTCTCCATTGTATGCCCATGGATCCTTTATCATATATTAATTGTCCATGTGTGGGTGGGTTTATATCTGGACTCTCTATTCTATTCCACTGATCTATGGTTCTGTTCTTGTGCCAGTAACAAATTGTCTTGATCACTGTGGCTTTGTTGTAGAGCAAAGTTGGGGAGCATAGTCCCCCCTGCTTAATTCTGCCTTCCAAGGATTACTTTGGCTATTTGGGGTCTTTTGTGGTTCTATATGAATTTTATAACTATTTTTTGCTGTTCATTGAAGAATGCTGTCAGTGTTTTGATAGTGATTGCATTGAATCTGTAGATTGCTTTAGGCAGGATGGCCATTTTGACAATATTAATTCTTCCTACCCATGAGCATGGGATGTATTTCCATTTATTGGTGTCTTTGGTTTTTCTCAAAAGTCCTGTAGTTTTCAGGGTAGAGGATTTCACTTGCTTGGTTAGGTTTATTCCTATGTATTTCATTCTTTTTGATGCAATTGTAAATGGAATTGTTTTCCAGATTTCTCTTTCTGCTAGTTTATCATTAGTGTATAGGAATGCAACAGGTTTCTGTGTATTAATTTTGTATCCTGCAACTTTGCTGAATTCAGATATTAGATCAGGTAGTTTTGGAGTGGATTCTTTAGGGTATTTTATGTACAATATCATGTCATCTGCAAACAGTGACAATTTAAATTGTTCCTTGCCAATCCGGATGCCTTTTATTTCTTTGTGCTGTCTGATTGCTGTGGCTAGCACCTCCAGTACTATGTTGAATAAAAGTGGGGAGAGTAGGCATCCTTGTCTTGTTCACGATCTTAGAAGAAATGCTTTCAGCTTCTTGCTGTTAAGTATGATGTTGGCTGTGGGTCTGTCGTTTATGGCCTTTATTATGTTAAGGTATTTGCCCTCTATACCCATTTTGTTGAGAGTTTTTATTATGAATGGATGTTAAATTTTGTCAAATGCTTTTTCAGCATCTATGGAGATGATCATGTGACTTTGTCCTTCTTTTTGTTGACGTGGTGGATGATGTTGATGGATATTTGAATATTGTACCATCCTTGCATTCCTGAGATAAATCCCACTTGATCACGATGTATGATCTTTTTGATGTATTTTTTAATTCAGTTTGCTAATATTGTGTTGAGTATTTTTGCATCTATGTTCATCAGGGATATTGGTCTGTAATTTTTTTGTGTGGTATCTTTGCCTGGTTTTGGTATTAGAATGATGCTGGCTTCATAGAATTAGTTTGGAAGTATTCCCTCCTCTTCCACTTTTTGGAAAACTTTAAGGAGGATTGCTATTAAGTCTTCTCTAAATGTCTGAAAGAAATTCAGTGGTGAAGCCATCTGAAGCCATCTGGTCCAGGGATTTTGTTCTTGGGTAATTTTTTTATTACTGATTCAATTTCACTGCTGGTAATTGGTCTTTTCAGATTTTCTGTTTCTTTCTGGGTGAGTATTTGAAGATTACATTTTTCTAGAAAGTTGCCCATTTCTGCTAGATTATCCTATTTGCTAGTATGTAATATTTCATAGTATTCTCTGATAATACTTTGTATTTCTGTGGTGTTCCTAGTGATTTTTTTTTTTTTTTGGTTTCTGATTCTGTTTATGTGTGTAGATTCTCTTTTTTTCTTGATAAATCTGGCTAGGGGGTTATCTATTTTGTTTCCTTACTCAAAGAACCAGCTCTTGGTTTCATTAATTTTTTCTATTTTTTTATTCTTCTCAATTTTACTATTTCTTTTCTGATTTTTATTATGTCCCCCCTTCTACTGACTTTGGGCTTCATTTGTTCTTCTTTTTCAAGTTTCATTAATTGTGAATTTAGACTATTCATTTGGGATTGTTCTTCCTTCTTTAAATAGGTCTGAATTGCTATATACATTCCTCTTAGAACTGCCTTCACTGTGTCCCACAGAAGTTGGGGCATTGTGCTGTTGTTTTCATTTGTCTCCATACATTGCTTGATCTCTGTTTTAATTTGGTCTTTGCTTGTAAGCCTTCATGTGTTTGTGGGCCTTTTTGTTTGTGCAATTTATTCCTAGTTTGATACCTTTGTTGTCTGAGAAGCTGGTTGGTACAATTTCAATATTTTTAAATTTATTGAGGCTCCTTTTGTGGCCTGGTATATGATCTATTCTTGATAATGTTCCATGTGCACTTGAGAAGATGTGTATCCTAATGCTTTTGGGTGGAGAGTTCTATTGATGTCTTTTCGGTCCATCTGTTGTAATGTGTTGTTCAGTGCCTCGGTGTCCTTCCTTAATTTCTGTCTGGCTGATCTGTCCTTTGGAGTGAGTGGTGTGTTGAAGTCTCCTAAAATGAAATGCATTGCTTTCTATTTCCCTCTTTAATTCAGTTAGTATTTGTTGCACATATTTGGGTGCTCCTGTTGGGTGCATATTTATAATGGTTATATCCTCTTTTTGGAATGACCACTTTATCATTACATAATGTCCTTCTTTGTCTCTTGTTACTTTCTTTGTTTTGAAGTCTATTTTATCTGATACAAGTATTGCAACTCCTGCTTTTTTACTCCCTATAGTTTTCATGAAATATCATTTCCATCCCTTCACTTTTAATCTGTATATGTCTTTGGGTTTGAAGTGAGTCTCTTGTTGGCAGCATATAGATGGGTCTTACTTTCTTATCCATTCTATTACTCTATGTTTTTTAATTGGTGCATTCATACCATTTACATTTGGGGTGATTATCTATAGGTATGTACTTAATGCCATTGAAGGCTTTGGATTTATGGTTCCCAAAGGTTCAAGGGCAACTTCTTTACTATCTGTCTAACTTAACTCACTTATTATGCCATTTTAAATACAATCTGAAGATTCTTTTTTTCTTTTTCTCCATTCTTTTTCTTATTCCTCTATTCTTTGTATGTTAGGTTTCCTATTCTGCACTCTTTGTGTTTCCCTTGACTCACTTTGTGGTTAGCTGATTTAACTTTGCATTTGGGAGGAGGGAGCCAAGATGGCGGCGTGAGTAGAGCAGCGGAAATCTCCTCCCAAAACCACATATATCTATGAAAATATAACAAAGACAACTCTTCCTAGAATAGAGACCAGAGGACACAGGACAATATCCAGACCACATCCACACCTGCGAGAACCCAGCTCCTCATGAAGGGGGTAAGATACAAGCCCCGACCTGGCGGGAGCCGAGCGCCTCTGCCCCCAGCTCCTGGTGGGAGAAGAACAGGCAGAGAGGGAGGGAGGTAGAGCCCAGGACTGCCGAACACCCAGCCCCAGCCATCCGGGCCAGAGTGCAGACACAGTGTGTGCACGGGGGGGGGGCCCTGGATACTAGGGAAACAGGGCAGCAAGAACAGTGAGCGGGCACTGGAGGCCTGGTGCCAGAGGACACCAGAAAAGCGTGCGACCATTTTATTTATTTTTTATTTATTTATTTATTTATTGCTGTTTTGTTTTGGCGCGCGCTTTCTGGAAGTCTTAAAGGGATAGGGACCCCAATACTACGCAAACAGGGCAGCAAGAACAGTGAGAGGGCACCGGTGAGCAGATGCCTGAGGCTGGCACCAGAGAATAAAGAAAAACGAGCAGCAACTTTTTTTTTTTTAATTTAAAATTTTTTTTTTTTTTTTTTTGTGGTTGTTTTGTTTTGGTGGGTGCTTTTTGGAAGTCTTAAAGGGGCAGGGTGGGACACTTAATCCAGAGGTAGGGAATCTGGGGATCTCTGGGCACCCTAAACCCTGGGCTGCAGGGAGCAGGGAGGCCCCTTACGGAGATAAATAGCCTCCCAGCCACTCCCCATCCAACACTACTCCACCACATTGGAGCAGTAGCCCGAACCGGGCCACGCCCACAGCAACAGCGGAGATAAACTCCATAGCAGCCTGACAGGAAGCAGAAGCCCTGTCTGTGTGCAGCTGCCCAGCACAAGCCACTAGAGGTCGCTGTTTTCCCAGGAGAGGAGGGCCACAAACCAACAAGAAGGGAAGTTCTTCCAGCCGTCACTTGTACCAGCTCTGCAAACTATTCCTATCAGCATGAAAAGGCAAAACTACAGGCAGACAAAGATCACAGAGACAACACCAGAGAAGGAGACAGACCTAACCAGTCTTCCTGACAAAGAATTCAAAATAAAAATCACAAACATGCTGACAGAGATGCAGAGAAATTTGCAAGAGAAATGGGATGAAATCCGGAGGGCGATCACAGATGAAAGACAGGAGATTACAGAAATGAAACAAACTCAAGAAGGATTTACAAGCAGAATGGATAGAATGCAAGAGGCCATTGATGGAATTGAAACCAGAGAACAGGAACGCATAGAAGCTGACATAGAGAGAGATAAAAGGATAACCAGGAATGAAACAATATTAAGAGAACTGTATGACCAATCCAAATGGAACAAAATCCGTATTATAGGGGTACCAGAAGAAGAAGAGAGAGGAAAAGGGATGGAAAGTATTTGGAAGAAATAATTGCTGAAAACTTCCCCAAACTGGGGGAGGAAATAATCGAACAGACCACGGAAATACACAGAACCTCCAACAGAAAGGATCCAAGAAGGACAACACCAAGAAACATAATAATTAAAATGGCAAAGATCAAGGACAAGGAAAGAGTTTTAATGGCAGCTAGAGGGAAAAAGGTCACCTATAAAGGAAAACCCATCAGACTAACATCAGACTTCTCGACAGAAACCCTACAGGCCAGAAGAGAATGGCATGATATATTTAATACAATGAAACAGAAGGGCCTTGAACCAAGAATACTGTATCCAGCATGACTATCATTCAAATGTGATGGTGGGATTAAACAATTCCCAGACAAACAAAAGCTGAGGGAATTTGCTTCCCACAAACCACCTCTACAGAACATCTTACAGGGACTGCTCTAGATGGGAGCACTCCTAGAAAGAGCACAGCACAAAACACCCAACATATGAAGAATCGAGGAGGAGGAATAAGAAGGGAGAGAAGAAAAGAATCTCCAGACAGTGTATATAACAGCTCAATAAGTGAGCTAAGTTAGGCAGTAAGATACTAAAGAGACTAAGCTTGAACCTTTGGTAACCACGAATTTAAAGCCTGCAATGGCAATAAGTATATATCTTTCAATACTCACCCTAAATGTTAATGGGCTGAATGCACCAATCAAAAGACATAGAGAAATAGAATGGATAAAAAAGCAAGACCCATCTATATGCTGCTTACAAGAAACTCACCTCAAACCCAAAGACATGTACAGACTAAAAGTCAAGGGATGGAAAAAACATATTTCAAGCAAACAACAGCGAGAAGAAAGCAGGGGTTGCAGTACTAATATCAGACAAAATAGACTTCAAAACAAAGAAAGTAACAAGAGATAAAGAAGAACACTACATAATGATAAAGGGCTCAGTCCAACAAGAGGATATAACCATTCTAAATATATATGCACCCAAAACAGAAGCACCAGCATATGTGAAACAAATACTAACAGAACTAACGGGGTAAATAGACTGCAATGCATTCATTCTAGGAGAATTCAACACACCACTCACCCCAAAGGATAGATCCAGCGGGCAGAAAATAAGTAAGGACATGGAAGCACTGAACAACACAGTAGAGCAGATGGACCTAACAGACATCTACAGAACTCTACATCCAAAAGCAACAGGATATACATTCTTCTCAAGTGCACATGGAACATTCTCCAGAATAGAAAACATACTAGGCCACAAAAAGAGCCTCAGAAAATTCCAAAAGATTGAAATCCTACCAACCAACTTTTCAGACCACAAAGGCATAAAACTAGAAATAAACTGTACAAAAAAGCAAAGAGGCTCACAAACACATGGAGGCTTAACAACACGCTTCTAAATAATCAATGGATCAATGACCAAATCAAAATGGAGATCCAGCAATATATGGAAACAAATGACAACAACAACACTAAGCCCCAACTTCTGTGGGACACAGCAAAAGCAGTCTTAAGAGGAAAGTATATAGCAATCCAAGCATATTTAAAAAAGGAAGAACAATCCCAAATGAATGGTCTAATGCCACAATTATCGAAATAGGAAAAAGAAGAACAAATGAGGCCTAAGGTTAGCAGAAGGAGGGACATAATAAAGATCAGAGAAGAAATAAATAGAATTGAGAAGAATAAAACAATAGCAAAAATCAATGAAACCAAGAGCTGGTTCTTTGAGAAAATAAACAAAATAGATAAGCCTCTAGCCAGACTTATTAAGAGGAAAAGAGAGTCAACACAAATCAACAGTATCAGAAACAAGAAAGGAAAAATCACGATGAACCCCACAGAAATACAAATAATTATTAGAGAATACTATGAAAACCTGTATGATAACAAGCTGGGAAACCTAGGAGAAATGGACAACTTCCTAGAAAAATACAACCTTCCAAGACTGACCCAGAAAGAAACAGAAAATCTAAACAGACCAATTATCAGCAACAAAATTGAAGCAGTAACCAAAAAACTACCAAAGAACAAAACCCCTGGGCCAGATGTATTTACCTCGGAATTTTACCAGACATACAGGGAAGACATAATACCCATTCTCCTTAAAGTTTTCCAAAAAATAGAGGAGGAGGGGATACTCCCAAACACATTCTGTGAAGCTAACATCACCCTAATACCAAAACCAGGCAAAGACCCCACCAACAAAGAAAACTACAGACCAATATCCCTGATGAACGTAGATGCAAAAATACTCAACAAAATATTAGCAGACCGAATTCAAAAATACATCAAAAGGATCATACACCATGACCAAGTGGGATTCATCCCAGGGATGTAAGGAAGGTACAACATTTGAAAGTCCATCAACATCATCCACCACATCAACAAAAAGAAAGACAAAAACCACATGATCATCTCCATAGATGCTGAAAAAGCATTTGACAAAGTTCAACATCCATTCATGATAAAAACTCTCAGCAAAATGGGAATAGAGGGCAAGTAACTCAACATAATAAAGGCCATCTATGATAAACCCACAGCCAACATTATATTGAATAGCGAGAAGCTGAAAGCATTTCCTCTGAGATCGCGAACTAGACAGGGATGCCCACTCTCCCCACTGTTATTTAACATAGTACTGGAGGTCCTACCCACGGCAATCAGACAAAACCAAAAAAATGCAAGGAATCCAGATTGGTAAAGAAGAAGTTAAACAGTCACTATTTGCAGATGACATGATACTGTACATAAAAAACCCTAAAGACTCCACCCCAAAACTACTAGAACTGATATCGGAATACAGCAAAGTTGTAGGATACAAAATCAATACACAGAAATCTGTGGCTTTCCTATACAATAACAATGAACCAACAGAAAGAGAAATCAGGAAAACAACTCCATTCACAATTGCATCAAAAAAAATAAAATACCTAGCAATAAACCTAACCAAAGAAGTGAAAGACTTATACTCTGAAAACTACAAGTCACTCTTAAGAGAAATTAAAGGGGACACTAACAAATGGAAACTCATCCCATGCACATGGCTAGGTAGAATTAATACCGTCAAAATGGCCATCATGCCCAAAGCAATATACATATTTGATGCAATCCCTATGAAACTACCAGCAACATTCTTCAATGAACTGGAACAAATAATTCAAAAATTCATATGGAAACACCAAAGACCCCGAATAGCCAAAGCAATCCTGAGAAAGAAGAATAAAGTAGGGGGGATCTCACTCCCCAACTTCAAGCTCTACTAGAAAGCCATAGTAATCAAGACAATTTGGTACTGGCACAAGAACAGAACCACAGATAAATGGAACAGACTAGAGAATCCAAAAATTAATGTAGACATATATGGTCAATTAATATTTGATAAAGGAGCCATGGACATACAATGGCAAAATGACAGTCTCTTCAACAGATGGTGCTGGCAAAACTGGACAGCTACATGTAGGAGAATGAAACTGGACCATTGTCTAATCCCATATACAAAAGTAAACTCAAAATGGATTAAAGACCTGAATGTAAGTCATGAAACCATTAAACTCTTGGAAGAAAACATAGGCAAAAACCTCTTAGACATAAACATGAGTGACCTCTTCTTGAACATATCTCCCCGGGCAAGGAAAACAACAGCAAAAATGAACAAGTGGGACTGTATTAAGCTGAAAAGCTTCTGTACAGCAAAAGACACCATCAATAGAACAAGAAGGATCCCTACAGTATGGGAGAATATATTTGAAAATGACACATCCGATAAAGGCTTGACGTCCAGAATATATAAAGAGCTCACACGACTCATCAAACAAAAAACAAATAACCCAATTAAAAAATGGGCAGAGGAACTGAACAGACAGTTCTCCAAAAAAGAAATACAGATGGCCAACACACACATGAAAAGATGCTCCACATCGCTAATTATCAGAGAAATGCAAATTAAAACTACAATGGGGTATCACCTCACACCAGAAAGGATGGCTGCCATCCAAAAGACAAACAACAACAAATGTTGGCGAGGCTGTGGAGAAAGGCGAATCCTCCTACACTGCTGGTGGGAATGTAAGTTAGTTCAACCATTGTGGAAAGCAGTATGGAGGTACATCAAAATGCTCAAAACAGACTTACCATTTGACCTAGGAATTGCACTCCTAGGAATTTACCCTACGAATCCAGCAATCAAGTATGAGAAAGACAGATGCACCCCTATGTTTATCGCAGCACTATTTACAATAGCCGAGAATTGGAAGCAACCTAAATGTCCATCGATAGATGAATGGATAAAGAAGAAGTGGTACATATACACAATGGAATACTACTCAGCCATAAGAAAAGGGCAAATCCTACCATTTGAAGCAACATGGATGGAGCTGGAGGGTATTATGCTCAGTGAAACAAGCCAAGCAGAGAAAGAGAAATACCAAATGATTTCACTCATCTGTGGAATATAAGAACAAAGGAAAAACTGAAGGAACAAAACAGCAGCAGAATCACAGAACTCAAGAATGGACTAACAGGTACCAAAGGGAAAGGGACAGAGGAGGATGGGTGGGTAGGGAGGGAAAAGGGTGGGGGAGAAGTAGGGGGGTATTAAGATTAGCATGCATGGGGGGTGGGAGAAAGGGGAGGCCTGTACAACACAGAGAAGGCAAGTAGTGATTCTACAATATTTTGCTATGCTGATGGATAGTGACTGTAAAGGGGTTGATAGGGGGGACCTGATATAGGGGAGAGCCTAGTAAACATAATATTCGTCATGTAAGTGTAGATTAGTGATACCAAAAAAAAAAAAAAACGCAGTTCCTGTGTGGTAACCTCCAATGAGTTCTATGCAAGGGTATAAAGGGCATATAAAAGTGTAGGCAAAGGGTCTGTTTGTGTTTATACAGAGGATCAAAGCCTAATTGGGCTACCCCGAAAATGAACTAAGATACGATATGAAAAAGAACTTCCAACATCAACACTCTCTGGAAGACTCATGCCAGAAGATGATCATCAAAAAACCCCAACAAAGATCCACGCACTGCTACAGCTGCAGATGCACTCATCCCACCAGTTCCTAGACTTGCCATGGGAATGAAGAAGGAGATATCTAAGCTGGCCTGTGCATACAGTAAAACAACAAATTTGACTGGATCTATACTGTTGGAACTCAACCAAGAATTAGGAGAAGTGCAAATTGTAGCGCTCCAAAATCTTACAACTACAGACTATTTACTGTTAAAAGAACATATGGCATGTGAACATTCCCCAGGAGTGGGTTGTTTTAATTTGTCTGATTTCTCTCAGACTGTTCAAGTTCAGTTGGACAATATCCACCATATCATAGATAAGTTTTCACAAATGCCTAAGGTGCCTAACTGGTTTTCTTGGTTTCACTGGAGATGGCTGGTAATCACAGGTATGCTTTGGTTATGTAACTATACTCCTATTATGTTAATGTGTCCACAATTTAAGTAGTAGTTTAAAACCTATACATGCTGAAGTTACTCTACAAGAAGGTATGTCAAAGAAATAATCAATCTTCTCATGTTTTCTTCCACCTGCTACTTCTATAGCTTTTCTTCTTCCTTCCTAATTACAACCCTTAAATAGAATTTGTGCCTCATATCAAATTTACCTAGTATCATAATTCTTCCAAGTGGTAAAGATACCGCAAGACAAATGCTGGGCATAGAAGCTACAGGGCATAAATATGCAAAGAAATAAAAAGCTAACCATTTCAAACAATAAGGCTTCTCTCTCACTTACCAACTTTACATTTCCCTGTACGGCCCCGGAAGATGACTGGTTAGCCAGAGACGAGTAAGATTCCTCAAGGGAGGAACAACCTAAGACAGGCACAGTCGCAGGGGGGTCATCAGGTGAGAAATTGGGGATCAACAGAGGTGAGGCTTAGAACCTTACACCCCCTGTTCTGAGAGAAATCTTCTGCATACATGGATGTTTTATTGCCCTTGTCTAACTTGGATAAACACATAGTCTACAGGCACACACCTGATCATCTACATTTGCTCTCTTACAACACTAAACTATGTTTTCTACCTTTATCTTGTATCTACCTACCACTTCAGCATTTTATTAAAAATAATAATAATAAAGGGAGAAATGTGATATCCACATATAAATCAAGTATAAAAATCAAATGAGTATTCACATTTGAACTGACTGTTTATAGTTCATAATTCATGAGCAAAACCGAAAGTTTCTGTGATGACTGCCCTTGTACTGTTCACCATGTAACTTATTCACTATGTAAGAATTTGTTCTCCATGTAAGAACTTGTTCGTTATGCTTCAGAAGATTGGAGACTGACGAAAATTAGGCTTGGGGTGGAGTAATGTTTGTGCATTGAGCATTGACTCCCCTATACAGAATTTTATTGTTGTTAACAACCATTTGATCAATAAATATGAGAGATGCCCTCACACACACAAAAAAAAGTACACACTTCCAATTGTAAAATAAATAAGTAACCGGGATGTAATGTATAGCATAAGGAATATAGTCAAAATATTGTAACAACTTGGTATGGTGATAGCTGGTACCTAGAATTATCATGTATATAAATGTTGAATCACTGTGTTGTACTCCTGAAAGTAATGTAATGTAATACTGTGTGTCAACTACCCTTCAATAAAAAATAATTATCTAATAAATAAATAAATAAATAAAACTTGCAATTACCATATTAGTCGGAAAAAAAACAACTTTGCATTTGGTTCGTAATTAATTGGTCTACTTCCTTTACTGTGGTTTTACATTCTCTGGTGACAGCTATTTAGCCTTAGGAGCACTTCCTTCTAATATACACTGTAGAGATGGTTTGTGGGAGGTAAATTCCCTCAACTTTTGCTTATCTGGAAATTGTTTCATCCCTTCTTCAAAGCCCATCCAGTCATGGGCTTCTATTCACTCCCTGCTCTGTTTCTCTTCCTCCCACTGAAAAGCTGGGGTAGGGGGGGTGCTTGGATCCCACCGGGTTGCAGCTTTGTTACTTTACCCTTTTCCATGATGTAGATTTTCCATTCTCTTTTCCCAGATGTAGACTGGCTGGTGCAATCTTATTTCTGGTTATTCTTTTAGGAATAGTTGTACTTGCTTTATTTTCATATTATATGTGGTTTTGGGAAGAGATTTCTGCCTCACTTCTCATACAACCGTCTTATCTTCCTTGTTATAAGAATGGTAGGCAAGTCAAAGAAACAGAACAGAGAAACCAGAAATAAATACAAATGCATATGGGGGGTTAGCAAATAACTAAATACAGTATTTCACCTCAATAGGGAAAAGATAGATTTTTAATTTTTTCTCCTTTAAGTGTTTAGAGTGACTGCTAGCTACTAGGCACAAATAAAACTTTACACTAACATTATTCTTTTTACCAAAATATCCTCTAGAAAGATCAAACTAGAAAATATGGAACTTAATGTTATAGGAAACAGAAATAAATGGGTATATTTATTCATTACCTTAAAGAGGGAAATTACTTTCTTCATAAAACAAGTATCCCAGGAACTATGGAGGAAAATATTGTTAAAGTTGCATGTGCTAAAAATTTTAAATATCAGTACAGAAAAAAAATTATAAAAGAGTAAAATAAATAATAAACTAAGTATGTGTTTCTTAAAGATAGAAAGCATTTCTACCCATAAAGGAATAACTTAACAACCCCATAGAAAAATAGTAGATTATCTGAAGAAGAAATATTAGCAATTTACAAACCTCCCTCAAAATCAAGAAAATGCAATTTAAAACAAAAATTTGATGCCATCTTACATTCCAGGTTAATAAAAATGAAAATGTTACAACCAACCCAACATTCTCACACACCAGTGAAAAGAATTGGCTCATACACTGGTTCCACCTCTATATCACAATTTTGGAATAACAAAATTTAAAAGACACATATTTTTTAAGAATTTGTTCTCCATGTAATCCATGTAAGAACTTGTTCGTTATACTTCAGAAGATTGGAGACTGATGAAAATTAGGCTTGGGGTGGATTAATGATTGTGCATTGAGCATTGACCCCCTATACAGAATTTTATTGCTGTTAACAACCATTTGATCAATAAATATGAGAGAGGCCCTCACACACACACACACACACACACACACACACACACACACAATATATATATATATACACACTTCCAATTGTAAAATAAATAAGTAACCGGGATATAATGTATAGCATAAGAAATATAGTCAAAATATTGTAACAACTTGGTATGGTGATAGCTGGTACCTAGAATTATCATGTATATAAATGTTGAATCACTGTGTTGTACACCTGAAATTAATGTAATACTGTGTGTCAACTACCCTTCAATAAAAAATAATTATCTAAAATAAATAAATAAATAAATAAAAGACACATATTATGGGTTTATAAATTTTACTTCTTGGAATTTATTCTTATATGTACTTGTGCACAAAAATATATGTACTGACATTTATTAACGATTTTGTCATCTATCAGGATAGTAAGTGAGAAAGCAAAGCACTGAGCAATATGGAGGGAATGCTCTTATTTGTGTTTACATTTGGGACCTGGGACCTAGACTGAAGTGGAAACATTTTTTACTGCATGTATGTTCAAAGGTTACCATTTGAATTTGTTATTTGATTACCAATAATTCAAGTAATAATGAGATAGGGCAAGGACATGGGACAAGCATCATGATTAATTCTTCCTGCCTATGATGAAAATGTGGAGAAATAAACAGTATAATAAGGAGAAGAGGAAATCCATATTAAGGCTGAGATTCCATTTTAAAAACCGGGAGTTGAAGTAACATTCCTAACCCATTTTATGGTAAATCAGACAATAACCTACCCTATCTTAGAGCAGGGCAAGCAGTCCTAAATGGTGTGTCCCCACTACTTGAGGGTAACCACTATCTTGGAGAAGAATAGGATCAAGAAATTCCTTGTGTTATTTTATCTTACAGAATATCTAGAAGACAGACTATGTATATGATACATGTCTCTCACAGGAGAAAGACATCATGAGACCACATGTCAAGTCTATGCCTACCACTTTGCCCTATTGAAAGCCTTGAAAGACAGAATCCTAAGCCCTTAAGTGCACTTCCTCTTTGAGGTTGCCCACACTCACCTTTCTTTGAGTGTGCACTTTTTGCCTTAAATAAAGACTCATCTCTGCTCAATTTATTGTGTTTGTTTCTGCTCTTCCAGTAGTAATTGTCTTTGTTACTTTGCTACTTCATTCTATTTTCTAGACTTCAGAACAAATCTTCACTTTCTCTGTCCTACTTCAGATAAACAGGGAAGGGCTACTGAGATGTCTCATTTGGGCTTACAAGTTCCCGTTGCCTGGGTGACCCAGACAGGAGTGCAGCTGTATGATCATGCTCTTTAGTAGCCTGCCTGAAAATCTCCTTTCCTTGCCTTTGAGAAGTTCTCAGAACATAATCTCACTAGATCCAATGCTCTGCAGCTACCGTGAATCCTGGCGCAGTAGGGACTTAGTTCCCATGCCATCCAGATTCAAGCAGACACTGGATGCTAGGTGACCCTGGATTCAGGAGTTGGCAAGAGATTTGCCCGATGACGATCAGAAGTTCAATTAACTTACCTTTCCTCCCTCTGTTCTCTGCTGTCGGCTGCCTGCATGGATGCTGCCATTCCCTGCCGCTCTCACTTTAATGAATTACTTCCTTACCTACACTCGTCCGACCTGCTTGTCTATATTACAAGTCTATATTGCAAACTCAGAGGCCCAGACCATATTTCTAACTCAACTAAATGTCTTCATTTGAATTTCCAGGCATTATCTCAAAGTTAACTTGTCCCAAACTGAACTACAGTTTTCTCCTGCATCTGTTCCTCTTACTATGATCATCCCTGTTCTGGTTAAGGACCCACCAGTAACCTGGATAATTAAGGTGAAAATGTCACAGTGTTCCTCCAAGCTTGGTTAAACACAGGCAAGAGCACTCAGCCACACACTTTAGACAAGCCTGGATATTACACACACACACACACACACACACACACACACACTCACTACTCAGGAAGTCATGGGTGCCTCTGTCACCCTTGCTAGTACCCTTGGGGATCCATGAAAATGTTTCTTCTATCTCTTGCCCTATATTCTTGAAACAGAAGGGAACTACCTCTAAATGATGGGAAGGTGTGGGGATTGTGTCACTGCTAAAGTCAGAGCGGGACTTTGCTGTGCAGAATGATGAGGATTTAAGCTGTGGACATGCTTAGGTAAATGAAAAGACAATAATGAAATATTTTTCATTATTTCCAAACATCCATTTTCTTGCTCCCATGTTCTAATTTGTAATTTCAGAGGTACTCAAGAATTAGTACCATATTAACTGCTCAATGGAGACTGTAGAATATTCAGCAATTTTAACAATTCATATTGATTTTAAATTATATGTACAAAAGTCTAGAGGAAAAATGCATGAAGTATGATACCAGTTCTTTTTACTGGCAATCAGATGGACATTAATTGCTAGAAATGTATTTTAAATTATGATACTCATTATAATTTGTGCTCTGTATCTCATTTAATAGACAATTTGGATTGTTTGAGAAAGAAAATGTTTCCTAAAAATATGAAAAGTAATTTTTTAAGTTTACTTAAATTTACCATTTTTTTGAAAATGTATTAAATTATACATACTTTAAGTACAATTACATTTTAGCTTTTAATCCTTAAGCCATTGTTTTCCTGAAATATTGCTGAGCAGAGCTTACATATGTATTATACTAATTAAATTTGGCTATCTTTGATAGTTTACTGACACTGTTATCTAAAAATCAGATTAACACCATTGTTAATCTGTCATTATGGAATTATATTTTTCAAAACAGGAAGATAGAACATATTTTAGCTAGTGAACTAACTTTTATTTATAACTGTCAATACTCATGGTCTGTGTTGGTCTGCTTACTGGGAATGTGAGGGACCAGCCCAAAACTTTCCTGTCTCCTATTTCCTCACCTTTCACATCCAACCCCTCACCAAGTCCTGCTCGTTCAACTCTTAGGTGCTTCTTGGGTCTTTCCTCTCTCAGATATTTCTTGTCCATGTCCTCCTGGATTTAACCTGTAACATTTCCTCTGTTCTCACTCTCATCTGATCTGTTGTGCACAATACCTTTTCTGCATATCAAAGAAGTGATGTCATCACCTTGCTTTAAGTACTTAAACAGTTTGAGGGCTTTATTCTAAGTGAGATAAGTCAGACAGAGAAAGGCAAATACTGTATGACATCATTTATATGTGGAATCCAAAAAAGTGGAGCTCATATAAACAGAGTAGAGTGGTCCTTACCGGGGGCTGGGGAGTGGGGGAACTGGGGAGATGTCGTTTAAGGGTACATACTTGGACCTAGTACTTAAATAAGTCCTGAAAATCTAACGCACAGTATGATGATAACAGACAACAATATTTTATTATAAACTTCAAAGTTGCTAAGAGACTAGATCCTAATTGTTCCCACCACAAAAAAGAAATATAATTCTGTGAACTGATAAAGGTATAATATTATGGTGGTAATTATACTGCAACATAGAAATATATCAAATCAATAAGTTGTATACCTTAAACACAATGTAATATGTCAGTTATATCAGAACAAAAATATATTTAATAAATAAATATAATGGAATTGGCAAATATTTAGGAAAGAACACTGTGATTATTAGGAATCAGCCCAAATAGACATAAGAAAAATTATGTAAAATTAAGCCAATTCCTATAGTAGTTGTGGTGTTTGTAGTGGTTGATAGAATAATCAGACTGAAAATACACTGGTCACTTTATGTATTTGGACAGACTTTCAGTAAAATCATAGACTCCCAGAAATGAAAAAAGAAATAAGTGAATACAACAATATGTAGTCAGACCAAAACCACTCATGGACATAATCTGAATTTTTTATCATGACATTCAAGGACCCTGCCCAACTCCTATGGTTAATTTTCTCATATACCTTATTCCTGGTCATATTAAGTGTTTTCTTCTTCTTTCTTTTAACAGGCTTGACTTTTTAAAGCAGTTTTAGTTTCTCAGAAAAACTGAACAGAAAGTACATCAAAGTACCCATGTATCCCATGCCCTCACACATGCATAGTCTCCATAGCTGTCAACATCTCACACCAGAGCGGCAAATTTGTCACAGTTAGTGAACATCTGACACATCACTGACTCATCATCACCCAAAGTCTACAGTTCACAGTAGAGTTCACTCTTGGTGGTGTACATTCGACAGGTTTTACAAGTATAATGAGATGTTCCCACCATTATAGTATTATACAGAGTAGTTTCATTGCCTAAAAATCTTCTGCGCTCCACCTATTCAGCATTCTCTCTTCCCTAACCCTGATATCCATTGACCTTTTAACTGTCTCCATTATTTTGACTTCCCAGAATGTCACACAGTTGAAATCATACAGTATGTAACCTTTTCCAGATGGCTTCTTTCACTTAGCAATATGCAATTAAGATTGTTTCATGTCTTGATAGTTTCTTTCTTTTTAGTGCTGAATAATATTCAGTTTTATGGATGTACCATCCTTTATTTATCTGTTTACTTACTGAAAGATATTTTAGCTGCTCCTAGGATGTGGCAATTATGACTAAAGGTGCTACATAAATATCCATGTGCAAGTTTTTGTTTTGTTTTGTTTTGTGGACGTGTTTTCAGCTCACTTGGGTAAATACAAAGAGAGCGTGACTACTGGATCGTATGGTAAAATTATGTTTAGTGTGAGGCACCCCTAAGCCTGGAACTCCTGTATTTTAAAATCTCAGACTTGATCACACAGAGCCTCTAGCAACTTGCCAATTACAGTCTGGGTTTCTGCTCCAATAAATTGGGATTCTCTGTATTTGCCTGTATGTCTCCCCAATCTGGGGGGCAGCAGTTTGCCCTGCGACCTGTTTTCTGATGAATCTAAGCATGCTGTAGATTTTTACTGTGTTCAGCTTTTTACTTGTTGTCAGGACAGAGTGACAATTTCCATGTTCCTAGATGCCAGGCTGGAAACCCCCAACATCATTAGTTTTCTTAATGTATCCTAGTACCTCTCTTGCTTCAATGTCTTTACACTAGTTGCTCTAAGTGGGTTTCTGTGCACTTGTTAACACATTAATATACACTGTGACATGGATCTATTTTTGTTCACTTCCCTTGAAGATGGAAGCTGTACAGCCAGTGTCTACATAAGGCATCAGAAGGCTGTTGTTTAACAAGAAACAGGAACAACCCACAGTACCTTCAACTAAGAAGAAAAATCTATCAGCTCATTTAATAAGAAGATACATGTGGGGGCTCTTTGTTCTGATATAGCTGGATCCAAAGGTTCAAATATTATAAGAAGCTACTGTCTTTTCATTCTCAAACAGACTTTACATCTTAAAAAAGATGGGGGCTCTGGGTTTGCTGTTTTCTTATACCAAATATCCTACCACAAAAGTACTATGATCCCTTTTCTACCAACATCAGTATTAATCCCTTGAAAAGTTGTGGAGTTGTTATTGTTCTTAATAGTAAGGGTTATTCTTACAGGTTAGCCTGGATTATATTCTTTCTCCTGCAGCCAGAAATTTCACGTAGAGATAAGAGGGATTTGCTCAAAGGAAGGAATACAGACAATATATAAAAATCATTGATAAATTCTGTGTTTTGTAATGTAGGGTCTCAAAAACCTTTCATATGATGAATTATGACAATCAGAATACACAGCTGGATGTATCCCTAAATTTACTATTTTTTCATATTCATTTTTTTCACATATAGCTCAAATTCACTGAAAATGTAGTAACTCTTCTCTGTTTGAGCTGTCCACAATAACCTCTAACAAATATACTTCCACTAACAGCTAAGAAAATGGAATGTAAGTTAATAACAGCTATGCCTTGCATTAATTTTGTTTCCTTTTCCCCCAAAATTATCTTTAATATGACTCTGATATTGTTCTTACTATTAAAAGTTTTGGGAGAAAAGAGTTCTTGACAAAAAAAGAATGACTTTAAAACATTCTGAAGGTTGTTCCTATTGCTATAGAAACAACCATACCACCTGCTTTTTAAAGAAACTAACTGTATCTGCCTTGAACGTGAATGAATTACCTTTCCATTATGTGTGATAACAATAAGAACTGCTTGTATTTGTCCAATTCTCTCCCAGAGAGTTCAGACCATTTTTGACAGTATCAGCTAATAAATAGAACATCATCGTAAAGGAGGGTTGGAGATATGATTATTTTCAGTGATACAGAAAAACTGAAACAAAGGGAGAAATTTTAATCTGCCCTATTCACTTATTGAATCATAGAAAAGACTGAAAGAAGGAGACCTCATCACTGGCTGTGTCCAAGTCCCTGGTCTGCTTGTAATTCCCTGACTCATTCATTCATTCATTCACCAAATAGATATGGAGCAACTGCCCTCAACAGGTGCTGTACTAGCTACTGAACTTTGCAATCTGTCATTGTCTTCCAATTATTTCTCCTCTTCCAAGAATATAGCTATTAAAATTATTGCTTTGTGTTCTTCTTTCAGCTTCAATTGTGTTTATAATTTATTTTTAAAATTTTGGTAACATGAATGACCATATTTAGATATTGACAATATACACAGAAAACTTAAATATTGCCTGGATATTTGAGGCAAGCTACACATTACAAAATTTCCCAAACAAAATCAGTGGTATATATAAGTATCTCTGATGGGGAACACATTTTGTCACAACTTGTGACATGGGGAACAGAATTTGTCACAAACTTCTAAAATGCAACGGTTACATATCATGATTCAAAAACCAACAAAGGATCCAAGCAGGTAATCCAGTAAAAAATAAACAAAAGTAGACAAAAAAAAAAAAAAATTAAAAGCTTCGACCTTACTAATGATTAAAGAAAAACAAAGTAAAACAATACACAATTTTTATCTATGATATTGTCATTAAAAAATGTTAATAGGGAGGGGCGGAAGATGGCGGCGTGAGTAGAGCAGCGGAAATCTCCTCCCAAAACAACATATATCTATGAAAATATAACAAAGACAACCCTTCTTAGAATAAAGACCAGAGGATACAGGACAATATCCAGACCACATCCGCACCTGAGAGAACTCAGCGCCTCGCGAAGGGGGAGAGGAGGGCCACAAACCAACAAGAAAGGAAGTCCTTCCAGCCATCACTCGTCCCAGTTCTGCAGACTATTCCTATCACCATGAAAAGGCAAAGCTACAGGCAGACAAAGATCACAGAGACAACACCAGAGAAGGAGACAGACCTAACCAGTCTCCCTGAAAAAGAATTCAAAATAAGAATCATAAACATGCTGACAGAGATGCAGAGAAATACGCAAGAGAAATGGGATAAAGTCCGGAAGGAGATCACAGATGCCAGAAAGGAGATCGCAGAAATGAAACAAACTCTGGAAGGGTTTATAAGCAGAATGGATAGAATGCAAGAGGCCATTGATGGAATTGAAATCAGAGAACAGGAACGCATAGAAGCTGACAGAGAGAGAGACAAAAGGATCTCCAGGAATGAAACAATATTAAGAGAACTGTGTGACCAATCCAAAAGGAACAATATCCGTATTATAGGGGTCCCAGAAGAAGAAGAGAGAGGAAAAGAGATGGAAAGTATCTTAGAAGAAATAATTGCTGAAAACTTCCCCACACTGGGGGAGGAAGTAATCGAACAGACCACGGAAATACACAGAACCCCCAACAGAAAGGATCCAAGAAGGGCAACACCAAGACACATAATAATTAAAATGGCAAAGATCAAGGACAAGGAAAGAGTTTTAAAGGCAGCTAGAGAGAAAAAGGTCACCTATAAAGGGAAACCCATCAGGCTAACGTCAGATTTCTCAACAGAAACCCTACAGGCCAGAAGAGAATGGCACGATATATTTAATACAATGAAACAGAAGGGCCTTGAACCAAGGATACTGTATCCAGCACGACTATCATTCAAATATGACGGTGGGATTAAACAATTCCCAGACAAACAAAAGCTGAGGGAATTTGCTTTCCACAAACCACCTCTACAGAACATCTTACAGGGACTGCTCTAGATGGGAGCACTCCTAGAAAGAGCACAGCACAAAACACCCAACATATGAAGAATCGAGGAGGAGGAACAAGAAGGGAGAGAAGAAAAGAATCTCCAGATAGTGTATATAACAGCTCAATAAGCGAGCTAAGTTAGGCAGTAAGATACTAAAGAGGCTAAGCTTGAACCTTTGGTAACCACGAATTTAAAGCCTGCAATGGCAGTAAGTACATATCTTTCAATAGTCACCCTAAATGTTAATGGGTTGAATGCACCAATCAAAAGACACAGAGTAACAGAATGGATAAAAAAGCAAGACCCATCTATATGCTGCTTACAAGAAACTCACCTCAAACCCAAAGACATGTACAGACTAAAAGTCAAGGGATGGAAAAACATATTTCAAGCAAACAACAGTGAGAAGAAAGCAGGGGTTGCAGTACTAATATCAGACAAAATAGACTTCAAAACAAAGAAAGTAACAAGAGATAAAGAAGGACACTACATAATGATAAAGGGCTCAGTCAAACAAGAGGATATAACCATTCTAAATATACATGCACCCAACACAGGAGGACCAGCATATGTGAAACAAATACTAACAGAACTAAAGGGGGATATACACTGCAATGCATTCATTCTAGGAGACTTCAACACACCACTCACCCCAAAGGATAGATCCACTGGGCAGAAAATAAGTAAGGACACGGAAGCACTGAACAACACAGTAGAGCAGATGGACCTAATAGACATCTATAGAACTCTACATCCAAAAGCAGCGGGATATACATTCTTCTCATGTGCACATGGAACATTCTCCAGAACAGACCACATACTAGGCCACAAAAAGAGCCTCAGAAAATTCCAAAAGATTGAAATCCTACCAACCAACTTTTCAGACCACAGAGGCATAAAACTAGAAATAAACAGTACAAAGAAAACAAAGAGGCTCACAAACACATGGAGGCTTAACAACACGCTCCTAAATAATCAATGGATCAATGACCAAATCAAAATGGAGATCCAGCAATATATGGAAACAAATGACAACAACAACACTAAGCCCCAACTTCTGTGGGACACAGCAAAAGCAGTCTTAAGAGGAAAGTATATAGCAATCCAAGCATATTTAAGAAAGGAAGAGCAATCCCAAATGAATGGTCTAATGTCACAATTATCGAAATTGGAAAAAGAAGAACAGATGAGGCCTAAGGTCAGTAGAAGGAGGGACATAATAAAGATCAGAGAAGAAATAAATAAAATTGAGAAGAATAAAACAATAGCAAAAATCAATGAAACCAAGAGCTGGTTCTTCGAGAAAATAAACAAAATAGATAAGCCTCTAGCCAGACTTATTAAGAAGAAAAGAGAGTCAACAAAAATCAACAGTATCAGAAACGAGAAAGGAAAAATCACGACAGACCCCATGGAAATGCAAAGAATTATTGGAGAATACTATGAAAACCTATATGCTAACAAGCTGGGAAACCTAGGAGAAATGGACAACTTCCTAGAAAAATATAACCTTCCAAGATTGACCCAGGAAGAAACAGAAAATCTAAACAGAACAATTACCAGCAACAAAATTGAAGGTGTAATCAAAAAACTACCAAAGAACAAAACCCCCGGGCCAGATGGATTTACCTCGGAATTTTATCAGACATACAGGGAAGACATAATACCCATTCTCCTTAAAGTTTTCCAAAAAATAGAGGAGGAGGGGATACTCCCAAACTCATTCTATGAAGCTAACATCACCCTAATACCAAAACCAGGCAAAGACCCCACCAAAAAAGAAAACTACAGACCAATATCCCTGATGAACGTAGATGCAAAAATACTCAACAAAATATTAGCAAACCGAATTCAAAAATACATCAAAAGGATCATACACCATGACCAAGTGGGATTCATCCCAGGGATGCAAGGATGGTACAACATTCGAAAGTCCATCAACATCATCCACCACATCAACAAAAAGAAAGACAAAAACCACATGATCATCTCCATAGATGCTGAAAAAGCATTTGACAAAGTTCAACATCCATTCATGTTAAAAACTCTCAGCAAAATGGGAATAGAGGGCAAGTACCTCAACATAATAAAGGCCATCTATGATAAACCCACAGCCAACATTATATTGAACAGCGAGAAGCTGAAAGCATTTCCGCTGAGATCGGGAACTAGACAGGGATGCCCACTCTCTCCACTGTTATTTAACATAGTACTGGAGGTCCTAGCCATGGCAATCAGACAAAATAAAGAAATACAAGGAATCCAGATTGGTAAAGAAGAAGTTAAACTGTCACTATTTGCAGATGACATGATACTCTACATAAAAAACCCTAAAGACTCCACCCCAAAACTACTAGAACTGATATCGGAATACAGCAAAGTTGCAGGATACAAAATCAACACACAGAAATCTGTGGCTTTCCTATATACTAACAATGAACCAACAGAAAGAGAAATCAGGAAAACAACTCCATTCACAATTGCATCAAAAAAAATAAAATACCTAGGAATAAACCTAACCAAAGAAGTGAAAGACTTATACTCTGAAAACTACAAGTCACTCTTAAGAGAAATTAAAGGGGACACTAAGAGATGGAAACTCATCCGATGCTCGTGGCTAGGAAGAATTAATATCGTTAAAATGGCCATCCTGCCCAAAGCAATATACAGATATGATGCAATCCCTATGAAACTACCAGCAACATTCTTCAATGAAATGGAAAAAATAATTCAAAAATTCATATGGAAACACCAAAGACCCCGAATAGCGAAAGCAATCCTGAGAAAGAAGAATAAAGTAGGGGGCATCTCACTCCCCAACTTCAAGCTCTACTATAAAGCCATAGTAATCAAGACAATTTGTTACTGGCACAAGAGCAGAGCCACAGACCAATGGAACAGACTAGAGAATCCAGACATTAACCCAGACATATATGGTCAATTAATATTCATTTAAGGATCCATGGACATACAATGGCGAAATGACAGTCTCTTCAACAGGTGGTGCTGGCAAAACTGGACAGCTACATGTAGGAGAATGAAACTGGACCATTGTCTAACCCCATATACAAAAGTAAACTCAAAATGGATCAAAGACCTGAATGTAAGCCATGAAACCATTAAACTCTTGGAAGAAAACATAGGCAAAAACCTCTTAGACATAAACATGAGTGACCTCTTCTTGAACATATCTCCCCGGGCAAGGAAAACAACAGCAAAAATGAGTAAGTGGGACTATATTAAGCTGAAAAGCTTCTGTACAGCAAAAGACACCATCAATAGAACAAGAAGGATCCCTACAGTATGGGAGAATATATTTGAAAATGACACATCCGATAAAGGCTTGACGTCCAGAATATATAAGGAGCTCACACGCCTCAACAAACAAAAAACAAATAACCCAATTAAAAAATGGGCAGAGGAACTGAACAGACAGTTCTCCAAAAAAGAAATACAGATGGCCAACACACACATGAAAAGATGCTCCACATCGCTAATTATCAGAGAAATGCAAATTAAAACTACAATGAGGCATCACCTCACAACAGTAAGGATGGCTGCCATCCAAAAGACAAACAACAACAAATGTTGGCGAGGCTGTGGAGAAAGGGGAACCCTCCTACACTGCTGGTGGGAATGTAAGTTAGTTCAACCATTGTGGAAAGCAGTATGGAGGTATATCAAAATGCTCAAAACAGACTTACCATTTGACCCAGGAATTCCACTCCTAGGAATTTACCCTAAGAACGCAGCAATCAAGTTTGAGAAAGACAGATGCACCCCTATGTTTATTGCAGCACTATTTACAATAGCTAAGAATTGGAAGCAACCTAAATGTCCATCGATAGATGAATGGATAAAGAAGATGTGGTACATATACACAATGGAATACTACTCAGCCATAAGAAAAGGGCAAATCCAATCATTTGCAGCAAATGGATGGAGCTGGAGGGTATTATGCTCAGTGAAACAAGCCAAGCGGAGAAAGAGAAATACCAAATGATTTCACTTATCTGTGGAATATAAGAACAAAGGAAAAACTGAAGGAACAAAACAGCACCAGAATCACAGAACTCAACAATGGACTAACAGGTACCAAAGGGAAAGGGACTGGGGAGGATGGGTGGGTAGGGAGGGATAAGGGGGGGAGAAGTAGGGGGGTATTAAGATTAACATGCATGGGGGGGTAGGAGAAAAGGGAGGGCTGTACAACACAGAGAAGGCAAGTAGTGATTCTACAACATTTTGCTATGCTGATGGACAGTGACTGTAAAGGGGTTTATAGGGGAGAACTGGTATAGGGGAGAGCCTAGTAAACATAATATTCGTCATGTAAGTGTAGATTAGTGATACCAAAAACAAAGCAAAAAAAAAAAAAAAAAAGGGCAGTTCCTGTGTGGTAACCTCCAATGAGTTCTACACAAGGGTATAAAGGGCATATAAAAGTGTAGGCAAAGGGTCTGTTTGTGTTTATACAGAGGATCAAAGCCTAATTGGGCTACCCCGAAAATGAACTAAGATACAATATGAAAGAGAACTTCCAACATCTGCACTCTCTGGAAGACTCATGCCAGAAGATGATCATCAAAAAACCCCAACAAAGATCCACGCACTGCTACAGCTGTAGATGCACTCATCCCACCGGTTCCTGGACTTGCCATGGGAATGAGGAAGGAGATATCTAAGCTGGCCTGTGCATACAGTAAAACAACAAATTTGACTGGATCTATACTGTTGGAACTCAACTAAGAATTTGGAGAAGTGCAAATTGTAGCGCTCCAAACTCTTACAACTACAGACTATTTACTGTTAAAAGAACATATGGCATGTGAACAGTCCCCAGGAATGGGTTGTTTTAATTTGTCTGATTTCTCTCAGACTGTTCAAGTTCAGTTGGACAATATCCACCATATCATAGATAAGTTTTCACAAATGCCTAAGGTGCCTTAATGGTTTTCTTGGTTTCACTGGAGATGGCTGGTAATTACAGATATGCTTTGGTTATGTAACTATACTCCTAGTATGTTAATGTGTGTGCGCAATTTAAGTAGTAGCTTAAAACCTATATATGCTGAAGTTACTCTACAAGAAGATTTGTCAAAGAAATAATCAATCTTCCCATGTTTTCTTCCGCCTGCTACTTCTATAGCTTTTCTTCTTCCTTCCTAATTACAACCCTTAAATAGAATTCGTGCCTCATATCAAATTTACCGAGTATCATAACTCCTCCAAGTGGTAAAGATACCGCAAGACAAATGCTGGGCATAGAAGCCACAGGGCATAAATATGCAAAGAAGTAAAAAGCTAACCTTTTCAAACAATAAGGCTTCCCTCTCACTTACCAACTTCACATTTCCCTGTATGGCCCCGGAAGATGACTGGTTAGCCAGAGACGGGTAAGATTCCTCAAGGGAGGAACAACCTAAGACAGGCACAGTCGCAGGGGGGCCATCAGGTGAGAAATTGGGGATCAACAGAGGTGAGGCTTAGAACCTCACCCCCACTGTTCTGAGAGAAATCTTCTGCATATGTGGATGTTTTATTGCCCTTGTCTAACTTGGATAAACACATAGTCTACAGGCACACACCTGATCCTCTACATTTGCTCTCTTACAACACTAAACTATGTTTTCTACCTTTATCTTGTATCTACCTACCACTTCAGCATTTTACTAAAAATAATAATAATAAAGAGAGAAATGTGGTATCCACATATAAATCAAGTATAAAAACCAAATGAGTATTCATATTTGAACTGACTGTTTAGAGTTCATAATGCATGAGCAAAACCAAAAGTTTCTGTGATGACTGCCCTTGTACTGTTCACTATGTAACTTATTCATTATGTAAGAATTTGTTCTACATGTAAGAACTTGTTTGTTATGCCTCAGAAGATTGGAGACTGATGAAAATTAGGCTTGGGGTGGATTAATGATTGTGCATTGAGCACTGACTCCCCTAAACAGAATTTTATTGTCGTTAACAACCATTTGATCAATAAATA
Organism: Manis pentadactyla; assembly: GCF_030020395.1. Taxonomy (NCBI): domain Eukaryota; kingdom Metazoa; phylum Chordata; class Mammalia; order Pholidota; family Manidae; genus Manis; species Manis pentadactyla. The sequence goes on from NC_080023.1 coordinate 39,117,414, forward strand.
TGAGAGATGCCCTCACAAAAAAAAAAAAAAAAAAAAAGGACAGACTTCTAATGGTAAAATAAATAAGTAACCGGGATGTAATGTATAGCATAAGGAATATAGTCAAGATATTGTAACAGCTTGGTAGGGTGATAGCTGGAACCTAGAATTATGTATATAAATGTTCTACCACTGTGTTGTACACTTGAAACTAATGTAATGTAATACTGTGCGTCAACTACCCTTCAATAAAAAATAATTATTAAAAAAAAAATGTTAATAACACACTAATGTAGAGTCGTTGGTGAGCGGGGACTTTATCATTGCTGATGGATACTTTTTTTGTAAAGCAATTTGGCAGATGAATTGTTAAATTTAATATTTTCATAGTCTTTGATTCAGAATCTTTACTTTTAAGATAAAATCCCAAAGAAATAATCAGGGTTTTGGTGTAAAGATTTACACAAAAAAATTCTCACTGTTGGATTATTTATAACAGTGATAAAGGAGAAAACATTTTAAATCATAACCATGAAAGAACAGTAATTATATTATGACACACTCATGCATAAAATGGAGAATTATGTTTCCTTTATAATTTATTTATAGGTAATTATTATACACATAGAAAATTTTCACCATATGATGTGCACAAAGTCAGATACAAAGTTATAGCAAAGCTATAGATACAGAATCAAAAAGAGATATAGCTTTGAAAAAAAATGCCATTATTAATAATGTGGAGACCCTTGATGATAGTTACTTCCTTCTTCACATGTTTTGAAGTATTACAAACTTTCTTCAATGATTATATGTCTGTTTTTAAACTAAAATAGAACAAAATTAATTTTTAAATGTAGCTTGTGGCTTGTGGTTCAGGGCAGCTGACTAAATACAAATATTTTTCTTCTTTACCTCAACATTCTCATAAAGGGACAATTAAAAGTAAAATGTAGAAATGGATATACTAAATAAAGTAAGAAAAGACAAGTGCTTTCACAGAAAATCTTATTGAATATGGAGAAACAGAGGACACCTATCCTAGAATTTAAGAAGAGCCCAGAAATGGAGGGAGCTGACCTTCCAGATATAAAACCACTGTGTTAATTTTTAAAAGAACTGAAATAGTCTCCAATTACCCATAACTCTGTGCAATGCAAACCCACAGAAGGTGGTGGGGTGAGGAGGATGAGGATTTCTATCTAATGAAATGGAAGTGGATCTCTGTGGGCAAACTGGGACAGTGGGTATTTGCCTTGAAGCAAAATCATTCACATTCTACTATTCAGAAAAATTCCAGTTCCTTGCTCAATTATGCAAATGAAGTTTGCCAGTTAACTGGCCCCTTCCACACACCCAGCATTTGCCAATCATTCTCAACATGAAAGGATAATCAAGAATTGTTAGAAATGGAAAAAATCTGTACTGGGAGAAAAAAGGATAAACACATTTGAAAAAATTAGCATGGTGGAAATATCAGGTATCAAGGGAATTGAATAGAACTTAAAAAAATAAAAGAGTTTGAACTCTAGGGCACAGAGGTTTGAAAGGGTTTTACAATCTTCAAAAGGAGAACAAGAAGGTACAAGCAAGGAATAGCTAACTACTCATCTGTCATACAAAGACATCACAGACAATGGCTGAAAAGGATTAATCAAGAACATCAATTTCAGTTTATGATGTAGAGACACAAGAAGAAGTAAAAACAAAAATAATTAGAAAACTGTAAAATGGTTCTAAGGAAAGAGAGACTGAAGATAGAAGGAGGTGGTATGAGAGACTATTGTTTTCATTTAAAAAATTTCTACACTGTTTGAGTTTATAAAACCATGTACTTGTATTACTTTGTTACAAATACAAAATATTGACACTGAGAAGCGACTGGTGGTTACCACGGGGGAGGGGTTGGGGTGGGTGGGTAGAGGTGGTGAGGAGGATGAAGGGGCACAAAAATTCTCAATCATAATATAAGTTGGTCACAGGGATAGTAATACAACATGGAGAATATAGCCAATGATTCTGTAACATTTTTCTGTGTTGACAGATGGTAACCCACTGGAGGGGTGAGGATTTAATAACATGGGTAACTGTTAAACAACAGTGTTGTATACTTGAAACCAATGTAAGATTGTGTATCACTGACACATCAATTAAAAAATTAGCAAGGAGAAAATATGTTTCAAAATGTTCCTTCTCAAAATAGCAGAATTTCCAAACAAAAGTCAGGTTTCTAAATTCACAGTTGCTTTAACTCTCACTCTAATTCTTAGTAGTGAAAACAAATGGAAAATTATCTCTGAAGTAATAGCAAGAATTATTTATTTTGCTGTTATCATTGAAATTCTATAGTAAAATATGTACTCTTTGTGAGTTAAATACTGAGAAGAAACTTCAAGATTTCAGTGGTTTAGATAAACTATGTCTGTGAATGCAATTCTCTAAGCATTTTGTTAAGTATCTCTTATGCCATGGGAAAGAGGCAATGCCAACAAAAATTAAATCCTGCTTTAAGAATGTCAATGCTTTTCTCTGTCTTTCCTACCCATGACCTGCTTAGTCAAAGCCATACAGTTCACCCTGTAAGGCACTGATGATTCTCTAATCACAAGCTGGCTTCTGCAGCCTTTACATTAATCAAGTTCCTTAGCCTAATGCCAGGAATTCGATGCTGAGATAGGTTCTTTGACAGCCAGGATCTTCAACCAATTCAGACTAAAAAACAGCTTTGCACAAGTTGGTCCAGCTTTGAACTGCTCAGAGAACAGGCACTACAGCCCAAGTTGGCAAAGAGCTTGGTAGATTCGAAGTTATGAAAGGAAATCCGTTGTCTAGAGCATTTTGGACATTGGGGAGATAATGTCTCACAAACAAATCAACTAATGCACAAGTCTTTGAATGTGTCTCTGATGTTATGATCCCAAAAGACTGCCCAGCAAAAAAGCTCATTAGAAAAGGTCAGAGGAAATGATTAAATGACTACATCAAAACTGAAAATTCATCTGTCAAAATATTCTGAACAAATTTAAAGGGCAAACCATAAAATAAAATATTTGCAGTATATATGGCTGCAAGAAACTTGGACTTCACTGTTCAAAGAAGTCTTTCATTTAATCAGACAATAATGTCAGTCAACAAAAGCAGATGAAAGAAAATAATGGACAATGCACATACACATACACACAGTCATATACAATATGATCTTCTTTTAAGATGTCTGATACTTTTAAAAATCAAAGGAATGAAACTTAACATACAAATGACATAGCATTTACCGCCTCTTAGTTTTCAATGTTGCTTTTTAAAAGTGAGATTGCTAAATCGAACTAAATACACTGAACCCCATATAATGTTGAAATGCTGTATAAAACTTGTGGAAGTGGCAATATTTTTCTAGAAGGCAATTTGGTAATATGCACCAAAAGTTGAAAAATGGTTATACCTAGTAATTTCTCTTATAGTACTCTACTCAAAAATACCAAAAGTGTAGATTTAAGATGTGTGTATAAGCTTCTTAGAGCAGTACCATTTTTAATAACAAGGGAAGAATTTATATGTCTAACAGAAGAGAAATGACTTAACTACTTTCTGGATAGGTGACTCTCAAATCATGCAAACTTTCTAAGCATGATAAAACACACGTAACTAATAAAAGTTCTACTTTATAGGGTAGTTCAGGGTATCAAATACACACAAAGTCCTTGAAACAGTGTCTGACACATACTAATGATAAATGTTAACCATTATTATTTAATAATTATTAAATATTAAAAAGATTTATTCACTGACAAATTTGCAACTGAATTTTATCACTTTCTACTACTGATTAGACAGAATAGTGGAAAGGTAAGCAGTTGAAAGAGTAAAGGCTTTGAAATCAATTAAGTGGGAATAATCAAAGATTACATGTTTATTGAGGAAATTTAAAGAAATAATGCATTTAAGGTGCATATGTGGGGACCAAAACATCATAGTACTCAAATGAAAGGCACTTTGCTATCATTATTAATCACTATGATTATCAACAAAATATACTATAAATGAATATACTAAAATGTATTAATTTTCATTGTGGAAAATTTCAAAAATAAGATATAAATACAAAGAGGGAAGTAATAAGAAAATTAACTCCTATGTACACAACTCCAAGTTTTAATAGCTTTCAACAAATAGCCACTCTTGTTTCATTTATGCATCCTCCCCAACACACACACTTCACTGGATTATTTGGAAACACTTGCTAGACAGTATTTTATTTATAAATGCCTCAGGGTGCATACCTAAAATCTGAGCATTCTTTTATTTTTAACACAAACAAAATATCATTATCAAGCCTAAAAATTACTTTGAAATCATCACATGCCCAGTCCGTGTTCCCTATTTTGCCTATATTTTTTGATGGTTTGTTTCTTTGAATTAAGATCCAAGGAAAGCCCACATGTTGCAATTTTTTTGTCTTTTATAAGTTTCATTTAATATATACATACACACACACACACACACACACACACACACACACATGTATATGTTTCCACCCACTCCCTCTTTTTCTTTTTTTGCCATTTATGTGAAGAGGAAACTCGATATTTGTCCAAAAGTTTACCAGTCTGATTTTGCTTACTGCAGCCTATGTATTGTCCAAAATGTTTCTCTTTCTCATTATATTCTGTATTGGTGGTTATATTTATATTCTACTCTGTTTTGTTTTTGCAACAGTAATTCATAGACGGTCTTTGTACTTTTCACCAGTAGGAAGACGATGTCTGATTTTTTTCTTGTAATGTAAGTACTCATTGCTTTGATCCGTTCTTGCATTTGAATGGTGGTATTCGAATTCTGTCATTTTCTCTCTACTTACTAGCTAGAATAATATGAAAACAAACCACCATTTATTTATCCTTTTTAGAGTTCATTTGGAAGAGGCAGGGTGAATGCTAGATTCCTTTGTTATGTATCTTCCAATTTTTGAAATAGTGAGATGGGTTCCTAATGATTTTCCTTCCTCTGGGGAGGGAGCAGTTGGTTCCATTTTAGAGTATTTCTAATTCCCACAGAGGGGAAGGGGGTTTTCCCAGGTACCAAGTGGCACACACCTGCTGTTGCTCCTCACTGCAGGTCTGGATGCTCGTTCTTCAGGACGCCAAGCTCCCAGATGCCAGCGCCAGGCAAGAGTGACCCTTCTTCAGCGGTTTAAGTACCAGCTCTGTTGATCCCCTCTTCCTGCTTTCAAGTCCTAATAACTGCAGCAGCTTTCCCCCTCTGTTTCCCTGGTCATCGGTGGTGGCTGTTTCCTGTGGTTGCTTACTGTCTGTGTGATACCTCAGTGTATTTCCTTCTAGTTAAATGACCGCATTTTAAAAATATTTAAATCTCAGAGCAATTTGGAATCAATCCTGTGCATAGTGCCAGAAATGGGATCAGTTTTATCTGTATTTCTATGATTAACCAGTTAGCCCAACATTACTAATTAAAAAGTCCGGGTTTTCCTGGATATTGTTTGTTCTCCCAAATGAATTGTATAATCACCACGTCAAGCTCCAGACAAAAGCGTCTAGTGCACAATAAAGGCAGTATTTAAATCAGTGGGGGACAAATTCTTCTTGGGGTGAAGAAGTGTTGCTGTTGTGACTCAAAGGAACCTGCAGCAAAACATAAAGGGGGGCGGGCAGCTTTTACCTCCCCTTCCAGTGCCAGTCTTGCGGTAGCGCCCCCTGCAGACAGAGACTAACAGCAGCCAGCGCACAAACAGAAATGACGTTAGTAGACAGCCCCAGACTGTATATCTAGTCACTAATACACAGGTGGGTTTTGAAGCTACGAAACAATAATTTAGTAACTGGATATTTATAGTCTTTTGCTGTGACAAAAGAGGGTTGCCATGAATAGCATCCTGAATATACCTTGTCATACACCTGCCAGTGCATCTTGAAAGGGATTCCTAGAAATGAATTTGCTGAGTCAAAGGATAAATGCAGAATATTGCCAAATGCTCCTCCAGGGAGATTTACCATACTGCATTTCCAAGAGCAATGTTTGACACTGCCTGTTTCCTTTCAGCCTCATGAACATACGTACAGTCAAGCTTTGGGATTTTTGCCAATCTTCTTGGTGAAAAACAGTATTTCACTTTAGCTTTAATTAGCACACTTATATTAAGGAGAGTTGTGAGTATTTTTATATATGTAAGAGCTATTTGCATTTCTTTCTCTGTGAACTATCTGTTAATACATCTTTTGCCCACTGGCTTTTTCCTTTCTACCTTCAGAAGGCTTTTGTGTATTTGGGATAACGACTCTTTAAACTGACATAATTTTCAAATACGTTTTCTGATTAGCCATTGCACTTTTTACATAGCTTATTGGATTTTCTTCAATGCTAAAGTTATTTCTTAATATGGTTAAACGTATCAAATATTTTCTTATTGCATCTGGATTTTGACTCATAATTAGGTAATTTACCTGGTTGTCATGTTATGAATAAATCCCCCATGTTTTCTTATTTTATAATTTTTTTATCTAGTGATCTAAACCTACTACAATTTATCCTGTCTACAGTGTCAGAAATGGATATAAGTTTATCTGTTTTCCTTATGGTTAATGTAGTTATCCCAACACTACTTATTAAATGTTCATTTTCTCCCCAATGTTTAATGCTGACATTTTCATACTTTAAATTCCCATATGCAATAAAGCCTCTTTATGGATTCCTTATTATATTGGTCTGGCTTCAGTCCAATTCATCCAAAAGCATAATACTTTAGAAATAAGAGATCTGGAAAATGTTTTAATAACTAAAAGTGTCAGCCACTACTTCCAGAATTTTCACATATCCTGATTATCTGCTTTGCTAAATGAATTTTATAATTAACTTGCCAAGCTCCAAAGAAAAGTAGCTTATTAATATTTTCTTAGGAAAGCTTTAATGTTATAAATACCTCAAGGAAGATTAAGTTCTATTGAGTTTCTCTGTCGAAGAACATGATATGTATTTTCATTTGTTAATATAGACATATACATAAATTTGTTGGACATCAGTTTACATATAGATATCCTATGTTTATTTTCCTTTTTAATAATGGAGTTGTCTCATTCATATCATCTTTATAAATATTGATTTTATGAATTTATAAGTTGGTACCACCCATCAATTCTTTGCTTTCCTACATATATAATTCAATCTGCAAAAAGAAGTTAACTCTTCCTTTCCAATTCTTATGCCTCTGTGTTTTTCTTGATTATCTTTATAAGCTAATACCTGCAGAAAAAAATGTTAAAAAATAACAGAAATAGAGAGCATTATTTGCCTTGTCCCTGACATTAATCAGAAAGCCTCTAATATAAGGTTAAGATGCTGACTTTAGGGCCAAAGTGTGTTTCTGAACCAGATTTTTAAATTTTGTATTTAAGGCATAATATATTTTAAATACTGTTAAATATCTTTATGATCTATGAACATGAACAAAGGATTTATCTCCCTGGACCAATTAACACAATGGGTTACCTAAATGTGTTTGTTAACATTTAACTGTCATTACACATCACATTTCTGGAATAAGTCCAAATGATCATCATATATTTTTCCACTATTGAGATTAAGATTGGATTGTAATTTTATTTTTGGTACAATCTTTCATAACATTTGGAGTCAGTAATATATTCAGTTCATTTCTGAAATGAATTTGGATTTTTCCTTTTCTCTTTCTTAGAATAATTATGAAGACTGAAGATTTTTCTTAACTTCAAAGTTTGGCAACATTCTTATCTGGACCTATTCAGTGTCAAGGTCCTTTTGTTTAATTGGAGTGATCTCTTTAACTTCTTCCTTTATTCTTTGGTAATTGGTCAGTTTAGACTTCATTAGGATTAATTAATTTTGATATATTGTATTACGCTGGAAATAATCTAGATTATCAAATATATTTGTATAGAGGGATGCAGAATAATGTTTTATTTTCTCCTCAATTTGAAGGAAATGTTGGTTTTTAAATTTCTGTATTCATGTTTTGTCTCCACCTGTATTTTTTTTATTAATATGATTGAATAGTGGTTGATTGTGTTGATCATTTCAAATAAATGGGATCACTTTTGGATTTAGTAGTTATTGATCTTTTGTTATATTTCAGTCTTGAGGTTGATTTAATTCTTATGCTTTATTTGGTTTATAGTTCTTTCTAAAGGTTTTTTTTTTTTTCAACCTTGAATTTAGGTATTCAATTCACTTTTCATTTTTGTTGTCATAGGTAGTCTATAAATTTTACTCCTAACGCTTTATTTAGCTATATCTCATCAATTCTGGTATGTTGTGTTCTCATAAATATTTATTTTCCAAGAAGATCTGAAATTTTGTTTTTTGTTTCCCCTTTGACCTAAGAGTTGTGTGATAAATTTATGTATCAACTTGACTGGGTCATGAGATACCCAGATATTGGTCAAGCATTATCCTGGGTATCTCTGCGAGATGTTTTAAGATGAGACTAATATTTGAATTGGTAAACTAAGTAAAGCAGATTGTTCTCCCTAATGTGGATAGGCCTCACCTAATCAGTTGAAGCCTGAAAAGAATAAACAAGCTAACCTTCTTGCAAATAAAAGGAAACTTTTCCTGCTGCTTGAGTTGGGACATTGGTCTTTTCTGGCCTTTGGACTTGGACTGAAATATCTGCTCTTGGATTTTGAGCCAGCCAGTTTTAGGGCTGGACCTTACATCATGGGCTCTCCTGGTTCTCAGGCCTTTGGACTTGGACTGGAGCTACACATACGTCAGCTCCCCTGGGTCTCCAGCTTGCCGACTCACCTGAAGATCTTGTGATGATGAATCAGCTTCCAAAACTGCACGAGCCAACGTATTTCTTATACTATCTCTTAGTATGTAGTATATGTAATCCAAATTATATATATATATATATAAATCTATCTCTCTATATATGTATAAATGTGTGTGTGTGTGTGTGTAATCCTATGGGTTCCATTTCTCTGTATAAGCCAAATAAAAGTTATGTAGAGTTTTTGCTTTTTTTTAATTCAAGGTGGAAAGGGCTTTCTGTTTTATAATACAGGAATCTAAAAAATTTTAATTGTAATACGGTCATAGTATTTATATTATTTCAATAATACACACACATACAATCTTATAGTTTTTCTAACCATACTGTTTTGAGAGAAAGGGCCAACTTGGTCTGTTTTGGCTTCAGACATGTGTAAATCTTCCTATTAAAGTTTCCTATTTGTCCTGCATTTCCTGTGGCTTCTGTTTAATGAAAGATGTTACTATGGTGTGTAACCTATTGCCCTGAACCGTTTGCCTATGCTGAACCGTTAAATTTGAGAGAAATGAACTTCTATTTCCTTGAGACTGTATCTAGCCACAGACAAACTTACCAAGTTTGTAGCTCTAAGAGAGATTCATCAGGGAAAGGTTGCTTTACAAAATGGTCAGTTCCAACCAATTCAAATAAAATATGGCATACATTTGGGACTAATTCATAAAGTGCTTTCTGTTACTTTGCCATTTTCTTCCCTACAACCACTTCATATTCTAACAATTCCATTCCATAAATTAATCTGAGGAGACTCATAAAACAACCCAATAAAGTATTAATTTTGAATGAGTGAAGGATACAAAATGTTTGACTTATTTCATCCAGGCTGCTATATCAGAGTACCATAGACTGAGTGGCTATAAACCACACAAGCATATTTTTCACAGTACTGGATGCTGGGAAGTTGAAAGTCAGGATGCCAGCTGATTCAGAATCTGGTCGGAACCTGCTTCCTAGTTCATTGGTGACCATCTTGTTCTGTCCTCACATGGTAGAAGGGGCAAGTGAGTCCCCTGCAATCTCTTTTACAACAGCACTCATCCCGTTCATGAAGGGCTCCAGCATCATGATCAAATCATCTTCCAAAGGCCCCACTTACAAATTCCATCAGGCGAAGTTCAGAGTGACACAAACATTTAGTTTATAGAAACACTCTATCATTTAAAATATATAAGTAAAGACCAAGTGAATAACCTTGCTTAAAATTTTTATATATTAGAAAAAGTTGTGAGGAATATAAAGTTCCTCTTCTTCTAAATTCCTAAAAACTTCCTTTTAAGTGTTATTAATAGCATTTATGTTTCATATTATAGAAGCAACCATCTTAAATTTCCTCACTTCTTAGGTAATAACTCAAGAACTCAACACTCTGAGATTATAAAACATTTAGCAAATAAAAAAAATTATTTTTTTTCCTGTTGGTTAGATTCTTTAACTGGCCAAATTTCAATGTAGTTTGTTTCTTCAAGATGAAGTAAAACAATTTTTATTTTTAGAGAATGATTCTCATGCTCATCAAATAATTTTATGTTGGCACATTAGAAAAATAATATAGTTCAAGTTTATTTGTATTTCAGATATGATACTTTACAAATATGTTGAAAATAGAATTTTCACTCATATATGAAGTCAGTAGTTTCTTACTTAGAAGCAACTAATTTATGAATAACTTTTTTGGAATGAGTGTGAGGTCAGAAGCCTTATCCTAGTCCGCTGGGGATAACAGCTTCTAATTGCTTATTCAGTATTTTTAAGGTGTAATTCATAGAGCTACTAGGACTGCAGACATTTTCTCGGTATCACAATTTAGAGCATTTATGGACTAAACTTTGACAGGATGGTTCATGACTCTACCCACCATTCTCGTATCAGGCAATGTAACAATATACTGTCTTGAGTATTCTATTACACAGTAGTAACAGTTAAAAAATTCAAGTTAACAAATTATGTAGTAGGTAGTGGAGGTGGGTATACAGAGAAAAATAAAGAAATGGGGTGCAGTTAAGGTTTGTCCTAGTATATGCCCCTCAATACATATTAGCATTCGAATGTTTCATTGAGAGAAAATGTTGTATGGGCAAATACAATGTGCTTGAAATTGTGACATAGCTACAAGGCTACCTTAATCTGAGGTAAGCAAAATCTTAAAAATTTAGTTCTTTAATATATTTGAGATAAATTTAAATTATTTATATAATGGCCTTTGAATCTTTAGTTATTTCCTTAAAAGTTTGAGAAATTGCATAATCAGTGTAATTATGTATGTTTAAAATACTTCTATGAATACCTATTTCTTATCCCACAAAATATTTATGTGCTTATTGCTTTATTCTTGTTTTTTTTTAAATCAAATTCTAAACACATCATAAAAGTTTGTTGCATTATACATCCATCATTCAGCCTGTGTTTCAGCAGGAAAGTTTAAAAGCTGCTTAATTTTCATGTTCTTTCCATGGTAATACAGTGGTGTTACAACATACATGTATTTAACTTAAGCAGGTGTGACTATATAGGCTTGGAGACAGGTGGAGAGATAGAACAGAGGAAATACAAAAGGATGGTGCAGGGGAGACACTGAGAGACTGTCTGGGACATAGGTAGAGAATGGCAGAGACCAAAAAAAATAAAGAAAGAATGCACATAGAGCAGGACATTCCATTTATTATTCTGCTCAGTAAGTCTATATGCTCTGAGAAGTTTCTGGGTTTCATTTTGCTCTCACAAAGGGCGTGTCCTCACACTCTGTGTGGGTCTATTGCACAATTACATATGTCATGTCTATGTATTTGTAATGAGTATTACTGTATTCATTCTGTATATAACAAAAAACTACATTAAATAAATACTGAATTTTGTATAATTTAATTTTGAGAATATTATTTTTACCTTACAGGATTATTTTAGAGCCCACTACTACAATGTAATGGAACTCCTCACCCACCCCATTCAAGTGGCCCAAGCTTCAAACAGTGGTCTTCAAAATGACTTTTGGGTATTATCCAAGTTTTGAACTAGGGATAGCCTTTATGTTATGAAGTTAAGTCACAGTTGGAGCTATTGATTAGAGAATGTGGCATTCATGTTCTCTATCACCAAAAACAGTTCTACCCACTAACTGCTCTTTAAAGGGCTGAAATCCTCCTCCTCCTCCTCCTCCTCCTCAATACTCTCATCACTCATTTATTCATTTTATCAGATAAACATTTATAATTGCATATCAAGCATTTAACTTAACTCATTTAATCGGCAAACAAATTCTGTAAATCAGGTGTTATTTCCCTCAACTTTATAAGAAAACAGGAGAGATGAGCCAGATAGCTGAGAGGCAGAGTTAGGCTCTGAATATAGATCTTTCTGAATTCAAAATCCATATTATTTTAAGAAGTTGCCTTTAATGCAAAAGTCTAGAAAGAACAATATTTAAAAAGAGTGACAGGACGTGATTTTCAAAACTGTTTTTTATTTCTGTAGTTGGAATAATACCATTTAAATATTCTTATTTATGAAGTAGTTTTAAAACTCTCCTGTGTGTATTATGTCATAAAATATCCCTGTACTTCTTTGTCATTGTTGTTATATTTGTCAGACACCCATCAGTTATGGTTGTGTGTCTGATTGGAAGATCTTCCATTTCAAGAAAATGTGAAATGTTTCCATGGAGATCAGCTTGAGATAGCCCAGTGACGAACTTCTTAGCTATAATTTCACATTGGTTTCTATGGTTTCCAGATAGGGGAAGAAAATGAAGTTGCAGATTTTTTTGTAATGTAAAAGGTTATTGGAAAATAAGTGATACTGCTCAAATTAATGTCATCCCCCCAGGAAAGCAACTGCTGTTACTGCAAAACATGAAAGATTTTATGATGTAGGTTGTACATCTACGCACTTTTCTGTGCTTGTAACAAATGGGGAACTATCATGACACTTAATTTCAAAAGTAGCAGAAAGAATCTTCTCTTAAAAGTGATGAATCCATTGTTGAAATCTGTTTTAACAATGGTTACTAATAACTAGCTTGCAATCTCCAGTTCATTTTTCTTACATCTGTAAAGATACAATTCATTTCTTAAATCAGTTAACGACACGAGTGAAAACTCTGACAAGGAGATATCTCTTTAATGTTTATACCTGAGACCAGAATTCACAGTTTTTTGGATAGTTCTTGTCATTGTTATTGACTTATCTATAAAGTTGTTTCATGAAGCAAGAACGAGTAAATGTTGGATCTTACACTCAAATTCTATTAAAGTGGCAGCACAAAAATTACACTGATCACTCCTGAGTCATTTTTACCAATTTGTCCGATAGTCTGGCATACAGCCATACCATTTGTTGGTAAATTTACCATCATCACATGGGAAAAAATCAGGGCTGTCTTTTCTTAGAAAGCATGTGAAATTCCTAGTGGAGCAGTAGACCCAAGCCCAAGAGATGTGTATTCTATTTCTATCTTCATTTTTAAGTGATTTCTATACTACCTAACTAACCCATGGCTAACCACAGGTATAAATCTATTTACTAGGATACATTACCAGCTTATGGACTTTACAGGATTACTGTAAATCTCAAATGAGCAAAAACTTCCTGTCAACAATCTCCAGTTGCAAAACAATCTCCAAATGGTTTGCATCTAATGTCTTATGTATGATTGGAATGTAATGAGAAAGGAGAGAAACAATCTAAAAGATTCAGTATCTAAATTTTATTGTAAGAAATCAATGGCCACAGATTTTAATATAATTATCTTAAGCACATTTATGTACATATATACTCCTTAAAATAATTATGCTCTTAAATATATATGTACATATATCTATCTGTATTAATATGGATAGATACATGTATATGTATCTCTATACACACATATCCATTCTCTACACACACACACACACACACACACACACACACACACACACACACACACACAAAGAGGTAGGCTTTAATGCTCACTTCAAGACAGAAAATATTCAGAGTGAAGGTAGGGAAGAAAATAATTGCTATTTAAAAACACTCATGCCTCATGCATTCCTTATCCTTACTTTCTTGTTGACATATTCTGTAATGTTTTTCACAATGATCTATGATGGCTCCCTAGCCTGTCTAGGTCCAGCTTCAATCCTTCTCCAGAACTTCCAACCAGTACGTCAGAAGAAAGACTAAAAACACATGATAATCTAAGTAAAGAACCGGTTCCAAAGCTGCACACCTGCCCTATTGTTTGTAAGTTGTGTGCTTGGGAAAGTTTCATGTTACTTCAAGCCTAGGGTTTATAGGTCTATAAACCTTTGGCCCCATGGGCAGCTTTCTATTACCAGCTGACCAAGAAAGAAAGAGTTCAGGTCTGATTCTGCGAAGTATGCTGGTCATACCTGAAAGCAGACAGCTTTAGCAATACAGTTTAATTCCAAGTTGGCCCTGAAGAAATCTTCCTGGTAGGCAGTACATTAAGTACCATACAGAGTCATTTATTTTGCTTAGAAGGAGAAATGGGCAGAGGTACAATTCGATACCAAGTCTTGGATGCCAGCTAATGGCTTGGCAGGCTTGGCAGGGAATCAGAAGGAAGACGATCAGAAAATTGGGGACAATAAGTCTGGGAATGGGTTATGAGAACAGACTTTTACTTGAAATGGGTCCATACTGGGCAGATATTCAGATACCATATATTACTCAGCAAAAGGATATTCATCAGAGGAATATCTTATCTTAATAATCAGGTGAACAAGATGGTCCATTCTTATGGCTGTCACTCTCTTGGCCACTGTGTGCTTTCACTACGGCTCAGAGACAAAGCGGTCATGACAGCAGGGATGGAAATGATGTGTGAGCTCAACATGGACTTGCACCTACCGAGGCTCGTCTGGCTGTAGCCCCTGCTGAATTCCCAATCCAACGGGTGGGCAAACACTGCACCTCCATAAGGCACCATTCCCTGGCGGCGAGGAGGGAACCATCTAACTACGGGTGCCAGGCTGATTTCACTGGACCACTCCCATCATGGGAAAGGCAGCATTTGGTTCTTACTTGAATACACACTAAAAATGTAGTTTTAGCTTTTGTCTCTGTGACTTTTCTGTTAATACCATATTCCATGAACTTGAAAAATGCCTTTTTTAGAACCATGGTATAAAACATAACTCTGATTCTGACCAAAAAACTTGGCTCTATAGCAAAGGAAGTACAGTACTGGATTCATGCTTATGAGAGTCACTGATCTTACCATGTCCCCTGTAACTGATAGAACGGTGCAATGGCCTTTCAGCGTTAGTTAGACCGACAGCTCAGTAGCACTGCCTCTCTGGGCTGAGGTAATGTATTCCAGTATGCTGGACATGCTCTGAATAACCAACAAATACATGGTGCCATTTTCTCAGAGCAGGGATTTGCAGATCTGAGAGTGAAGACACGGGGGTAGAAGCAGGTCCTCAGTTACCCCCCAGCTGTTCACCAGAGAAATTTTTGTTTCCTGTTACAATAACATTGACTTTTGCTGGTCTAGAAGACTTAGGCTTCCACAAGGGATCATAGAAATCATTCCATTAAACTGGAAGTTAAGAATGCCACCCTGCCATGGGTAAAGTTTTTTTTGCGTGACAGGATTAGTGTGTTAGTTTAATGAGGAAAAGTTGCATCATGTTATATGAAAGCATATTTTTGCTATTGAAATGCAGATATGGTTAGGAAAGATGTAGAGTGATTTTAAATGGATAAGGGGTGGATTTCTGGCTAAGTGTCAACTTAGCTAGGCTTGAACTACTTTTTCCAAACTTCCTTTACCTCTATGGTGTCAGGTTAGAGTTGGCCACAAGAGAGAAATGCATGAGACAGGGATGGTGGACTAGAAAGAGCAACCATTTTACACTTGGAAGGTTGGCATATAACACCGGGCACTGTGGCGGCTTGTGCATGCTGTTCCTGATCTTTTGGCTTCCTTTGTTGGTAAGGACCAGCACCTGGACTTGTACCTATTTAAATTCCTATCAGTTCTTCTTCAGCTTTTGCGAGCCCTGGGCCAGGTGAATGTGCAGTTCCACAGTGAAGACACCAACTTCTCCCCATAAGTCTTCCACATTACCTTAACTGGAGACAGTGATAACCAGGCACAGGTTCCAGTTTATATTCACAATTCCAGTGCACCCCTCCCAATTTAAGCTGGTCCTTGTTCTTTGCTATTTCACAGTCAGCTTTTCTCCACAGAGGCAACAGCCTTATAAAGACTTCTCCACTAGCTCTCACAATTACATTAGTTCTAATTCCCATAATTAATCCTATATTCTATATTATTCATATTGCTTCTGCTTCTCTGATTAAAACCTGACTGATAAAATTAGTATGGAGAATATATAAAAACTTCTACAAATGAGTCAAACAAATGACTGAAAGAAAAATGACAAAAGAGACAGAGAAGTCATACAAAAGAAAAAATAAAGCTAACATGGGATGTTGGGCCTCATCAGGAATCAGGGGAATACACATTAAAACATGAGCAACTATTTCATTCTCATCAAAGCAGCAAATACTAAAATGCATGAACACTCTGTAAGTTTGGACGTGAAATAAAAGGCAAATGTACAAAATGCTGGTGAGATCTATATGATTTAACAATTGGGGAATAATAATTCATCAATAGTGGTAAAGCTGAAAATGGGTATTCCCTAAGGGCTAGCAACTCTACAGCTATGTACTTTGTCTAGAGAATAGTAATATTAATACATATTTTAGCTTGAGGAATGATACACTTCCTTGAGATTAGTAATCCAGGAGGAGGAGGTCTCCATTATGTGGACTTTTGGCTTTAACTATGGAGGCAAATAAGGAGAAACTTCCTTGAGGTTAGTAATCCAGGAGGAGGAGGTCTCCAACTGTGGTAGGCAGCCCATTAAGACAGCCTCCAGTGATCCCTGCCTCAAGGTAATCAGGCTCTTGTCTAATCTCCTCCCCTTTTGCACGGCCTTCATTCAGTGTCTTAATTCTAGTGAATAAAATATCATGAAGGTGACGGAAAGTTGCTTGCAAGATTAAATTACAAGAAGACTGCGGCTGCAGTCTTGGTACCTTCTCCTACCCTATTACCCTGTGAGCTTTCTATGGAGAGACCCACATGACAAGGTGTCTCCATCCAATATCTAGCAAAGTCCTGAAGCCAGTAAACAGTCATAAGAATGAACTTGGAAATGGATGCTCCTCCAGTTGTGCCTTGGTATGATTACAGCCCTAATACTTTGATTGTGGAACTGTGAAGTACTGAGCCAGAGGCATCCGCTAAATCATGCTCAGATTCTTGACCCACAGAAACTGTGAGATAATAAATGTTTGTTGTATTAAGCCATTGAATTTTAGAGTAATTTCTAAAATAGCAATAGATAACTAATATACCCTTCAATAATCATTACAAACTCAGAGTAGTAAACAAATTCATTGTTTTCAAGCTACTAGGGGATTTGAATTACCTGAAGCCACCCATTAATTCATTAATTCAACCAATAATTACTGAAGGCCTAATCAATCAGGCTGTGGTACAGGGATAAAGTCATGAAAAAAAAATCAATCACCCTCCCATACTTTTAAGGAGTTCTGCAGACAGACAATGAACAATAAAATAAATCTTATGTCAGATGATGATAATTACTATGGAGAAAAATAAAGCAAGAAAGTAGGACAAAGTCTGGTCTAAGAAGGGGTTGCGATTTTAAAAGGGTAGTCAGAGGTTCCTCTGAAAATATGGCATATAACAAAAACCCTGAAAAGTGTGATGGAGTGAGTCATACAGGACCTGGAGGAAGTATATTCCCAGCAGAGAGAAGAGAAAATGAAAAGTCTTAATGCAGGAGAGACAGTGACTAGGTCAGCATCTAGATGCCTGTGTTTTTTTCTAAGGACTTTTGGCTTTAACTCTGGAGGCAAATAAGGAGAAACTGGGTTTTGAAAAGAAAAGTGATATCACTGAAGTTTTAAAAGATCATTCTGGCTCCTGTGCTTAGACTCTGTGTGGCAGAGTGGGGTGGGGACAGGACTAGGGGACCATCACCTGTAGAACCAAGAAGACTGGCTAGGAAGTTTTTTACAATAGTTCCACTGAGAGTGTGGTGGTTCAGATCAGGGAGGGAACAATGAAGGATGTGAAAAATTGTCTGATATGAATACATTTTAAAGAAAGATCAATAGAATCTGCCAAATTAATTTGTAAGGTACAAATGTGAGTATGTCCACTGAAGAATAATTAGTGTAAATGATTAAGCCATAAGAATACATGCTTTATCAATTCTACTTCCAAATATTTATTATTCATAATCCCCTATAATCTGTAGTCCCTGCTACTGCTTTGCTTCCAGGCACTATAATGACTATTTTCAATGACTTTTTAAAGATTATTAATGTACTTTTATTTAGTTTATGCTCATTTAAATGAGCAGCAGAGTGCTTAACAGGTAAGTTGATTTTGAAACAATTCAGCATTACAGTGACTGTGATGGTTACTCATCATTCCACTCTCTGGGGGTAACCCTGCCAACAGGGGACAGGTTCCATCCAATCTGTGTGCCCATAAACACCCACGCAACAACACAGAAAGTGGTGCCACTGGCTAATACAGCATTGCCATATTTGTCATGAAAACCTGGTGAGTGTTTTGTGTGGCTCTGTCTTGACCTAATTTGCTGAATTCTTCGAATCTTGAGACTACTTAATACATTTCTGGCCAAGGGAAACATCATGAATGTGTGATGGAATTGCAGTTGATGGCAGCTGCTGCTCTATTTCCTTGCAAAGAGACCTGGAAAAAACAAAAGACGGGTATTGACATTTGATCTACACTCAGCTTCTCTCTCTTTGAATGTTTCACCCACACTACTACTACTAGGTGGCCGTGCACTGAGTTTTGACATCATGATGCCTGGATTTGAGTCTCAACTCTGCCACTGGTAGCTGTATGAGCTTGGACAGCTATTTAACTTCTCTGCCTTAGTTTCTTCAATGACAAACTGAGACGATAACGTCCAGTTCCAAAGGGTGTCATGAGGATTACATGTGATAATCCATAGCAACAACAAAAGTAAGCATGCAGGATTAGCTTTTCTATTCTTCACGAACAGCCAAAGGCTTGTTCCCTAGATAGACTCCAAACTCAGCAACACTGATAAAATGGCTGAAGTTCCCAATATGCCCCACTAGTCCAATGACCTGCCTATGTCTACTATAAACTCTGGTTTCAGACAGAATTACAAGGCATTCAAAGAATATGTTATTCCTTCTCTTCCTCCTGCTACTTTTCTCCCTCCCTTTAACCCTTTTCCTCTCCTTCCTTTTTCTTCTTCTCTGCCTGTAATCACTGCCTTGCACCTTCCTATCGACAAAATTCTGCTTGCCTTTTAAATCCCAGTCTAAAAGTCACCACTTCTGTAAAATTTCTCCAAACCTCTCTAGGCTGAATAAGCTTAAATGCCCTCTTCTCTGGGCTACTACACTTCTTATAACCTTCTTTCATAGTATATAATATAACGCATTGGCTTCATTACTTTTAAAAACAGACTTTACTTTTAGAACAGTTTCAGGTCCACAGCAAAATTGAGTGGAAAAATATAGTCTCTGTACCCTATACCCTAATTCCGCACATGCATAGCTGCCCTCTCCTGTACCAAAGTATTACTTAGTGAACCCACGTGACAGTTCTGTATCAGATATGCCTTTGCAACTACTTTCTCCAAGGCTGTTGCTTGGCTTATCATTATTCTGAAGAATTATCTTTATATTCTCCTCCAATAGATTGATTGCAAGGTCTTCAAGAACAAGGGGTGTAACTTTGCATACACAGAAACTGACACAAAAGCATAGAAAGAACTTTTTTAAACCAATTTGAAATATAATAAATACCAGTATCCTTTTAAGAAGTTACAATGGACACTGAGAGTAAGTAAAAATACCATAAAATCAGATGTACATATCGTAATCGTCCTAAAAATCTTGTTTCTTAACTAGATAGTTATACTGAACAAGAGATCTAGAAGCAGAAATACATGTATTTCTGTCAGTTACTCTTCTGTGTGCAAGCTGTCAAACAGTGCTGAGTCTCTAGCAATGACATATGTTAACTGTGGCCCAAATGCAGGCAACATGGATACAAAAGGGCCTGAGGTCAGTACTTGTAAACTTGCAACTGTTCACTGAGACTTGCCAACTCAAATGACTTTATTCCTAACTTAGAAAACAAGACCCTAAGGTTCTCTTTCATTTCCTACCAGATGGTACTTTTCATGATTGTGACAAACGGCAAAAACAGAATCAAATGTATTTTTTGTAAGGTTTGTTAGTCGTGAATCTCTCCACCAAAAGGCACTAAGGTTTTAATATGAACTGGATTCAGAGACTAGGTTGAAGGTGAAATGGGGTAGGGTGTGACAGGTGCAGCCTTAATCCAATACAAAAGCACTTGAGCCACACATTGCTTTCACTCTTTAGGAAGGCACATAACCAGAGAATAATTTGTGGTAATAGGGATCTCTTGGGGGTCATAGACTCATGTCTGCTGCTTTATGACAAACTGATTTCATTATTCCTATCCTCACAATGCTAAGCTGAAACTCAGACACTCTGTCTCCAGTGACACTGATCACATCCCTTTGTAGCTCAGTTCATCCTGTGGCTCTTCCCATAGCTGTGAAGCTCCTCTTTCCATCTAGCCTTGAGTTTTCTTGCCCCAATAAGTGACCACTGCTAAAAATCTTCTTTTAGGAGCTCCTTCTATAGTTTGTAGCTGGCATTTCATCCCGTAATATGTGAACTGTATAGTCTTTTCACTCCTTTTCTGTTGCTCCTTGTCAGCATCAATATATCTGTCTCAGTTGCTTTCATATTTACCTCTTATCTATTTTTGTTTATAAAACACATTTAAGAGATAGAAGCCCAATGACTAGAGGAATTTTCCATATTGCTGAACTCCACACAACTTACTTCTACAACAAACGCCATGCTATTGGAGAGCCCTAAGCCTATCACCCAAAGTAGTGAAGGTCTAGACCCTATGTCCATACAAAGGCATAAAAAAGGCAATGCAATCATACAAGCAGGGAAAGAAATGCTTCTCAAAGCAGATGCTGTCTGATGAAAACAGACTACAAAGAGATGGAAAAAGACAGATATCCCTAGGTAACCAAAACCAAGTAGAGATTCTCTCATGCCTGAGAGAGAAAAGAAATATGTTTTGAATAAATAGTTAAAGGAAGTGAAGTACCCTGTGAGGATGAAAAGAAAAGAATGATTTTGTCCTGTGTTTTATATAGTAATGCTGAAGCTCAATTCAGGAAAAAAAAAAAGTAATAGTGGACCTCAATTAAACTGTGATAAAGAGGTATATAGATTCATAGCTTCACTGGTAACAGTAGTAATTTCAAATCACTAAAGGCCATAAAATGGAGTACAGCAATAATGCAGAAAGAAAACTAAAATTTACTGAACTGCTATGAAACTAATATATGCCTGTTTATCAGACATCATGCCAGAATCGCACATCTGTAAAAGCAGGGTGAGATGGCAATTCTTTATCTCAATTTTATACTCAAGAACAAGTGACAGGACAAGATGTGAACTCAAGCCTTCTGATTCTATATCCAGTGCATTTTTTCAACTATATCATGTTTTCTTAAAATATAATCAATTCTGAGTATTGGAAACAAACAAGCAAAACAAAAAAATCCAGCCTGGTTACTGGACTTGGCCCTTTAATTGAAAATGGTTCACTTCAGTTTACTATGTATTTATTGGAATACTACAGGTGTGTCAGATCCCTGGCTGGGTATCAGTGATACCATGCCAACTCCAATAATTTTACAGTAAAATAATTTAAGGTAGTACAAGTGATATGAGAAAATGTGCTTCCCTTTTATAAAGATTCCATATGTAATCCAAGTTTGAGAAACAATCTTACAGGTGAGGAAAAACTGATTGGTTTAATCAGGAAAAAGTTTGGGTGGGGAAAAATCAGGGGTGAAAACACTTTACAAAGATAATTGTTTAGGTATAGAATGGCTGGGAAGATAGCAAAGGTGGGAGAAAAGTTAAGAGGTTGTTGTTCAAGTGTTTATTTCAGAGGTTCATTAAAAAGATAATGAGGATCTGAACTAAGTGATGATAGATGGAAAGGAGATAAAATTGAGAAATATTAGGAAAATAAAATCAGACTGATTTGGGAAATAAGTTTTTCTAATTAAACTGAGTAGTCCATTCACTTAGCCTCTGGATTATGATTTTGACCAAAAACTCTCAATTTCTGTTAAAATCAGCAGATATTGACACTGTAGTTGGTAGCTGACTCCAGGGAATTAAGAGTTTGGGAATTAGAGTTCTAGGCTCAGAATGCAGCAAGGTCAAAGCTGACATAATTCAAGTGCTCTCAGAAAAGGCAGGTCTGAGTAGAAGAAGGGAAGGGATCCTAAAAGGATTTACTGTATGGTCCTAAGAAGGAGAACCAGCTTCATTCAGTCTAAGTATAGCCTAACAGGGATCAATACATGACCTACTTAGCTTTGATATAAGCCTTTCTAATTTCAGGAAGAAAACCGGAAACTATCCTTCTCAAATTGCCCAGATATTTCTGTTAAATATCTCATGGGGAGATGATGCTCAAGAGAATTACGTGAATACCAGGATTTCCCAATATGGACACTATTGACATTTTTGTCCAAGTAATTTTTTGTTGTGGCAGGAGGTTCTGTGCATTACAGGGTGGCTGGTAGCATGCACTATACACTGTATACCAGGAATGCCTTCCTCCCCTCAGCTGTGCCCCAAAATATACCTCCAGACATTGACAGATGTTACCTAGGAAGGAAAGTCAACCCCAGTTGAGAATCACTCGAAAACAGAGCAAAGTGTCCCTATGACTTCTCCCATAATCATCTAAATGAAATTGGTTTATTCAATACAGAAGGCTCAAATTCCAAGAAAATACATTCTCCCATTCCCTGCCCTGAAAGCATAAAGGCTGCCCATCAACATTTTTTTATGAACTAACCTCAATGTTTAAAATGTACAGTACAACTTAGATAAATCACTTAATCTATCTGGGCATCTGCCTCCTCATCCATAACATAACAAAGTGGAGTAAATTTGTTTTTTTCCTAATCTGCCTGATCCTAAGAGTCATCTGGAATCCTTGTTATAAAATATACATTCCTATGCTGCAAGTCAAACTGATTGTAATAGAGTACCCAGGGGAGTACTCTTGGAATCCGTATTTTTTTAAACAAGTCCTCAGGAGAGTTTTGTCATCAGAGAAGTTCATGGACACTGAACCAGATACTCTCTCAGGTCCTATTCAGCTCTAACACTCTCGACCTTTCCAAAGAGAAAAACACACTAGGAAGACCATTTATTCTTTTAGGCCAAGGAAAGAGTACAGTTAGTAATTGAATTCACCACCATGGTAATTTAGAAAGCAGTACCTGTGTGACCTCAGAGAGTTACAGGAACCCCCTGGGAATAAGTTAGTCAACAGAAACATTTGTCAGCATTTAAAAACATTAAAAGCACTAGTAATACTGATGTTTTGCTGTATAATGAATGATAACAATTTCAAAGCTAAGGTTCCTAGACTACATTACTCCATTGTAACCTTTATTTCCACCTGCTTTTATTTCTATTCCTTTTAC
This sequence comes from Manis pentadactyla, assembly GCF_030020395.1. Lineage (NCBI taxonomy): Eukaryota > Metazoa > Chordata > Mammalia > Pholidota > Manidae > Manis > Manis pentadactyla. Next base: position 39,140,850 of record NC_080023.1, read on the forward strand.
AGCTTCAGAATATCGACAAAAAAATGACACAATAAAAAAGACAATCTTCTTGAAATAAAAATGCACATAAACCTGCAGTGTCTTCCATGTCTTTATGCATTTCTCAGAAGACTATATTGCTGAAAGAGGGATTAAGTATACACAGTGTAAAATGTCTCCCATCATGACTACTTAAGCCTCAGCCTTTCCCTAACAGGAAACACAAGACAGGAACCCTGCAAGAAGGAATGCTGCTGGTGGAAATGCCAAACAAGGGTTCTGTTTCTTATGGAACCCATCATCTCCCGAGTCACTGAACTGATAGATAGTACAACCATTTGCTGAAGGCTGTGTATTATGTCACCTTATTAAGCTAAAAAGTTACATAAATGGATGTTACCTGAACAAATAAAAAGGCAGATTACAGTACTGCTATGCCAGGAGGGAGAAATAACAGAGTGGACAACTTGTGGGTTGTCCTCAAATGGCAAACGCTGCCTGAAGTGTGAAGGGATATAAGGTATTGTACTCTCTCTCTCTCTCATTCTTCCCACAGAGTCTAAATGAACAGTCCATTTGTATCTTACATAGAATGCTGAAAGCATTCAGTAATGTCCATCCTGAGAATAATTGTTCTTTTTATGGATCTTATCACATTAATGTGGTGTAAGTAACCATTATATTTTTTTTAGTCACAAAAGTGCTTTGACTATACTCATTCTCCCTTTCTGAGAGCTATGTGCAAGAGAACAAAAAAGTAACAGAGAGGTTGAAGGCTTTTCTCCATGTCAGTGGCATGACTGTGCAATAATTCTAATTTTGTTTTCTATTAAACTTTAGGAGGCCTATCAAATTTCCTAAAAATGGATGTCCATGTTATTTTTATATTATGATCCATTTTCAAACATTGGAAATAGGTGACCCTGTTATTTCAAGTCACGTATTAAGTGTTACAAAGAGGGCTGTTATGGTTACTTTCTAAAGAGTTTCTATTAACTGCATTCCGTGGGGCATAGATTGCTATACAGTCAAGTCCTGCTAGAAGAGTCTATTTCAGTGGATCTTGCAAATCAAAACATCTGGAAAAATGCATAGCATTTCTCCAACCTAATCTTGGAAAAGAAAAAAGATCATGGCTACAATAAACTTTAGAAACTTTGTAAGTTTTATCCAGAAAATTACATGGAGCCATTGGAAGACATTAGGAATGTTAGTCACATGGTTAAATTCACAGCTTAGACATACACTCATGTGGTATGAGTGTGGGGAAGAGTTTGCCAGGGAAGAATGAAAATGTCCCAATGAGTAACAACAAGGACTTGAACTTCCACAGTTCACTCAAGTCGGTCTCAAATGTACCAGTCTCTTATTCCTGTACTCATCATATATTTCTGTATCCAATCCTCAGCTTTGCAGAGATAGACGACATTTCTTTTGCATAGGCACCTAAAGGTGACAGCCTCTAAGGATTAACTGCATGCCAATGGAGCTTTCAGAACTCTGTGTATAAACTGGAATATGGGAATTTTAAAATTATCATTTAAAGAAGAATATTCCATTCCAGTGACTGAATGCATAATTTATCTCTTTGCTTTACTAGCTTGACATGATTCCAATCTTAAAGTGACTTTATATCAATAATTCCCAGAAGATGTGCCTATTTTACTACTTCTGTCTGATGTTAGAGGGTGCTAACTGAAAGAAGGGCTTCAACATTATCTAAATTTGGAAAATATTCAGGTAACAAAGTCAAACTGTTTTATTGGAGTATTTTCCAAACCTCTATTGTGAGAATGTCCACAGTAATTCTCTGAAGGGGATGCTGGGTGGTGCTTTCCAAACTTGGCTGAACATGCCATACATTTTTCCCCTGGAGCTTATCTACATATTAGTGTTTTCCAGAACATACTTCGGGAAACACCAAAGGATGTCTCTGTGTTCTCAAAGCTGTTACATCACTGTACTCATTTTCAAATAGTTCCAAAAAGCATTTCACAAACTAAATCACTTCCTTGTGGGGACTTTTAACATATAACTGAAGGAGTATACAGTGTGTGATAAGTTGAGGGTATCTTAACAACCCTCACAGTGGCAATTAACTCTAGCCTTCATTATGTGATCCTAACTTCTACAGTTTTAATATTTGTGCAGATGTTTCTCTCCTCCCCACTTCTACCTCTACTCATTAAGTGCTCTATGAATAGAAGGATTGCATGATTCTGCAGTGGCCACTAGAGTTACATCAATGACCCCTCATTGTGTAATTGGAAACTTTCTTTTAAATCTTGAAATGAAAATGTACGACCTACACAGCCTATATGTGTATATGTACATATATATGTATACAAAGCAAAAATTTTAATGTTTAACATTTACATTTCAAAGGCATTGCAATTTTAAAAGACATTTACCAAGTATTGCCATTTTTCATGAAAATTTGTCTCTAGTTGCTAACCAGAAATTAGGCCACTAAGGGTCTACTCCAGAGGTTAATTTTTACCAAATTTCAAATTCAGACTGGAATACTTAGTGCTGCAAAATAATCCTTTTTTTGTTTCCAAAATCTCCAAATTTTTTATTTCCAACTTAGACTATTTCTGCCCTCTGCTCAAAATATATCTAAATAAAATCTTTAAAGCAGTAATGATTTTGTTAACTGCTGTCACCTGGACAACTTATGGAACATTTGCAGAGAAATTCCATTTGATGAGAAGAGTACTTCACAACCCTGAAGTAGTAACTGTGATCACTTTCTAAGCTATTTTACCAGGCCACTTCTGTCTTTCAGTATCATTTTTTTCTTTGCAGTTTCATAAAATTTTGGAAATTTTGAAAGCTTTGAACAAGATGTTGGCATTTTACCTTTTTAATTCAATTTAGGATTCATTATTTGGAAGTGGAAAGACATTGGCCAGAGGGGCTGACTTTAGCAAACTTTGTTATTTTTTTCCTTACAGATGCCTCAGAAGAAAAAGTGAGAAAGGATAAACTTTGCCAAACCTTGGGGCAGGGTGCTTGCTTTAGTGAACTGATATTTCATTATACGTTCTCTTAAGTCCCCAAGGGAAGGATGCTTAAGAAGAAAGCAACTCGGAAAGAGGTTACGTTACCTATCTGAACACCTGGAACAGAAATTAAGAACAGATTCTTGTTTTGAAATCATAAGATTTCCATTCCAATCAGAATTCTTAAACTAAACAGGCATTCTTAAACTAAACTAACATAATTTAAACCATCTGAACATTTGTTAATTAGAAAAGTAAGATTTTACACAAATAGGCCATAATTTTGATTACACATACAAATTGTACAGCTTAGAATTTTTCTGGTGATAGAACTGTGGACTTCTTTATATAGATACTGTGTTTTATCACATTTATCAAATCTAAATCATAGGATCTGAAAGACCTAGACATCACTTTAAATTGCCCTTTAATGTTTGTAGTCATCTTTTGGTAGCTGGCCAATCATGACGATATCATGAACAAATTGAGAAAGAGCATGGGTAGAAAGAGGAGGTTGGGGAGGTGACAGTAAATATACAAATTCAGCTGCTTCTTTCCTGGATTCACATGTTAATTGAGGGACGGAGAAACAAACTCACATAGGTATTTTTCTGATGCAAGCTAATTGTAGAAGAGGCACAAAGATCTACAAATAGAAACAGATGCGGGACCTAAATCCTTTGTTCTCCTATAAAATCACAACATTGACTGAGAACGGAAGATAGATAGATGGCTGTCTAAGAGCAATAGGATTCTGCTATCTCAAGGAGGTGGAATGCATACTGAATGTGCCAAAAGAAAAGAGAGAGAGAGATGTCTATTATACTGGAAGAAAATATTTGATCCAATTATAGGTCCATTGGGAGTACAGGTGAAAACAGAGAGATTCATTCATTAAATGACAGAGACTAGATTCTCTCTAGTTTCTTTTATCCCTAACATTTTGTTTCTAAATCAGAAGTTTCAAATAAATGTGTTGTACCGGCACAGGGAAATCAGTGAGAGGGGCAATTAGGACTGTTTGAGGATGGGAGTATATATAATATACTCTTCTTTCTGCTACTTATTTTCACAGCTCAAAGTATCAAGTTGTTTGAATAATGAGAAGATTCTCCAGAAAATCTTAACTAGCACTGCAATTATTTTATTGCTTAACCGTGATTCAATTGAGCTCCTACTATGTAACTATAGCCTGTTAAACACTGGAGTTACAAAAATAGTTAAGAATGGTCCATTACTTCCAGGGATGCCCATTTACTGGGAGAGAAAGACAGTTAATCATAACGTTTCAATGTGAAAAGTATTACAACTGATATGATCAGGATGCTATGTCACCAAAAGTAAGACACACCTCTCCCATCCAAATAGCTCATGGAGAGCCTCTTGGGTTAACAGATAAATGAGCTAAGTTCCTAAACAGGCTTAACCAGATGAAGAGGAACGGGAGTACAAAGGTTCAGGTAAGGGCTTTTCTCCAACTATCAAGGCCAAAATTTAATTTTTAAGCCCTTCCCCTTTAAAGGTGACCTTAAGTTCAATCGTGTATAAATCAAGAGTCTCCTTTAATGTCAAATTCCTACCAACGGCACATGTAATATTGTCACATTGAACCATAATGGAATGAATCTGCGTTTTTTTTTGCCAATTCTGTAATACATTTTCATCTTGACTGAACATATTATAATCACCATAAAAATTTATTGTAAACATTACTAATAAATAATAGCAGATAAGCCACAGAGACTTAAGAACAAATATAGGCAATTTATAAGACTGGATAGACACAAAATAATCAGTGTTAGAATAGCTGTAATCTAGTTCTGTTTAGAATTAATATCAAGGCGGAGCAATTTCTTACATTTAATTCAGAGTTCATGATGTTCCAGTATCACCTATAACTTTGTAATTTACATTACAGAGCCAGAGAGAATAACTAAGAGCATTTTGGAATTAATACTGGCAAAATAAATAGTAGCCATGCTTCATAAAAACGTGCTTCATCCAGGATTGAATTTAAGCTAGATTATGAGGGCATTCCCTTAAGTGTGCCTTACAGCCATAGTCCCATGATATCTAAGGGTCTGCAAATGGTAAGTGCCATAATATTGGCAAAGTCCAAAAGTACTGATAGAACATAAACCTAGATGATAAAACATATCTAGAAGCAGCTAGATGATGTTGAGAATTCCCTATATAAAGTATTCATTTGACTGCAGGAAACGGTCCCAGAACAACAACAAAATAAACACTTTGAATCAAAATAGCAGTTCATACTGTGTGAACTGTGTGCAGATGGACACTCCTCCATGGAAAAAGGGATCCAATTTCAAACAACCATCATTGAGCCCTGGTCATTTCTTGAGCTTCCATTCATTCTTGCTCTTCATCTAGTTTTCATACCATCATTCTATGTAAATCAGTAACAAAAAGGTCATTAATGGCCTCTCTGTACCTAACGTGGACAGGTTAAATCACTTTCCTTGAATTTTCAGCTAAAAAACCACCAGTGATGAATCCCTCCTCTGGAAATCTCTCTCATTTAGCTTCTAGTACTTTAGTATTCCTTTAGTTTTCTTCCTGTCTCTATGGCTCATCTTCCTCTAACAGGTCCTTAATGTAGGAGTTCTTGAAGGCTCAGTCATAAGTTCCCTTCTATTTTCACTTTATATGCTTGCTCTTTCTAGGTATTTCTAGCCATACTAATACATTTAATTATCAAGGGTGATTAGATGACTCAAATTATATCTTCACATATAAACCTTCTTAGTTCCAGGCCATTGCAGTAAACCACCTTCTTAACATCTCTCCTAAGATAAATCAGGTTCTAAGACAGTCAAAAGATAATTCAAAGATAATTGTGCATGCAAAATCAAAAGGCCTAAGTGTACAACCACACTTTTCCACTCCCAACCCAGTAAATATCACCTCCACATATCTAGTTAAATGTAGAAATAATTCTTATATCTTCAAATCCCTGAAAATATTTAATACACCATTGGATTCTTCAAATTTTTTCATCCTAAAAACATCTCAAATCTGTTAATTTCCAACCATCCAAACTCTTTCCATGATGGCCCAACTTCTTCCTTATGCTTTCATTAAATAGAGTTCCCACACCCCTCTGCAATTCTCCATTCTCCAACTATTCTATTCTCCCAACTGCTCACAAGTGATCTTTTTCTGTTTACTTGATCTCCCATACCAGCTTTATTGAGGTATAATTGATACATAACATTGTGTAAATTTAAGGTGTCAATTGATGATTTGATATATGTATACTCTGTGAAATGACCACCACAATAAAGTTTGTTGACACTTCCATCACCTCACATAGTTAGTGTTGTGTGTGTGTGTGTGTGTGTGGTGAAAGCATTTATGATCTATTACTCTCAGTAAATTTCAAGTATATAACACCATAGTTACCTATAGTCACTACATTATACATTAGAACCCCAGGACTTATAACCGGAAGTTTGTACTCTTTGACCAGTATCTCCCCATCTTCCCTACCCGCAGCCCCTGGCATCTACTATTCTACACTTTGTTTCCATGAGTTCAGTTTTTTTACACATTCCATATATAAGTGAGATCACAAAGGACTTCTCTTTCTCCATCTGACTTATTTCACTTATAACAATTCTCTCCAGTTCATTCATACTAAATGACAGGATTTCCTTCTTTGGTACAGCTAAACAGTATCCCAACTTTGGTACAGCTAAACAGTATCCCATTGAAAATATATACCACATTTTCTTTACCCATTCATTTGTCATCAGACATAGGTTGTTTCCATGCCTTGGTTATTGCGAATAATGCTGAAGTAAACATGCAAGTGTAGGTATTTCTTCAAGATACTGACTTCATTTCATTTGGATATATATCCAGAAGTGGGATTGATGGGTCATATGGTAGTTCTATTCTTAATTGCTTGAGAAACTTCCATACTGCTTTCCACAATGGCTGTGGCAATTTACATTCTCATGAAGAGTGCAGAACTGTTGCCAACATGTTATCTCTTGTCTTTTTGATAGTAGCCATCTTAATGAGTGTAAGGTGATATCTCATTTGTTTTTGATATGTGTTTCTCTTATGATTAGTGATGTTGAGTATCTCTTCATGTACCTGTTGGCCACCTGGATGTCTTCTTTGGAGAAATGTTTACTCAGGTCCTTTGCTCATGTTTTAATCAAATTATTAGATTTTTCTGCTATTGAGTTGTATAAATTCCTGATATATTTTGGATACTAATCCCATATCAGATACATGGTTTGCAAATATTTTCTCCCATTCTGTAGGTAGCCTTTTCTTGTTCATTGTTTCATTTGCTATGCAGAAATTTTTTAGTTTGATGTAGTCTGACTTGTTTATGTTTACTTTTCTTGCCTGTGTTTTTGTATCAAACTGAAAATACTGCCAAGATGAATGCCTAAGAGCATTTTACCTATGTTTTTCCTATGAGTTTTACAGTTTCAGGTCTTACATTCAGGTCTTTAATCCATTTCATGTTAATAGTGATCCAGTTTCATTCTTTAGCATGTGGATATTCAATTTACCCAACACTATTTATTGAAAAGACAAATTTTTTTCTCATTCTGTGTTTTGGTGCCCTTGTCAAAGACTAGTTGATTGCCCAAGTATGATTTTATTCCTGGGCTCTCTACTCTGTTCCATTGATCTCTGTGCCTGTTTTTATACCAGCCCCATACTGTTTTTATTAAAGTAGTTCTGTAATATAGTTTGAAGTCAGGAAGTGTAATGCCTCCAGCTTTCTTCTTTTTTCTCAAGATTGCTTTGGCTAGAGGATTAAAGATGGCAGCATGAGAGGTGAGACAGAGGCTTCCTCCTAAAACCACATATAATATGAGAATATAATTAATATGAATAATCCTGAAAGAGCAACAGAAAAGAGGGCTGCACCAAACTGCATACACCTAGAGAAAAGAATAAATCTCACAGAAACAGGGTAACATACCAAAGTCATGGACCAGCTGGATCCAAGCCATTCCTCCACCCAGCTCACCAACAGGAGGAAGAGAAATGGAGCGGGGAGAGAGAGGAGGCCTTGGACTGCTGAATACCTAACTCTGGAGATCTGCTCTGGGAGCACAAACCTACATTTCATGGTACTCTCATGATTAGGGAGTTGGAAAGCTAAGAAAGGAAGAATACCTGGAGAGACTGAGATTCCAGCTGCTTGTGGAAAGCAGGGATTCATATCTGGATACTCTGGGATAGAACAAAGGCAAGCAGTCAGAGACACTTCCTAACAGCAAGAGGGTTGCTAAAGGGGCAAGAATTACACAGAGCTTACTGCTCAGGAGAAAGGACAGGTAGACAACATTGTCTGGGTGCACTCTGCCTGGCAGGTTGGGAACTTTCTCGATCTTCAGGCGCTCCAGCTCCCTGGCTGGCTACACAGCTCGAAGGACCCCACCCAGGATACGCAGCTTACTGCACCTTTCTCCCTGCCAGCCCTACCTGGCTCGAAACCAGCAAACACTACCCTGGCATTAGGCCAGCCAGAGGGAAGTTCCATTGACAGCAACTAAAAACTCAACACATAGAGGTTTATAGCTGTGTGCTCAGCCCACTGAATCTGGCAGTGGAGGCAGGCATAGCAGGCGGGAAGCAGGAAACAGCTCTTTCCAACTTCCAGGCACCAATATCACATTCTTGCGACCCCAGACATTGCTTCAGAGGCTGAGCAGCTCCAGATAGTAGAGCTTCTGGACACTAGAGGGCGCTATATACAAATATGAAACACCAAAGGAACCTGGTTTACAGTAAAATTATGAATACAACATATGAGAAAGGTTCAAATGAAATAGAGCTTATGAATCTTCCTAAAAAGGATTTCAAAATAAAAATCATTAACATGCTAATGGAGATACATAAAAATATTCAAGAACTCAGGAATGAATTCCGGTCAGAGATCCAATCACTGAAGAGCATAATGGAGGGCATTAAAAGAAGATCAGATATGGTGGAGGAGAAAAATGAAATAGAAATTAGAGAAGAGGAATACAAAGAAGTTGAGGCACAGAGAGAAAAAAAGATATCTAAGAATGAAAGAACATTGAGAGGACTGTGTGACCAATCCAATCGGAACAATATTCACATTATAGGGGTACTAGAAGAAGAAGAGAGAGGAAAAGGGAAAGAAAGTGTCTTTGAGGAGGTAATTGCTGAAAACTTCCCCAATCTGGGAAAGGACATAGTCTCTCAGGCCATGGAGGTACACAGATCTCCCAACACAAGGGACCCAAGGAAGACAACACCAAGACATATGGTATTTAAAATGGCAAAGATCAAGGATAAGGACAGACTATTAAGAGCAGCCAGAGAGAGAAATAAGAACACATACAAAGGAAAGCCCATCAGGCTATGATCAGACTTCTCAGCAGAAAACTTACAGGCCAGAAGGGAGTGACACGATGTATTTAATGCAATGAAGCAGAAGGTCCTTGAACTAAGAATACTTTATCTGGCAAGATTATCATTTAAATTTGAAGGAGGGATTAAACAATTTCCAGATAAGCAAAAGCTGAGAGAATTTACCTCCCACAAACTATCTCTACAGTGTATTTTGGAGGGACTGCTATAGATGGAAGTGTTCCTAAGGTTTAATACCTGTCACCAGAGGAAATAAAACTATAGTAAAGAAAGTAGAAGAGTTAATTACTAAGCAAATGCAAAATTAAATAAACTACCCCCAAAGTCAATCAGGGGATAGACAAAGAGTACAGAATATGATACCTAATATATAAAGAATGGAAGAGTAAGAAAAAGGAGGAGAAAATAAACTTTAAGATTGTGTTTATAGCATATTAAGTGAGTTAAGTTAGACTCTTAGATAGTAGTAAGTTAACCTTGAACCTTTGGTAACCACAAATCTAAAGCCTGCAATGGCAATAAGTACATACCTATCGATAATCACCCTAAAAGTAAATGGACTGAATGCAAAAATCAAAAGACACAGAGTCACTGAATGGATAAAAAAAAACAAGATCCATCTATATGCTGCCTGCAAGAGACTCACTTTTAAACCAAAGACATACACAGACTAAAAGTGAAGGGATGGAAAAAGATAATTCATGCAACTAATAGGGAGAAAAAAGCAGGAGTTGCAGTACTCGTATCAGACAAAATAGACTTCAAAAAAAAGAAAGTCACAAGAGACAAAGAAGGATATTACACAATGATTAAGGGGTCAATCCAACAAGAAGATGTAACCACTATATATATCTATGTGCCCAACACAGGAGCACCTACACATGTGAAACAAACACTAATTGAACTAAAAGGGGAAATATGATGCAATGCATTCATTCTAGAAGACTTCAACACTTCACTCACTCTGAAGGACAGATCAACCAGAGAGAAAATAAGTAAGGAGACAGCAACACTGAACAACACATTAGAAAAGATAGACCGAACAGACATCTACAGAACTCTACACTGAAAAGCAGCAGAATACACATTCTTCTGAAGTACACATGGAATATTTTCTTGAATAGATCATATACTAGGCTACAAAAAAAGCCTCAGTAAATTCAAAAAGACTGAAATTCTACCAACCAGTTTCTCAGAACACAAAGGTATGAAATTAGAAATAAATTATGCAAAGAAAATGAAAAATCTCACAAACACATGGAGGCTTCACAACATGCTCCTAAATAACCAATGGATCAATGACCAAATAAAAACAGAGATCAAGCAATATATGGAGACAAATGACAACAATAATTCAACACCGCAAAATCTGTGGGATGCAGTGAAGGCTGTGCCAAGAGGAAAGTATATTGCAATACAGGCCTACCTCAGGACAGAAGAACAATCCCGTATGTATAGTCTAAACTCACAATTAACAAAACTAGAAAAAGAAGAATAAATGAGGCCCAAAGTCAGTAGAAGGAATGACATAATAAAGATTAGAGCAGAAATAAATAAAATAAAGAAGAATAAAACAGTAGAAAGAATCAATGAAAGAGCTGGTTCTTTGAGAAAATAAACAGAATAGAAAAATGCCTAGCCAGACTTATCAAAAAAAAAAGAGAGTTTACATACATAAACAGAATCAGAAATGAGAAAGGAAAAATCACTATGGACACCACAGAAATACAAAGAATTATGAGAGAATATTATGAAAAATTATAAACCAACAAACTGGATAACCTAGAAGAAATGGACAACTTTCTAGAAAAATACAACCTTCCAAGGCTGCAAGGAAGAAACAGAAAATCTGAACTGACCAATTACCAGCAACAAAATTGAACTGGTAATCAAAAACCTACCTAAGAACAAAACGCCTGGACCAGATGGCTTCACTGCTGAATTTTATCAAACATTTAGTGAAGACCTAGTACCCATCCTCCTTAAAGTTTTCCAAAGAGTAGAAGAAAAGGAAATTCTTCCAAACTCATGTTATGAGGCCAGCATCACTCTAATACCAAAACCAGGCAAAGACACTAAAGAAAATAGAAAATTACATACCAATATTCCTGATAAACATAGATGTAAAAATACTCAACAAAATATTAGCAAACAAAATAAAAAAATACATCAAAAAGATCATCCATCATGATGAAGTAGGATTTATTCCAGGGATGCAAGGATGATACAACATTCAAAAATCCATCAACATCATCCACCACATCAACAAAAAGGACAAAAACCACATGCTGAAAAAACATTTGACAAAAGTCAACATATATTCATGATAAAAACTCTCAACAGAATGGGTATAGAGGGCAAGTATCTCAAAAAAATAATGGCCGTATATGACAAACCCACAGCCAATATTATACTTAACAGCAAGAAGCTGAAAGTTTTTCCTTTAAGATCAGGAACAAAACAAGGATGCCCACTCTCCCCACTTCTATTCAACATAGTACTGGAGGTCCTAGCCATGGCAATCAGACAATACAAAGAAATAAAAGGCATCCAGATTGGCAAGAAAGAAGTCAAATTGTCCCTGTTTGCAGATGACATGATATTGTACATAAAAAAAACAAAAGAATCCACTCCAAAACTACCAGATCTAATATCTGAATTCAGCAAAGTTGTATGATACTAAATTAATACACAGAAATCTGTTGCATTCCTATCTATACACTAATGATGAACTAGCCGAAAGAGAAATCAGGAAAACAATTCCATTCACAGGTGCATCAAAAAGAATAAAATACCTAGGAATAAATCCAACCAAGGAAGTGAAAGACCTATGCTCTGAAAACTACAAGACACTCATGGGAAAAATTAAAGAAGATACCAATAAGTGGAAACACATCCCATGCTCATGGAGAGGAAGAACTAATATCATCAAAATGGCCATCTTCCTAAAGCAATCTACAGATTCAATGCAATTTCTATCAGTATACCATCAGCATTCTTCAATGAACTAGAGCAAACCATTCTAAAATTCATATGGAACCACAAAAGACCCTGAATAGCCAAAGCAATCCTGAGAAGGAAGGATAAAGCTGGGGGTTTATGCTCTCTGACTTCAAGCTCTACTACAAAGCCACAGTACTCAAGACAATTTGCTACTGGCAAAAGAACAGAACCAAAGACCAATGGAACAGACTGGAGAGCTCTGATATAAACCCAGGCATATATGGTCAATTAATATACAATAAAGGGGCCATGGACATACAATGGGGAAATGACAGCCTCTTCAACAATTGTTGTTGGCCAAACTGGACAGCTACATGCAAGAGAATCAAACTGGATAATTGTCTAACCCCATATACAAAATCAAACTCAAAATGGATCAAAGACCTGAATGTAAGTCATGAAACCATAAAACTCTTAGAAGAAAACATAGATAAAAATCTCCTGAATATAAGCATGAGCAACTTCTTCTTGAATGCATCTCCTTGAGCAAGGGAAACAAAAGCAAAAATGAACACATGGAACTACATCAAACTAAAAATTTTATGTATGGCAAAGGACACCATCAACAGAACAAAAAGGCATCCTACAGTATGGGAGAATATATTTGTAAATGACATATCTGACAAGGGTTTAACATCCAAAGTATATGAAGAACTCTCATGCCTCAACACCCAAAAAGCAAATAACCCAATTAAAAAATGGGCAGAGGATCTGAACATACAATTCTCCAAGGAAGAAATTCAGATGGCCAACAGACACATGAAAAGATACTCCACATCACTAATCATCAGGGAAATGCAAATTAAAACCACAGTGAGATATCACCTCACACCAGTAAGGATGGCCAGCATTGAAAAGACTAAGAATAAATGCTGGTGAGTATGTTGAAAAAGGGGAAACCCTCCTACACTGCTGGTGAGGAGGTAAACTAGTTCAGCCATTGTGGAAAGCAATATGGAGGTTCTTCAAAAAACTAAAAATAGAAATACCATTTGACCCAGGAATCCCACTCCTTGGAATTTATCCAAACAATACTACTTCTCAAACTCAAAAAGACATATGCACCCCTATGTTTCTCGTAGCACTATTTACAATAGCCAAGATATGGAAGCAACCTAAGTGTCCATCAGTAGATGAATGGATAAAGAAGAGGTGGTACATATACACAATGGAATACTATTTAGCCATAAGAAACAAATCCTACCATTTGCCACAACATGGATTGAGCTGGAGGATATTATGCTCAGTGAAATAAGTCAGGCAGAGAAAGACAAGTGCCAAATGATTTCCCTCATTTGTGGAGTATAGCAACGAAGCAAAACTGAAGGAACAAAATAGCAGCAGACTCAGAGACTCCCAAGAAGGGACTAGTGGTTACCAAAGGAAAGGGGTGTGAAAGGGTGGGTGGGGAGGGAAGGAGATGGGGACTGAGGGGTATTATGTTTAGTACTCAAGGTGTGGGGAGCCAGGGTGAAACAAGTGTACCACAGAGAAGGCAAACAGTGAAACTGTGGCATCTTACTATACTGATGGACAGTGACTGCATTGGGGTATGGGTGGGGACTTGATAATATGGGTGAGTGTAAGTAACCACATTGTTTTTTCATGTGAAACCTTCATAAGAGTGTTTATCAATAATACCTTAATAAAAAAATTTTTTAAAAGATTGCTTTGGCTAATTGTGGTATTTCGTGGTTTCACATGAATTTTAGCATTGCTTTTACCTGTGAAAAATGTCACTGAAATTTGGTAGGGGTTGCATAGAACCTGTACATCACTTTGGTAGTATGGACATTTTAACAGTAATAGTTCCTTCAAACCATGAACATGTAATGCCTTATGTGTGTCTTCAATTTCTTTCATTGATTTCTTATAGTTTTCAGCATTCAGATTTTTCACCTCTTTGGTTAAATTTATTCCTATGAATGTTATTGATATGGATGCTATTATAAATGGGATTAGTTTCCTAATTTCTCTTTATAATAATTAATTTGTTAGTATATGGAAATGCAGCTGATTTCTATATGCTGGTTTTGTATACTGAAAATTTACTGAATTACTTTTAGCAGTTTTTTGGTGGGATCTTTAGGGTGATCTATATAGGTGATCAAGTCATTGCAAATGGAGATAATTTTATTTCTTCCTTTCTAACTTAGATGTCTTCTGTTTGTTTTACTTGCTGGATTGTTCGAGAACTTCCAGTATTATGTTGAATAAGAATGGTGAAAGTAGGCACTCTTGTACTGTTCATGATATTATAGAAAAGCTTTCAACCCATTGCCACTGAATATTCTAACTGTGGGCTTGTCATATATGGCCTTTATTATACTGAGGTACATTCCTTTTATATCCACTTTGTTGAGAATTTTTTTTTTATCATGAAAGGATGTTGACTTTTGTCAAATGCATTTTCTGCATCTATTGAGAAGATCATATTATTTTTTATCCTCCATTCCATTAATGTGGTTAATCACATTTGTTGATTTATGTTGAATCATCCTTCACAACTGATCTTCAGAAGCAGGAACATGACTATCACATCCATTGGAAAACTTCTGCTCTACTGTATGATGATTTACTTTAAATATTTCAATATAAACAGTATGATATACATGTGAATAAATTAACCTCAGCTTGTAGCCTAGGACTTGTTAGTGTTTAAAGTACATTAATCAGAAATCCACACTTCAGGAATGGTTAAATATGCACCTGACATAACCATAGAAATATAAATCAGAATGTTTGTTAGTTAGCCTAAGGGATATTAGAAATAATTTTTCATTAATGAGATGACTTGTATGTAAGACACATGTAGTTAACTGAAAGGTTATATGAAGTCTAATGCTCTTGCATGAATGAAGAATGAGAATCTGGTAAGCATACCAGCCTAATCTACTGTGAATAGCCCCTTAGCCCTAGATTTCTGTTGGTCCTAAATTCCTCTGCTGCACACAGAGTTCTATTATATAACTGAACTATCTTATTGGCTGCTCCTCCCATTAGAAAGAATATCATGGCCTTTTTAAAATATAAGATGTGTGCCAAAATGCATTAGGACAATGACTGAATCTATATTTCTGTGCTTTTTTCTTTTTTTACTGTAGTTGATATTCAATATTATTTTGGTTTCAAGTATACACATAGTGATGTGACAGTTACCTACATTATTCAATGTTCACACAAACTAGTGCAGTTACTATCTGTCAATATAGAAGGATGTTACAGAATCACTGGCTATATTCTCTCTTTCCTCCCAATGACTAATTGGTATTATGATTGAGATTTTGTGCCGCTATCCTCTTTACCTATTTCACCATTTGCAGATGACATAATACTATATATAAAAAAACCACAAAGATTCCAGCAAAAAACTATTAGAACTAATAAATAGATTCAGCAAAGTCACAGGATACAAAGTCAATATACAGAAATCTGTTACATTGCTATATACTAATAATGACCTATCAGGAAAAGAAATCAAGAACACAATTTCATTTACAATAAAAAAGAATAAAATACCTAGGAATAAACCTAATCAATGAGGTGAAAAACCTGTACCCTATGCTTTCTTTCTACTCATATCCTTATATTTGATAGAATACATCTAAGAATTTCTTTCATCGTAATACCTCTAATATCAAGGCTCTTTATATGTACAACATAGTCAAACTATTAGTACAAGTATTTGCCAAAGAACCTGACAATGATTGAAAGGTCAAATTATTTTAGGTCCAGACACAGTACCACTCATTAGTTTCATTTTTTGTTCAAAGAACAAAAATAAATCACATTTATTTATTGCCTTTGTAGACATTAAACTTCAGTATTTTTAAGATAATGACTAACATCTTTGACAAAACCGTCTAGGTTTGTTCAGTCTCTCATAAAAAAATACCACAGACTGCATGGCTTAAACAACAGAATTTTATTTTCTCACAGTTTTGGAGGGTAGAAAGTCCAAGATCAAGGTCTGCTGAAGTTCAGTTTCTGGTGAGGGCTCGCTTTCATTTTGCAGATGGCCACCTCTCTGCTGTATTCTTACATGGAAGAAACAGAGCGAGCTCTGGAGTATTCTTTCTCTTCCTGTAGGAGTACCTGCCTTGTCAGATTAGGTCCCCACTCATGTGACCTGATTTAACCTTTATTACCTCCTCACAGGCCCTAGACCCCAAAATAGTCACATTCGGGATTAGGGCTTCCACATATGAATTTGGATGGGGGGGAATACAAACACTCAATTCATAATAATGACCTATTATAAGATTTACATGCTCCTTGGTCACTTAATCAGCAACATCTCATACAAATCTATTCACTTTCTGCATTCCAGTTAAAACTGGCCTTCTGTCCATTTCTGGAATGCATATTCCTTCTCTCCACTGAGTTTGATGTTTTTCTCTACTCACTTCACATAGTCAATTCTAACTCATCCCTCTGTTATCAGGTCAAACTGTTACTGAAGAGACCTTTACATTTTCCCACTTATTATTTCAACCAACTAAGTCTATAATGTGCATCATTTAGAATTTTACTGAGGCATACATATGAATTTGCTTACTGTTGATGGTAGAGTAAGTGCATGGCATGTCAGTTACTGACTCTTTATATGGCTACTTTAGAATTCACTTCTTCGGTGAATGTTTTCTTTTCTTTTAACTTCTATCAAAAACACGGAAGTTAATTATACCTTCATTTTAGAGCAGATGAAACTGAGAAGATGTTAAGCTGTGCTGTTATTTGTAATTTTAGTATTGAAACAGCAGTAAAAATACAGATGCATTCTCTGCCCTCATGGAGCTTAAACAATTCAGTGGGGGAGAAAGTCATTAAACAATGCAGTCATTTATAATTACAATATGTGATAAATTCTACAAAAATGCTAAGCATTATAAAAACAGGCATAGAAAAGTGATTTTATATTTGGTGGGCAGGAAAGACCCAAGGCAAAGACATTTAGGGTGAGACAATATAATGATCGGAAATGCTCCAGCAGAAGTGGGGGGAAGGAATCTTCAGATGGCAGCTCAATACACATGGTGGCTCTGAGGTGGAAGTGAAAGAAGCTCAGTGTGACGGGAGCATCATGAACAGAAGGGGAGCTGGCAGCAGGTGAGTTAGGAAGGGCTGGCAGGCTCTAGTAACACAGGACCCTGCAGGCCTCAGAGATTTTGGATTTTATCCGTAAGTACAATACTTTGCTCTAATTTTATTATATAACCATTTCTTATAGTATTGTTCCATAAAAACTGGGGTTATATTTATTCGATCAGAATTGAAAATTTGACTACAGAAATTAAGAAATCTAGTCTAAATATAACTGCTTTCTAATGTTCTAAACAGAGTCATAGAGCATCAAAAATCTAGAGAAGTGGGTGGTTGGTATGGCCCTTGAAGAGAGTCAGTCTCTCTCTCTTTCTCAGTTAGCCATTATCTCTGCCACATACTGGGCAGGCATTGGATAATAGTCAATTAAGTTCTCTGCATACTGGAAAGTATCTAAACATGCAGATAATCTGCATTTTTTTTTTTTTTACTGGTGAAAGTTTCATGTATTTCCATCTCCAGAAGTGCAGATAACAAAGCTGAAATTAGATGGAGAAAGAATAGTCTTTACATCTCAATTTAAAAAAAAGGTAACTTTTAGAAGAGCTGTGTATAAGTCCAAATCTCTTTCCCAGAGAGTTTTTGATTAATATTTCAATTTGTAATAATGTGGCAAGATACAAGGAAGCATGCATATTCTCAAAGCAGAGGTTTAGTGATAGAGGAACCCAGACAAATAAGCATGGGAGTCTAACCAGCATTTTATTCTGAGTTCTCTCCCTCAAAGAATGAGCCTGAACTGCAGTTTGCATGGTTTTACTGTGTGTGGAAACTAGTAACAATGCCTAAACCTGTCTAAGGCAGAACATCTGTCTTCTACAACAGAGATTCCAAAGAGTTGTATCTTCAGAGAAAAGGCCAGAAATAATAACTGACTTCATAGAAAACTACAAAAAGAAAAACCTCTTTCAAACCTGCAAACTGCCTAGAAGGCATTGGTTAAAAATGGTGATTAAGATTTTGGAACCACAAATGCCCTCCTGCAGCTTTATAGGCCAATTTCACACTGTCTTGGTAGTCTTAGAGCCCTTAAACAGAGAATATAATTTAGAGATCCTACACTCACAGAAGTAAATGTAAATCCTCTCTACAAGAACACACTTCTATCCCAGATCTCAAAGGATTCCCACAATAAAATATCAAAGGAAAGTGAACAGCGCATAGGCAAAGTACCAAACACAAAAGAAACAAGACACCCGGGGTAAGACCCAGAAGAAATAATAGAATAAATAGACTCATATTAAATAGAATAAAGTCTTAAAATATATTTTATGAACACAAAACTATTAAGAATGATTAAGCAGATCTGAAAAGGAACCAATCAGAATTTCTAAAAATATAAATAATTAAAATTTAAAATCCAATGAATGGGCTTAGTGGCAGTTATAGCTGAAGAGAGAATTAGTGAACAAGAAGGTAAATCTGAGGAAATTACTCAAACTTCAGTAGAGAAAAACAGAAAAAAAACATGAAAAAAGGTTTCTGATGTGTTCAGATGCCTAGTAGAGAACTTAAGACTCACAGTGCTAAGTGTAT
Source organism: Manis pentadactyla (assembly GCF_030020395.1). Lineage (NCBI taxonomy): Eukaryota > Metazoa > Chordata > Mammalia > Pholidota > Manidae > Manis > Manis pentadactyla. The sequence goes on from NC_080023.1 coordinate 39,159,869, forward strand.
GTGGCAGCAAACTAAAGTAGAATGTGCCTTCCAACCAGGCATCCTAGGGTTCTTCCTCTTTTTTACCCTTAAAACCACTCTGACCTTTAATTTCTCAGTCACTTGAGCAGGCTGCAAATCAAACATAAAAAAATTTCTTGGAAGGCAAGTGAGTTACTTACGTAGCAGGCTAAGTGTTCTCTTAGCAGGGACTTAGCTCTTACTCAATCAGAGCCTTTTTAAGTGAGTAGAAAAAGCTTTAAAAAGGACACTATGAAGGCAGAAGCCAGAGCTCCTTGAAAAACAGCCCTTGCATGTACAACCCGCTTGTCAGCAGAACCAGTAGCAGGGGGGTCACCTAAATAGTAGCATCTGAAGTGCAGTATGGTTTCCTGCTGTTTTCATGGAGCCAAGATATCCATTAAAAAGCTGGCACAGCGTCCAGAGGCACATTAGAAATAGCCTTTACAAAAATACACAGTCATCTTCTTTCCACATAGATTATATTGCTTTAATTGGTCAATCATTCCTACTGTGTTCTTCTGGTCCCAGGATAGGGGAAAGACCTGAACTATTACTGTTTATGTTATGGTACCGTTGTTTCTTGATGAGGAAGTATGAGGAGAATTAAGGCTAATAATGCACTTTCCAGGGCTACTAGTTCCTTTTAGTTTTATGTCTGAAATCTAAATGTTTGGACTCAATATCCCAAGCCTTCTGAAACTCAAAGGTTCATTGCTTTGCCCCAGGGAAATATGGATCTCTGTTGGTTGGCCAACATGATGAATTGCTTTTTGTTATGCCCTTCTCAGACCTTTGGAAGTATTAAGGATTAAAAATCAAAAGAGCTCAGGGGAAATCAGAAATTCTAACTATAAGTCAGAAGTTGTTGAGAAGAGTGAATTGTAAGAAACCTAAAAATTCCATCATGCATTAAGGACCTTACTGATCTCTTTTAACCACAACTCTCATCTATTTGCCTATTGTCTATATTTTTTAAAACCACCTTCGTGAGACTGCAAATAACCATATTAACAGCATGATCCTGGGTGCAGGATCCAGGAAATTTTAGTCTCAGCTCTATAACTTTATTAACTATGTGACCTTGGACAAGTTGTAAACTTACCTGGCTTCATTGTCCTCATATCTAAGTAAGGATAATAATAACTACTGTAGTCTAAGGAGAAATGGCTTATAAGAGGTTTAGTGAGAGTAGGAATAGGTGACAATAAAATATGGTACCCAGCAGAGGAGAAAAAAATGTTTCTTAGCTCTATAATTGCATATACCAAACTTTATTCACAAGGTCTGCCTTCTGATTTTTTCCCCACTTAATAATAAACTTATTGAAAATAGGAACTCTTTCACTAATATTTGAATTCCTAGCACCTGTGGAGTATCTTGCACACAAAAGTTCTCAATAAATGTTTGCTGAGTGAAAGAATTTTGATAGAGTTAAGTCAAGATAGGTGTCCAGATATAGGGCAAAGATAAGGAAAAGAGACACTAAGAGGAAAGTTATGCATCAGTTTTCTTATGTCAGATCAGTTACATATAATCAGACATATAAAATTGCTTGTTTCAATTTCTCTTTTTATAGAGGTTATATATAACTTCATGAACTTAGAAAGACATTTCCCATTACCCTATGTATTTGTGTGTGTGTGTGTGTGTGTGTGTGTGTGTTCATTTATGTTAGATGGTCTGAGAGCAGACCCAAGGATCAAATCTTTGTGACCCAGGCGAGGCAGTCTAGTTGGTCTTAAAATTTTCTTTGATATAATTTTCCAGAGAACTATCACATTTAAACCTTCATGCACAGAAGATGGCCTCTTACCCTGATTCTGAGTCTCTCTATCACAGTTCATGAACATGATCAAAATTCAAGCTAATTTACTCCTTATTTAACCAGACTTTATGTACTTACATAATTTTCTCTCTACTGCCACCAAATTATAATTTATGAACTTAAGAGGCAAGAGATCCAGCACAATGCAGGTATGGAGTATATATTGAATATAATTTCCTAAGTGGAGAATCAGTTTCCATTATATGGACTAAGGATGAAACTACCAGAGAATTCAAACATCATTTATATTTGAAGTTTCATCCACATATGTGCATATGTTTGTCTATGTGTGTGTATATATATATATATATATATATGCATATACACAAATGCACAAAACAAATAACTAATGACTTCAGTAACAAATTGATTCTTTATCCAGGTTTTATTTAAGCAAATATTTGAATTTCTCCATGCAGCCTGAATATTATTTGCCTACATGAGGAAGGTCATTCCAACTCTTGCAAGATAGGAAAACAAAATAGTTTGGAATTAAAAACACAGCCAATGATAACACACTTAGGTCAGCCTCACTCAGGGAATAGGCACCTACCTACATGACTGATTTGAACTGATCTGAAAGATTACCTTTCCAAAACTCTTTTCCTTCTAGAACTACTACTATGACAGAATTCTTTGGCATTTTTAAGATCTTTAAGTGTATATATTAAGATCTTTGGCATATTTAAGATCTTTAAGTGTATATATTAATAATACAGTATTTACTTAATTTCCTCTTTGTTTAGGTACTATCAATTCAATAACATTTATTTAGAGGCTTAAAGAGAAAAGATTGCCATACTAAATATGGCAGATTCTGATTTCAGAAATGTTGACATGCAAAAAGTTCAAAACAAGAAGATGCGTTTTTTTTTTTTACATAAAGAAATGCCAAGAAACAGGATGGTCAGCTACTTTAGGTGCTCGAGTGGAGTGAGCACAATCCAGCTCCTGATTTTTATCCTCCCAGAAATTTTTTTCTTTTTCAACAACTTGTGCAGGTTATTTAGGTTTCACATGTGCAAATCACACTGTCAATGTGTGACTTATTGCTAACGCATACTTAGCACAGTATTCACGGTGCCTACGTTCTATAAGTAGAAACTCTAGGAAACCAAATTACCTAAGGAGTTTGTGTGGTGAACTTTAAATATTTTAAATCCTGGATTGTTGAGTGTGAGTCAAACGGCATGGGCTTAATGTCTAGAGAAGCTAGAAAAATAATGGAAAAGTGGCAAATGGGCTGAAGGTTTTTTATACGAATCAGGCAAAAAATTTTTACATTTCAACAAAAATAAATGTATCCTCTGTTTTCCTGAAATGCAGGAAATACGATGCCTATTTTTAGGCTGACTTTGATTTTCCATTCTAGATAGAGTCATAGATACAGAGAAATATTTCTCCATTATTATAAAGCAAACCCATGGCATAAGCATGACAAAAAGTGAGAACTAACACACTAAGCTTTAGTGTTGGGGAGAACAGGCTATGTTGGAAACCATGGTGAATTAATGAAATCAAGTTTTTTCTACAAAAGGCAGCTGTACTTGACTCTTGCCTTGTGGGGACTTGAACTGGGTTTCTAGATCTAATTTTTTAAGACAAAACTGAATATCTGAATTATGGATATGAAATATCCTAATTTTTAAGGTAGATTTAGTTTCTAAAAATAAGGCATAGGGCTAACGAGCATGTGGGGGCCATGTTCAGTTTATGAGCCACCTCTCTAAGACTTTCATCTAAAGGAAAGTTGCTATGGTCTGAATGTTTGCACCCACTCTCAAATTCATACGTTGAAATCCTAACCCCTAAAGGTAATGGTATTAAGAGATGGAGCCCTTGGGAGGCACTTCAGTCATGAAGTGAAGTTTTCATAAATTGGATTAGTGCCTTACAGAAGAGGCTCGGGAGAGATACTGTGCCACTTTCACTATAAGGACACAAGAAGTTAGCAGTCTGCAACCCAGAAGAGGGCTCTCTTAACCATGCTGGCATCCTGATCTCAGACTTCTGGCCTCCAGAACCGTAAGAAATAAATCTCTGACTTGCAGCCTCTAGAGCTGCTGTTCATAAGCTCCTCAGTATGTGGTATTTTGTTAAAGCAGACTGAATGGACCAAGATAGATGTTCAGCCAGACAAAGACTAACCTTAATTTTATGATCCATAGAAGGCTAGAGTAACTGGAAAGTCACTACAGTAACTGGAAACATGCCCTTCTAATGCCCTCATTCAGTTGTTCTTTTGGGGCTGACATAGATTTTTGCTCTCTGGCTCAGTTTTTCAGGAACCAATGTATGGCCCAATATCAGTTTCCTTCTAGAAAGTAAGATACAGAATTGGTTACATTATGCTTTTGTGGCTACATTTCATTTTAAGAAGTTTACCCTTTTAATGTTTTCAATAGCTCAAAAAGCTGTTATTTGCGTCATGAAAGGTACTTCCAATGTTTGCAAGTGATTCTCTTTGAAAACTTGCTACTTTCTTTACTGGCCTTGGCTAGCAATACATTTACAACTTATTATCTTGCGACATGGTTTTTCTATCAGTGGCTATTTTCAGTGATTCTGTGTTGGATTTTATATTTGTCAAACCATTTCCTCAAATTCAGAGAAATTATATTAACTTTCTGACTATAATCAATACTGCTCTGGTGCTTCAGTTCTATTAATTTTGCATGCATACCAACTTACCCCTCTAAATCTCTTGTGGATAGTCTTACTATGTTGACACAGAGTGGAGTACTTGCCTTTAAAGGGAAGGTGATATCTGTCTTATCCTTTTTCCATTGCTAGGCTGTGGTCTGTCTCCCCTAATTCCATGTGTAGTGTGTAAAGTATCATTTGTTAGTATTGAAGGCCATATATGGCTTACCTATTTGCTTTTCCCCCTTCTCTGTTATACATCTTACTCCCCTTTCAAATCTCCATTTATTTTGAAGGCTCAATTTTTATTTGGACCTCCCCTCCCCTTAAATCTTATTGTTGGTGGACAGAGAGGGTAGCTGCTAATAAACCCTCTTTGGAATGATGAAGAGACAATTTTTTCCTAGGCTCATCCTGACTCCAAAAGAGAAGCAACTTAAATATATCAAAGATTTGACTACATTTTTATTATTCAATTTACAGAGTAATTAAATTAGAAACACAGGTACTATATAAGAAGCCAGCTTGTGCTTACTCTGAAATATAAATACATACCATTGTAAATAACTGATGCCTCCCAATTTTTTAAATAAAATTGTTTCTATAAATTTTAATATTCTGATTTTTTGCCTCAACTTCATAATTACCCCAACTCTGAACACTATATGTGATACTGCTTGAAACTTAAAAATAAACTCAAGTACAGCTGGTTAGGCAGATTCTTTAGTATTTCTTTAGATAATGACTAAGACAAGTTATATTCTTTATAGGGAAGTACAAATATTATTTTCATCATGTTATGAAAAGCATATCTTATAAGACTGTATTTTGCAAATAATAAATCAAGCTTTCTGGAGACAAATTTTAGTATTGTAGTCAAATGTTTAAAGAACCATCTCTATTCAGTTTGGTGTTCTAATGCAATTGCAAAAAGTCATTGTACTTTAGGATGCCTTTAAATCTTTCATTACGGAAAGCATAATGCCTAGTTTAAAGAATTTTACATTTCCCTGAAGTATACTGTACAATACTGTGCACTGCTTTTATTAGCATAATTTTTTACTGTTCAGTGATAAATACTTTGTTTAAATGCTTTTGTCTAATTAGGTCATATTGCAATGAACAGCCCCCTGCATTATGTGTGGATATATAATAGGAAGCTCCTGAATAATGTCTTTTTCCTTTACATACAAAGTAAAATCTGTTATAGCAGCAAGATACATAGAAAGTCAAAACCTTCCATTAGTTATGATGTCTTCAAAAACAATTCAATGGGGCAAAAGTAAGACAAATTAAAGTAGAACCTAAGAAGTAGATTTGGACTCAACATGAAGAAGAGGATTATAAATCTCAAAGCTATCTTATAAGGAAACAAGGTCCCTTGGGAGATAGTGAGATCCCTGTTATCTGAGGTATTCAAAGAGGGCCTGATGGTAGTAGAAAATTTAAATACTAAGGTGGACAATGGCCAACATTATTTCCAATCCCTGTAAAAAGGTGAGGTGCTGAAAATTGACAATTTTAGTAAAGATAATAGAATACCTATTTAAATTGAAGAATATTTATCCAAACATATATTCATTATTTATTAGGAATTCCCTGTGTCATGGAGATAGAACAGTGAATAAGACATCATTCCTGACTTCACAAAGTTTATAGTCCATTGGAGAAAACTGACAATGGACATTATAGACAGGTTGAAAGCATATGCCTTTGGTTCTATAAGAGTATGGGGCAGTGCAGGATTATCTAGTAGACAGACACAGCCCATGCTTACAGCATCAAGAAAAGTAGGGGACCGAAAAAAAAAGATGCATTTAAAGAATCTGCATGTTATATAAAACAGCAAAGTAGTCATAATGGTAAAAACATACCTTTTCTTGGTTATTTTACCATCTCCTTCTAAGGTGTTTGGACTAGATCCTAATGGCCAAGAGGGGCCACTAAAGAATTTTAAGCTAGAGAGTAGTCTGATGATTTATATGTAACAGAAAGATAATTGTATGTGCAATGTGAAAAGGGGCAGACCTAGAAGCAAGATGAGCTCTCAGTGGAAATGATTAAGAGTTGAAGCCAGTGGCAATGGGAATGCAGAGAAATGGAAATGATCAAGAAATATTAGCTTCTTCTGAATTCAGTGACTGATTAGTTACAGAGAGGAAAGATAAAAAAGGAATTAATAATGCCTCTTGGATTTGTCTCATTTTATTTCAGAACCTGGAGATGGAGCAATAAAATAAGCCCTTGGACTTCACCATGCACCCAGAAGGAGCTCAGTAAAGATGTCCACTTCGACCCTACCAAAGCAGTTGTTATCTCCAAGCATTTTCCCCATGTTCAGAGTGTCTCTTGATCACTGTACAATAGCAAATGTAAAGTTAAGTGCTATAGATTATTTTCCTTCTTTTAACCTATATGCTAATGAAAAGAATATTCAACAGATGGCTATAAGATGTTCCTAGTGAACTTTTTTTAAGTCAACATCCCAATTTCCTCTTACCATTATGTCTTTCTAGTGAATCATACTAAATTCAAACACTTTAAAGATTAGAAAGACTGCTGCATCATCCAGAGTGAATATGATTTATATGGGTTTGTAAGCTTATGCCAAGAAAAAAGCTAGTCCTATATGGAACTAGGGATATTAAACTATCTTAAAAAAAATGCACTTTCTGCCTCTGAAAATTACATATTTTTTAGAAAAATTTGTTCCATGGGGGAAAAACATGAGTCTTTAATACAGTTACCCTTCTGTTAAGAAATCCTTGTTCCTGTGCACAAGGAAATCCATCTGCTAGGCTGAATGGTAAGGTTATATAGTAGCTCATGTTATGTCTATATGATTGAAAATAAGGAGTTTTCAGGAAATCGGTGCTTGATGTGTCACAAAATACACTGATTTGGAAGTGATCTTTTCCTGAAATTCCTCATGCATAGTAACAACAAGGTCTGAGAAATTTTTTGGTAATCTAGAAGACTATGCAGTTTCATTAGAGTTTAAGAAGGTTTGTTATGTCTTAGCTTGGATTGCCACAGTGAAATACTAGAATAGGTGGCTTAAATAACAGACATTTACTCCTCAAAGTAGCAGAGGCTGGGAGGTCCAAGATCAAGGTCCTGGCTGATTCAGTTCTTGGTGACAGCCCTCCTCCTGGCTTGCAGACTGCTGCCTTCTCCTTGTGTCCTCACATTTCAGAGAGAAAGAGAGCTCTGATCTCTATTCCTCTTCTTGTAAGGGCACTAATCCAATAACTAAATCTCCACCCTCACAACCTCATCTAAACATAGCTATCTTCCAAAGGCTCCACCTCTAAATGTCATCACATTGGGGATTAAGGCATCATCAACATACGACTTTTGGGGGGAATATATTCAGTCTATAACAGCACATCCAGGAATATTCAAAAGGACCTCAGCATATTCATTTAACAATGTTATGTTAAATGAATTTATTGTTAGTACCTATAAATGCCAGGTACTATGGATACAGAAATGATCAAAACAGACAAAAAGTTCTAGTTTTACAGCATATGTTCTAATGAGAAAGAAGGAAACAACAAATAAAATAAGTCCTATAACAGAAATGGTATGGAGAAAAACAGGGAGCATGGGCATAGGGACTGTAAGGAATGTATGTCATTTGGAACAGAGTGTTAAAGAGCCTCACTGAAAAGATGGCATTTGAGCAAAGACTTAAAGGAGATGAGACATTAAAACAAAGGCTAACTGGAGGAAAAGGGTTCATGATAGAGGCAAAAGCAAGTAAAAAGTCCTCAGAGCACAGTGATCTTTATGTATTCCAGAAATAACAAACAGGCCAGTGTGACTGATGAATTAAACATGAGAGAGAGCAGGTAGAATTTAGAGGGAATAAAAGACACGATCAGGTAAGGACTTGTAAGCCATTTTAAGGATTTTGGTTTACTTCTGAAAAAGATGGGGTGCTAATGAAGAGAAATGAACAAAAGAATTACAATTTCAATTATCATTTCAAAATATAGCTTCTGTGTGAAAAGGGGCTGTGGAAGAGTAAAGGTGAAGACAGGGGTGTTCTTTTAAACCCAAGAAATAAACAACTGTGGCTTAGACTAGAATAGTAGCAATGGAAATGGTAAAGAAGTGGCAGGATTATGGACATATGTTCAAGTTAGACCTAACAGGATTTCCTGTTTGGAACGTGGGGCTTAAGATAGAGAAGAATTAAGAATGTTTTTAGCCTGAGCAAGTGAGAGCATCCATGAGGGAGGAGCTGGGAGTGTGTTGGAGAAAAGGTAAAGATTTAGTTTTAAATGTGTTAGGTTTGACATAGCCTACTAGTCATCCAATTTAAAATGTTGAGTAAACATCTGGATATGTTGTCTGGGAGTATAAGGAAACACTGACCTAGAGATGTAAATTAGGGAGACATTAGCACATAGTATTTTAGTCAGCTCTGCAGCAGTAACTTTTCCATTCCCCAAATCTCACTGGGTTAAAACAACAAATGCTTATTTCTCCCTCACATTACTTCTTGGTAGCTATATGGTTTTACACTGCACTTATGTTTCTCTCTTCTTATTACAGCATCCTGGTTGAAGAAAGAACCTCTTTCTGGGATATACTAGTCTTGTTTCTTATGAAAAAAAGAAGTAAGAGAACAAGAATGTTGACACATAAAGCTTCTGCTCAGAACTGGCATACTGTCACTTCCCCTCACATTTCACTGGGTCAAGCCCAATCACATGATCAAGCCAGAAAAAGGAGTAATGACATATATTCTACCTACAGGAAGGCCTTCAATTACAGTCACAATGCAAAAGAATAAAATATGAAATCTTGTTATGGGGACATAGAGAATGAATGAGTGTAATGGTGTAATTATTACAGATTACATAGTTGTACTTAATATCCCATGATTAGTTAGACAAGATCACCAAATAAGTGAGTATAGCAAAAGAAAAGAAATTATAGGGACTGAGCTCTGGATCATTCTATGATTAGAAGCATGACTAGATGGGGAAAAAACTGATAAAGGGTACTGAAAAGAAGTTATCAGTGAAATAGGAAAGCAGGAGTGTAGTCAACTGGAAGCCGAGTATAGAAGGAAATTCAAGGATAACAGAGTTATCGTATGTGTCAAATGTCAATGGTAAGTTAATGTGAACTGACAAATGACCATTGGATTTAGCAATATGGAAGCCTTTGGACTTAGAAAAGGAAATTTCAGTGGAAATTTCAGGGAGCAACAGCCTGAATGTAATGGTTTTAAGAAAAAATGAGGAAGTACAATTGGATATAGTCAGTATATCTAACTCATGGGGAATTCTGCTTTTAACAAAGAGCAGATAAATGGATCAGTAATTAGAGAAGAAAGTGAGACAAAGATAAAGTGTTTGTGCATGTGTGTGTATTTTAAATAATGGAGAATAACTGCATTTATGTCCTCTGGTAGGGGAATGATCGAGTAGAGAGAGAGAGGAAAAACTAATGCACAAGAGAAGGGGAAAACTGCTGGAACAATGTCCTAGACTAGAAACAAAAAGGCATCCTGGGCGCAAATGGAGGGGCTGGCCCCAGAGTAGTGCTCAGAGAATTCATCTGTATTATAGGAATGAAAGCAGAGCATGTGGGTATATGTATAGAGGCTGATAGGTAGACAGTTTCTATTTTCTCAAGAAATGCTTAGGGTTGGAAATTAAGAAGCAGTAGACTAAGAAAAGTAAATACTAGAGCAAAACACTGTGGGGCTTTCATTTCTTGTTCAGTCCTTAAGAAGCCATTTGACTTAAGGCAAATTACCAAACTTCTCCATGCCACAATTTCTTCAGTGGTAAATGGAAATAACACTGGCGTCAACATAATGAAGCTGAAAAGGATTAAATTATATAATGTATCTGTTTTCTCCCAATAAAATATAAGCTCTATGAGAATGTGAATTTCCACCTTTTTTTCTTTTTTATATTATATCTGTAGTGATTAAGTGTCTGAGACTTAGTAGTCACACTATAAAAAAATGAATAAACACCTGAAAAGTATTTACATGGTACCTGGTATATAGTAAGTGTTCAATAAATGTGAACCATTATAATTACTACCAGTTACTAATTTTAACACCTCTTTACTGATTTGGAGTGAAATGATTACTTCCTTAATAAAGACAAGGGACATTGTCCCTGGGGCTGAAGTGGGTATTAGGTAGGGAGAGAGAGGTTTGTGAGAGGTGTGATTTAAAAAACAAATTCAAATTCCAAAAAATAATTTGGAAAACTTCCAGAAACTTTTCAGGAGTATCCATGAACAAGACTATCACTATCACTTCTGTTCAGATTTCTCCTAAAGGGAGTTACAGTATCTCCTAGTCTCATTAATTTTCCTTTCTCAATACACAGTAACATGCATTTGGCAAGCTAAGTTGTCTTCTGAATTCTCTATGCTATCAGTATTTTCACCTGGTAATACTGCAGTTATAGGTAAATGCATGCAGATTTTGAATTTCATTATTCTTTATGACTACCCAACCAAAATATTTGGTGACTAGTAGAACAAGAAAAATAAATACCATATATCAAATTCAATTATGAGTGACTTACTTAAAGTTTCCCACTGTTACACTCACATTTAAAAAGTGCATTTGATATTAATGTGTGAGATGAAGCATATAGAATCAGTAAAATTTTTAAATATAGTTTGTCTTGCATATTTAATCACATCAGCTGATGATCCATTGAATAATTTGACACATCAATTAGCTCCATCAGCACTAAAATATTTGCTAGTATTTTTAGCATCTGTTAATTCAGCTAGTAGAATAATCAATGAAACTAAATTTTCACTGTAGTAACTCAAGTTTCTCTGCCTAATTTTTTCAATTGCCAAGACTCTCATTCTTTTCAAATAATAATATTTTATGTAGTATGCATGTGTTCTTAATTAAAACACTGAGTTTGCAGAATTGTATACGTTTAAATACAATATCAAACAGATGTTACTTTTGCATTGTAGATACTGGAAATGTTTCATTCACTGATACAATTCTTTAGACAAAGAGCATGGCTTTAACCAGAAAGAGCTTAGAAGCCATTCACCTAACAAGCCAAAAATGTTTATTGAATAACTGATGGTCCCAACTACAACTCATTTAAAATTTACATGCCAGAGACTATGGTTAGAAATTACTTACATTATCACATCTAATTCTCACATTACCCAAACAGGTAATGTAATTCCAAAATCACAAATAAGAATTTAGTAAGTTGATTAGATTCAATGGTTTATCATCCATGGTTACATGATGTCTTGCCAATGTTTTTCAGCCCCAGACAAGTTCACTATAGATTCAATGTGACCAAAGAAATGACAGTAGAACATTTTGGGGCAAAAGGGTTATACCCAACTTTATTCCCACAATGGCAGGTCAATCACTAGAATCCTGTCCACTCAGAGCGAGTCTCACACAGCAAGCAGGTCTCTGCCTCTGGGCTTCTCTAACCCTGCAACCTTCTCAGTCTCTGTCCTCGGTGCTGCCACCACTCCAGTCTCATCTCTGCTCTCCTACAGCCTTGTGGCTGTGCTACCATGTCACCCAGAGCACTGGGTGGAGCTCTTTATATAGAGTCAATACAATGTATTGCCCACACATGTGTAGTGTGTGTAGTGAGGTAGCTGACCATAGTGAGAATCCTGGCCATAGGAACCTTCACTTTATCCACACATGGCTAGAACATGGTAAGTCCAGTAATCAAACTCAGCTGTGACTAAAACCAGAGCCCTTGGCTCTAAGTGTATGATTATCATCACACCTTGTGCTATTACTTCCACAACTAAAGAGCAGTCATGAGATATAGAAAGGAATGGCAGTCCCTGCTTCAGTCTGGTTGGGGGACACAGAGTATTAAACCCAAAATTTCAGAATATAATAAATTAAGAGAAAAGCATAGAACTGATGCAGGCATATGATCTCTGTCTGGCAGAATCTGATTCCCTAAGAACTTCAAACATCAGATCTGTAATTATATACACTTGAAACATAAACACAACCCTAATAGCAATGGATTTTTTAATTTTCAAGTTGGCATATATGGGGAAAATGGATGTTCCTGTGGCCAGAATCCTCACCTGGCTCTAAACTACTTGATGATATAATTGGCCTCCTGCTAGGCTACTGCTTCTACACCATCTGTAGGCAATAAGCTATTATTGACTGAGTCACTATATAAAGAGCTCCATCCAGTGCTCTGGGTGGAGGCAGAGACAGAGGTAGATTATACACCTACAGACTGCTGGAAGTATATGTGATTCTGGTGCTAGATCTACTACCATAAGAATAAATCTGCATATAAATTCTTTTACCCCAAGAATGTTCATTGTCATTTCTCAGTCCCACTGAGACCATGGTGAATTTGCTTAGGGCTGAAACCCTCAGGCAAGGCTGCAGGCCTCTATTTCTATATGTCATACAAGGAGTCACTTTTGCCCATTTTTAATCTATTTAAACAACTGCAAAATCTTTGTTTATATATTACACCATATTTAACACTTGGCATTGGCCCATATTCATCATTTCCATAAAATTAATTAAATTAATGCAGTGAATTACTTCACAACACTGTTATTTTCATCATGTGAAGTCACTGTCCACATTCGTTACACTTAAGAAACCACTAAATTTATTAAAAATAGGAAAATATTTTTCATTATAGTTATCCCTGCAGAGATTTTATAACTGGTGATGGGTTTCAATATGACAGATAGTATGACTGTTATCATTTTGACATTAGAAAAAGATCACCCTAATAGCAGCCAGATATGCTTATCAAAAGATCAATCATATATGGACTATGGACTAACAGTTACCAAAGGGAAAGGGACTGGGGAGGGTGGGTGGGAAGGGAGGGATAAGGGGGAAAATGGGGCATTACTATTAGCACACATAATGGGGGGGCACATGGGAAATGCAGTATATACAGAGAAGACAAGTAGTGATTCTATAGCATCTTACTATGCTGATGGACAGTGACTGTAAAGGGGTATGAGGGGGGGACTTGATAATGGGGGGAGTCTACTAACCATAATGTTGTTCAAGTAATTGTACATTAATGATATCAAAATTAAAAATTAAAAAAAATCAATCATATGTTCAACCATACAGCAATGAGAACATATTTACTGTCAGATGGTGAGTAGATGGGATAAGAGGGAGACACACAAGAAACACTGAGAAAGCAAAAGTAGTAGCTATTACAGTGTAGTTCCTGGATGCCTAAATTTAATATATGTCTTTCTTCTAATAATGGACTCCTCTCCACCCTGACCACAGGTGGGCAAATGACCCACACTAAGCTAATCAGATTTTTCCCTCCAGATATTTTAGTCAAAAGCCAAACACACTCAGAAACCAAAATTAGAGCTGAGTTTCTGATAACAGTGTCTAAGAGATTCAGTCAGAAACACCTACTATAGACAAAACCAGAGCTACCCTGGCTTCTGCCCATCTCAAGCCGACTTGGTTTCCAAACCATCTCTTCAATCCTTTCCTACACATTTCTTTTTTTAGATGGGTCTTGCTTTTTTTTATTTTTATTTTGGTATCGCTAATGTACAATTACTTTAAAAATATTATGGTTACTAGACTCTCCCTATTATCAAGTCCCCCCCACATACCCCATTATAGTCACTGTTCATCAGTGCAGTCAGATGCTACAGAATCATTCCTTGTCTTCTCTATATATACTGCATTTCCCATGTGCCCCCCCCCTACATTATGTGTGCTAATCATAATGCCCCTTTTTCCCCCTTAGCCCTCCCTTCCCACCCATCCTCCCCAGTCCCTTTCCCTTTGGTAACTATTAGTCCATTCGTGGGTTCTGTGATTCTGCTCCTGTTTTGTTCCTTCAGTTTTTCTTTATTCTTATACTCCACAAATGAGTGAAATCATCTGATACTTGTCTTTCTCTGCCTGGCTTATTTCACTGAGCATAATACCCTCCAGCTCCATCCATGCTGTTGCAAATAGTAGGATTTGTTTTCTTCTTATGGCTGAATAATATTCCACTGTGTATATGTACCACATCTTCTTTATCCATTCATCTACTGATGGACACTTAGGTTGCTTCCATTTCTTGGCTACTGTAAATAGTGTTGTGATAAACATAAGGGTGCATATGTCTATTTCAAACTGGGCTGCTGCTTTCTTAGGGTAAATTCCTAGGAGTAGAATTCCTGGGTCAAATGGTATTTCTATTTTGAGCTCTTTGAGGAACCTCCATACTGCTTTCCACAATGGTTGAACTAATTTACATTCCCACCAGCAGTGTAGGAGGGTTCCCCTTTCTCCACAACCTCACCAACATCTGTTGTTGTTTGTCTTTTGGATGGTGGCCATCCTAACTGGTGTGAGGTGATATCTCCTTGTAGTTTTAATTTGCATTTCTCTGATGACTAGCGATGTGGAGCATCTTTTCATGTGCCTGTTGGCCATATGAATTTCTTCTTTGGAGAAGTGTCTGTTCAGCTCCTCTGCCCATTTTTTAATTGGCTTATTTGCTTTTTTGTTTGTTGAGGTGCATGAGCTCTTTATATAATTTGGATGTCAACCCCTTATCAGATATGTCATTTATGAATATATTCTCCCATACTGTAGTATGTCTTTTTGTTCTACTGATGGTGTCCTTTGCTGTACAGAAGCTTTCCTACATATTTTATGTTTGACTTATTTCTCTTTTTGTTTTTTACTACAACAGTAATTATAGATTATAACCTGGTAATACTGTTACAGCAAGCCAGAAAACCTGGATTGGATTGCTGACAGAAGAACCAAGTGGCACCTGGAGGTTGTGGGGAAGTTGGAATTCCTATGGCCAGGATTCTCACCTGATGATGTAACTGGCATGTTGCTAGGTTACCACTTCCACACCTTTAGGCAAAAGCTATTATTGCGCTATATAGAGAGCTCGGCCCTGTGCTCTGGGTGGAGGCAGAGATGCTAGTGCTCGACCTACTGCCAGGAGAACAAGCTGGGTAATAAACCCTTTCACCCCAAAGAACTGCTGTTAATTTCTTTGGTCACATTGAATCCATAGCCAACTTGCCCAGGGCTGAAACCCACTGGCAAGACAGAGGTCTTGGAGGGTGGAGGATTATTTCATGCTGGTGGGCTCAGAGGAGAGTGATCTCCAAAGGTCTGAGCCCTGAGTACAGCAGGGTCATGCCTTTTATACATTTACTGCAAAGCTAGAGGGGAGTCAGCACCCAGAAACTGTTGCAGTAGGAGCTATTAAGTCACTGTAGGTGTATTCAGGATGCTAGTTTAATCCACTTATGTAAAGGTTACCCAGATACTGTATTATAAACTAATGAGCTTCCATGACAATGATTAATAAGCTGTTCCATACCACTGAGTCCTGGTGGTGGCAGAATACAGTTACATTGTCTCATTCCCAAGCACCCAAGCACTTTGTGATTCCTCTATATTTCTGAAGCCTCAACAGAAACCCTGTTTCCTTGGCTTTCTTGGCTTCTCACTACATTTGCCAAGAGGAGGAGGGATCTGAGAACTTTCTGAGTATTTCCTCATCAATACTAGTGGGGTACATGAAAATACTGGGGAACCCCCAGGCATTGGTCCATTGTGTTGCTTGTTCCACTGTGGAGTTAGAAGAAATGATTAGTGTGGAATAGTACAACAATATTTAGAACACTTAGTAAACCCATGAATAATAGATCTGACAGAAACATGAAAGTAGGAAAACAAAACCAAATTCAAAATAGGTATTTTGGAGACTGTGGATTGTTGACTTTTGTAAAATGAAAAAACCCAGTGTAGCTGACGTCTAACAAGTAACTGGCTGATCTCCTAGAAATGTCATTTCATATTAGGACCCTGATGCTTTTCAATGGTTTAGAAATTCAGGTATTCTCAGTGGCAGCAGCAAGGTGAGTCATACTGAGGGGAAATCCATATTGTTGAACCCACTATTACTTCCACACTCACAGCATTTTCCACTTTAAACGAGCTCACTGAATAAACTCTTGGTTGATTAAGAAAGGAGAATTACTACAGCTACAGAATGTGTCATCCTATTTACATGTTTACTTAAAACTTTCTCTGAAGCAGAGTCTTGCTCATGAATACTAAAACCCACTGGGCCCACTTACTGGGTTCAGTTCACATTTTGTTTGCCAGTGATATGAACCAAACTCAAAACAGCTTAAGCAAAAAAAAAAAAAAAAAATCAGAAAGGAAAGGAAACTTACCAATTCACTTAACTAGAAAGATTAAGGATGGTTTATACATGAAGTAATCAGAGAACTTCATCAAGTCTCTGAATTTGTCAGTTTCACTTCTCTCTGTGGTTTACTCACTTTTCTACTAAAAGTGGTAAAAGTGGAATCCTCTTTGACAGAGGACACCATTGAGACTGGTACGATGAACTTACCCATTTTCCAGTGTCTGTATATATTTCACCAAAAGCTTCCAACTCACAAGTTATCCACACAAGTTATTTGCCTATTTATTTATTAGCGAAAGTGTTTATCAAGGAGAAAAATTATAAGGTAATATAATATGATTAGAGCACATGAAAAGAATTTGGCATCAAATTTCAAGGAAAAAGAAATGTATCCTGCTACTAAGGTTTCAGAATCCATTTTACTACTACTAGTTAAAAAATATATTTCAATAGCATCAAAAATCAGATAAGCACGAAGTTTATCACTTTACGACTCATTGCTTGTGCAATTTTTGTCTTGTCTGATTCTCAAATCAACAGGGCTTCACTCACATGCACTAAATGAGTGGGTGATATCCTGTTAAGGAAAGTTATATCATCATTGGCATGGAACACATTGCCAAAGATTTAGATCTAACATTATACTGTTTTCCTGAGAAATCTCTGTTCTTATTGGGTAATGAACACAAAGGAATTCCAGAAAATCTGATACAGCAATTTGTGTAGAAATTATCTTATTAAAAATCAAATTTCTTCTAATCAATCCCATGCTTTAAGACTTTTGCTCTAACTCCATCACCACATTCTACCCAAATTAACAGCAATAACAAGTAGGTTAAAATATTAATTGAATAAAAAGGGAAAAAGAAAGCCTTGGTAGGGGGGATCTTCTTCACCTAGCTATACAGATGGAAGAGAAAAAGGGCACCCATGAGAGAGGAGCCTGTACCACACAGCTGTACTGTCCAGTAGGAAACATGACTCTTCTATCAGCCAACCTGATTAGCACTTCCTTCAATAGGAACAAAGGGAAATAAGCAGAAAAACATTCCATCTTTTTTCTCTTTTGCAGGATTGGTGAGAAGAGGAGAAATAAAGGACATAAAATGCCTACCAAAATGATTGACATGGTAAACAGCAATTAGATCTTTTTGAAGTTCAAAATACTTCTTTTTAGTTTTATTTTCATAGTTAAAATACACATTCCTTGGAGAAAAATGAAAAAAATGCAAGTGAACAAAAAAGAGCAAAACTGAAAACTCCTGAAGTCCCACTAACTGAACTACTTAGTCATAATCACTGGTAAAATCTTGCTATGCATTTTGTTGTTCATGTTCTTTGTAATGTATATTTTGCACCTAAATATACATTATGAATATCTTCCCATGTCAATATTAATATCATTTTAATACCCACATAGTACATCTTTGTACAGATGCAACATAACTTTATTTGACCATATTCCCATTGCTGAGAGCTAATGGTGATTCCATTTTTTTTCTCTAATAAGTGATGCTGTGATAGGCATAAATGCAACTACATTTCAGTATGCCTGCTTATTTTTGGAGAATAAGTCTAGGTGTAATTGGTAATTATTCTTCCCACCTATAATAATCACTCATTCAATTGATGTCTCCTATTTTAGACTGGCAAGTAAACTTTTGGGAGGTTTACTTTCCCATCTTACTGAGACAGTCTGGCTTTGCAGTTCTTCCCCTAAGGGTTTACAGTCCGGTAGAAGGTGAAAGCAGCTGAAGCCTGTCATTTATAAAAAGCCTAAAACCATTGTAACAACTTGGTATGGTGATAGCTGGTACCTAGAATTATCATGTTTATAAATGTTGAATCACTGTGTTGTACACCTGAAACTAATGTAATGTAATGCTGTGTGTCAACTACCCTTCAATAAAAAATAATTATAAAAAAAAAAAAAAAGCCTAAAACCACTGAGGAGATTATGTCAGATATCCTGGGGTGAAAAGCAGTAAGGGAGAGACGGCTGGTTGGACCAAGAACTAACTGTAGGTCCCTTTGGTAAGATCATAATTGGTTCCCAAGGAGGTGGCAAGACCTGAAAGTATGGTAGTAGGATAGCATATCTAAGAAACTTGAATCCTAGTAGTAAAGAACCTACATTCCACATGTAGGAAAACAGAGAAAGTCCCTGGATTCAAGTGTCTGCTAAAGGATAAGAAGCAGTGATGGTATTAACAATCACAACAGAGAGAACGGTCAGGGGCCTTCTCCCACCTTCTAATAATTGCAAATTCTCTTTGTGTGATTTAGGGTGGAATGGGAGACCCATAAAGACTGACAAAGAATTTACTAGAAGAATGCCTGTCACACTGTAGGCACTCAATATTTATTGAGCTAAATTAGAAAGTAAAAATACCATCAGAAAATTGGTAAAATATTAAAGGGGCATGTTAACTGTAGCTTGGGGGACACTGAAGAGAGTTTTCTGAAAGACATATGATATGAGAATCTTAGGGGGCAGTGCCTGGCAGAGCCTTGATATACAAAGACCTCAGCACCTCTTAAAGCTGCAAGGCTGGAGGTGAATTCTGAAATTACTCTCATATCCTGCCTGGGCTCTACTTACTATGTTCTCCGTATTTTCTTTTCAGGGCTTCAGTTTACTCTAGTTTTAGTGGCTTCAACTCACCCAATTCCTGACCACATGCAATCCCACCACTTGAGTGTGTCTTCTGCCTCACTCCAGTTCTCTTGGATGTCTTTTAGTCCTGATATGTATGGCCTGTGATCCCCAACACCTTTTTAAAGAATCTGTCTCTCTTAACTTTTTATTGTGGTAAGAACATTTAACATAAGGTCTACTCTCTTAAATCTTTAGGTGTACCATACAATATTGTTAAATATATCAACTCCTCACCCATGTCTATCAGTGGGTAAAACTTCAGAATTTCCAGAATCTCTTGCCTGCCGTTAGTGCATCTCCCTATCAATAGGTGATTACAAGGTGGGTCAAGAGCAAGCACCCCTGGGACCAGAGAGGTTTTGTGGGACTTTGGCAGCCAGGTCATGAGTAAATCTCTGCTTGTAAGCAAAAAATGGGTTTCTCCCACTTTGTTTCTTCCTTTGACTGATTTTGGCTTCAAAGGTTTATTTGCCCCAGGCTGGGAACACATTTTTCCTCTGGAGTTACACCTGGCAATAGTGGCAGGACCTCTGAACCCAAAATCTATCTTTATGGGTGTGATGCTTGTATGGGCTTCTCTGAGATGGTGGGGAGATACCTGGAGAACCCCTGTGGATGGTGGGGAGGACCTGATGGTGGGGAGGTGATGACTCACCCTTCCCTCCAGCAACAGTGGATGGTGCAGTTTCCCTGGGGAAGAGCCCATCCATAGGGCTTCCACTCGGGGAGCCCCTAGTGGGAAACTGGTCTAGGGTAAAGCACCTCCTAGATGGGTGGGTCCTTCCCCAGAACTGGGAAGGGTGGAGACACAAGAAGCTTTAGAATTAGCCCTCCATGAGAAAGAGACTACTTAAAGGCGCTGTGTGGCTGTGTGGCAGCCATGACTATGGGATTTTTGTTTCTCGAGACATTGGGAAGAGTTATCAAGGAGAGAGACACATTTCAGCATCACTTGGAGAAGCTGGGTGATAACCTATTAAGGGTGATGGCTGTAAGAAAGAGAGACAGTTATTGAGAAGTCAAGTCGTGCTCCTGAAAGATACATTAGCAGCAGGGAGGGAGGCAGCAGGAGAGTCCATGTTGCAAGGGCCATGGGGGGAGGGAGGAAAGAGCAGTGACTTTAGCCCTGGAGATGGTAGAAGAGATATCAGGGGAGGATGAGGGGGTGGATCCGAGGGTGAACTGTTGCTGAGGCCACTGCTTAAGGCACCAGTGCCTCCCATATTAAAGGCCTACCCGGTTGTAATTAAGAAAATAAAAATTCAACAACCATGGGTTTCTCAGGGGGAGGAGCTTCCCCCTCCCCAGGTTGTGGAACACTCTATGTTCCAACACTATATCCAGGATGAGCTGGTGGAAATGAGGGTCCAGGTTCAGCAGAAGCCATCAGAACCTCTGACCACACGGCTTTTTTGTCTTTGGGATACGGGGGTGAAAAAACATTGTTATGTCGGGTCCTGAAATGGGTAGACTGGTTTCCTCAATGAATCACCCTTCCCTCTGGCACCAGTTGCAAGGTGCCCATCACACTTCAAGGAATCATGAGCTTCTGGATTGGCAGACAACAGCCATCAGGGCAGTTTGGCCTAATCAGGGTGATTTAGCATAATTACCCACTAGTTGGAAAAATGTATGCAGAGCTACAGCAGATGTTATGGGAGTTGGGCATGAAAAACATCTTTAATATGGACTCCCAACACACTACTGAGGAGTTGTTCAACATAGGAATGAGAAATCTGGGGCTCCACACTGACCCCCCCATCGGGTCCCTAGTGACTATTCTTGCCCCCCACATAGGGCAACCCATAAGTGAGACTACCCATACTTTAGCAGATCTGGGGGAGGCTGAAACAGTAAGAGCAAGGAAGGAAGTACAGGCAATGACTGAAAGGGGAGGTGCAAAGAGCTCCATGAAGGTCTCGAGGACCCAGATGTAGGTTGATTTGATAAAGGGTGGGGTAGTGAAAGAAAAACTTGATGGTCAACCCATTAGGATCTTGTAAGAACTGTGGCACCAATTAAAGCCACTGACATCCAGGACATGGAAGCCGGAGGCAAAGACCCATGTCCAGCCTGTGTCCCTGCAAGACCTCCTGGGGGACAGTACTCAGCCTCTACCTGGGCACCTGCCCCACAGGAGGACGATTGGGCCTTGTGGTTTGACTGGGGGTGGGGGTTGTCAAGGCTCCCCTTGGGGGTCGTGGTGGGGACCGGAGGCCACATGTAGAGTTAGCAATTCATTGGTTCCCTGTGAATATAAACATATCCTGGCCCTGGTAGACACAGGAGCTGAGTCTTCTCTGAATTATGGCAACCCTGAGTGTTTTCCTGAGACCCCTGCTGTGATAGATGGCTATGGGGGTAAGGCAATTAGAGTGAAGAAAGCCCAAATCCCATTGGGGATTGGGTGTTTACCTCCAAAGGAGTTCACTATGTTTATTTCTCCCATCTCTGAATATGTTTTGGGGGTGGATATCCTGTAGGGCCTGTGGTTACAGACCACTCCAGGTGAGTTCAGATTGAGGATATGCATGGTAAAAGCAGTTCTGAGGGGACATGCTAAACACCCACCTGCAGCTCTGCCTGTACCTTGGCAGGTGACAAATACTAAGTAGTATAAATTGTCTGGGGGGCACAAGGAAATTGGAGAAACTACAGGAATTGGAGAAGGTGGGTATCATAAAGTCCACTCATAGTCCTCCTAATTCCCCAGTGTGGCCAGTGAAAAAGCCAGAAGGCTCCCAGCATATGACCGTGGATTACAGGGAATTAAATGAAGTCACATCCCCTTTGCATGCTGCTGTCCCCTCTATAGCAGCCCTTATGGACACCCTCAATCATGAACTAGGAACGTATCATTATGTTGTGAACCTTCCTAATGCTTTCTTCTCTATTGACATAGTAGAGGGAGTCAGGAACAGTTTTCCTTCACATGGGAAGGCTGGCAGTGGACGTTCACTATCTTTCCACAGGGATAACACCACAGTTCCACCATTTGTCATGGACTTGTAGCCGAGTACTTGACCACATTGGAAGAAACTGCAAACGGTGCAGCTGTATCACTACACTGATGATATTATGCTCACATCTGATTCTCTTAAAGACGTAGAAGGAGCAGTTCCTAGACTGCTGCAACATCTACAGGAGAAAGGATGGGCTGTGAACAGCACCAAGGTTCAGGGGCCTCGTTTGTCAGTAAAGTTCTTGGGAGTCATCTGGTCCAGTAAAACTCAAGTTATTCCAGAAGCAGTCATAGACAAGGTCCAGGCTTTCCCTACCCATATTACTGTGGTAGGCAGTATTACAAGAGTTTCGGGACCTTTTGGGCTACTGGAGTGTTATCCTGCATTTGGCACAAATTCTGAAGCCCTTATACCAGTTGGTACGAAATAGTTACCAGGTGGGACTGGGATGAAATATGCAGCTGCTTTTACTGCTGCTAAGCTAGCAGTCAAGACTGTACAGGCCTTGAGTGTAATGGACTCATCAAGGCCCTGTAAACTAGATGTTCATGTAATGGAAGATGGTTATGAATGGGCCTTTGGCAGCAGCTTGAATGGATGTGCCAACCTATTAGACTCTGGTCACAACTATGGAAAGGAGCAGAGGTCCAGTACACCTTGAAAGAAGCAACTGGCTGCTGTGTACCATGCCTTGCTGGCTACAGAGCCCATCACTGGAACAGTTCAGACCAAGGTAATAACCACCTAACCCATTGGGGTAAGTGCAAGACTGGACCCAAAGGCCACACAGTGGCTTGGCAAAGACAGCTATCCTGGCCAAGTGGGGCACATATTTACAGCAGAATAGTGCCCTTTCCACTAGCCCCTTAAGTGGAAAACTCCATCCTGATTGGAACCAGTGACGTAAACCAATGGAAAGCAAAAAAAACTTGCTTTTGAGCCATTGGTAGCCAAGAGTCCTTATCAGGAGGGTAAATGCTTGGTATTCTCTGAAGACGCTTGGTATACAGATGGCTCTAGTCGTGGGCAGCCCCTGAAGTGGAGGGCTGTGGCTTTTCATCCTAAGGCTGAGACAATATGGATGGATGATGGTTAGGGGAAGAGCAGTCCATGGGTTGAGTTGCAGGCGGTATGGTTTGTGATCACCCAGAAGCCCTTCCTATAGTTGTCTTCAGTGACAGGTGGGCCGTCAATCAGGGCTTGACCCTGTGGCTACTGACATGGTACCATGCCAGCTGGATGATTGGTCATGAGCACCTCTGGGAGCAAGAGTTGTGGCAAGACCTATGGGCCACTGTTCAGACTAAGACAGTTAATGTATATCATGTGACTGACCATTGCCTTCTGCATCCTTAGGAAATGATGAAGCAGACACACTGGCTCAGGCACGGTGGCTGGAAGGAAAGTCTGCCTCTGATGTAGCCCAAATGTTACATCAGCATTTGTTGCATGCCAGGCAAAACACAATGTGGGCTGTAGCCTGTTGATGGGGCTTGCTGTCGATCTTTGAAGAAGACAGCAGAGCCCAGAAGGAGTGCCTTGTGTGCTCTAAGAGGGACTTACACAGAGTCCTGCAGCAACATGGGACAATAGGAAAAGGGCACATACCCCTTGACAGGCGGCAGATTGACTATATTGGGCCTCTGCCCATATAAGAAGGGTTATCAGTATGCCACAACTCATGTGGACACAGCTACTGGACGGTATATTGCTTTTCCTGCACATTGTGCAGATCAACAAATCCCCTAAAGAGGCCTAGTGCATCTCTTTGCAGCCTATGGCCGGCTGCAGGTGATTGAGAGCGATCAAACACCCACTATACTGGACATGTGTTACAAGAATGGGTTCAGCAATTAGGGATAAAGTGGAAGTTTCATGTACCATATAACCCTACTGGGGTAGGAATGATAGAGAGGTACAACAGTTTGTTGAAATCTGGACTGAAGTTGGACAATAGTTTATGGGGCTGGTCAGTTCACTTATGGACAGTGCTACAGCATTTGAAAGAGAAGCCCTGAAAAGGAGCTTTGAGCCCTGTGGACATGCTAACACACTTTGCTGCCTCTCCTATACAACTGTATGTGCAAACCAAAGAGGTGTTACTGAAGCTGATATGGCCAGCAGAGCAACCTCCTGCTGCCAGCCCCAACTGCATTAAACCTTGGAGACACTGTTGAGTGGACGTGGCCCTGGACATTTCAACACATGGACCAATAATGGCTGGCCCGTCTGGCACCTTGGGGAAAAGGCCTGGAAGCTGGCCTCCTGTGTGTTCCTGAAGTAACAGCAGAATGGCCCCCCAAAGATCATGGTAGTGTACCCAAAACATCCAGGAGGTAAGAGCATCTTATGGGGAAGTTTTGTTCTGTCTTTATGGCCAGTGAACATACCTTCCATAGCCCTATATATTGACCCATCTGTAACTACCACAGGGAGGGGGGGTGAAAGTCTGGTATACTAGACAAGAACAAGAACCTGCCCCTGCCCTATCACAGGACCACTGTCTTGCAGGCATCCTACCTGAGGGACAAGATTTGCCAATGCTGGTGTCATTAAAATATGTATCTTGTCACCCTTAAGGTTATTTTCTTCTACATTCCTTATGGCCTGGACCCGCCCCCTGGCTGCAGCTGCCTTGTGATGAATGCACTGAACTCCCTACCTGTTCAGCTGCTGGCCTCCTGTGGAGTGGGCAAGCTATGGACTTAATCTTCTAGGACTTTGAATCTAGATGAATTCTCCAGCTTGAGAATTATCATGATTTTACTGCTGTCGTTATTGTATGTTATTAGTCTGGTTACAGGGCTCCAGTTTTCTCACATAGGGGCCATTATGGAAGATGGGGAGCAAGAAGCTTGTGAGGCGAGATTTCTGGAGGGGTGAGCTGTGGGTAAAACTGCAATATTTCCAGTATCTCTCATCTGGCCTTAGTGCTTCTCCATATCAATAGGTGTCTCCAAGGGGTGGAGAGAAGTAGTCCATCTTCATATCAATAGGTGATTAGAAGGTAGGGTGGAGAGCAGGTGTGCACCTGGGACCAGAGAGGTTCTGTGGGGCCTTGGCAGCTGGGCTGTGAGACACATGAACAAACAGGAGTAGACA
Organism: Manis pentadactyla; assembly: GCF_030020395.1. Taxonomy (NCBI): domain Eukaryota; kingdom Metazoa; phylum Chordata; class Mammalia; order Pholidota; family Manidae; genus Manis; species Manis pentadactyla. The sequence goes on from NC_080023.1 coordinate 39,185,270, forward strand.
ACTACTTTAAGCAAAAAAGGGATTTCTCCCACTTTATTTCTCCCTTTGACTGATTTCAGCTTCAAAGGTTTATTTGCCCCAGACTGTGAACACATTTTCCCTCTGGAGTTATACTACCTCACTTGAGTTTAGGACTTCAGGGAACAAGGCTTTCAAAAAATCAAACTGGGTACTTGGCATGGAAAGAATATTTTCAGACTGAGAAAATGGCAAGAGCAAAACTCAGGAAAGAAAGGTGAAGGGAAAAGTTGTAGCCTATCATTGTAGGACAAAGTATCATATAAGAAAGAAGCCCCAAATCCCACAGTTAAACATTTTTGGTATCACTGGTCACTTATATTCAGTCTAATTATATTTAAATCTATATAAATAGAACCAACCAATGCTGGATATTATATAATACTAAAAAACTAAATTGAAAAACCAATTTTATTTCTATGACAGACAATAAAAACATTTTACATAACAGGATAATGCAAAAGTTGCCTTTTGAGAGTGTTGATGACATTAATGTGCTCTTAAAGGGACTTACGTTGTTAAATCAATTTTATTTTTTAGTATTTAGGGGTCATTTCTCAGCTAAAAAACTAATAGCAAGTGAAATGACTACTTTAAGGAGTCAGAAATCTAACATAAGAAATTAAAAATTTTTAAATTTCTAGCCAGCATGCTTTGAAGTAAATGATAATTTTTAGAACCTTTAGAATAACCAAGATTGATAAAACACCTGATTCTTGCCATTTAAATGTATATATTTATATTTATAAAATTAATAAGTAAAACTTACTAAAAGAGTCACAAAAGGAGAAATATAATTAAAGGAAAACTAAATTCATATTGTTCCAGATTAACAAAATGCTGCAGAAAAAAATGAAAAATTCATGGAAGACGATTTTATCTTAGTGTAAAGCAGAAAACTGTGCTGACCGAGTCAGCCCATCAGCCCATGAATGATCCATGGAAGAAAATTATGTATCCTCAGGGTTACAGAATGACTTAGGTGTGGAGGCTACCATTTAGCACCACGTTGACTCAGCTAGTTCCTTAAAATCTCCTTGTTCTATACTCTGCTCTGAGTCCTAAGTCATCCCTAGCATGTCCTATCTTAGTATTTGGTTTCTAAACTTCACAAAATTTTTTTTACTGATAAGCAAAATTAACTTGAGCATTAGTTAGAAAAACTTTACAGGACTCCATTTCACGGCTTGTGAATCCAATCAACACTCAAAAATTAGGAGGCTGATTAGCTAGTGTATAGATTATCGAGGCCATTTACTTCTCTTCCTTTGGTTGCCTCTCCTTTGACTATTCAATTGTCTATCTGCATTTCTACCAGATAAGAGCCAGGTATAAGAAAATTCAAATAAACGAATAAACAAGGATACTGAATCATAGAAGATAACAGATTGATGTGCCTCTCCAACTTGTTATGTTAGTGCTGGTTAACAACAACCATTACAAAAAAAATTCAAAACAGAAAACAGATTTTAAAAATTGTATTCTGTAGGAATGTTGAAATTGTTTATTGAATGAAAGATGCTTTTGAGTTATCTGTCAATTTCATTCATCAACCACTGTTTACTACTTCTATGGAAATCCTAGAATGAGCTGTTCCTGGGAGGCAATTACTGTTCATGACATTAATGACATCATGGTCTTGGAACACTTAAGAAAACCACATAAAATTAAATAGGATTGCACAATTCATCCAACCCAAGGAGAAAAAATATGAGTTGACATTCAAATGAACCACTAACACATCATTCCTCAGTCTTTCCTCTAAACATTAAGTTAGGCAAGAGGAAACTTGTAGTTTCTCAGTGTTTATTTTTTTCTCTCTGTAATCCCTAAATTGCTTTCTATAAACTGGTTGAAGGTACATCTTTGGGGAATTGCTTTTATAGATACAATTAAGTATATCCTACTAGCACTCTGAAAGTTCAGGTTTAGCAAATGCTTTCAAAGTAGGTGACACTTCTTGAAACTTTAAAAGCAACATAAGAAAAGTGAGACCCTCTCTGGAATTGCCACTTTGTAACTAAAGGCTTATTGTACATTTTCCATCAAAAAACTTTGCAGTTTCAAAAAAATAGGAAAATATACTGGTTTAGATAATGACATATATTAAAATCAAGTATACTTTATGTGAAAAGGTATATCTATAATTTTTATATCTGTCATGTAGGTACCTCTTTATACATGACAGATACATCTGCTTACCTTCAAGAAACATAGGGAAATGTGAAGAAAGAACAGAGTAGGCAATTTATCTGTCTTATGTATGTTCTTTGTGATTCTATTAACTTACTCAACAAATGTTTATTATACCCTGCTCAAAGGCTAGGTAGGAACTAGATGATTCACAAGTATCCTAAATGCATGGGTTTTATTTCACTTAGAGGGTGAACAGCTACATAGCCCTGAAAAGCCAGATTCCTGAGTCTTTTATTTATAAACATAATATCTGCAGTGTTTTGAATGACATATTTTGATCAATAAATTAGTTTGGTCAGTTCATTTTCAAAACTCAAATGTATGTATATAAGTAATGTATTACATTATTTTTGCTATGTTTATCTTATTGTTGTTCCTTTTTCATTGCAACTACCACTATCCCAGTTCAAGACCAAGCCACCTCAGACAATCACAGCTACTTCAAACTATATTTCCTGCCTTCCAATGTATTCTAATTATTTTCAGCCCATACCTCTTCTAGTGTCCTATATCCTACTGACCCTTCCAAGCTCAGCCTCTTACTATTAGCTAAGACCAAGCACTCTCCTTCTTCCAAACTAAACTCCCAAAGGGACTGGGAGCCTCCAAGATCTCAACGTGCTGGGTAGTTGGTTTTCTGTCACTCAACTAAAGGGCTACCACCTATACCCAACTGTTCATCTCTTCCCCTGAAAGGCTGTTCTCACATCTGCTGTATCTAAAGACATCAATAGATGGTGGAATCCCTCCCCTGGAATCCAAACCCACTGAGCATACATCTGTACTCTCATCCAAGCTTCTTTTCCCATGGCATGCTAAAAGAATAGGCAACCCTTATCTGCTGACCCTCCTGCCTGTGTGATGCTTAGTGCACCCAGTGATGCTTATTGGTTTCCAATTAACAGCAGTTTTCAATTCCACCTTTGGTGTATATCTGTGAAATGATTCAAATAGTACAGAGCCAAGGAGCATCTTAAATGTTCCAAATTTTCAGTTATTACGAAGATCCAATGAAACATGCCTGATTAACTTTCAGAAGAAGGTTTCAACATCTACTATTGTTAAGAATTACCATTGTGTTCTTGACAGATCAAGAATCCTTTAGGATGGTAAATACTTTGCTTCAAATCTTCCACATTCTTAGTCAGATTGCCGAAGACCTTGACCTTCAGATGCTTAAATAAGAATCTAATAATTGGTCTACACTGCCCTAGAGGAAAAGCTGTTGAAATTACTTTTACATTATTTGAACTAGGTATTTTTGTAAGATATTTTCAAGACCAATTACTTTCATGCCAGACACTTGGAAGCCAAGAAGATAATGATTTACTAGGCACTGGCAATCTGCAACAGCACTGCGTAACCCAGGTGAAGTATCTGGCATTGAGATCATCCAAATCAGGTCTTAACTGCTTTCTCTAACATTCACTGCTCTCCCACATATCAGAAGTTAAATTTACCTTAAAGCCTATTTTAGTGAATTTTCTAACCTTCACCACTCCATCTGGTACAGTAGATTGAGAATGAGTAAGTATGAGACAGTTGAGGAATAACCCAGGCCCCAAATTAAGTTCTTAGTACTCTCGGTACCTCTGAGTTTCCCATTTGTTTTCTTAGCACAGAGTAGTGGAGCTTTGTCAGGAAGAGCAAGAGACTTATATAAAATTTGCTCAAGAAGTTTTGAATGTGTCCCTTGTATGCATAGGTCTTTAGAACTTAGTATACTTACTCTCAGGAAAGTGAGCTTCAGACACAATGTCAATAGAGAAAGCCCTTTTCTGGAGATTGTTCCTTCCTACTTAAGAGGACTTCTTGACAGACAACAAAAAACATAGAAGGTACCTCTGTAATAAGAGTACAGTCTGAGGTGCTTCCATTTGTGTTAATTAGAACAAACCAGGCAGGTGTATAAGTCTGAAGGGCCAGTGCTTAGACGAGGAACAGAATCCCAGGAGCCCAAATGATTATTGGGGTTATATTAAGTGGTTTGGGCTCCGTGTTACATGGTCAGGTCCACTAATTTAAAAAAGAAGTGCAGGCCTAGACAAAACAATTAGGTTGAATCATCTTGGAAGGTAACCTTATAATGACAGTAACTTGCTTATTTAGCTAGTTTTTTGGCTTGAAATGTCAAATGAATATTGGTCTTGTGAATTGCTGATGTCGAGGAAATCATGCAAACAGATAATTTTGCAGATTTTAAAAATGCCCTTTCTTGGGCACACAACTCTAAGTCAGGTTATCACCCCCCAAGAACATAACAATTCATATGTTATTCAAGCAACAAAGAATGAATTACAGTACTGCAATCTACTTGAGGGATCCCTACTTTGACTTAGTTCTCCAAAGGTTAGCCACAAGAGTGTCTAACCACTAGAGAGGCTGAAAACTAGGCTTTATCATTTGCAAACTGTCTCATGCTTGGGTTATTTTGCAGAGAAGTTGTGGAAAAGGAAATTGGAGGGATGTGGGACTTGCTTAAATTATCCCCACAGCTGTAGGTCGTGAAGTTATTGTAACTTCAGGGATTGATAAACTGAAAAACCTAGTCTTGTAAAACCATGAAGGGATTATACCTGAGAACTCTGATAAGGCATAAAAATAGGCTTCCAAAGTGAATAGGTACCTGAAGAAGTCTACCTTTCTTTTGCATATTAAATGGTTTTAAATCACCTATAACAAAGGAGATTCTATTAACTTCCTTAGCAATCATTATCTGTGGCAAACAGCCTTCTATTTCTTATGTTCTGTCTTAGAGAAGCTAAATCATTCAATTTGCTCTTAAAATGAAGGAATTGCCTAGATGTCACATAAGGGTTCCTTTCAGTCTTGTGATTCTATGGATTCTATCATTTAATAATTTTGGTAAAGCCCTGGAAGTCAGCTCTCTGTGTACTTTTGGGTGTGCCGGTAATTTCTTCATTCTCTGTTCCTTACATCCCCATTAAAAAAAGCACAGAGGCAGAAATCAATTGGAAAAAAATTTTCATGTTGCCATCTAGAAGATGGTCACCAGATAAAATATTTAAGATATACTAAATAGTTAATTATTTTTTATCTACATTCAAATATTATTTGAATTTGTTAAATTTGTATTTGTTACATTTGGCAACTCTATTCTAGAACAAACTCATGCAAATCCCAATTAGAACTTCAGACTCTTAGTATTGGGAGGGAAAATCTAACTCAAGCTTCCACTCAGTTATAATATTAACAATGAGACTATAATACGACCTTTACTTGAGCACTCCTAGGAATGGAAGTTTTATTACCTTCTGGGCCAGACCATCAGTTTTTCAATTACTGCAAATTTCTAGCATGTCCTACCTTTCTTGTGTCTTGATCTGCTTTAGGGTAGATGCCTTTTCTTATTTTCTACTTCTTTTTCTGTATCTTTTATATTTTAACAAACATCTAAAATGTCACCACTTTTCAAAAAACCCACCTTTCCTTAAATTTAAACTGAAGTAATAATGTTCTTCTCTGAATTCTCACAGTCTGTTACTAGAAGCTCTTGTAATGACCTTCTCTGTATTATAATGACTTAATGGTTATCTTCATATCAAGGTGATCACCTTGAAACTATATTTAGTGTTTAAATCTTTTTTAATCCTCTTCAATTCCTAGCAAAATATCTTGTACATGGTAGGAACTTGGCCAAATGTTTAAAATATTTATTTTTAAATTTTCATTATTTTATTGAAGTATAATTGACACAGTATTACACTGGTTATAAGGATACAACATAGAGATTCAACAGTTACCTAAATTGTTAGATGCTTACTCCTACTAAGTGTAGTTACTGTCAACAGAGAGAGATGTTCAGAATTATTGACAATACTCTCTATGCTATGCTTTCATCCCCATGACTAATTTATATTTCGATTGGGATTTTATGCTTCTTTATCCCCTTTGCCTATTTCACTTACCCATCCCACTCCTCCCCCAGGTAACCACCAATTATTTCTTAGTGTCTATAAGTCTATTGCTGTTTTGTTCATTTTGTTTTGCTTTGTTTTGTTTTAGGAGTCACACATATAAATGAAATCATCTGTATTTGTCTTTTTTGCCTGGCTTATTACTTCACTTAGCATAATATCCTCTAGGTCCATTCATTGTCACAAACGGCCATATTTCTTACTTTTTAATAGCTGAATATTATTCCATTCTGATATATATATATCACATCTTGCTTATTCATCTTCTGGTGTACATTTTAGTTGCTTACATATTTTGGGTGTTGTAAATAATGTGGCAATAAACATGGGGTGTATGTTATCTTTTTGAATCTGTGATTTTGTTTTCTTTGGGTAAATTTTTAGAGGAGGAATTACTGGGTCATACAGTATTTCCATTCTTAGTTTTTTGAGGAACCTCCATACTGTTTTCTATACCAATTTCCTCTTCAATTTCTAGCAAAATATCTTGTACATAGTAGGAACTTAATCACATGTTTAAAATATTAATTTCAAAAATACATTTAATTCAAATAACATCCCATTTGCATTAGGATGTTTTTCCATGGGCAGAAAAATAATCTGCTGCATAATAGCAAAGACTTCATAAACCTTCACAGTATACACTTGAAGCAGATTACTATTTATCGCACTGATTTGTTTTCACAGTAATGCTGGCTGTATGTGAACTAGAAGTATCCCTATGTTAAAGGCATCCAGGTAATAGGAAGTTGTTATGCTGTCACAAATTACTGAGATTCTATTTTGGATGTCTTATAGCTTGTTTGTGAGCCTCTGAGAATTTTTAAAAGGTGGGGATTAGATTCAGGATTTTTTTTTTTAATTAAATAATTATTTTTTATTGAAGGGTAGTTGACGCACAGTATTACATTACATTAGTTTCAAGTGTACAACACAGTGGTAGAACATTTATATACATAATTCTAGGTTCCAGCTATCACCCTACCAAGCTGTTACAATATCTGACTACATTCCATATGCTACACATTACATCCCGGTTACTTATTTATTTTACCATTGGAAGTCTGTCCTTTTTTTTTTTTTTTTTTTGTGAGGGCATCTCTCATATTTATTGATCAAATGGTTGTTAACGACAATAAAATTCTGTATAGGGGAGTCAATGCTCAATGCACAATCATTAATCCACCCCAAGCCTAATTTTCGTCAGTCTCCAATCTTCTGAGGCATAACAAACAAGTTCTTACATGTAGAACAAATTCTTACATAATGAATAAGTTACATAGTGAACAGTACAAGGGCAGTCATCACAGAAACTTTCGGTTTTGCTCATGCATTATGAACTCTAAACAGTCAGTTCAAATATGAATACTCATTTGGTTTTTATACTTGATTTATATGTGGATACCACATTTCTCTCTTTATTATTATTATTTTTAATAAAATGCTGAAGTGGTAGGTAGATACAAGATAAAGGTAGAAAACATAGTTTAGTGTTGTAAGAGAGCAAATGTAGAAGATCAGGTGTGTGCCTGTAGACTATGTGTTAATCCAAGCTAGACCACGGCAATAAAACATCCACGTATGCAGAAGATTTCTCTCAGAACAGGGGGGGCGAGGTTCTAAGCCTCACCTCTGTTGATCCCCAATTTCTCACCTGATGGCCCCCCTGCGACTGTGCCTGTCTTAGGTTGTTCCTCCCTTGAGGAATCTTACCCGTCTCTGGCTATCCAGTCATCTTCCGGGGCCATACAGGGAAATGTGAAGTTGGTAAGTGAGAGGGAAGCCTTATTGTTTGAAAAGGTTAGCTTTTTACTTCTTTGCATATTTATGCCCTATGGCTTCTATGCCCAGCATTTGTCTTGAGGTATCTTTACCACGTGGAGGAGTTATGATACTCGGTAAATTTGATATGAGGCACGAATTCTATTTAAGGGTTGTAATTAGGAAGGAAGAAGAAAAGCTATAGAAGTAGCAGGCGGAAGAAAACATGGGAAGATTGATTATTTCTTTGACATATCTTCTTGTAGAGTAACTTCAGCATATATAGGTTTTAAGCTACTACTTAAATTGCGCACACACATTAACATAATAGGAGTATAGTTACATAACCAAAGCATATCTGTAATTACCAGCCATCTCCAGTGAAACCAAGAAAACCAGTTAGGCACCTTAGGCATTTGTGAAAACTTATCTATAATATGGTGGATATTGTCCAACTGAACTTGAACAGTCTGAGAGAAATCAGACAAATTAAAACAACCCATTCCTGGGGACTGTTCACATGCCATATGTTCTTTTAACAGTAAATAGTCTGTAGTTGTAAGAGTTTGGAGCGCTACAATTTGCACTTCTCCAAATTCTTGGTTGAGTTCCAACAGTATAGATCCAGTCAAATTTGTTGTTTTACTGTATGCACAGGCCAGCTTAGATATCTCCTTCCTCATTCCCATGGCAAGTCCAGAAACCGGTGGGATGAGTGCATCTACAGCTGTAGCACTGCGTGGATCTTTGTTGGGGTTTTTTGATGATCATCTTCTGGCATGAGTCTTCCAGAGAGTGCAGATGTTGGAAGTTCTTTTTCATATCGTATCTTAGTTCATTTTCGGGGTAGCCCAATTAAGCTTTGATCCTCTGTATAAACACAAACAGACCCTTTGCCTACACTTTTATATGCCCTTTATACCCTTGGGTAGAACTCGTTGGAGGTTACCATACAGGAACTGCCCTTTTTTTTTTGCTTTCTTTTTGGTATCACTAATCTACACTTACATGACGAATATTATGTTTACTAGGCTCTCCCCTATACCAGTTCTCCCCTATAAACCCCTTTACAGTCACTGTCCATCAGCATAGCAAAATGTTGTAGAATCACTACTTGCCTTCTCTGTGTTGTACAGCCCTCCCTTTTCTCCTAACCCCCCATGTATGTTAATCTTAATACCCCCCTACTTCTCCCCCCCTTATCCCTCCCTACCCACCCATCCTCCCCAGTCCCTTTCTCTTTGGTACCTGTTAGTCCATTCTTGAGTTCTGTGATTCTGCTGCTGTTTTGTTCCTTCAGTTTTTCCTTTGTTCTTATATTCCACAGATAAGTGAAATCATTTGGTATTTCTCTTTCTCCGCTTGGCTTGTTTCACTGAGCATAATACCCTCCAGCTCCATCCATGTTGCTGCAAATGATTGGATTTGCCCTTTTCTTATGGCTGAGTAGTATTCCATTGTGTATATGTACCACTTCTTCTTTATCCATTCATCTATTGATGGACATTTACGTTGCTTCCAATTCTTGGCTATTGTAAATAGTGCTGCAATAAACATAGGGGTGCATCTGTCTTTCTCAAACTTGATTGCTGCGTTCTTAGGGTAAATTCCTAGGAGTGCAATTCCTGGGTCAAATGGTAAGTCTGTTTTGAGCATTTTGATGTACCTCCATACAGCTTTCCACAATGGTTGAACTAACTTACATTCCCACCAGCAGTGTAGGAGGGTTCCCCTTTCTCCACAGCCTCGCCAACATTTGTTGTTTGTCTTTTGGATGGCAGCCATCCTTACTGGTGTGAGGTGATACCTCATTGTAGTTTTAATTTGCATTTCTCTGATAATTAGCGATGTGGAGCATCTTTTCATGTGTCTGTTGGCCATCTGTATTTCTTTTTTGGAGAACTGTCTATTCAGTTCCTCTGCCCATTTTTTAATTGGGTTATTTGTTTTTTGTTTGTTGAGGCGTGTGAGCTCCTTATATATTCTGGACGTCAAGCCTTTATCGGATGTGTCATTTTCAAATATATTCTCCCATACTGTAGGGATCCTTCTTGTTCAATTGATGGTGTCTTTTGCTGTACAGAAGCTTTTCAGCTTAATATAGTCCCACTTACTCATTTTTGCTGTTGTTTTCCTTGCCCGGGGAGATATGTTCAAGAAGAGGTCACTCATTTTTATGCCTAAGAGGTTTTCGCCTATGTTTTCTTCCAAGAGTTTAATGGTTTCATGGCTTACATTCAGGTCTTTGATCCATTTTGAGTTTACTTTTGTATATGGGGTTATACAATGGTCCAGTTTCATTCTCCTACATGTAGCTGTCCAGTTTTGCCAGCACCACCTGTTGAAGAGACTGTCATTTCGCCATTGTATGTCCATGGCTCCTTTATCAAATATTAATTGACCATATATGTCTGGGTTAATGTCTGGATTCTCTAGTCTGTTCCATTGGTCTGTGGCTCTGCTCTTGTGCCAGTACCAAATTGTCTTGATTACTATGGCTTTATAGTAGAGCTTGAAGTTGGGGAGTGAGATCCCCCCTACTTTATTCTTCTTTCTCAGGATTGCTTTCGCTATTCGGGGTCTTTGGTGTTTCCATATGAATTTTTGAATTATTTGTTCCAGTTCATTGAAGAATGTTGCTGGTAGTTTCATAGGGATTGCATCAGATCTGTATATTGCTTTGGGCAGGATGGCCATTTTAACGATATTAATTCTTCCTAGCCACGAGCATGGGATGAGTTTCCATCTGTTAGTGTCCCCTTTAATTTCTCTTAAGAGTGACTTGTAGTTTTCAGAGTATAAGTCTTTCACTTCTTTGGTTAGGTTTATTCCTAGGTATTTTATTCTTTTTGATGCAATTGTGAATGGAGTTGTTTTCCTGATTTCTCTTTCTGTTGGTTCATTGTTAGTATATAGGAAAGCCACAGATTTCTGTGTGTTGATTTTGTATCCTGCAACTTTGCTGTATTCCGATATCAGTTCTAGTAGTTTTGGGGTGGAGTCTTTAGGGTTTTTTATGTACAGTATCATGTCATCTGCAAATAGTGACAGTTTAACTTCTTCTTTACCAATCTGGATTCCTTGTATTTCTTTATATTGTCTGATTGCAGTGGCTAGGACCTCCAGTACTATGTTAAATAACAGTGGAGAGAGTGGGCATCCCTGTCTAGTTCCCGATCTCAGAGGAAATGCTTTCAGCTTCTCGCTGTTCAATATAATGTTGGCTGTGGGTTTATCATAGATGGCCTTTATTATGTTGAGGTACTTGCCCTCTATTCCCATTTTGCTGAGAGTTTTTAACATGAATGGATGTTGAACTTTGTCAAATGCTTTTTCAGCATCTATGGAGATGATCATGTGGTTTTTGTCTTTCTTTTTGTTGATGTGGTGGATGATGTTGATGGACTTTCGAATGTTGTACCATCCTTGCATCCCTGGGATGAATCCCACTTGGTCATGGTGTATGATCCTTTTGATGTATTTTTGAATTCGGTTTGCTAATATTTTGTTGAGTATTTTTGCATCTACGTTCATCAGGGATATTGGTCTGTAGTTTTCTTTTTTGGTGGGGTCTTTGCCTGGTTTTGGTATTAGGGTGATGTTAGCTTCATAGAATGAGTTTGGGAGTATCCCCTCCTCCTCTATTTTTTGGAAAACTTTAAGGAGAATGGGTATTATGTCTTCCCTGTATGTCTGATAAAATTCCGAGGTAAATCCATCTGGCCCGGGGGTTTTGTTCTTTGGTAGTTTTTTGATTACACCTTCAATTTTGTTGCTGGTAATTGTTCTGTTTAGATTTTCTGTTTCTTCCTGGGTCAATCTTGGAAGGTTATATTTTTCTAGGAAGTTGTCCATTTCTCCTAGGTTTCCCAGTTTGTTAGCATATAGGTTTTCATAGTATTCTCCAATAATTCTTTGCATTTCCGTGGGGTCCGTCGTGATTTTCCCTTTCTCGTTTCTGATACTGTTGATTTGTGTTGACTCTCTTTTCCTCTTAATAAGTCTGGCTAGAGGCTTATGTATTTTGTTTATTTTCTCGAAGAACCAGCTCTTGGTTTCATTGATTTTTGCTATTGTTTTATTCTTCTCAATTTTATTTATTTCTTCTCTGATCTTTATTATGTCCCTCCTTCTGCTGACCTTAGGCCTCATCTGTTCTTCTTTTTCCAATTTCGATAATTGTGACATTAGACCATTCATTTGGGATTGCTCTTCCTTTTTTAAATATGCTTGGATTGCTATATACTTTCCTCTTAAGACTGCTTTTGCTGTGTCCCACAGAAGTTGGGGCTTAGAGTTGTTGTTGTCATTTGTTTCCATATATTGCTGGATCTCCATTTTGATTTGGTCATTGATCCATTGATTATTTAGGAGCGTGTTGTTAAGCCTCCATGTGTTTGTGAGCCTCTTTGCTTTCTTTGTACAGTTTATTTCTAGTTTTATGCCTTTGTGGTCTGAAAAGTTGGTTGGTAGGATTTCAATCTTTTGGAATTTTCTGAGGCTCTTTTTGTGGCCTAGTATATGGTCTATTCTGGAGAATGTTCCATGTGCACTTGAGAAGAATGTATATCCCGCTGCTTTTGGATGTAGAGTTCTATAGATGTCTATTAGGTCCATCTGCTCTACTGTGTTGTTCAGTGCTTCCGTGTCCTTACTTATTTTCTGCCCAGTGGATCTATCCTTTGGGGTGAGTGGTGTGTTGAAGTCTCCTAGAATGAATGCATTGCAGTCTATATCCCCCTTTAGTTCTGTTAGTATTTGTTTCACATATGCTGGTGCTCCTGTGTTGGGTGCATATATATTTAGAATGGTTATATCCTCTTGTTTGACTGAGCCCTTTATCATTATGTAGTGTCCTTCTTTATCTCTTGTTACTTTCTTTGTTTTGAAGTCTATTTTGTCTGATATTAGTACTGCAACCCCTGCTTTCTTCTCACTGTTGTTTGCTTGAAATATGTTTTTCCATCCCTTGACTTTTAGTCTGTACATGTCTTTGGGTTTGAGGTGAGTTTCTTGTAAGCAGCATATAGATGGGTTTTGCTTTTTTATCCATTCTGTTACTCTGTGTCTTTTGATTGGTGCATTCAACCCATTAACATTTAGGGTGATTATTGAAAGATATGTACTTATTGCCATTGCAGGCTTTAAATTCGTGGTTACCAAAGGTTCAAGGTTAGCCTCTTTAGTATCTTACTGCCTAACTTAGCTCGCTTATTGAGCTGTTATATACACTATCTGCAGATTCTTTTCTTCTCTCCCTTCTTGTTCCTCCTCCTCGATTCTTCATATGTTGGGTGTTTTGTGCTGTGCTCTTTCTAGGAGTGCTCCCATCTAGAGCAGTCCCTGTAAGATGTTCTGTAGAGGTGGTTTGTGGAAAGCAAATTCCCTCAGCTTTTGTTTGTCTGGGAATTGTTTAATCCCACCGTCATATTTGAATGATAGTCGTGCTGGATACAGTATCCTTGGTTCAAGGCCCTTCTGTTTCATTGTATTAAATATATCATGCCATTCTCTTCTGGCCTGTAGGGTTTCTGTTGAGAAATCTGACGTTAGCCTGATGGGTTTCCCTTTATAGGTGACCTTTTTCTCTCTAGCTGCCTTTAACACTCTTTCCTTGTCCTTGATCTTTGCCATTTTAATTATTATGTGTCTTGGTGTTGCCCTTCTTGGATCCTTTCTGTTGGGGGTTCTGTGTATTTCCGTGGTCTGTTCGATTACTTCCTCCCCCAGTGTGGGGAAGTTTTCAGGAATTATTTCTTCTAAGATACTTTCCATCTCTTTTCCTCTCTATTCTTCTTCTGGGACCCCTATAATACGGATATTGTTCTTTTTGGATTGGTCACACAGTTCTCTTAATATTGTTTCATTCCTGGAGATCCTTTTGTCTCTCTCTCTGTCAGCTTCTATGCGTTCCTGTTCTCTGATTTCAATTCCATCAATGGCCTCTTGCATTCTATCCATTCTGCTTATAAACCCTTCCAGAGTTTGTTTCATTTCTGCGATCTCCTTTCTGGCATCTGTGATCTCCTTCCGGACTTCATCCCATTTCTCTTGCGTATTTCTCTGCATCTCTGTCAGCATGTTTATGATTCTTATTTTGAATTCTTTTTCAGGGAGACTGGTTAGGTCTGTCTCCTTCTCTGGTGTTGTCTCTGTGATCTTTGTCTGCCTGTAGCTTTGCCTTTTCATGGTGATAGGAATAGTTTGCAGAGCTGGGACGAGTGACGGCTGGAAGGACTTCCTTTCTTGTTGGTTTGTGGCCCTCCTCTCCTGGGAGAACAGCGGCCTCTAGTGGCTTGTGCTGCGCAGCTGCGCACAGACAGGGTTTCTGCTTCCTGCTGGGCTGCTATGGAGTTAATCTCCGCTGTTGCTGTGGGCGTGGCCTGGCTCGGGCAGCTACTCCAAAATGGTGGAGTCACGTTGGAGCAGGAGCTGCTGGGAGGCTATTTATCTCCGTAAGGGGCCTCCCTGCTCCCTGCAGCCCAGGGGTTAGGGTGCCCAGAGATCCCCGGATTCCCTGCCTCTGGATTAAGTGACCCGCCCTGCCCCTTTAAGACTTCCAAAAAGCACCCGCCAAAACAAAACAACGCCCACCAAAGAAAAAAGAAAAAAAATTTTTTTAATTAAAAAAAAAAAAAGTTTTTAATTAAAAAAAAAAAAAAAAAAAAAAGGTGGTCGTTCGTTTTTCTTTATTCTCCGGTGCCAGCCTCAGGCCTCTGCTCACTGGTCTTTCTGCCCTGTTTCCCTAGTATTGGGGTCCCTATCCCTTTAAGACTTCCAAAAAGCGCTCGCCAAAACAAAACAGCAAAAAAAAATGGTCGCGCGCTTTTCTTATGCCCTCTGGCACCCGGCCTCCAGTGCCCGCTCACTGTTCTTGCTGCCCTGTTTTCCTAGTATTGAGCGCCCTGCACTCTGGCCCGGATGGCGGGGGCTGGGTGTTCGGCAGTCCTGGGCTCCGTCTCCCTCCCGCTCTGCCTGCTCTTCTCCCGCCGGGAGCTGGGGGGAGGGGCGCTCGGCTCCTGCGGGGCCGGGGCTTGTATCTTACCCCCTTCGCGAGGCGCTGGGTTCTCTCGGGTGCGGATGTGGTCTGGATATTGTCCTGTGTCCTCTGGTCTTTATTCTCGGAAGGGTTGTCTTTGTTATATTTTCATAGATATATGTTGTTTTGGGAGGAGATTTCCGCTGCTCTACTCACGCCGCCATCTTCTGCCCCAGGATTTTGCTTCACTTTGCCTTTTAGCTTTAGTGTACGGAGTATGGAGAAAAAGTGTGTCCAACCTTGGCTCAGTGTGGGAGGAGTTCATGAGTGGGAAGTTAAAAGACAGAACAGACAGGAAGAAAGTGGGTAGAGGGAAAGCAAGTAAATTTTAAACCTCAATTATACAGACTAAGTGGTCAACTTAGGTTATAATTTTTTGCTGGACTCTATTTTGTTTGATCTGTGATAAACAATCAGAAGAATTAGAAAGGAAGTAGCACATTAAATATTTACTAAGAGTTAGGTGTTCTGCTAAGTGATTTGCATGAATTATTTTATTCCATTCTAATAATATTTGATACAGGTAGAATCATTATCCCCCTTTCTGTTGATGAGGAAGTTAAGGCTCTGGGTATATTAAGTGCAGCTACAAGGTCAATAGTCAATCTGGGTTCACATTTCAGCCCTTCAGTCCCCCAAGTCTATGACCTCTCCCTATGTTGAATAAGCTCAAGTATGATCTGAATATGACATTTTCATAATAATACTTTTTTCTTACTTCTCTCTGACATTCTTTAATTGGGTACCTGTAATTCGCTGTCTGACTGCACCCTGTAAACATTCTGAATAATTACATATCAAGACATAATCCTAGGTCACAGATTAAATAGCAGTTTCTAAAATACATTCCCTTCTTGAGGAAAAATTATGAAGTTAGAGCAAAAATAGCATGAAGATGGTTAGAGTCTGGTTGCAGACTCAGGTTCAATAAAATTTAAAGAAAACCGAGAGACGGGGAAAAAGACTCAAATGGGGACAACTGAAAGAAGGCCAGATTCTTGAATCATCTCAGTAGATCAGAGTTTTGGTATTTGGCAGATATGGAGGGTCACCCTATTGAGACCCTCTTCAAACACATTTTCTCCCTCAGCTTCAAAACTTGCTTTATGTATGAGATGTTTGAAAACTCTTTGAACCTACACATTTCTCAGCTGAACACAGAAAAAGAACTGATTAGAAATTAAAATTTCAGAAAATTCAAAATTGCAAAGAGAGATTTCTTCTGAAAATATATGTAGAGGCTTCCAATAAGCCTTGTTATGCCCCTTACAAAGGGTAACTGCACTGGCATTGATGACAGAATGCACTGCTTGAAAATATCCACAATGACTGGATAAGTTAGAGTAACAAGTAAAATTATATGTCATTTCTCAATTATCCAATGCCCCTGTATATACTTAGTAACTTTTACTGCATTAAGTGTCTGATTAATCTTTTGCACATCCAGCAGAAAATAGGAAGGTCAGTTGTCAACACATTTTATTGGAGATCCACTGTGTTCTAAGTATCACACTGAACTTTGTAAAGAATACATGAACATAGGAAACAGAGTCCTAGACTTTAAGCATTTTTTAATGTAATGGAAAAACAAATAAATACACATAAAAGGGCTTATTACTATGATCAGTGTCCTCTGACATGGCATACAAATGTGTTATCACCTTTATGAAATGTACCACAGGTGGCATATCTATCTTATCCATGCCATAAGCACAGACCCTCTGTTCTGAGTTAACTACTTCAGACAATGTTGCAGAAACCACCAAAGTAAAACAAATTACATTCTTTCAGTTACTCATTTGGCTGTCTTTCTTACCCAAACTCTCTAAGTTTCAAGAATGAAGGGACTATTATTCAAACCTATTAATGTATATGTATGGTGCTTTATATATTACAGGTGCTCAATAGTTACTTTTTAATGAATACCTGAATAAATGAATACAATGTTTTCAGAGTCACTTTGACGTGCTCACAATCACCTCAAATTATGCCCTTTTAAAAACCTTTTTTTTTACATTTTTTTTAAAAACCATATTAACATCTCTTGGCTGACAAGTAATAGAGATTCTTGCATAATAGGGTTTATTAAATGACTACTTCTGAGAGATGAAATGGTGAAATAAGGATAAATTTGATCTGGAGACCTTTCTGACCCATCTTTATTCATCAAAAGCCCCTTTTGGGTAACACTTCAGGGTCATGCCTCATTTGAGTGCTGAAGTAGAATAGCAAGCTAACACCTCATTCTCTGGAAACTTAGAGTCCAAAGGTAGAGAAATCAATAAAAGCAACAAATACAAATTACAAACTATGGTTAAATGCTACAGTAAAGCATAGCAGTGACAGGAAATACTGATCCAGTCTAAATGGGGATCACGATGATCAGGACCAAGTTCCAGACTTTTCCATTAATTATCTTCATTCCAATAGGCAATTGCAGCATTTCTGCAAGGCAGACTGCTAGGTATTCAGACTGAAATACCCTCTATTTAAACTGATGTTTCACTTTTTGCTAACACATAACAACAGTTAATCAGTGTATTTCAAAACCAGTTGTTCAATTTAAAGTAAAAGTTAAAAAGTTAGATTCAATAGCTCATCACAGAAAATCAATCAGCACTACTAAAATTGAAGGCTAGGTATCTGAATTTCGACAGGTTCTTCAGTTAGGTTCTATACATGCTAAAGTTAGATCCACTACCTTATGCTGACTTTGCTTACTTAAAAACTACCTCTGAATTCCATATCTGGTTGTTTTAATTGAAGTTCTTTTGCTCCAAATTTAACTCAAATAGGGATTTTCAATTAATTAGTTTCTTGTTCAAGGTGTCACATACATTCAGTAGGAAATCATGAGGTAAAAGATGTACCAAAAATAATTCAGTCACTCTCATCAAAGAAAATTCTAGGTAGCACAGATAATTCCTCTTGACAGCAATTACTTTTCCAGAAGAAAACATGAACTCTATTGGATAGCAACATTCTTTGAAGTTTTCAGTGAATCCCAAACAAATCTTAAATACATTTGGCTCTATGTGGTACAGGCTATGCATGAACTGACATAAATTAAGATACAACTCAATAAGCAAAGAAGGGTGGTCATAGGCATCAGTGTTTTTAGTGCTACAGGACTGGATTTGGAATGCATACTTGATGGTAGTTCTATCATTTACTTTTTTTGGTGAACCTCTGAGCATGAAATTCCCTAATCTTGAATATGTAGAAAACAGTACCTATAACCCATACTTGCAGGAAGGAGAATAAAATTCAATAATGAGTATAAACAGTATAAATTCTGAAGTGTTATTCACTTAGTTGAATAGTAATCATTGTCACAAATATTTATTATCAATGCCAAATACTTGGAATTATAGTGGAATATTGGAGGAGTCTCTGCTAGTTAACTATATTATAAACCAAGCATAGGAAATAGAAATGTCATGTCTCTCTTACATTGCCAAAATAGCTGCCAAGTGTTTAATACATTTTAAGAACATTATTTCTGTGATTGCTTTAAATAGAAAATACAGGAGCTTCTGTTTCTCAAGGAAATGCCACTAACATGAACTGGATCCCTTCCACAAAACCAACATGGAACATGCTTCAAAAGTGAGAGAGAATGACTAAAAGAGCACAGAAGGCAACATGAGAAATTCCTGGGGAGACAAAAAGATAACATGAAGTGGGTGCTGGTGGGGAGGGGGCTATTAAGTATGTGGTAGGGAGGATTATCTATTTTTTTCTCCCTCAAATGACCTAGATCAATTTCTGTCCATCTATTGTCACAGGCATGGAACACAGCTCTTTTCCAAACTGGCACAGAAAGAGAATAATTAGCTAGATAACAAAACCAATAAATGAAATGAAATGTTATTAAAAGATCTGCCTTCCCTTACAAAAACATAAAAATTCCTAGATGTTTTCACAACTGTACCAGCTTTTAAAAAATAGGTAATATCTACCAGACTTAAATGCCTATAGAAAAAGAAATGATACCACCAACTTATTTCACAAGCCTAGTAACACCCAGAGTCTAAAACTGGTTAAGAAGCATGCTTATCAATGCAGACATAAATTATTGGATAATTGAATATACAAATGTACTAAGAAAACAATAGTTGAGAGATCAAAAAGAGCTGGAAGGGGTGTCACTCCTACCTTTGATTAACAAACACAAAAATTAGACAAATAGCAAATTAACAATTTCCTTCAGCCCAACAGATAACCAAGCTCTCAATACAAATAATTAATCCAAAAAAAGAGAGAGGTAGTTGCCTTGAGGGAGAAACAAGACTAGCAGTTGCTTACCTGGTACAGCTACTACTTTATATTATATAAGATAATTAGGAAGAATCAGTTAGGAATACTTAAAAAAATCTCTAAAGGCTGAGGGTGGGCCAGTTTTAGTAACAACAGAGAAAAATCAGAGAAACAAACGCCAAGTTCCTTGAAGAGTTAGTAAAACTGACAAACCTATAGCAAGACTGACAGAAAAGGAAAGCAAAGACACAAATGACCAACATCAGCAATAAAAGAGGGGACATCACTGTTAATACCACATCCAGAAGACAATAAGGAAATACTACAAAACAGATAACCTGAATAATCCTTTATTTATTAAAGGAAAGTGTTTATGGGGAAAATATTCCAAAAGGAAAACCTCAGGCCCAGAAAATTCCACTGGTAAATTCTACCGAACATTTAAGTAAGAAATAATAGCAATTATACAAATTTCCTCCAAAAATAAAAGAGGAAACACTTTCCAATTCAATCTATGAGGTCAACATCATCCTAATACCAAAATAAGATAAAAACATTTCAAAAAAGTAAAATCAAAGACCAATGTTTCTCTTAAATATAGATGCAAAAATGATCAACAAATATTGGTATATCAAATCCAGCAAGACATAAAATAGACAACGTATGATGACTAAGTGAAGTTCATTCTGTGAATTCAAGTTAATTCAATACCCAAATATCAATCACTGCAGTTCATCATGTTAATAGATTAAATAACTTAAAATATATGGTCATCTCAAGAGATACCAAAAAGCATTCAACCAAATTCAGCATCGATCCTTGATAAAAGCAAACAAACCAACAAAAGAAACTTTCAGCAAACTAGAAATAGAAGAAAACTTCCTTAATTTAATGAAACAAATATATGAAAAATTTTCAGTTAAATTTAATAAGAAAGAATAAATTAAAAAACTAATGAACTTAACAAAATATAAAGAATTTCTATTCAATGAAGGCTACTAAAAACAAAGTAAAAGCAATTAAAGACTAGGAGGGATTGCTGCCAGGCAGCTGCATCTGGAGAGGTCTCTCCCAGCCTACCAAGTGAAACCTCAGCCTGATGGGGGAAGGTCTTGACTCTGATGGAGAAAGAATTCTCGAGCAGGTCAGACAAGTGTATGTGAGGAAGGAATTCATTAAAGTGAGAATAGCAGGGAACGGCAGCTGCCTTGCAGGAAGCAGAGGGCAAAGAAAAGCAGAAGGAGGAAAGCGAAGTTCACTGAACTCCTGCTCGGCAGAGGGCAGATCCCTTGCCAATTCCTAAAGCCAGAGTCACCTGGCATCCCATATCCACTTGAATCTGCATGGTGTGGGAACTAAGTCCCTACCACCCCAGGATTTGGGGGAGCTGCAGAGCACTGGATGGAGTGAGATTATGTTCTGAGAACTTCCCAAAATCAAGGAAAGGAGATTCTCAGGTAGGCTACTAAAGAGTATGACCATGCAGCTGCAGTCCTGCCTGGGTCACCCAGGCAAAGGGAACTTGAAAGCCCAAACTGGAGATCTCAGTAGCCCCTCCCTACTTAAGTAGGACAGAGAGAGTGAAGGCTTGTGCTTAAGTCTAGAAAACAGGATGACATGGTAAAGTAACAAAGACACTTACCACTGGAAAACTGCAGAGACAAAAAGCAGTAAGTTGAGCAGTGAGATGGCTTTTAAAAGTACACACTTGAAGAAAGGGGAGTGTGGGCAACCTCAGAGAGGAGGCATGCTTAAAGGCTTAGGATTCTGTCTTTGAAGTCTTTTAAGAATGGGGCAGAGGGGCAGGGGGAGGATAGGCTTGATATGTGGTTTGATGATGTCTCTCTCCAGTGAGAGACGCTATGTCACCATCTACAGTCAGTCCTCTAGATAATTCTGTAAGATAAACTAAACACAAGTAGTGGTTTCCCTCAAGCACTGGGAACCTATCAGTTGGGACTGCTTGCCCTGCCTTAAGATATGGTGGGTTATTGTCTGATTATCAAGAAATATGTTAAGTATCTTAATGCCTAACTCCCTGTTTTTTTTTTAAATGGAATCTTAGCCTTAAGAAGGAGTTCCTCCTATTCTTACTATGCTGTTTATATCTTGGCATTTTTCATTATAGGAAGGAAAAGTTAATCATGATGTTTGTCTCATGTCCCTGCCCTACTTCAGGATGTTTGCAGTATTTAAAACTAACAAATTGCTAATCAAGAATATCTAAGGAACTCTTGAAATTCAACAAGGAAAGACAGGAAACCCAACAGAAAGAGTGGATAAAGGCTGCATGTATGAAAAAGAGATTCATCTTCACTACTAAAGCAACACAAATTTCAAATTGCCAGTTTTCAAAATGAGAAAAATCAGGTAGTTGGATATTACCAACTGTTAGAAAACATCAGGGTGAAATCAAGCTGCTAGGTTTTACTGCTAGGCCTGCAAACTGATTCAGCCATTTTTCAAAGCAATCAGGAAGTATTTAGTGAAATTATATGTGAATGTGACCTATAAAACCCTCTTCTGGTAATATTGTCAATCATAGGAGATAAGATGAGTAAAATGTGGCAAATGCATGAAATGGCACTCAAGGCAACAGTCAGGAAAACATGATTAGATGCACAGAGGAAAACTAATAAATTATAAGTAAAAATAGTGTTGAGTATAAACCTATTAGAATAAGAGGATTCAAAATGATTTATGTAAACTAAAAAGACATGAACATATGTATGCACAAAATAACACTATATAATTTTCAAAGACACATCTAACAAAATCTAATTTGAGTATGAGTGGAGAGAGGAATGCTAGTGGAGATGAGGAATCAAGTAAAGGATGTAGCTACAAGGGGAGAGGCATTGCACAGATTGACATCAGAGAAGTATAATTCTCTGCACATAAAGGAAATGTATTCTGTGTATGTCCATGCTTCTCAATACTTCTGTAATATTGCATCTGTATCCTTATATCTGAGCTACTACTCCTTTCTCAAATGACAATGTAAACTATGAAGACAACAGCAGCATTCTAAGCATGTGCTTTGGATTATTATCTTTCTGCATATCAAAAATGGATACAGCATTCATTGGAGAATATCAAAGGATCATTTCACCACTACTTTTTCCCCTCTAAAGAAGAGAATGTAGTTATTTGTCATGGTGTATAACATATTGCTGAGACTCATATTCTTTTAAATGGAAAAATATGTCAAGAATCATGATTAAGTTGAACATTATGAAGTAATAATGTCTCTCATTTCATATTGGTGACTATGGAGTAAGTATGTATATTATGTTGTCTAAGAATAACTTATTGACAAATTTCTTGGAGATCTATTTCTACCTCATCATGAGAAAATATCATGAAGCTCTTTCTCTAATGGAGGAGATAAAACATACAAGAATAATTATAAGAAAAGCAATGTCATAAATGACACTCCATCCTTCAGAGCATAAAGATATTATTACAGAAGGGATTAGAGAAGCTTTGCAGAAGAAAATAAAATCTGAGCTGGACCTTGAGATTAGCAAATTTCAAATATTCTGAGATACAAGGGCAAGCAAGAAATTCCAACTACAGAGAACAAAGGGAAAATCAAGAGTATGTATAGAAACTGCAAGTATTTCAGTTCACATAATATATTGTACATATTGGGAGCCATGTAAAATGAAACAGCAAAATTAGGTTGAAAATTATAAAGAACTTGAACTTTATTACATACAATTTGGATAAAGGTGATGGCATATCAGAAACAAGTTAGGAGTATTAATCAGTTCCATGGGAAGAGCCTGAGAAAAAAATTAAATGAAATGGAATATAGAAACTGGTTAGTTATGACAATTGTTCTATCAAAAGATAATGAGAGCCTGAAATAGAAAAAATGCTACTAAAATGGACAGAAGAGGAATGAGGTATACAGGGAAGATTTTCTATAAAATGGGAAGCAATTGGATGAGGCAGATATAAAGTAAATTAAAATGATTGATTTTTTAGTTTAACTAATTGGCTAGTATGGGGGGGAAAAATACACACATTTGGTGGTCAGAGTAGAGAGGAAACAGGAGAGTTGTTTTGTTTTGTTTTTTCCTTTCCAGATATCAGGTTTAGCAGAAGTTAAGAAAATATATTCTGGACATGAGTTTGAAGTGTCTAAGATACCTTCACAGGGAAATGTTCAAAGGGCAATTGTATTAGTTAAGGTAATACTACCTGCTTTAACCAAAAACCTTGACATCTAAGTGGCTTAACACAATGAATGTTTATTTCTTTAATAAATAAATATTCACAATAAATACTTATTTCATGTAAAGCCAACTAAGAGTTTAAAAAGGGGTTTGCTACACCGAAATTTAGGAACTTGGGCTGAAAAGTTTCTATCACCTTTAACATATGGCTTCCACTGTTTTTCTGGGCAATGGGAGATATATTCTTAAAGTAGAATTCATAAGAAAATATGACATTCTAAAGGAGAAAGTATAGAAAGAATAGAATCAAAATACAAGCTCTTAGAGATTATGTACTTTTTGAATTAAGATTCAGAAGGAGACTTTGAAACTCAGTGTCACTGAACCTAATGGAAGGGTTTCAAGAAAGAAGAGGCAATACAATTATCAAGAGTGGGACAAAGAAGATAAACAGAGTGAGAAATTGGTAGGAATTTTTGACTATAAGATTATTATGTCACTTCATAATTTAATAGCTGAAATTTAGAGTGGATTTAATATTTCTGAAAGCAGAAACCATATGAAAAGGGACAATAAGTGAATTGTGAGAAACTGCAGTCCATCCATGTAGGTATCAATCTTTACAGGTAACAGCAATTTAAGAAAAAGGAGGAGTATGCACAAGACTGTTGAAAATATGGTAGGTGATGGGAAGTGTTGTACAGATGACAAATTAGAATCCTATGAAAATATTTTAGTTTGAAGATAAAAATCCAGTTCAACAGAAGAGTATGAACATGTACCTATATACTATAGAACTGATAAGGTCACAGAGAAGGTGAAGAAGGAAAGAGTTGGGAGAATAATTGGTGAAAAATGCTTAAGAAATCTAGAATAAGGAATCAAAAAGACAACAAATCCTCACAAAAATGTGAGTTTTTTATGAAAAAAATTAAAATTATTGAAAACAAAAAATAAAATGAAATATGGAAAAGACATACATATTCTTCATGGAAACATTCAATATAAAGATGACAATTCTTCCTAAATCACACTATAATGTAATATGATCCAATTTGAAAATGCCAACAGGTTTTGTTTTGTTTTGGAAAACTAGATATGCTGATTCTGAAGGTTAGATGGTAAAACAAACAGGCACAAAATACTGGGAATTTTTTTAAAAAAGGAAAGAAATATTCTCAAATGTTAAAACAAATTTTCAGCTACAATAACTGAATCAGTGTAGTGCTAAACATGAATATATGACAGAAATAGCATTAAAAAACTGAAACTAAACAACCCATTTGGAAGTTGTGTATGTGATAAAGATGGCATTGATGGTATATGACAAAGATTTTAAAAAGATGGATTTTTCAATAAAAGATGTTAGGACAACTAGGTTGCCAATTTCCTTGCTTTGATCTATCATTCTTTCACATGTGTTTTACTCTATTCTCCCAACTCTTCTCTTCTCTACTTTGATTATGACTTTGTCTCATCAATCCAACAGGATAAATGTTCAATCAATCAAAGATTTAAGTATATAAAATTAATATAGACAAAATTACTAAAAGAAAAAAATAGAAATATTTTAAAGTAATCTCAGAAGCCATTCTACTCACCAAAAACAAAGAAACAAAAGACTTAACGCCATTAAAAAAAATCATGAGTAGCAAAATCTTCCAGGGATAGACAAGCAAATTGAGAGTAATAATGGCAACTAGTATCACATGCAATATGCCAGTCCCCAAACCTTTTGAAAAAAAAAGTCCCTCAAAAGAAAAACGGGCCAGTATATAAATGGATAGTTCGTAAAAATGGAAATATGAATGGTTCTTAAACATGAAAAAATTCTCAATCACAATAAGAGACAGAAAACTCCTAAGTATCTTGAGAACATCTTGTTTTACTGATAGATAAAGACTCAAAACTTTGATAATACATTGTGTTGATGAAGATGGTGTAAAGAAATGGGTGTTCTCACATATTACTAGTGGGAATATGTATTACAGTATAATTTGATAAAGGAAAATTTGGTAACATCTATCAAAATTACAAATGCATATATCAGGTATACTTGGACACAAACTGTATGCACTCGGCTGTTTGTTGCAACACTGTAACAGAAAATTTTGTGGACCAAATGTTCTCTAATTTGTAAACATCCTAGATGAAAAGGGATTGTTTTCAAAATTAGAAAAAAAGTCATAATGGTTTTAAGATACAGAAACGCATACAGGCACACACACACGCACGTACACTCACACTGGGGCAGACTGTGAAGAATGGCATGGAAGAATGGTCTGATAGCTATAATAGGGAAGGGTAAGCACGCCTAATCCTCTTAGTGATTTAGAAGTGAAAGACATGGCTTTTCCTAGAAAAAACTGCATAGGACGTACCTTCTTAAAACTCAGCTACTAACCCAGCCTTTAAATACATTAGGTAATGTAAGTCCATTTATATCTTAGGGTATATTTTTTCTCAAGAGCCTCTGAAAATGTGTGAGGTCTGAAAAATACAAATATATTGACACTAATGCATGAAAACTACATAATTAACATAAATGAATTTTAAGTAGATGTCTACACAATTTTGAATGTCAATTAGACAACAACTCATTTCATATTTAAGGTACAGCAACATTTAAATGAATGGGATATAAGTTCATTTTAACATGTTGACTTCAGTGCAGGTAGTTTTCCAAAAGAAAGAGTACCTAAAAATCTGAACTTACCATGGGGATCACTCCACAATGCATAAAAATATCAAATCACTATGATGTGTATCTGAATCTAACAGGATGTTGTATGTCAATTATACTTCAAATAAATTAAAAATGAATAAAAATGCCAGGGGAAAAAAGTCTCTGAGACTTAGTTCAATGCAAAGGTCTTAGTTTAAGAAATCCAGATACTTTAAAAATAACAATCAAGTGGAAATAACTCAAGTATCCATCACCAGTGAGTGGGCAAACAAAATGAAATATATATATACAATACATTATTATTCAGCTATAAGAAGGAATGAAGTTCTGATATATGCTACAACATGGGTGAATCTTGAACACAGGTATGCTAAGTGAAAAAAGCAAGATACAAAAAGACAAATATATGATTTTACTTATATGAAATACCTAGAATATGTAAATTCACAGAGACACAAAGTAGATTAGAGATTATCAGAGTCTCAGGGAGAGGGGAGAGGGAAGTGGAGAGTTATTGCTTAATGGGTATAGAGTTTCTTTTTGGGGTGATGAAATGTTTTGGAAATAATGGTGATGGCTGCACAACATTGTGAATGTAATGAATGTCAGTGAATTGTACACTTAAAAATTATTAAAAAGGGAAATTTTATGTTTTACATATATATATCTTACCACAATAAAAAGTGTTCTAAAGAGTATACTGAAAGTGGCTTATAACTACTGATTGCTATTTTAATGATAATTACTTTGTACTTACCTAGTTGATGACCTCACTTTGTTTCTACCTGATTCTAAAGCATCCTAGAATGTTTCTGATAGTCTGTATCTTAAGCACTTCATTTCTAAGAGAATTCAATTAAGTTTTAATTTTATTTCTTCCATCTTTAGAACAGGCTTAGCTGACAACAATGATAGTAATAATAGAAACTATGTTCCACTTGATAATAAAACAACAATTTTGTTTGCTTTTGCTCTGAACACTCACACCCACATAATCCACAGCACACAACTTATGCTAATTTCACAATTGTATTAATTTTACTAACAGCTATAGAAATGAGATTATAATAAAATATATAGCAATGCTATTGTGTGTGTGTGTCTGTGTGTGTGTGTGTGTGTGCCATTTAACTCAATGCCTAGCACAGAGTAAGTACTTAGTACTATACAGAGGTATGTGTAGAACATAAACTATAGGTAGAGCTCCATTTAGACCTACATTAATTTCAAAAAGTACTGTGCACAATTAGGATAAAGCTCTAAAAACTTTACTTTAGACTATGTCAACCTCCTAGATTCTTCTGCATTCTTTGTCCAGACTAATGACTATGTTGAAAGCATCAATCATTTCATTACAAATTCAACTACTGAAAAATACTTTCAACCACTGTTTTGAAAGTCTTTTTTCAATAAAATCATTAACAAGAAATTTCAGTTACCTAGAATTTTCTGTACTCCATTAATAACATTAAGTGGCAAATCACACACATGGAAAGCTTATACTAAAGAGTTCCATTGAAATAGATGCTTACACCTTCTATATCTTTATCCCTCTACAGTACTACAGAATGAGAAGTCCTCTTCAGTATAGAAGTTTCAAAATGAAAAGATTCAGTTATGATTGTACTAAGTGAGAGCAGATAAGGATAGCGTTAGTTGAACATTTTCAACACCAACTGTCACAGAGGACATTCAGCTCTGCTTTTATCAGTGATGCAATTACATTAGAAATCTGTTCTCTAGGCATTCTGTTTAACTATGTTTTTCCATATTGTAAATTTAGTTATAGAAAATATCTGCATTACATTTTCAAGCATTCTGTTTCTTAATAGAGCATCTTTTTAGTAATGATCATTATTGGTTATTTGGTTACCATTCTTTATTGATATTTGAAGGCAGCTGTAAGTTTAGTAACCAATCTTAGTTAGAAAAAGATTTGAGATTTTTCATATTGTTCCTGCCAACTCATGCTGTATTAATCTACACAGTGCACTATAGCAAAATACCATAGAGTGGGTTGCTTAAAAAACAGAAATTGATTACTCACAGCTCTGGAGGCTGGAAGTCCAAGATCAAAGTGCCAGCAGATCTGGCACTTGGTAAGAGCTCTCTCCCAGAGCTGCGGCATGTCCTAGCTGCTGTGTCCTCACATAGGCTTTAGTCCCTTCCTCTCCTCATGCTAATTATATTTATAATTCTTACACTTCTAATACTTAGTCCATTATGGGGGCTCCTTTCTCATGACCTCATCTAAACTTAATTACTCCCCAAAGGCCCCATCTCCTAATATCAACATATTGGAAGTTAGGGTTTCAACAAATGAATTTTAGGGGTACACATTTAGTCTGTAGCACATATCTTGTGATTATGTTTAATTTGAAGTCAACACAGAACCTTAAACACATTTCTAAGTATCATCTCATTATAACAACTGTTAGTCTGCATAATTTTATTGACTATTATGGAATGTTCTCATATACTAGCATGCATCAGGCTCAACTGGGGGAGCCTGAGCAACATGAGATGCAACCCAAATACACAAGTACAGGTATAAATTAATGAAAAAAATTGACTTGGCTTTCTATAGATGAAAATTATTGGCAGAAAAAAAAATCTCTTCCCATATAAATGATGTAAGGAGGATACTGGAAAGTTAAAAAAAAACCTCTCTAAATCAAACTTCTTTGCAAATTCATAACTAATTCTTGATTATTACATATCTCTGATCTCTTTTGGAAATCTAACATCATCTTCAAGTCATATTCATCAAATATTAATTGCTCGCTATAATCTGTTTATAAAAATCAGAATATATGATTTGGGGAATAGGATTCATCATGAGGATGAGATGATGCTCTTTACAAAGTAGTAACACATAAATATCCAGGAAGGGTTTGTGACACTGCCTCACCAGCTCCTACACCACCTCGCCTGTTTGTCACCACCAATGTAAACCTAGGAAACAGCATGCTCCTTCCAAGTACATTACTATGTTTTACAGATGAAGCAAAGCAGCCTGCCAACTACAAGCAAAATAATTTTCTGAGTACCAGAGAGCAAGGTGAGACCAGGAGAAGGACAGTGATAGCAGAAAACCATTGAACAGATTTAAAAATTTAAAATACAAAAGGTTAGAACTCCTTATTCTGAAAGACTGAGGCTGAAATAACTAAAATTACTATAAACAAAGAAGACACAGATAAGGTGAACACGGGCATTTGCTGAATCCTAGATGCCTAAAATGCAAACCTAGGAAACAGCATGCTCCTTCAAAGTACATTACTGTGTTTTACAGATGAAGCAAAGCAGCCTGCCAACTACAAGCAAAATAATTTTAAGAAATATTTAGGTGAATTTACATATGGTAGATCAACATCAAATTATGAAGGAAAAGTTAAAAGTTATTTAGGTCACCTCCTTATCTTACAGCATTTGACATCATGCAAAATGATCATGCTGCCTCAGGGGCAACTTGCAAAGTGAAAAAATTAGCATGAATGAACTACCTGTTTGTCTTACATTGGAAATAATTAAGATCCTTTGTAACCTTATAAGTAATCTAACAGATAGGAATACGGTCACAGAAGCCAAGATATCTGTTACCTATGTTAGTTGTTCTGTTTTTTCAGGAAGATTGGACTGGTGCCATGGAAGAATATCTGTAATTCTCTATCAGACTCTCATGGTCATGCATTAAAGCATAACTTGGTCCATTAATCCTGAGTATCATAGAAGTTTGGAGTATTCTGTGATTGCAAAAACATGTCTTTATGCCTTATTGGTGTTCACAGCTTCTCTCAAGTGTGTGGTGGGGTGGAGACGGTCAGTCCTTATTATTCAAAACTGGATCATTGGCAGCTTTCCTCTTACTCATCTGCTGGGAAAACCCTGTGCGGCACAGTTAGAAGAAATGGTAATGTGCTCACATTTCCTTCTGTAGTTTATCCCAAGACCTGAGATTGTGAATGGCAACTGGCCCAATACCAGAAATTTTATTCCACATTGATTCTGCCTTTCTTGGCACTTGTTCATTTCAAAATCTGCACCAAAAAAAAAAAAAAAAAAAAAAAAAAATCTCCTCAAGATGAAGCACTGAACTCAATGCCAAATGGACCCTCTTTTTGAATCAGGTTCCTTGAGCATTTAGTGCCTTTTCAAAACATCAACTGATTATAATTTTTATGCTTTATTTTGAGACTGTTTTCTCATTTTAACTCCTTTGAGTCTGTGTGATTTTATAAATAGTGTCCTTATTATGGTCTGCTTCAGGCTATTCTCACAGACTTTGCCAAGAGTCCCGGAGCAGAACAGCCTATTTTTGTGCTCTCTTGAGGAGGGTTCCCAACCCTCCCTCCTTGTCAGTTTGATCCAGGCTGTCGGCTGCCTGATGTTTTGATGTCTCTTTCCATTAACTAACTCTTGCCTTTGGACCACAGAGCTTCAGCTCCTTGTTTACTGCTTTCCCTGTTACAGCTCTTGGTTTATGGCTTCAGTCTGTGTCTCAATAGAATCCTCGGCGACTTCCTGTGTCATTGCTTGCCCCTCCTACTCGGCAGATTGTTTTTTCAACGATTTGACTTTCCAAAGATAGCCTGTTTGCAGTTCAAAGTGTGGATTTTATCTCTGCTCTCCTAGACTGCACTCACTGTAATTACTGGTAAGAGGCTGCAAGGCTGACATGTACATGTAAGTGACTATCTATGCTGTGTCACCGAAACGGTGTAAGAATTAAGTCCTGTCCAGGGTGTGTGAAATCCCAGATGAGAGATTCATTTCTCTGACTTCAAAAATGTTAAAATTTTTAGGAAAGCTTGATCAAATTACAAATACTCTCTCAGTTCGTAGGTTTTTCTACATCTACTACTGTGATGCTTACCATATTATGTATTTTTCTAATACTGTAATTAGTTTTGTTTCTGTGCCCCTGTGAGACAATAAGCCATTTGTATATGAATGGTGTTTCCAGTCTTTGTGTCTTAATTCAGACTGGTGTGTGGTTATGGAGCGGGAGTTTAGTTGGGGAAGGATTACTGTAGAAGGAGAAAGTGGACATCACCAAATGAAGTGCACAGGGTGTCACTGACATAGAGCATTAGTGCATAAAAACACAGGAAAACAAAGAAAGTAACAAGCATTCTGGCACTTAAAATTCTTTCAGTGGTACAAAGCATAAAATTCAACAGTTACAGACACTGGTAGTCAGACAAATTAGAAGAGGGGAAAGCAAGAGCCAAAAGTCTTTTTGAACAGTGAGACACTAAATGATTTTAAGCTATCGGTTCTATGCTTGAGGAAAATTATCCTCGTGCCACTGGGGACAGTTTATGGGATACAGGTAATACTGGAGAGGGGAAATTCAGTTATAGGACTGTTCCAACCATTCAAGGGACAACTATGAGGGCCTAAGCCAAAACAGTATCAGATGATTTGGGAAAAAAGGAACTAATTCCACAGACATTAAACAAATCAAGTTAAAGAACACACTCACCAAATGTGTGGGTGTAATGGGCAGGCAGGGTAAACAAGGATAGAGGTAGGGCAGAAATGATGGTAGAAAACTAAGATAATCCCCATTTCTTCACTCATTCATTGATTCAATAATGATGACTGACCCAATTTTCCTAAGGACAGTATAAGGATGGTGTGTGTTTGGGGTAATGTGCTGCCTTAGGAAGGCATAATACCATACACACCAGTTCTTCGAACCTCTATACATCGAACCCAAGCACAACATGAGGCAACCTCAACAAGAAAACAGGCACTCAGCCACTGAGGACCCTAACAATGTGCTCTTGAATCATGGTTAAACGCCTGCTCCCTGGAGCAAATCTCAAGGATCTAAGAGAATTATATGAAATACCTAATATTCTTAAGCAAAGAACAGACCTGTTCACAGCATGTTTCCATGGTGAAATATTTAGTAGCCTTCAAAACAACTCACTAACAAAATGAGAAACTTAGTAAGGTGGCCTCTCTAGCAATCAAAGAATAAAATCTGGTATCTAAAATATCAAGAAAATACAAACCATAAGAAAAATTATGCAGGCTTTACAAAGCCAATCCAAGTAATTAGGTACTTAACTAGAATAACAAGGCACAGGAGTAGAACTTAGTCTCAGGTCCAGAGAAAACCAACAGAAATGGTGAGTTGGAAGCATGCAACTGTTTCTAAAATTAGTATTCTATTACCCTGCCTTTATATTACGCATAAAGGTGCCACAAGGTTCACTAGCCCATTGGTCCTTATCACTGCTATTTCCAGCTCAGCCATACTAATAACAACGAATCTCTTAATGTACTGCCTATTGAAAAAATTGTATAGAAGAATAAATGTCCAAAGTAATTCTGATTTCCAGATGGAGATTATTTGATCTTAAGGACAATGAAACCATTACATTAGCAGAAATTAATAAGCATGATTAAAACAAATACATAGCATAGTGGTTATAAGCTCACTTTAACTCAGCAAGACCTTGATGAGAATCCTGGCTTTTGCACTTCACAGGTTTCTTGGCTTCTCTAAGCCTCATCAATAATGTAATAATAATAGCACCTAATTCACAGAACTATTGTGAAAAGTAAATGCTCATGAGGTCCCCAGTCTCAATCTGGCATATAGTAAGTCTTAAATATGTATTAATGTAAAGGACAAATTAACAACATCCTAAGAAATAGTAATTTGCATTTCCCTTTACAGAAGAGATTGAGGCTTTGAGAAGGTCATGATGACTTCCCAAGGTCATGATGTTAGAAAATATGAGAACAAAAGTGTAAACACAGATCTGCTATAGGCAGATAGTAAATTGCTCTGATTTTTTTAATTCTACATTTTAGAAGATATCCTTTCAACAATCCAGGACCTAATGTAAATACTGTACTGAGCTTATGGTTTCAAAATTAAATGAGAAACACAGCATACAAAAGAAAATGAAAGCAAAAGCAATCTACTGCAAACAGGTCAGTACAATAGCCCTGTAAATGATCTAGTTTAGAACACAGAACCTATGAGAAATGGTTAAAACAATCAAGATAATTTAGTCTGGAGAAGAGACAGTAGATGGGAATATAATTGCAATTATCAAATTTTCAGAAATGTAGGTTAGAATATTATGTGCACTTTCACTTTGCAGCATGTTTTAATTATTCTCAAAGGATTAAAACTTAAATGTAAGGAAGAATGACAGTTATAAAATAGGTACTCTGCTGCCAATTTTGAATGGGAATTTATGGGGGTGGGAATGATTTCAGGAGATAAGAGTTCTATTTAGGATTCATGTATGAATTACTATGTTTATATTTTCAGTTCTATAACTAGAGGGGGGCTGCTGGATTGAGAGAAAAACCTTAAAACTCGGATTTTTTTGTATAATGTGTATTTCAAAAAAAGGTAATATCTGAATTCTGTTTAATTACTAAAATGCCCATAAATTTATACCAAAAAAAAATAGTTCACAGCAATTTTCCACTTAACAATGCTATTACCAGCAAAAAATTTGATTAGCCTGTAAAAATTTATCTCAGTATATAATTTCACATTTACTAAATAAGCCTTTTGTTATTGGTTATTAGTCATACTATCATTATTGTCACTACCTCGAACTAAAGAAGCTTAGGGATTAGATATTACCAAATTCCACTCTCAAACTGACCACTGACTCTAGATATAACCATGGATAAGAGCAATAAAAAATTAAATGTATATTTCTAGACAGTTACACACGATGCTGACCAAGTCAATCTAGCATGAGAAGGCCCATCAACATCTAATAGCAAAAGGTTTTTAAGAACAATGTATTTCTCTTAAACATGTGATTGTACAATCACACCAGGGGGCGCTCTTAACACTAAAATAAATGATGGATGACACACTTAAAACGTGGTCTCTGTTGGCCAGAATGAGCGATTTTTTTGTAGTACTTGCAACAAGTCTTTATCTCTTGAAAATGTGTTGGCAGTACACACATTTTCTTTTGCATCCAACTGTTTGCGTTGTTAAAGACTATCAAATTAGTCTATCAAGTAAAACATTTTCTGCTGATAGGAAGTATCTTATTTTGGCAACATTTGTTTAGACTGACATCTGTCTCTCATTCATTCGGTGATTAGGCTGACTCTCAATAATAAACAAAATGCTTAAAAGTATATATAATTTTTTAAGTGCTTTCATTGTCAATTTTATTGTATTTTATATAATTTTTCATAAGACCTTCAGCTTTTTATTTTTCCATAAAAAATGGGTTATCTAAAATTGATAATCACAGTGAAAGTATAATCTGGGCAGTATGGACTTTCTCCGTATTTCTCTTTACCTGGTAGGAACTCTGAAGCCTTGATGCTCTCCTCAGAAAGTTCAAGATTCAGATTCCTAAAAATATAATTATATAGTGTGAGGCTTCAAGATAATAGAAAAAGGCAAATAAGTATGGGTTATATTACCCAGAGAAAATCACCAAAAACTACTCCATCAACACTAAATAGTTTTATACAAATGATGCCTGATTAAATAAACTATAAGAAACAATTTAAAGTTAAAAGGAAAGAATCACAAAATATGTGAAAAGAAGACATAGGTATCTGCCTTTCTATAGTGGTAGAGGAGTTTGTAAACTTTTCTCAATACAAGTAGTGGAGATCACCCTCTTTTCCTATCACTGCTTTCACCATCAACATGTGCCCCAGCTCAAGCAAGGACAGTTCTGGCCCAAGCTCACCTAGTATGTATGTATGGAGAGTAAGCAGCTACTTGAATGTGAGTTCAGGGAAAAAGGAATGGACCTCTCCATTGTTTGCTCCCTAAATCAAATCCACAGCATATCAATGTCTCAAATCCTATTGATAAGAACCAATTTTTCATTCTATAACAAGAGTAAGGGTTCAAGTAAAAACAACTTGGAACAAGTAAAAATACACCTGGAGAAAATGATACACTTATACAGTGCTTTAAACCAAAGTGTATGTGAATGGTGGGAAGTCCTACCTACTCAGCAGTAGATTTAATACAATTTTCAAGGATGTGTTGGGTCAGAAGGGGAAGGAAGAAAAAAACAGCATAGATGACAAAAGGACAGGCCACAGAAAACTCTGCAGGAACAGTAATGTTAGGAAAGGAGTCAGGTGACTTCTGTTACCTGTGTTACTCCTTCCTGGAGTGAAACAAGCACTGAGAGGTCCATCAAAGCAAACGCAGCCTTGCTTGGTGAGAGGAAACATGTGACATGGAGCACCTGGCATATGGTAAGACTGCGTGAGTTTCCATCAATATTAAAGTCAGAGAGTGGTATTGCTGGGCTTCCATGTGATGCATCCTGATAGGAGTAGACTCTGAGCTAGTTGCTAGAAAATGGAGGTAGTTTATGCTCCACTAAGACTAGAATGGTTGCCAGAGGGCCACCAAGTGACCTATGCTTTAGATCAGGTCCTATTAGTGCCTGAAGATAAGGATATTAACCAACAAATGGCAAAATTTTTAAAAAGGTCTGATAAACTAGATATTAAAAAAGGTTTGATAAACTGGGTATCAGATTAGTCATCTCAGGATCAGCCAAGGAGGACACAAAGGTTTTTGATCCGAATGACTGAAAGAATAGAGCTGCCATTTAGTGGGACTGGGAAACCAAGGAAAAAAAGCAGGTTACTGGAGAAATATTTATATTGACTTTGGATATGTGAGTTTTTGAGATATCTATCAAACATACCCAAGAGGATCAATATAAAGTAAGCAGTTGGTTGGCTATATCAGTGTGGAGTTTAGAAAAGGAGATCAAGCTCTAAATATAAAACTGAAGGTTGTCCACTCATTGACAGTATTTAAAGCCATGAGATACAGGAGGAAGTGAGTGCAAAGAGTAGAGATGACAGAGACTAGTCATGGTGTGGGCAGAATCTCAGGTGGCTCCACTATCCCTGCCTTCTTGTCATACCTTTGTATGGTTCTCATTCCCTGGAGTGTGGCAGGACCTATAACTTATTTCTAACCAATAGAATACGTGTCAGGATGTTTGTGAATTACACTGTGTTATAACGTTATATGAGATTATTGTGCCCAAACTGCTGGAGTTTCTCCCTAGCTAGCTGGCTTCTGTGATGCAAACAGCCACTGCAGAATCCACTTGGCAAAGAACCGAGGGCAGCCTCTAGAAACTGAAGGCAGCTTCTAGCTGGCATCTTGTAAGGTCTCCAGCCTCTAACCAACAAGAAAATGAGGTCCTCACTCCTAAAGCCTCAAGAAAATTAATTCTGCCAATGATCTGAGTAAACTTGGAAATAAATCCTTCTCTAGTTGAGCATTCAGATGCTACCCCAAAGGCCAGCTGACAGCTTTACTGCAGTCTTGCAGAAGACCTAGTTAAGCTGTGCTTAAACTTCCGGCCCAAAGAAATAAGATAATAAATGTGTGATGTTTTAAATTACTAAATTTGTAGTAATTTGTTGTTCAACAATAGAAAAATAATGCAAACCCTAAGTTACTACAACATTTATAGGCCAGGGAGATACGAAAGATCGAGGGGAAAATGACCAGAGAGACCAGTGAGGTAGGAGGAAAACCAAGAGACAAGCATTTCCCAAATTTATCTCCAGCTTCCTCAGAGAAATATGAAACAGAGATAAAGAGCAACAGAAAAGTTGAGTCTGCTGACCTGCTAGATGCTCATGGGGAATCACCACTGAAAGGTACATGATAAGCCAGATGGAGCCACCTTTGTTCCAGCCCTGGGGGGTCCTCTACTTCTGCCCAGAAGGCAGCAGGAGATGTGATTCTGCATGGGAATTGGCAGAAGCCAATTTAGACGCAAGAAAGTGTTTAGTTACTTTTGCTCTATATGGTCATTCAGTAAGAATACCAGTCCTTGCTTTCAAAGATGTATAACTTTGAAAGATTTATGTTTTCTTTTTACCAATGATGAATTGTACTGCAGTTTGTTTGTTTTTTGGCGGGGGGTTGGGGAGGTTCCTTGCAATCTACCCAGCTCATAGGGCATCATCACTGAAAGGGACAGAAGAAGCCAGATTGAATCACCTCCATTCCAGCCTCCTTCTGAGGAGAAAGTATTAAAAGGCATTGTAAGTGAATGTCATTCAGCCTTATTACACTCCCTGAAAGGCCCAATTAGTGCCAGAGTTACGCTACTTCATTGTTTATAAGGCTATGAAAGGCTTTTCAAAACTGGCTAATACTTAATACTAATAAAAGTCAGCGCATTTTAATTACTAAGTATCTAACATAACCTATTTTTAAACTTTTCATTGTTATTAGAAATGTTTAGATTGATTTTAATTTTTTTTTTAATCAATACAACCAAATCTAACGGGCATGTATTATGTGTAAGGCTCTGAATGAACCAGGTATAGCTCAGTGAAAGAGACTGCCCAGCTATTTGTACACCTGTCATTTGTATGCAAACTTACACTATTCATAAAGCACTGTCACACAACCAAAGACCATGCTCTGCCCTAATGTGATTAGCATTCAGCTCTTATCTAGATTTATGTACAATGAGCATCCCATTTTCCTATAATTCTTTGAAGGCAATTTCTTCTCTATTCATCAATTCAATGAAGATGTATTGAACACTTACTTAAGTTACATAGAGGGGCAAACTGGATAAAAAATAGACAAGTATTCAAAGTTCCTGTTAAGAATACTATCCAAAATGTGTACATTTTCTTTTATGTCCTCAATATCTGTGTGTATGTATGTATGTATTTATCTACATTTACTCTACCCTATATATATAGTGTGTTTGTATATTTACACTACACATACATACTCTGTTTAACCCAGCAATACAACTCTGCCCCTTGCACCATCAGCTTTTCCCCTGGTTTTGTCCATCATCAAAGTTGAGCATAACTAAACAAGTTGTTCCTGTGTTTTGGGTTTGTTCAATTTAGCAGTGTTCATTATTCTCAGCAACATCCATGGCACTGTGAGGCAAAGGGAAGTGTAAGACTAGGTCATGGCATGGAAGAGTTTTCAACTTATTTTATTACAACTTTCCTACTCTCCTTTTATCTGCCTATTCTCACTTGAATGTAAGTGCCTCCCTAGCAGGAACTCCTATTCGTTTTTCATAAATATTCCTTTCAGCACATAATAGGTGTTCAATAAGTATTACTTAATTAGCTACTCTCCAAAATGACTGAGGTGGCTTTCATGAAAATGAAAGTATACATTTAGAATAAACAAATGTAAATATGTAATGTTTAACCCATAGTTTTCAATCAACAATTTCTTTAATAAATTGGGGACAATATCTATTTTTCAAAATATGTCCATATTATTATATTTGAAAATTAAATCTAGCCCTGTGCTTTTCACAGCTATCAAAAAGAGAGAGAGAGATTGTACAACCTTATTTCCAACAAAAAAGTACTTTATTTCAATCTCTAAAGATTAGCATGAAGTTATCCATTTTTTGGAAAGAATACCACAAAAGGTGTGATTTCCTTAATGTATTACAACTAGAGATTCATAGTATTTATCACTATGTCTTATTCCTAGTGATATTTATCTTGGTCATTTGTTAAGTTGGTGTTAGCTAGGTCTCTCTATAGGTTTCTTTTTGTAGTTGGTAAATTCCTTTTACCATCTCCCCAATTACTGTCTAATGGTGATTCTCTATTTTCTTCTACATTTACTTATTGAAATTCTACTGCAAGTAAGAGCTATCTCTTCTTCCTCATGCATTTTTTATTTATGGAATTATTTATTGATATCACTAAGAACTCAAGGATATTTTCTTTTATACTGTATATTGAAATACTATTATTTATTATGTTGCTCAGTTTGTTCTAGCTTTCCCATTGGAGGCTACTTCAGGTTTTGCCCTTTGTTGCTTTGACAAGGCACCATTTTTT
The DNA here is from genome assembly GCF_030020395.1 of Manis pentadactyla. Taxonomy (NCBI): domain Eukaryota; kingdom Metazoa; phylum Chordata; class Mammalia; order Pholidota; family Manidae; genus Manis; species Manis pentadactyla. The sequence continues at coordinate 39,224,210 of NC_080023.1, forward strand.
TTCTTTTTAGCATTTTCTTATTTTCTGACACCAAAAGATGTTGCAGACTCATCTTTTATTTTTCCTTTCTTAACCCTGGAATCAATCACTTCTCTAAGGAGTCCTGGTACCATTTTATTGGAGAATGGTGTTTGGGACCAAAATCTAGACGTTAGGTATACTCATTGCTAATGGAGCATTATTGCTTCTGACCTCTCCACATACACACCAAGGTTATATATGTATGTGTACAAACACACATACACATGCTGTTGATCTGATTGTATCTGAGAATTCAACTACTCACTAAAATTTAATCGTAATCCCCAAATCAACACTTGCAGCATTTCCACAGTCATTCTCAGACACATGCAGAGGAGGGAAAATTTGAGTCACCCACAAATGCATGTTCTCAGCTGAAATCAAACATGATGTTGCTTCTGCCTTCTTTCAGCTTTCATACTGCAAACACATGTCCTTTTGGTGGTCTATTTAATGCTATATTTTTTACATTTTTGTGTTTTTTGACGGTGATTCTGCTTTTTAAAGTGACTCCCAGGGATAATGTGAAAGCGTTATTTAGTGTTTCTAAGCCAAAGAAAGCTAGGATGTGCCTATGGAGAATGCTTCTACTGGATAAGCTTTGTTCTGGCATGAGTTACAGTTCTTTTGGTCATGAGGTTAGTGTTAAAGAATCAACAATATGCATCAAATAAGGTATCTTTAAAAAGAAACACACATAAAACAAAGCTACATATTGATCAGTTCATGAAAGTAGTGTGAACAGGGGCTCACAGCAACCTAATCCTGCATTTCTTCTGGGAGCAATGGTTTGGTATGCTCTAGCTCAGTCTTGGGATGACTTCACTGATCACATCTACTGTGAATAACAAGAACAGACTATATTTCTTTATCTATATAAATATATATTAAAAACAGTGAGTTTATACTGATAATTGCTTCCAATCCAACACAAGAGGATTCATTTTAGCATTTCTCCCCTTCCTTATTTATACTTATTGTAACAGTGAGAAGCCCACCTCTCACTATCTGAAAACTATTTATTCAAATTTATTATTTTTATTTTTTCTAATTTTGGTATCAATAATGTACAATTACTTGAATGACATTGTGGTTACTAGACTCCCCCTATTATCAAGTCCCCACCACATACCCCATTTCAGTCACTGTCCATCAGCGTAGTAAGATGCTATAGAATCATTACTTGTCTTCTCTGCCTTTCCTGTATCCCCGACCATGGCTACATTATGTGAGCTAATCATAATGCCCCTTTTCCCCCTTATCCCTCCCTTCCCACATATCCTCCCCAGTCCCTTTGTTAGTCCATTCTTGGGTTCTGTGAGTCTCCTGCTGTTTTGCTCCTTCAGTTTTTGCTTTGTTCTTATATTCCACATATGACTGAAATCATTTGGTACTTGTCTTTCTCCGCCTGGCTTATTTCACTGATCATAATACCCTCTAGCTACATCCATGTTGTTGCAAATGGTAGGATTTGTTTTCTTCTAATGGCTGAATAATATTCCATTGTATATATGTACCACATCTTCTTTATCCATTCATCTACTGATGGACATTTAGGTTGCTTCCATTTCTTGGCTATTGTAAATAGTGCTGCGATAAACATAGGGGTGAATGTGTCTTTTTCAAACTGGGCTGCTGCATTCTTAGGGTAAATTCCTAGGAGTGGAATTTCTGGGTCAAATGGTATTTCTACTTTGAGTTTTTGGAGGAACGTCCATACTGCTTTCTACAGTGGTTGAACTAGTTTACATTCCCACCAGCAGTGTAGGAGAGTTCCCCTTTCTCCACATCCTCGCCAACATTTGTTGTTGTTTGCCTTTTGAATGTTGGCCATCCTAACTGGTGGGAGGTGATATCTCATTGTTGTTTTAATTTGCAATTCTCTGATGATTAGCGATGTGGAGCATCTTTTTATGTGCCTGTTGGCCAACTGAATTTCTTCTTTGGAGAAGTGTCTGTTCAGCTCCTCTGCCCATTTTTTAATTGGTTTATTTGCCTTTTCTTTGTTAGGTGTGTGAGCTCTTTATATAATTTGGATGTCAACCACTTATCAGATATGTCATTTATGAATATATTCTCCCATACTATAGGATGTCTTTTTATTCTACTGATGGTGTCCTTTGCTGTACACAAGTTTTTTAGTTTGATATAGTCCCACTTGTTCATTTTTGCTTTTTTTTTCCTTACCCTGGGAGATATGTTCATGAAGAAGTTGCTCATGTTTATATCCAAGAGATTTTTGCCTATGTTTTTTTCTAAGTTTTGTGGTTTCATGACTTACATTCAGGTCTTTGATCCATTTTGAGTTTACTTGTGTATACAGGGTTAGACAATAATCCAGTTTCATTCTCTTACATGTAGCTGTCCAGTTTTGCCAACAGCAGCTGTTGAAGAGGCTGTCATTTCCCCATTGTATATCCATGGCTCCTTTATCATATAGTAATTGACCATATATGCTTGGGTTTATATCTGGGCCCACTAGACTATTCCATTGGTCTATGGGACTGTTCTTGTGCCGGTACAAAATTGTCCTGATTACTGTGGCTTTGTAGTAAAGCTTGAAGTCAGGGAGCATAATTCCCCCTGCTTTATTCTTCCTTCTCAGGATTGCTTTGGCTATTCAGGGTCTTTTGTGGTTCCATATGAATTTTAGAATTATTTGCTCTAGTTCACTAAAGAATGCTGTTGGTATTCTGATAGGGATTGCATTGGATATGTAGATTGCTTTGGGCAGGATGGCCATTTTGACAATATTAATTCTTTCAACCCATGAGCACGGCATGCATTTCCATGTATTAGTTTCTTCTTTAATTTCTCTCATGAGTATCTTGTAGTTTTCAGAGTATAAGTCTTTCAACTCCTTAGTTAGGTTTATTCCTAGGTATTTTATTCTTTTTGATGGAATTGTTTTCCTGATTTGTCTTTCTGCTAGCTCATTATTAGTGTATAGGAATGCAACAGATTTCTGTGTATTAATTTTGTATCCCACAATGTTGCTGAATTAAGATATCAGATCTAGTAGTTTTGGAGTGTATTCTTTTGGTTTTTTTTAATGTACAATATCATGTCATCTGCAAACAGGAACAGTTTGAATTCTTCCTTGCCAATCTGGATGCCTTTTATTTCTTTGTGTTGACTAATTGCTATGGCTAGGACCTCCAGTACTAAGTTGAATAAAAGTAGGGAGAGTGGGCATCCTTGTCTTCTTCCCAATCTTAAAGGAAAAGTTTTCAGCTTCTTGCTGTTAAGAATAATGCTGGCTGTGGGTTTGTCATATACAGCCTTTATTATGTTGAGGTACTTGCCCTCTATACCCATTTTGTTGAGAGTTTTTATTATGAATGGATGTTGAATTTTGTCAAATGCTTTTTTAGCATCTATGGAGATGATCATGTGGTTTTTGTCCTTCTTTTTGTGGATGTGGTGGATGAAGTTGATGGATTTTCAAATGTTGTAACATCCTTGCATCCCTGGGAAGAATCCCACTTGATCATGATGGATGATCTTTTTGATGTATTTTTTTATTCTGTTTGGTAATATTTTGTTGAGTATTTTTATATCTATGTTCATCAGGGATATTGATCTGTAATTTTCTTTTTTTGTAGTGGCTTTGCTTGGTTTTGGTATGAGAGTGATGTTGGCCTTGTAGAATGAGTTTGGGAGTATTCCCTCTTCTTCTACTCTTTGGAAAACTTTAAGGAGGATGAGTATTAGGTCTTCACTAAATGTTTGATAAAATTCAGCAGTGAAACCATCTGGTCCAGGAGTTTTGTTCTTAGGTAGTTTTTTTGATTACCAATACAATTTCTTTCCTGGTAACTGGTCTATTCAGATTTTCGGTTTCTTTCTGGGTCAGCCTTGGAAGGTCGTATTTTCCTAGAAAGTTGTCCATTTCTTCTAGGTTGTCCAGTTTGTTACCATAAAATTTTTCATAGTATTCTCTCATAATTCTTTGTCTTTCTGTGGTGTCTGTAGTGATTTTTCCTTTTTCAATTCTGATTCTGTTTATGTGTGTAGACTCTCTTTTTTTCTTGAAAATCTGGCTAGCAGTTTATCTATTTTCTATTTATTTTCTCTATTTATTTATTTTTATTTATTTTATTTATTTATTTATTTATTTGTTTGTTTATCTATTTATTTTCTCAAAGAATAAGCTCCTACTTTCATTGATTCTTTCTATTATTTTATTCTTCTCAATTTTATTTATTTCTGCTCTAATCTTTATTATGCCCACCTTCTACTGACTCTGTGCCTCATCTGTTCTTCCTTTTCTAGTTTCATTAATTGTGAGTTTAGACTGTTCATTTGAGATTGTTCTTCTTTCCTGTGGTAGGCCTGTATTGCAATATATTTCCCTCTTAGCACAGCCTTCGCTGCGTCCCACAGATTTTGCGGTGTTGAATTATTGTTGTCATTTGTCTTCATATATTGCTTGATCTCTGATTTTATTTAGTCATTGATCCATTGATTATTTAGGAACATGTTATTAAGACTCCATGTGTTTGTGGGTTTTTTCATTTTCTTTGTGTAATTTTTTTCTCGTTCATATCTTTGTGATCTGGGAAGCTGGTTGGTACAGTTTCAATCTTTTTGAATTTACTGAGGCTCTTTTTGTGGCCTATTATATGATCTACTCTTGAAAATGTTCCATGTGCACTTGAGAAGAATGTGTATCCTGTTGCTTTTGGGTGGAGTGTTCTGTAGATGTCCATTAGATCCATCTCTTCTAACACATTGTTCAGTGCCTCTGTGTCCTTACTTATTTTCTGTCTGGTTGATCTGTCCTTTGGAGTGAGTTGTGTGTTGAAATCTCCTAAAATGAATGCATTGTATTCTGTATCCTCCTTTAATTCTGTTAGTATTTGTTTCACATATGTAGGTGATCCTCTGTTGGGTGCACACATATTTATAATAGTTATATCCTCTTGTTGGACTGACCCCATTTATCATTATGAAATGTCCTTCTCTGTCTCTTGTTCCTTTCTTTGTTTTGAAGTCTATTTTGTCTGGTACAAGCACTGCAACTCCTGTTTTTTTCTCCCTATTTGTTGCATGAAATATCTTTTTCCATCCCTTCACTTTTAGTTGGTGTATGTCTTTGAGTTTGAAGTGAGTATCTTGTAGGCAGCATATAGGTGGGTCTTGTTTTTTAATCCATTCAATGACTCTATGTCTTTTGATTGGCACATTCAGACCATTTACATTTAGGGTGATTATCGATAGGTATGTACTTATTGCCATTGCAGGCTTTAGATTCATAGTTACCAAAGGTTAAAGGGTAATTCCCTTACTATCTAACAGGCTAATTTAACTCACTTTGTATGCTATTACAAACACAATCTAAAGGTTCTTTTTTTTTTTGTTTTTCCTCCTATTTCTTCCTCCTCCATTCTTTGTATGTTATGAATCATATTCTGTACTCTTTGTCTACCCCTTGGGTGACATCTATTTAACCTTAGGAATACTTCCATCTTTAGGAGTCCCTCCAAAATGCACTGTAGAGGTGGTTTCTGGGAGGTAAATTCTCTCAGCTTTTGCTTATCTGAAAATTATTTAATCCCTCCTTCAAATTTAAATGATAACCTTGCTGGGTATGGGTAGAGTACTCTTGGTTCAAGGCCCTTCCCCTTCATTGCAGTAAAAATATTATGCCACTCCCTTCTGGCCTATATGGTTTCTGTTGAGAAGTCTGATGATAAGCTGATGGGTTTTCCTTTGTATGTGATCTTTTTTCTCTCTGTAGCTTCTTGTAAGTCTGTCTTTATCCTTGATCTCTGCCACTTTAATTATTGTATGTCTTGATGTTGTCTTCCTTGGGTCCCTTGTGTTGAGAGATCTGTGCACCTTCATGGCTTGAGAAACTATCTCCCTCCCCAGATTGGAGAAGTTTTCAGCAATTACCTCCTCAGTGACACTTTCTACCCCTTTTTCTCTCTCTCCTTCTTTTGATACCTCTGCAATGCAAATATTGTTTCATTTGGATTGGTCACACAGTTCTCTCAATATTCCTTCATTCTTAAGAGATTCCTTTTTCTCTCTGTGCCTCAGCTTCTTTGTATTCCTCTTCCCTAATTTCTATTCCATTTACCGTCTCTTCTACTACATCTAATCTGCTTTTAAATCCCTCCATTGTGTATGTTTTATTTCAGATATGGAATTTCTTAATGATTGAATCTCCATCTTAAATTCATTCCTGAGTTCTTGAATATTTTTCTGTACCTCCATATGCATATTTATGATTTTTATTTTGAACTCTCTTTCAGGAAGATTGGTGAGTTCAGTTTCATTTGGTCCTTTTTCTGGGGTTTGTGAGATTTTGGTCTAAACCAGGTTCTTTTGACGTTTAATATTTCTAAGTGGTGCCGTCACAGCCTAGAAGTTCCAGTTTCCAGAAGCCCCTAGAGTGAGGTTTGGGGCCGTAGGGAAGCAGAGCTGGTGCCTGGGGAAAGGAAAGGTCTGTTTCCTGATTCCCATCTGCAGTGCTTGTCTCCAGTATCAGAGCCAATGGTGTAAGCCTCTGTGCTTTGCATCTCGAGCTTTTGTAGGTGGAGCCTCCCTCTGGCTGGCCTGACATCAGCGCAGAGACTGCCAGTTTGCAAGCCAGTGACGTCAGGCCAGGAGGAAGGCTCCACAGGCTGCGTGTCACAGTGGGGGGGCCTTGGAGCTGAGTAGCCAGCCGGGGGGATGGAGCACCTGAAGCTCCTCAAAGTTCCCAACCTCCTGGGCAAAGTGCACCCAGACAACCTTGTCCACTTCTCCCTTCTCCTGCACAGCAAGCTCCATGTAAACCCCCCCTTTAGCAGCCCTCTTGCTGCTAGGAAGCCTCTCAAACTGCATGCCTTTCCTTTGTCCCAGAGCAGCTGGATGTGGATCCCCATCCTCCACAACTGGCCAGAATCTCAGTCTCACAAGCACTCCGCCTGTCCCAGCTCCCCAATCTCCAGGGCACCACACAATGTAGGCTTCTGCTCACAAAGCAGATCTCCAGGGCTAGGTGTTCAGCAGTCCCAGGCTTCCAACCTCCTCCCCACTCCATTTCTCTTACTCCTGCTGGTGAGATGGGGTGGGGGAAGGTCTTGGATCCCACCAGATCAAGGCTTTGGTACTTTACCCTGTTTTGTGAGGTCTGCTTTGTTTGTGAGGCTGTATGCAGTCTGGTTCAGCCTTCTTTCCTGTTGCTGCTTTAGAGTTTGTGTATTAACTATATTTAATACTATTTTGGGAGGAGTTCTTTGTCTCACCTCTAACACCACCATATTGAATCCAATCACTCCCTGGTTTTTTCAGATTTATTTATTTTTTAATTCTAGTATATACATCAAAATTCTAGTATTTATAATGTGTGCATAAAATACATGCTTTACTAACCCAATCCTGTTAGAAACACTTTTACTAATTAGATTACAGCATTTATGTACATTTTTAAAATTTGTGTTCAACTATATAATATCCAGTTAAGAATTTGTTTCCCACAGTAATTTTGGTTAGTTGTTTTCTTCCTTACTCTCTTCAAAATGGTTATATTATTTATTTATAATATAGTTAGGTTTATTTTTCAGTTTGTATTCTATTTTGGCTCCTTCCCCCCCAACCTCCTCATTTGTTTTAATTGTATATTGTTATATTGAGGATATATAAATATTACTAAAATCCCCAAAGTCAGGGATATACAAAAAGATATACCCATGTAAGTGTCATTAATGATATATTTTAATTCAACTGATGCTGTGTTATTCACAAGTACGAATTTAACCCTAGAACTCAGGTTTGCTGCACACAGTTCTATGTAACTATAGGTTTTCATAGAGGTGGAATGTAAAAATTACAAAGTAAAATAATCAAATCCTATTATTTTAATTATAGACAATTCAAGTGAAGTCAGCTTCTTTTAAAACTATTTTAACCATATAAGTAAAACAGAAAGATATACTGAGTAGAGTGTAGAGTGACTATTTTTAAAGTAGACTACTAATTTTTGGTTTCTCTTAATAATTTGGAGAAAATATAGTATCATCTATATAAATAAATGTTTCAATATTCATTAACATACAGCTTTTTAGAGCTTTCATATTTACTTCCAGTAACTGGCTATCTAATACATGAGTTTTCTAAAAGTATTACTTAGGTTAGCAAAACCTCTGCAGTAAAATAATTCAACGTGTTTCTTTTCATAGATTATATGAACGGACATCCTAGCACCAATCCTATGAAAGTTCTAACAGTATACAGTAGTCAAGATAGCCAGCAGATTTGAGAATATAAATAGGTTAATTCCATAGCTGCTCTATCCAAGATAGCAGTCACTACTTATATGTGGCTACTGAAATTGAAATTAGCTAAAATAAAAAGACTGTATTTGACAAGGCAAACATTTCCATCATTGCAGAAATTTCTACTGGACAGTGCGAATTCTACACTATAAGTTCCATGAGGCTACTGGCTATTTTCCCTGTGCCAGCATGGTGCCTTAATACATAGTAGCTACTCAAAACATATTTTGAAAGCAATGAATAAGTGGAAGATAGTATCAGGAACAAGATATGGCAACACATAGCAAGAGATATTTATTACATAATTTTATGATATAAAACACTGGGAATAATTTGCATATCCAATAAAATGCAGGAATAAAAGTAGTAATATACTCTTATAATGAGTATTATAAAACCATTAAAAAGGGTAATTAGAAAAAAATTAATGGCTTGGAAAGATACTCATGTTCTATAGTTAAGTGAAATAACCCATAGTAACATTTCAATGGGAAATAGTTATCAAACTATAAATATCAAGAGTTAGAATGAAATCTAGTTAACACACTGTCAATTTGTACTTTCTAAAGTTTTTATACTGTTAACATTTTGTCAATTTGTACTTCCTAAAGTTTTTATAGTGTATTTTATTTTGTCATAAGATTATTATTTTTTAAAGTTCATACATTTAACCTATAAAGCCTAGATATAGTACCGATTCCTAAAGAAATTCACAAAATATTATTTATCAAAAATAATTATGCAATTTCCATTTCATCATAAAGACTAAAGATTTCTGTATAAGAATGTTCAAAACTTATTCCTAATTAAAAATGAAGACAGAAGAATGTATGAGAATAGTAAAATGTAGTCTAATCATCACAGAAGAAAACATGACAAAGGCATTAAAACATGCTTTGGAACAATATTAAATCTATGGCACACTTGTCATGTACTCTGACTTATGGGTTAAGTGAGAAAAATAAGCTAAAAATTACACAGACAATATGATCTTAAATTTGTAGAACTTTTATAACATATAAGCAATAGACAACTTTTAGGCAGTTAAACACATAGACCCAGAGAAATAGATAATTAACTGCTAATAATAGATTTTGCTGAGTGCTGGAATGACAATTTTTTCTTCATACCTTTTTGGAGTTTAAAAATATTGACAGCTAAGTCTCATTTTGTTTTATAAACAAAAAAATTAAAGGTTATATCAAAAAAATTAAAAATCCCCAAATTCTAAATTATCTGCTTCCTCCAAGTTCCTACAGATCCGTAAGGAATGAGAGCCAGACAGAGGGTGTGATTATGGGACCAGGATTAACAGTATCTCCTTTCAAAGCCCTTGACTAACACTGTATGACTCAATGGTGCTTCACTCCACACACTCACCTTAGCTCAGCACTAGAGAACTGGGACATTGACTTTCACTGTTCAGGGTTACCTTATATGGACTTAATTACTGGCTGGCCATGTTGTTCATATGTTCTATTTCTCAACTGAAAAGTCCAGTTTCCACTCCTTTAGCCTCCTCTCACAGTGCCTCATTCAGCACTGGATATAGCTTTTACAAAAAAAGGACATTAGAAAGTTCAACAGGATATTTTCCCTTGAATAGAAAGTGTATAGTTTTCCTCCCCAGCAGGCATTCATTTAATTGGAAAGGTGAAATTAATAGTTGAAGACTAAAACTACTCCTAGGAGAAAAGAGATATTTTGAGTAATTGAGAAAAGTCTTGAGACAAAGCTAGTGAGAGGATTTTTTAGCCATCCAAAGTCATCAGAGCTTAAGTTTTTATTTCTTTTAAAGAGGCCAGCATCAGTAAGGTATATTTGTAATGGAAGACAATCACAACTATAGTAACTTCAGAACTTCACAGAGAGATGGAATGGTAACTAGGAATGGAAATATTTCAAACAATGGTGATACAGTTTGATAGAACTTTGTAATATAGCAGAAAATTTTAACTTTACAAGTTAAATTAAACATCAATCAATCACAGGTAGAAAGACTGAAAATTTTGTCAATATTATACCAGTTCTTACATATGAACATGACAAGTGCAGACCAGATTAGAATGAAAACAAGCACATGATGATGAGGCAGGTGGTCTAGTGATTTAAGGGCACAGACACTGATGTTTGATAGCAAGCATCAAAACCTCACCTCTACCATCACCAGCTCCCTCTCCACAGTAACTTAAACTTTCCATACCTCATACCTGCTGTAAAATGAGGATAATAACAATAGTTACCGCATATAGCTCTTCAGAGAATAAAAGTATACCACATAGTTGTTTAATAAGTACTAGTTGATTTGGATTGTGAGATGAAGAACAACTATTACAGAACTCTATTTTATTTGGCTTACAAACATAAAAATCTGAATTTCTATTTAAAATGTAAGTGTCATTTTGAATTAGAGTAATGAATGGTGGGCCCTAGTTGAGGCTCTGCGCTCTGGGGTGAACTGTGGGCACACCATTTTCTTTTCTAAGCCCCAGTGCTGTCATGAGGAGACATACTGGATAAGCTTTACATTCTCTTGCTGCTTTAAAATTCCTATGATCTACATAGCTGGGAGAAAAAGTGTTCTAATACTGCTGCTTACAAAATATTTTCACAGTAGGAACTGAAATAGTGAAGCATTTCAACATATTTATGTAACAGGTAAATTAAACAAAAGAGCTAGTACAACTTCCCGGTGGGAGAGCCATAAAAGTAAAAACCGATCAAAACAAAGAGTTTTCAGAATGTATGCACTACTAAAGTTTCAGTGAACAGAAGAAAAGCCCTGAAAACACAAGCCTGATGTTGAAAATGGCACAGGGAATAAGAAAGAATAAGGCAAAATTCTTTTTTTTGCTTCTTTTTCTTCCTTTATAGTATCATACAGAGATGGAAGGAATATTAATAATAGATAAAATGAATTACACTGACAGAAGTCTTTTCATCTCATAATCTAACTAGTATTTATTAATTAATGATTAACTCAGTTATCTTATTAACTATGCATATATAAAATACAGTAAGATATATAAGGTATGTCATATATAATAAGGTATGTAAAAATATATGGTATTTTTATCTACCACAGAATAAGATAAACATAGACACAACTAAAAAAGATGAAAGGTAGAATGTATTCAAATACAAAAATAAATGGTTTGTTGGGAAAACTGGACAGCTTATATGTATGAAAATGAAACTGGATTACTGTCTAACCCCATACACAAAAGTAAACTCGAAATGGATCAAAGACCTGAATGTAAATCATGAAACCATAAAACTCTTAGAAGAAAACATAAGCAAAAATCTGTCGAATATAAGCATGTGTAATTTTTTCCCTGGACACACCTCCTCAGGCAAGGGAGACAAAATAAAAAATGAACAAATGGGACTACATCAAACTAAAAAGCTTCTGTACAGCAAAGGACACCATCAGCAGAACAAAAAGGCATCCTACAGTATGGGAGAATATATTTGTAAATGATTTATCTGATAAGGGGTTAACATCCAAAATACATAAAGAACTCATATGCCTCAATATCCAAAAAACAAATAATCTGATCAAAAAATGGGTGGAGGGCCTGAACAGACACTTCTCCAAAGAAGAAATACAAACAGCCAACAAGCACATGAAAAGATGGTCCACATAGCTAATATTCAGGGAAATGCAAATAAAACCACTATGAGATATCACCTTGTCCCAGTTAGAATGGCCATTATCCAAAACACGAGAAATAGCAAATGCTGACAAGGATGGAGAGAAATGGGAACCCTCTTACAAAGTTGCGGTGGAAATACAAATTTATGCAACTGCTGTGGAAAACAGTATGGAGGTTCCTCAAAAAACTAAAAATGGAAATACCATTTGATCCAGTAATTCCACTCCTAGGAATTTACCTGAGGAAAACAAGATCCCTGAATCGAAAGGATATATGCACCCCTATGTTTACTGCCACATCATTTACGATAACCAAGATATGGAAGCAACCTAAGGGTCCCTCAACAGATGAATGAAGAAGATGTGGTATATACACACAAAGAAATACTATTCAGCCATAAAATAAAAGAAATCCTGCCATTTGCAACAACATGGATAGAGCTAGAAGGTATCATGCTTAGTGAAATAAGCCAGGTGAAGAAAGACAAATACCATGTAATTTCACTTATTTGTTGACTATAAAAACATAGCAAAATAGAAGGAACAAAACAGCAGTAAACTCATAGACACTGAGAAGTGACTAGTGGTTTCCAAGGGGTAAGGAGAGGGCGTGGAGATAAAGGGGCACAAAAATTCTCAACCATAATACAAGTTGGTCACAAGGATGGTACTACACCATGGAGAATATAGTCAATGATTCTATAACATCTATGTTGATAGATAGTAACCATACTAAAGGGGGCAAGGATTTAATAATATGGGTAACTGTCAAAACACTGTGTTGTACATATGAAACCTAAGATTGTATATCAATGAAACTTCAATAAAAATAAAAATAAAAATAAATGGCTTATCTCCAGGACAGTAAATCCAAGTGACTGTCAGGTCCAAGAAGACCCAGTAAATGAGTAAGATAGGCAAAGCAGCTCCTGAGCCAAAATGAAGCATGAATTTTCAGAAAAGCTGAACATAAAATGCCCATGGATGGTTGCCATATGGGAATGGAGGCCCAGGGTTCCCAGATCACCTGATTTTCTAAACAGAAAGAAGAATCTGGATATTTATGTAAAATCTTTTTTTTTTTTTTTAGTATTAGAAACTAATTCAAACATTTTAGAACATAGCGTAAACCAAGTAAACATATCTCTGAGGTATATGCAGCCTGAGAGCAGCTGGTTTACAATCTTTGGTTTATTAAGTGCTGTAGAAAAATATTTATTGACACTTTATGATGCTTCAGGTGTTTAAAATGCTATACCACCTTTTTCTCACAAAAACCTGATTTAACTATCACAACAATTTGTACAATTTTATGGGAAAACTGAGGATCAGGGAAGCTAAATAATCTCCACACAGTCACATATCCAGTAAGCAGAAGATTTAGTTTCAAAACCAAGTTTGTCCAATTCCAATTCCATATCCTTTCAAAAATATGTTTACTCTTTCTATCAAAATAAGATTGCGAAAGAAAAGAACTTTATTTTCAATCTGGGAGGGTAAGTAGGATTTGGACAAACAGGGAGAAATGAAATGGTTTTAGTTAGAGGCAACATGTGAACACTAGGAAGAAGGATTGAGTGTGGTATTTTTATAGAATAACTTGGAAACTGGTCTGGGGACTGTAAACATTTCATATTGGGAAACCCAGGGAAAGTGAATTATACATAATACATAGAAGAATTATTCACCACAAAACAGAACATAAAAGCTAATAATCTTAAAGAAATTGCTTTTCTGTCAATCTTGTGTCAAGCAATGATCAATAACATCCTTTATTATCTTTTAGTATTTTCCTGAGAGAAATAGATTTCTATGGCAATTAAAAGAGGTGAAAATCACGTTGATGCATGTACATGAGCAATATTACCTAATGTACTATTCTCCTAGTTCAGATATCCAAAGCAACCCCAAAAGATTATCTTATATTTCAAACAATAGTATCCTAAGTGAATTATCCATAAAATTACATTTACATTTCTTAATTTCACCTGAAAATCAGTTTCCCTACAAAGTCTCTTACTCTGACATCCCAGAAAACATGATCCATTCCTCAAAAGAGTTAAAAAGCTGCCCTGGTCACTATGAAGAAAGTACTCTACATTCTTAATTTGTTCAGTTTCAAACCCACAAAAAGAAGATTCTGATTTCTTTAAAAATCTATATTATACTATCCCTATTGAACAGCATTCTCTTTGTGGAAAATTAGAAATAATATAAACCAAAGTAAGGAAGTTATTCATCTCAGAGCTCGCCTTAGAGAAACGGTCCAGGGTTTCAAGAAATTCTGATATTTATTTTCTTCAAAAGCTACTGGAAGACTTTTTTAATGCAAAATACCTGAATTTTTAAAATTTTGTCTCAATTTATTATAAAAATAACTTAGAAGCCAAAAAAAAATAAATCTGCAAACTCCCACCCCACCCCTAGTATGTAACCTCTGGATAAAGCCTACAATAGGGAGCAAAACACAAGAAGCTGCCCACTGAGACATAAAGTCTAGCAAAAGAACAGAGATGTTATTAAGCAATTAAAATACTGAAATATTAAAATTCTAAAAGAAATAATCAAATCATGAGAACAAAAGATTGATGAAGTCACCTCCCTAGAAGTAAGAAAGAGGAAAGGCTTCCCAAGGCCACCAGCGAAAGCTAAAGGAAATTAAGGAATCAGCCAGAGCTAGGGCCAGAGGGGCTAGATCTGCAGCAACGTTCAAACAGCAGAAGTGGTGTGCATAAAGATGGGGAGGAAAGACATTGCCAATCTCATGTGAAAACAGAAATGTCACTTGTTGACTTTCTTTACCAAAACCCTCCCCTACCGTTTCCCAACAAAGTGAAGAAAGCACTGTAACATCACTTATGTTTTGAGATATTTTTGTATGCTAACTCAAGCACTATGCGAGTTTCAGGCCATTTGTCATTCATGAAAAGATTAGCCCTAAATTAAGTACATCTTAAACATTAAGTACAGGTGGAAGAAATACATTATAGAACTGTAAAAAATACTGCATCTCAAAGTTAAGCCTGATCTAATTACTTGGTTTGGTGTAGGCTGGCATCTTTTCCCAATTCCTGAAGATTCTGATGGGTGCCTTGTTTGTGTGTGTGCACATGTATATATGTCTGGATTCCAGGGGTTTTAATGATTGATAATCATAGCCCTGGCCTTCTGTAATTCATGTGGTTCCACATGAATTCCTCGAGATACAAGGAAAGTAAAAAGCTGGAAATTAAAGTAACTAGTCATAACAGTAACTAACACGTAGAACATGGCTGACTACTTTCATAAAGCCATTTCACAAACATTACTGAGTGTTCCTTACCACAACCTTGAGAGATGAATATGGCTTAGTGCTCAAAAAATGCATGATTTCCTCTGTTTATTCATCTCGTAGATGGCAAAGCCAAAACCACAAACTTATATCTGCTGACTTAGGGTAGAAAAGATACTCTCTGAGGGATGTGTGTGGTCCCTCAGAGGGATGCTGGAAGAGTGATGAGAAATGCATGGTTAGATGAATAAGCCCTCACCCCTCGATTGTTGAAATCTCTGTCTCCCACCAAAAACGTCATCTCTTCCTGCCAACGAGGTTGTCCCCACTTTAACACCCAGACCCCAGCCCTGCCGAGCTTCCTCCTTCCCCTCACTACCTTAGCCTCAGGTACAGTCTCTTGCACTTTTACAATCCTGATTCAAATGCTCCTTTTACTCCCTCGTTTGAACCCCCAAGTTTCTATCAGAAAAAACACAGATTTTAGAAATCAGAGATCAGTGTTCAAATTCAGAATCTGACATTTACAAGCTCTTTGATTCTAGAGAAAGTATTTAATGTCTCTGAGCGCTAGCTTCCTCATCTGGAAAATGGTGCTGGGAAAAGGGAGTAAGTGAAGAACTCTAAATACGATATCCTAAAAGGTCTATCTGGTAGCTATTTTTTTATATTTGATGTGCTTAATGACATTTTTGTACCTTCGATTCTTTTATCTGACTTTGGGGAACAACATACCTTTGTTTCTTATTTCTATCTCAGGAAGGCAATTCTCCACAAATTATGTCATAGAGCAGTTCTTACAATATAGTGTTAAGGTAATGAACTCAGATCAGAATGTCAAGGTCTTGAGTTCATGTCTTCACCTCTTCCTAGCCATGTAACCTGGACAATATATTGACTAACTCTTGTCTAAAATGGGGACAGCAAAAATGGTACTATCTCATTGGGCTCTGGTGTTACTTAAACTAAGTACAAAATAAATAAAGTAAAAAGCACTTTGAATATGGTAGGAGCTCAATACACTTTTTATTATTTGTTAGTAAAAGTATTATCATTTTCCTCTTTATTCAAACACAGTCCATTCCATTGGTCAAATTATCAGAAGACTGCAATCAATGTCTAGTGGGTAAATGAATTAAAATATCCTTGACCATAAAAAGAAAAATATATTTGTTTCCAGATTATAATCCACTTTATGTTTCTAAACAAATTGAAGGAAGGTTCTTTACCATGAGCTTCTCTTAGTCTGTTAGCTTCATCTTATCCACCTTTTTTTTTTAAGCATGGACATTTGCTCAGATTTCTGTGAGAACTAAGTTAAATGTACAGTTAACATATGACCAAATTCCCACATTTAATTTTGTTTTATTCAAATAAGACAAACATAGCTCAGAGGGGGAACAAGTCATAATTTGACTAAATCTGTGATACTCTTTTAAGATCCACAAAATATACTAACAGCAAAGCTGAGGTGTTCTTGGTTGCAGTGAAGATGCAAGAAGATCTCAAAGGAATTAAGTGGTAAGTAGAACTGCATCTCTGAATCTTCCTGGGTATATATATACCTTTTAAGTTGCGTTCCCTAATGTGCAAAACTAAAAAACAAATGAATCCTATCTGGTGGTTTATTATTGTTATTATTGAAGTATATCTGGTGTTCTTTTTACATTCCACTTCTGTAACTACCAAAGAATATATGGCCCATCATATTGATTTTTCTGTGTATGTTTTTTTGTTCTAAGAGCACAATAAATTCTCATCTATACTAATCATATTGGAAAATCAAGTTTATGCTTTTTTATGTAGGTATATATTTCCAGATGCGTTCTGAAAGCACACATTTATTTTTGTCTATGTAGACCTATATATGATGTTCTAAAATACCAGGAAAATTGTGATGTTGGTCAAATACCCACACACCTAGCAGATGTTTTATGGAACTATCTCTCAATACTAACATTTTGTGTATTTGGTAAGACTGACACAATTCTACACTGGTTGCTTCTTTTCTGTCATGTGTTTGTTTGTACACATATATAACCATAGTACTGTTTAACCAACGTGCTCCATATACCTAATATATCTGTGGTTAACAGCTGGTCTAAGAATTCTCTGAAAACTACAGGCTCATTCCTGCCTCCCAGTACCTTTATTAAAAATCTTCAGATCACTCCTCTTCTTCCAGGAGTATGGCTGGAACTAAGACTGCATAACTTATCTAGAACATGTACCCGCCCATGCGTAGCTGCTATACTGCATACAGAGATAGCTTCCACACAAGTATTTGCATCTAACTACTCATTACTAATTCTTTTTTCTGTTTTGCTTTTTCAATGGGCATTTTGTAGACTTTCAGATGTCATGGAGCAACATAATTACTGAACAAGAAAATTAAAGAAAAACATTTAAAATTCAATGGCAGATGGAAAATACTAGATTTCAACGTCTCCTTAAGAGACTGCACTGCCCACTCATTTTGCCTGATAGATTATGGAGCTACTTTTTAACCTTTCATTTGCTTTTTGTTTCACTCTATTCTCAGTTGTCCTTGGAAAGAGCTCAAAGTTGTTCCACCTTTTCACTCTTCAGTATCATGGCTCAATTCTTGACCTTGAATACTTCCAACTCATTTTCACTTCCTAAATGCGTTTTGTCCAATCAACACTATAAACATTCTCTAGATTAAATTTCTTAAAACATCACTTTCAGCATGTCACAATGTTGCCCATGATCTTTCTCTGATTTTAATAACTTTGGGGAAAAGCCCACACTTAATACTGACAGCTTTCTAGGTCCGGAAAATAGTATTCCATTTTAGTTATCGGTCTAACCTCCTATGGCTTCCCAACTTACTGTTGCTCCCATAATGACTCCCTTCACCCCCCTATGTGCCATTGACTATTCTGCCTCCTTTATTTTTCTTACTTTCCCCCCTCTCTTTTGGCTGTCCAAATCCTATCTTCCAGACCAACTGAAGTGTCATAAAACCTATAAAAATCGCAGCTGCTCCAACCCACAAGTCATATTATTCTCTGAGTTTACACTATACTTACCACAGGACTACATAATTCAATGAAGTATATAGACTGTGTTGCATTGTTTTTCCTTTGGAACTATTGGTTGCCCAAGTATATCTTAAGCTGCTTGAGGTTACGGAATATTCTCTATACTATCTTTCCTTTCCATAACCCATTGTGCTTTTTTGATAGCTAGAGTATAAACACACTACATATCAAGGACACAAAGAGGACTTTATATGATCATCTTTTTTTTTATTCTGCTATCATTAATATACAATTATATGAACATTATGGTTACTAGACTCCCCCCATCATCAAGTCCCCACTACGTGCCCCATTACAGTCACTGTCCATCAGCATAGTAAGATGCTATAGAATCACTACTTCTCTTCTCTGTGCTATACTGCCTTCCCTGTGCCCCCACACACATTATACGTGCTAATCATAATGCCCCTTTTTCCCACTTATCCCTCCCTTGACACCTATCCTCCCCAATCAGTTTCCCCTTGGTAACTTTAGTCCATTCTTGGGTTCTGTGAGTCTGCTGCTGTTTTGTTCCTTCAGTTTTTCTTTGTTCTTATACTCCATCAGATGAGTGAAATCACTGGATACTTGTCTTTCTCTGCCTGGCTTATTTCACTAAACATAATACCCTCTAACTTGATCCATGTTGTTGCAAATGGTAGGATTTGTTTTCTTCTTTTGGCTGAATAATATTCCATTGTGTATATGTACCACATCTTCTTTATCCATTCATCTACTGATGGACACTTTGGTTGTTTGCATTTCTTGGCTATTGTAAATAGTGCTTCAATAAACATAGTGGTGCATATGTCTTTTTCAAACTGGGCTCCTGTATTTTTAGGGTAAATTCCTAGGAGCACAATTCCTGGGTCAAATGATATTTCTATTTTTAGTTTTTTGAGGAACCTCCATCCTGCTTTCCACATGGTTGAACTATTTTACATTCCCACCAGCAGTGTAGGAGGGTTTCCCCTTTCTCCACATCCTTGCCAACATTTGTTGTTGTTTGTCTTTAGGATGTTGGCCATTTATATGACCATCTTTTAAAAATAGTTTACAAAATACAATTATACTAACTATACTATTACCTAAGGACAGATAAATGATTGTCTAAGAGATGTGAATGATACAAATCTATGTGCTGTGAAAAAGGTTAGAGATCAAATTTTATAAACAAAATAAAAGGTTAAATATACTGGATGACAGTACTTAAATAATATTTTGGTGACTCTCTTCAAAGAAAGAAGAGGACAGACAGATTTTCAGAGTATTAAATACAAGTTTCTGTACTATTAAGAAGAAAGCTTTTTTTATTTTCTAAAATAGGAGTTGAAAAACAGGTAGGGGAGAACAAAGCAGACATGTCTGCCAACTGTGAGCGGGGTTATCCATAGTAACACAGAACAATATATCAGAGAACAGATGAGCTGAGAAGGGTGCCCACAAAGGATGTCTCCCTGTGACAGTGTCAGAGTCTGAAGTGGGCAAGGAGGCATCCTCATGGGAGAGTAAACTGGAGTGAGCAGTGAGCTGGAAAAACATCCAATCAAAAGGGAGAAGGAAAAGCCTTGCACAGGAACTCAGAACAAGCAGAGGGAGGTGTCAGAGCTCAAGCAGGGTGAGAAGGATCTTCATAGACATCGAGAAGGGATAATCAAGAGCCCAGATGGAGTGAGGAGAACATTTATAAGGGAGGGATGCCTAACACTTGATGTCATTGTCCGAGCACGGTGAGGAGGTTATCTCCATATGGAGTGACCTAGGATGGGGTATAGGATCCTGAAGGGAGTAGATTGGACATCCACACATGGGAGTCAAAATTAGAACAGGATGAGAAGGGCAACTGTGTTGGAAAGGAATTGGAAGGGAAGAGAGGAGTTTAAATATTAAGGATAGTGAATTTCCTAAGAGAAACTTGGAAGACAGTTTTCTCAGAATGAGAAATGAGAATTACACAAACGCAAAAGGAGAAAATTAGAATGAATCATGTGGTTTTGGACTGGCACTACTAATGAGAACTCAAGGTTTTCACTATATAAAAATAAGTATTGACATGAATGTGTGTGTGTGTGTGTGTGTGTGTGTGTGTGTGTGCTATATTTCCTAGATCTATCTACTCCAAGGCCTGGAGACTGTGATATTTCAAAAGCAGTCAGTATATATAACTCCTGGGTCTTGGTTTCTACCATTCTCCATTAAAAGGAATCAAGCTACTTAGAGAAATGACAGATTCTAGGCCTCAAACAGAAAGTATAAGATAGGATACAGATTCCAATGTGCGAATGTTATATACAAAATACATAAGGAACTCATACAACTTAATGGCAAAAATTAAAATAACCCAATTTAAAATATTGTCAAAGGACCTGAATAGACATTTTTCCAAAGAAGACATAGAAATGGCCAACAGGCATATGAAAAGGTGATCTGCATCACTACTCATCAGGAAACTATAAATCAAAACTACAAGGTATCACCTCTGACCTGTTGTGATGGCTATCATCAAGTCAAAAGATTGAGATTTCTCTGGGTGTCAAAGTTGATTTATGGGTTTTGATGGTGGTATCATGATTTTGTGGGAGAATGTCCTTGCCTGTATGGTTTAAATCCTGAAGTGGGAGTGATAGGAAATTAAATCAGTAACATTTTCACAAATGGTTCAGGTGTAAAAAACAAACCTTTGTATGTGCTTCCAATTTTTTCATAAGTTTAGAATTATTTAAGAAAATTATTAACAATAGATACTCTGAAATCATTAAAGTGCATTAAAATATGTTAAACCTACATGTGCATAATATAAAATAAGCTAGAACAGAGAAGGTTGAGGCCAGTACCAAAAAAGGAGGGTGTGGCATTACCTATGCTGCAGACATACCTGTCACTGTACTATAAAGAGTTGCTACAGCTAATTACTGTTGAATACAACTGATATTAGTGAAAGTTTGGTTATTCCATGTCTACTTAAAAGTCATCTCTGAAGGGCAATTAGTCTACCCTGGGATGAAGTTCAAATATGATCAACTGATTGTGTCCTTGCTAACCATAAGACTCATTAAAATTTTTAAATAAATAAAATACTACCATAAAAATACACATTCATGATCTAACAAGAAACATTAGAAAAGACGAAGTGGTTCAAAAATTTGGGGCAGCAACCAGACCTATCTCTTAACAGAGATCCCACTCCTACTGCATAAAAAGTTTCTCTCCTTCCCTTCAGTATCACGGGCATTACTGATCAAGAGATGTTCTGAAGTGGCTGGTGCAACTGATTGAACACAGTGAAGAAGAATTTTACCAGAAGTTCCAGAATTTTAGATGCATATATCCCAGAACAGCAGAAATATCTCTTTGACAACCAAAAGTCTCCTCTATCTAAACTCTATTATAAATATCACCTATATGAAAATTGAGATCTTATCCCAAAGCTCTCTAAAAGAAAGGATTCCCAGCTTGCTTGGCTTTTATTCACACTACTCCTGCCGCACTTAAAAAACAAGAGAGACTAAGGGATAACAAAGATTGATTTCTTTCCCCAATTCCACCTGTATGTGGTCTACATGACACCATACACTATGCCAATAGACAATATAAATCTGACCATAAACCATTGTAATGGGTCCAATTGAACCTGGGCCCATATAATTCAACTTTTAGCTTGGAAAACTTTTACATTAATATCTCAAGAGGAATCTTGACAAAAAGAGAGTGCCTTGGGCTGCCACTTACTCTGCTTTTAGAGTACAGCTTGAACAGGACATCTTGTAAGCTGAAGTTTTTCAATATAGCATGCAGATTTGCAAGGCCCAAAGGATATAAGTAGAGCCAAAAAAAAGCAATCCTTCAGAGTAATGTAAAAATCAAACAGTAGATTCTGGTAATTTTCTTGAATATTCATGATTTTGTGGGAGACTATAGTCATGATTTTGTCCATTTTTCTGTCTGCAGTCATCATTATTACTGTGTATCTATGCTATCCTTATCACCTGTGATGAATTTTGCAGTAGGAAGCAGACATTTAACGAATATCCTTCACTTGGACTCTTCAGTAACTTAATTTGAAGGCTGTAATTCTATATAAAATAAGGTCAAGAAGCTCTTTTTTTTTTATAGGCAGAGGGAAATAAAACATCTACCTTAAATTTTTTTGTTTTTTTGTTTTTATTCTGGGGAGTAAAATTGGTATATAACATTATGTAAGTTTCAGGTGCACATTATAATTTGACACTGGTATGAACTATAAAGTGATCACTGCTGTAAGTCTAGTTACTGTCCATCACCATATAACCAACCTGCTTCACTTGTTTCACCACCCGTGCTTCCTCCTTCCCCTCCAATAACCTCCCATCTATTTTCCATATCCATGAGTTTTTGTTTTATTTGTTTTTTTAAGATTCCACATATGAGTAAAATTGTACAGTATTTATTTCTCCATCTGACTTATTTCATTTAGCAGAATATCTTCAAGATCCATTCAGACTGTCACAAATGTCAAGATTTTATTCTTCCTATGGTTGAGTAGTTTTCCATTGTACACATACACCATATCTTCTTAAACCATACATCCATCGATGGACATTTAGACTATTTCCATTTCTTGGCAATTGTAAACAGTGCTGCAATGAACACAGGAGTGCATATATCTTTTAGAATTAGTGTTTTTGTATTCTTCAGACAAAAACCTGAACTGGAACAGCTGGATCATATGGTAGTTCTAGTCTTAATTTTTTCAGGACTTTCCATATGTTTTTTCACAGTGGCTCAGTCAATTTACATTCCCACCAAAGGTGTATGAGAGTTCTCTTTTTTCCACATCATCCCCAACACCTGTTATTTCTTCTTTTTGATAATAGCCAATCTAACCAGTGTGAGATGATAGCTCGTTGTGGTTTTGATTTGCATTTCCCTGATGATTACTAATTTTGAACATCTTTTCACATACCTGTTCTACCTTAAACTTCCGATTAAAAAAATAAAGATGTATTATATTTTTATACTCAAGGTTGAATCCTAGGTAAGGCTAGTCTCAATCCTGAGTATAATTAAATTGACATCATATCTGAATTAAATTTTTTAATTCTAGAACAAAATGGTGAAGAACATTATCAATTGCTTTCAATTCATTTAACAATCCCAATCATTTATTTTCTTCATGCTTTCTTGAAATTATTTCACAGATTTGATATTTTGGCAAACATCTTAGTCATCTGACTTAATTTTAAAAATAATGTAACTTGGTCCTTTCAGAATCCCATCTTTCCACATTTTTTTGTGCTAAAATTTTCCCTAAAATTACTTCTTTTCTACCAACTGATATAGTACTAAACATTTACTTACATTGCCTGACTATTAATTTACAATTCTTGTTAGGATCTTAGTCTATTTGGGCTCCTACAATAGAACACCACAGACTGGGTGGCTTATAAACAACTTACTTCTCACGGTTCTGGAGTCTGGAAGTCCAAGATTAGGGTGCCAGCATAGTCAGGTAAGTGCTCTTTCCTGGATCACAGACTTCTTCCTCTATCCTCACATGATGGAAGAGTCTACAGAGCTTTGTGCGGTCTATTTTAAAGAAGAATTTAATCTCATTCCTAAAGGTTGCACCCTCATTAAGCATTCCCCAAAGGCCCACCTCCTAATACCTTCACACTGGGCCTTAGCATTTCAGCATCTGAATTTGGAAGGGGGCACAAACGTTCAGAACATAGCAAGGTCTCAGGTTTCTAGCACTATCTTTTTTTTTCTTCTCTCAGTGTCATCCTGTAACAGGATTATCATAACTAGTATGGAGTTCTCTAATTCCTGTCCTTACTTTATAAGAACTAAAAGCATAGAATGATAATTTTACTGCTACATAGTAGACATCATTAGACCTGGGTTTGAGTCTTCATTTTTCATAACGTATTACTGGATAAATTACATAATATGTTGTCCTTGATTGTTTCTAAGAATTGCTATTCTCATTTTAGAAACTGAGAAAACCTGAAGCTCCAGGAGGTTCAGTAACTTGGCCAAGGTCAGATTAGCTAATAAAAAGAGTTGTGATTCAAAACTATATCTGCCCATACTAAATATTTGTATGTGGGTTTCTTAAACAATTTTCTGTTCTACAACAACATCCTTAATTATTTTGCCTAACAGAAGTTTCTAATACAAGTTATCTCAATTTTTGAAATAATTAGAGTACATCCCATTCTGCTATGCTTCCATGTTTGACATCAGATACCAGGATAAATATGAAGATGAAAAAGATACAACCCTTTCCTTCAACAAATTTACAATAAAGAAAAAAAAACTGGGCTTGATTATACGTGAAAAGAGGATTCCCCTTTTATTCTAACTTATCTCAACATGTGAATCTCCCAATGAAGGTGGAAACCTGTAATATATGAGAAGGCAGTGAATTGTTAGAGAAATTTGGTTTCAGGTCACATGCTATCATCATTGGGCCAGTCACAGAAAAATAGCAGGCAAAGGTTACTGAAATGAGGTTTTTCCTAAATTGGATTTTCAGGTCGAGATTTCTTTTTCATGTTGGAATAATGTACTGAATTGAACCAACTATTGGAATTTTTACCATGTAAATATCTCAGTGTCTATAAGCCCACAATAAGATAAGATTTTCAAAGAATAGGGGGTGAAAGGTAAGGATTAAGAGACAAAAAGCAAAGGAAGACTGGTAGCCTACAATGAGACTCTGCACTTGTCCCTTTAGCCATAGAGATATTGCCAAAAATTTCCCAATCTCAGGTGAGCCTATGGGTATTAACTAGTGTAAATTGCAGGGACTAGCTTGAAAATGACCCACGTGCCAGATTCCTTGTCAAAAAACACATAAAATTCATTTACTCCAGAACGACATGAAGAAAACAACTATGGAGACTAGGTAAAGATTTATTCTCGTAACAAATATAATTGTTGGTCCTTAGGGTTAATATATAATTATGTTAACTATATTTATTCACATATTTGTCTCTTGTGATGAATATAAACTCAGAAATAGCTTATTTTAAAAGAACCTAATGCAGATGGCAAATTTAGTTACTGCAAAGGAGCCTTGGCTTATAAATAAAAATGTCAAGATATAAACTAAAACAAAAATGAAATAAGAGAAAAAAGTAACAAAGATGAAGTTATTTCTCAAACAGGAATAGACAGCATCCTGGAATCTATTTTTCAGCCTTCAGATAATCTATTGGTGAAACAAAAAGTTCAATATGAGGAAATGCCTTTTCACAGATTTAAGGAACACTTGATTAAAGGAAGAAGAAAACCCCTGTGTGTACACATGAAGGAGTCCACCTATTGGACAGAACTGTTAATTGATGTGGGAAAAAATAATCAAACAGGTGTTTTATTTTGTACTTTCAGCAGAAATGTCAGCAACATGAAAATATAACTGGCTTTTTTTTAACAATTAGCATTACAATTCTAATGAGAAGTGGGAACAATTAATATGCCTCATATCTAGGAGGACTTAATACAAATACAACTGACAAGGAAGAAAAGGGAGGAAGGGAATGAATCCCATCTTTTCTTCCTAATTTTCCTGTTTCATTTTGTTCATTTTTTCCTAAGAAGCATTTTAAGGGACAAATTTTCATGTTCATTGTCCATAGAAAGATACTATATTCTCCTAGCCTAAGGGTGCTAGCAGAAAAAAAACAAACACTCATTTAAGAAGCAAAACTTCATTCTAGTCCTCGCCAGTTTGACATCTGTGAGAAAAATAAGAAAAGGTCAGCTTATATCCTTCACTTGCACACTGTTTACTAACCAGGAACAGGAGGTTTCATCTAAGATCATGTATGTAAAGCTACCTACAAAGTAAATATCCCATACAGTCATAAAACAGTGAAGTCTTATTTGGCAATTCATACCAAGCATGCAAGCAGTCTTACTACCTGACTTTTCCCAATCTCCTCACCCAGCAGAGTTAGCTTCTGCATCCCGCAGGCAGTTGGAATAAAAACAAAGGCAGGACCTGACTTAGCCCAGGGATTCCTTTGCCACCGCCTGACATGTCTCACTCCTATGTGGAGCTATTAATCAGGCCAGAACCAGTAGGCTGCCAACCCTTACTGAAAGCATCGATGCCCAAAATGGAAGGCCTGCTTGCTGTGCTGACACCACTGTTAATGACTCAAACATCTGGAAAACAGCATTTGACAGTGACGATCAGAACCTCCCTGATAAACAATAACTCACATGCTGCGTACTGTGCATTAGGAGTACAATGGGAGTAGCAAAGTGGTGTCCCTTAGAAGGAGCCAAGTGCTTTGCTTTTAGGAAAAGACTGGTACCTCAGAGGGGTGCCTTCAGGGAATAGTCACTGCATTCCACCAAGACTTCAATGAATTCCTTTAGAATTATAGGAAATAAGACATATTAAATCCTGGTGTATATCTAGCTTGTTAATGTATATTTAATAATTAAAGGGTTTTTAAATAATAGATTTGTTCAAATCAAAAATAATGCATAATGAGTCATGTAACAGTGATGGGCAGGTTACTATACATCAAGGATGAGAGATTACTATACTTCTTGAATGATTATATTTTTGTCTATATTTCTTCCAATTCCTAATTCTCTCTTCCCCTAATTCCCCACTATACATATCATAAAACAAGCACCTAAAGATATCTTTAAGGTAAATGGGCAGCTACTTACTTGGACTCTCCAGTGTTCCTATAATGATCATGTATTAATTAATTGATTAATTAAACCCAGAGAGGGAGATCCATTTGGTAGGACTAGCTAAACCATCCTTATAAAAAGTTCCCACATTTCATCATCCACTATGCTTATTGCCTAATTCTCTCTGGCTGGGACTTAACATCTTCTCTGTTAGGTCCAGCCTTGGATCTAGACATGTGGTCCTATTAGAGACATGCCACCGGTTCCTGGGGTTTGGGTTCTGCCAAACAGTCCTAGCATTCAATCCTTCCCCATATCCAGGCATGATACTACAGTACTCACTCTACACTTCCTTCTGCTTAAAGGCAGGAACCCTCTCACACACTCTGACTCTCTTGTCTTCACTGACTGAATTCTGTTTCCACTGTTGCTCTGGTGTACCTGAGAAGGCTGCCAGGGGGACTTCTTCTCAGAGAGAGACAATGGATAGGTATGACAAAAAGGACAAATGTACATTCAAGCACATGGCAATAGTAACATGGAGAGTGAAGCCTAATTTCATGTTGAAGAAATGCCTTCTGAGTAGTTCATAATAAAGACAGTCAAGACCCTTCATCTTTGTTATTAAGATTATTTAGGACAGAAACAAAGGGCTCTGAACACAAATAGTGCTCCATAAATATTGTTGGCTTACCTCAACTATGTAAACACACACACACACACACACAAATGAAATTGATAAGAAATACATTGAAATGTTAACAATGGTTGCCTCTGAGGAGTGTAATTTTGACAAGTATTTTCCTGCTTTTTCCTACAATGGTTTTCCGATGTTTCCTCATTAATCTATTCCATGATATTTTTAATATGAAAAGTAAAAAATGAATGATTATTCATTAAAGGCAGCAACATGAATGCTAGGAAATTCACCTAAGCATTGAAACTTCCAACCTGCACAGCTAGTTGAGCCCAGCTCCAGAAACGGTGCAGCTGTAGGCACTGGGACAGCCCGTCTAAGCCCCGACTGTAGAATCCGGCATGAGTCTTGACGCTTTAGGGTGCTCTGGTGTTTGTGAGTAGGAAAGTAGCCTAAGTATAGGACTTCCTTAGCACAAGCCATGTTTTCATTATCATAAGGATTTGGCTTCTGTTCTAGTACAGATTAGCTACTAAAAGCTGAGTCTGGCAACTGGCTGGGAACTGTAATGGATTTGGCTATGAATATACTCCCTTTACCTAACTCAACAGAAAGATGCCGCTCTTAAGCAAATGGAGCCCCTAGAATATTAATGAAGCCTTATTCATTCATTCCCTAAATAATTACTCAGTGCCATGATATTTTAGACTCTGGGCATAGGAAAGAGGACAAATCAAAATTATGCTGCTTTCCATGTAGAGCTTACATTCTACTGGGAGATAAAGGCAATACACCAGATATAAAGAAAAATACAGGGGAACGGTGTTATTTTGAGCAGGGCAGGCAGTGAAGTTTTCTCTGAGAAGCTGACAAAGACTACAAGAAGTAAAAGAGCAAACCATGGGGACATCTGGATGAAGATCACCCTGGGCAGAGGGAACAAGTACACAGACTCTGAGGCAGAGTCCTTCCAGTGCTGAGTAACAGAGCAGCTCAATAGCAAGTAAAGATAAAAACTAGTTAGTCTGGAATCAGATAACATAAAGCTTTTGGGTCATAATAGCCTTCATTTAGTGTGAACAAGAAATCATTAGAAGGTTTAATTCCAAAGGTAAGAACATATATACATTTAAGTGGATCTTTCTGGCCATGTGTGAAGTTTAGCTAAATGGAGGCAAGAGCAGGCAGAAGGGGTAGGGGGATAAAGAATCCAGGCCGGACATGATGGCAGCTTCAGTAAAAGTGGAGAAGACAGAAATGGAGAGAAGTGGTCAGATTCAGAATAAATTTCAAAAGTATAGAACCAACAGTTTTATTGATGTGGGATATGAAATGAACAGTGACATCAGAGCTGATGATAAAAGTTTTGACCTTAATGTTACCGTCTGCTTGAAGGGGAACTCCATGGGGGTAACATATTTGGTAGAGAAAAATCAAGAATTCTACTTTGGGTATGTTAAGTTTCAGTAGACAGATATCACTCTGAACTTCTGGGGAAAGATTCAGACCAGAGATAAAACTTGGAGAGCCTTCCATGTAGGATGGTAATTAAAAGATCACCTAAGGAGTGAATATATATCTCAAGGGAAGAGGTCCAGGGTCAGAGTCCTGGGACACTTCAACATTTAAAGTCAGAAAGAAGAGGATGATCCAGCAGAGAGAACTGAAAGGGACCAGCACTGAGACAAAGAGGAGATCAGGACATGCACCCAAAGCCAACTGAACAAAATGTCTAAGAGAATGCACTTTGAATAACACATCTATGTAAAGTTTACTTGCATGTCTCAGATATCAGAATCCTGGCGAAAACACATTAGCTTACATCATATTTAAATTTTTCCCATACCTTTTCAATCTATGAATACTGCATCATCCCATCATGGGTTAGTTTGTTTAAGCCTTCTTGCTTGCTTCTTCCCCGCCCTGTCACTAGGGAATGACACTGGACACTGGATTCAGTGCAAGCTGAGGAGACAGATTCTTCAGGATAACACATCCTGAAAGCTAAGCTTCATCGTGAGCACTGTAAAACCAAATTAAGCTGCAGGCATATTATTCTGATGCAGTGAAGAGAGAATGAGTCTCAAATGTAAGTAGATTTCTTTTGTTCCAGCTGTGACTGGACCTCTTACATATTTGATTATTTCCTTACCCTTTCATGCTATTCAGTTAAATTTATTTTTAGGTATTGTTGGACATCCCTCAGGAGAGGCAAGTACTAAGGATTATAATCATGTATAACCCAAGGTTCCAAAGAACAGCCTACTTAATGCATCAATGTGAAAGGAAAGAACACCTTTTCTTCCAGAAGTCAAGGACTCCATCTTGATAACTCCAAAAGCCTGAGACTTCGTGACTTTGATATTAATTTCAGGGACTACTGATACTACTGTTATAGATTAGAGCATAGATTAAAAAGAAAAGCATTATCACATGTATTATTTATGAGACTTCACTGATATTTTTTATTATGTTAGCAGGACAAGTCTATCAGGAATGTCATGTGAGTTAACATAGGTAGACAGAATAAATAGACATCTTTTATATCACTGTCACGTATCTTCATTTCTATTATCCATGATGCAATTTATGATACATCTTATGAGAAGGGCTTACCAACTTGGCCATGATACAGAAACCGCAGCCCACAGGACATGAGTTACTTGCGTACAAGTTTGTGAACTTGCCATCAATTTACTTGGAAGGCAGAGTTCAGTGCACTTGAAGAGGTGATTTACTCAATGATGCCTGACTTTTTTACCCCAAACTTTGGTCTTCTTCTGATAGAGCCTGGATAGGAGTACTGCCTTTTGGAAAAAGCCCACCCACCATCTCAGAGAGACCTAGGTTTCATCTTACATAGGCTACAGGCTTTCTCCGGAGGACATGTCAGCAAGACACAAGCCCACCTTTTCCCTGATCCATCCCCTCAAAAGCCCACCAAAAAATCTGGCCATAAAAAGCCTCTTAGCCTGTAAGAGATACCTTCTTTGTTCTGCTCACCAGAATAGAGGGGTCCCTCTCAGACCTAGCAATAAACCTGCTTGGACTTTTGATTCCACGTCCCTTCTTTTCCTTTTATTCTTCCCCACATCAATTTCCATTACTAGAAAAATGACTTATTAGGAGGTGAGAAAATCAAAGAAGCCCCATATCTTTGGAAAATACAACTAGAATAGGTCATTGTATCCCCAGACCAATAGCTATTTGGTAAGGGTTTTTGTTATTGTTATGAAAATAATTTTTTATGAACAAATAAGATTGGGAAATTCTCAAATTTATTTTTCTGAATTTTTTTATATTTGTCACTTTTAATACATAATTATAAATACTCATTTTTTACCTAAACTTATATACAAAGTTTTGTATTTTTTTAAAAAGGGCCTCCAAAATTGTGAGCTCCAGGTTGTATCAAACTCTTATCTCCCTGAGGCAAATATTATTCATTAAAATTACACAGCTGGAAAATGATTAAAAGTAGACTTGAAGCTAGGGTTGTTTGGTCTCAAAGAGTTCTTTCCATAGCACCATTACCGCTTTTATCATTTACACCTCAATGTGAATGAATTTCACCTCCTCTTGGGAATAAATAATTTTGGAGGGGAGAGAAAACTGATGAGACATCTAGAGAAGGGAATATTATTAGGCACACAAAGAGAAGGCTAGAGCTACCTAAAAATAAACTATTCAAATTTCACAATTTTGCCTAGGCTTGTACCTTGAGCCTCCTGTTATAGGGCTGGTTAAAAAGAATTATTTAGAGTGTACATGAGTGTGAACTTCTGTCTTTACCCTTGCATTTCTAAAAATTTGACTATGGTTTTACATCGGCATGCCCATGAGACTGCCTGATCAGGAAAAAGAAAAATCCACAGTATGCCCTTTGTTTATGAAATCTCTCTCTCAGAGGTACCAACCTACTTTTATTTTTGGATGCCTTGTATTATTGTGGCGGTTATGCTATTAATGGTAAACACACCCAGTAGCAATTTCATGACTTGCCTACCCAATAAATGCAATAAATAATTAAAGTGAGTAAGCATAATAATAAGTCTACAGAATCATTCTCTAGAACAATTACACCAGTAATGTTAAAAAGATACAACAGGCAGACAGGCAAGCCAATCACACTTCAGATTTGAAACTTTTTATTTTGGAAGACTCAAAAATGTTGTGCGGTTAAAGCTAGTGGGAAAACCTTTCACTGAGGACTCTTTTCCTGGTTCATTTTGGAACATGCAAGCACTAACAACAACAAAAAAAAAAACACTAGGCAAGGCGGAGCCAAGATGACGGCGTGAGTAGAGCAGCGGAAATATCCTCCCAAAGCCACATATATTTATGAAAATATAACAAAGACAACTCTTCCTAGAATAGAAACCAGAGGACACAGGACAATATACAGACCACATCCACACCTGCGAGAACCCAGCACCTTGCGAAGGGGGTAAGATACAAGCCCCAGCCCGGTGGGACCCGAGCGCCCTTCCCCCCAGCTCCCTGTGGGAGGAGAACAGTCAGAGCGGAAGGGAGACGGAGCCCCGGACTGCTGAACATCCAGCCCCAGCCATCCAGACCAGAGCGCAGACACAGTGCATGTGTGGGGTCCTGGATACTAGGTAAACAGGGCAGAAAGAAGGGTGAGCGTGTACCTGAGGCCGGTGCCTGAAGACAAAGAAAAGCGAGAGGCTTTTTTTTTTTTAATTATTTATTTAAATATTTTTGTTTTTGTTTTTGTTTTGGTTTTGGTTTGCAAAACCAAAGCAGCAGGGAGCAGGGAGGCCCCTCACGGAGATAAAGAGCCTCCCACCGCTCCGCCTCCAATGCGACTCCACCACTTTGGAGCAGCAGCCTGAGCCAGGCCACGCCCACAGCAACATTGGAGATAAACTTCATAGCAGCCGGGCAGGAATCAGAAGCCCTGTCTGCGCGCAGCTGCCCAGCACAAGCCGCCAGAGGTCGCTGTTCTCCCAGGAGAGGAAGGCCACAAACCAACAAGAGGGGAAGTTCTTCCAGCCATCACTCGTCCCAGCTCTGCAAACTATTTCTATCACCATGAAAAGGCAAAATTACAGGCAAACCAAGATCACAGAGACAACACTAGAGAAGGAGACAGACCTAACCAGTCTTCCTGAAAAAGAATTCAAAATAAAAATCATAAACATACTGATGGAGATGCAGAGAAATATGCAAGAGTTAAGGGATGAAGTCCGGAGGGAGATCACAGATGCCAGGAAGGAGATCACAGAAGTGAAACAAACTGTGGAAGGATTTATAAGCAGAATGGATAAGATGCAAGAGTCCACTGATGGAACAGAAACCAGACAACAGGAATGCATAGAAGCTGACATAGAGAGAGATAAAAGGATCTCCAGGAATGAAACAATATTAAGAGAACTGTGTGACCAATCCAAAAGGAACAATATCCATATTATAGGGGTACCAGAAGAACAAGAGAGAGAAAAAGGGATAGAAAGTGTCTTTGAAGAAATAATTGCTGAAAACTTCCCCAAACTGGGGGAGGAAATAATCGAACAGACCACGGAAATACACAGAAGTCCCAACAGAAAGGACCCAAGCAGGACATCACCAAGAAACATAATAATTAAAATGGCAAAGATCAAGGACAAGGAAAGAGTTTTAAAAGCAGCTAGAGAGAAAAAGGTCACCTATAAAGGAAAACCCATCAGGCTATCATCAGACTTCTCGAAAGAAACCTTACAGGCCAGAAGAGAATGGCATGATATATTTAATGCAATGAAACAGAAGGGCCTTGAACCAAGGATACTGTATCTAGCATGATTATCATTTAAATATGATGGAGGGATTAAACAATTCCCAGACAAGCAAAAGCTGAGGGAATTTGCCTCCCAGAAACCAACTCTACAGGGCATCTTACACGGATTGCTCTAGATGGGAGCACTCCTAAAAACAGTACAGAACAAAACACATAACATATGAAGAATCGAGGAGGAGGAATAAGAAGGGAGAGAAGAAAAGAATCTCCAGACAGTGTATATAACAGCTCAATAAGCGAGCTAAATTAGGCAGTAAGATACTACAGAGGCTAACATTGAACCTTTGGTAACCACAAATTTAAAGCCTGCAATGGCAATAAGTACATATCTTTCAATAGTCAACCTAAATGTAAATGGATTTAATGCACCAATCAAAAGACACAGAGTAATAGAATGGATAAAAAAGCAAGACCCATCTATATGCTGCTTACAAGAAACTCACCTCAAACCCAAAGACATGCACAGACTAAACGTCAAGGGATGGAAAAACATATTTCAGGCAAACGACAGAGAGAAGAAAGCAGGGGTTGCAGTACTAATATCAGACAAAATAGACTTCAAAACAAATAAAGTAACAAGAGATAAAGAAGAACACTACATAATGATAAAGGGCTCAGTCCAACAAGAGGATATAACCATTCTAAATATAAATGCACCAAACACAGGAGCACCAGCATATGTGAAACAAATACTAACAGAACTAAAGGGGGAAATAGACTACAATGCATTCATGTAAGGAGACTTCAACACACCACTCACCTCAAAGGATAGATCCACCAGGCAGAAAATAAGTAAGGACAGGGAGGCACTGAACAACACAGTAGAGCAGATGGACCTAACAGAAATCTATAGAACTCTACATCCAAAAGCAACAGGATATACATTCTTCTAAAGTGCACATGGAACATTCTTCAGAATAGACCACATACTAGCCCACCAAAAAAAGCCTCAGTAAATTCCAAAATATTGAAATTCTACCAACTAACTTTTCACATCACAAACGTATAAAACTAGAAATAAATTCTACAAAGAAAACAAAAAGGCTCACAAACACATGGAGGCTTAACAACATGCTCCTAAATAATCAATGAATCAATGAACAAATTAAAATAGAGATCAAGGAATATATGGAAACAAATGACAACAACAACACAAAGCCCCAACTTCTGTGGGACGCAGCGAAAGCAGTCTTAAGAGGAAAGTATACAGCGATCCAGGCACACTTGAAGAAGGAAGAACAATCCCAAATGAATAGTCTAATATCACAATTATCGAAAATGGAAAAAGAAGAACAAATGAGGCCTAAAGTCAGCAGAAGGAGGGACATAATAAAGATCAGAGAAGAAATAAACAAAATTGAGAAGAATAAAACAATAGCAAAAATCAATGAAACCAAGAGCTGGTTCTTTGAGAAAATAAACAAAATAGATAAGCCTCTAGCCAAACTTATTGAGAGAAAAAGAGAATCAACACAAATCAACAGAATCAGAAATGAGAACGGAAAAATCATGACAGACTCCACAAAAATACAAAGAATTATTAAAAACTACTATGAAAACCTATATGCCAACAAGCTGGAAAACCTAGAAGAAATGGACAACTTCCTAGAAAAATATAACCTTCCAAGACTGACCAAGGAAGAAACACAAAAGTTAAACAAACCAATTACAAGCAAAGAAATTGAAACAGTAATCAAAAAACTACCCAAGAACAAAACCCCCGGGCCAGACAGATTTACCTCGGAATTTTATCAGACACACAGAGAAGACATAATACACATTCTCCTTAAAGTTTTCCAAAAAATAGAAGAGGAGGGAATACTCCCAAACTCATTCTATGAAGCCAACATCACCCTAATACCAAAACCAGGCAAAGACCCCACCAAAAAAGAAAATTACAGACCAATATCCCTGATGAATGTAGATGCAAAAATACTCAATAAAATATTAGCAAACCGAATTCAAAAATCTATCAAAAGGATCATACACCATGACCAAGTGGAATTCATCCCAGGGATGCAAGGATGGTACAACATTCAAAAATCCATCAATATCATCCACCACATCAACAAAAAGAAGAACAAAAACCACATGATCATCCCCATAGACGCTGAAAAAGCATTTGACAAAATTCAACATCCATTCATGATAAAAACTCTCAGCAAAATGTGTATAGAGGGCAAGTACCTCAACATAATAAAGGCCATATATGATAAACCCACAGCCAAAATCATACTGAACAGCGAGAAGCTGAAAGCTTTTCCTCTGAGATCAGGAACAAGACAGGGATGCCCACTCTCCCCACTGTTATTTAACATAGTACTGGAGGTCCTAGCCATGGCAATTAGACAAAACAAAGAAATACATGGAATCCAGATTGGTAAAGAAGAAGTTAAACTGTCACTATTTGCAGATGACATGATATTGTACATAAAAAACCCTAATGACTCCACTCCAAAACTACTAGAACTGATATTGGAATACAGCAAAGTTGCAGGATACAACATTAACACACAGAAATCTGTGGCTTTCCTATACACTAACAATGAACCAATAGAAAGAGAAATCACGAAAACAATTCCATTCACAATTGCATCAAAAAGAATAAAATACCTAGGAATAAACCTAACCAAAGAAGTGAAAGACCTATACCCTGAAAACTACAAGTCACTCTTAAGAGAAATTAAAGGGGACACTAACAAATGGAAACTCATCCCATGCTCCTGGCTAGGAAGAATTAATATCGTAAAAATGGCCATCCTGCCTAAAGCAATATACAGATTTGATGCAATCCCTATCAAATTATCAGCAACATTCTTCAACGAACTGGAACAAATAGTTCAAAAATTCATATGGAAACACCAAAGACCCCGAATAGCCAAAGCAATCCTGAGAAAGAAGAATAAAGTAGGGGGGATCTCACTCCCCAACTTCAAGCTCTACTACAAAGCCACAGTAATCAAGACAATTTGGTACTGACACAAGAACAGAGCCACAGACCAGTGGAACAGATTAGAGACTCCAGACATTAACCCAAACATATATGGTCAATTAATATTTGATAAAGGAGCCATGGACATACAATGGGGAAATGACAGTCTCTTCAACAGATGGTGCTGGCAAAACTGGACAGCTATATGTAGGGGAATAAAACTGAACCATTGTCTAACCCCATACACAAAAGTAAATTCGAAATGGATCAAAGACCTGAATGTAAGTCATGAAACCATAAAACTCTTAGAAAAAAACATAGGCAAAAGCTTCTTAGACATAAACATGAGTGATCTCTTCTTGAACATATCTCCCCAGGCAAGGAAAACAACAAAAAAAATGAACAAGTGGGACTATATTAAGCTGAAAAGCTTCTGTACAACAAAAGACACCATCAATAGAACAAAAAGGTACCCTACAGTATGGGAGAATATATTTGTAAATGACAGATTCGATAAAGGCTTGACGTCCAAAATATATAAAGAGCTTGCCCACCTCAACAAACAAAAAACAAATAATCTAATTAAAAAATGGGCACAGGAACTGAACAGACAGTTCTCCAAAAAAGAAATTCAGATGGCCAACAGACACATGAAAAGATGCTCCACATTGCTAATTATCAGAGAAATGCAAATTAAAACCACAATGAGGTATCACCTCACACCAGTAAGGATGGCTACCATCCAAAAGACAAACAACAACAAATATTGGCAAGGTTGTGGAGAAAGGGGAACCCTCCTACACTGCTGGTGGGAATGAAACTTAGTTCAACCATTGTGGAAAGCAGTATGGAGGTTCCTCAAAATGCTCAAAATAGACTTACCATTTGACCCAGGAGTTCCACTCCTGGGAATTTACCCTAAGAATACAGCACTCCCGTTTGAAAAAGACAGATGCACCCCTATGTTTATCGCAGCACTATTTACAATAGCCAAGAATTGGAAGCAACCTAAGTGTCCATCAGTAGATGAATGGATAAAGAAGATGTGGTACATATACACAATGGAATATTACTCAGCCATAAGAAGAAAACAAATCCTACCATTTGCAACAACATGGATCGAGCTAGAGGATATTATGCTCAGTGAAATAAGCCAAGCGGAGAAAGAGAAATACCAAATGATTTCACTCATCTGTGGAGTATAAGAACAAAGGAAAAACTGAAGGAACAAAACAGCAGCAGAATCACAGAACCCAAGAATGGACTAACAGGTACCAAAGGGAAAGGGACTGGGGAGGATGCGTGGGTAGGGAGGGATAATGGGCGGGGAGAAGAAAGGGGGTATTATGATTAGCATGCATAATGGGGGGAGAGAAAGAGGAGGGCTGTACAACACAGAGAAGACAAGTAGTGATTCTACAACATTTTGCTATGCTGATGGACAGTGACTGTAAAGGGGTTTGTGGGGGCGATCTGGTATAGGGGAGAGCCTAGTAAACATAATACTCTTCATGTAATTGTAGATTAATGATAACAAAAAAAAAAAAGAAAGAAAGAAAAGGGGGATTACTCCCTGATAGGATAAAACTAACTGTAAATCAATGATTAATGCATGCTTTAAATATCCTTAATTTTGATCATTTAAAGGGTGTCAGATGATCAGCTATGGAAGTACATTTTTCTGATAATATTCCTTTCTCTTAAAAAAAGAAAAAGCAGTTCCTGTGTGGTGATCTCCAATAAGTTCTTCACAATGATATAAAGGGCATATCAAAATGTGGGCAAAGGGTTTGTTTGTGTTTATACAGAGGATCAAAGCCTAATTTGGCTACCCAGAAAACGAATTAAGATACAATATGAAGAACTTCCAACATCAACATTCTCTGGAATAGTCATTCCAGAAGATGATCATCAAAAAACTTCAACAAAGATCCTGGCGCTGTTGCAGTTGTAGCTGCATTCATCCCACCGGTTCCTGGACTTGCCATTGGAATGAAGAAGGAGATATCTAAGCTGGCCTGTGCATACAGTAAAACAACAAATTTGACTGGATCTATACTGTCGGAACTCAACCAAGAATTAGGAGAAGTGCAAGTTGTAGCACTCTAAAATCTCACGCTGTTAAAAGAACATATGGGATGTGAACAGTCCCCAGGAATGTGTTCTTTTAATTTGTCTGATTTTTCTCAAACTATTGAAATTCAGTTAGACAATATCCATCATATCATTGATAAGTTTTCACAAATGCCTAGGGTGCCTAACTGGTTTTCTTGGTTTCACCGGATATGGCTGGTAATTGTATGTCTGCTTTGGTTATGTAGCTGTATTCCTATTATGTTAATGTGTGTACGCAATTTAATTAGTAGTTTAAAACCTATACATGCTTATGTTACTCTACAAGAAGATATGTCAAAGAAATAATCAATCTTCCCATGTTTTCTTCCCTCTGCTACTCTATAGCTTTTCTTCTTCCTTTCTAATTACAACCCTTAAATAGAATTCGTGCCTCATATCGAATTTACCGAGTATCATAATTCTTCCAAGTAGTAAAGATACCTCAAGACAAATGCTGGGCATAAAAACCATAGGGCATAAATCTGCAAAGAAGTAAAAAGCTAATCTTTTCAAACAATATTGCTTCTCTCTCACTTATCAACTTTACATTTCCCTGTATGGCCCCGGAAGATGACTGGTTAGCCAGAGACGGGTAAGATTCCTCAAGGGAGGAACAACCTAAGACAGGCACAGTCGCAGGGGGGCCATCAGGTGAGAAATTGGGGATCAACAGAGGTGAGGCTTAGAACTTCACCCCCCGTTTTGAGAGAAATCTTCTGCGTCCGTGGATGTTTTGTTGCCCATGTCTAGCTTGGATTAATACTTAGTCTATAGGCACACACCTGATCATCTACACTTGCCCTCTTACAGCACTAAACTATGTTTTCTACCTTTATCTTGCATCTACCTAGCACTTCAGCATTTTATTAAAAATAATAATAATAATAATAATAAGGGAGAAATGTGGGATCCACATATAAATCAAGTATAAAAATCAAATGAATATTCATATTTGACCTGACTGTTTATAGTTCATAATGCATGATCAAAACCGAAAGTTTCTGTGATGACTGCCCTTGCACTGTTCACCATGTAAGAACTTATTCACTATGTAAGAATTTGTTCACCATGTAAGAGCTTGTTCGTTATGCTTCAGAAGATTGGAAACTGTTGAGAATTAGGCTTGGGGTTGATTAATGATTGTGCATTGAGTCCTCTATACAGAATTTTATTGTTGTTAACAACCATTTGATCAATAAATATGAGAGATGCCCTCTAAAAAAAAAGAAAAAAACACTAAAAGCACAAGTTTCCATAACAGAAGTAAATCTCAACACACCTAATACACAGTTTGTGGCAAATGAATATTGTATTTTTTTTGACAATAGCAAGCAACAGGCGCTTCTTGCTTTTATTAATTCAGTTCAGCTGATACAAGCAGACTGAACTGAAGAGAAGGAGAATGCATTTTATCATTTGTAGCCAAATTTCAATTTTCTCTTTCAAGTATAGTTGAATGCCTTTTCTTTGCAACCCAAAGATGGAAGATCTTTATTACTGTTGCAATAATTATTTCTGCCTTTGTGTGAAGAAGGTACGGAAAATAAATAGTCTCTCTTGATGATGTGTCAACTTGTGAACTTACAAAACAAGATATATTCTTGGAGGTAGGAAAATTAAATTAAGGTGAAATGGTAGACCCATTAAGGTGACAATTGAAGGCTTATTTTGTAGGCCATGGCTGGCCTTCCAATTGTCCTTTGTCCTTAGCCTCACCTCAGGGGCACAGACGACAGAAAGCAGAAAGAAACAGGGTCAGGACAGGGGCAACTGTCTGGAAACACAGGTCACAGAGGCTGTGGATCCTGTCATGAACTGTTAGCTCTTTTATAAAATTAAGGTTTCAACTCCCTTTTCCCCTGCCTTCCCCTACCACCACTCTTGTTTCAGGTCTTTAGACAGAAAGGGAGTTATTATGACTCCAAATTTCTTTTCTTTTTTATCTATGTAAAAAGATCAATCCAACACCAGGATTCTTTCTCTGTATAACAGAATGCTAAGTATTTGCCCTCTTTGAGTGTTAGGATAAGTTGTATTTCCATGTCACCTTTACTTTAGCCCCAGTCAATGGACAAATATTTGGGCTTCTGCTAAGAAACAGAGTAGTAATTTGCTTCCAGGAGTACCAGAAGACACTAATTTAGGAGCCAGCCCATTACTGCTCCCTTCTCAAGTATTCTGTTTTCTCAGGCACACCTCAGGACAACCCCCATGGCTGCAGACTCAGCCCTGTTCTCCCATCACTACCCACTCTCCAAACCTCCTCCCTCTCCACTGCTCAAATTAAATAGCTCATACACAAGTATCTGATGGATCTTTCTGCAATAATGGGCAACAGTGATTTACTGTCAAAATTTATGTGGATATGAGTTCAGGCCTCCCCTTTCACACGCCACCTCACCCTGGGTAATACTTTAAACCATAAGATTAATGGGGATTTCTCATCTCATTTTCTTTTACCTCACATCAAAATTTGATATAGCAAACCACATGTAGTATAAGTCTGACAGTTGGGTTTCCTTTTTCGTAATGCAAGTGCTTGACTTAAACTTTGATTGCCCGGTATCTTAAGTAAACAGTGCCAGCCACAGAACTAGACAAAGAGCAAGGCCAGGCTCCTTTGTTTTCAAGATCTTGGCTGATTTCTATAACCGTTCCTATGGGCTGCTTGTTTTTCCTCTCCCCTTGCTTTAATTCCCAGCCTTACATTTTAAATGCACCAGGAAAGAGTACGCTCATGAAACCTCAGGCCCCCACCTTCAACCCCAATGAAAGTAGAACCCCATGCCCACTGTCTCTCTCCCTGCATCTTCCCTGTGCAGCCCTACAGGCATCATATAATTTCCAAGGCCTACATTTTTTTTTTTCCAAATTTCCTGACGGTTATTGCAGATGACATATTGCAATCATAGTAACAACTAAAAGGGTTGGGCCATCCAAGACATTGGTTATCAACAGACTGAGACCAGCATACAACATACACATTAACTTTACATCACTATTTCTTCAGCTTCCCTGATTATACCAGCTTTGTTCTCTGACCTTCACCTCTGTGTTTCTCCTCTTAACCCTCTATGAACTATTCCTCTAAAAATCTACCCTTTGCCCTTATAACTCAGAAGGCTTCTCGCATGACTGCTATCACCTTTAGGTTAGTGAATTCTAAACCTTTATTTCTTACCTAGTATTCCAGTACATATGTTCAATGTCTATATAGGGATTCTTCTCCTGGATATAGTCATTGGCCAACACCCAAATATCCATGCAGATTAATTTGTCACTTTCTCTTCCAAATTTATATTCTTTTCTCCAAATCCTGATGTTACCTCTGAATTACCTCTTTCTTTCCATTCATAAATTAAGTCTAGAAGAACTGTTGATTCTTGTTTTGAATCTCCATTCCAAAAGCCAAAATTAAGTTATATGTTCTCATAATTCATTATTTAGATTATTCCAGTATTCTTCTAATTGGTCTCTGGACTCAAGTCTCTCTGCATTCAATTAGCCAATGACCAATTTTCCTAAAATTATTTGTTTTTCATTCTTTCACTTTCCTGCTTAAAACTGTATTGGTACAATATTGTCCATAGCATCTATCTTAAATGCTTTGGTCTAAGCTGATAGGTTTATTGCTGACAGCATATCTCCTTCTGTTCCCTAATCATTGTAGTAATCAAGAAATCAGTGTCTGTAAAATTACTATGCTGTAAAATCATGAGGGAAGGGGATGGTCATCACTTCTTGTTTATCACTGTATTTCACTAGGAAAAAACAGTTAACGTATGTTCCAGAAATGGCTTTAGTTCCTACTAGTTTTCATACTTGATATGTTGTCTTCATTCTTTACATCCTATAAAAAGCAAGGCCCATGTAGCTTATCCTCCACTATGGATTGTCACTAGTCCTGGCAGTGACTATGGAAGATCACTGGTATTGATCGTCTCCTTTTTCAACTAGTATAGCTTTACAATATCTTTTATTATGTTTCATCTGAAGTAGCTTTGTCTTTCCAGCTAGATATTATGGTAGCCTATCTGAAAAACTGTCAAGAGTTCTAGGCAGGTAATAAAAATAATCCAAATCCTTATAACTAGAAACCTAAGAGCTAAGAAAGGAAGTCAGTAAGAGATTATGACCCAACTATTGGGTTAAGCTACCTTAGTAGAGAATAAAGTCTCAATGCCTTAATAGGCATACAATCCATTTTACAATGCTCTGGAGTGACTGTAAACCTAAATGCACTTCAAAGAGACACATAAATGTGTATGAGTGCTGTGTGTGTGTGTGGGTATGAAAGATATGTGTATGTATATGTATGTGTGCGGGGGTAGTCTTTTGTCAACGAAGGAAAGTGAGTTGTAAGCTAAATAGTGGCCTTCCATGAGAAAAATGTAGACTCTTCTGTATAGATTTCAAGGCTCATGACAGACACCATGCAATCTATATTTCAGCCACAAATTCATTTCACACATGAAGTAAATGAATTTAAAAATAGTTTCATTTTAATGATTCTGCAACATGGATATAAGTATTTTTAAGACTGTAAAATAATTAACATAACTCTTAAAATAGCCATCATTGTGGAGTATTTCCATGCACTCGGTATAACATTAACATCTTCATCCAGAGGAAATGACAAAAAAACATGCAATGGATATGCAGAGAAATAAAACATTCCTGGATTTCTCACTGTTCATACAAAAAATCCAAGCCTCCTGCAACATGGAAACAAATTCACTATAAAGTTAGAGAATCTTTTCTTTCATTTCTCCTACATTTTCATATACAACAGGATTAAATCTGTAGTCATTTGTTTCCCTAGGGCTAGTGCTAACTGCTCTGATCCTAAAGAATAATAAAATGTATCTTTCCCAAAGCCAAAAGGTTACAACCAGAGATAGGTACCTTAGGTACTAAGGTCAAAGTACTCAGGAGACTATTCCTAGGTATTTATATTTCAAGGAGTGAGACC
Organism: Manis pentadactyla; assembly: GCF_030020395.1. Lineage (NCBI taxonomy): Eukaryota > Metazoa > Chordata > Mammalia > Pholidota > Manidae > Manis > Manis pentadactyla. The sequence continues at coordinate 39,267,564 of NC_080023.1, forward strand.
CAAGACTTGAGATATCTATAAATCAGACTTATGGGGAAATTTTATTTATATACAGAAATGTTATAGTGAGGAATGCCCATCACATTTCCATACAGACTCTTACAGAAACAGAGGAGAACAGCTGCCTCCTTACCCCAAAATAAGCAGAGAAAAATTGTTTTTTCATGTTCCTCGCCTATGGACAGTTTGGCACTTGAGTAAAATAACTGACTTGGCTCTCATTGTATCACCACAAACAGAAGGACAGGGTATGGTTGTGCTTTCATTAAGAAAAATATGTTCCTATACAAAGTACCTCATGTGCACATTCAGAGTAAAATGAATAAAGATGACGATTAAAAATGCAAAACCCAACATGATGTGAACTTCACAGTCTCGGCAGTTCTGAAAACTCAGGTACACAATACATAACTTACTTTATTTCAACATCTCATTATAATTTCTGCATCTGACATCTTAGCCTATACAAAACTTCAATATTAGCTTTTAAATTGAGACTTTCCTGTGATTTCTCACTCTGGTTCCAGAAAAGTATATGCAACATTGATGTATTGAAGGTGGTGTGCATATGATCCTTGTTCATTTTTCTACAGATATATTTTGGTGTTAAAAATTGTCATATATTCCCTCCACACAGATATTTTACATCCCATGTGGTTCTCCAACTATTTCCTTTATTATTAAAGTATCATTGATATACAATCTTACAATTATTTCAAATACACAAAACAGTGGTTCAACATTCACCCATATTATCAAGTCATCACCCCCTTCATTATAGTCACTATCAGTGTAGTAAGATATTATAGACTCATTAATTGTATTCTCCATGCTCTACTACAGACCCTGTCACCAACCTATATTGTGATTGTAAATTATAGTGTCCCTTAATCCCCTTCTCCCTCCCCAACCTCCCCAACCCCTCCCCTTTGGTAACCATTAGTCCCTTCTCATTGTCTATCAGTCTACTGCTATTTTGTTCCTCTGTTTTGCTTTATTTCTATATCCCACAAATGAGTGAAATAATTTGGTACTTGTCTTTCTCCACCTGGCTTATTTCACTGAGCATAATACCCTCTAGCTCCATCCATGTTGTTGCAAATGGTAGGAATTTTTTCTTATGGCTGAATAATATTCCATTGTATATATGTACCACTTCTTCATCCATTCATCTACTGATAGACACTTAGGTTGCTTCCATATCTTAGCTGTTGTAAATAGTGCTGTGATAAACATAGGGGTGCATGTCTTTTCGAATCAGGGATCTTGTTTTGTTCGGGTAAATTCCTAGGAGTGGAATTACTGGGTCAAATGATATTTCTATTTTTAGTTTTTTGATAAACCTCTGTATTACTTTCCACAATCATTTAACCAATTAACCCTGCCACCAATAGTGTAGGAGCATTCCCATTTCTCCACATCCTCACCAGAATTTGTTGTTCCTTGTCTTTTGGATAATGGCCATCCTAATTGGTATGAGGTAATATCTCATTGTATTTTAATTTGCATTTCCCTGATAATTAGCAATGTGGAGCATCTTTTCATGTGCCTGATGGCCACCAATATTTCTTCTTTGAAGAAGTATCTGTTCAGGTCCTCTGCCCATTTTTTGATCAGGTTATTTGTTTTTTGAGTGTTGAGGCATATGAGTTCTTTATATATTTTGAATGTTAACCCCTTATCAGAATATATTTATAAATATATTTTCTCTTACTGTAGGATGCCTTTTTGTTCTGCTGATAGTGTCCTTTGCTGTACAGAAGCTTTTTAGTTTGATGTAGTTCCATTTGTTCATTTTTGCTTTTGTTTCCCTTGCCCAAGGAGATATGTTCATAAAAAAGCTGTTCATGTTTATATTCAAGAGATTTTTGCCTATGTTCTCTTCCAAGAGTTGTATGGTTTTCTGACTTAAATTCTGGTCTTTGACCCATTTTGAGTTTACTTTTATGTATGGAGTTAGACAATAATCCAGTTTCATTCTTTTACATGTATTTGTTCAGTTTTCCTGACACCAGTTGTTGAAAATGCTGTTCTTTTATCCATTGTATATTCATGGCTCCTCTATCATATATTAATTGACCATATATGTGTGGTTTTATTATCTGAGCTCTCCACTCTGTTCCATTGATCTATGGGTCTGTTCTTGTGCCAGTACCAAATTGTTTTATTACTGCCCTCCATGTAGATATTAAACATAGATTGTTATTGTAGCATGGATTAAAAATGGTGATGTCCTGGCTGATTTGAGTCCTACCTCAGTTATGAGGCATAATCAAGCATCTGAAATTTCAGTTGAATCAGCTAGATGTCCTTATTATAGGCTTCCCATCTTGATGGAGTTGGAGATAGAAAAGGTCAATATTGGCACTCCTACTCAAGTTGTGAACAGTTAAAAGATACAGAGGAGTTGGTTTATTGAGAGATGAAAATATTACCTCTGTGTCTAATTAAAGCAGACAGTGAAAAGTACAGTTTATCTATTAATGTGTTTTCTACTACTGAAGCCAAATTAGGCAGACTTTCCCATTTAGGCTCAGCCAAACAGTATGGGGATAGTCTTCCAATCCCTATAAAATGGGAGAATAGAGCAGCTTAATGACAGATTTCCCAAGAACACAGAAATAAAGAGCTCCCTGGTTTCTTCTTCTCAATTCAGCAATCAAATAACTTCCTGAACTAGTAAGACAGAAATTAGATTGAGAGGCCAGACATGATATGACAATGGATCTTATATGTAAAAGGTAATATCAGAAGTTGGGAGGAAGTGTTCTACAACTCCTCCCACACACCAATATTCTCAAGCATTCTATTCTCTTAAACCACTGGGTTTAATCTTTAAGCTTCAGCTCAACAAGGGAATGGCTGCCCCCCCAAAAAAGGAATCAGCAACAGGCTTTCCCCTAAGAAAGGAATCAGCAGTCTATCAAGACATGGCCACCCCTACACTTTTATGAATCACCTACCTGACTCATGACTGTGGATCCATTTGGGGCACAATTTTTTTTTTTTTGAGCCCAGAATCCTCCAAAATAGGTCATAAAAACACATTAATCTGTAGTCTTTCTACAGCTAAAGCTGAAATTATATTACCAATTCTATTTCTTATCCCAGATTATGACTAGCATATTATCCAGCATTTCTATCTGATCAAATAGAATTAGATCAAATGACTTAAAATCTAAGAATAAAATTTTAATACTATAGAGATACTTTTTAAAATAACCTCCTTAAATTATTAAATTCCCAAGGAGAAATTACAGTCCAAAGATTAAATAACCTTGAAGTTCAAATACAAAAAACATTAAGGTTCAAAGGAATTAGAGCCTATAGTCAAATTCTCATGATATTGTGATGCTAAAATTAGACTATTTAGGTGAAAGTCCAAAACTCACTCTGAAGAATTTCTTCTGCTTTCTCTCAGTCAGAGACATTCTCAATGACTAGAATGGGTATAATTTCTTCAGAGATTCAGAAATTTTATCATGTCAAAGACAAGTTTTTACGAGATACATTTTAAAGAGCCTAAGGAATAGTCATCTGGAAAAAAGGTGAAGTTGAATCTATATCAAACTCCATGATCATTGATAAACTCAAAGGGAATCAAAGATGTAAACATAAAAAGAAAAGAAAAATGCAACCATGAAAGTATGAAAAATAAAGGAAAGAAAAATTCACTTTATAAACTTTCAGTGAGAAAATTTTGAAATATGACTCAAAACCCATAAAACAAAATACTGAAATATTTTAATACATTAAAAAAGTAAGTATTTTCAAAAGATAAATGACCCAATTGGGAAAAAAATATTTGAAACTCACATCACAAGCAAAAGGTCCATCTCCTTCATACAAAAAGAGAGCAGACAGATATCAAATGAAAATAAAACACTAAAAGGTCCCTAGAAAATGGATAAAGAACATAAATTCAAATGGCCCTTAAACAAATAGAAAGATTTTCAATTTATTCATACCTGATTATTCAGTAATAAATACAAATTAAAACAAGACTGAAAATGTTTTTCACCCATCAGGCTGGCAAAAATCTAAGCATTTCACAATACTTTGTTGATGAGGCTATAGCAAAGCAGAACACACTATAAGCAGAATTCAAAACTATAGAGGACCTACAGAATTTGTCAGTACATAAACAATACTACATATGCATTTACATTTTGATCCAGAAATTCAACTTCTAAAAATATATACTACATATATACCTGTCAAGAGTGACAAGTTTATAAGTTTACTTTTTACCACACTATTTGGAATTATAAAAGAGTGGAAATCACCCAAGTGCCCATCAATAGGAGACTGTTTAAATAAACTTTGATACATTCACTTAATAAAATATTAATATACTATGTAGCTTTAAAAAAAGGAAAAGCAGCTCTCTACATACTGATATGAAATACTTCCAAAATATGCAGCTCAGTAAAAAAAAAAAAAAAGTGCAGAACAGGTATGAAGTTTGCTTTCTTTTGTAGAGAAAAGGAAAAATTAAGAACATATATTCATATTTGCATGTATTTGCATTTTAAAAAATTACACAGAGGGCATACATAGTATAGGACCTACTAAATAGTTTACCAAACTAGTTGAGCCAGGCTGCCTGGGTTTGTCTCTGCCACTTAACACATTAGTTAACCTCTTTGAGCCTATCTATGGAACTCATAGGAATTCTCACCTCATAGGGTGATACACAAAATAAATGAGTTAATGTTTACAAGTATACAGGACAGTATTGGGTACTTAAGTATCATGTAAGTGTTTGTTAAACAACTAAAAGTAAAACCTCCAGGAGATAGAATAGAAGTAAGATTTGTCAGTGTATGGTTTTCTTACGTTACTTTAGGTTTTGAACTTTAGTTTTTGTTTTAGATATATGGCGCAATAGTAAGTGAATATATAAACTGAACAAAACTGGCCCTATACTCATGAAATTTAAATACAACCTATTTCCAGATCCTAGAATAGTCATCCCAAGAAACTGTGTTCTTAGATATCAGAATTGGATAGATCTAAAGGAAGAAGGGGGATATTCTTGGAAATATGCTTGGTTTCAGATTTACCAGGATGTCTGTCAGTTTGTGTGAGTAGTAAAGATTCCAAAAACTTACATCAATACGTTAATTCTATGATTCATTATATTTGGGACCGAAATGCATTTAGCATACTGTTGCCTCTCTCAAAGAGTAACATTTGAGACATTGCTACCTTCCAGGAAAGTTTAAATGGTTGCAATCAGGACCACCAGATTTATCTGAAGTACAACATGTTTTAAAAAAAACCTCTCATTTTTGTTACCTGCTTTAACCTACACTTTCTGGCACTCTGGTACTGCTGGAAGTAGAGACTCTACCTTGTGAAACCAGGCCTGCTATCTCCAGTAAGCAGATTATTTTCAATCCTATATCACAAGTGGCTCTTTCCAAAACCTCTTATTATGGAATCCCTGCCTCTTAGAGAGGGTTTCCCTTTTTCCATTTGTTTCATTTGGAAAATCACTCTCAAAGATTTCTGAACTGAAGCTATAATTGATGCTTCTGAAGCCTAAGACCCTAGAGGCCCACTGAGACCTAGTGTATCTTCCATGTGCTTCTTCAAGCACTGTCTTTCATCACTGAATTGTTCAGAATTTGAATAGCGTTTTTTTCTGCTATATATTTTTTCTGCAGCAATGAAATATGCCTCTAGTTTTTATTTCCTTCTACTCTTCTCCTACACCTTTCATAATATTTTAGTCATTTTTTTTAGCTATTGAATCTACTAAGGAAGTTGTTTCTAACTGCTTACTCTGCTTATTAATTTGGTTTCTTCTACAAAACATATAGGATTATATTGTCATTTGCTGCAAATAAATATGTGCCTTTCCTTTTTATCTTTTCTAGACATTTTTTTTCCTAATATATTTCTCTATGTCTTAAATTCCAGAATCATCTCTACCATCAATGATAAAAATCACTAAATTCTGAGTTTACTCAAAGCAAACTATTGTTTGAACAAATCTTTTCTTGGCCACTTCCCTGGGATGGATAATACCACACAGGAACTTTTCTCCTATCAAACCAACATTAAGCTCATCCAAGCCTGGATGGACCTAACTCTTCTTTCTGCCTATCTTCTTTCAATATGCTTCATCTTGCTGAGCACTGTCTTGAGGCCTAATTCTTGGGCATGTTCTTCAAGGCATAAACTACATGTCTATACAAACCTACAATGACTATATTACCCTAATGACACTTTGTGTATTCCATAGATCTTCCTACTCTTTCCCAATCTTTAAGGTGCTGTTCTAATGTCTTTTATGTCATCCTTTATCATCACCTCTTAATAATGTCCCGACTCTCTTTGAAGAAGTCATTCTATTTGAAATCTTGCCTTTCTCTTTTTTGACTAATTTGGGACCCAGGCCCCTATTTGAATCTAGTAACTACAACACCTCGCCCTTTCCCTATATTCTGTTGTACTGCATTTAGATCCCCTTGAATCTCCATTTCTCTCTTATAGATGTCTACTTGAACTTCAAATTCTTATTTTTGATGTCACTGTCATCAGGTTTGTCAACTAATTTCTCAAGTTTTCTCCTAAAAGAGTGTTATTTTCCTCCAGCCTTTTTCTTTTGTTCCCATTCTTCCATTGTTCTATATTAACCCTGAAGCATAACTTTTAAACTACTCTAACACCTTAAACTTCTAGGCAAAATCAACTATTAGAACCAGAGCATTCCAAGTCCAAGCCTTTTTTACTTGATTTCTTAGCCAGTTTTTGTAATAATTTTATTAAGTTGTTTCTCATCCTCAATTTAATAAGAAGGTATATGCTCTCTTCAGTAAGGGCCTCCATTCTTTTTTTAATTTGATATCCACCAGTCTCCTATGGGTGGAGTAACAGTTCAAATCTCAGCCATCAAAAGTGTGGTCGGACTGTATGGAATTATCAAACTCAGAGCCACTTGAGATCAAGGCCTAGGAACAACTTTTAAACCAATAGACAAATCACATGACTCCTAGATTTGTCCTGCCAACACTGCCTCTCTTGACTCTGAAAAGGAGTCAAAACAATATAAAAAAAGATCAGAATTTGAGCGGACCGTCTATGCTACCAATCTAGCCCCGAGACTAAATATTTTCCACATGTACTGCTGGACACAGTATAAACACTTTGAGACCTGAGAAAGACTCTCTCTAATCAAACCCTTGCTCAGACAGGACTACTTAGAAAAAAATTATTTATGCAGAGTTCCAGGTGGAATAACTATTCGTCTAGGACCCGTGAAATAAAGATGTCTCAGTACTCTTGGTCAGATTTTGCTTGCAGAGCCCTTCAAAGTTTGCCTGCCTTTGCTTTCAGCCCAAAGCATGCTGACTTGCCTCTACAGAAATGGGTGTTTACTTACATGAAAACAGCACTCTCCCGCGGACAAATGCCATAAGCCACAGCAGCCCACCACAGTTGAAACTATGTGGTCAGTGCCTAGTCCAGTACTGTCAAAGTTTAACACCTCCCATTCTAGCCCTGCCAGTAGTTTGCCAGAAGTTTTAAGCCACAAACATTTTACAACACAGACTTCCCCTTTCTCATTTTCTCTTGTTTCCCACTCTGTGTCCTAAATGCTGGGTGGGGTGTGGCGGGTCCGATAGGTACCATCGCTCTTTCCTCCTGAGAGAAATGAAAGAAAAGAAGTAAAGCAGTAGGAAAACCAAAACATTTCCTTATAACTGCCAGAGATGATACTAAACACTGACTTATAAAGGCAGGCTTAGGGACACCGAACCCAGGACACACAGACTTACCCAACGACGTCGCAGGCAGATCCAACGGAAGATGGGGCAGCGGCACAGCCGTAAACTCCGCACCCGCCGAACTCAGCACTGGACGAACTCGCCGAGCGTAGAGCAAAACCGGCGCTTCCTGTGGGCAGCTTCGGCCTTAAGAGGAACGGAAGGGGCGGGAACACGCGGCTTTCCAAGTAGACCAATCAGAAAACTGATTGCCACCGCCACACGCCGATTTAAAGAGACAAGAGTTAGTGTGGTAGTCTTCCATGTGTCTGTCCGTAGTGAAGGAAACAGCATTGGGATTAAGTGTTCCCACTCACCAGCGCAACGCATTGTTTCTCCTGGAGGGATTCCTTTTTCATGTCACAGCTGTCTCTTGGCAAGCTCACTGGCTCTTTCTCTCAGTGACATCTTCATCCCACCTGGTCACAAGGAAACTTTGAGATGCTTGTAACTGCAAAGTGAGCTACAAGTTTCTCGTACCTGACCTCTCCTAGGCCTGCCAGGTTGTTAATTATGTTAACGATATAATGTACTGTCCAATTGAAAGTGGAAGAGGACGGTAAATTAAATAGAATAAGTTTTTGAGATTTTATACAGATAGACTTATAAAGAGGGCAGTTCAAAATTCATTTCGAAAAATGAAGTTATTTCTAAAAATTAAAATAACTATATTCAAGCAAGAACTTTTAAAATGTCTCTGTATTGATAATTTGAACATTAAAAATAACAGAATGACAATTCTTGTATTGTCCTATTGGTGTATTTTAATTAGCATTTCCTTCTTAATAATCTGTAATATAGGATGTTGAGAAAATGGAAGTTCCGTGGTGGATTCTCACCTAACCCTGGTCTGCTTGTCCACTGCCCACATGCAGTGCTCACAGGTGATTGCTTACACACCTGTTGGCAACGAGCTATTATTGAATCTATATAAAGAGCTCCACCCAGCGCTCAGGGCTGCAAGGTGGTGGAGAGGGCTGGAGGCAACCATGGGCTTGCGGCATGCAGACTTGCCCTGAGCAGACGGGAGTCTAGCAGCTGACCTGCCACCATAGAATAAAGCTGGATATAAACCCTTTTACTCACAATGTTGAGTTGTCATTTTTCAGTATCACCTAATCCAGAATGAATTTGCCTAGGGCTGGAACGCCCAGACAAGATACAGGGGCACTAGTTTTCTGATGAATATGATTTAATTACCTTCTTAAATATGATATTACTGCTTTAACTGTTTTTTAAAATCTGCAGTCATCTCAAATATGTATTTTATGGTTGATTTATGGGAAATTTTGACACCTTCAATTTACTCTTCACTGTACAATATTTTAAATAAATTCAGAAAAATACTAAACATCATTTCTAGAAATACATAAATTTTTCAGCCTAAATATTTTCACAAGTACTGTATTTTTTCTCTTATTCAGAGTACCAGTCTCTAGCAAACATTTGTATGACATGAACTTCATAAAAGAAGTTTTCCATTATTCATTATTCTTTTGAAGGTTTTACCAAACTCAGATGCCATGAATTGGAAAACCTTTAAAATTTCATTTTATTTCTCTAAGAATATTAATTTATTCAATTATAATAGGAGCTCCACCAAAAATTCTCCATGTGGATTAGGATATCCAAGCTACAAGTACAGAATTTCAAAATTAAATTTCATACATCATTTAAAATCCAGTTGAATCTGTTAGGTTATTTTCTGATTTTGTAGGGATAAATTTAAATGTTTTTCTGTGTCACAGCTTTTTTTTTTTTCAATAACTGCAATCTGTAAAATCTTCAGAATCTGAATTTTATTAGCACAATGTTTGAATTGTTTGATTAAAATTTTCTAAATGATTTTTAACACACACAACGTTCATAGAAAGTTCAGTAACTCTGTAGACCATTTAAATTTGTTAACTGTTTTTAAAGAATCAAATATTTGTAAAATTCTATTTAGGAGCAACAAAGAGAAAACACGTGCTATTATGTTGGAATCCTTTTTTTTTTTTTTTTTGGTACTCAAGTCTAGTTTTATAGTTTGATTCATATAGTCCTATAGCTTGACCATCTGCATGATTTTATAAGAGGCTTTGCTTCATGCTCCCTGGCAAGTTTTTGTTTTTATTTTCTTTTCAAACTAATGGGTTCCATGTTGTTTGACCTAAATGACACTTCCATTTATTTATATCACATGAACGGCTTATGTATATAGATTGTCTGAATTTATGAAGCTGCACCTCAAAATCTAATTTAAAAAATTTCTCATTTCAAATTGCTGCTTAATTGGCAGTATTTTTTTTGCATATATCTCCAGGCCACTCCAGGTCTGGAATCAATTAGCTAGGTGAAGAGATAGTTAAGGGGAGGGGATGATATAATGTCAGCACAAGGATATTGTTTCTTCACTGTCACAATCCCAAAGCTCAGAGTCCTTTATTTAATTGTGCTGCTATTCTTAGCTAAGGTTTAGCAAGAAGTGGCTCTATCCTGTTAATTCTTTCCCCTGGAACCTGAATGACCTCTGATTTTTACACCCTGCCAAGAGAAACATATCCAGTTCTCTCACAGTGTTATAAATGTAAAGATATGTATCTGTTATGGATTTTATTGAAGAATAAATGATTATTCCTCTATATCCTCTCCTCTGGATTGCTGTTTAACTATTAGGCAATGGTAGTACACACTACATCAAGTGACACAGGTCAAAGAGAAATAATAGCTTGGGTTAGTTTTTCATAGGCTGAAATTCTGTACTGATTGTAAAATTAATTATTCAAAGACCATTTGTTTTGTTTTGCTTTATAAGTATCTCAATGTAGAGAATCTATGGCCAACACATCTAAATTCCACAGAAGCTTTCAACTGCCAAGAAGTTGTGAAATGCTGGCATTCGTTAAACAGGCCACTGAATAATGTTAATGTATGTGACAGATTAAAGTTGGCTACAACACCGACACTCCTCCCATTCAGAGGTAAGTTCTGTGTCCCCTCTCCTTGGATCTGAGAGGATTCTGTGACTACTTTAACCTGTAGAATATGGCACAAATGCCTTATTTGTGCCACTTTCTAAGATGGGCACTAAAAGACATGGTGCTTCCACTTCCTATCTTTGGAATGCTTACTCTGGGGAAAGCTAAGAAAGTCCCGTAAAATGTTTGATTTATGAGACTTCCAAGCCATGAGAAAGCACAAGATGGTCATATCGAAAGATCAATCCCCAAATAGCCACCATGACTGTAGCCCTCTTGGTTCAGACTTCAGGCCTGAGTGGAAAATCATCCCTCTGACTCCACCCTCACTTGCTATTTAACTGCAACTGCGTAAGACGCACCAAGTGAGAACCACTCAGATGAGCCAACAGAACAATGGGGCAAAAATAATCAATTGTTATTTTAAGCCATCAAATTTTGGAGAAGTTTGTAAGGCAGCAGCAGAAAACTGGGATAACATCCAACATTCATTGAGCACTGAACTATGTGCCAAGACTTTTCAGAACCTATTCACATGCATCAACTCCTTTAACCATTAAAACCATTCTTGAGGTAAATATCCTTACTTGACTGACGAGGAAACTGAACAGCAGTGAGTTTTATAACAAACATAAATTCACACACTATTAGGTAATACATGAATCTAGAGCTCCTGAACCACCATTGTGCTAACCTGTCTCTATGTAATAGGTGAGGCACTATATTGTCATCTTAGGTATCTCAGTTTGAAGTCTTCCATTTACAGTGTCATGTGTATGTTTGCCTGCTTAATAATTTATACCAACATCCATTAAGCTCATCAAAAATATTTTCAGCTTCACCATACCAGGTGGTAAGATGTATATAAACTATGGAGACACTGTAAAGAAAGATTAAATTTGAAAGTAAAATCAATACCATTACTACAAAAACATATCTGTGTCATATACATATGACTCAATTATTTACATAGTACCAGATATGCTGCTTCTCTCAAGAGAAATAAAAAGTGGTACTAATTCTTGAATACGAATCACTTGTATATAATCTCCATCCATACCATATTACCAGCATAGATCATGTAGTCTGAAGAGTAACCTTTAAACGTTGAAAGTAAAATAAAATATTAGGTCATGTATAGTCTGTTCTTGAAATGTTTATAGCTAGGAGTAGCTAGGAATTCCTAAAGAGGAAAACATGTTAATACAAGGGATACAACAAATCACTTTCTACATTAAAACAGTTCATTTTGCTTAGTATTTCTGCCTTTCCTAGATTTTTATTTCCACAGCTTCCTTTCTATCTTTAAATTATTATTACATAATAAAATAAAAATAAATTTGTATCTAAGGAAGTTATATTTTGTCAATCAGGCAGCAGGTAGGAGAAATGGCTAATTTAGTTTTGTATTTATATCCACAAAACCAACAACACTCAGTACAAGTAGTTAGATCAGCAACAGAAATTTGATTGTGTCCACAGTAGTATCATAACAAACATCTATATTTCGATGCAAACAATTCAAAAATTAGAACAGCCAGCTTAAGTACACATCACATTATATTAGCTGAAAACGATTCTTCTCCTTCTGTCCTTCCCATTATCTAAACTTATTTACTGTGCCCCAACATTAACTTTTAATTGTGTAAGGTTTGAAAATTGATCTAGACATAGTGGATTTACACTCTGCTTTATAAAGTATTTCATTTCATTCTATTAGAAGCTAACTAAAAACCACGTGGAACTTTCTTTCAAAATATTTCCTTTTGTTTCAATTTTCTCACCTTCTTACCTCCTTGATACGATATTTTTCTTCCTACTCTCACTATAAGAAGGAGTTTGGTACATGCTAGCAATGCATTAATATACTGTCACTAAAATAAGGTTTTAATAGAACAACAATGTTATGTCAATGTTCTACTTCTGAAAGCAGTGGAACCAACTCTATCCTACAATTACTTACCAAAATAATTTGTGTTATCTGAGGAAGTCATGTTTTATAAATCAAAATAGGCTTATTGTCAAAGAACTACAAATTTATCTGAGCACTTGAATGGAAAACCAAAATTCTCAGGTGGCATAAATAGAAGTGAAATTGTCAACCATGATATAAGAGTTGATATGAAGCTGATCCTTTTAATTTTGTATATATATTCTCTTGTCAAATGGTAGATAAGAAAAAGACAGTCAAGAACAGTGAGGTTATATTTATTAACAAAAATATGCAGTCTTACAACTCTGAAATATATACATGTAAATCCCCCTCCAATTGCTATTAAGCATATGTCAGGATTATGATTAATACCTCTAGTTCAGAGGATAAGGATGGCTGCTTTTGGTCATGGTACACAATTTTAAATTAAATTGTATTAAGTAATTTGTTTTGCCTACTTGTTTTAAGTAATTAAATATTTTATCAAAATGCATAAATAAATTAAAAGCTGTTGTTGGCATATTGTCCTCTTTGGCAATCAACTCCATTCAAATTATCCAGTAAACCAAATCTACGAATTGCTAAGCTCAGTGCTAGGATTTTCTGTTTGTCATCAGATGATTGGCCTATCAATTTTAATTTTGTGAACTTAAATTAGAGAACATGGTCTATTCATCCTTTATCCAAATGTAGTCACTTTACAAATAACAAAAATTGTGTTACATAATAATCATAATTTCATGTGAAAGATACTACCATGGACATGTAAGAAACTTGGAAAAACACCATGAATTAATTCTGTTAAGGAGAATCTGAGTTGAGATGGTCTCAATGATAGGGGATATTAGCGCTATGATTTACAGGAGGTCATCAAGTCAAGAGCAGGAGAAAAGCAATCAAGGAAAAGGGATTATCTTGAAAAGTCACCAAGGTACAGTCGTGCAGACTATGTTCAGAGAGTTTCATGTTGTTCAGGGTGGCTAGGTCATAGACTAAGTAGATGGAGACAATGAAAGTGACATTTGAACTGGATTGTGTTGCGCCCTGAATGTCCTGGTAAGGAATCTGTATTTTATCCCCAAGAGATGAATAACAATAGAGACTCTAAGGCAAGTGTGAAATGAACAGAAATATTCTGATATCAACATGTACAATGGGTGGGGCTGGAGAGATGAGACCAAGGGCCAGAAATAAGGCCACCATTGGAGCAGAAATGCAAGGAGTAATTATGTAATAGAGAATGGACTACATATCACTCAACTTTTTCATTGAATGCCAGCATTTTAGATCTGCTTTCGGGGGTTGTATTTGAATAATTCAGTTAGCACAGTCTCTACAGGGCATTTTCAATTCTATGTATAGTTTATTCTTAGAGGAGCCAGAGGTATTATTCTATTCACAATGCAATCTTTTTCAAAATAAAGAGCAATAGCTTTTTCCTTCACATTCACTTTTCTGCTAAAAGAAACATTGTACTTGGGCTTACTTATGAATGAAGTATATTGTTCTCATTTATGGAGGAGTATTATACATCATATGATGCATTGTTGGAAAATTAAGCACTTGAAAATAAACAAAAATAGAATATCTTTATCTTTTCCATTTTCATGCAGGAGAAAAAAATTTTTGTTCCCTTTTCTCCGTGGCACTGGTAGGGACACCAAAATCAATAAGAGAAAGAGTTTGAGCATCATGCTAAATTATGTTTATACTAAGGAGAGAGTAGATAAAATGAAGGAAACTGAAGTCAAGGAAAAAATGTAACTGTATCAGAATGTTGGGGTAACATGCCAATTGAGATATCTCCCTCTATTAAGAGCACACATGTATCAGTCTGTTTAGTTTTCAAATGATAAATGCACATGGAGTAACTTGACAATAATATTATTCCACAAGCAGACATATGGGCTTTATTAAATAAATCATGCCATTGACTAGCATTTATCTTAATGCTAAAGGTACAGATTCATGAATCCATTTACCTAAAACACAGAGATGATGAATGTTACCCTGAAGATTGTTCAAATGAGAAAATAATCCAAAGCAATGTTAAATGGATGACATTATTTTACATTCTCCAGAATAAAATGAGGATAGCATTTAAGAACTCACATGATGGATGTTTACTTGACATTAAGAAAACATCCTAGAATATAATAGCAAGACTTTCATGTAATTTCTTATGAAAGAGATGAATTTTCAGAATGCACAAGGGATGATAATACAGATTAGGTAACATTGAAAGTAAGTGCATAATTATTGAACCACCCCAGGGGTGTATTTTCATAACCAAGCAGCCAGCATTGAGCTTCAGCTTCCAGTCAGTCAGAAAGAAAATTAGCCTTTAAACATTATACTTCAAAACAGAGCTCTGTAGGAATTATACAGATTACATCAAATAAAATTAGTATCAATTAAACAATTGACGTAATCCAGTTTGAGATGACATAATAACTTTACTGTTCACTTATTTTTCCTACCTGTCTGCTTATGCTTGTGTTGAGGTGCTTTTGTTCATTTGATTTTGACTTCCACTTTCTTCTATATTAGCTGTACTTCTTTATTGTCAATATTGAAAATAAAAGGCAGGCACTTCCTAACTAGTATTCAGTTCAATTGGAAACAAGATTTGGTGATCAATGAGACTTTCAGAAAGAAACTACAAAGCATAGCACAAATCACTAAACAATAAAAGAGCTATACACTTTAAATATTAAAATTTTAATAGAAATGTTCTCACACCAAGTAGGGAATTGGCTTACTCAGTCCAGACTGCTGTAACAGAATACCATAGACTGGGTGGCTTAAAGTTCTCACAGTTATGGAGGCTGGAAGTCCAAAATCAGGGTGCCAGCAGGGTTGGGTTCTTCCAGGTTTCAGACTCTTGACTTCTTATTAAATCTTCACATACAATCTCATTCATCAGGGTCCAGACTCACAACCTCATCTAGTCCCAATTGTCTCCCCAAAACACCCATGTCCTAAAACCATCACATGAAGGGTATAGGTTCCCCATATCAATGTTCGGGGGACACAAACATTCAGTCCATAATGAGAATCATGTTTACTTGAATACAATTAACTATGGAGGGGACTTAGTCAATCAGTATGTCATAAAAGTGAACCCCTCCAAAAAGAATACTATAAGTACTATGTATTTTATTAGTATGTTTTCATATAAGTGTGTGTGTGTATGTGTGCATCTTGCACAAAATCTGTGGTCAACATTTTTTTCTCAGGTACACTCTCATTTTTAAAGGTATAAATCAAAAGCCTATTTTTTTCTTCAGAAAATGATGGTTTCAGAACAAAGAGGGTTACATTCAGAATGTTTCATGGTACATTATAAAATTTTTCCAAAAAACCCACTTCCATTAAAGACCATCAGAGTGTTCTAAGTGCTTCCTCTCATTAAAATAATTACAGTGAATATTCTGAGCTAGACACTGAAAAGTGTAAGTTTCCATATTTTATAAGTTAGCCTCAATCAGTTTCTCAAAAATTTACTTTGGTCTCCCAGTTTGAGATTAAGTCATAGATTGCTGTAATTTGTTAATTGTTGACTTATCAGAAATATTTACATATATATATATATATATATATACACATACACACATACACACACATATACATATACATATACATTTGATACCCCTTTAGTTAATCAGAACCACTGAGTGAAAAGGCTTTTATTGTGCTGCATCAGATATCACAGGACCTATAACTTTTCTTCATCCAGGTCACCCACAAAAAATTTTCCCATCCATGAAAACTTGGCAGAACTACAATCTAGATGATGGTATTGGTCATGCAGAGATGAGAGGTAAGTGAAAACTAGAAATACTTCATGATAGAGGTAGGGCTCCAAAAGTGACAGACCATGTTAGAAACAATACTGTTACCAATTTAAAGGTAGGCTATTTATACTCAGAAAAAAAAAAATCTTAAACCAAAAAGACTCCAAAGATGTTTATGCTTATTGTTTTAAATTTAGATAGAAAAATGCATTAGATAAATACAATGTTTGTATTTGAATGATTCCAGAGTTTAGCTCCAATGCATTTATCTTAAAATAAAAGTGTCTGTGGTCAAATTTTGTGGAAATTTAAATTCTTATTTTTTTAAAAATTCATTCTCCAGTGGGAAATTGAAACCTGAATTATTCCACAATGCTATGATCAGGTATAAGTTCTGTTTTAAGTAGCAAAGGAAGTTTATTCCCATGAGTAATAAGTTTAGCTTTGAGAAGCAAGGGAGGCTTGCTTAAAGAGAAACCATTAAAAAAAATAATTTCCTGATGAATTGTTTTAAAATACTAAAGCAACATTTAATAATATCCTTTTTTTTCAAAACCAGTTTGCAAAAGCAAAAATAACAATATGTGTCCCTTATCTAATATACTCATGTGATACTCTTATATAGAATAAAATCATCAATTTTTCAGTGGGTCGAATGCAATTGCTATAAGCTCTAGAAACGTGTTCCTTGTAAGAAAACTGTATTTCCATGAAATCAAAGCACCTGTATTTTGAACTAACCAAATTTTGAACTGTTTTATCTATTGTACTTTATTATTTGCTATTCTAATCGAGAAAGAATAATAAAGCTCAAGGGATAACATTTAGTTTTCATGATATGATGAAATATATGTTATTATTTTTCTTTACTTCCTTAATAAGGACTATTTTCAACTGTACAATTAAGCAAACAATTTAAAATTATTCAGAGAGCAGGCAGATAAGCTTTTATTCCTCAGTTTATGCAACATTTCAATTGAAAACCCAAAACAGAATATTTAATCTCTTCTTCAATTCTCAACATTTTTTAGCATAACATAGTTAACAAGTTTTCATCATTAATGATAAACCAGTGGAAAGTTTAACCCTTTGGTTCACTATGGCCATTCACTGTCTTATAGCACAGAACATGGTTTTATATGACAACTGGATATCAATTCATTTTACAGAGAAAATCCCTTACCTCACCAACCAACAATGACTTGCATGTATTTTGAAAAATAAAAGCTCTGATTGATTACATATTTGAACCAGGAAACAGTACATATACTCAGCAAAATGACAACAAACATACTCCACTGTATCAGCAAACATCAGCAAAGACAGAATGCAGAATACCAGTCACATATACCAAAGACTGAAAAAGAATGTCTGTCAAAAGTAAACTGCAATAATATTTATTTCCTACAATTATAGTCTATTTTCTTCACTCAAAAGGGAATTGTTTACTATCGATTGTGTTATCACAGATTTAATCCATGTTTAATACTTGATCCCAATGACACCTCATACACAGAAGGAAAAGCCATACAGCTCTGGTTGTCAGTAAAAGATATTCAGGTCCACCCCTTGTGTAATGGAAATAGAAATCATAGACAGTGATGACATTTAAGATGGTGAAATAAAATCATTTACAACTCACTGCACTTCTATGAAATCCCTCCAAAAATAACAAACAATGAAATTGGGAAAAACAAAATTTAAAACATGGTTGTAATTATAAGTAACTGACAACAAACTATGATAAATAGCTTCCAGATAAGGAGACATCTGCATTAACAGGAGAAAAGAAATGGGTGCATATCTTGGATAAGATACAGATTTCTCTAAGTGTTATGGTCCTGAAGTGTCTTGCAAAGACTGTTTGAGTCACCATGAGGTGGACCATGGTCAGGCAAAGAAAAATCAAGTCTGTCTTCATGAAATTCCAGTTATACATTCCTAAGTGGTAGACTATGGAGGTCAAGAAAAAATGCTGATAGACTATATTTGATAGTTGTGAAACAGCCTGCTGGATAACTAGCCTTAAAATGGGAAAGCAGGAGGAAGAGGGAATAATCACTAGAACACTAACAATGCAGAGAAAGTAAGACTGGGAGTTTCACACTGTAAGCCACATAGAGCACCTGAATATCAAAAACAGGGAAAAAATATGGTGCCTTGAGCAGTAGATAAAACAGATATGGGGAGGTGGGCTTGAAACCTGAAATTTAAACAGGTACTTTGGTCTGATCTGATTCATTTCCCACCACTTCCTACACTATGAATTTAGTAAATTGTGGGCTTCATTCAGTGATTCACAGAAAGAAACCAGCCTGAAAAATAGACAAAAGAGGCAAAAATCTCAATGAAAAAAGCTGATGAAGTTCATTATCAGAGGAAAAAAACATTGTTCTAGGAAGCAGGAAAAGTTTATATAAATAGTTCCCTGTAGTTGCAAATAATTACAGATGTGATCTCATTAATAGAGTGAGAAGCTTAAAGAAAAGATACAAGGTTTCCATAAAGAGATTATAAAACAGCAGAAATAAATGAAAAATGAAATAGCACAGACCAAGAAAGCAATGTAAATATACAAAAATATTATGAAGTTTAAAATTACATTAGAGGTTATGAAATAGAATAAACAAAACTGAAAGTTCATTTGCATATGGTTGACAAAAGTTGGCAACAAATTTAAAAATACAAAAGTGATTATACAAAATATTATAAGTAGTTACAGAGACAAAAGAGACTTTACATAATTAGACTTCTGAAAGGAAAATTATTTAGATACACAACAGGAGAAACTTTCCTCAAGTAAAAATTGAAATATAGGATAAAAAGACACAGAGCCCTCAAAATCTCTTGTAATGACTAAACACTATCCAAATTTCAACAATTTCATCAGTTTTACCCTACTATGTTTATCTTAAATTTAAATAAAGGTAAATGTAATGGTTTTTTTTAGGAGTTAACATTCATATATGGCATATTTGGCTTCTAAATTTATGAAATTCTTTTAAACAGTCTGCTCTTCCTTGCAAATGTTTCTACTCAAAAGCATGTGGCATGATATTCATGAAACAGTCATTTCTCAGTGGTATGATTTTGAGATTGTTTTAAAATGTTTGCAATACCTATCTTGATTTTTAATGATCAGGTATCATTTTCACAAATTACAATGAGGCCATTGGGAATTAAAAAAAAAAAGAAATGGGAGAGAAAGATTAACTGAGAGAGAAAGGAAAAATGAGACATCTCAATTCTTATACCACCTTTGGATTCATGCCCCTTGTTCCGTAGCTCATACAGCAATCAGGTGGTTGCTCTAAAACAGAAGCATAGCGTATCTGTTTGCAACTTATTATCCTGAAATATTTTCAATAAATTTCCATGAATCCAGGTTCAAATCCAATCTCTTTGGTAATTTACACAAAACTGTCTCTAATCCAGGCCCAGAAGGTCTTTCCAACATCAATTCTCTCTCTTTCTCATATTCACCCTTCCCTCCCACTACCCTGAACTATTTGTAATAAGAGTTCCCCTTAAAGTTTCAAATCTATATCTCTTTTTGTGCTTCAGGTGGTGCTAAAAATGTGCTCTGTTGTTTTTTTGCAGAAGTAGGCAGACAAGCTGGAACTCCAAATTACTGTACAAAATTCAATTCAGTATCATTTCTGTGAAGCCTTCTCTACCATCAATCTTTTTTCCTCCCCATCAACTAAGTTATAAAATTACATTTGTCCCTTGTCTACCCTCTAAATCAGTGCCATGCCAAGCAATATTAGAGCCTGGTGCAAAAGGAAAAATTAATACTACTGATCCTGCATTTTTCTAAATTTTGGATATTTTGTTCCTGCATTTTGATTTTTAAAAACATTCTTTCAAAATATTATTTATTTTGATTCTTCAGGTTTTTGGTGCCCCCATGTGTTTTTGTGCCAAAGGTGAGTGTTCATTCATATTACCTTAGTTTTGGCCCTACTCTATGCAACTGAAGAACTTATTACACCCCATAGTTATTTGTCTACACATCTATTATCACTACCAGACTGTGACTACCTGGAAGAGAAGGCCCCAGTTATGTTTATCTATATATATCTAAAAATCTGCACAGTATATAACATTTAGCAAGAGCCCATTTAGTAAAGATGAATAAATACCCAGAAGAGAGAAATAACTAAAATTCTTCAGTCTTTAAAGAATAAAATCTTCCATGAGGAAGAAATTATGCATTTTTTAAATGAAGAGTTTTTTTAAGGTAAGGAAACCTTAGTTTGAGACAGGTCACCAGTGTGATTAAGCAGTGAAACTAAAATCAGGCTTTTTCCCCCATAAACATCTATTTGTGAAACGAAGTATTGACTGTGTCAATTCTAAGAATACACTTATTTCTTGTCTACTATGAGAATCAGAGAATATTAAAATTGAAAGAAATCTTAGGTATTATTTAATTTCCACTTCTTCTAAATAAGGAATCAAGAGGTTAAGTGACTTGTCTAAAACCACAATAGAATCAGAACTTGAAATCAGATTACCCATTTTTCTATGTAGTGCTTTTCCATGGGAGGTAATTTACCAATCTAGAAGGGACTACTAAAATAAGGGAGTGGAGATTGTTTTTTTTTCCTAGGCTAGGCAGAATTGACCAAGTCATGGTAAATAAACCATAAACTTTTTAATGTGTTGCTTGAAACATGGTCTCTGCTAAGGTGAAGTGATTGAAAATGACCTCTCTCTCAAAGTTCTTTGAAGCCCTGTGTCTATCTTTGTCACTATTTTCTCTATGATTTATTTCCATCTATAAAAGAGGGTTACTCTCCTCCTATTCTAATTAAAGATTTGTGAGGTCCAGTTTAAATATACATTATTCAGATACTCTGTATATGCACAATGCAAATAATTTCTAACTATGGATTAATCATGTAAATATAGTATTATATTTATCTATTCATGCCTGGAGGAAACAGGAAGTAATTATGTAGCAGATAGTAGCCAACTTGGAGTTGAAAACTAGAATATACTGAATAAAACAATTCTGAATTTCATATTTAAAATACAGAGACATACAAATATACCATTCTCAGCCAGGGTTATTCTTCACAAATTTCCAGTATTTTGATTCTTGTGAGGTTTTCTAATAGTGAAAAGTGACTGGTTCTTCACAAAAGTGTTCAGTTTAATGTAGCTCTGAGTTATTGAAAAGATAGAAATGCTGACCAAAATTAAAAATTGAGCCTTGAATTAATTTGATAGAATTCAGTTAAGGAAAACAAACTATACATTATTAATATTAACATAGTGTAGAAATAAGCAATTCCTTTTTGTACTAATGATTAAACTTCCTGGTCAATTTGTCATTCAAATTAACAATTAAGAACCCCAGTTTAACTTTTGTCCTTTCTTTTTGTTTGGCCCCCTGATTTATTTAAAAATCTTCTTCATATGCAAAGGTAAGGAAAAACTGAGTTCAACTGTATCTCTAGAGGTCTAAAATCATTTAGTTTTGTCCCTTAAAAAAAAATCTGCAAAATTTTTAGAAGAATTTCTTTAAAAAAAAAAAGAAAGCCAGAGAAATATTTCTTAAGAATTTGCCAATAAATATGCAAGGAATATGTTCCTCACTAAAGAAATAAAGTCATTTTATTGGAATAATGAGTGGTCATAGCTTCCACACCACAACTTCAAGCATTTTTTTCGCATGGCTAGAAATCTACTTCCATTCATGAAATAACGTGTGGTAGCCTCTTTTATACAAATACTCTTCATCAAATATATACATATATACAAATTTTACTGGGCCTTACATTACTTGCATCAATTGGTAAATGAGGGGTTTGGATTGGAGGATTTCTGAAGTATCTCTCAGTCTTAAAATTGTCGATGATTCTAGGAAACATGTAGAGAAATAGTCAAGAGGGAATTCTCAGATATGACTCACAATTAATATTTGGTATTTGCACATTTTACAAATCTTATATACAACCATTCCAAGACAATACAATAACTGAAAAACAAATGCAATTAGTTAATATTATTTAATTTCTAAAAATAAGAGATCCTGTTTGCAAGTGGCCGTTTCTATCAAAATATTCCCCCAGACATTCAGAACACATTCATTTACAGTGACCCAGATTAGGAAGGGAGAAGTATAGAAGAAAAATGTGGAAGAAACATAACAAAAAACTAGACTGAGATTTAGTAGCCTAAGGTAGCTGCAAGAAATCCAATTATGTTGTTAAGCCTACCTACTGAAAAGAAAAGTCAGTACCTGAAGATCCTGATAAATTGCATAACAGAGTCCGTGTCACCCTATCCCTTGGCTATGATTTTTTTTTTCTTTACTTAGTGCTCTTGCCATTCTTTTATTTTAAAATGAGTTAGTTTAGTTATGGAATTGTAGAAAAACTCCCTCCAAATGAACACAAAACTACCCAGAAAGACACACCTATGGACACAAAAACTTCATAGGTCTATGTTTTGGGAAAAGCATCTCAAAGACCTTGTACTGAGTTTCTAACTCCATGATTCTGATAAAATTCTATTCTTGGATCCTGATCAAATTGGAGACAGGTAATCTATACAGTCTTACAGTGCCCAGATTTTTACTTTCAGGTATGTAGTGCTTCTTACTAAAAGAACAAACTGTACCACATTTTTGTTATATTTTAATCAGTTGTGCTAACATGTCCTTATCTCAAAATTCACTATGTGAACAATGTACTTGTTATCCTCTCAAAGAAACAAGTATTTTGAATATATTGTCAGACTCTAAATAAATTTCCTCCATTGAAAAATGCAATATCCTCTGTTTATGATTTGTTAGCATGCATTGACTGTTCTATTATTTAAGTAATATTGTACGTACAGGTGAAAGAACTTTGCTAGGGAGACAGTGTCTGGCATAATGCCTGGAACACAGTAGGCTCTGAATAACTACATGTTGAAAGAACACATAACTGAATGAACACATAAATGAACTACTATCAAAAAGAACTCAAACAATAAGTTAAACTTTGGCTCAAAGCACAAGTTTTCAAATTGTCAAATTTCCGTCTTGTTTGGCCAACATATGACAGGCAACACAATTCCCTTGGTCTCTGTCTTTGTTTCTGATGCAGCAGAGGTTTCAATCTGTTGGTCAGTAACTGTTTTGTTCTATTTCCCTTTTAAAAATGTTTCATTTAATAGGGAAAGTCCTTTTCTTGAGGATACTAAGAGGATCTCCAAAGGTCACTGCATGTAATACCCAATAAATGATTCTGACTAAGGGCAGTGCCACTGGGAAATTTAGGGTGGTGGTTGATATTCCCAGTGTATATTTTAAAATGTCATAGTTTGTTTTCAAATTTCAATGCATAAATACACACCATGTATCTGTAATAGCCCTATTTTTCTTCTCCCAACTTTCCAGGATGGTCTGTGTTCCATCTAATTTGAATGCTGAATTGATTCTATTTAAATCATCTTTCTGAAATGAAAGATAGCTCACTTTCTCTTCACTGAGGAATTAATTAACTCTCCCAATAATTGGCTTGAATTTTTTAAATGGAAAAATTACACAGAATTTTTATTTTAGTAAAGAACAGTTGTTTATCTTTAAAAACATTTAAAAAGACATTCTGCACTAAGTTCATCATCTTTTGGGAAACTATTAAAGCAACAAAATTACATCAGACTTTCTGATTTCTCCATAGTGTCCTTCGATAAATAAACAACCCAGTAGACCATGTTAAATGCCCCAAATGTTACTGGAAAGAGAATGCGGGCATATTTGTCTATCTTACTTGTGCCAGATCCAGAAGGTGGTGGAGCAGAGGGAGGAGGAGTGGCTGACAACTTCCCAGAAGCCCCTATGGTATTAACTGTGGTCTTAATCCGCTCCAGTCTTGATCCAAACACACGATGGGTAGAAGCAGATACTTGCTGGGGAGCAAACCCAGTTCTACTAGGAGTAGAAGGAGGAGCAATTGGAAGTGCTCTTGCAGCAGATATAGTTTCTGCTGCATTTGCGTGGCTGAATGGGTTTGGACTGGAAGCTAAGTAAGCCTGTGGTGTGGCTTCAGAAGATCCTTGACCTGCCACGGAAGATTTCCTCGAATGGTTTCCCACCTGAGTTCTGCTGCCAACATCAGATTCAGAGTGAACCAAGGCATTTGTTCTTTTTCTCATGTTCAGATTGGCATTTGTGTTCTGAAATGGTATATTAAAAATGATATTGGTTATGTAATTTTATGTAGATTTATACAAAATTCAAAGCGATCAAATAATTAAAATTACTTTGTTTCTATAAAACCAGTTTTTATTAATATGCCTTTGCCACTCAGCTTTATGTTAAAGTTAGAAAATGCTAAATAAAAAATAACATGGATATATTTGAAACTCTGAATCAAAAATCTTCTATTTCAAAATATTATCTATTCTTACAGATAATTAGAATTTAAATCTACAAAAAGATTAGGCTTTTAGGACTGGAAATTAGAGTTATACATGATTTTATTTTAGGAGTTCGTGATGGTAACTACCTAATTATTTTTTTCAGTTTTATGGTACAAGACATTCTGAGATGTTATATGCATTTCAGTGAGTTTTGTATATGTTTGTTTTATATACAGGAATAAGTGTATTTACTGCACTGAATAACAATAATAAATATCCAATGTGTATGACATCCCTTAAAGAAAAAATAGAAATTCCAAAAGCTTTAATTTCCAAATCCCCAGTATTTATTTTCATAATCTTACATAAGCAATCATGTACATTACTATAAAAATCTCAAAATCCTAATGCATTGTAGTTTTCCACCACAATTAGTAGTTAAAACATAAAGGCAGATTAATTTTAAATAAAATGTTGCATTAGACAAAAAACAGTGTCACCGTATTGTTGCATAAGTATCTGAGATCAAATTATTTACCAATTAAGAGTGTTTTAATCAAAATGGAATTCACTATTTTCTATCAAATTATTTCAAGTGTAGAACAAGGCTGTATTTGAATACAGATGCATGGTAAACATTAAAATAATTTTCCTTCTACTTTAACAGTCACAATAAGTAACTATATAGCCAAATATAGATTGTCCATACTAATATAGGAAAGCAATTGCTCAAATTATTCCCAAAATTGTCATGTCTGTCCTTAGGGTATACTATAATTTTGCAACAATTTTTTATCTTTAATCATGTTTATTCTAAGCATAGCGTAATTACTTTCTGTACATGCTCCCCTTACCATTTTATGAGACAAATGATGAATGAGGAGATGGAGAGTAGAGAAGGGAGTGAGAAAGAAGAACAGTTCACAAGTGCGTGATTAGAAGGAAACAGCCTACAAGGAACCTCACAGATAATATTATGTACAATGAACAGAGAGCTCACTTTACAGAGAAATGTTTTCTCTGCAAATGTAATCTTTTTTTCAATACCACATTCATCAAGCAGGTTGAAAGAGTTCAATCCATATCTCATACACTTGTGAATTATGATTTCAAGTTCACTAAGTAGAAAAAGAAAATAAATGCCTCACAAAAAACAGAGGAAAAGCAGGATCTACGAGGTTTAGGAAGCAATCTTTATGTCAGCCTAGAGTATGCTTCTAAGCAGGTTGCAACTGAAATCATACTAAATTTAGTCTAACATATGGCACCTAATTTTGTTGGAGTCAACTAAAATCAAAATTGATGTCAACCTAAAAGCCAAAGGTCCCATTATTTATCCTGTAGTTTCTCTCTACAAAGCAATTTCTTTCTCTTAATTATAAATGCCAGTTAAGCCTCTCATTTTGAGTCCCTTTTTAGGGAAAGGGCCCATTTAGTAAAGATGAATAAATACCCAGAAGAGAGAATATAAAGAAGGATAAAGTATATCCACAACATTTAAAGAGCTTACACTGTCATTGGCAAAATGTACACCCACACATGATACACATGAACAAAAAACATAACAAAAAATAGAATACAATGAAGGGTCGAATTGTAGCAAAATGCTAAATATACTAACAAGAGCAGGAAGATGTTAATAAAGGACCAATTGAACAAGCAGCAGAAAAATACATTATTTTCAAATATAGTCTGATCTTTGCATACTACCTTCTTCCACCAAAAGTTAGGTTGCCCATAATCTTTAGAAACCCATGTTTTTCCCAAACTAAATTCTAAAAATTAGAGACTTCACTTCTGCTCAAAATTGAGTAATAGGGCCTAAATTTACTGCATGAAATGGTCCAAAAACTGGACAAAATTTATGAAACAACTATTGTTTGAAGACACTGGGCATTAGACAACACAGACCATAATCCTACTGGATTATGAGAGAAAAGAAACAAACTTGAGAGAATTTCCATGTTATGGTGCAGGAAAGGAGAAACCTGGAAAAATCTGACAGATCCCTGAATTAAGGAGACTGAGCTAAAAATCTGGGGAAATCAAGGCAGCTGGAGTTCACAGGGAAAAGGAACAGAGAAGTGTGTGCTGAAATGAGAGAGAACTCCCCAAATCTCAAGAATCCCTATTGAGTATTTTGCTAAACACAGATCAGATAATTAGTGTGAGGTAACCTCCCAAGGCTGAAAAAGGAACCACCTAAAAGGACTAGAAGAAAATAGTACCTTACACACACAGCATGAGAACTAGTGCCTGTTCTCACCAGGCGAAATGGAAGATCTCAACATTCATGTAGGATTTGGTAGTGTGCTCAGAAAGGCCTTGCCTCAATAATATGGAATAACTAGCCCCAAACACTGTTCCATTCCTGCCTAAGAATTCTAAAAGTAAGGCCTGAAAGGATGAAACTAACTCTAAGTAACTTAACTTCACCCCAGGAGAAAACACAAGAACATTTACAGGACCCTGCCTTCTTTCCCTCTCGATGAGTACCCTTCTGGAACCTCCTAAAATCCCAAATGTAAGTCATATTCTACATGGTTGATTGAATACAATAAATGGACTAATTTGTCCTCCTTCTCCATATTCATGTCCCTTGTAATGTAAGTTTCCCATACTTCCCCCATCAAGATATGGAGTCTATTTCCCCACAAGCTTCCTTATGGCCTTCTTTGACCAACGCTGTATGGCAGAAGTGATGAGGTATCATTTCTGAGTCTTAGCTTTAGGAGCGCTTGCTTGCTTCCACTCTCTCTCAAAACACTGCCAACAACACGAGAACAAGCTTGGGTTGGTCTGCTGGAAAGATCCCTTGGAGCAGATGCAGTCACCTGAATGAGGCTCTCCTAGATCATCCAGCAGCTACCAGGCCACTAGACACAGGAGCTTGTCCCCGCTAAGATACAATGAGCTGCCTAGCCAAGCTTAATCGAGATAACAGAACTTCCTAGTTGCCTCACACTTGAGAGCAAAGATAAATGTTTATTGTATGCCATTGAGGTTTCGTAGTTATTTGTCATGCAACACTGTTGTGGCACTAGATACAGTGTACGGACCATTTGAATCAAGTGTCCCAAGAGGAGATATTGTCAAACCTCTCATGAGGGGAAATTCCTCAGACATTCTGGGATAATTAGAAGACTGGCCTGGCCAGAATTTATCAAAAACCATTAGGGGGCCCTATTGACTAATTCCACATACATTTTGCCCTTTATAATCTTATTCTTAAAGAATAATAGTATTTTTAAATTGAGGAATTTTGTAGTGATCAACTTAATCTAGTTACTCATTTTACAGTAGAGGAAAATAGCAGAAAGTTTATGACTGCCTAGAAGTCATTCAGTTACTTGCTGTTTGCATGTTGCATATCCTCTAGATGCACAAATGTGGAAGGAAGAGGCATTAAAGAATTTAACAAACTACACCTATCTCTTTGGGTTTTTCAATATATGTAATAGTCAAATATATTGTTTAAAACATTATTGAAGACTTGGAAAAGGAGTACAGCATGTCCTTTCAATATCATAATGGAGCACTGCTTAACAAGTCCACCCAAGGATTATTGTCTGTAGGGGAATTTACCTGGATTTGAATTTGCTATTTAATATTAGATTTAATCCCAAACATTGTGAAGCTACACGTTAACTTGTACATTCCCATCCAGTAGAAAAGACCACCAAAGGTTATAGTTTTGTTGCCCTGTGGGATATTAACCACTTCTGTATCTAACCTAGCAATCTTATTCTAGTATTCCGTTTTTTGTTTAAATGGCTACTTATAGTCATTCTTCAAAAAGATTTTGAGCCATTTTCACCATTTAAGTGGTTCCCTCATTAACTAATGAGTTGAACAAAACTTTAACGTATGTCCATTCCATATTTCTATGCCATGTTTTTGACAGTTTGAAAATTATATTCTAACAACATATATTATTGTATTCTTTCAACATCTACTATTAAACAAGTTATGAATATCAACAGAATGTAAGTATAGACTTGAGAATATGCCTGAAGAAAAAGTGATCTCAAGCCAAAGAACTAGGACTGCCTAAGGTGATTGGAAAAAGAATCAATGAAGAGACTTTATGAAAACATAAGGAGCAATATGAAATGTGCCATTAGATTACCATCTGACAATAAAGATCAAATCTTTTATTCCCAGTTTAAAAGTATTAGTGAACTTCTAGAGTATAAAGCCACCTTATTAATCATTGTAGGCTAATTCACATAACAGGCACCAACTTCACTTTTTAATACATTTCATTGAAATGCATACAGTACAGAATCAAGATTCTTTTTCAAGGTAAATAAAGAGAAAGCTTCATTAACTTTCTATCTGACATCCAGATTACTTTTTTCTTTGTTTATGGCACAGATTTCTAGAATACTACAGATAGTGCCTAAAGCATTTAAGTTATCTTGACTCCAACTCAAGTCTGAATAAGAATGCCTTAGAAGTGTCAATACTCCATAGATAAGAACCTACATAAAGGAAAGCAGAATTAGACTGATTTGAGGCCTAAATCTCTGCTGTCTACCAAGCAGCCAAATGATACTCAGATTATTTTGTAATGATATCTCAAGGCCTCCTATGTAAAGAGTAATTGTCATTTTCCATGATAACAAACCACAAAATGATTGAGAAATCTGCCGACCTACAAAACTCACTAGGAATAATATACACGCAGGACTCACTAGGAATAGTAGTATTCACACAGCCTTCAAGTTTCAGAACAACTAATATGTCAGTCAGAGTGATGTTATATTTCCTACGGTTTAGAGACTTGAGTGGCTCCATCAGTATTCAGCAGACACAGTGGTTACAAACAAGAAAAGCACCTAACCTTCCTTTGAATTTTAAAGAACGATTTAGTTTGAAATCATTTTGTCATTAGTCACAATAGCCTGAAGCAAGGAAACTGGTGGGATAGAGATGCAAGGTGGCAGATTCAAACATTACCAACAAATTAAAGCAGCAACAGGCAAACAGGAGCAAATCCAAGCAATTCATCAATCATGACTATGATCTGACACAATTTCTAAAGAAGTATTATCAACTGCAAAAAGAAAATTCATCTCCACTTATTACTCTAGCAGCAATGAAATAAAGTGACTAAGACGAGGTTTGCAGAATGCAAGCTACCTTCATATTGCTTGCTGAAGAAGTTAATGAAGTTTAATAAAATGTAATTTAACCCTTCTAAATTAAAAACAAACAAGGCTAATAATGAACAGGTTTATCTTCTGGAATATCAATGAGTCACATGAAAAAATCCAATAATGTAAAGACATTTATTCAAGGCCATTCTGACAGGACTTCAGGGGTTAGCCACACATCTTATTGAATAAGGAAATAAACAAGCATGGGGGAGCAGCTGAAACTAAACTCCAAGGTGATGACCTACTGAGGACTATCAGCAGTGTCCTTATAAAATGCTACCAACTAGAAATGAAAAATATCCCTTCCAAAAAAACATGCTAAATATTTCATAAATAGTTACCAGGGGACTCTATCATACATTGAACAACAAAATGTAGAAAGGAAAATTCTGAGTTCCCTATTTATTGATTTCATTTCCTCCCAATGTTAGCATTTAATTTAATGTTTGTATTTCCACAAGCTATAGAAATATTACTTTCAATATCAGGCACTGGGTAAGAAATTTATGTCTTCAATTTGGATTTAGCAGAGAATAAGACCTTAAAGAATTCATTCATTTTTACATATTTAGAAGGTGAAAGTTTAAAATATTAGGATTTCTTAAAGATATGCAATTTTGTGGTTCTTTTGTTTCATAGTGATTCCTAGTTCTTTTTTTTTTTTTATATTGTCAGTGCTCTGCATATTAAATATATGGCTGTAGGGGTGAAATCTCTTTTCTGGAGACTTCTCTAGTCAGAGCAGAAGTTCTCAGTTTGCTTAAGCAGATGACCAGACTGCCACTCGGATATGCTCCAGGAGCTGCATTCACCAAAGTTGCCAACATAATGCTGGAGAGGGCAGAGGGTAAAGGACACTCCACTCACTTAACCCAAATTTGAACACTAAGCTGGATGAATATTTTCTCACTCGATAATAAAAAGCAGTGTTATAATCATTGTAGGTGTTTCTAAGAATGTTACCAACAAATTAAACTAGTTAAAACTCAATCTCAGGCACTATTTGCAGGAATTCTTATTTATTGGTTATGCTTTCTCAATCATCAGGAATCAGAAATTGGATAAACAGGATGGTGGACCCCCCAAATCAGACAGACCTGGACTCAAATACTGAATTTGCCACTTACTAGCTGTGAGATATTTGGCAAGTTATTTAACAAGTTATTTAACCCCTTGAACCTCAAAGTCCTTGCCAAAAGAGGGGCAATAATGGTACCTTCCTCACAATGAATAAACAAGGTAATGCACATAAGGCACTTACACTGTTAGTACATGTTAGGCATTAAGTGAGTATTATGTAGAAATAACCCAGCAGAAGGCAGATAATAAGACTGTGCTCCTGAAAGAAAAACATTTTATTACTCATGAATAAATCATCACAGGAAAATATTTTAGGAGATATATTCTATATTTCTGTAATAATATGGCCACTGTTTCTAGTAATCGGTAAGGTGGAGGACCGCTGAAGCCAAGGGCAGTCTGTGGTGAAGCTGGCCATGAAAAAGATGCAGCTGGATGGAATCAGAAATAAATACGAGGAGATACAAAATGCAGTAGCAAAATTCAAAATACATATGGACATAGTAAAGGTGAGAATTAACACTAGAGTAAATCCTATAACTTACAGTGTGAGACAAATAAATATTAAAAGCTCTTCTAGGAAAAAATAGCAATAGGAACAGCAACAACAATGGTTAGCTTTCACTGAGTTGTTCTTTTGCCCCTGGCACTCAGTTAGCATGCTTTTAACTAACCAGCTACCATGATCATATGTCATGCTCCATGCAGCATAAATTAGTGCAAGTATTTCAATATCCAAAAAAAGGTAGGTTATATAAAAAGGGCATCTCATGTATTATTGTGTCAGATTACTGCTCTCTCTCCTGGAATTTCTACTAGTGAATTCTAGAAACTGATGAATCAGAGAAACAACAGAATGGACAAACTGTCCTAATCCAACCTACAGGGTGATATATTCACACATTATGCTGTGAAAAGGCACGCCCAGAACATGGACTCACAATCACAACTTTGGCAACCCAGTTTGGCTGGCACACTTCCTAAATATAAAGGGATATTAAAATTAATCATATCTGTGTAAATATTGACCTGGTGCTATAAAATCACTCTTTTTCTTTTATCTTTTATTTCAATTACAGTAATCAAAAGACTTCCTCCCACATTTAAATTGAAAGCAGGAAATGGGGCAATAAAGAGCACCACACTGTGGAGGCTAGAAGGCAACAAATGCCAAAGAAGACAAAAAATCAAAACAGTTAAGAGGTTTTAGTCATTGCTATGGACTAAACTATGTCTTCTCAAAATTCATATATTGAAGTGCTAACCCTCACATTACTGTATTGGAAGTATCTTTAAGAAAGTGATGAAGGTAAAATGAGGTGATAAGGATGGAGCCCTGATCAGATAAGAACTGTTGGACTTACAAAAGAGCAAAAGACATCAGAGAGCACGCTCTGTCATCTGAGATGCAGAAAGGAGGCAGTTGTCTGAAGGCCAGAACAAGAGCTATGACCAGAAAAAACAAATATGCCAGAACCTTGATCATGGATTTTCTAGACTCTAGAACTATAAGAAAATTAATTTATATGGTTTAAGCCACTAATGTTATTTTGTTATGAATCTGCTCAGACTAAAACCATCATCGAGCTTCAGGAAAATTAAAGATGTGTATTTTAAGATTGGGAAAAAATAAACAAAACCTAAACTTGCAGCTTTCTCTTTTGGGATAGTTTCTCTTCCTAGTTTGTTCTGTTTCCTGTTCTCCATGTCCCTTTGTAAAATCATAGCTACACAGCATAGGGAAGACTTTAATGGGCCAAGAACTTTACCCAAAGCAGGCTGAGTTTCTTTGGATTAGACATTGTTTGCCTACTGAATCTAGATATTTATAATAGGTTTTTAGGGAAACAGAAGGTCAAGTTCTATGCTTTGTCTCTTGTTGGAAGTGAATAAAAGAAGATCCACAATTACTCTCACAAGCAGTAAAGGAATTATAAAAAGCATTGATTTGCCATATTAATTAATTTACTCAAGAGATATGTATCGAGTGTCCAATCTTTCAAGTTGTTTTGCTGGGCATTGGGAATACAGAGGAGGCAAAAAATACATTCCTTGCAACTGCTTCCAGAAATTATAAAAAATTATATTAATCAATAAATACTATAAAGGAAAAACAAAGGAATTAGGGAGTATATCACCTAGTCTAATTAGGTGTGAAGTCTCTTTGTGAAAGTGACACATAAGCTGAAACTTTAGGAAGAGAAAGGCTCAACCAGATGGAAGAGGGGCTGTGGGGTCAGGGAAGAAACTGCCTAGTGGTAATGGAAACAGTTTTCAAAGATTTCTCACAGTAGCATAAGGATAAGGAAGGCCAAGAAGTTTTCTTCTAATTAAAATTGAGTCTCTTGAAGATGTTCTAAAGTCCTCCTTTTCTGTCCTTCTCTTATATTCTTTTGAAACAGACAGTTAAGGTGATGCTATACATTCAAGAGCTATGCTAACATAATGTCTGATACAAGCACTTGCCAGATAGGAAATAAGTATCTCCATTGACACCTCTACAATGTATTGAGCACTTACTATAAACGAAGCATACACTAAATGGTTTTAACAAATAACCTCACATACTTCCTGCAAGCACACAAAAGATAGTATTAATATTCTCATTTTTCCACTAAGGGCACTGAACCCTAGGAAAGCTGGGTACTTCTCCTAAGGTCAGACAATTAAAATGAGCTAGTCATGATTTGAATCTCAAACCCACATTTTCAACCACTTTGGGAAGCTGGCTACAACAGGAAATACATATGTTAACAAGATTGAAAGAAAGCAGAAAATAATTTACCTGAAGTCCATCCACAACAATCCAGACCAGGTAAGTGACATTTATAAAAAGTTTGGTTTTTCACATTTGAACTTGATTTACATTTATTTAGTTTCTATTTTCAGCTAAACATTGTACTACTTTTTTATCCCACAAAAAGTCTTCCTTGGATTAAACTTTCTTTTCAGTATATGTGAAAATTGTTCTAGAATTTTTAGGGAATGTTCTTGCTCCCCTTCTTCCTAAAATTCTTACTTATTTGGTGCTTGGTTGTCAAAATGTGCTTGTAGGTAGTTTGTATCCCAGATATCCTCTATATCTCCAGTTTTTTAAAAAAAAGGTTCAATATCATCCCTCCATCTGCATCTTCTACATGATAAAAATGTTTTTATGATGCTCTTCTCCAAGGGGGAAGCTGTGCCCCAAATTTCTTCCACCAAACTTTTCCTTAAATTTGAATATAATACTTTCAAAAGCTATCTTGAAATGTACTGTTCAAATATATGGTAAAAATGAAACATTTCTTTTCCCCTGATGCATAGGATACCACAATTTGGACTTTAACTGTAACCTAAGGAAGAGATCAACATAAGCACTAGCTCTAGTTTCTGACTTGAGAATGATTCTTCAAACATGTAATTATAAACAATTAAAGTTAATGAAGTTTAGCAATGTACATGCCAGATTATGTATAAATGCATGTATACGTGTTTGTGGCAGAAGAGGCCTCATTAAGCCACCTATTCCGTGTGCTTCTGTATTTTCAAAGTCAGTTCCCTTCCCTGATCTTTATGAATGGAATCACAGTCAAGTGGACATAAAGCATATGTTCAATTATCCTTTTAACATAAGTCATTACAAATCTACTCCATCTACAGTGAAACAACACATTAAGTTAGCAGAACAAATTGGTACTTTACCATGACACCAGTTGGTAGCTCTTACACTGCTAACCAGACAACCCGTCTAATAGCTGAAACCATGTTGGTTTTTGCCAGGAACTAATTTGACTTGTCCTGAAGAGTAAGTACATGTTACCAGCTATAGTGGGGCATTACCAAACTGTTCAACATTTAACAAGGCTCTCATGCTGAAACAGCTGTTCATCCCAAGTGAAAATTTCAAAACTTTCTCTGAGCCTAGATAATCTTACTTGAGCTAGAAAATAAGGTATTAGACTATTCTGCATGTTCTACCACTTTATGACAAAAAAGCCAATTTTGCACTTCAGTAGAGGCAGATTGCAAATTGAGCATGAATTGAACCAGTAGCTGAGTTGCAGTTTATGGCAAATGGCTCATCAGCACATTAATGTATATCACCAAGATAACCACCTCAGCCAAGCAGGCCAGAAACTAGCAGTCTCAAGTATCTGATAGGCAGCAAGGGAAATGTGCTCTCTCTAGGTATCTATAAGACAAATCTTAAGACCCACAGTTACCAAATATCTACTTTGATTATCATTCTTATTATTAGGACAATATATTAGAAGTTAAAAACCAAAGTCAGAACCATGGTTTTTAAACTCAAGTAGATTCAAGATTTGGTCTCTTCTAAATACTAGCTGTGTGATTTTGAGGAAGTTATTTAGCCTCACTGTGCTTCAGATTTCTCCTGAGCAAATGAGGATAATAACAATAACCACTTAGAGTGATTGGATGGAGTACCTAGAACACAGTAAGTGATCAATACTTCCTAGATATTGTTATCATTTCATATTCTAAGACAAATGTAGATAGTCCCTGAGAAGTTAGATACTACAACAGAAGTTTCCATTATTTCTCTACTCAGATATTCACTGTATTTTTTCAAAAGAACTAAATGTTAAATTGAATACTGTAACAACCCATGTTAGAAAATGTTGAAAATATGAAAATAGAAACTAAATGTGGGAAATATGGGAAATAAGCTGATGGATGCTTAAAATCAGGAATCCTGTGGATATTGCTCATCTTATATTAGCAATTTAAAAAAATAGTTGCACTGTCTCAACATATACCATACTAAAACTGGTCTCATATTATAAAGAAGCAAATGGAAATGTCATCTCCCACACCTCCACGAACTTTTGACCTTCTCTAGCTACTACTCTATCACTGCTAGTTTAGGGAAAAACTCGACATTTATTGTTTCTACTTCACCTGTAATTTACTTTTCAACCCATTGTTATTTTAGCTCCCCTCCTAACTTCCCCTTGAAACTCTTTGTGGATTGTTTCAACAGGTATTTTTTAAGATCTGTCTTACATACTGTCCCAGCAGCATCTAACACTATCCATCACACCTTCTTTTTCTACAAGTTTCACAGACTAGTCATGTTCCCCTTACCTTTCTCAGTCTCCAGTGTGGAGTGCTCTTCCTATACCTAATCCTAAAATGTTATCTTTTCAGACATTTGGTTTTTAGACATTTAGTTTTCTCACTCTTCAGGTAAATAAACCTGTCCAGTGACTTGGATTTTCATCCTATATCAATATCATAAAATCAATGTCTACTTCCCAAATTTTTCTCCAACCTGAAGTCCCATATATCAAGCAGGCTATCATTCAGATATACTAGAGGCATACCAAACTTTTAATTTATTCATTCATGCAACCACTCATTTATTCATTCAATTATTCAACACATATTTATTGAGTTCCTATTTATATGCAGGCACTATTCTTGGCTCTGATAATACAAAAGTGGAGGAAAAGCCCAAAACTGTTACCTTTATGGAACTTACATTCTTGCCCAAAGTCTAATCCATGTACAAGTTAATTCATATTCAATAAACCCAATATATTTACCCAAACAAATACATCACTCCTGCTGTATTCTAGATCTTAGGGCTAGCTTTCTAAGCCACAAAGCTTCATCTATTCTTGCCTCCCTCTGCCTTACTGTTTTGCATCCAACTTCCTTAATATTTTTCCATTCTTCCTGTTTTTCTTCACAGTCATTGTAAAGGCATTGAAGATTTCTCACTTGACTATTGCACAGGCCATTAATGTTCTCAGACCTAACATCCTTATAAGACTTTCATTTATTACTCCACTAAAATGATACTTATGGATTATAAATCTGATTATGTTGCTTCCTTCCTTCAATTCTTTTAGGTGGCACTGTGGTGTTTTCAGAAAACAAACAAACAGGAAAACACTTCCATGACATAGCATTCTCACTGATCTGTAACCTCCTTCCCAGTCCAGTTTCATCTCTCTTATTCCCAAAGCTTCCTCTTAATCACCACAGGTACCTAGTATACAATATCAGTGTCTGATTTCTACTCATTTGCTTTACCCAGGATGTTACTCCAGGCAGGCTTATTGTCTTTCTCTGCCTCTGAGGTACTCTGTCTATAGGAGCTTGACTGGAGAGGGGGAGAGGGTTTGGATAGAAAGTCAAGAAAGTCAATCCTAGTCAACAAGAGATAAGAGTTGATTTAGTAAATAAGTACCCAGACTCCTTTGCACCAAGTGGGGCAGCTCTGGGGCGTGCTCCACACGTACTCCAGGAGGGTCTCTAGCATGATGAGCACATGGGGGTAAAGCTGCTCATTAATCATGCTTTATTGGATTTTCTTCCTTTCCAGCTCAGTTTCTTCACAATGCTTCTTGGGGTCACCTCACAAATAAATTGCTTACACACAAATCCTTGCAACAAAGTTTGTTTTGAACCCCAGTTGAAACATCCGGATCCTACCCAGATCGTCTTCATTTAGCTCTACAAGTATGAGCTGTATTGTCTTGCTTCTGGCCTTCTCTCTTCTCTTCTCACTGCCTTCCTTCCTCCGTCTTCTTTGCCTCCCTTTTATGTCTTCTAAGACAGTACCTAGCCATTGTTTTCCCTGAGAAGTTCAACCTGACACACCCACCATTCTCAGCAGAATACCCCGCCACAGAGACATTACTGGACTGTTTTATCTTTACACAGCATCCTATCTTTCCTAGCCTCACATGTAGCATGCTTTGTGAGTGCCCTTCCTTCCTGTGAGTTTCTTTAGGGCTTCAATAGTGTTTTCCTTTCCCTACTGACTAGCACAGTACTAAGCACTAAGATGTATTCAATAGAAATAAGTCAGATGAATAAATAATAAGTGATGAGTAAACTGGATTGAAATAAATCAACAAAATCATTCCCTGCTGTATATGCAAAACAGCAAAAACAAGCCTCATACAATGTGCATCAGGAGATAAGTAGTTGGCAAAGCTATATAGCCCAAAGTGCTACATTTAAATCCACTTGAAAACCAGATGACAGTCATTTATTCTATCCAGATTATACTTCCTGGGCCACTACACTATTTAATGGACTGTTTAATGAGTCAGTCCTGGAATATAAACTGATACCCAGAATTAAATGCCTTTCCTCTCCCATTTCATACAACTGCCTGCTTAAGAGTATGACTGAATGATCGCTATGGAGCAGAAGTCACCTCCTAGATCAGCTCCACCTTCCTCTTGCCTTTGTTGCTACACAGGAGAAGCATGAAGCCCACAGGCACCAAACTGCTTCTCTAAGAGAAAAGTGATGAGAAATGCAAGCCTCTCCTTCTTCAAACCATTTGAAACACGTAGCCAGTGGCTGAAATAGCTCATTTAACAAGGACTGAATTTTTCCTCTCAATCATAGTTCCAAAGCTATCAGTTATTGAAAAGCTGATTTCAAAGCACACCCTACAACAGCTTTTCTGTACAGCTGCAATGCTATTTAAATCTCCCATGAATATATCAACAAATCCAAGAAAATTCTAAGCTGAAATTCTGCTCTTAGAGAGGGCATAGTAAAATAAGACCTTATAGGGGAAAAAAATCTAGGAAGTGAAATCTGGTCATTAATTTCAATACAGAAATTATAAAATCAAGCACTTGGTCTCTGTTCCAAACAAGAACACCTGAAATCCCTGTTTGGAAGGTCAGCCTAGAAGACTGTTGCATAAGACTCTTGGGCAGACATTAGCAGTCAGCCTCAAAGTCATTCTTTAATAACGCCTCAGAAATATGGATAAATGCCTTACTTTCTGCTGTGATGAGGTGGGCAGGAGATGTAAAATCAGTAGGAAAGGCAGTGCTTTAGAGATGCTAAACAGATTAATGGAAGGCAGGATCATCCGTGGGAAGAATTGACTCTTGAACCCTGGTTTCTGCTCCACAGTAAGGCTCAAGTCCTTATCTCAGCATTATTGTAAAGAAATCCCCATAGCCCATTGGTGACCTGGTAATGTTGGCATCATGCTTTAATCTCATGTAACCAACCATTGCATTCTCCTGTCCTGATCAAGCAGCCCCATTGCCATTTAAGTTGCCTGTATAGGATGTTGTAATATTGATACTTTCTTGAAATTTCATCAAAGAGGAAACTTTTAGACTCTAACCAGCTATATTGTAATCTGAGTTTCATTTAAGACATTCAATTTCATTAAATTACCTACCAAATGGAATTATATCAAGCATGAATCACTGCTATGAATATTTTGGAGCCATTTACTTGGAGGCTGTTGATGAAAAGCTGAAACTATACCTAAGAAATTCACCGAAATCACTGACCAGAGAAAAGCTGTAATGAGCATTGTTCTGTGCTCCATCAGGTATTGGGTAGCCCTGTGATTCACTTCTACTATCATTTAGCTCCCAGGATAATAGCTCTCCAGGCTGAGGCTGAATGAATGATTACTAAATTATTGATTCACTTCAAATAAAGAAATGCCATAACATTCCACAGGATATGACAGGATGACTGTAAGACATAAGGCAAGTGGTCTATACAGCCTCAATTCCTAGCACAATGCATGGCACAAATTAGACACTCAGCAACTATTTGTTGGTGACCAGATAAAGGAGTACATGTAAGCTGAGATCCTGGTGTTTATGAAAGATTACTAAATGCCGTACACTGAAAGTGCCATACAAATGTTTCGAGTCATCATTTGACCACAAAACATGCATAAAATCTCAGCAGGGCCAAAGAAAATTTGGATCTAATCCACGTTCTAATGCATTGTGGAATTAATAAATGAAAATTTAATGCCATTTTGAGTTCTTGTTATGCTGTGGAAGCCTGCTGGTCCTTCGGTTTTAAAATACTTTCCCAGCATACTAAAATGAGAACTCTTTTTCTCCTGTTGTTCTTTCCTTTGTTTCCATAGGAAACAGTGACTTCCAGGCATCCAAGATGACACAACAGAGATTGCCAAATTGCATGCCACCCTGCAGTTGCCAAGGAGATAATGTATGTCATTCCTGCAAATAACATGTTGCTCATGCCTTCATTTCCTTTATCTAGTTTTTTAAGATATTCTTCGCCTGAATTGAATTCAGATAATGTTCACTGTGAACTGATGGAAATTCTCCTTTTTTAAAAACATGTTTACCCCATTTCCCCAAGGCACTTGAGAGCATCACACACACTGTCTGTGGAAGGTCTGAGCATATTTGGATTTTGGAATCAGTGATTCAGCAGTTTTCACTAAAAAAAATTCAACATGAGTTCTGTCTGCTTGCATTCTAAATAAAGGTCCAGTTAAATCCACACCTGGCACTAACATATTCCAGTTTAAACTGGCCAACCACAAAATTAGCTGCACTTTGTTGAATTTACATGGGAAGGAAAGGACTAATCAAGTAAGGGAGGGAGAGAAGGCTGCAAGAAAAGAAGGAAGGAATGGACGAAGGGAGAGAGGAAAGCAGGGGAATATATTTTTTGAGCCCCTACACTATTTCAGATTAAGTATGTATGAAATCAACAAACAGAATTAGAGAAATTGAAGATCTTGGCTGACATAACTCCCACTAACAAGAGGTAGAGTCGGTATTTGAACTTGAGTATGTCTGACTTAAGGTATGTGTTTTCCAGTTGCCTAGTGCTGCAAAATAAATCACCCCAAATGATCGAGACTTTAAGCAACAGCAATCATTTTAACACTAGCTTTCATGGCTATGCAGGTTGACCCAATTTAGCTTGGCAGCTCTCGCTCAGCAGCTCACATTGGTGTTAGTCAGAGTGGCTGGGACTGGAGAGATTTTGAAGGCATCCTCACTCACATGCCTGGCAGTTGATATCAGAGCTGTCAGTCAGAAGACCCTACCTGTGGTCTCTCCATGTGGCCTGGGCTTCATTCCAGCATGATGGCTGGGTCCAAGTAAGGGGTCCAAGGTCACATAGCATCACTTCTGTGGTCACAGGCCCACCTAAATTCAAGGGTGAGGGAACACAGACTCCACCCCACATTGCAAGAAATGCATGTGGGATGGTCAGCGAGGGGATCAGGGGTCTTTTAGCAGCCATCTTGAAAAATGTTTTCTTGCATGACACATTTTTTGCAACATCCAGTAATACCTCAAACAGCCTGAGATCCAGGCTTCACAGGCTCTCTTTTCCTGGTTGGGAGTAACTGGGGATGAAACAGTTAAAACAATCAACTTAAGCAAGTTTTAGTGTCGGCCTGATGAATTGTGACAAAAAACCTGAACATAGAAATTAAACTTTGGAATGAGTTTCTGATTAAATTATGCACATGCATGTTTATCAGAAGCCCTTTTCACTCATGCACTGTCAATTTTCAAAGCATTCAGATATCATAAAAACTAACTTTGCACTAAAACTGTATTGTGGCATATTCATATTTAAGTTAGCATTATATAACATTACCAAAAAATATTTTTACTGAATTTAACTTTTTGGTTCTTTTGTTACCTAGATAAATGGGCATTTCCTACATGAATTACAAGTAGACTTGCTCAGCATGGGGTATGCCTATGTGGAAATAGTAGCCCAAATGAATGGCTGCTACAAGGGGTAGTAACATAACACTTGTGCTATGTTCTTGTCATCTTAATCCATCACCTACCATCAATATGTCAGGAGGCTTCTGGCTAATGTCTTTTTTACCTTCTCAGCACTCTTTAAAACTGTTCTAATAATGAACCTAGCTAGGCCTAGACTATGAGCCCATCCAGCTGATCTGAAACAGCCATGAGACCTCTATCAAACATCCAATTTGTACATTAACCAAAATAATCACATTTATTTATCCTCTGGAAATCTATCAAACTATTATCATAAATAATGAGAAACTCAGGCAGAAAATAGGACCTAATGACACGAAGAAGGAGCACCGAGGAATAAACAAAATAATCAGATTGTGGAGTTCTAGCAACAGAAAATTCCGTCTCATTGCTTACATGGCTGAGAGTGTTTGATTGCGCTCACTCTACTGCACCGGCAGATCGGTCTGGAATAAACACATAAAATGTTCATATTTAATATAGCTGTTTCTGAGATGAACAGCTCTATCATGAGTCAGGCTGACAGCACAGTATTGAAAGAGGTCTGCCAAGCAGTGGACCATAGTCCTAAACAACAGCAGAATTCTATCCAGAATGTGATCATTGGATTTGTACCTCTTTCTTCCCAGATAAGTCCAGCATCTGTTCTCCTTCAGGCCATATATAAAATGAAACCTTAGGATAGCCTCAATTAGGGCTTTATAAAACAAAACAAAACAAAACCTAAAAATTCAAGTATTTAGGTAACACACAAGCAGAACCCCACAGTGCCATGGAAGAAAGGACCTCTTACTCAGTATTTCTCTTCTTGCTTTCTTACTTATGATTTCACTCCATCTGTTTCAGCTCTCAGTCTTACATCTTTCTGTACCTTGGTTTTGTTTTTTTTTTCTGAAATGAGGAAGGCAGTCTGATAACAAAATCCCTGAGAGTAAAGTAGCAGTAGTTACTCGTCCTAGATTATACAACAATTAGCCTTGCACAGTAAGACTTGAGATTCTTTTTACTTCTCTGTGTTCTTCCATGCTATGTGCCCCAGAACTTTGAAACTTCATAATGATATGATTGCTAATACTGTGAGTAGCTAGATACACTTAATGGTTGCAAAATGACCTGATAGTCACCAGGAAGTTAATTGTGGTCAATAATTATCTTCAATTGTCTCATGAGATTCTGACATGCCC
Source organism: Manis pentadactyla (assembly GCF_030020395.1). Classification (NCBI taxonomy): domain Eukaryota; kingdom Metazoa; phylum Chordata; class Mammalia; order Pholidota; family Manidae; genus Manis; species Manis pentadactyla. Next base: position 39,310,348 of record NC_080023.1, read on the forward strand.
TATTGATTTTAATTTTAAGCTTTAACCACATTATAGCATGCCTGTTAGAGTTATACAGATATCGACTGTTATTTGAAATACTTAATTTAAGTACCTTAGCAAACTTGCAATGCTAGAAGACAGTTTTTTATATTTGCTTATTATGAAGGTAACTATCTAGTCTGTTGCTCAACCAGGACATTTGTGTAAGAACAAAAGCTAAACTGGGTGGGCCACAAAGACAACAGCCATAAAACCAAGCAGTTGCCAGCAAACAAGGGCAAGTCAACATACCCATTATACATTAATTTTAAAAAATAATAAAATTTTCCAGTTTGTTGGGAATTTGAAGATCACATAGAAAAAAAATGTATCTTTCATTCAAAACTGATTTTAAGTCTTTCCATATTCTATCTCACTGATGCTTTGATACACTTCTTTAAAGTGTTTTTAGTAGTGAATTTGATTTTTAAAATTTGGCTATTCTACAAAGGATATTACCCACTGCAAATGTTCAAAAATAATTTATGGAATTTTGAAAGATGAGTGCAATTCTTAAAGGACACTGTGGGAAAATAAGTCTAAAAGCAAACTAACCTAAATATTGAAAGCAACAAAAGGAGAGATTCACCTCTTAGTTAACAAGAAACAAACAGGATTCACCACATAAAAGCTCATTCTATTTCTATGAATTGCTCAGGGATACTAATATACTTTCTGTCCCAGATTGAGTCCCCATTGACCTTAATCTATTTCAGTCCTGAAATGTATTCTTGTTCTGTGGATAAAAGGTAACTCCTTGATGCCAATTTTAGATCAGCCCAATGGCAAGCATGAAGCAGAAAGCATGTTAACATTTTCCAGGATCAGCTAAGGCTTTAGCCAAGTAGGTTTCCTGTTCAGGGAAACAGCAACAGTGAACTGAGCACAGAGGAGAGTGCCTTGTTGAGGCTCTGCATCTGTCCAAGCCTCAAATGCTTCAAGTTTAAAGAAAATGCATAAACTAACAAATGAATCCTACTGAGAGCATTGAGATGTCCACAGAGGATGAGCCAGCTCAGCCCCAGGCACACCCAGCACAGCTCCAAGGTTTTGACATTCTCTGCTGCAACTTCAATCGTTGTCTTGAAAGCAAATGATTAAACTAACTAATAAATTAAAAAATGCTAATCGCTATCATCATTGGGACGATTTCTTACTAATTACCTTTTTGCTGTCAAAAAGAGGCAGCTGTTAAAGGAAAGTGTAGGTCAGGCCTAGATCTTATCTTCAAAAAGACCATTTTTTTAACATTTTTAAAAACCATTTTTAACCAGCAAAAATGGTATTTTCATATGGTTCCACCTAAAAAAACCTGGCTTTTCTCAAAACAAGTCACAGGCTCATTTCTTCATGGAAGGGGCAGCCAGCCAAAGTCAAGTGCCCAGACCATGCTGGCCACTCATCACTGTTATCCACATGTTTTAGTTAAGGATCTGCTTAAAGCATATAATGATGAAGTAACTATGAATTAAAGCTCAGGGATACTAATATACTTTCCTGGAAGCACCTTTCAATCTCCACACAGGTCTCCTTTTCTCCCCTTCCAAGCAGGATGCCATTACAAGAGCTTCCCCGTTCAAACCAGCTCTGAGAAGGGTATTGACTAGATCCTTTTTTCATTCAACCAGAAGACATTTCCTTGTGTCCCAGGTACAGTGTGAACAGCAGAATCCAGCATGACTCGCCTCCCATGGAGGAGCCTGTCTACATTAGAGACAGGGGTGACCCAAATAACAAAACTAAGAGTCAAAGACACAGCCAATGGAAGAGCAGGGACAGTAGTTACTCTACACAGGAGAGTTCCAAAAAAAAACAGGTGGTTTCGGGTCAAGAAAAGAGTTAAAAAGATTTCCTTCAGTAACTCCAAAGCTTGTTATGGCCCTCCAAATGTAAAAGCAATGGTGAAATGAGATTATGGGAGTTTTCTTTTATTGCTGCCATATAGGACTTCTCCCTGTCATTATAATTAAAAATGTTTTGCAGAGACTACATTGTACATTCATTCATTTGTTCTGTCATTCCCTATATCGGATGGTCATTTACTGGTGCCAGTCTCTGTGCTAAGCATTGATATTAAAGTTTGTATTTTCAGATTTTTTATAAATCTGCCCACTAGTCTAATTCCAGATGTTCACAAGTGCTCATAGCTGGTTAAGCTAGATGCCTTAGAATATTCATTTTGTACATGAAGACTTGACTTCCTGCTGTTTGGATACAGAACCCTCACCCCCTTCTGCAAAGTTCTCTTTGAGAACGTTGACCCTCATGTGCCAAAGACCTGGCCAAGGAGAAACTGCAGATGTGCTAAATGGTGGGGTTCCTTTTTCCTTCAAACCTTCTCTCTTTATTGAATGGTTTCATGGTACAACTTTTTACTTTCAAGGGCACCTTGATATTCACAGTAAACTAACTGAATTTATTAGGAAGGCAAAAATAGAAAGTGCTCACATAGGAACTAAATCCAACCTTCATCCTCACACCTCCATTCCCTTCTCTGAATCCCTTAAAGAGAGCTTTACGTCTATGGAGCCCACAACTGTTTTTCAATTAGCCAAACAAAAAGCAAGTAAAAGTAAGCAAAAAAGTTTGTTTTAGCCAAACTTCCCCCAAAGAGAGCTTGAGAGAGAAGAAAAATTCATTGGACTCACTGTCAGGGAGTCAAGCCTGGAGAGCATAAGGAAATCCTTGCGTTATTCATCTATATGAAGATATTACAGTCATAAAAATTGAAGTCAAAGCTCAAGAGAGAGCTATTGAGAAAAAGAATAGCATCTTAAAGAATAAGTAACAGGATGTGCAAATTCAGGATCATGGATAAGGGCAGCAAAACAGATTTAGGGAAAGAATATTTATTCAAGCATAGAAGCTAGATAGAGTAAGAAACCTGTAGAAACCAAAATAATAGAAAATATTTAGAAAAGCATATTAGGCCATATGATCTGAGTGGAAAGTGCCTTCTCCTTAAGTTGACCAAAATATATAATAATCTTCTACTAAAGACACTTTTTTGCATGAGATCCTCTATTCCATCAATTGAAATGAAATAATACCTGAACTGACAGTTCTTGAAACTTCTCAATCACCTGAGGCTGAATGAAAAGCTAGAGTTTAGCTATGCAAATTGTTGTGGAAAATTAGTCCCTCAAAATAGCAAAAGGGAAATTGGCAGCTGAGCCAAATAAACCAAAGAGAACGAATAATCTTACTCAGTAGTTTAGGGAAGAAAATTTGCTGGGAAATGCAGCTAAACATCGAGGATATTTGTTCAAGTGGCTGTTCACTTCTGAAGCAAAATGTGTTTTCATGCTAAAAAGAAGTGCCGGTCTATTCACACATCAACTAACATGGCTGGAGAAAGATCACCAAATTAATAAAAACATGAAACACTTTAAAAAACTTTTAATAAAGTTTCCCCAGGAAAAACGTGGTTCTTTCATCTATTGCTATCCCTGGCACCTAAGCCCCAACCTCAGGTGAATGAGGAATGGAACCAGTCAGCAGCTATTTCTTGAGGTAGGTTCTTAACAGTTTGTGCCACATGTGCTGGAGAAGTAATTAAATAAATGGGAAAGCAATAAAAATGCCAACAATACAGTTGTAGTTTATTATGTAGCAATTCTAGAATGATCCATGAGCTAGTCCATAAGCATCACAAACCAAATGAATGGTATTTACAGTAAGTAACTGGCTCATTTCCTGTATTTGCTGACCATCAGTAAAGTACATCTCACCCACCAGACTTAGTTTTCCCTCAAGCCCTTCCCCAACTTCAGCATGTTTCTTTACATTCTTTGGGCTCTGCAGAATAATTGCCCCTCTTTATTATTTACCTCACTAAACTTTCCCCTGACATAGTAAAATTCATTTAGGGCAAACACTCTCTCTTTAATTCTTTAAGATTTTCCTTAATACTATTAAAGCAGAATTCTTCTGAACATATGTTGTAAGGAAATATTAGTAATTGAATATATTAATGTATATAAGATTATTTCAAATGAAAAAATAATAATAATACTTCTGAATATTTTTTAAATGTTTAAAATATCAGAATACTGGGAAAACTATGGGTTGGGTCATAGTTTGCTGAAATGACTGTATTAAATCATTAGTGATTTTTAGTCTTGACAAAATCCATACATTTTATGTGAATTTGGAGATTGGGGAATTTGACTATTTTTTTTCTGCTACTTTAGCTTCTATGTAAACGAAACTACTAGCTAAGGGATGGGGCTTATTTATAAATGGTAGAATTTCAAAGTATGGCTTATACATTCAGCAATGTGAACATTAATACAACCCTTTAAAAAATTGGCAATGAGGTGGGGACTGAGTGTGTGACAATACCCACAGCAGAGGGTCAACAGAGGAGGTAACAAGTTATAACTGAGGCTGAGGAGCAGCTATTTCTGTTGGTGGTGCACCCAGACTTTGGAGCCTGACTGAGTTTAAATCTTAGCATGGTTACTTAGAGGCTGTATAATTTTGGACAAATCACTTAAGCTTCTCTGTCCCTCAATGTCTTTATCTATAAACCAGGATGAAGATGAGATGGGACGGGCTTGCTGTAACAATTACATTAGTTCATATATGTAAAATATTCTCTGACACTTGGTTACACAGCATCAGTTGATGCTCTTATACTGTTAGAACAGCATAGATTTTTGCTGTATTGGTAAGCATGAAATAACTTGAATATTTAATATGATCTGACTAGGTAAACCCAAAAAGAACCATCTTTCCTTTAATTGTTTTTTACTAAATAGACATATGTTAGAGTATAAAGCAAGCTAGCATTAGTTATACAGAATGAATGAGTTTGTAGTAACACAGACTTTTAAATTAGAAGAGAATGAAGACGTAATTTTGCCTATTTTCATCACCCAAAGATAGAGGAGCACAAACCCAAATATTGTGTTGTATGATTAAATCTGCACCGCAGAACTGAGAATACAGCACAATCCCTTTATGCCTTCCTGTTTTCTCTAGCTGCGAGACAGCACCACACATCTGAATGTGTCCAAAACACTTCACCAAAGCTCAGTTTCCTCAACCATAAAACTATGTATATAACACAACAACTCATCTCAGCATTCATTATGGAGATTAGATATAACATGGAAAGCATCTGGCATTATGCATACACACACACACACACATCTATACATATACATGGCATATAGATGTTCAATAAATAATGATGATGACAGTGAGATGCAACCATTCCAAGTTCTTTGTACTATACACACTTCCTAGCTTCTTCTTTTGCCATGATATCTGCAAACATATAACACATGAATATAAATAAGCAAATTTACTGTTAATCTCTATATCACACTCCCACAAACACCTTACACTGTGTTATACTTTCATCAGGTGCTTTACGCCTTTTTTGAACACTAATATATCTAGTTTTTTTAATGCAGCATTAAGATTATAACATTTCTTCTTATGAAGGAGAAAATAGCCTAAATATTCGATTATGATGCTAACATTGGCATTTTTCTTCCCATGTGATGTTATTATCAGTATCTATCAAAATATTCACAATATTGTATCAATAAGCTTCTAAAATTGACTGCTTTGCCCTTTGTCACTCTGAGTGATATCCCTTAATTTATCCCTTGTTGAATTTCAAAGGAATAATCTGAAGTATCTGCTTATCTCTCTCTCTGGTATAATTTATCATTACCCTCTGTACCTCTCCACAGCATTTTGCACATTTATCATTACTTAATTATTTAAAATTAATCATTGGCTGTCTATCCTCCCCACTACCTCATATCTGTGAAGGGAGTGAACACAATATTCTTCACATACTGATACTTAATAGATGTTTCATAAATATCCCCATAAATATAATAGGTTCCCGTGTGTAATGGATATATAGATGGGTATACCAGCAGACAGGTCTAAGGTAGTAGTGAAGATTTGAGAATAAGTTTACACTAATATAAGCATGACTGAAATATGCTAAAACCAAGACTCAGGCCATACTTCTATATACTAAATTAAGTCACTCACAAGATTGAGTCACTCACAGGAGTATATATTATCCCTCATAAGCCTGTCTCCTTCACTAAACTAATTCCTTAGATTTTTGTCTTTAAATCCTCAGTGCCTTGCATGGTTCATAATAGTTGCTTGGTAAACACTTGTTAAATAACTAGATTTGCTCTCACGGATTAGTAACATGACAATTTCTCATGAACCTGAACAAGACCCACAACAAAGCTACTAGATAAAAGACTTGGCTGAAGGTGCAACACACTTCTGATATTCTTGACACTTAAACCATACAGATTAATAATTGTGCAGTTAAACAATTACTCATTGCCTTAAGAGCATTATTAGCTACAGAACATTCTGTACCAAAAAAGGTATGGGTTTGAGGAGGTACAATTTATATAAGATTTAACGGAAGTCATTAAACTACTGTCAAAAACACACCTAAATGTCAAGTGAACTGACAGGATGCTTCATGTCCTTTTTCAAACTGCCAAGGAAAGAGATTTTTCAAACTAAGTTAAGAAATTAAAGAGATAAGGATAAATGGAAAAATGAAAGCTTTTTGCATGTTAGCTTAAACTATTTGAAGAACGACATTTCTAAGAGGAGTTCTGAGAATGACTGAGATGAAAATCTGAAACTGACCTAGTTTGTACATCCTGTCGGAACGGAATGAGCTCGTATATTACAACCACTGGGAAATCGTTGTTTTAACATGGGTAACACTCGCCGTCACTGGTATCTATGTAAGTGATATGACAAAAGTGACCAAAATAAAACAAACGACACTTCTAGACTTACTGAGGCTTTTTGTTTTGCTTCCTTTTGCTGTCAAAGGATCCTCAGCTCCCTGTCGCCGCCCAGTAGCTCAGCCCCCTGCTAACACGCGTGTCTCAGAACGACTAGAAGAACGATTATCTGCTGCTCTGGATCTTCACAGCGACACGTCTCTGGCTCCTTAGTTAACATCTGCCAGATATTTACATTTATTCCAGTAAGAAAGAATTTTACTTGGGGAATGAATGTTTTGGAAACTGGTGATTAAAATTATTCATTTTTAGATGTACTACATTTCCTATTGTCTGATTCCTGTAGTTGGCTCCTCACAATCCATCAGTAAACAACTGTCATTATTGGGCACTCTGCTATGTGCTGGATGGGAAAATAAAATGAAGCCATACTCACTTCTATGAAGGAGCTCACCATATAGTTAGGTAACTATAGCATAGCACTCACATATGAAACAGTTTATGCAAAATAGTTAGGATATTACAAAGGATAAATTATGTGGTGCATATTTTAAATGTTAAAGATGATGCTTAAAACAGTAAAGGATAATAATAACCACAGCTATTATTTACTAATAGGGCACTAAGCAATATACTGTGTACTTTGTATGCATGATGTTATTTAATCCTTATAAACCTTTCCAGTAGGTTCTGTTATTACCTCCCCCTCCCCCTTTGTAGATGTGGATCTTTGAGAACATGTCCTTGAGATCCTTGAGCCCAGTCAGAATGACCCACATATGGGAAATAAGGCTGAAGTTTGACTTTGAAGAATGGGTGGTGAAAAAGGAGATTCTTGTGAGTGTACTTGAATTATTGGATCCAAGGGTACCCTGAATTATTTATGCTCTTTTTTGCATCATCTCTTAAAGACTCTTAGCAGAGCAATAGTTCTTCAATTTTACAAATATCCTTGTGAGAATCTATGAACACTAAAATTGAAAAGCCCATGAAAAATAGTTACCATGAAATGGAAACAAAGAAATTAGATAAATGGGAAAGGAAAGGTACACAGTGGCTAAGTATGCACTTGTAGTTTGAAAAAAAAGTCATTATTTTCATGGGATAGAAGAAAATGTCCTGCTATGAAAGTCTCTCCTATCTAAACTTGAACTAATTAGCTTCTCCATTAAATGTGCCTCACTGCTCTTCTCTGTTCTATGGAATGATGCGACCACCATCCATCTCATATTCCATTTCCCTCACATAACATTTCCAATCAGCCATTAAGGCTTGAAGCCAAAAAGTATAGAATTGTTGGCCCAGCCCTGCCACTTACCAGATAGATGACCTCGGGCAGATTACTTGACCCCTAACTATCAATGTCCTCATTGGTGAAACATGGATTACAATAAGGCATATTTGATAAGCTGTTAGAATTAAATTACACATATGATGTCTGTAAAAGCTCTTATTAGTGGGGCACATACAAAGCTATTATTATTTATTCATAGAAATATGAACAAAAGATTATGTTGGGTTATTCATTTTATACATATATATGTTCTTATGCCTATTCTAATGTATTACACATTTTAATGTCTATCATAAATATAAATGAAATATTATAGAGTTTTAATAAAAGAGAAGAAGCTCTGCACTCAGACACAGCTGAGTTACCTTAAAAATTGGGCTTACCATTCCTTGAATACATATCACTCAACAACTGCAAGCCTAGTTTCTTCATCTGTTGTATAGTTATTGTGAGCTGGAAACTAAGTAACACTTGTAAAATTTATTATATAGTATCTGACACAATTTAAGATCTCAAGTAATTTTAGTCATTATATCTTTGGATTTTTTTTCACAAGATACAACATGCATACATTAATGTATGCTTTCTCATTGAAGAAGGTCTATAGGATATATTTTAAATTGATTTTTTGAAATACAATTTTATTCAGAAATGTTTCCTTTTCATCTTGTAGTTACTTATTTTCCAAACTATCCATTAATCCAAATCACCTGCATCAATGACAGCATAGATGCTCTAAGAAGTAGTAAGGGTAGGAAGGATAGAGCCACAAGAATGGAGCTCAACTCAAATGTTAGAAAAACAGAGTCAAAGCAGAATTAAGGTAATGCTGAGCAGTTGAAGAACAGTGAGATGCACAAATATGCTCAGGCTGCTCTTAGGTTCTGCCAACCAGCCCTTTCTCCTTGCTTCATGAATATTCCATAAACCATAAGCTTGCCAATTCCCATTAGAAATGGTCACCATAAACCTCTGCCAGGCCATTAACAGTCCATAGGTCACATTATAGTGACAATGAATCAAACCACTAGTGAGCTTACCCAAAGGACTATTGAATCACTAAATGTCATGTAAACCCAGAAGACAATTTCAAAGAAGAAGTTCAAACACATTTTAAATAAAGGCAGCATCATTCAAATAAGCAAACAGCCATACAAGTTAAAATACATATTTAAGTAAGCAAATTTCAGCTCTTTAGAATGTCTACTGAAATTGCAAACCTCTAAGATTCTTAGAATATTTCCTTCCAGTAAAAAGTTTTAAAATTTTACTCTTAACACACTCTTTCTCCTTTTCCTTATTTTCTTCTCCCCACCCTTCCCCTTCTCTCTCCCTCTCCTTCCCTCCATCCCTCAATTTTAATGTGTTCTCAACCTTCAAAGTTGAACTTAAGACTGAAGCCATTCGATGACAACTGGTGGATTTTTCAGAGGTAGCTGTGCTTTGGCAGGGATCTGGAGTCAGGATGGGTGGGTGGGTCAACCCATTCATCACTGTTTTTAACAAAGATATTCCTCAAGTAAACTGCTGTGGAGATGTAAGTTATCATAGACACAGTCACCCATTACAGAGGACATGAAGCATTTGATATATATTTTAACTAGATTTATCATAAAGTCCTTCCAAACCCTTAAATACTATGATTGTTTGCCCCTCACAAACAGATCTTATCTTCTGACCTTGGTTATGACATTTACGCACAGCTGTGCCCTGTGCTGCCAAGAGGAGTCTCTGAATCATAGCAGACATAGCCTATCGGACATGCCCCACCAAACATTCACCAGCAATGACAATTGCTGAGATCAACAGAGATGTTTCAAGGAACAAATAGTCCTCTCCCCAACTTTGGAAATTCTGCAGAATAATTTTATTCTGATTAAGTGGTACTTTCAAGTATTTCTAATATTCCATTATAACACAAGTGCAAGAAGTCCCACCACTTTGCAAAAATGAAAAAACTACATCAACTCATTATAAACAGAAAAAAAATTACAGATATAAAATGTGTCTCCAAATACAGAATCTTTGAACTTCAGCAATCCTGGGGTTAGAGGAAGTTAATGGCTACATGGAAAAGCCAGTATGTTTTATAATTTCAACATTATTAGAAAAGCATGATTAGAAATATGTTGCCTTAAAACTTAACCACTAGTGATATAAAGATAGGATGAATAGCTTCCAAAGTGCATGAGAAAAGAAAAAGGAACATTTAGCAACCAAAATGCTTTATTAAAGTTAATTATTAAGAATATAAAAAATATTAAAATCAGACCAAATAGAATTCAAGGGAAAAGCATTATATGGCATCAAAAAAAGGTTATTTTCTGATTAAATGCATAGACTGGTATGGAAATTGAGCAGTTATGTATCTTTATATGTTGAATATCACAGTATCAAAGTGTACAAAACAAAAATAGTTAAAATGCAAAATAATAAAATCTCATATTAGTTGGGGAATTGTTTGTATCCTTCTTGGTATTTAAAAGATCAATAAGACAAGATGTGACTTACTAAAAGGGTGAAATAATAATGTTTTAAGTAAAACTGTTTTAATAACTCAAAATCAACTCCTTTCAAACTACTATCAAACATTTATAAACTTTTAGCATAACTTAGAGCACCACGAAAATACCGTAACTTTGAAATCTGTACAAGTAACATTTCTGAACACAGGGCAATACAACTAAAAATAAACAGTAGAATTAAAAAATCGAAGCCCCTATTGGAAAATTTAATATTATATTCCAAATAATTATTAGCTTATAGAGAAAAATAGCAACATAACTGTAGGATATTTAGCAAATGATTATAATATACATCAAAAGGTGTGAATTATGGCCAAAGCTTTATGCAAAGGAAACCTCATTGCAATAAAGGAAACTTTATTATTTATAAGAAACAGGAAAATAACTTAAGAATTAAACTTGAGAAACTAGAAAAAAGTAGCAAAACTAACCTGCAGAAATATGGAATTAAAATAGATTATGAATCAATAATTAAAAAACAGAACTAGTAAAATAAATATTAAATAAATTTAAAAAGTCCAAGACTTGAATTGTTTGGAAAGGAACAGTAAATAGAATTCTTCTGCTAAGGCCTCAGCACAAAAAGCAGAGCAAATAAAACAAGAACGAAAGGCAGAGCAGGCACAATTAATCTATGGGGAGAGGGAAAAGCAATAAATTGCAGATAATCAGGGTTTTCTAAACTGAAAACAATACACAAAATCTCTCCTAATAATTTTGAAAGTCTTGATGAAATAGGTCCCTTTAAGGGAAAATGTAAGCTATCCAAACTTAATCAATGGAAGGGCAATAACTTTCCTATGTGCCCACATGCCTTCCTTAAAAAAACAATGCCCAGAACCCTGTAGAAACAGAGCTATATATTATTAACCCAGACCACTTAATCCTTGCCAGGGAGAACACCTAACCTCACTTGTTCTACTGCCATCTTCTCATCAGAGGACTTCCCTAACCACCTATATTCTGAACTGAATCCCATCCTTCCCCCTTTGCTGCTTCAACATTCACATAGCACTGTCACCATCTAACACACAGCATGTTTTATTACTTATGTTTTTTAAGCCATTTGTCTCCCTTTCCTTGTCCTACATACTTAAATGTAAGCTCCCTAGGTCAGGACATTTGTCGAGGGTGTCTGTACCTTGTTGATTCCCAGACCATAAATACAGTCTGACATATAGTTGGCATTGGGTGTCTCTTTGCTGAATAAGTGAAAACATGAATGAATGAACAAGTAAGGGAATGAGTTATGACCTACAAAGAATAGAGCTGATGATTTAGATACACTTGATTAGATACACAAGCAGACAAAAGGGGTTTTTGACTACACTTTGTGACAGCTACCATACTGCTGTGTACAAGTGACCACTGACAATTGTCTGCTGATTCAGGAAAGCGGCTCAGTTGAGTAAATAAGAGAGAAAGAGCAGAGTAATGGAGGAGGAGGAAAAGGAAGATGGGGAAGGAGGCTGCTGGTTTACTTTCCTGTTTTCATGAAGATCTTGCTATTTTTGTACAACCGAAGTCTGTGAGGAAAACGTCACTTTGATTTTTTTTTTTAATTGCAGAATCACTGACATGCCCGATGTAAAATTACAGTGGCCTTCACTAGGCTTTCACATCCTTTTAGATCTGTCCCATTAGGACAAGAAATCTCAGTATTGAACATACAACAACTACCCCATGGGTGTTCTTCTTTATTGGTTTTATTTTCTTGCTTAATATAAGGGCACAGGCCACCCAACCCCATGGTATAGTTCTAATGTGGCGCCATGTGAAGACTGCTGCTTTATTTTGTTCAATGAACTCTAGTAAAATGCCTTTCCAACCCACTCAAAGATATCCACAGGTTCCCCTTAATTGGATACATGAGATTTTGCTCCTTTGTGTCAAAATCTTTCAATTATGACAGGAACTCTCAAACAACTAACTCCACGAACACTTAGCTCATCCAGAGGTGTTTAACTTTTAAGCCACTCATCATAGTTTTAAAGTTTAAATTGATAATTTTTCCTTTCATATTTCTCTGGACTCTTAAATGACTTACAAATTGTCACTGGGATTTTCAGCTTCTCAGTTTTCTCCCTGGCAATGCAAATTTGATCAAGAAACTGAAGTCTTAAACTGAAGGAGATTACACCAAATACCTGCAGAGGTACTTCAGGACAGTTTTCTCTTAGCTCTGGAGCAGCCGGCATTTCCTGGAGGGCTTTGGATGTCTTCCTTTTGGCTTTTTCCATTTGAATATTGGTAAAATAATTGACAGCTGCAAACTCAATAAGGGCCGAAAATACAAAAGCAAAGCAGACAGCTATGAACCAATCCATGGCAGTAGCATAGGACACTTTGGGCAAAGAATGCCGTGCACTGATGCTCAGTGTGGTCATGGTGAGGACTGTGGTTATTCCTGCAAAGAAAAAGAGCAAAGAGATAAAATACCATTACTTCCATGAAAAAAATAAAATCGAACAAAAAATACCTAGGGATTCAGTGCAGTGTGGTAACAAAGTTTATAATAACTCAAACCAAACCATCTTTGATGGAAGATTTGAATCTAATGGTTCAGTAAAATTAGCACAGGCTTTGGAGTGAGAGACAGATAGGGTTCAAATCCTGGCCCTTCTGATCATTGGCTCAATGTGATCTGGATTAAGTTAGGAAAACTCACTGGGCTTCATTTGTTACCTACCTATTGGACTTGCTATAAAGATTACAAGTGTATAAGGCACCTAGTAGTATGTTGGGTTAGTTTTAGTATCTGAGCTAACAAAACTGAGAAACTCAACACAAACATCTAACAGGAAGTGGGACTCAGGGAAGCACTGATTCTCAACCAGGAGTGGGAAGTCAGTAGCATTAAAAACTGGAGCATCAGAATTTCCAGGGGTAAGCATGGCCCACTGCAATTTAGAATCACTACCAGAAAAAGCACAAATTAGAGATACTTACAATCTTTAACTGAATATTATGTATTGGATTAAAATGATGAATTTACTAGTTGTGAAAGAACTTAGTTTATGTAAAACAGTAAATGTATATTGCAGGAAAATTAGCTTTCTAGAACAATTTGGTTTAAAAATTATTGAACATCCATCACCCATGAGTTTGTGGTCAGCAGGAAACTATTTGCAACCAGAATAGAGGCACCTCTCCATCAAGAGGTTTCTGAAGTATATTATCTACAGGAAAGTCTTCTCCTTTGCCTGAAAAATGGTTAGTCCCTATTCTCAAAGGAAAAATTTCACTTGCTACTGAAACTATAGAAAACTACACTATTTAAGGATGCTGATATTTGCACAGTTGTCCCTTTTGCATCATTTTCTGTCTATATTCTTAATCCATGTTCTCTAGTTAAGCTTGGAAATTTCTGTGGGAATTTACTATATTATTTAAACTCAGGAGCCTAGGATAGGTCCTGAATTGTCACACCTGTGCTTGAGGATGATGATAATGAAAATGGTGAAGACATCTAAACTATATATTCCAATCCTGCCAATTCCTGCTGAACACCAAATAATATACGTTAAACTGAAAAGACAGTGAGCCCTATGCAACAATAAGGGAACAATAATATTTTGATTTAGGGAGAAATAATATTATCTTCTTAACTCATCATTTAATTATATTCTGCTTTTTATCTTTCCCTAATTATCCCATGTATGTAAGCCTAGTTTCCACAGCTTGATTGAGCGAAGCCTTCTTGAGTGCAGAAATGTCTAACATTGCTTCAGGATTTAATTGTGCCAGGCACAAGAAATAAAAACCCATTTTTTCAGCTTCTGACCAATCCATTTTCTCTCCAGTCACTTCTGAATTAGCAGTGTTGAGAACATGGAAAATTAGAGCATCTGTATAGCAGCATATGAGCTATAGATCTTTTAAAAATACTCCACAAAAACATAGGCAAAAATCTCTTGGACATAAACATGAGCGACTTCTTCATGAACATATCTCCCTGGGCAAGGAAAACAAAAGCAAAAATGAACAAGTGGGACTATATCAAGCTGATAAGCTTCTGCACAGCAAAGGACACCATCAACAGAACAAAAAGGCATCCTACAGTATGGGAGAATATATGTATAAGTAACAGATCCAATAAAGGCTTGACATCCAAAATATATAAAGAGCTCACTCACCTCAACAAACAAAAAGCAAATAATCCAATTAAAAAATGGGCAGAGGAGCTGAACAGACAGTTCTCCAAAGAAGAAATTCAGATGGCCAACAGACACATGAAAAGATGCTCCACATAGTTTGTCATCAGAGAAATGCAAATTAAAACCACAATGAGATATCACCTCATACCAGTAAGGATGGCCACCATCCAAAAGACAAACAACAACAAATATTGGTGAGTTTGTGGAGAAAGGGGAACCCTCCTACACTGCTAGTGGGAATGTAAATTAGTTCAACCATTGTGGAAAGCAGTATGGAGGTTCCTCAAAAAGCTCAAAATAGAAATACCATTTGACCCAGGAATTTCACTTCTAGGAATTTACCCTAAGAATACAGCAGCCCAGTTTGAAAAAGACAGATGCACCCCTATGTTTACTGCATAACTATTTACAATAGCCAAGAAATGGAAGCAACCTAAGTGTCCATCAGTAGATGAATGGATAAAGAAGATGTGGTACATATACACAATGGAATATTATTCAGCCATAAGAAGAAAACAAATTCTACCATTTGCAGCAACATGGATGGAGCTAGAGGGTATTATGCTCAGTGAAATAAGTCAGGCAGAGAAAGACAAGTATCAAATGATTTCACTCATCTGTGGAGTATAAGAATTAAGCAAAAACTGAAAGAAACAAAACAGCAGCAGAATCACAGAACCCAAGAATGGACTAAGAGTTACCAAAGGGAAAGGGACTGGGGAGGATGGGTGGTAAGGGTGGGATAATGGAGGGGGGAGAACAAAGGGGGCATTATGATTAGCATGTGTAATGTGGGGGGAGGCATGGGGAGGGTGTGCAACACAGAGAAGACAAGTAGTGATTCTACAGCATCTTACTATGCTGATGGACAGTGACTGTAGTGGGGTTTGTGGGGGGGACTTAGTGAAGGGGGGAGTCTAGTAAACATAATGTTCCCCATGTTGTTGTAGATTAAGGATAAAAAAATTAAAAAAAAAACACTCCACAGACTATATGGAAAAAGAAATGTGAGGATCTGGTTGAATTCCCTTTTATTAAAAAAAAAACTGATATTTGTAGCATTTTACTAATCTAAAACAGATTTTTAAGTATGTTTATTCAAATATAGAGGTAGCTAAATATCTATAAAAATGAAGTGCTGTGAATTTATTGGACTCTGTTTCATAAAGAGACCTTAGAATTCTCAGGTCTCCATTTTGAATCAGAAAAATGGTACCATTCCCATGTGGCTCTGAAACATGTGAATCAACCTTAAATAAATTTTGAAAAAATTTAGCCACAAAGTTTGAAAATAAATCAAAGGTTTTCATTTTATTCATAACAATTTAAGCTTAATGGCCTATTAAGAATTCAAAAGTGTACTACAACCTTCCTAGGTATCTTTTCTCTAATATCAAAGACATTTTGCTGAAAACACTTGGAAATAAAATATGAACAGTGCAGCCTAAATAAAGATACTCCTTAGAACTCAGAAAATCCTACAGAGACCATAATGTGATAACCCAAAGAGGAAACTCAAACTCAAATAGAAGCAACTTAGGACTTCTCATGTTGCTTTTAATACATTTTTTTGTAACAGAGGATTGCTCCTTGGGGCCAGAAGTAGTGGCCCTGCAGTCCTGCAGTCATGTAAAGAAATTCCCTTATTAATGCTAAGTAAGCAGAATATTAATGCAATTATTGAATCATTAATCTAAAAATTACTTTCTGATTGTTAAGGAGGGTAGGTCACCAGGTTCCTGAAGATATTAAATGAAGCTATGGACACTGACGCAAACATGATGGATATGTGGCCACTCTGCATTTCTCTTTCATTGTTTTGAGTCAACTTCATTTTAATGTTTGTAGAATACCCCTTCAAATATTATGGTTCATATTTTATGACTATTGGCAAAATTAAGAAAGTGGCATAAATAGTCGGCCATGTGTTTGAAGTGGTCAACCCTTTAGACATAAAGAAGTTCTCTCTACCGGGTGTTCAGATTTAAAGAAAGCACTAGCTTGACAGGGTTGTGCTTATTACACTTGTTTTCAGGTGCAGCATTTGGTTAAATAAACACCAACAGAATAGCAAACAGAAGCCAACGCTTCCGTGAAGAATCTATGCCACTGCACCTAGGAAGACAGTGCCTAAATAGCTTAGCTGGCACCTACCCTGGAAACATTTCAATAACCAAAGAACTTATTTTGACACATTCCAGTACTGATGCCAGTACCTGCTTTTATCATGCTGAATGTGCACCATATTGGCTGGCTCGGGAGCTGGGAGAGGATGTATAAGAGAAGGCTAAGACTGTACACAAGAGTAAATTTTTGGCTGGGCACTCCTAGACAATGAGTTAGTAATGATTAAGATATGCCAGCTGGCATTTACTCTGGTTTAATGTTCTACTATACTGGAATAATTAAAAAACATAAAGGCATACAACTTTGCAGACAGAAGGCCTTTGGAGAGAATTTAGTACATTCTACTTCTCATATTTACACTGATTTTTGTTTTGTTTTGTTTTTGTATGATCTCTGATGACATCCCTAGTTCAGTAAATTCTCTCCTTAAGTGAAGAGGGAAATGAGAATTGGGAAAGAAAAATACTAGCCTAGAATTTTTTTTCCCCTGAATCTCATATGCTACCCCCCAAATACTTAAAATTTAACTTCCTTAGCCCCTCAATGAACAGTTTAATAATTACCATTCTGACACCTCTTAGGTCTTTGAAGATTTAATTATTGGGCATAATTTCCCTGATCAATCGAAACCAGCATCTTGACACATGAGCACAAGACAGAGGCAAATGTCACATTTCAAATGGGAAAAGCTACCCACAAAGCGTCTTCAGCACACATTCATACAATCTCACTCAGCATCTCTGTAATTCTCCATAAGCCCCATATCCCATACTCCCTGTGAAGACAGAATGGCAGAGTAAAAAATGCCTTGGGTCCATCACTTGTAAGTATGTGACTTTATTCAAGTCTCTTAATCTCTTTGAGTTAATTTCCTTATCCATAAAAAACTAATAATGCTACCTTGATGAGTTATTGTGAATATTAAATAAGATGACCCCTACCAATATATGGCGAATCGTGTCATCATTATTATTAGTAGTATTACCAGTATCCTTACTACATGCCACTTAATTTCCTTACAGTGTCTTATCTGTAGGAAGTGCTGGGTGGGTAAAATTGTTAATCAATGCTATCCCTCCTTCCCCACCATACTGGAAATTTCTATTATCTGGGGACAAGTTAGACAGAACACAGGCTACCCATTTATAATCCACCAAGACAGCATTCAAAACTTATCAATCAATCACAACAACTATAAAATATAGAAGACATTCACATTATAGTATGAAGTAGTGATTATCAAATAAAGTAGATGGCAGCATGAACTGTTATGATTCTAAACACTTAAATCATATTTACTGTGTGGTAGGCATTGTTTTAAGTGCTTTATCCAAATTCACTTATTCTTCACAGCAACCCTATGAGGTAGGTACAACCATTCATCCTGTTTTAACACATGAGGAAACATGTAGAAGTAACTCAGCGACGGTTCACAGCTAAATAAGTGGTACCTTGGCTTTGGAACCTAGGCTCGCTGGCTCCAGAGCCTGCCTTATGACACAACTACCTCTTTATCAGAGACACCAATGATGGGTCAGTATTTTCTGTCCTAGACATTCTTTAGGACCATAGAAAATAATATGTGCACAGGTGATTTTATTTTCATTTTCAATGTTGATAGCTCCTGAAATATTAATATTTGTGCTAGGAAAAGTTAAGGGACTCTGGTCTGGTGTTTACCCTCAGCAGATACTTACTGTCCAGTCAGGCTGCCTCTGAAGATGATATATAAGGACCCAATTACAGTGTGAGCACTAAGTGAGATCATGAGCACTAAGGACATAACAGAGTGCTTGGTACTGTGCAATAGAACAATATATGTTTTCTTTAAAAAAAATTAAAACATCAAGGAGATCCAGTAAGAAAAAAATAAATCTCCCCTATGTTAAAGAACTATGGGAAAGAGTAACTAGTATGTATTAAGTATGTTTGTAGTAAGTGCTCCAAATGCCCTATAATGAGTATTGCACATATATCTAAATCCTCACTAGTTTATGAAGGAGAGATGTATTATCACAATTCTAGGGACAGAGAAAACAAATGACAGATTTGGGTTTTAAACCCAACCTGTTGTAGTCCAAAGCTTACATTTGTTATTTTCTCACTTTTATTTTTTTATCCATGTTTAATTTGTCCAATGCTTGTTATGTGCAGTTATTTTTTAATTGAACCCTCAGAACTCTATGAAGCAGCTGGTGCCAGGACACCTGCTAAGTGCCTTGTGGAGACCACACCCTGCACCAGCATGCACCCTCCTGTGAGAGTTTCCCCAGTAGGGTTTCAGTACCTACTCAAGTAAATCTACAATTAAAGGTGCTGCAGTGGGTGGGAAGTGTTCTATGGAAAATATCCCCACATTCAGGGCCACTGAGGACACTAAGACACACTACCAGTCCTCTAAAAGGATGGAAAGGTGGCAAGAGAAGATGGCACTCACCCAGTTCCTTCTCACCAGCATCCTTTGAGCTATTTTATGATAAGGGATATTATACCAATGGCTTCAAATCCACCAAGTGGAAATAGCAAAGGGAGATTGACATCTATTGTGAGGACTATACCTCCATTACAAAGTACTTCTGATCAGTTTTCTTCTTATCTCCCTAGTAAATTGTTTTGTTACTCACAATCAACAGAAAAAGAATAGAAAAATATATTGAAATTAAATTAATGTTATTATAATTAATTTTATTATTTAAAAGTATGGCTAATATGTAGAAGACTTATTAACAGCTATAAAAATGTAAAATTCCTGTGTTCCAGACTTCATATAGTGTAGAATATTATAGATAGAAAGATTATGAAAACAAAAAATTGTGTTCAGGAAAATAAATGATGTAGATAGAATTTAACAATGAGCTAATAAACTAAGCATATAATACTATCCATTTTAGTGCATTTAAACCACTTGTATTTTGCTCATCTTCATTAAAAGGCAAATTATTCTAAGGCTTTCATATTCATTCAGCCATGATTTTTATTTGTTTTATTTTAAGCTCTCAGTTCGTTTCATTTTAACACCTAGATATAATTTTAATTCAATTACACAGCATTAACCAAGAAGCCCAAGGATATCATCCAAAGTGAAATTCTATCCAGATTCAGATTCACATTTGCTCTTTACCTGCCTGATTTCAGAAAGAGAAATTTGATGGGGCCCCAAAGGATGGGATAGACTGCCCATATCCCCTCAAGCAATATCCCCTATTACCTTGTATTGGTGAGATAAAAATGAAAGTTTATATGATTCTTTTCTCAGTACATCCTGATACATTACTGTCTAATATTTTCTTATAAATGATACCTAAGAGCTATTCTCATGAACCATGATCAAAATGTAATGTGAACAAAAATACCCAAGGAATGAATTGCAATTACCAAATACAGTCCTGGCTGGAACTGATTCCTTATTTATCCAGAATGAAACTTGAGAAAGAATCACTGTCATAATGCATGGAATGTATGTCTGAATCATAAAATAACCCATCTTCCGTCTGAGATGGAAATAAACCGTCATAACAATATATTCACCTGCAAATAAAACATGAGGAAAATGTGTTATTGGTTCTCAGGCAATTATTCAATGGCTCCACAATCATATTTCAGACTAATAAACAATATTCTAGGCAAAGAAATTATCTGTGTGTAAGCAAGCAAACCAAGAAATGTAGTCCCTAACTAGGGGGGAAATGATGTTGAATATCATTACATAGAAAAATACTTTTGTTATACACAATGATTAAGCAATTTAATAAACTAAGCTATAATGTTAAAAAAATTCTTGTTCTTCTTTCTATGCTAAAGGTCTAGTAGCCTTCATTTTCAACTTTGTTCAAGTGCAGAATTTAGACCTAAGCTTCATGGAAATTCATTAGAAAAAAATGTAAATACACACAGAAATATAAAGCTTAATTTTAGAAGGAATTGAAATAAACAGATATACATATATTATATACACATATGCTTAGGAAAAGGCTGCCTTACTCCCTTAGTTTTAAGAAAGAACTGTATTTCTAAGTGTTTTATATATATATGAAGAAAAATACAAACAGACACATATAACATAGATCCATATATAACATCTCTGATTTCAGCCATGTTTTATTAGCACTTACACAGAAACCTAAAAAACTAATAAGAAACAAACCATAAGATTTCTGGTAGCTGTTGATAAATATTTTTAATATTATATCTGACAGGAACATATTAAAAAGTTACTTATGAAACAGTAGGCTTGTTCTCAGAGTATAAAGCCCAAGATTCAGAAACCTCAAATCCTCCCAAACATGTTTTCAATAACACCTCCAAGCTAGAAAATAACACACCTGGTAATAAGTGTATGTAAGGAATAGTTTTAGAACATTCAATAATCAGCTGATTTTTTCCCACTAATTGATAAAAACTAATTCCCATGATTCTTTCCATTCACATTCCAAAAGCAAGTACATACCAAGAATCATCAATAATAATCATCCATCTACATGTGTGACACCTTTAATGAATATATCCTTTATATATTTTATAATTAAGCTTCTGTTTTGTTGTTACTTTTGAAAAGAAGGTGAGGGCCACAAAATCACGTAAGATGAAAAAAAAAGGGTTTTGGGAAAGCACCAAAAAAAACCAGAGGAATTCAGTCTTCAAAAATCAGTGATCAGACTTCCTGCCTCAGAATATTGTTGAAAATAATTTTAATATATTTGATTACTTACCTTTTTTTTTCTGAGTAAGAAAACCAACTCCCTTCTCACCACTCACCAACTCAAAATTTATCTCAAACTAAAATGAGATTAGAGATATGAATAAAGAAATTCTGAACTATGATTTGTGCATCAATTTGATTTCTGGAAATTTTGGTTGTTCCCCCAAAACATTAGAAATTTCAGTGAAAAAGCTAGGATTTACTCCATTGTTAATGCCAATACTGACTTTAATCATCAAACATCTCACCCGTAATGGATTTGATAGTTTCGCTTGATACAGTTTGACCAACCAAGTCATACTGAACTAAGCTGGAAGATTCCTTTGGAACCTCCACTGATTTCTCAGGGCCTTTTGTCCAGGTATAAATCATCTCACTCTTTGGATACGCATCTGAAGGAGAGCACAGAGTGTGGTTAGCCAGTACTCCTTTTTCTTCGGCCTTGGTGGTCAACATTTATACATATTACACATAAGAAAAATGGAAAAAATGCAATCAATAATCATTATGATTTATTCAAACATGTTTAAGATACAGAAAATGGTAGAGATTAAATAAACAGCTCTGCAACTGGGCATATTTCTTGTTTTTATGCCAAAGAAATAGAAGAGAGAGAAAACTAAGGCAGATAACATGCTATATTTGCATCAATGCACTAAGGTATATTTCCATATAAACAGGATAAGTAGTTGAAAAGCAGTAGTGAACCCCCAAAAGTACTGTCAAGCTGCTGCTTTGTTCCATTCTAACTCACTTCCAGTTCTTGACCAATACTGACCAACTTCTTCTATCCAAACCAGCTCCATCAATTAGAAATATACCAGATGCTGTCTCTGATAACACAACAAAAGCAAAAACAAATGATACTGTTGGGAGAGCTCTCCAGGGGTCACCTATTCCAGACTCTGCCTCTGAGCAATATCTATGCTGTTTGAGGACCATTCTACATTGACAACTGGCTATGCTATTTGGAAAGCTCTCCAGGGAATATAATTGCACAACCAGTTCCTCTACCTTTAAACTCCTAAAATCAGGGAATTTTCCCTTCCAGCTTCAACAAATCCCTCCAAACACAATTTAAGCCCATTTTCTATTCAATGCAAATGGAGAACAGCCGCTTGCTTACCAGTCTACTCATAACAGACAGATGAGCTTACACACAAGTAAGTTCAAAAGACCCAAGATGAATGGGTTCCCTCCACAAACCCTCCTAAATGGCTAGAACACAGTAGGTCCTTGGTAAAATCAATACAAGTAGTTGATACCTAGGGAGACAATCTTTACAGAAAACTTTGCAGAACAAACTATGAGACTTGTGTTATCATTTAACAGTAGGTATGTGTCAATGTTGATCCCCTGAAGTATATTCATGTTTCATCTACATTTAAATCCCTAGAATACTATATTCCTGCCCATAATATTTTTAAAATCAGTATCCTTTTCTTCACTATTCTACTTGGCTAAAAACCTTTTTCTTAATGATTCAATTTTTGAGGCTGGGGTGGTTTGTCAAAAATAGCTAAAGGCGATCAAAAGACATGCCCCTCTTTTTAATTCTCAACTCAAAAATGGTAACTTCAAAGGAGAAAATTCTTTATTTTGTACAAACCTTGACTGAGCACCAACTATGTTCAAGTCACACTGAAGAGTGTTTTCTAGAGGGAGGTGGATGGGAAAGGACTTCCCCTAGAAAAGAACTACCTGGGGTGAAATTTAAATTACTACAGTACAAATGAATTTTAATTTGTAAAGAGTTAGTGAGATCAGCCTTTCTATGTATTTTTCTGTTTTTATCTTCTCCCATTATGTTACTGGTCAGGGAATAAATGATTCTCTCCAGCTTCAAGTTAGCCCATGAATATAGTGATTACTAGTGTTTATAAATAGAATAGTGACTGCCAATTCTCATTAAGTTAAGCAATGAGCAATGATAACAACAGGCAACAGTTTCACAATTAGTGAACTAAGAATCTGAAGCAATAGTAAAAGCCAGCATCTATTTTTGCTGGATTCTGGTAGAATCAAATATTTGAAGTCAGACATTAGAAGAGGCAATCATGTTTTGCTGCCATCTCAAAGAAGGGAGCTTAATGTTAAGAAATTCCATATTCTTTCCTACTTATTCATTTATCCTCTTGCATTCACCTTTACAAAATACCCCAAATCCACTGATCTCACAACTTCTCCTCTACCATCCTAGCCTAAGCCACCATCTTTGACTATACTAAACCAATAGCCTCAAACTTTTCCCTGCTTCCAGTCTAGCCTCTCTGCAATCTATTCTCCATAGAAAAGTTGAAGTGAAATTGTGAAATGTCACAAAGAATCCCACATCCCTTAGTAAAACCTTCTAAAGGTTTCTTACAGCATTTAGAATACAATGTAAGTTTTTTAATGTTGTCTATAAGGCACTGTATTATCTTGCTTAATCTACATATCAGACCACACCTCCTTCCATGCTCTTGTCATGCTTCAGCCACTTTGATAATAATGGTTCTGCCTATGATATTCTAACCTACATCATGTCAAGAAAACTTTTTTCTGGTTTTAGGACTGCTTATAACAGAATCTGTTAAGTTACAAAAACATAAAAAATAATTTATACTTTCTATGTTAAACCACCAACACATGGACTTCAGAGATCCTTAAATTTTACCACTCACCACCAACCTATTACTTGAGTCAGTCTATTTAAGCTATCTATATATACAGGTTTTTGGTCTTTGGGGGAAAGATTTGTTTGTTTTTTTACTTCTTTATTTAAATATACTAGATAATAAACATTCTTCTAAAAGTCATATCTTGAATAGTTGTCATGGACAATGAATGATTTAAATGTTGGATTATGGAAAAATCATGCACATATACAGACATCAGCTTCATGATATAATCATAAATTCTAACAACATTTTTATTATAACTTACAACTTCCAAATTTCAAAGGGCATGCATGACCATCCATGGGAAAATCCACCAGTCTCATGGGACACTCTGCACTTATGGTGAGTCTGTGATGGAAAAATGCAATTAAAATACACTCTTTCTTTAAAAGTAATTTTATAGATCCCTCAAATGGAAAGAAAACAGGTAGGAAGGAATTATGGGAGGAAGGGAAAAAGAAAGGAAAAAGGGATAAAAAAGAAAAAAATGACTACCTCATTGTGTATAAAATAGTGCCATTTCTCATAATTCTAAAAAGCTTATTAGGAGCTGTCATATTATGTGAGACAGATTTCTTTCCATTCCTGAAGAAAGTATCAGGGGTCCAAACTTTCGTTACCATCATGTTGTTCAATCTCAAAATTTCAATGGGACCATCATATTTTAGTCTTTTGTCAATCCATGTCTGTCTGAAGAACACATCCATTGTGTACTCCTAGGGAAATTAGTTTGTGACATATTCAAATCACAGATGACTACACATAAATATGCAGGAAAAAATACATTAAACTTAGTTCCCTTCCCACTCATAAGACAGACTATCCTAAATAAAAATTAAATTAATAAGAGCAGTGATTT
Organism: Manis pentadactyla; assembly: GCF_030020395.1. Classification (NCBI taxonomy): domain Eukaryota; kingdom Metazoa; phylum Chordata; class Mammalia; order Pholidota; family Manidae; genus Manis; species Manis pentadactyla. The sequence continues at coordinate 39,335,445 of NC_080023.1, forward strand.
TCTTAAATCAATGGAACAACAAGATTCTAGCAATTACAGCATGTTATGTCCATCGTGATACCTTTATCTTCTACATTTATTAGACAAACAAATTATCATATGGATTAATCATTCAAGAATAATTTTTATAATTTAATAAAACTGCCAGCACCAAATAATTAGAGGTGTACTTTACTTTTAGACCAGGTAGCAAAATTAGTTATGTGTAACAAATATCATTGCATAATTAATCATGAAATTGTAGACAGCTGTTTAAGACAAAGCAAATTATGTAAAAAAGAAATTTTATATTCAAAAAATTTATTAAAATTAGCCCAGGAGCCTAGAGTCAAGGAAAAAAGGTAAAATGGGCTCTTTGATCTTTAAACTAGGTATATTTAATATTAGAGAGCACAACTGAATGAATAAATTCATCCTGACCAGTGCTTGGTGTTCTAAGCTCTTTAAGCATGAGAGAGAAGGAGGGAGAGAAGAGGCAGGTAGGGGTTGGGTTGGTGAGCCATTGGGCCAACACTGAATACTAAATGCAGCTAGGGCAACAACAGAGTTTCAGACCAAAACTAATTACACTCTTTAATTTTCCCCTCTTCAATAATTTTCTAAGGAAAAAAAAATATACATACAAGGTTGTGCCATGGAGACAAGAAACAGGAACTTCTTTTCTTTGTTTGACAATAAAATAAACAATAATTGTCCTCTTTTCTGCATGTTTTCTTCAAACTCAAAAGGTACATTAAATTTCCCGAATACCTACCATTTCAACATCAGAAACAGGTCCAAAGCTGGTGACATATATGTCTGTTTTTACTTCTGTAACAGGACCTAGTAGGTATGAAGTAAGTGTGAAAAAATAATTACCAATTTTACAGGCAAGGTGGGTTCAATAATTAAAGAGTAAAGACAGTTATCATATATTATGTTTTTACAAGCATCCTTAATTTTCAGTGAGATCATGCATCTCTACAAAAAAATGTAGACAAAAGAATAACAAAACCAGAAAGCAGTGTTTACTTACAGGCAAAAAGAAAGAACCTGTTTCTTCAAACATACATCACCCTGGGGCACTGTTAACACAGGCAGTGCAGGGAACAAAAGCTTTTAGCCTTTGTAATTTTTTATAGTCTATCAGCTGATTGGCCTTTACTAAGAAGTGAGCTGTTAAAAAGAGGGAACTTAGCCACAAGAGTGTGGAGGAGAAAAAGACATAATGGCTGTAAGGAATTTACCTTTGGAGAGTTGAGGATAATGGTAAGTAATGTAAGTGCAAAAATGATTCATGTCACCTTTAACAATAGGCAGACGGTCCACTGCTGACTGGGATCAAAGACAAGCCCAACTATTAGTCAGGCCTCTTTACGCTCTGCCATCTACTAGCTGTGTGATCTTGGGAAAGGTAGTTAACCTCTCAAAAGCAGCAACCAGATTTATCAGGCAAGATTGTTGATAGGGATGAAATAAAATTGCTCACATGTGACCCTGAACATAGTGACTCTCTCATGGAGCTACTTACTAAATATCAGTTTCTCTTTGCTTCTGATAATGGCCACTATTGAGATTCTTCCCTAGATCTGGTTCAGGAACAAATACATGGGTGTATTTGGCAGAAGAGAAAAGTGAGACCATCATGACAATGAGGTAGTTTTTAGACAAAGGAAAATTGAGACAATCTGGGTTTAGTGTGATGCTTGAAATCAGGAATTCTGGAGTTTAAATTTGGACCTAAAATTTTTTAATTGTATCATTTTGGTTAATCATGTATCCTCTGAAGGTAAAGGATTTAATGAGCATTAGCTGAAATAATATATGTAAATCACTTGTCCCAGTCTCTAGAATGTAATGTGCTCAAAAATGGTGGTAGTTATTGTTATATATAAGATAGCTTTTTATTACTAATAAAATTTTTAAATTGTTGCCCTCTCGAACATCATTTCCTTAAACAATGGTTTATAACACTGCATGGCCAGGGGCTAGATACTCCATACAGAAGAATTACATCAGCTATTAAAAGGGACTATTTCCCTTGGGTACTGACTGGGTAATTGGATTTATGCCAAAAAAGACAAAAAGCAGTTGGTATAGCTTAATGCCCTAACTCTAAAGTTATGCTCATAAAAATGAATCAGAGTATCTCTCTCTATAAAGTGAAGATTGAGGCACAGAAAGAATGAGAAAATTCTTTCTTGAATAAGTATCCTAAGAAAAAACATGCCATTTGGAAGTATAGTGAAAGAAAAAGTATAGATCAGGCTGATCTGTCATGACTTTTCATTTTCAAGAAATAACACTTTTGAAAAGCAGAGAAAATAAGTGTGAGAAGTTAACTGAATTTTTATTTGAAGAAGCAGTTGGAAACAACAACAAAAAATACGGTAATAATAAGCTCACAAAAGCTAAATTGCTCCATGAACAGATAGGTAATCAAGGAAGCAGGTAATGTGTGTTGAACCTTAGAAGATCAGGATTTTACTCTAAGTGGTTCAAGAGTGGGATAGATCACCCTGCTATTTTCTTAGGGATAATTGCTAAAGTATTAAAAGTACTATGTCACATCAAGTCAGGGCAAGGAGAGATGTTGCTTAAAACAATTAAGGTTGAGTATGTTCTAACAACTGGATTGTTTGACAAGATTCTTGAGAAATCAAAAGTTACTTTGAAGATCAATTTAGAGGTGATTCTCAGACTTTAACTGGATCAGACTCGCCCAGAAGGTTTGTTAAAAGATTGCTGTACCCACACCCTGCACCAACGTGCTGATTCAGTAGGTATAAGGCAGGGCCTGGCGGTTTGCAGCTCTAACAAGTTCCTAGTTGATGTCCCTCACTTTACTCTAGCTTACAGTGTTTATCTGTTTTGTAGAATAGTATTTACCAAAATACATCCTGTGAAATATCAGTACAATAGGCGTTCTATGGGAGTGGGAGAAATGTAGGAGAGACAGGAATTAGGCCAATGATATCTTTCTTTGTAAATTTATTTTAAGGTGTGTGGGTTTATACTAATTCTTATAGTTATAATGATTCCACAATAATGGGTATTTTCACATTCTTATATAACATACTACTTTTCAATGATTTTTGAAAAATGTTATGGTCAGAATTTCATAAAACCTAGGTATTTGTGATATTATTCAGTATATTCTTTACATGCTCATATGGATCTTTGAGGTGGAGAGGGACCCTAAAAATGTGATTGGTAAAGGGATTTCATTCGACACTCAATGAACATGTACTGAGTGAGCACCTGTTGCCTGCCAGGTCCCATGCTAGGCTCTGGTGCTACCCTGGTAAACAAGACTCACCAAGTTCCCTGCCTCGGGGAGTTAAACATGCTAATGGAAGAGTAGGAGTACAAATAATGAAGCAATAAATTAAATGGAAGAAAGCTATCATTCATGAAAGGAACAAACAGGCTGGAAATTGAGTGAGAGATTGGAAAAGCTACTCTAGATATTTTAGCCATTCTCTGAAGCAGTGACTTTTAAACTGAGACCAGAGGATGAGCATGAGCCACTGGAAGACTCAAGAGAACTGCAGTCCAGGCACAGAGACCTTCAGGGACAAAGCCCAGAGGCAGGAAAGACCTTCGTGTGTCCCAGGACTAGGAAAGAGGCCAGTGGGGCTGGAGCGAAGTGAGGAAAGCAGAAAGTGGTAAGACTAAAAGCCACATAGAAGGAAAACCAGGGTCCAGACAGAGACCTACCCCTGAGCTTGTATTCTGAAAGTGACAGCTTTTAAGCAACACATTTATAGTATATGTTATGGTGACAAGTGTTAAATCTATGAGGAAAAGTACTGATAGAAATCCCAATGACAGACAGGGTGACACATTTTGAGCCTGAATTTTGTTTCTTCCAAACTCATATGTTGAAATCCGAGCCCCTGGTATCTCAGAATGTGGCTGTATTTGGAATTAGGGTCTTTAAAAAAAGAGTTGAATACAATGAGGTCACTAGGGTGAGTGAGCCCTAATCCAGTGTGATTATAAAGTGTCCTTACAAGAATCAGAGATTAGGAAACACACAAAAGAAAGGACATGTAAAGATGCAGAAAGAAGACAGCCATCTCCAAGCCAAGCAGAGAGGCCTCAAAAGAAACCAAGCCTGCTGACACCTTGATACTGGATTTCTAGCCTCTAGAACTGTGAGAAAATCAGTTTGCCATTGTTTAAATGTCCTGTCTGTGGTACTCTGTAATGGAAGCTTTAGCAAATGAATACAGAGGCTAAACAATTTCCCATGTTCTTTCCCCAAGTTTTCTCCCTCTGAAACTCAGTACAGCCCTGCCTCTGCTTCTGTGCTAGATGTTTGATTTGGATCCCTCAATCACTGTGAGGGCATCCATGGTTTGAAGTAAGGAAATTATATGATCTGAATTCTACTTTTTACAAAATCATTCTGGTGGTTGTATGGACAATACATAATAGGGAGGTAGGAGTAGAAGAAGGACTCTTACAAGAGGCTGCCATACTAATCTAGTTGAGAAATGATGGTGGTCTGGCCTGGGGGTGTAGCAGTGGGGATGGCGAGACAGCAGAGCCAGGGACATGCATTTGTGTAACTGATCACAGGCCATGGGTTTTTTTCCAAAGAGCAAAGTGCAGAGATATCATAATTCTATTTATTGAAGGCCTACCATGTGCCAGGCAGGATACTAGTCTCTTTCCATACAATTTTATTTAACCCTCACAACACCCTCCAAGGGTAATATTATTATGAGAATTTTACGGATGGGAAACTGAACTCACAGAGGTTAAATAATGTATGCCAGAGCCAGAAGTATAACTCCCTTGCACTGGTCTCTAAAATATGTTCTAGCTTTACTACTCAAATTACATCATTAAATAATAAATCAATAATTACATATATAACTTTCTTTCATGTTCATAACATGCCATACCTCCATTTCCTCTTCTGTTCATGAGTAGTTTCTGAACTACATTCGTGCAACTCTTTCTATGCCTTTGCTTTTATTCTTATGACAGCCTGCTTGAGTTTGTCTCTCCTCCTTTAACAGCAAAAACAAAATCTTAATCCTCTTTTAAGTTCCTAACTAGCACAGTGCTTTGTGCATAAGAGGTGTTGAAAAACTTTGTGTTTGATTGTGTTCCTTGTATCATCCCAGCAGTGATTTAAAAACCCTTGAAAAGAAAAAATTATTGAGGTTCATTTGTTACATCAGTAGCTAAAAATATTTCCCAATTAAAGCAGAAACAGTGTCTTATGTATATTTGTATCCTCTCCCAGAACTAATCCCAGGCCTTAAATGTAATAGGTTTCCAATAAATCAGTTTTCAATGAATAATGGTAACTATGCAATTAAGAATAATTCTTAGAGATGCTTCCTCTAATATTACTGTTTGAGATGTTCAAATCAACATTACTAAGAGCATAATTACATAGAAACCAGATAATTTTGAGCATGGAACTACTTTTTCTCATAACTTCATATGCATTTGTGTAACATCAAAAACATGTTTTGTTTTTAAAATCCTACTTCTTTGGTAATACAGAAATGTTTTTTAATCCCCAAAATATGGTGGGCAGTTTGTACAGCTAATAAAGCAATCTTCAACAGTCTTTAAAAGAAAGAGCAAAGACCACCAACATCAAATTCAGAGGAATACTCCCATCTTATTTATGAATCTAACTTGCTTGGAAAATAGGGAGATAAAATTAAAAACGTATCAGATAATTTTCCACTGTTAACTTTATTAACTGCATAGGACTAGTCAAAGGATATCACTATTTAATTTCTTCACTAATAGCAGTGTCCAATTTGCTGTCACACCAGGAGACAGACCTAACCTGTTTTGCTAATGTTAAAATTGGTCAACCTTCTTCACATTGCCTCCCCAGCTACGCACTTGAAGACACATTTCTGGTTTTTCAGCCACCAATATCCATGCACCCAGCTACATCTTATAAAACATTATTGATGTGTTTCAAAAAATCAAGAGAATTAAAGTACTTAAAAGGTCCAAAAACAGCAACAACAAGGAATCTTGAGTGAAATATTTTTTTAAATCTCTGATTTTGTTTGTTGTTTAGAAAATACAGAAGTATTAGCCTTAAACATTAAACAAAGAATATTAAAGAACAGATATTTGTTGATTTCACAGTGACAGCAGATAACTATAGAGTTTTACTTAGATGACATTAAAAATGATCCTCCCATTAATCCAGATCAAATTTTAAAATAATAAGAGTAATTAAATAAATAAGAAAAAAGCATTTAAAAAATAATATATGGACAAAGATGAAATGCAATTCACAGAAGGAAAATTTTTATAAACAATAAAGATTTGAAAACATGTTCAGGAGTATTAGAAACCAGAAAAATTCAAATCATTTCAAACACCATTTCAACTATTCTACAGATATATATATATATATCAAATGTTGAAGTGTTTGTGGATCCTGAATTTCATATTCATTGTAAATGAGAGTTTGAATTTGTAAAACCACCACAGAAAACAGTTTGGCATTATCTCATCAAGTTTAACTCCCACTTACACTGAGATCCAGAAAAATCCATTCTTGGATACATATGCAAAAGAAACTCTTGCACATTTACAGCAGGAGATTTGGGCCAGAATTTTCACAGCAACACAGTCTTGGAAAAAAGCAAAATGCCTATTGCCAACAAAACATATGAACAAACTGGTTTTTATGAGATGGGAATACCACACAACAGTCAAAATGAGTGATCTACTGCAATATGCAATAATAAGAATGAAACTTGGCGATACAAAATTCAGTGAAAAAAAAAGCATCAAAAGCTAATATATAGCATCTTTAAAACAATTACATTTTCAAGGTTTAAATGTTTTCATTAAAAAAAGAACTATAATAATATTCAAAGAAAAGATATGAAATAATTTTTAAAAGACTCAGAATAGTGGTTACTTTGAGTGGAGGTGACAGGAAGATTGGAAGAGACAGGCCACATAGCAGAATAAAAGTTGCTGTCACATTGTACTGTTTGATGATTTAGGTGGTATGTTTATTATATTATAGTAAATGAATGGATAGATGGATGAGTAGATAAAAAGAAGGTTATGTATAGACCAATAATGGGAGAGGGTCATGAACCAAGGATTACTAATCCAGAATCCAATTCCATGCACTAGAAGCTTTTAAAAAGAAATACATAAAAAAAGCCTAGAGAATGATATATATACAACTGCAAGTTGATACATTTTTTTCCATCTAAAAGAAAACTAACACCTAGTGGATATTATCTAAGTATCCATAAAGTTACTAACAGCCTCTCTTTAGATATTGTAGTGCCTATTTCAGGAAACACAAATGCATTTTGCATATCCTTGGCCTAAAGAAACTACAAATATATGATAGCACCAGTACATCATTTTTTGTTAAACTGAGAGCATGAAAAAGAAAAATCTGGTTTCCATAGTCTTCCATCTTCTAAAGGGCATCTTTGTTTCAAGTATCCCTTTCTCTTACTGTACTATAACATAAATTATCCTTTACTAGATTATTCCCGTAGTACACAAACATACCGTACTATTACTAATCTTAAAAAAAGGCAACCTACCCTCTTTCTCTTTTAAACTTCTGAACCTTTTACATTTAAACTTCTGGAATAAAAAAAACTGTACACATTTCTCCTAACCCTTCCCTTCTTATTCACTCCATCTATTGTAATCTGTTTTTTTTTTTTTATCACAATCCACTAACATTCCTTTTGCCAATATCATTAGTTTTTCCCTATTTACAGCATTATGCCCACAAACTTGAAAAAATTATCTCATTTCTCCCATTTTTAACAAAGGTTTCTTGATTCTGCCTCTCCTTCCATTTATCACACCATTTCTCTGTTCCCCTGTACAAATGCTTGGAAAGAAACTCCTCCCATTCTCTCTGGAGCCCTCCCAATCAGGCTTTCACATGTATCCCACCACCAAAGCTGATCATGACAAAATCAAGGAAGATACAGGTCAATTTCACGTTCTTATCTTTCTAAATCTTTCAGGAGCATTAGATGTAATTGATCAATCCCACCTGCTCATACTTTTTTTTAACTCAACATACATACTCTGAGCTTTTCCTCCCTCAAAGCCTACTCCTCCTTAATCTTCCTTGAATAGAGATTCCTACTCCTCTCTTCCCACCTCTTAACATTGGAGACTTCATGTTTGTGCCTCTTCTCTACCACCCTTAATCCCTTGATGATCTCTTTAGTCTTATGGTTTTAACATCATATATAACAACATAAACATCATCCCTGAATTTCAGTCTCATCTCCACTTAATATCTGATAGTCATTACAAACTGAACATATCCATATACAAATTGTTCATCCACGCCCCTAATCTGCCTCTGCTACAGTCCAGGCAATTCAATTTTTTCCAGGTGTCCAAGTCAAAAACTTTGGGGTCATATTTGGTACCTCCCTTTTTCTCACATCCTGCATTCTAGTTGTCATCAGTGGACTAGAGCTTCAAAATACAGTCAGAAGCCAACCATTTCTTAAAACTATACAAACTTCTCTACCACCAACTTGGTCAGTCAAAATCTCCACCATCCCTCACCTAATTTATTGTGAAAACTTCTCTAGATTTGCCCTTGATCCTGGTGGCATTCTCAATATAGCAACCAAGGTGAGAAAATTAGGGTCTTTCCCCTGCTGGGACCCCTCCATCATGTCTGATGACTTAAAGTGAAAGTAAAGTCTTACCAACCTTCAAAGCTTTACACAACCTCATCTTTGTGTCACACCAACTTCATCTGATGCCACAGTCCTGTTAAACTTTACTGCAGTGACACTGACTTTCATGCTTAGCACTTTTGTACACAGAATTCCTTCTAACCTAAATGTGGCTTGTGCTTTTACCTACTTAGTATCATTGTTCAAATACCACCTTCTCATTGAAGTCTTCCCTAACTACTTAAGTTAAAACTGTAACCTCCTCCCCTGATCTGTATTACTCTATAGCAGTTACTGACATCTAACACACTCTATATTTTATTTATTTCTGTTGCTTACTTTCTGTCTCACTAAAAAGTGAGCTTGTGAAGTCAGGTAATTACATCTCTTTTGTTCATGAACATATCCCCAGTGCCGTCCTAGAATAGTGACTGGCATACATATGATTAATGAATATTTTATGAAAAATGAATGAAGTGAAGTATCTCCATGTGGCCAGCCTTATTGTACTTCTATTTTTGAGAACTTAAGAGGTAACTCACCCCTTCCTTGAGACATTCCATTCTCTTGACTTCTATAAATTTATGCTGTTCTAGTGCCTTCCTATATCATAGTCTATTCTTTCTCATTTTTCTTTGACAATTCTGTTTCCCACCCTTCCTCAATTGTTAATGTTCCTTGACAGTTGGTTGTGGGATCTTTTCTCTGCTCTTTCTATACTCTTCTCTAGACATCTATTTTCACAGTGTTATATGTTGGTAACACTCTTGTATATCTCCAGACAAAACTCTCCTCTGACATCCAGACAAGAACAACCATGAGGATGCCATGCATTTATCCTAAGCTTAGCACATCCACACATGATCTCTTGACTTCACCTCCACCTTACTGTTCCTCCTCCAGTCCTTCCCAATTTAAATAACACCATCCTCTGCCAATTTTCTCAAAATTAAAATCCAAGAGTCATTTTCTATTTCTCCTGTTCCTTTACCACCCATTTAAAATCCATCACCAATTATTTGTTGAATTATTCCTTCAAACTATATCACACTTTTATCCATTTATTTCCATCTTTACTACCTCTACCAACTTATTCCAAGTCACCAGTAACTTAATGGAAAGAACCAAAAACTATACAAACTTCTCTACCACCAACTTGGTCAGTCAAAATCTCCTAGCTTCCTGTATTGTCCCACCTCTCTATCTAAGGCTTTATTAGGCAGGAGCCAAAAGGGATCACATTACAGTCTGAGTCATACCATGTCACTCCCTCCATCTAGCCACCCCAATGGCTTCCAGATTCACTAAAATAATCTAAACTCCTTAACAAAAGGTCTTGCATGATCTGGCCTCTGCTCACCACCCAAAACTTAGTCCTGTAGTATTCTTCCTCTGGTTTTCTGACTATAGGCACACTGGACTGCCTTCAGCATCCAAATCACACTAACTTAATATCTGCCTTAGGATCTTTGCACTTGTTTTGTTGTTTTGTTGTTGTTTTCTACCTGAGAAATACTTTCACTTACCTTTCCCATATCTGTCTCCTTTAAGTTTCAGCTTAAGAGACTTCCTTGGTCAATATCTGAAATGGATTCCTCACCCAGTTTATTACCTACCTTAGCTATTGGAATGTCCTATAGCAGGATCTTTAATTATTATTTTGTTCTTGCTATTTTTCTCTGCTTAGCTGTAAAGTTCATTAAGGCTTGTGTCTGACTCAGAGTCCATCTTCAAAACCTAACACTGTTTCTGACACAGAGCAGTCTTTCAGTATCTATTGGTTCAACAAATGAGTGAGTGAGTGTGATAAACCAGAAAAGAAAGAAGCTTCACTTTCCTGTTACCCTGTGGATTTAAAGAGTTCTTTTCATCTACATATTTTAAAAAATATATTCTTTGTCAACATTCAATTAATAAAGCTAGCACATGACATTAATTTGATTTTTAGGTTGGGATATAGATCATTTAAAAAAATAGCCTTTAAAAGGGGTATTTTCATTTGTGTGGGAAAGTGATTCCAAATTTAACTAAGTGTATACAATTCCCCATGTTTGCTTTCCATTTAAAATTGTTATTAAAGCTTCTGAATAAAAGTTCTTATTTCATCCCTTTGGGAGAAATGTAGTTTTGCTTATTTTAATGACCTACTTAGTAACAAGAAAGTATGTTAACGAAAATTTGGCTTTGAGTAAACAGAAGAATGCAAGAAAGCCTTAGAAATGGATACAGCCATAGACCAGCTGCCTGCTTAAGAGTTTAAAGTTTGAGGTGTGATCTGTGGTCTTGCCAGTTACTAGTTGTAGGGTTCTTGGGCAATACATTGGAACTTTCTCAGCCTCCTCTCTAGCAGAGAGAGAATATCCACCCTGTTTATCTCTTTATGTTGTTGTGATAACCTTATTAGATACTGTACATTAAGATGTTTTCAAAACTATAGGACTACCCCAATGAGAAGTCCTATGTTGGTGGGCAACATTGCCAAATTGACCCTAATGCTCTGTTCCCATTCGGAGAGGTTGTGGAAGATGGTCTAAGGCAATCATCTATATTTGAAGTGTTTATTATTCCAGATCATATGCCTCAAAAAATCGAAATGCGCAAAAGTCTGTGTAATCCTTCAGTAGATGTAAGTGGGTAGGGTCTGGCTTCCTAAACTATCTCCTGATGGTTAGTAACTTAGCGATTGCATTTTTAAGGAGGCATGGAACAGTGTTGAAAGTGGATACAAGTGCAGGGGAATGATTTTCTAACTCCTTTGGGGAATGGTTCCCTTGTGTGCCACTTCCAAGCAGGTGCAAGCTACTTCAGGATGGTAGCTGACTGACTTGTCAGAGGCTGGAAGACTATGCCCTTCAGAAGTCCCAATCCAGCTTCTCTCATCATGCCTCTGTCCTTCTCTTCTCACCTTTTCCCTTCTCCAGTGGGAGAATGGGGGAGACAAGGGAGAGGAGATCCTGGAGGGATGAAAAGAAGAAAACCATTTCAATTCCTTTTATTTCCCCATTGCAAGCTGTGCTATGGAGTTAAAAATATGTAATTTAGTTTCTGAATCTATTTCAACCCTTGCCAGCCTACTGAGCAATCAAAAACCATCCAATTTCAATTCAAATCTTTGCTTTTAGCCTTATTTGAAATAGAACACAGCTAAGTTGTATAAACAGACAAAAAGTAAATGCTCCTCAAAGAGCAGAAATAGGATTAAAGAACCAGGAAGTAAATCTGTATTTATAGCATACTGGTCAAACTCTGAATTGTTTTTCATTTGATTTTGAAAATGCCAAACTTTCTATGGAGCATAAAATGTCAAAGAAAGGGGAAAACTTGTGGCATCCAAGAGTCCATCCTAACAATGAGTTTTCTTATTTTCAGTGATGCTCAATTATAACATCCTTTAAACACATTACAAGTTTGGTGCAGGTGAAAATTACTAATTTCTCTGTCACGTTTGAAATACTACACATTTAAAGAGTATGACCCACTTATAAAATAATGAATCACATTTATTGCAAATATTTATGAGCATAGCCGAAAAAGTGGTGCTATATAGTAAATTTTTAATGATTAATCAACTGCTAACACTTGAGGTATGGTGAATGCAACCCCTTCCCATAAAGCTATAAAAGTAACTCCAGGTGGGTAATACAGATCACTTAGCAGTGACAAGAAAGATGACTAATAATGCCCTTGAGACATTTTAGCAATACTGCTGCTCACAAAAATCCAGTAACGGCTTACATAGATTGATTTCATTCATTTTATTGTCTGTATGATACCATGGAAGAGGGTAGTTGGTAAAAAGGATGCATTTACAATGAATTCCTTTTCCTTTTGAATTATAACTTACATTATAATCAAGTGGGCACGCATTATTTTAGCTTTCAACATTTAACAATAAAAACATATAGTCTCATGTATAACTTTTCACTTTATGTGCAGGTACATCAATTCTGTACTGAATAGTTAAACTACATGTGATTTGATACTTCTGGTTTTTTTTTTCTTGAAATGTCAAGTTCAAAAGCTTTATGGTCAGATAAATCCTCTTTTGTTGATTAATGTAGTCTTAAATGGTATTACATCACCTGCAACCTTCTCCACAAAATTATTTCCGATCTAAAGTGATGATTTCCCAGTCACTTATGACAGATCATGCATTGGAACTGATTCACCTCTGTAATGACGACTCAGTTCACATTTGCATGAAGACAAATTCAGGGCTGAGCATCCTGCCCTTGGAGAAGCACGGAGAAAAGAGCCAAGAGAACCCTTCATCCTTCTTGCCCACGTTTACCACTGTCCACACACCAAAACTGAATTCATACCACCAATGGCTCCCCATAACTTTCTCAATAAAATCCAGAAAAAAATGGGTTTGGATCAGATCTGACTCCAGTCTATCATTAATATGCTATGTGTCCCTGTATAAATCACTTTCCCTTTCTAATCTTCAGTGTCCTCACTTGTTAAATGAGAAGAACAAGACTAGATAGACTTCAAAGAATCATTGAGCTTTACTCCATTTAATTTTATTCTATTTCCAACAATTATTTTTAACCTGGGACCACACTCCTCCTAAATTGTGTCTACTTCTGCCCTCTTTCACAGGGATGCCCTGCTCCGTTTCACTTTCCCACCCTCCCATCATCGTACCTCCTATGCTCCAGCAGCAGGAAGCTTCGATTTCCCTCGCTTCTAATATACGGGATGCTCATCACTTAGTATCTGGTATCATTCCAATCTTCACGGGTTTGTATTTTAAACACACAGCTTGACCTGGGTCACACCCTGCCCATGCCACTTACTGACTGAAAACTTGGGACAGCTTACTCACCTTCCTAAGACTCAATTTGTTCATCTGTAAAATGGGGATAGTAATCGCTTTCTTTCAGGGTTATTGAGAGGATTAAACAGTAATGCCTATAAAATGCCTGGTATATATGAAAAATTGAATTTAAAAATGCAATATTAGTGGTTGTTATTATTGTTACTACTACTAGAATATAAGCTTTTTCAGAATAGAGCCAATGTCCTGTTCCACTCATTTCCCGAGATGTGATGAGCTCTGCACAGTGTGAAGAAAAGGGACTCGACCGTCGGAAGCCCAGGACCCACAGTGGGGTGAAGTCACTGTTCTCTGTGAACCGGACTGAGTGTTGTGTCAGAGGGTAAGAATTGTATCTTGAGATTTCTGTAAACCTAGTGCCTAGCATAATGCTTGCCACATAGACTCTCATTATATAAGCAAAGGAAATGTGAATATGAAAAAGAGCAACCGTACTATTAATGCCTGTGCCTCCATTAAACCAGTTATAAATGTTTATTGAAGGAAGAAATAAAGTTGAAACACCTCTGATTCCCAAGACTTTTAGGAGGGAAGAAAATGCCACCACCACCCTCCCCCAAATAAAGTAAAAATTCACCCTACTGTAGAAAAGACCAGGAAAGTTCTGGGCTCTCTAGCAGAGCAGGCAGCCTCGGTGGTGCCCCAGATTCATGTCCTAGGTGGGGCACGGCCCAGGTTTTGGCAGAAGGACAGACACCACGTGGGAGGACAGGGGACCTGTGTCAGCTGCCTCAGTGCAACCTGCCCTGAGCAAAGTGGCCAGGCTCTCGGAAAGTCCAGTCTCAGGGCGCAGCGCAGAGGGGCAGCAGAGCCCCGAGTTCCCAGTTCCCAACTTTGCGTCTTCCCGTCCAACCTCTCCCACCCAGAAGTCAGGTCCCGGGAGGTAATTAGTGTGGGGGAGAGGCAAAGCTTCTGAGGGGGCGGGGAGATGGGAAAGTGCGAATGGAGGCGGTTTTCTTGTCAGAGGTCTCATCAAGAGAACGGAGAGGGAGGAGGGAGGGAAGGGGGGAACACAAAGAAAGGGGGTGAGAGATTTTTCATTTTTGCATGCAAAGCATACCTAATGATATCCCACAGACAGACAGACAGACAGACAGGAAGACCCAGAGAGGGGACAGACGGACACACTTGCGCGTTTGAAATCGTTCATACCCCCAAATCCAGGTCGCAGCCTGTTGTCATAACCATCGAGTAAGCTGTCCAGGATGCGGGTAAAATTTTCCGGGCATAATTTCTCCTCCTTCTGGATCTGTCCTGGGGTTTCGTTTAAACTGCAAACGCAAAAATCGGGGGTGGGGATTATTTTAAGAATCGATCAGAGAACAGTTGGGAACAGTTGGTCCTCCAGGCAGAGTCTCTTGCCCCAAGCTAAAGGGGGCAGGGCTGAGGAATCAGGAAGAGAGAGATGGTCGGGAAAGGAGCACCCCGCGCACACGCACCCCAAGTACCCACACTCTTCTGGCACCCAGTGCCCCTTCTGCCCTCCGCGTCTACGCGGTCCCAGAGAAGCTGGAATCCCGCCCCCGACCTGACAGCGGAGAAAGGAGAAGGTGGGCGGCAGGAGGGCGTCCGGAGCTGGCCATTTCTCCGCCTTGTCCCTTGATCCCCAGCACCCCAGGGAACTCACCACGCCGCCAGGCACAGGAAGTGCAGGAGGGCGAAACTGACCCCGGCGGACGTCGCAATCGCGGGTACCTTCTTGGAAAAAAACATATTTGCAACATGCCATACTTTAAGCCTGTTCACGTTTCCAGGCTCTCAAGATGTCCTGGGCTGGGTGCGAGGCGAGGGCAGAGGCTGTCCGCGGCGTGCGCACACTCGGCCGCCCTCAGCCAGCCCGAGCCGCGGGGGGCGCGTGTGTGCACGCGGGCCTGGGGAGGCGGAACCTGCCTTTCCTCGCCCCCTCCTTTTCTCGCGGAGCTCTCCGAGTGTATGGTGAGCTGTGTATACCGCTCAACACCCTTTCGTGCCCGCATCCTGGAGATGCCGGGGTTAACATTAGTGCTCTTGCACCCAAAGCCTGAGCGGGTTCCTACCGACTTCTAACTCTCTAGAGCAGGACCAGGGACTCCCTCCTCCCCTGCCAGGGACCGAAACCCCCCACCCCAAGTGGGTCTTTGCCCATAATATTGCCTGGCCTCGCTTCTCCCTCTTGGCCCCCTCCCTCCCACTGGAATTTGGATTTAACCAATGAAGCTCCTCTCTCCAGAGCTTGTTCGAGGAAACCGTTTGCACCCGTTTTCTAGGCTGGAGGTGGAGAAAGGGCAGGTTGACAAGGATTGCTTGGCACCGGGGTGGGAGATCGTGATGAGGACAGGGGATCAAGTCAGGACAGAAACAACCTTTGGGATACCCCTTCAGGTCCTGGGGCGGTGAAAGAAACAGAATTCAGAAACTTCCTCCCTTTAAAAGGAGTGGCAACTCACTGGGAAGACTCCCCCAACTGTTAGGAAATGGACTTGAGCCTGTTCTGCGATCAACGCATTTGCCAAGCTCTTATTGTAGAGATAACAAATTCTTCTTGGTACTGGGGACTGTGCCCCCCACCAGGTACACACATGCCGTCCACTTTGCTGCTCCATCGTTAGAGAGGAAAGGAGAGAGAGAGACAAGGAACATCTGGTCAAAATGACACTTGACATTCTTTTTATTTTCCTAATTGAGACGACTAATTTCCAGAGGTTGACTGCTTTAGGGAGGGGGGAAGGATGGCTGGGGAGGAGAAGAAAAACACAGGAAAAGAAGAAAATGTGGGGGGTGTGTGTCTCAAAGAAAGAAAGAGAGGGATGGGGGGAGGAAGGAGGGTGAGAGGGAGGGAAGAAGCATAAAATGGAGAAGAAAGCATCTTAGTTCACTAATGGCTTGAAAGGGAACACTAAACACCCTATCTTTAGTGTTTTATTAAGCAAAGGTAAACACCACCAGCAGACCTTTTTAAAACTTTACTGATTGGCTGCAAGGGGGAAAGTGTCCTTCACATTAATGGTGATGCATGTAGAAATTTTTGTATGATGGATGAATGACCTAAGTAATTCCCATGAAGTTAAGGTCCCTGCAAACAGTCACCATCAATAACTACGTTCTGTTTAAAACTTTGATGGTTTGTTCAAATTTTGATGACTGAAAGACTGATTTGATGGGGAAACAGTCCACCAAAGGAGTTTTGGAGTTTTGTTTAGTTTGCTTCAATTTCCTCATCAAAGTTTTCCTTGCAAGGGGAAATCTTTTCTGATTGCCTAAAGTACATAATAGCTGGAGATATGCCCTCTCACAATACCTTGTATTGATTCCTTCATGGCATTTATTATACTTCATCCTAATTCCATCTGATCATTCTTCTTTTAAAGACTGTAATCTCCTTGAGGGCCTGGGCTGGGAATTTTTGTTTACTTGTATTTATTTTTCCTCTTACTATATACCTCATGGTACATAGTACAGGAACTATAAATATTTATTGAATGAAGAGTTAAACAAATTAATGAATCACTTGCTCCCAGGTTCATCTCAATTAATTTGGATGAAATACAGGCTCACTTATTGGGAAAAAAATGGAAATACTAGTGTACTCCCCAAATATGCTATGAAAGCAGTTGTTTCCACAGATTTGCCACGTAAAAGCTGATAATACAGTGTATAACTATTATATCATATTATATTATTTCTCCAGTCTTTAATACTTTCCAACATTTTTTGATGATGAACAATATCATTATGTTAGGCCAATACACATTATACATTTATTATAAAGGTTACAACTGATATGATGGGTTGCAAATAATACAGATCACCCTACTGCTAAGTCTGAGGATGGACACTTGAGAGTCCATAATGCCTATGAAGTGTCCTGAAAATTAATGCAAAATTTTGTTTTCATATGAGTATGTGCACTTTTCTGGGAAGCTCTTTAGAACTTTCTTAAGATTCTCTGAGGCTATGGGCAACTATAATATGAACAAATGTTTTAATACAAAAGATGCCATATATAATAAAGAAATAAACCAAAGAGGCAAACAAATAATGTAACAACATGTGACAAATATCTCTGTCCCATTTGATGAACTTATTCATAGACTATCATATACATCTTGAGTCTCCTTTGAAGGTATTCAGCCCCATTTATTGTTAGTTTATCAAATGTTCAATCATCTTGGTACACAAAAATTTAGGGTGATTGTAAAATGAATAATTTTAAAGGGCTCATCCTTTTTCTTTTTCTTTGCATTAATTATTTCTGATAAATATTGAATCAATTTTTACCATTTAAAGAAGGTAATGTGATGAATAATTGCCTTAAATTAAGGCTTGTAAACATACATACACCCAGTTCCAAGAATATAGAAGTTATTGACTATTTTCATGTTTATGCATTTTTCTGTTCCATGTATTTTGGACAGACAAGAGAAATTGATTTGATGCTCTCAAGCCATTCCCTTTTTAAAATTTGTATTAAAACAATGCTTCTCCTGAAATTTTATCTGTATTCTGGCTTACTATCATTGTCTAGTTGTAGATTTTTATCTCTATTATTAAGACATCTCAAAACTTTTGTATTATTGGTTGTATTGTGCCTATTATATTACTGGTTACTTTATTAAAAATTACATAATCTGAGGTGCTTTAATAGATTGTATTTGAATAAATATTCCATATTGCTTGATACTATTTCCAAAATAAGTGTTTATATTTCTTTGCCATACAATTAATGCAGATGCTGTTATTTTGATGGTATATTGAAAGAGAATAAAAAATGGGCAATATCTTATCTAAATAATTTCTATACATGAAATCAACTGTTAAAGTATATTTTGTTAGTAAATATTTTTAAATAATTGTCCACGATCAATTGAACATTGGATGAATGTATATCCATACTTAATAGTCTCAAAATCCCAAACGAATTTAAATTATGATAGGTAATACTAGTTCTCCAATATCAGCTTTTGTTCATTTGATGGTCCAATGTTTTATAATAAATAGAAAAATACATTTGAAGGACCTGGAACCCAAGTAATGAATATTTGTCAGCTTAGTTTCAAATGAGTAATAATGTGTGAAACCTTATTTTATTAGTTATATCTTGAATTCTAGAATGTGTTCTCAGAGTTAAGGCATAAGTACTACCTCATAGAAGACTCTAAAGAACCATGATTATTTGTGTGTGCATGTGTGTGTGTGTTCTGTGTGTGTGACTGTTTCATAAACTTTATACAGAGTGCTAAATATTAGAAGGAATATTCCCTTGATTGTATTTGTGTGGATGTATGTGTATTTTCAAAGGTGCTGAAAAAATAAATCCTATTATCAAGTTAGAGATTTTCTTTTCCAGCATCTAATAGTAATGATTAACAAGGGCAATTCATGCATTGCCAATGAATGTCCAAGTTAAACAGTCAAATTTGCTGTCAAGTGCCTATCTTATGATGAATGTATTATGTCTTTTTTTTTTAGGTTAAACAACAAAAAGTATTAATTTTCTCACAATTCCTGAGGATGGCAGTCCTCGGTTGAGGAGTCAGCTGGGTCGCTTCTCCTGAGGCCTCTCCCCACAGCTTACTGATGGTGGTCATCTTCTCACTGTTTTTACATGGCTTTTCTCTGCATGCATGCACGTTGGTGTCCTCTTCTTACAAAGACACTAGTCATATTGGAAAAGGGCCCACCCTAAAGACCTCATTTTAACTTGATGACCTTTTTTAAATTACTGTTTCCAAATAAAGTTACATTCTGAGGCACTGCAGGTTAGGACTTCAACATATAAATTGTGGGGGACACAATTCAGCCCATAACAGCAGTGATCTTCCTTCAATGGTATAGAAAACAAATGAAAGTAATAAACACATTATGAATTTAAGTTCATTAAACCATATAGGTATATTTGATAGTAATCTTTATTACAATAATAGCAATTATCCTTTATTAATAGCTAATCTCATTTAAGTTTTCAGGAAAAAAACCATATATGGTTAAGTATTATTTCCCTCATTTTAAAGGTAATGAAACTAGCTTAAAAATGTTAAGTAATTTGCTCATGATTACATGACCAGAAAATGGAAAGGTCAAGATTTTATTCTATTTCCCTGGAGAACTACTTTGATAAATGTCCTTATTTTTGCTTTTGTTCCTGTTGTTTTATTTGATGTACATATATATTATGAAATGGTGACCAAAATAATGTTATTTAAAATATACATCATCTCACATGGTTACCTTCTTTTGTACATGTGGTGAGAACATTTAATATCTACTTTATTAACAAAACTTAAATCTTCAAAAGTTTTGTTAACTATAGTCACTATGCCATACTTTGGATCCCTAGAACTTATTGATCTTATAGTTGATAGCTGGTACCCTTTCATCAACTTCTCCCCATTATCCTTCACACCCAGCCCCTGGTAGCCACCTGTCTACTTTTTCTATGAGCTCAATTCCACAGTATTTGTCTTTCTCTGTGTTGTCTTGTTTCAAGAGTCTATGGGATAATATAACCAATTTGGAAAGCTGTTTGGCAACATATTAAAGTTGAACATAATCATGCCCTCTGATCAAGCCATCCCATGCTTGTTTTATAGACACTCTCAAACATATTCATAAGGAGGCACCTAAAAAAATAGTGTATTGTCTATGATAGTGGGAAAATAGCAAACAAATTAAACATCCTTTAACAGGGAAATGGCTATATTATATTGTGGTGTAAATGGAGTACTGTAAAGCAAATAAAATCAAGGAAATTATGTGTATGTCAAGAATATAATGCAAACAAACTAGGCAAGTGGCAGAATAATATCTTCAGTAAAATATCATTCACACAGAATTTAAAGCATGAAAAATAATGTTGTCCATTTTTATGGTTGCTTATGCAGTGATAGTAAACCCACATGAAAAAAGGAGACACCAAATTAAAGGTAATGGAAAAGTGTAGAGAGGAAAAAAGAGTAATGGGAAAAAGAGAGGAACACTGGCTACTTTAATTATTTATGCGATGAAGCAATATGACAAAGTATTAAATATTGACAAATCTGGTGGTAGGGACTTGGGTGTTCATTGTATTACTTACAAACCATTACAGTACTTGCTGTCTTATAACAATAATTTATGATGATCTCTCAGTGTGCATGGTCTGACCATCCTCACCTGGCAGCTCTCCTTGGGGTTTCCTCTCCCTGTTTTAGGTGGTGGCTGGAGCTGCAGTCATTGAAGGTGTGACTGAGCTAGCCATGGGGAAGCTTACGGCTTCACGTTACTAGCATCTCAGCTGGGATACCGGGGTCAGCTGGAGGGCTGGCTGGCTGGGTCTTTGTCACTCTCCCTCTCCCTCTCTGTCTCTCTCTCTCTGGCCTTCTTCCTTGGTTAGCTGTGACCTGGATGTCCTCCCAGCATGATGATCTCACGTTAGTCAGACATTCCATGGCAGCTGGTTTCCCCAAAACAAGCATTTCAAGACTCTGGCTGAAGCTGCCACACTTATTAACAACAAGTCTTGGAAATCATAGAGCACCACCATTCTTGCATTCCACTGGTCAGATTGTGAGATAAGATAAAGTCAGATCCGTGTAGAGGGGATGCACAAAGATATTATTACTGGGAGACATCATTCATTGGGTGGCCAATATTTGAAGACTAGCTCTCATATACACTTTCCCATGTGCTTGAAATATTTCATAGAAAAATTGAATAACATTTTGTAGAAGTGATGTGATGGTTAATTTTATGTGTAAGTTTGGCTTGACCACAAAACCCAGATATTTGGTCAAATATTATTCTAGATGCTTCTGTGAAGATATTTTTTAGATGAAGTTAAATTTAAATCAGAAGATTTAAGAGTATCCTCTATAATGTAGGTGGGCCTTATCCAATCCGTTGAAGGCCTAAATAGAAAAAAACAGACCTTCCCGGAGGAAGAAGGAATTCTGCCAGCAGATCATCTTCAGACTCCAACTGAAACTCTTCCCTGTGTTGTTAGCCTGCTGTTCTATTCTACAGATCTTGGACTTGCCAGCCTACAATATTGTGTGAATCAATTCCTTAAAATAAATGAATCTCTCTTTCTCCCTTTCTTTCGCTCTTATTGGTTCTGGTTTTCTAGAGAACCCTCATCTAACACAAGTGGTACAGGATACAAGACTAAATGTTTATTGAATCTTTGGAATATGAATAAAATTTAATAGCTATGTCCATTCAACAAGTTAACGTTGTTGCCTTTCAAATGTCATTGAATTGTTCCAAGAAAAGTGGTATGAAATAAAAATAGAATCCTAATCTTATTTTACAACAACTTCTTGTCATTGGTGCTCTTAGGATGGGCAGCTTTTGTGACACAGGTAAGGACTCATGATATGTGAGCTTTAATAAATGTTAAACATGCCTGAGCCATAATTTCAGTTGTAAATTAATATTATATTTGAATTTTTTCTTTGATTTTTTAATCAGCCAGATAATACATAGTCATTATATACATTTTGGAGAATACAGAACACTAGAAAAAAAAATGAAACAAATTATGTATAGTACAATTATCCAAACAACTTTAAATGTTTTTAAAATAAGGGCCTAAGTCTTTGAAGAAATACCACCATGTTCTTTATAAGCTTCGGGAAAAACAATAGTGAGTGAACATATTTGACAATTAAATAAGCCCAATAAGGAAAGACGTAGAATTCATCATGTATTTTATCCAATTTTATTGTATATATCTGCACTGCATATCTTAATCTTACCAATTTTTTTGCTGGTGATATGAAGAGATTCCCACTTTAAGTATATTCTAAGAGGAAGAAAAAAAGTAAATTAGCCTAAAGACGTATTTATTTTCACTAATCCTTCTAGACACACATATTTTGGCCTTTCAAAATATTTAAATAGCAAAAACCTTTAAAGAAAAACATAATACCAGGTATTTCTATGCATTTTTCAGTGTTTTTAAATACTCAGTACAGGAACTAACACACGAAACCAGCTCCCACAGGTAAATAATGAAAGTACTACAGGTGTACACTGGACTGCTATCAAACCAACACAGTGTTTAGAACTAAATTTTCCATACAAACCTGTGCAGACTCAGTATGACACAGTGGTAATACATTTGGTCCTCAGAAGACTATGAAGCTAGACTGCTCTTCATTACCATCTGGTGGCTACTGCATGGAGTGGCAATAACCATAATTTTGTAAGAGAGTTAAAGGAACTGAGAATCGTACTTAAGAATAGAGAGAAAAACCTTACTACTCTTGGTGAATATTAAAAATGCATGAGGATAAAGATCAGAGAAGGATTTGGTACTTTCCATACTATAAAAAAGTGTATCATAAAAAGTTACTTATTGGAAACAATTTACAATTGACAAAAGTTGAATATCTGATAAGTATGACTTCCGAATAACATAAGACATCCCAATCACACCTATTTGTTTTACAACAGAAAAAGTGCAATTTTTTTTCTTTTGGTGATAAATTAGATGTATCCATTTTTTTCTGGATTTATTAAATCATTCAGTCACCCATGTGTCTGCACATATCATTTGTCAAAGAAATACTTTTTCCCATTTTACCTACCAGGCAAACCCTTATATTTCTTTAAAATTTTAGCTTAAATGGTGCCTTACTTAAGAAATATGTCCTGTGACCTGCTGGCTAA
The DNA here is from genome assembly GCF_030020395.1 of Manis pentadactyla. Taxonomy (NCBI): domain Eukaryota; kingdom Metazoa; phylum Chordata; class Mammalia; order Pholidota; family Manidae; genus Manis; species Manis pentadactyla. The sequence goes on from NC_080023.1 coordinate 39,358,587, forward strand.
AGGTTTTGCTTATCCATCCCTACAGACTGTTGTTGTATGTTTTCTGATCACTTGAATAATAGTTTCTTTTCATAATTCTGAGTTTCTCAAGGGTGAGGATGGTGCATTATTTATTCTTGTAAGACCCAAGTTCTAGGCACTTAATATGTATTTGTGTAAGGAGTGAATCCAGTAAGTTTGTTGTTATTTAGGAAATTTAACAAAGGGAAACCTCTCTCATTTTAGGCTTAACAGACTGTGAAACAGACAGAATTATGTTTGGGGGAAAGTAAATGGCCATATTGACCTTTTAAATCTCCCACTTCCAACACAGTCACAAAGCCGGAAGAGAACCAGAGAAGTCACCTAGTTAGGCCACACCATTTTAAATATGAGACTGAGGCTCAGAGAGAATGTCTGACTTCTTGTTTCTACAACTAACAACTACTAGAATCAGGATTTGAATCCCTGCCTTCTCACTTTCTAACAGTAAGATTTTTATTCTACTGGCTTAACTGCCAACTTCTATTAGGAGAAAACTCAGTGCTAGGAAATTGGACTTTAAGTCAGACTAAATGCCACTTAGAGATCTGAATTCTACATGCAATCCATGATACAGCCTACAAATATTTACAGACAAGTTAGGAAATAATTATTATATTATAGGGCAATATGATAATACATTTAAATTTTTTTAAGTGCTTGCATTTTGAGCCAGCAGTTCTAGGAATTTACAATAAGAAATTAATAAGGCACGTGTGCCAAGATTATGAGCACAGTGAACAACAGGATGGCATTATTAATACTTGTAACAGAAAAGATAGATTTTCTTATATAAATTCTGGTATCCTTGTTTATTGAGAATATACTCTAGAGCTAAGTAGAATATTTTTGAGATGCTCCAAGCATACCTGATTTTTAAGTGCATGCTCCACCTATGCTTGAGGCCAAACCCATGTGACATTGCTCTAAAACCAAATAACACAGTCTCTTGGAACTTTATAAATTTTTAATAAGATATATGGGTTAAAATCCAAAGCTAGCTTTCTTCTGTGAATATGTATTTAATGCCATGTCACCAGTTTTTTTCAGCTTTAGAAATTATGCTTCTAGGGAAAAAAATGCTTTTGGCATTTGCAGGTTTAACATTTATAGTTTCCATAGTTTTGGCATTTCCCACAGGTCTCTGGCACATAGTGATTTGCAATTTCTCCTAAAGCATATATATAAATAGTGGGTGTAAGAGGCTGGGGAGCAGGCAGACCAGTCACTTTGCTGGAGACAGTGTAAGCCAATGACATGCCTGGGCCCAGGCCAAATGCCACTTTGACTTTGTAATTCCTTGGGTTAAAGTCTCACAGGCGGACACTCTCCTGAGGTGAGGGGGAAACAAAAAGTGGTTCTCGGGGAAGACGTAATTATCCAGTAAGATTTTTAGTTTCAGTGAAAGCTGAAAATGTAGCATACTTGTGGTTTTTCACTGTGTCTGAAAAAGAGCCATTTGATTCTAAAAGGAATAGGAATGCAAGAGAAAATAGTTGAGCAGTGCAAACATTTCAGTATTCCTAAAGTAGAGGCTACCAGTAGTCCATCTTAACTCCATCAGCTTTCTAATAGCTCTCTGAATGTACAAGCACTGATAATGTCCTATTTTTTCCAGTCACTCAAAATACTACTTTTCCTTTTGCAAGTTCTTTAAAACCAGGAACCAAAGGCTCTGCTGTCATTGCCAAATCTCTTTACCTAAGCAGGCAAGCTGCAAAATGTGGAGTTTAGTTAAATCATGTCTTCTTTTAACTGCCATTTACTCTGGCTAATTTACAGCCAGTTCTCAGCATTTGAACCATCTTCTATGATTATAAAGTTTCCCTTCTTTTTCTCTTATTTCCTTTATTTTTGCTCTTTTTAAGAAATTTTTGTGAAACTTGGAAGTATCTGAGCTGGGGAGACTTTGATATTATGTTTTTCAAGTCATCTAATAAAGATGCATTGGTTTCTATCAGCTTTCCCTTTGCTTGATATAATCAAACTATTTTTCTGATTCATTTTGATGTTCTTTGGGAATGGAATCCCTCCAGTTGAAATGTTTACAGCAGAATTATGATGGTAGATGTGCTTTTCCTTGCTCCTTCCATATTGAATTATGACCATATGCTTTGATTTTTGGTTGGGATTGGCTTTCAGAAGTCTCATGAGTCTGCCTAACAGACAGACCCCTCACTATGTTATACTGAAAGAGTCTGATTCTTGGGAAATATACTTAACATATTACAATATTATTTCATTATTCCAGAGTGTGTATTCCCACAATGTTTGCAGCACCAGAAATGAAAAATGCAAAAAACTTTTCCTATAATGGTCAAAAGAATAGAACTCTGTTCTTTCATGAGTCTGGTACATTTATTACAGCTATAATCTGTCATACATCATGAATATAGGATCACTCTAAAATCCAATTGCTTCCCTGCTTTTGATTATAATGACTTGAATTATGATAAAGTATGTATCCTGGAGGTAATAAGGAATAATAGAGGCCAAGCACTGAAAAGCACTGTATACAGGCTTGGAGTAAGATAATTTGGACTTTGCTTGTTACACAAACTTCTGCCTGTGTGAACTCAAGCAGGAATATAGAGTATGTGGGACAAATAGAAAATACAGGAAGATGATAAATTTAAACCCAAATATTCCCATAGTTACTAAATATAAAAGCAAATATTGCAATTAGAATTAGACAAAGATTGCAAAGTTGAATAACACAATAAAGCTCAAGGGCATGTCACTTAAAAGAGATTAACTTTAAATGTGAGGACACATAATTCTGAGGTAAAGTATACCCCATGGTACCATATAATAATATCAAATAGCATAAATTTTATATCCAAGAAGCATTATTAGAGATAAATATCATTTCAATATTTTATATTGAAAATTATGTAAACTAACCAGAATATTATTGTTGTTATTATTATTATTATTATTATTATTATACCTCTTTACTTTGGCAAAAAAATAGTTTCATTGTATGTTTTATTTTATTTCACTTGAATTTGTTTGCCCCTCAATTCATAGCTTTAATAAAACACCATAGGAAACACTGACAAAAAATAAGATCTCCAATCATAGTGGGTGATTTTAACATACCTCTCTCAGTAACTAATGGAACAAACATACGCACTACATGTAGACAAAATACGCACTAAATGTAGAGATGATTTTAACAGTGTTGTTAATAAACTAGACCATCCTGACATAGGAGTCTGCTGCAACTAACAACTGCAGAGAATATACTCTTTTCAGATGACATGGAACGTTGCCCCAAGTGACCACACTCTAGGGTTTTAAAGCAAATCAAAGAATTGAAATCATACTGAGTGTATTTTTGGACCATTGTGAAATTAAGCTAGAAGTCAGTGACAAACAGTTAACCAGAAAATTCTCCTAGAGAATGCAGAGAAGTGGACACAGAACAAGAGGCTGGAGAGATAGGAGAGATCAAGGTCACCGGAATGCTAAGCTGTACTTAGGCATTTGTATCCTAACAGAGCACTGGGGAAGCACTGAAGGATTTATATTTGGGACTGATATAATCAACTTCGCATTTTAAAAAGGTCATTCTGGCTGCAGCTGTAGTGACGGGGGTTGAGGGGAATGAGACTGAATGAAGAACAGTTTGGAGTGAGGAAAAGTCTAGAGGCAGGGAGACCAGTTTGGGGCACTTTGCAGTATAGGTGAGAGTGGTTGCCTGAACTAGAATAGTGGCATGGAAATAGGATAGAACTAAGTGGAAATATTAGAGAAATATTTAGGAAGCAAGATAAGCATTGTTGGCATTTGTGACAAGAAATGACTCCAAAATTTTGTTTTGTTTAAGTGCTGGAGTCTGGTATCACTCTCTTAACTACAGAACACAGGATTTGTGAGACAGGGATTGGAGATAATGACTAGGAGACATTCAAGGGGTCTTACAGTCACATTAACTCTGTATGTGAAATGTACATTTGACATTATAAATGTAAATAAAGCCATGTGAGTAGATGAGATTGTGCAAAAAAAAATGAGTAGAAAGCTGTTGCTAGAATCTAAAGAATGACAACTTTTAAACTTCTGATACTGACTATCATTTGGGAAAAAATAATGCCTTTTTCCTTCCTTATTCCTGAACTTTAAAAAATACCATTATTATAATATGAGTCCTGTTCTTATTCTCCTTGCCCAGGGAGTAGAATCCCACACTGCATAACTTCCAGCTCCTGGACTGGAGTTCTCCTATTTATAGATTTCCCTGGTAAAACTCTCTGTTTGTCACCTCGAATCTTGGAGGCTTGCTCTTCAGCTCCAAAGAATGTGCCACGGTTATGCATCTGAACGCACTATTCTTGATGTTAGATTTTACCAAGATCCTTGGGATCAGTCTTCAGGGAAACCAATTAGCTGTTTATCCTTCTGAATGTCCATGCCCTCTTCCCGGTGCTTGGGTTTCTTTCTTTTACGTCTACCGCAAAGCCTACTTCCACTTCCAAGCGTCTTCTAGGCTTTGCCACCTCATTGCTTCCAACTGGGCTATTCTTAACCGTTTCTGCTTGACCCCAGCTGCCTCACATTTGAATAGCACACTATTGGTTGCAGAACAGAACCAACATTGGAGCCCACATCTGAAGTGGAATGACTGTTCAACAGATACCAGGATTTGTAAGTCAGCTCATAATCAGCTGATAAAGGGCTCAAAACTAAGACACTGAACAGTGAGAATTAGGAACTAAGTCATGCCTTTTTTAATGTTTAAGATGCAATCAGGTGATCATGTTTTCAAAGCAGCAAACTATAATAAAATATAGCCAAAAACTAAAGAGACCCTTTCACGGACTATTAGAGCAGAAAGAACTTTTAGCATTATCTAGATCAACTCCTTGTCTCCTATTCTGGTGTTCCTTTAATGATTAGATAGCAATTATTGTATTGCCTACTAATGAAGGAAATATGCTAAGCAATGCAGAGATTACCTTGTTTTATTAGTGCCAGTAACGATGATCAATTGAAATGTTGGCTCATTTCCCTGCCACTATTCATTATGGTGAAATGATCATGCCATCACCATATTATACTTATTATGCAGCAAAGTTCCTGTGTTTTCTTCCCCAAACCTAGAATATTATTGGCTCCAACTATTTCAGCTTTAGTCCCTCCATTTCCTAGTGTTTGACCTTGGGAACATCACTTTACTATACTGGTCTTCATTTTCCTTATTTGCAAAATAAGGACAATGACAGTGCCTATTTTATAGAATTGTTAACAAGGATTAAATTTGTTAATACAAACTAAAACAATTTCAGGAGTGCCTGGAACACAGTGAGCACTACCAAAGTATTAGCTGTATTAATAGCCAGCACATCAGATTTTTTGAAAATGGCATTTTGTTTTTCAATTCATTGCCACTGGTGGAGAGAAAGTCATTCTACAGTAAGAGTATAAAGACTCCAGATTGTTGGGAGAGGTCATTTAGAGGTGGTGACTGCCCGTGGACCCTGGAGCTGGACCTGGTAATTGGAAGCTCCTTGCCTCCTCCCCTGGTTTTGGATAGTACCTTCTATCCAATATTTCCACACGAGGAGCTGTTTCAAGGACATAACCTCGAGAGAACTAGGTGTTTTTGAGACCATCTGGACTGAATACACGACTAAACCCAGTTAAGGTCTCTGTATAAACTTCTAAGATTCTGGCAGACGTTCTGAGATCTTCTCGCTTACAGTTTGCAAGCCGCCAATGTCAGGGGGCCTGTTTTCAGACCAAGGCAATTTTTATGGAGGCCTCACCTTATCATTGCTGCTGCAGGAAGGAATCCAGAGTTGTGATCAGGGTACTTCCTTCTTCGATTGCCCATGCAGACCCCACTAAGCCTCCGACTGTGAGCTTGCTCTGGGCTGAGGGGGCTGCAACAGGCATTAAGCCCAGCTGGGAACTGTCTAGGCAGCAGATATAAAGAAAACTGGCAGCCAGATGGATGTGGGCTCGAGCCAAGGACATCTACATCATATGCTGCCTGCCTGGGGCTAAAAACTAGGTGTGGAAATGGGGAGAGTAAGGTCCTGGCTGGGGCAGAGTGGCCATGCTTGACTGAAAGGCAGAGATATCCCAGACAGGGGCCAGACTGTTCCCAGGGAGATGTGTTTGGGGGCACGCATAACTGTTCTCCATCTCCATGGTGAGTATGTTCCCATAACATGGGGTGAGGTTTAAGAATTTGACTAATCTCTGCTTCACTTTGTATTTTTCAAACAGTTCCAACTCTGGGGCAGGTCATACATTTATACTCTCTGGGTAAAATACATTTCTCAATAAAGGGAAAACATTTCCCTTTTTCAAGTGCTATGATTTATACTTAAATCTGATTTGACATGTTTGATAAATATGTACAAATTTTCTCCCCAATTATTCATGAGTTATAGAATTTCATCTAAACTCCCAATCATTAAAAGTTGATTTTTAAAAATATTTCAAAATACAACAACCAGAAAGTGGGAAAGAAAAATAACCACCAGAGAATGATATAACACCCAGGTGCTCCACACTCAGCTGTAGTACATTTAAAATTTTCTCAAAATTTATTTAGAATTTGTTTAATAAAAACAAAATACTCCAGATACAATCGAAACTCCCTGAGCACTCCACCACAACTCTCCTTCCATCTTCAAAAGTGACCATCATACTGAATTTGGTAGTTCTCTTTCCAAGTTTATTTTTGTATTATTATTACATAATGAAGGAAATATTTATCATGCTTTTCATATTTTTATATATAACATAATCATGCAACTTACTTTTTTTATTAACATATTTTTGAGATTACTCATTTTTATGCATTGTCATAATAATTAACCCTAGCTTCTACAGCAATCAGAAAACAGCATAATAATATAAAAGTTTATTTCTCCCTCAAGGAAGGTCCAACTGATGTTGTTTACTCATACAAAATCCCAAGTAGCTTTCCTCCAGGTATTGGCGGAAGGATGTGAGCTTCCTCCATGATATGTCTCCACTATCTTAGAACTCATTCTGGCCTCATGTAAGTGGGAGAAAGAGGAAAAGGGAAAACACACTGGATATTAACCATCTTGATCAAAATTAATCTATAACATTTCTCTTGACATTCTACTACTCAGAACATGTCCCATGGTTAAGGGAGTTGACTTGCTCAGTTACTGAAATGCAAAATGACACCAAATGGCTTCAGGATATTATTTAGAAAATGTTGCTATTAATTGTCTACTTTAATTTGTAGAGATATGTCTGATGTCTATCAATATACTATATAAACAACAGGTAGGAGAGAGGGGCTCAAGAACTGGGAACTGTCTAGGCAGCAGATATAAAGAAAACTGGCAGCCAGATGGATGTGGGCTCGAGCCAAGGACATCTACATCATATGCTGCCTGCCTGGGGCTAAAAACTAGGTGTGGAAATGGGGAGAGTAAGGTCCTGGCTGGGGCAGAGTGGCCATGCTTGACTGAAAGGCAGAGATATCCCAGACAGAGGGGCAGTGTGAGTAGGGCAGCAGAAATCTCCTCCCAAAACCATACGTATTTTTGAAAATACAACAAAACCAACTATTACTAAAAGAGAGACCAGAAGATACAGTACAACAGCCAGGCTACATCTACATCTGTGAGAACTCAGCATCTCACGAAAAGGGTAAGATACAGAGCCATGACCCGGTGGGACCTGAGCACTCCCTCACCCCAGCTCACAGGTGGGAGGAAAAGAATCAGAGTGAGGAGGGAGTGGAAGCACAGGACTACTAAATAATCAGCCCTAGTAATCTGCACCGGGAGCACAGACACACATTGCATGGTATACTAGAAATTAGAGAAATGGAAAAGTAAAATCTGAGACGGAGATGAGACTGCAAGCAGGTCCCCACAGCCAGCTCCCCTAGGGCAAAAGAAAAGTGGGTGCTTTTTCAAAGTCTTAACGGGACAAGGGCTCAACAGCTGGACAAAATCATCCCAGCACACTCAGCCCAGAATGCTGGGAATCTTGAGGAACTTCAGGTACCCTAACCTGCTGGAAGGTAATGCAGTCAGGAAGCCCCCAACAGTGATAGGCAGCCTGCCATTCATCTCCCTCCACTGGCGCTGCAAGCAAACTGGCTGACTCACCACAGCTGAGGAGCAGTCGGAGAACAGCCCTGTCCATAGAAACCATACAGTCTAACTGGGATAGACCCAGAGGCTGCCGCTGGCATGTAGCTGCCCAGCACAAACAGAGGAAGCCAGAGCAAGGTCTGGAAGGCATGAAGGGGTACTGTTCTTGCAGGAGAACACACCTGGTGTGTCTGCCAACCCCCACAGTGCACTGTGCTAGCTGAGGGTGGCCCCGCCAATGGCAACTCAGGGGATTGATCCAGAGATGGCTCCTGGTTTGTGGGTAACTGGCACAGGCAGCAGAAGCAGGAACGAGGTCCGGAAGGCATGAAGGGGTGCTGTTCTCACACCCCTCATTTTAGGGGGACTTCAACACACCACTCACTCCAAAGGACACCACTCACTCCAAAGGACAGCACTCACTCCAAAGGATGGAATTCATTTTAGGAGACTTCAACACACCACTCACTCCAAAGGACAGATCCACCAGACAGAAAATAAGTAAGGACACAGAGGCACTGAACAACACACTAGAACAGATGGACCTAATCAACATCTATAGAACTCTACATCCAAAAGCAACAGGATACACATTCTTCTCAAGTCCACATGGAACATTCTCCAGAATAGACCACATATTAGGCCACAAAGAGAACACACCCGGCACTTCTGCTACCCTCAGCAGATCCCTAGGGTATCTGGAGGGCTGTCCCACCCACTGCAACTCAGGAGATTATCCGAGAGACTGCTTCTGGTGTGTGGGTAACTGACACGGGCAGCAGAGAAGGGCAAGGCAACCAGCAAGCAGGAAGAGATTTTGATCTCTCAGCTGACACATGCACCACCTGCCTGTGACCATTTCTATCACTATGAAAAGGCAGAAGAATCTGCTCCAGTCAAAAATCACTCATACAACCCTGCTGAGATAGATATAACCAAACTTCCTGAAAAAAAGAATTCAAAATAAAAGTCATAATCATGCTGATGGACCCACAGTGAAATATGCAAGAGCTAGGGGATGAAGTCTGGAGGGAAATAACAGAAATGAAACAACCAATAGAAGGTCTTAAGAGCAGACTGGATGAGGTGCAAGAAACTGTTAATGCAATAGAAATCAGAGAAAAGGAATACAGAGAAGCTGAGGCAGAGAGATAAAAAGATCTCCATGAATGAAAGAATTGTGACCAATCCAAATGGTACACTATTTGCATTACAGAGCTACCAGAAGAAGAGGGAGAAAAAGGGATTGAAAGTGTCTTTGAAGAAATAATTGCTGAAAAGTTACCCAAGCTGGGAAGGAAACAGTCTCTCAGACCATGGAAACCCACAGATCTCCCAAAACAAGGGACTCAAGGAGGACAACACCAAGACATATAATAATTAAAATGACAAATATCAAAGACAAGGACACAGTATTAAAGGCAGCCAAAGAGATAAAAAAAAGACCACCTACAAAGGAAAACCCATCAGGCTCTCATCAGACATCTCAACAGAAACCTTACAGGCCAGAAGGGAATGGCATGATACATTTAATGCAATGAAACAGAAGGGCCTTGAACCAAGAATACTGTATTTAGCACAATTATAATTAAAATTTGAAGGAGGGATCAAACAATTTCCAGACAAACAAAAGTTGAGGGAATTTGCTTCCCACAAACCACCTCTACAGGGTATTTTAAAGGGACTGTTCCAGATGGAAGCACTCCTAAGGCTAAATAGATATCACCAGAGAAAACAAAATCACAGCAAAGAAAGTAGACCAACCAAATACTAACTAAAGGCAAAAAATGAAATCAACTACTCACAAAAGCAGTCAAAGGAAACACAGAAGAGAACAGAATAAAACACCTATTATACAAAGAATGGAGAAGGAAGAATAAGAAGGGAGAGAAATAAAGAATCATCAGACAGTGTTTATAATAGCTTAATAAGTGAGTTAAGTTAGAGGATTAGATAGTAAAGAAGCTTCCCTTGAACCTATGGTAACCACGAATCCAAAGCCTGCAATGGCAATAAGTACATATCTATCAATAATCACCCTAAATGTAAATTGACTGAATGCACCAATCAAAAAACACAGAGGAATAGAATGGATAAAAGAGCAAGACCCATCTATATGCTGCTTACAAGAGACTCACCTCAAACCCAAAGACATACACAGACTAAAAGTGAAAGGTTGGAAAAAGATAAATCATGCAAAGAATAGGGAGAAAAAGGCAGGTGTTGCAGTACTTGTATCAGACAAAATAGACTTCAAAATAAAGAAAGTAACAAGAGATAAAGAAGGACATTACATAATGATAAAGGGGGCAGTCCAACAAGAGGATATAACCATTATAAATATATATGCATCCAACATAGGAGCACTGACATATGTGAAAGAAATCTTAACAGAATTAAAGAAAGAAATAGAATGCAATGAATTCATTTTAGGAGACTTCAACACACCACTCACTCTCCAAAGGACAGATCCACCAGACAGAAAATAAGTAAGGACACAGAGGCACTGAACAACACACTAGAACAGATGAACCTAATAGACATCTATAGAAGTCTACATCCAAAAGCAACAGGATACACAGTCTTCTCAAGTCCACATGGGACATTATCCAGAATAGACCACATACTAGGCCATAAAAAGAGCCTCAATAAATTCCAAAATATTGAAATTCTACCAAAAAACTTCTCAGACCACAAAGGTATAAACTAGAAATAAGTTGTACAATGAAAACAAAAAGACTCACAAACACATGGAGGCTTAACAACATGCTCCTAAATAATCAATGGATCAATGACCAAACTAAAACAGAGATCAAGCAACATATGGAGATAAATTACAACAACAGCACAATGCCCCAACTTCTGTGGGATGCAGGGAAGGCAGTTCTAAGAGGAAAGTATATAGCAGTCCAGACCTATTTAAAGAAGGAAGAACATTCCCAAATGAATAGTCTATTGTCACAATTATTGAAACTGGAAAAAGAAGAACAAAAGAGGCCCAAAGTCAGCAGAAGGAGGGACATAATAAAAATCAGAGAAGAAATAAATAAAATTGAGAAGAATAAAACAATAGAAAAAATCAATGAAACCAAAAGCTGGTTCTTTAGGAACATAAACAAAATAGATAAACCCCTAGCCAGACTTATTAAGAGAAAAAGATAATCTACACATGTAAACAGAATCAGAAATGAGAAAGGAAAAATCATGATGGACCCCACAGAAATACAAAGAATTTTTAGAGAATACTATGAAAATCTATATGCTAACCAGCTGAACAACCTAGAATAAATGGAAACATTCTAGAAAAATACCACATTCCAAGACTGACCCAGGAAAAAAACAGAAAATCTGAACAGACCAATGACCAGCAATGAAATTGAATTGGCAATCAAAAACTACCCAAGAACAAAACCCTGGCCCAGATGGATTCACTGCTGAATTTTATCAGACATACAGAGAAGACATAATACCCATTCTTCTTAAACTTTTCCAAAAAATAGAAGAGGTGGGTGTACTCCCAAACTCATTCTATGAAGCCACCATCACTCTAATACCAAAACCAGACAAAGAACACACTAAAAAAGAAAATTACGACCAATATCCCTGATGGACATAGATACAAAAATACTCAACAAAATATTAGAAAACTGAATTCAAAGTACATCAAGAAGATCATACACCATGATCAATTGGGATTCATCACAGGGATGCAAGGATGGTACAACATTCGAAAATCCATCAATATCATCCACCACATCAACAAAAAGAAGGGCAAAAAACCACATGATCAGCTCCATAGATGTTGAAAAAAAATTGACAAAATTAAACATCCACTCATGATAAAAACTCTCAACAAAATGGATATAGAGGACAAGTACCTCTACATAATAAAGGCCATATATGACGAACCCACAGCCAACATCATACTGAACAGTGAGAAGCTGACAGCTTTTCACCTAAGCTTGGGAACAAGACAGGGATGCTCACTCTCTCCACTTATATTCAAAATAGTATTGGAAATCCTAGTCATGGCAATCAGACAACACCAAGAAATAAAAGGCATCCTGATTGGTAAAGAAGAAGTCAAACTGTCATTATTTGCAGATGACATGATACTGAACATAAAAAACTTAAAGACTCCAGTCCAAAACTACTAGAACTAATATCTGAATTCAACAAAGTTGCAGGATACAAAATTAATACACAGAAATCTGTTGCTTTCCTATACACTAACGGTGAGCTAGCAGAAATACAAATCGGGAAAACAATTCTATTCACAATTGCAACAAAAAGAAAAAAATACCTAGGAATAAACCTAAACAAAGAGGTGAAAAACTTATACTCTGAAAACTAGAAGACACTCATCAGAGAAATTAAAGAAGAAACTAACAAATGGAAACACATGCCATTCTCCTGGATAGGAAGAATTAACATTGTCAAAATGGCCATCCTGCCCAAAGCAATCTACAGATTCAATGCAATCCCTATCAAAATACCAAGAACATTCTTCAATGAATGAGAGCAAATCATTCTAAAATTCATATGGAGCCATAAAAGACCCAAAATAGCCAAAGCAATCCTGAGAAGGAATAATAAATCAGGGGGAATTATGCTCCTTGCCTTCAAACTCTACTACAAAGCCACAGTAACCAAGACAATTTGGTACTGGCACAAGAACAGATCCATAGACCAATAGAACAGACTAAAGGGCCCAGATATAAACCCAAGCATATATGGTCAATTAATATACAATAAAGGAGTCATGGATATACAATGGGGAAATGACAGCCTCTTCAACAGCTGGTGTTGGCAAAACTGGACAGCTACATGCAAGAGAATAAAACTGGATTATTGTCTAACCTCACACACAAAAGTAAACTCAAAATGGATGAAAGACCTGAATGTAAGTCATGAAACCATAAAACTCTTAGAAAAAAACATGGGCAAAATCTCTTGGATATAAACACGAGTGACTTCTTCATGAACATATCTCCCCAGGTAAGGGAAACAAAAGCAAAAATGAACAAGTGGGACTATATCAAGCTGAAAAGCTTCTGTACAGCAAAGGACATCATCAATAGAACAAAAAGGCATCCTACAGTATGGGAGAATATATTCATAAATGACATATCCATTAAGGGGTTGACATCCAAATTATATAAAGAGCTCATGCACCTCAACAAACATAAAGCAAATAATCCAATTAAAAAATGGGCACAGGATCTGAACAGACACTTCTCCAATGACAAAATTCAGATGGTCACAGGCCCATGAAAAGATGCTCCACATTGCTAATCATCAGAGAAATGCAAATTAAAACCACAAGGAGATATCACCTCACACCAGTTAGGATGGCCACCATAAAAAAGACAAACAACAACAAATGTTGACAAGGATGTGGAGAAAGGGGAACCCTCCTACACTGCTGGTGGAAATGTAAATTAGTTCAACCATTGGGGAAAGCAGTACGGAGGTTCCTCAAAAAACTCAAAATAGGAATACCATTTGATCCAGGAATTCCACTCCTAGGAATTTACCCTAAGAATGCAGCAGCCCAGTTTGAAAAAGACAGATGCACCCCTATATTTATCACAGCACTATTTACAATAGCCAAGAAATGAAAGCTACCTAAGTGTCCAACGATAGATGAATGGATAAAGAAGATGTGGTACATATACACAATGGAATCTTATTCAGCCATAAGAAGAAAACAAATCCTACCATTTGCAACAACATGGATGGAGCTAGAGGGTATTATTCTCAGTGAAATAAGCCAGGTGAAAAAAGAGAAGTATCAAATGATTTCACTCATATGTGGAGTATAAGAACAAAAAAAAAATTTGAAGGAACAAAACAGCAGCAGACTCACAGAACCCAAGAATGGACTAACAGTTACCAGACAGAAAGGATCTGAGGAGAATGGGTGGGAAGGGAGGGACAAGGTGGAAAAAGGGGCACTACAATTAGCAGACATAATGTAGAGGTGGGGGCAGGAGGCTGGTTATACAACACAGAGAAGGCAAGTAGTGATTCTATAGCATCTTACTATGCTGATGGACAGTGACTGTAATGGGGTATGTTTTGGGGACTTGATGATGCAGGTAGTCTAGTAACCATAAGTTGCTCATGTAATTGTAGATTAATGATACCAAAATTAAATACATAATTAATTAATTTAAAAAAACTCCACCACCAACAACAATAGGTAGATATGGGCTAGTTTTGCAGTTTGTTTACACTCTCTGATGTACAAGAAAATGCACTGAGGTTTAGCTAACCATTCATGTAGCTCCCGTATACTTTATGCATTCATCCATTCTTCATTTATTCCAGAGGTATATTTCATTCTCTATAACGTACCAGTATACCAGGATTTTTGCCATCATAAACATTATTCCTAAAGGACACAATCTAGCAGGGAAATTAAATATTCAGCTAGCTATAGAACTATGGAAAAACATTCCAATAGAGGCTTTAGCCACAGCAGCTGGAGTATTATGGAGAACTACACCTTGGCATTCCTAAGGCTGACATGGTCAGGGAAACATGTCTGTAAATAGAACCCAGCATGTAAAAGGCTATTTTCTGATTATACAGAAAATAGGGACAGCTCAGAATTAAGTATCAATACATTGTAATGGGAAAAGTGTTCAATGAAGGAAAAACAATAGAAATAATGTAAGCAAGATTTAGAGTGATGTGGTCTCTATATCCCTAAATATAGCATGTTGCCTTCAACAAAATATGAACCAGGCACAAAAGGCAAAGATTCTTTAAAAATGCTTCACCTGATGCCCTATGAAAATTCATGTTCTTAGGTACTGAATGAAAAGCCAAGACTATCATTTCAATTATTTTTCCTTTCCCATTATTAAAAATGTACAAGCTCTTTTAATAATGATTTAATAGAAATTTTTAAAAAACTGGAATCATTTGAATTGATCATTAAAGTGACATAGTGACACTTCAGTGAATTATGAAATTGCTAATAATTTTCTGAGGAAAAGGAAATTCAATTCCAGAAACATTCCTTACCTTGCCTTAGATGATGAAATTTCTATTACATAGACAATTTAATGAGCAAAATGATGTCTCTTGGTTGAAATGTGAGTAGAATCAATTTTTTACCTAGGTGCTAAAATGTCCAACCTGTGATTATTAGAAAACTTAACTTTTAATAAATACGATGGACTATTTTAAAAGCAGAGATTGAGAATATCAGAATGAACGTTATTATTATTTTGATGGAAGGAAGGGATATGAATTGTTTGGGAAGAGTGATATTTGAAGTTAAGTGACCTGGAATGTCATTCTAGGTTTGTAAATTACTAGATGTGTGGCCTTCTGCACATCATATAGTTTCTATGTATTTCACTATGTCTCACCTTACACTGAGAGTGTTGGATCAGATTGTTAAATCCCCTGCTGGTGTTAACATTCAGTAAGTGTGAAGGAGTGTTTGGCATCATGCTTTTGATATGACCTAACTCGTAGGGAGGAGTATTTTGATCCTGGTGACATTATACACACCTTAAATGACATTTTCATATCTACGATGCTTTGCTGATGGTCATATTATTCTGTATTTTCTCAAACTTCTGGGAAAATTAAAAATTAACATTTTCTTAACTGAATACTGCAATGCAGCATGACTTCAGAGAAATATTTAGAAAATATAAGATAAACTTCCAGGAGAATTGTACTGTGACAGCCACAGTAGGAAGCCACCTAAGGGCTAACCCAAAGAAAAGCATAAGGAACAACTGGAAACAAATAGGGACATATGAAATAGGGAAGAGTAGTTACAAAAAGCAAAAAATGAAAATAAAAAGCTTCAGAATCTAATGATTTATTCCTTACACACACACACACACACACGCACACACACTGGCTTCTGTTATTTGACCATGAACTGTGGACTATCGGTAAGATACTTAATTTATTGATAGTTTATTGTGATTATTTCATAAATAGCACCTGACTAATCTCTCAATCAAAATTGTGCCCACTACTATATTAACATGGTTTTGGAGCACTTTGTGAATTTATCTACAGACTGCTAAGGAGAAATTCAAAGTTAGGTTGGAATAACTGGTTATCTCTCTCAGAACTCAAATAATTTATTTGTTAAGTTGAGATTTAATTATTTACTTTCTTTTCCAAAATTGAACTTCTTACCACTTCCCTTCCTGTTTACCCTGGTTTTCATTGTCTGTCCTGTTATAAACATAATTTTCCTTGCCTTCTTTAACAAAGAATCACCTCTCACCTAATCAGTTGTTGAATTTGTAATGTCTTGGGTTCTTAGCAATAAAACAATTGCCACAATAAAATAATGTGGTAATACTGAAGATCTAGAATTTTAGAACAGAATTTTCTTCATCTTTTGACTCTTGACTGATAATTTATAAAATGTATATTTATCAACTTTAAAAAAGGAAAATTTTTATCTGAAAATACAATTTCAAGATCTTCCATTCTGATACTGGTTTAACTGAAAAAATCTTAATGAGATTGAATCAAAGTAAGTGAAACAGAAACTCCAGACCTCAAAATTCACTAATTTTGGAAAACATAATGCATTTCTCATCTGACTGTTGGACTCACTGTGTCCTCACAGTGGCTGATCCATCAGTAGTAATCGATATAGCCAATCATTTCCTGTTCCTTGATGAACTTTCTTCCCTTGGTTCTCAGGGTCACCACATTCTCCTGGTTATCTTCCTACCTGCTATTCAGTCTTGGTTTCTTTTTCTAGCTCTATTCTATCTACCCCAACATCAAAACATTGAAAAGCCCCAGAGCACCTTGAATTTCTTTTTCTTCCTTTTTCTCACTATACTCACAAGTGGGTGAAGTCACGTTGTCCATGGCGTTAGTGCTGTCATTAGTCTGCTCAGGTTGCCATAACAACAAACCACAGACTGGGTTGTTGAAACAACAGAAATGTATTTTTCTTACAGTTCTGGAGGCCCAAAGTCCAAGACGGAGGTGTCAGCAGGTTTGATTTCCCCTGAGGCCTCTCTCCTGGGCTCTCAGGTGGCCCTGTTCTTGCTGTGACCTAACATGGCCTTCCCTCCTGTACAAGGCCTCCTGGCCTCTCTTCCTCTTCTTATCAGGATATCAGGATACCAGCCACATTGGTTTAGGGCCTCAGCCTTAAGTACCTCTTTGAAGGGCTAATCACCAAACATAGTCATATTGAGGGTAGGGCTTCAACGTGTGGCCTTTGGGGGAACATAGGATCAAGTCCATAACAAATGCTATCTATAGGCTGATTCCTTTCAGGATTATATCTCTGGCCAAGACCTTTGCTTTGAAATGGAGGGTAATTCCAGGGGGAAAAGCCCAGACAAAATACCTTTGAATCTGGAATCAGTCAAAGGGAGAAATAAAGTTTAAGAAACCCATTTATTTCTTACAAAAAAGTCATCTAGTCTCTCTCTCAACCAGGCTGCATCAGAAAAAGGCTCCACCCAACCTATCTGGATCCAGATAAGCCCTCCCATGCCCATGTAATTACCTATTGATAGGTAGATGGACCACTTCTCTCCACCCCTTGAAACACCTACTGATATGCAGATGCACTAAAGCCAGGTGAGAGATTCTGGAAATATTACAATTTTACCCACATGGAGTTATCCAAATATAGCCAGTTTACAACATTTGAAATGGACTTAACCACACAAATATCCTTTCCCAAACTATTCCTCTACCTTCTTCCCATCTCAAACAATGACAATTCTGCCATCTGCTCAGCTCAGAAACTTTGGAATCATCCTTAATTCCCCTCTCCCTCACTCTCCATCTTCAAATCTTCTAGAAAGCCCTGTAAACTCTAGCTTCAAAATATATCCAGACTATGACCACTCCTTATTCCATACAATATTACTGTAATTTTCTCACTTGTATTAGTGACATAATTCCTTCCATGCTTGCCCTCTAGCAGTTTATATTCTAGAGTAGTTAGAATGATTCTGTTAGAAAACAAGGCAGATCATATTATTCTCTATATCAAATCCTTCCCCTGGCTCTCCATCTTCCTGGGATTAGATCCTTTAACTTTCTGATGCATCTCTGGTGGCCTTTCTGCCTGCCACTCTGCCCCAGCAGCAGTGGTCTCCTTAAACACACCAGACATGCTCCTGCTTCAGCAGCTTTACTCTTGCTATTCTCTGTTGGCAGCGTTCTTTCTCACTAGATCCACATGGCTCACTCCATCAGCATCTACAGCTTTTTGCTCAAATGTAACCTTTTCAATGAGGTCTTCCTTGACCACAATTTCTAAAGTTTCATTAAACACATGCTTCCCCAGATCCTATTTCTATTCACTGGTTTACTTTTTTTTCCTCCTATCACTGTCTAAATATACAGTATACTTCACATATTTACCTTGCTTATGGTCCATATCCCCCAATAGAATATAAACTCCATGATGGCAATGATGGATTTTTGTCTGTTTTTTTTTTACAGCTCTATAATCGGTGCTTGTAATAGTGCCTGGCTCATATTAAACAACTGACAAACATTGCTGAAAGTAATTATGTATGTATTTATCCATTCATTCAACAAACATTTATTGCATATCAATTTTGTGCCAGACAGAGTTCTACATAAGGGGTTTGCATTGGTGAATTAAAGAAAAAGTTTCTTTTCCTCATAGAGATTCGATTTAGTGTACTGTAAAAATTCATGTGACAGTAAAGAACACAGGTCTCAGCCACTATATTCGGCCAAGAGGAGACCCAGGATATGCTAAAGAATAGCTGATGCCACGACGAAGCAGGAAATGGAGATGGGAGGCGTTCACGGCTGCCCACAGGATGGCCGTAGTTTCGGCTCCTCTGCAGGTGCACAGGTCTTCAAATTAAGTGTGGTCCTCTCTCAAGTGTTACACTCTTATTATTGTTCAACTACTATCTCAGTTACTGCTTGTCTTGTAGGGGGATTCTCCATTATCTGTTCACCAACATTTGGATATTTCATTCTCTGTGCCCCACTTTTTCTGCATGAGAAGCCAATACTGGCTTTGCTTTTCGACTTTGGGGATTGAACTCCTTATCTGTCACATGTAAGCTGTGTGACCAACAACAAGTTGCTTTTCCCATCTGTTCTTCCTTTAAAAAAGTCTGAATAATGAATGCAGTATTACCAACGTTTAGAGATGTTAGATATAAATGGCTTAAAGTAGAAAACAGACTTAAAGCAGTATGTGGCACATAGTAAACACTAAATAAACTGTAGCTTTTTTTAAAATTCTTAATTTCTACTAAGAAGTATTGGTTATTCAAAATATCTCCTATTTCTTCTTTCATCATAACCTGTCAACTTTGTGGCATTTTCTCTAACTCATAAATACTTACCTACTTTTAACCTTTTGCCTATAGCTTCACAATAATTTCTTAAGAGAAGTTTTCAATTTCTCTGCAGTTAACTTAAAAATTAGAGAAGAGTTTGTTTTATTGTTTATTTGCTTATCACTTCATTATGTGTCTCAATTTCCTTTCTTGTATTGATGTTTTGATTTGCTATAGTAGTACCTAAGTCATTCTTGCTGAAAGGATCTGTGGGGGGCAAATCTTTCTCAGTCTTTTTATGTTTCTCAGTCCTTTTATGACTTTATATTGCCAACACAACTGAATGCTAGTTTGTGAGGGTATGGAATTAGCTGTTCAAAGTCATTGTCTCTCAGAATTTTTAAAACATCCCCTTATTGGTTTTTGGTACTAAATTTGCTGAAAAATATAACAGATTATTCTCTTTTCTATGTAGATAATACGATTTTTTTTTCTCAAGAGAATTTCATATTTTTTCTTTGTCTAAGATGTTCTGAAAATTCACTAGAATCTGACTAATTAATGCTGTTTAACATTCAGTGAGCTTTTTCAGTTATAAAATAATTTTTGTCATTTCTGGGACATTGATATTTCTTTTATTATTTGCTTCTCTCCTTTTTTCTCAATTCTTGCTTTATGTAACTTCCAGATCTCATTTCAATACTATTTTGTCTTTTGCAATTCAATCTTGATAAGTATTTGACTCTATTATCTTACTCACTAATAAAATCCTCAATTTTATCATTCAATTATCTATTGAATTTTCTTTTAAAATTTGCAGTGACATTTCAGTTTCTTAGAACCCCAGTTTTTAAATTTTGTCATTGGTTTTGACTTCTGTTTTTGCCTAACAATTTGTCTTCTTATTGGATATTCTTTATCCACTTAAATCTTTCACAAGCTATTAGAACTGGCTTTAAAGTAGTCTTACTCCCCAAAAGGATCCAGTTTTCTACTTGTGGAACTTATTCTTTTTCCTTGGTGATGTTGATTCTTCTTAAAAATTTGCTCACCTTTGGTTATCTGCACATGTATATTTGCCAGGGCCCATATTATACAGTAATTCATTTCTTAAATGCAAATTAGAACTACTATATGGTACACATTTCTGATTCCAGGAAGGGGAAGAGCCCTGAAACCACCAAATATGACTCCCCATATTTGTTCATTTTAGTATATAGTAGAAGTGACTTACAACTGAAGAGTATACTTTTTTTGCTTAAAATGTTAGATGACTTAGGTTTTATATCCAATAGAGAGTCTAGTTCTATAAATTTAGGCATTTTTACTTAGAAAATGATCAATTTTTTAAAAATAATTTTTTCTTGGAAGTATCATTGGTATACAATCTTATACTGATTTCAAAGGTAGAACACAGTGGTTCAACAGTTAACCAATATTATTAAATACTCACCCCCACTAATGTAGTTACTATGTGTCAACAGAGAAAGATGTTACACAATCATTGACTATATTCTTCATGCTGTACTACTATCCCTGTGATCAATATATATTATGCTTGAGAATTTTTGTGCCCCTTAATCCCCCTCAGACTCCCCACCAACCAACCCACCCGAACCCCTCCCCCATGGTAACCACCAGTCACGTCTCAGTGTCTATGAATCTGCTGCTGTTTTGTTCATTCTGTTTTGCTTTGTTTTATATTCCACAAATAAGTGAAATCATATGGTATTTGTCTTTCTCTGCCTGGCTTATTTCATTGAGCATAGTACCCTCCAGATCCATCCATATTGTTGCAAATGGCAGGATTTCTTTTCTTTTTATGATTGAATAATATTCCATTGTGTATATGTACCACATCTTCTTCATCCATTCACCTATTGATGGACACTTAGGTTGCTTCTATATCTTGGCTATTGTAAATAATGCAACAGTAAACATAGAGGTGCATGTATCTCTTTAAATTAAGGATTTTGTATTCTTCAAACGAATTCCCAGAAGTGGAATTACTGGGTCGAATGGTATTTCTATTTTTAGTCTTTTGAGGAACCTCCATACTGCTTTCCACAGGGTTGCACCAATTTACATTTCCACCGACAGTGTAGGAGGGTAGAAAATGATTAATTTTTTAATTAACAAATTACACTGTCGTGCTATCATTTCAGTGAGTAGTCCAAATGTCTAGGGATTTTCTTTCAAATCCCTCTTCAAATAATTGGAAAAACTTTAATAACAATGAAAGTCTTCTCACCACTGCAAACAGAATTTATGTTTGATTCACCCAAAACACTTCCTTTTCCTTTATCGCCATCAACTACGTAACTAGAAGCCTTTGCTTGTGTTTCCCACCTGCCCCAACTCTCCCCAAGTTCTGAACTCCATGAATTCAAGGTCTAGTAGAAAGTTTAAACATTTTTGAAGGTCTTGTCTGATGCTCCAAGGTAGGGCAAAATGTTCTTTTCTCATTTCTAGCATTTTTTTTTTTGCATTATATACTGGTTATTTGGATATGCTTGTTCTGACAGTTTTTATATTTTGTCTCACAACTAAAAATATTTTTGGGTGAATGAGTGAGCCCTAAGGCTCACTACGTTTTGACAGAAAAATGTCCACCTGGAAAATCATGTAGCTATTTGTAACACCTGTCTGTGTCTCAATTACTTCATCTGGAAAACAGAACTAATTACAGTATCACTACCTCATAAGTTACTTTAAGCACTAAATACGCCAAGTGTTTAAAATAGTATTGCTAAACAATATGAGTCTAAAAATCTTAAATATTTTAGTAATATAAAATTAGTATTTTTAATAAAAACAATAACTTGGAATATCTCTTTTAATGTATTTTAAAACAAGAAAATATATATTTTAAAACAAGAAATTGTGTATTTATCTGAGTAGAATTCTCCTTAAAAAAAAAAAGTGCTCTGTCATCATTCCAAATATTGAAAATAGTAGAAATACTGGAAATAGTAACTTGAGAAGAAATTCAAAATTGGTATAAATATAGAAAAATGGTGAAATATAAATTTATTTATTTAAAATAACACTTTATAAAATTGTTATAGCATGATGATTAAAAAGTAAAAATAAAAAGAGGTTAAAGTGTACTTGGCTTTATTACATGATATAAATTTTATCTTCAAAAGTAGACATTATAGTGTTTAAGCAAGAAGAGCTAAAATATGCCAAGTGAAAAAAAGACAGTTTTCATATTAGCAGCTAAAAATCTGTTAAATGACTGGCTATTAATATACCTGGAAACACAAGACATTTTTTCTGAGAAAATAATAAATCCTTAGAGAAAAAATTCATATGCAAAAAATGAAGTGAGACCATTTCCATTAACACAGATTAAAATGCTACTTAATTAGCACGTTTACTGTAACAGTAAAGTTACACAAGATGTTATGATCTTCATAAACTAATACACAACTTAATCTATAAAACAAAGTATGAAAACATGGCAAAGGAACATATGAGTATTTTAAAAAGTAACATAGTGTAGCTACCTTAACCAACATTCAAGCTATATTAATAGTGATTGCGATAAAAATATAAATGAAAGTCTGTACCCTTTGACCAGTTATAAAACGAACAAATTCTGGCGATCTAATGTACAGCATGATTACAGTTAATAATATTGTACTGTACCCTTGAAATTTGCTAGGAGAGTAGATCTTTAGTGCTCTCATCATACACACACAAATGATAGCTATGTGAGGTGATAAGTGTATTAATCGACTTGGTGTGGTAAGTATTTCACATTGTGTATTTATATTAAACCATCATCATATATATCATAATTGAATATGCATATATTAAGCTAAATCAGAAAATCTAATCTATTAAACAATACCAATTCTACAGATTGATTCATAAAATAACATGTTGCATGGCAATTAGTATTACAAATTGTCCTTAGGATAGATTGTGATAACTACACTGCTCCCCAAGTGTATGAAATTGTATGTCTATGGCATTTATGATACTTAATATTAAACCTTTTTAAATTAGCAAACTAATAAATGAAAATGATACTCCATATTTTTTTAAATTATGTTGATTTGAATATTACTAAGGTTGAAATTTTTTAATATATTAATTGGTCACTTTCTTTTGTGAAATGCCTTTTACAATTATTTGTCCACTTATTTATTAGGTTAATTTCTCTTATGGTATGTATCAACATTTAAAAAATATTAATTGCACATTTGTCTTTCCAGTTTGTCATTTTACTAATTTTTTTTAGTGTTATAAAATGTTTTGAAATTCTAGAAATATGCGGAGAATAAAATAATGAACACCCACATATTATGTTTTTGTTAATTTGCTTGAGATTTTTCTTGGATAAACTATTGTAGATTCATTTAAATACTGTTTTATTTCTTAAAATCTAGTATCCTTCTTATCCTTGTCATCTAATTTTGCAATATCTATCTAATATATATATATTCTGGGTTTTGCACTTAAATGTTTCTAACTTTACTTAATGTTATCATACTCACATAATATCAGACTCATCTATTTGCACTTGGCTCTTTTTATTTTGTTCTGTTTTGTGTGTTTTTGCTTAATGTTTTATATTGGGATTTATCTGTGTAAAACATGTAGATATTTATCTACTTTGACTATTTTATTCCTTTGTGTAACTATGTATATATATTTATTTATTCCCAATAGATGAACATTCAGATTGCTGTCACTTTTATATATTAAAACAACAATGTAATGAACATTCTTAGGTTGCAAGAGTGTATCTCCATGGTATGTTCCTAGTGGTGAAAATTCTGGGCAAGAGGGCACTTGCTTCTTTGACTTTACCAGATATGCCCAAACTGCTTTACAAAGATCATTATATTACAAAGATGTTATATTTTGCATATCCGATAGGTTTGAAATGGTACATCATTGTTTTAATTTGCAATTCCTTATTTAGAGTGGCTCTTTTTCCTTTTTTCTTTCTCTATTATTTACTTGTAGTAGATTTTTCCTTTCAGTAAATTCTTCGTACTAATCCTTTGCTTTCACAGTTACATTTGCTGAATGGATGGTCATCTTTAGTATTCTCCTTCTGTCTCTCTAAAAGTTACCAGTAGAGAATAATAGGAGTAGAATGACCAATGACTCTCAGGGGCAGCTATAACAAAAATGGAAATTGAGTTGAATCTTGAAGGGGTGAATGTCTTAATTAAGAGGATTAGTTTGAGGGAGAAACAAGCAACTTCACAGAGGAAGTGTTAGCTTTTTCATGCCATAAAAAAATATCACCCTGTGTCTGGATCTGATGATTTTTGAAATGTTTCAGTTATTTATGTATCTCTTTTTATTATTTTGATTTTTTCCCAATTAGTTCCAAAAATTATTCAAGACAGCTTACACACTATATATATTCAGTGCAATATATCTCTTTTTAAATTAGCAAAGTGTGACAGAAGAAAATTAAATTTAGAATTTTAAGGCAGCAGAGAGAAATGTAATATATCAAAATGCAGGTCATTAAGAACTTTCACAACAATTAAAGCTGAATTGTACCTATAATTCTGAGATTCCCAGTGGCCAAATAGGAAAATTAATAACTTTTAGGATTCTTATTGCCCATTAAATTCAAGCTATTTAGGAAATCAAACAGTTTTTGGAGTACAAGGGTGTGGGAAAAACTTTTTCCCACAGGTCTTCATACTTAAGGTAATGAGTAATGCAGTAGGCTCCATCCTCAGTAGATTTCCAATAATAGATGTGATAATAAATGTCTTATGACTTCTTGTAGTGTCTTTCCACATAAGTGGAAGGCATAGATTAAAAACCAAATTCAGAGAAATTGATCCAAACCGAGGTGTGGTAAGCATTAGAATTCAAGTACACATAATCACTGATAGTCTTCCTTAATTCTACAATAAAATCTTGACTCTTCAGTAGCCACTACTAAATAAATCCTAAAAAAAGAAATTTGAGGGTTTATAACTAAGTGGAAAACATATATTCCACTAAAAACTATACAAATTAAACACAGTGAGCACCAAACTAAATACTCCTTTTATGAATTGAATTTGGCAAGTATGTCTGACAATTTGCAACCTCCAATAGATGGGTTAATTGACAAATTTCATTTGGGAAGGGACTGTATACACTGTCTTTTTTCACTGTAGTATCACCAACTTCTGGCATAGAGCCTGACACTTCATAAATGTTGAATAAGTATTTGAGGAAAAATGAATGAACAAATGAATGAAATAAACCTCCACATGTCTTTTCTCCAGTGCACTTTTGCAAAGAGCTGTACAGCATGGAGAAATTCTTTGCTTCAGCAAGGACCTGAAGCAAGAATAAATATTTTTTACCCATTCAAAGCAGATTCATGTGAATTAAAGAGGCAGACGACATACTTTTAAGAAAATTAAGAAACCTGATTAAGCGTTGTCCCCAGAAGAAATCGTCCCACACTTTTAAGGTTGCTGTGAGGCTCAAATCAGAAAACAAAATTAATGTGTATGTAGAATGTCAAGATATGCACATGTGTAAATACTTATACAATTCTTTAGGCACCTTCCAAAAGTCTCCATATCCGGAGCTTTCTAGCTATCTCCTGCCTCCATTATGCTTCGAAATGCTTTCAGTAGCCACCACCTCCTCTCCATGCTAAGCCATGTGACATTAGCTTCTCTTGCTTGAGGTATTATCATAACACTTCTTCCTTCGTGTTGCATTCCCTGTCTCTGCTTCTTCTTCTTGGGGTTCATGATTGACACCATAAAAGAGTTGGGTCTATAGATTCTGGACTGAAATGTTGGTTCCCCTGTTTATTAACTGTTTGATATTAAACTAGTTGTATTATCCTGATTTGTTCTCAGCATCACCATTTATAAAAGGAGGCTAATAATAACATCTACCACCTCTATATTGTTAGAAGACTTCAGTGAGATTATCTGTGCAATATGCACAAGAACTGGCAAATAGCAGGTGATAAATGTTAATTGTTCTTATCATGATTGTTCTACCAGAACATTCTGTCTAAAATCTACATCTGACCCAGACCATCCCTATAAAAACTTTCAGGGATTTCCAGAAGCCTAAATCTGCATCATAGAGCATGTAACTTTCCTTTGTAGTCTGGCCTCAGCTTCCCTTTGTACCTTCACCACCTACCACCCCTACCTCCCTCCTTTTGTATTCTAATCAGTCACTTCTGGGTTCAGCCATCCAAGCACACCATAATCTCTAGGATTTGGCATTTGTTGTTCCCTCCTTCTGGAATGCCCCTCCCTACTTGTCCTGACAAAAAGTTTTCTCCTTCTCTGGAAGCCATATCTACCTCTTTTTGGTAGAATTAACAACCCTCCTGTCACTATAAAAATTATCCTCAGATATATTGAATTTACTTTCATTTGTGTGGGCTTTCCCTATTGGTCTGTGAACTTTCCTAGGTTATGAACCTTCCTTAAATCATCTCTATGTCTCAGAATGCCTAGAACATCCTAAAGATTTAATAGATTTAATATATTCTGTGAAACAAATGAACAAATGCATAGCAAAGGGCCTCTGGCCTAACATGTGCTCAGTAACATTTATCCACTTGCACTGACTGAATTTAGCTTAATCAAACGACTCTTGCTCCTACAGAATCCCAGTCTCCTTGCGAACAGAGATTAGACCCTCTGGGGGTCTCAGGGTCATGTTCTGGGCTACTTACAGGAGCTAACATACAATCTATTTAAGGAAGAGGTTTTCCTTACAGTGGCCCTAGAAAAAGGGCCTGCCCAGAGATCATCTCTGGCTTCCTTCAATTCCCTTGCCAGGAGAGGCATAAAAGGGCGGGGAAGAAAAGCTGGGAGGCAGTGGAAAAGTTGGCCGGCCCCTTCACCTCCCCTCCCACAAGAAGGACTACACTAGGCAAGACGTCCTAAGACGCCTCCCAAGGGGACCTGATTTTTGGAGTCCTCAAATACGGCCTGAATTTCCTCTGCCCTTCCCTTCCTCTCTGGCTCCCCCTCCCATTCACTCCCTGCCACACATACACACACACACACACACACACACACACACACACACACACACACAGGCCACCAGGGAATTGCCCCGCCTCTAGACTCCCAGTTCCAGGACCACCGTGGCTGTCAACGAAAGATGCCAATCACAGGCAGCCTAGCTAGATCCCTGGGAGTTGAGTAAAAAAATCAGATTGAGGGCAGAAGGGAAAGGAACATAGCAACGTCCAGTGCAGAAGAAAGCTCTTTATCCAAATGCAGATAGAATTCCGAGCAAGGGATCAGCAGGGTACCTCCGACTACCCGGTGGACGCGGAGCACCACGAACAGGAACTTTAAAGGAATTGAAATCTGTTGCGTGTTCCACTAGAAATACTGTTTGCAA
This sequence comes from Manis pentadactyla, assembly GCF_030020395.1. Lineage (NCBI taxonomy): Eukaryota > Metazoa > Chordata > Mammalia > Pholidota > Manidae > Manis > Manis pentadactyla. The sequence continues at coordinate 39,386,374 of NC_080023.1, forward strand.
GGCACAAGGTGTCTTTTGGTAGTGAGCACCCTCTGCGCATGCGCAGGTCCATTCGGGAATTACTGCCCTGCCGCCGACTAAGTTGCATTCCTTGAATCTTCGCAGAAAAGACAATTCTTTAATCAGAGTTAGTAATGTGGACAGCACAAAATCGAGAGAGTTTGGGACTTCTCTCTTTCCCTGTGATGATTGCCATGGTCTGTTGTGCACACAGGTGAGCTGATGTTGAACGTCTCTTTTTTCTTGGTGTTTTTCTTTTTTACATGCTTGCTGGAACCTTTAGGTTGTTATTTGGGGGTAGGTGTGCGTATCTATTTTTATGTCTGCTCGCAGCTTATTCTCATCCTGAATACGGTCCCTACTTCTTCCCTTCAGCGCCAATGAGCCCAGCAACATGTCATACGTGAAAGAGACAGTGGACAGATTGCTCAAAGGATATGACATTCGCTTGCGGCCGGACTTTGGAGGTAATGCTTCATCTTTTTTTCAACCTGTAACCCATACCTAGTTCCCCCTCCTGTTAAACATAAATGTCCAAAAAACATCGTGTCATTTCGTGTGCACTACGCCCTACGCCCTGAAAACACACACACACACACACACACACACACACACACACTGTACACATACACCCCGGACCCCCGTCGCAGGTGGAGGAAAAACCCCAGGCAAAGCCGACCTTCCCGGGTCCGACACACCCTCTGCACAGACACCGCATCACGCGTGTGCCCACACCTGCTTCCCCAGGCTGTCCCCTGCAGGGGGTGGGGGAGGGAGGGAGCCCATTCAGAGGGCGATCAGCGCAGGGAAGCCCCCGCCCCTCCCCGGCCTGTCACCGCTCTGAGAACCTGTCCACAATGTGTCCCACCTCCCCGGCAGGGCCCCCTGTGGACGTCGGGATGCGGATCGATGTCGCCAGCATAGACATGGTCTCTGAAGTGAACATGGTGAGTGGCCTCCCGCCCAGCCCAGCGACCGGGCATACGCAGATGCGAAACGGGCCGGTCCGCGTGCCCTCTGCGTTTCATCGGCGGTCACCGTGCCCCAGCCCCGGGAGTCCCCAGTCCTCGCGCGCTCCGCACTCGGGCACACACACCCCCTGTTGCCTCTGGTTGCGTTTTCCGCCCACACACAGGCTACTGCGGAGCTCGGGTGGAAGCGTGCTCGGCGCGATTTGGGAAGGACGCTGGCTCTCGCGCCCGCGGACCGGGTGGGGCGGAGTCTGAGGTTACTTTGCCAGGGTTGCCTCTGGTGTTCCGAGGCGAGGGCGCCACCTGCCGGCGGCCGCGCGGCCTGCACGGGGGTCCGCGGACCGTGGTCAGCAGCCTCCACCTCTCTGGGCGCGGTACCGGCAGGCAGCCGGCCGAACCCACCCAGGCCCCGCTACCGAGCACGCAGACGAGGTTTCATTGTCCCTTCCTCCTACCAGCCTCTAGCACCCTGTGTGGCAGGAGCAACAGGCTGAGACAACAGCCCATGTTTATTAACACGAAAGTGCTCAAGACAGCTTCTGGGGAGGCCTGCTCTGCTCCCAGGTGGGGGTTGATGAATTTGTCTTGCTGCATCTTGTAAACTTAGGGCCGAGTTGTTGTTTTGCTTTACCCAAGAAACTTAAGCATGGCAAAAGGCCTGACTGTTGATTAAAGGGACAATGGAGGGACTGGGTGGGGTATGATAGTAATATAGGGGGAATCCTTACATTTCAAAGGGTTAACATTCTTCTATTTCCTTTTTTCTCATCTCTTTCTGAAGCTGTTGCAAAATGGATTGAAATCATAGCTGTTACTTTCTCTATTAGCTGTTTCCAACCACTGTGGGGTAGCAGTTTTCTAGTTGCTGGAGTTTCCAACTGTTGGCTTCTTGTAAGGCAGAGGGAAAAGCCTGTTGCTTTTCTAGAACCAGCCACCCAGGGAAAAACTAGATCTATGGAGCAAAATGCCATTTTTAGACAGCCTGATTTATTTAAAGTCTAAAACAGTTGGGGATTTTATCACTTCATAGCTGTAAAGGCTATTGAATTGTCATTTCATTTCATTGTTAGTGTGTTGTTTTATTTTATTATGCTAAGGCTTAAAAATATTCTTTTTAGGTTATGTCAGGGAAGAAATAAATATGTTTATAATCTATTGAATAGGATTAGAATAGGAAGTGTGACTATTAAATTTCTGTATTTTATAGTTGTAACTTCTCCTGCTTTAAATAGCTTGTTTAAAATTCTATTTTAAAATAATGTCTCTGATGGCTGTATTGAAAAGAAAAAACAATTTAAAAAAATTAATGCACAATGAATATTTCCTGACTTGGCAAAGATTTTCAAAAGACTGAGTTATTTATAGTATTCTGTTCACATATGTATTCGAACACAAAGCAACCAAAAACACACTATTTGCAAACCCTGGGGAATGTAATAACATGTGCACATATACAAATTGTATTTAATCCATGCCATTGCAAATGGATAAATCAGACAATGAATTAGTTTAACAAGTTGTTTTTATCACATAGATAAATGATTACATTTTCCTTTTCAGTCATTTATTTTGGCACCTGTCAGTATGCACATAGATAATTCAAAAAACAGGAGAAGATTCAGAATCTCAGGAGGCTAAACAATGCCTTTGTCAGTGGTCCATTTTCTGTAAAAAATACTATGTTTTTCAGAATTTTTAAATATGTGTGATTCTCTTAACTATATTTACAAATGACTCTTCAGTTAAAAAAAAGAAAGAGAATTGAATAGGGATGTTGCTCTTAACCAGAATAACTACCATAACAGAAAAGCACTGTATAACCCATTGTTCAACTGAATTCATGTATAAGCTCAGAAAAAAGATTGATTTTAATTACGGTATCACTGGAAATAGCACCTAATGATGGAATAATACAGTCTGTTTACTCATTGCACCATGTGTATCTGTATTTGATAACAAACAAACCTGTGAAAAACATGTTCTACTAAAATACCTATTATCTTTCCATAGAAAAGCAATAGGTATTCACTCTAACAGTGTTAGAGACTTGATGAGAAAATAGAAAACACTAAATATTGAAAAATAAGAATCCTTGATTTACTAATTCTTTCTTGTTTCTCCTTTTAATGAGAGCTACCAGTAAGACCCAAAGTTTATTTTATCTTCTCTCATCTATGACACAGCATAGAAATAAATACATTGGAAATAACTCCAGGAAAAATGGCAACAAAGGGAAATTTTAGGATCAAGATCTCTGTATAAACACAATCTGAATGGTTAGCCATGGCTAAGAGCATCTTTTACAATATGTTCTGATTTTTAGAGAATATAAGTAGGGTTGAAATGTCATTAGGGCATAAGACTCAGTGCTTTTTATTTTAGGCATGTTTCAGTACCCTGATAGGCAGGAACTGTGGGGGTTATTTAAAAAGAAATTTTCATCAAAATTAACAAAAAATAAGAACAAAGACTATAATAAAAATGGTTTTAAAGGAAATTCAGACTAAAATCCATTAGTAAAGCATTGCTCATTTTTATATTTTTATTCATTACCATTAAATCACCCACCCATTCCATGGTTGAGAAAATGACATGATAATTGTACATTACATTAATGGGTTTGAGAACTAGGTTCTGTTAATTTTTGTTCTTTTCCTACACTACCCTCGGTGAACTATAACTCCATATTGGTTTATAGCATTATTTGTTTTGAAGACTAACATAACATCAAGAGTATTTTCTGATTCATGTCCTTATGAATATAAGGATATAAAATGTTTTTTTCCACATTAAGAAAATAAAATAGAAAGCTGTTACAGTCAAGAATCTCCACAATCAAGAATTGTTGGTTCTGAGCAGGGAATGTAAAACCTATGAAGAATAATTCTGATGCAGAAAAAAATGCTGTACTTAGCAGCAAGACTTTTCTTTCAGGAAATAATATTATTGATTCAATTAGGAAGGACTTTTCTTCTCCAATAATGGCATATATTTTGCATAAGATAGCAATTACATATCGTTATTTTCAGAGCAATCATCTTAAAAAACTACTGTGATGTACATTTATTATTATATTAAACCCTTGAAATTTCTCTTACTTTCTGCGAAACCATATACCTTCTGCAAAACTATATACACACTCTAGACTGACTAAAGATGAAAACAGTTGGTACCAAGAGGAACTTCAGCCTCCAGAAAGTGTCTTAAAGTAACCCCTGATGTCTGCTAGTATAAGCCCAGTAAGATACATAATAGTAAGCAAACCTTCTCTTTGTTTTTAAAAATTTATTATTTTTTTTATATTGAGGTGCATACAATAAAATGCACAAACCTTAGCATACAGCTTGATGAGTTTTGACATGTGTATACAGTCATGTACCATCACCTAGACAGTCAGGTTTTCTCTTCGAGTAGTAGATGGCAAACTATGATATTAACTACCTGCAAACAAATGGTTGAACACTTGTATTTCAGATTCTTATGACTAGCTCTTCCTTCTTATTAAGGAGATGGCTTCTGATGATCAAGTAGGAATTCCAAGCATAAAGCTCTCTGTCCCTGATCTAAATACACGATGGTGCAAGTGGCCACTCTTGGAAGACTTTACATCTATCAAGTCCTGACTCAAAGTAGCTGTTCTCAGTAACAGATAGCTCTCATGCATTCATTGTTTCTTTCCTTCCTTCATGCATGGATGGGTGCATCAGTGAATGCTTTTATAGGCATTAAAATGAACAAAAACAACCTCAAAAAAAAACCACTAAAATGAGCCAATTGCCTAAGTAATACCCAAAAGAAAAGTAAAATAAACATAATTTACCAAATATCTATTGTTAAATCATACTGTTGTTTCTGTTATTGTAATATTTGTTTCCAGAAGTTTCCTGTATATACTTCAGTTATGTCTAATTACAATCATCTTGGTAACACAAAATAGTACCACCTATCAGAATCCTTTTTCTCCCTACCATTTCTTTAAGTCAGTGCTTCTCAATCTTTAATGTGTGCCTGGGTCACTCTGAAGTCTTAAGATGTTAAAATGCAAATTCTGAATCAGAGTTTCTGGAATGGGGTCTGACATGCTGCCTTTCTAACAAGTCCCAAATGATGCTAACTGCTGGTACCACTTCCAATACATTCGTCTAAGATGTAATGTTATTAAGAAATGAACATTTTTTTCTCTTGAATTTCTTTAGGAATGATATTATTTCAAAGTTCCAAATTAAGTTTCAACTTAATTTCTAGGTAGTAAAACAGTTAACTGTGCTTAAAAGGGAAAATTAGTAATTGATGATAAGAAACAGGACAAAAGTAAGAGCCTGGATTGATGGGGCTTAACTTAAACTAATAAGCAGTCCTCCTAACTGTGTCAATACATATGAGTCAGCCAATCTTAAATGATGGCTCTGAAAATGTTGCCAAGCACAGGAACTTGGACAATACTATCCTGCTGTTTTACAGAACACCAATGACTTTTCTGCTTCAGAATAGACAACATTGAAAACTGGTTTTCCCCCACCAAGGAGCTTGGAATAGCTTTGTAAAATACCCTAAACATACTCTTGCTGCTGTCAGTAAATTCTCTGAGGTTATAGTAGAATTCCTTAGAAGATAGAGCAAATAGGTCAATACCATTGAAAGGCAGGAACAGATATCAGCAGTTAAATAAAGATAAAAGTACATTTTTTCCCTTATATCATATAAGGTATCATACTCAGTAATAAACCAAGTCTCACTTTTAGATGCTGGGTTACAAATACCTTCTGAAAAAACAGAGAGAGGAAAATCTTCCCTTTGCCTTTCTGTTTAGAGATAACAGAAAGATCTTTTATACTCTAAGTCATATCAAAGCAAGCCTATTCAGATTTTTTAAAGTGTGAGCTCACATTTGAAAGCCTATGTGCTAAAGACTATAAGGCCAGACTTGGTCTTAAAGTCTGTAATGCAGTGAAAACAAGTAGTAACATTTATAGAACACATTTTTGTATGAGATATGGTTATCAAACATTTTATATTACTAGCTTATTTAATCCTTGATTTAAGGTTATGTAATTATTATCCTGGAGATATGGATGGAGACATTGAGGTGAGAGAGGGAGAAACACTTTTGTGTTGAGAGAGGTTAAATTGCTTGCTCAGAAATTCTAGAGCTAGTAAACAGCAGAGCCAGAATTGGAAACCAGGCAACCTCCCATCTGCTAAGCAAGTAGAACAGCATTACTGGTATTCAGTTTGGGGACTTTGACTAAATCATTTGAATTCTCTGGGCATCAGGTTTCTCCTTTGTAAAATGAAGATAAATAACGTAATTGCTCAACCTCTTTGCAATTCAAATTATCCTATGATAAAAATTTAAGAATTTTAGACTGTCAAAATTAAGATTTGTCCTCTCTTAGTCTCCTGTTGGAGTCCACCTTATTCCATTGTATTCTCCTGTTAGATGTGTCAGTCAACAAGCATTTATTGAATTCCCACTGAGCGTCACTATGGTAGTCTCCTAGGAACATTGCAGCAATGACTATGTATAATCCGGGGCCTCTTGAATCACCATTTTAATTGGTCATGGCATTATCATCCATTTGTTTTTCTCAGTTAAATGCATTTCTAAGGACAGTAATAAGAAATGTTGGATCAATGGTCTTCAAAATGAGACTTGACTGATGCCTGGTTTATACTGTATTGAACATTGGCACCAAGACTAAATTGGACGCATTTCCAGCTGATTCTCTCCATTGTATTCAAACTTTGAACATTGTTCCACTACTGCCAAACTAATAAATTTTTCAACACTTAATGTGAAACAGAAGGAAACCATGATTTTCCAGAATCTGAATATCCCAAAGGATTTACCCAATCCACCTAAAATCTTCCCATTGGGTGGTCTGGGAACAAAGGTAAATACAAGATGTTCTTTCAGCAGAGCATCACTTAGTATTGGTTCTGTAAGTATTTGAGGCTTTTGGTCTTGGCACCCTCAAAACACACATGAATCAAGTCTTGCATTATCCAGGAAGGTAAAACATTTCAAAAGATTAATAAATGGTATTAAATCTTTCCAACTGATATGAGTTTTAGTAACTCAGTTATTATTATCATTCTTGAGAATAATGGGAAGATGAATGGATATGTATGCTGATAGTTGACTAAGTGTTAGTGCAGAGTTTTCCCTGAACTTTTTCAGAGCACTGAATCCCATTTGTCATAATACCAGGATTGAGTCTCTGCATTTTAGAGTACTGTTTTCAGCAGATTATGCATTTCATAAAATTTCTTGACTGCTGTCTACTGAAGGAAGTTGATAATCATAGCGCATAACAATCTATTTATTACCTAGCACTTGACAGAAGTGCTCAAGAAAGGTTGACAATTAATTCCTATCAGTGGTGATAACTTAGAAAAAAGGCTGGCCACAAAAAAACATGAAAAATGTGTGGGTTTTCTTTTGTGAGCCCAGTTACCCAGCTCTAGAATTCTCACAGTCCTCATTATGTTCCACTAGTAGTTCTTTCTGCTATCCCTTCAGCAAATGCCTGATGTATTCCCCCACTTGCAGCCCCAATAAAACCTATCACCATATTACATATTTAAGATTAAAAGACATTTTTCCAAGAGCACTCATTCAACTACTCTAATGAAGAAAACAAATGTGGTCTCTGTCTTTGTGGAGTTCGCAATTTTTTAAAAACAAAACTAAACTAAAATCTCTATTCTTGGAGCAAAGATTTTTCTCCTTTGGAATATTTTGAAACATCCATAGTTATCTTCGTCTTGGGGTGTTTTGGTTAAACACATAGCTTTCAAAACACTTTTTAAAAAAAATCATATCCTGAATTGGGCTCTAAGGATAGAAGTATGACTAAGACATGTTACATACCTTTAAATATTTTACAATGTATAAGAATATATACACAGAGTTATTTTAAAACAATGTGGTGAGTGATATGATAGAAACATGTATGTCAGTATTGGAAGGGAGCACAAGTTTCTCAGGTGTGGTGAAGAGTTAATACTTGAGATGGATCTTAAAGAGGAATAGAAGTTGGCACCATACAGAGGCTGCAAATGAGAAGAAATTTCCAAGCAAAAGGAAGGGCATGGCATTTTCAAGTGTGCCTGAAAACAGCATGGAGAGCTCTTGGGAATAATAGGTAATTCGCTGTTATGAGAACTTAAAGGAAACAGGGATGATTGTCAAGAGATAAGCCAGAGGCAAGATAAGCTAAAGGGAATGTGTGGGACAATGTAATGGAATGTTCTCACGGTGTAGAAAGAAACTCTATAAACATGTATTTTTTGTATGTGCAATGACCATTTCTGGGAGAAGACGTAAGAAATAAGTAACAGTGGTTGCCTCTTGGAACTGGAACCAGGGCTAGGAATATGACTTGGAGTGACATTTATATGCCCTTTATATATATAGATACGTTTATGTTTATATGTTGTTTATATGCCCTTTTGAGTTGTTTGATTTTTAAAACTCTTTATGTAGGTTTGACACTTTCACTTTAAAAAGACACGCACACAGAGACAGAGACAGAAGGAAATGGTGGAAATGATGCTGGAATGTGTATGCTGAGGACATGAATTATAATCCTGAAATACAGAAAACCTGCTAAAGGTGTTAACAGGTGCTATATTTTGCATTTCAGGCAGATCATCTGGTAGTTATGCAGAGGAGGAAAGAGAGAAGGCTAAAACTGAAGGCAATTTTTCTAGTTAAGAAGCAAAGAGGGTATTTCAAAGTCCAGATGAGAGATGATAAATGCCTACAATTAGATAGCAGCCTTATGAACGAAAAGTTTACATATATATAAATATATGGACATGCGTGGCACCAACTTTTTGTTCACCACTGAAGTGGGTATATTTTCAGAATTTAAAGAAAATATCAGAATATGTTGTTGTAAGGTATTCGTGGGCACTCTGAGGTCGAATATTGGAGATTGGAACCATCCTGAAAAAGACAAGCTCCTTGGTGATTCTTCTAATTCTGTTCACAAGTAAGGCAAGTTCTGCAGGGAGAAACCCTGAGGCCCATAAATGTGGTGGCTGAAATGGGCCCCTGAGAAATATGGAGAAAGGGTACTGGCCAAGAAAGAGAGTGCAGGCGACTTCAGTGTCTGCCAATATTGTCCTTTCTTTAGGATGACCTAGACTCTGATAAGATTTAGAACGTACTTGTCAAATTCCCCCAGAGAAGTGATCTTTGTACTCTGTTTAGTTGTCTTGGTAAAACCATATAGGTGGGAACAAAAAAGGTATATGGGGAAGCCACTTACACACCCTCTGCTCCCTTCTCTACCATGTCCCTAAGACGATTCAGAGTCCTTCTGGAGCATTGTGTTTCCATGTGAAATCCCATGAAAGCAGTGCAAGTTCTGGTAGAGAGTGCATTCGGTGAGGAAATGAGATGGGGTATAAGGGACAGCGCAAGTGCAGCCAACAGCCTTCCCTAAGGAGTGAAGCTTAGCTGCCAGGAAATTAAAAAGTGATGCCCAAGAGCTTTGCAGAAGAACTGAAACATTTGAAAGGCCTGGAGAGGATGATTTTAAACTGGAATTAAACAGAGCCCTGTCCCCCACTTCTGGAAAGAGGACACCCATTTAAGCAAAGGCACAGTCATAGATTATATTTTTCAATGTAATAAAGAAGGTAGAGAAGCAGCTGGAGAAACAGATTCAAAAAAAGGGTTCTTAGGTAGCTGTTAACATTCAGCTATTCCATCCCTACCTCAAATACAAAAGTGTCTGGGGTAAGGCCCTTCAAAAACAACAGGTTAGAGGCTAGCTACCACGCTCACTGAATGGATTAGTCAGGGAAGTTGCTGGGAGTGAATCCTGCTTGAATGAGAGGGTTTCTTTGGGATCCTTCCCAAAAGCAGAGGAAGAGATCTGTTGAAAATTCAGGGTCCCTACCTGCTCCAACCCTCTGTGACTCATGGAGAGGTTTTTTTCTTCTACTCTATTATTTTCAAGGGAATAATATACAGTTCTCTAATCAAGAGAATAGCTTTGTAGTTTCCATAGAGACAGTCAATGACACTTATTTGAAATCCTACTTGTACCTAGAACATTTTCTCATGTCAGAGGCCATCATTTCTCCCTCCCACCACCTGTAATACCTCTTCCACCAAACCCATCTAGATCTACTTCAAAAACCCACAGGAAATCATCTTTCTCTTCTGGAGCCTTTTCTGGAGCCACACTAGAAAGAATTCTGCTGCAGAAAGTGTATAGGGCATTAAACTCATCAAGACTCCAAAAAAGACAAAAGACCCAATATAATGTAATCATCATCTTTCAATCCATACAAGGTTTTTATTAACCTTGTCTTTCTTCCCTGTACTATGTGAGCTCCAGGAAGTTTAGAATTATAGTCTTTATGTTCTCTATGTAGCCCCTAGCATATTATAGGGACTTAATAACATTTATTAGGATTCTAAAATAATTTTTCTAGTAAAAAAAAGTATTAGTAATAGCATTCAATTTTTTAATTCAAAAATTAATAGTTTCTCTGTCAGTTCTGCCTTATACCTTCATCTGTAATTTTCCCTTGTGCTGATCATGAATCATGAACCATTTCCATAGAAACAACTTTATCATATGGCACAGCCAGTTTCACAGGCACAAAAATCATTTTTCATGACAAATTTCAATGTGTGTATATATATATATATATATACACACACACACATATTTGTGTGTATATACGTATACATATATACACACACATAACTTCTCATCAGCTTTAAAAAATGATCACTTTTCATTTTGCAAAATATCATCTCTATACAGGCTCCTGGACTATCAATATTTCTGGAAACATTAAAAAAATTATTAAAGAACAATTTGATTGGTAAATGTAAAATGAATGGCATTTAAAAAGAAGGAAAATCAAACATGAAAGGTAGCATGTGAAAAGAGGTTCACCAGCCAATCTAGAGAGGTTTTGAACAAGATAAGTTAGATTTGAAAAGAGAACCAAGGAACTTTATCAAATTTGAAAATATAAGTCAAAAATATGCCTAATCAAGACCTGTATCATTTAATATATATGTATATAGGATATATCTGCACCTATGTCTTTATCTACCTACTCAGCTTTGCTGTAATTGTATCCTTGCCACTACATGGTATGTTTGCTTTCAAATGTCAGCTTTTGTCTGCAGCTTCCACATCCACACAGTCATTTGTCATAACCAGTAAATGTGTTAAATCAACTACCACATTAAATGATGACAAAAGATACTTTCCACAGATGTCACCACCTTTCTGCCCTCCATCCCCAACACACACACACAATTTAGCACATCCTAAAGAAGCAACTGAGAGAACAGAAATCCCATTTCAAGCTGGCTATAGACTTGAGGCTGATGAGAGGAGAGGAAAAAGATGCCCTATAGAGGTTAATTTGGTCAATTGAAAACTGTTGGCTTAAAGTGGTGAGAAATGATTTTTAGAAGTTTTTAAGTTGGGGATAATAGGAGGAGGACAGAATGAAAAATTTTGAGAGTAGAATACTCCCAGGCTGGAAAATCATGGCCATCCATTGGTGGATTATTGGTGCATATCTCCTGTGTCTGTGCAAGCACCGCCCAGGGAGACACCCCATAAGCTGTGTTGTCATGAAATTTGAAGAAGATTTCATAGCCTGGTTCTCGGAAATTATAGAAGGGAATGACTTTTAGGATATTGCAGACAATACCTGTGTTCAAAATCAGTCGCAGGTACATGGGGGCATCCTAATGAATTATGTTTTTGCATAGTCACCATGCAGCTTTTCCACAAACTGAAGGATTTGCATCTCTGGTTCTGCAAAATGGACAGAGATATGTGGGTCGAAACTCAAACAAAGCAGTTGCCACTATCCTTTTTCCATACTGTTCAACCTCACTGAGTGGAGGCTTGTTTTTGTGTCACTATGTGAGACTCTTGGTAGTGTAGGTAGGGCGCACCGACAGAAGGTGCTTTCAGATTAAGTAGGAAGCTACCAGCTTGAAATGTCATCATTAGATCTTGGTAGCTTCAGCTTTGATTCCTGCTGAAATGCAAACAACCCCGAGACAGGCAAGAATAATGCAAGTTTTCAATTCCTGTATTTATACCACAGTGAATGAATGGCTGAGTGAGAGAATGGGTTTGCTTAAAAGACAGAGATTAAAAAAGAATATGAAGAGGGACAAGTAACAGGAGTTATTCTCCAGAATCAGTCACACTTTTCCTGACTTGGGGAGCTGATGTGAAGCAACTAGAAATAATGAGGTATGCTGAAACAGCATTTGTACTGTCCACACTAATCCTGTACACTCGAAAAGCATTTTGCACGATCTGACAACAGTGCCCAATATTTGGTAGCCCAAGATGTGAATGCAGCAAATTCACCTCCATTCTCTGGAGGCATAGCATGCGTGCTGTCTGGGCAAGGTGATGATAACACTTTGAAGTTTTAATAACCTGATAAATCTCATAGTTAAAATCAGTGTGTAGTGGGCAGCACATTGGCAACTTTTTAAGTCCAGACACTCCCCACCTGGTGTATATAATTTTGTTTTTTCCCCTTAAATACATTCCCCTTGAATGTGCTTCAGTCAACTAATATTTGAATAATTTTAAATCACTTTAAAATGTCAGGATGATGTTGTATCCTTATTCATACTCTCAATATAAATTTTGCAACTTACTTAAGCCCTTTGATTCTCAGTTCCATGTAAAATGGAATAGCAATTTCTGCTCTACCGATTTCAAGGAGCTGAGAGAATCAAGAGATAATTCTTGTACAAATATATATGCTCTTTATATGTGATATATAAAGTATAAATTATTATGTAAGTGTTAAATGATGGCATTTTAAAAATTTTACTATTATCTTCCAGGCTTGTAATAAATTTCTCTTTAACATCAGGATTAACATTAATTCACATCATGTATCAAAGATAATAATATTTTTGGTTGATACTGGGATATTCATCATATGACTGAAATTCACAGTACCTCTAATTGTGAAACTATTCTCTGAGATCCGACAGACAAAGATGGGAAGAATTTTCCCTACCCTTCTCTCCTGATCCTTTCCTCTTGGTTCACTCTGAGACCGCTCAAAGTTACAGTTTCAGTCTGTAACTGGTCCTTTCATACCTCTTTAAATTTCATATGTTGTATTAACTCCTGTTACATGAAAGAAATGAGCTGGATGATTCTCCATGGGTTTGCCTGGGGAATATGACTCTGGAGTTGACTTCTAGTTTTAATTATAGCCCCTCCAATTACAGAATCTGTTACCTTGGCATTGATTAACTCTAGAGTAATCATATAATTTACTGTCCAAACATGCACTTTTGAGAATGAAAGGGAGTTCCATTAATACTACCTGGGACTAGAAATGTAAACCAAAACTGTCCTGGGACAGCCAGGATTGGTTTATAGTCAAAATCACTCAAAGTCTGAATTTCTTCATCTTTACAGTGGGGATAAATGATACTTTCTTCTTAGTCATTAAAGGCTAAATGAGATAATGTGTTGTCTACTTTGCAAAAATATTAGTTATTTTTAGTCTGCTTCTTCATCATCATCATCATCACATCATCTTATTTATTGAGCACTTAACTGTGTACCTGGCACTATTGTGAGTGCTTTATATAGTAAATATCAACAATAGAATTAGGTAGAGTGGATAAAAATAACCAAATAAGAGTTTTTACACTAACATTTGAGATAGAAAAATAAAAATATCATCCACCAGCTCACCTTTGCTTACCAAGAGCTTCATAAGAGCAAAGAAATTTGCTAGGAATTGTGAAACATTATTAAAAATTGTAGGATTTACTTATTCCTCCAAGGAACAACCAAGAATCTCTCTAAAATAGTAAGTCATGAAAAGGTAACTGTCTTCATGGGGTCATAATTGACCACAAGTAGCACTAAAATAAAAAGGCCCCAAAGATGATATCATAACTCATGACAAGACAGAGAAAGTGCAATCAAGCTGAGGTGCTCAAGAGGAGAATAATCTGCATAGGAAAGTGATGGATTTTCCAGGCAGGGAAAATAGTATTAAGGAGTCTGTAGAGATTAGATTACCAAGAGTACTCAGAAAGAGATTAATTAAGAGTATATGAATCTTAAGGCCTAGAAAGTCACAATTGAGTCTTAATAATGCTAATTAAACTCACTGAGCACTTCTACAAAACAGATACCCTTTCAAGTACTTTGCAAGTATTAACCCACTTAATCTATAACACAACCATATGAAGTATGCATCATTATTATCTCTATTTACATAAGAAAACCGAGGCATAAAAAAGTTACGTAACTTGCCCAAAGTCACACAACTAGTAAATGATAAAGCTGAGATCTGCACCCAGGTAGATTAGCATCAGAGTCTACGTGTGGTAGTTAGGTCACTAAATCAGTTTGATCCAACTTATTATCTCAGAAAAAGTTGTTGTGTCACTAACCTACAGGGTAGTTAATGAAGAGGAAATGCAGGAGATGTTAAATCCTCAAATGCCAAGGATCTCCTGTAATGAGAGCTTCTTGAAGACTATGCCTGGTAAGTGCCTTCCACAGACAGCAGGCTGAGTAAAATCATGTTGAATAGAATTTAAATATAATGCAAGTCTGGGTATACATTGCTTCTATATTTAATACAGGGAAAAAAAAGACAACCCTTGATGTTAAGGATAGAAATAGTTATTAAGATATAATGAATATGTACCATTTATGCAGGACTAGAAAGAATACTTGATACCTGTTTTTACATAGATGCCTGAGAAAGAAACATTTAATATTCTTATTTCAAAGGTAAAGAACTGAGTCGAGGGAGGTTGATTTGTGTTGGAGTTGTGTTTAAAGCTCAGTCCTGTTTGACTTCAGAGCCAGACATCTAACTTCCTTTAGGGCTCTGGAACTCAGATCCAATGTGTGTGTAGGTATGTTGTTTGGGGAGCTTCCCCACATATACAACAAGCAATTTTCTGGACAACAGCCCAGCATCCTACAATTCAACTCAATTTTGGCTCTGTTTACCCAGAGATACCATCAGGTTCCACAAGTTAAGGGTTCTGTCCTACAAGACTTGACCCCAACTTCAGATGTCAGTCATAAGCTCAGCTTATTACCTATACTTCCGGCAGACTGGCTACAAATAAGAGGTTCCCATGACTTGGGGTCTGATTATTTTTTGCTGGAGCAGCTCCCAGAACTCAGAGGAACATTTTACTTATTAGGTGACTAGTTTATTATAAAAGGATATAACTCAGAACGGCCCGTTGGAAGAGATGCACGGGGCAAGGTGCAGGCAGGCGCAAGGCGCTAAGTCCCTGCACCCTCTCCATGCTGACTGCTCTTCCAGCACTTCTACGTGTTCACCAACGTGCAAGCTCTCTGAACGCTTTTTGGGTTGTTAGGCTTCAGTACATAGCATGATTGATGCTATCATTGGCCGTTGGCGATTGAACTCAATTTCCAGCCTCTCTCCCATCCCTGGAGGTCCGGTGGTGGGACTAGGGGGTCCAATCTCTACTCATGTGGTTGGGTGTCCTGCCAACCAGCCCCAATCTTCAGGTATTTTCAAAAAATCACCTCATTAACAAAACAAAAGTCACCTTTATTGCTTTCAACACTTAGGAAATTCCAGGGATTTTACGAGCACTGTGCCCACAAAGGCGAGGGGAAAAATACCAAAGATATATTTCTTATTATAAACCACAATATTACATCCCCCTTCCCATTTTAACCAACAAGTATTTCTTTCCATTTGAGAGATTACTATCGTCTGAATTGTGCTATTAAAAACAGATCTGTTATTTCTCTTAGTTAGGGGTCAGGCAGAATCCCATCCAAGAGGATGGAGTTTTGAATTTTAGTCCTCAAAACAAGCATAAACACAAGGACTAGTTGTTATTCTGCTCTAATTCAGCAGCAGGGTTACAGATATTCCTCAGTTTATGATGTGGCAACATCCCAAAAAAACAAACATAAGTTGAAAATATCTTAAGCTGAAAATGCATTTGATACAACTAACCTATTGAACACCATAGCCAAGCCTAGCCTAGCCTAAATGTGCTCAGAACACTTCCATCAGCCTGCAGCCTGGCAAGCTCATCCAACATGCAGCCAGTTTTACAGCAGAGTGTTGAAGATCCCATGCAACTTACTGAACCCGGTACTGAAAGTGAAAAACAGAATGGTTGTATGACTACAGAGAGGTCTAAAGTGTATTGGCTGTTGCCCCTCGCGATCCTGCGGCTGAGTGGGAGGAGCAGCTCACTGCCCCACCCAGCGTTATGAGAGTATCGTAGGGCAGATGTATTGCATCCACGTTCAAGCTGGAAGTACAGTTTCAGCTGAATGCGTATCTGTTTTGCATCATGATAAAGTAAAAAATAATTGTAAGTTAGGGACCATCTGTATGGCCCTGGACAGAGTCTTTTCTCTTAATCTTCTCATGATCAAAGACGTAAAAGAAATGACCCTCAGTAGAGGACAGGGTGGTTGGTGAGAGCCCAGATTCTTTCTTCCTCCGCTGGTATCTTTGTCATGGTCCGTAAAACAGGCAACACAACATTTTCCCCATCGGGTTTGCTTGCAAGGGTGATTTGCTTATGTGAGTCCAAGATGAAGACTCAGAAAATCTAAAATCTGTTACTTTTCAATTCACAAGATTTCCTGCCAGCAGGAAGAAAGCTGCTCTCCTCTCCAGGATGCTCTAATGGGGGCAGGCGTCAACAACGGGAGGGGGGACGCACGCCAACTGTCTCTTGGTAGGGAGAGTAGGGAAGCTAATTAGACGACCCATTTCTGGGTAGAAAAGATAGAAAAGGCTCAGGTATATTTAGCTCTTCTTATTTTTCCCACTGAATACTGAGAGAGAACTCAAACAGGAATATGTAAAGGTCAGATCATTTCATCACTGTCCTTTCAGAACTGGAAATTATGTTATGAAATACAGATGGCATCTTGAGGTTAAAATAGCAAGTTATCATTACCACATAGCTTACAGGAGATGTTTTTCATTTTTGCACCTCATAGAGGAATATACATTCAAAATACGTGTATTTAAAAAATGTTAACGCCTCTGTTTCTTTTGGCTTGATTTAAATGATGGCAGTGGAATAACAACAATCACTTAGCTTGCTTTTTCAGAAATAAAAACCTAAAGGATTTACTTCAGAAGAACATTATATTTTTAAAGGAGAAGAGAGTCATGAAACACAGTTCAGGGAAAAACAACTTGCTCGAAATAAACTTGTTTCTGTATTTCAGAAACACAGAGTTAGGCTATTTGGGAGACCACTGAATTCTGCTGAAGCCATTACAAGCTCTCACGTTTACTTTTTTTGGTGCTAAATATGGCTTAGTACTGCTGCTCACCAATATAGATCTTGCTGTATCTGATCATCCCTCACAGCTAAAGAATAATGCAGGCTGTTATGTCCCAGTGGGGAGTTTAGCAAAGACACATGTCACTGTTTATGTGCTTTCCCTGCAGACTGCAGGCCCACACAGGTTCCAGCTCAGGTCAGAACTTTATGAGCCTTGGGTCAAGGATATTCTTGAGTTCCTGGGTGGAAGGGTGGGTGCAACACAAAGTGGGCTTCAGGAAAAATTAGAGTTTTAGGCATACATGCATTGTGGGCTTTACTGAGCTATGAAAATATGTAATTTCAGAATGACTTCCATAACTGAAATCATCAGACCAGCACATTATTTTGTAACTTCTAAAAGTCCTGGTATTATTGGTACGTTAGTAGAAAAGAAAGACCCTAGTCATCCAGTAAATATATAAATATTTTAAGAGATGCTACTTAGAAATTCCCAGTAAGTTTTTTTTTTTTTTTTTTTGGTGGGGGCAGAATTCTGGGTAAAAAGGGGAAACTGAAGGCCAGTGCAAACTGTTCAGGGAAGCAAAGAATCATTTTGATGAATAAGAGTTTATAGATACCTGCCTATCATTTGTTGAATATCTGCTTTGCAAATGGCTTGCTATACATAGACATGCAGCACTGGAAGAAAGACTGTTTTCCCCCAGATTGCCTCCTTTGCATTTAGGGCAAATTAACAACAAATGTTTAATTCCATCTTCTGACTCTACATGCTTTCCTCCTCACTCAACATGAATGAAAGAAAAACTTCCATCACAAACTCAGTTTCAGTACCACCAATAATTCCTCTCTCTTGTTCCATCCTTCCTTCCCTTCTGTCCTCATTCTCTCTGTTTCCTTAATTTACTAGTTAATGGAGACTCATCTGGCCACGATCTGTTCAGGAAAAGCCGTATGGGGGCAAACATGGGTTCCGTGGCCCCCCTGGGATTCTGTCTCTGTCTTTGTGAGCATTCTCTCTGTTAATTTCCCTGTCTCCAAGTGTTGGGGCAAGAAAGAAATTACCATTCAAACTCACTGAGCCTGCTTCTTTCTCAGGCAGGGGGCATAGTTTATGCCAGCAAGAAAACAGATCTTTGTGCCACCCCCTCCACTTGCTGAGAATGGCAGGGAGGAAGGAAGAGAAGATTTAGATTTCAAAGGCTCTACTGGTTATTCTGTGATGCTAAAGGGTGAGAACCCAGAATAACAGGCCCTTTGTTTAGGGGAAATGTTAGTGAGCCTTTGGGAATACAAAATATGTCTAGAATTAAGAAAGGGAGAAGAGCTAAAATTCTCTGAGTAATAATACAAGGGAAGTTGAGGGCAGAATAGGAAATGGAGGGCCATGATGAGGAGGAAGACTGGAAACAAAAAGAGCTGAGAAATCACACAAGTTGAGGTTCTCAGCAAGTACTCTCAGTTTAGAGTGGCTGAAGGCCTTTAAAACAGAGATTTTTATTACTCAATATTATGTTATTTTTCATTGCTGTGATATAAAATGCCATTGCTTCTCTCCCTTTCCAAAACAGTTTATTATCTGTACAAATGTTTTCTCAGAGTGGTTTTGAAGTGTTGAGTTCCTCATCTAGATCTGTACAGAGCACAGGGAAGAGAAGAGCCATGTCCTTAAGACTGAAATGGTAATAAAAGTTCAGAAGACACAAGAAATCAGAGCCAAAAGTGGCTGTGGAAATGGATCTGGACATGCACAAAAATCCCAGGGGAAACACTGGCCTTTTAATAGTATGAGGAATATGGGGTAAAGAGCTCAGATTAATTGATTTCAGTCTCAAAGGATGCCAGCTGATATCCAGTTAGATATAAAATGTGATTAAAACAAACATATGGGAAGCAGAAAACTTGGTTCCTAGAAGGTGCTGAATAAAGTTGGGCCCCTTTCTTTTCACAGATATAATATAGAAACCATACTGCTATAGGAAAGAGATATGGGAAGACCTGACCTGAGGGCACAGAAAGACAAAAACATAGCAGTAAGGCATGCTCTTTCCTCCCAGGGAGGTTGCAAACTCACAGGTGAATATTGATATGCACATTCAGATATGGTGCTGAAAAGGTGGGGAGGGGAGCTTTCTGGCAATTCAGTCCCTGTAGCGCATTCACAATTAGTTAAAAGCATCTGGACCGCCAGTGCAAAGTCGTTTTACATACAGACTCAGAGACATAGAGCTACCAGAGCCACAGTGTGGTCTAAGACCCAGTTTGTGCTGTGCCCTTTAAAGTACCAGAGCTGGCAAAGCCCAGGAATTCCGAACCAGTGCTTTAAGCTCATCAGAGTCACATATCGTGTTCTGGCCACTTACTGGCTCTACTGATCCTTCTCTTTGTATTTCATGCTTTCTAACTTTCTGTTCAGTTCTCTCATTTTCCTCCCTAATTTTATCTTAGCATCTTGAGTCTTCCTTTTGATGTATCTTTCCCTCTGTGGATTCAGTGGACTTAAATACGTGTGACTGAAATCAGCTATGCTGGTGGAAACAGATGGCAGCTGCCCTGGGCCACCTTGTTCCCCAGCTTTGAGGCCTCTAGCTGGGCAAACTATACTGTATTTGGCAAAGCTGGTTAGAACAAAACAACTAGGTAGTCCATAAGGGGATGGGTGTGTTGATAGGAAGATTCATAATGTTAATGTCAAGATAAGTCCAGGGAGGTAAATGAGAGAACCAGACAGAACATTTCCGTATGGGATGTCCAGAGAAAGCAAAAGAATGGGGAGAAAAAAGAGAGAGAGAAGAGAAGCAGAGAGACAAGGAGAGGAGAGAAAGAGGCTAAGGCTAGGGTGAAGTTAGTGGGTGTTAACTGTGGTGGCAATCAGAGAAGAAATTCAAATGTGAGAAAAAAGGGAGCAGTGGAATGGAACCCTGGGGCAGGTTAGGATCTCTGGAAGCTCTGAAATGGGAATTTCTGTTTATTAAGATGTACTGGGGAATGATCTCAGGACTGTGCAAAGGGCATGGTGAAAGTTGGCGAAGCTGATTCAAGATATAGTTGCTAAACTGCGTGACTAACTCCTAAGGGAACTCCAGAGCTAGAATGACCCTTCAGAATTATCTGGAATTGAAGCATGTGGCCTGGGTCTTTATACCCCCCACCCTCACCCCAACATCACCCAGCCATAGGATGTGGTCTGTCCCTGGGAACGAGGTGTAACCGACCATGAGAGGGGACCTTCTCCAGCTAGGGCGCATCTGGAGAGGGACTCAGCTGAGAGATGCCAGCCAATGCTCCTTGCAGCCAGAGCGTTTCAGTTCAGAAAGGGGTGTGGGACCTGGCCTGGACATCGCAGCACCCGCCTCTTACCACTAGACTCAGAACACAGCAGACAATGCTGACCTGAAGTGAATTTCCCTCAGAAGTTCTACAGAATTTTGTCTCCTGCTAATCACCATTTGTTTCATGTGCACGGCTCTTGTCTCTTGCCTAAACTCTAAACTCTTTTGAGTACTAGTATCACACTTCATACATTCTTTCAATCCCTTGATAATACTTCCAGCAAAATAATTGGCCAAATCTAGAATTGACAGAAGAACCCATTGTCTGTGAAATATGATACTGAAATAATAAAAACTCTTTCCTTCACATTTTGAGAAGATATACAAATGACCTCATTTACCAAGTTGTTTTTTCCTGTCATACATGCACATAAACAGCATGAGGGAAGTGGTTATGATTCTCTAACAGTTACAGGCAGTCCTGTAACTTGAAAATTCAAAGAGAAAACAAGGGGGAACAGGAGAATATAGGTGGGAAAGTGAGAGTCTATGGACGTCACTGGAAAGATCACTGACCAGAATGAGAAGACCAGCTTCTGTCTTCTGTCCTATTGCTTACCAACTGATCTTGAGAAAATCAGGCAAACTCTCTGACATGCCCTTCTTTCTTCATGTAGTGACTAGGCATGATGTTGTCTGCTTTGCCTTCTTGAATAGCAAAGATGTTGGGTGAAGGACTGTGATGAACCTCAGTAGATAATGCCTGTCACATATTTTTTAAATCTAAAAATCAGTTCAAGAGTAGTTTTATTAGTAGTAGTATTATTATTAGTTTAGGGATAGCATTTCTAAAAATTTTAATTTCATGAATTCTATTGTATATAGTAATAAAAAACATGATTAAAAAAAAACTAACCATAATAGAAAAAATATACTTTGTTTATACTTTAATGGTAGACCCTGAATTGAAGTGAGGGGTGGGGTAAGATGATTTCTCATATGTGTTTAGTTTCTAAACTTCATAAACATGCATCTTTCACACCAGTGTTCCTATCAACCAGAGGAAATGAGACATTGATATTTAACAAAGTGATTTAATTATTGGTGTGAAGAAAGATATTATTGATGTATATGTAGCATGGAACCTGAAATAGAGATGGTTTGGAAGAATTTCAAAATGTTCAGGGAAGAAAGATTAACCTCAAATAATTTCAGACTGCCAAACTTAATTATGGGTTGAAATTAAATGTTCTCTGCTAATGCAGTTGTCCGTTGAGTTGAGATTGAAGGAGCTCAGTAGTGGCCTTCTTAGTTACCTGTTTTGGTGTAGAAGGCTCTGAAGTGGTAACCAAGCAGACACCATTTACATGGGCATGCACTTTGTCTAAATATTGTTCAAAATGCTAATTATATTCCCCAAATGGAATGACTTATTATTTTCCTGATCCTGAGTTGTCAATCCATTCCCCATCACCCCCTGTAGCAAAGGCAGAGATGTCACAGAACGTGAGTGTCTCATGGTGATGGAATTGGGCACCCAAACAACACTGTTACCTCTAATTAGGAAAATTAGCAGCCTTAGATCTGGAGACCCTTGAGCAAAATTGTCTTTTTACTCTTACTTTCTCTTATTTAAGCTTTACCCTTCCTGTCTTTCTCTGGGCCCCTAGTGTCTTCATGTTCTTTATACCTATTCCTCTATTAAAGAAAAATTACAAAGCTTGACTTGGAGATTGGATACGAAATCTATTTATAATGGTATTCAACCCATTGAAAAGGCTTATTTTATCAGTCTTATGGGAATTTGACTCTAGAAAATGCAGAGGCTTTAGTCCAAGGATGGGTTTTTGATAGTGAAATTTCTAACCTTGGTGAGCCCTGAGTCAAGGCATTCAAACCATGGATGAACATGCATTAAATATCCTCCATGTGGACGGCATCTCAGATACTCTGCTGATAACCAAGATCCCAACTATTATTCTATCCATGACCCAGGCTGGGAAACAATGGTGGCATTCTTTTTTCATTCCACCTAATTCCTACATATATTGAAAAGTAGAGTTTAAATTTATTAGACACAAAGCCATAGAAACAAAGGAAGAACCATTCTCTCAGAGGTCTTCAAATCTGTCTCCTTTTTCTTTAGTGAGGAAAATATAAGATCAATTATTTTCATTGTGTTCTTTTGACAACCCACCCTCTTTAACTCAGCTTAGAAAGCATTTCTTCAAAATCAGTGTTTTTGCCTCACTTGAGTTTGCCTAGATTAATAGATACTGTATTTCTCAACTTTTCTCACCTGGGTTTATGCTAAGATTTCTCAGGCCCTAATATATCAGGGGATTGGGTGAGATAGGAAGGAGTCTCTAGTCACATAAAAAGATAGATATGCTAGCCAATCCTTTTCCCTTGTATCATCCAAGTTAAACATGGGTGAGCAGGAAAATTAGAGGAACACATATAAAAATGGATACATTTGTTGGGATGAGTGCCTTAGAAAACTCAAGTCTGGGTATAAAGTGGTAGGAAGAAAGTTTGCTGCTCAAATTAATGCATAGAAGGACTGAAAGGAAACAAGGATTTCAATTGACATCTTGATGTGGTCTTTACTACTTCCACATTAGTTCAAATGAGCAGGAGAAAGGGAGAAAGAGGGTGAGGCAGAGAGAGACAGAGAAATTGTAAGACCATAATGCATGGTCCAAATTATAGTTATTTGTTCTACTTTTACATTGCCTATCACAATAAGGGAGAGGCAAAATATACTGAGAAACCTGGATCTTCATCATATCGATTCTGACTGAGCCTTCAATCTCATAAGCAAGGACATAATCCTCTTAATGATTGTGGCATACAGATTTTTCTATTAAATAGCAGACACTTGTGAGTTTTTTAAATATCATGTGATCCATTGAATTAATAATATTTTTATTATTTGAAAAGAAATTCTGCAGAGTATTGAGGCTAGAAGCAAAACAAAAGGATTAAATATGAAGTGTTACACAAAATTAGAAGCCAACAGGAAAGAATCTGGATAGGACAATTCTAGCACATTTAATGCTTAGACTAAAGATGAGTTCTCGTGCACCCTAACACAATCAGAATTTTTTCTGATAAAGTAGCTTATATGGTGCTCATCCAGTACAGCTGAGGTCCAAAGCACAATAAGTCTAGCTATGTAATCTGTCATCATCTACTACATCCACCCTGGCTACTACATCATAATGAACTTTCCAGAATCGATACCCATTTTCTCCTCATCTCTTAAGATGAGCTGTGAATCTGAGACAATACCTGAGAGGAGTGTTATGCTTTCTGCAAATATGGACAGCAATCAGCTGTGGTCCCACTCAGCAGGGTGCAGTCACTGACATGGAATAGTCACCCGTGTCAAAGCTATGTAGGGCTTTTTCACACAAGTATGCCACCTAATGGAGATCTTACACAGAGTATCGAGGATAGGCACAAAATTAAATTGGTTCCTAATAGGGACTGACTTTAGCTACAGTGGAAAAGTGACGAAGTAGCAATAATGAGCGTAACTCTGAGCAAGAGACTGGAGTCTGGAGAACACACAATGCACAACACAGTTGCCCCGTGAAAATATGCAATAGTAAAAATTACCACCTGAAAAGCTGCACAGGAACTGTAGTCATGGAAGGCAAGTGATTCATTCAGAACATAGTTTTTTATAGCCTGTGAGGCTAAAGAGGGCCAAGGATTCATGCAGATAGTACCTACTTTCTATTTACAGAACAAAGCATTCCTTTCTGTGCAGAAGGGTCCATCATCACTCAGGAAGTTCTTATTAACTACTGACCTGTACATAGAGGCATGCCATTGAACAAATATGCGAATAAAATCTATTGGGGAAAAAAAGTATATGATTTCTTCCGTAAGTGGTAGTCATGTTTGACTAAATATGACTCTCAGGCATAAACAGGTCTTTTTAAAAATAAACAAATGCCTTATACACAGGGAACTAGCAATAGAAGTAATTTAGTTAAACATGCAGAAAGCCTTTGACAAGGTAGACCTCATGAGTCACTAAGGCACTTTCAAGATGCTGCATATACATGCACCCATGTTGGGAAATGAGATTCACGTGTCCAGAAGGGGGTTGGATTAGCCAGGGATGTTCAAACTGCGTCCCCTTGGACTTCCACAGATGCGCCCTGAGGGCTGTGAGTGGCCAAGGTCACTGATGGTAGACCTTGCTTCCACAGGGCAGTTTGATATTTGTTTTACATATTTCAGCTCCTAGTAAAGGTTCATACAAAGGGCTTAAAAACCAGCCTATTAGCTTACCTTTGCAACCCTTCTACTTTTATAAACAATTTTCAATTGTCATTCTTTTCCAACCCTATGGATATAAGGTTTTATTACTAAGAAACTTGGATAGTTTTTTGAAACAGAAAATTGGATTTAAAGCAGGAAACAAAGCATAGTGACAAGTGGCATGTTTTCTAGTCAGAAAATGAATCAAATGATGATGCCTACTAAGGACCAATGCTGAGGGCCATCTTACTGATTAATAAATGAATTAACTTGTATTCAGTGAGGAGATTGCAATACCCAGTTTTGCAGCTCAGTCTAATTCATCTTACAGAAAAAATGTCAATTTGGTTGGCACAGATACCACTTTAATATTTATGCTGAGGAAAATTGAGGACTGCCAGCTGCTAATTCAGTCTTAGAGATAACTTCTCTGCACTATGGCAAGTTTAGGACTACTCCAAATGGAAGTCCCTTCATAGCCTGTCAGCTCAAGGCAAGGAGCTGACTGAGGTGAGAAAGCCTATCGTTTCCTGGGTTTGCTTGGTGGTATGAGGCATCCTGTGGTAAGACTGTCCTTTCACTTCTCTATTCCCATGACAAGTTCATAGATGTTACTTCTATTAATGTAGTTTCCCAGTGTCTGAGGATCATGAATAGCTTAGACCTAAAGGCTATTTAATAGCAGAACTTTTGTGTAGTTCTGAAGAAAATTTATTAGCGCAAATAAAGACCTAAAGTAAAAATATTAAAAATTCAATGTAAAGTAAAATCTATAGGACATTGAGCCTAGGGTTCTCTCTGACAATCAAAGCTGAGTTGTAGAAGGACAAGTAATTCATCTAAAATATGTGTGTTAGAGATTGCATCCAATTTATGATTTTAAATATAATCCATGTGCTGCTGCCTTTCACACATTAAATCCCTTATTCAACTTCCTGCTAGTCATTTCCAATGGTAAAAATGACCAGTTCTCAAACAAAATATTCTGAAACTGGGTTTATAACCTTTTTTCCAAATCAGCATTTCTAATATTCTCAATTTCTGTTAATGGAACTGTATTAAGCACCAAACTATGGAGTCATCTTTGACCCCTCACTATGTTCTTTCTGCTCTCTTATACTGTTCCCAAATAAAGACAGTTGAATGACCACTCTCTGAGGCCAACCCCTTAGAAAATGGCTCACTCAGTCTTTACATACTTTATAATTTAGGGATTTTATTCATCAGAACAGGCTTTAAAGAATAAATATGACCTCTAACAATAAACTTCCTAACATATATTCCACATGGGTGACAATCTATAAACCATACACTGCCTAATACGGAAAGTAAGGGAACTGGAATGTAAATATAGGCCTTTCAGACTCTAAATGTAAGACCATTGTAAGGTCCAAGTAAACAGCATGTGTCATCCAAAGGGGGAGGTGGGGGAAATCTCCCAGGAATATCTAAGTGTCCGGTGTTTGCCTTATAACTGCAGAAAGAAGGCAACTCTTTGAACATTTCTACATTTACATTGGTGAGAAATATTTATTTTTCTCTCAGAAATTAACTTCCACATGTCATTTTTAGTTATAGTAAATATAAGGAAAGAATTATCAAGAGAGTTTGCAGTTCAGTAGAAAGCATACCAGGAAATTTCTCCTTCTGACTTTATATGTGGTTTTAAAACCAAATATGGTCTCTCCTGAAGTCAGTGACATGCTTGGTACTTCTGAGAGTTACCTATTTTAACACTTGTCTCTACAAGGGGCAGATTGGCAGGCTGATCTTAGTGGATTCAGCAGGTTTAATTAATTTCAAGTATGAAAATGGCCTTAGAATGAGTTATGCAAGCTGCACAAGAAAGATGACACTCTACGATGAATGAACAGTGTTGACCCTCCACATATCCTCATTCATTATTCGTTACATTCTTCATAGATAGTTGGATAAATCATACAATTATTCATCTTAAGCATTTTGCTGCTAAAAGTGTGTGTCCAGTTCCAGGATTTTATGGTTTCAATTGAAGAATTAATGTCCCATGGTAAATGTACAATAAACATATTTAATCTTCTATTCCATCATTATGAAACACAAGATTACTAAAAAATAGCTCTCTAGTCCATTTATTCAAAAATATTTTGCTAGGAATGTAATAATGTTTCATATTTTTCAAAAGGCTTTGACTTTTGATATCCATACGTCTGTAATTGAACTGATAACTCTCCCCGGGCAAAACTTGACTCTGAAAAAATTGACCTTTTCCTTATTTTTCCCTACCCCATTCATTCTAAGGAAGCTAACAGAGGAGAACTACACGTATAATGCTTTTTGTTATTGGATTATTGATCACTTCTATGAAAATAACTCAGTCAAGGGTTTGAGGAGTCATGTAGGCAAAATAAACAGCTGACTAAAATTGCTGTTTTTTGTTTGCTAGACTCAGACAGTGAGGGAAAAGGGAACAAGTTGGGATTCTGAGGCAGTTGGGTTCCTTAGTAAATCCTATAAGAAAATAACTTGCTTTTCTGCTTCTGACTGAGCAGATTAACTGCAGGTACCCAAACAGTGTTCTGAGGAATACACTGAACTAAAAGAAATGAGTCATGTCAGGGAGCAAGGCAAAGCCCCAAATGCTTTTGCTTCATGTAGAAGCTACATAGAAAGCATTTAAGTCAATGCAGGAAGATGTCTCATCTTCCAAGTTATTCCTCTGAGGAGGTGGTTTCCACAGAATCCAATTTACCAGCCCTCGGTCTCTCCCCCAAATGCTCATCACTGTGTGACTACCTTGTGAATACTTTATTTTGATTCATCCTGTAAAGCGTGCTGCTTTTCCTTAGGTGAATTTGTCACATGAGCCTTGTTTCCATTTTTCTGCTCTCAACTCTCAAATGGTAATATCCATTCTTATTTTTCATTCCCATGTTGAGTTCTTCATCCTGTAATAGTGACAGATATAATGCTGCCAAGGTAGATCACTGTCCTATTTATCTTCTCCTTGGAGACCTTATTGTGTTATGTAGCATGATGAGGTCTTTTCATTTATGCTGCTTTGCCTCTTATTGGGTCCTGAAGTCCTGGCGAGCACTCTTCCAATCTGATGGGACACAGCTGATAGCATTTGAACTATATCACATTAAGGGGCACTTGTAAGCCATTTACACCAAAGTCTACTAAGAACAGAGTAAAAACCAGACAGGGTCACTTTCTCAAAAGGATTTTTCCAGTCCCGAGCTATTCCCCTCAGATTTCCAGTGACTCCTTTAGGTCAAGCTTGAAACAATGTCTTTTTTGACAAGTCAAAGATTAATTTATTGTGTGATTCTTCTGCTGACACAGTGGAAACCTGTTTCCACCAGAAAAATATTACGCTTTTCCCTAGAAAATTTGGCCTACTTAGAATGTTCCTTGATGGTATATATATTTTAAATGCAAATTTCTGAAAATTTGGTATGACAGATAAGGCCATTTATTTTAGTTATGTGACATGACATCATTTGAATATTCAAAGACATGGTAGGATGATACAATACTTTACTTTTCTTCCTCAGAGCAGAATTTTCTAACTTTTTCTATAAAAGTCAGATTTCCTTCCTAACCTTCTAATTCTCCTAGAAATCTTACAATGGAAAGATCCTAAAGTCAGGAGACTTGGTGTTCTCATGGTGAACGATTCGCTCTTGAGTGTATCCCTTCATCTCTTCCTGCCTGGCTTTCCTCTCCTATCGGTGGTCTTATCCAGTGTACGTCTTTAAAGACTAAAAATAGTACATTGAGGACTGAAATTTATGTGACCAGTATCTCTGATTGCATGTGTAGAAAACATCTCAGATTTTGTACATACAAATATTGAATTTACTCCAGACCTGCCCTTGCCTCAGCATTTTTCCATTTCAAAACACAGACCACCATTGACTCAGTTACCTTGGCCAAAAATCTTAGAATCTCCTATAGCTCTCTTACGCTTCACATCCAACCAATCAACAAATCCTGAAGGCACATCTTCAGATGTATCCCAAACCTGGCGGCTCTCCCCATGTTCATGACCACCAGCCACATCCAAGCCATCATCATCATGTCTCTGAATCGCCACGACAGCCTCCTGACTGGTCTCCCAGCTTCCAGTCTTGCCACCTTTAAATCCACTCTCCATATAGAACCAAAAGGTTATTTCCAAAACACAGGTTATACCACTTATTTATTTAAAGTCCTCTAATGGCTTCCTCTGTTACTTAGAATAAAGCTCAGAGACCTTATACTAGCTTCTGAGGCCCTAAGTGATCTCCCTGGTAATTCTTCAAGCTCACAGCCCATCATCCTTCTGCCTGGTAATCACTGCGTTCAAGCTGTACTGGTCTCCGCTCATGTTGACATTGAACTTACCGAGCACACTTCCCAGTGAGGGCCTAACAGGTGCTGTGAGCCTGTACTTACATAATTTGGAGGATATTTTTTAGGTCAAAAAATATAAACATTAGATATAAAAGTGAATATTTAAAATAAGAAAATAAATGACAGCAATTTACAAATGTGAATAAACTGACAACTATCATGACAATATTTTAATTAAATGATTGCATTCTTTGCCTTGACACATTGGATGCAGGCGTCTGTTTGGAATCCCACACTGAGAAACCAGCAGCAGCTTAAGTAAAAAGGGACTGCAAACCACAGAAACCCACCACAACCAACCTAAATGAGTTTCCTTGTGACCCTAACAGTGCTACTTGGCCCCTCCAACGCTACCTGCAGGAAAGAGGGAAACATGGTAGAAACCAAAGTAGGAAAGGAAAGAGGCCGCCAACAACCAACTGTGGTTAAATATGGTACAAATCTCAGAGAAAATATGTGACCGTGAGGCTAGGTTGCTTCCCTGGGCCTTGGCAGAAGTCTGACTGAGTGCAGGGTGGGGTGAAGGGGCCTTCAAGTGTCAGCTTCATTAGCTTCAAGGTGAGTCTGCCTCAGGCCTGTGAATTTGCATTTTCCTTTCCAGGAATGGTCTGTCCCCACTTGGTTCTCTATTCAAAGGTCCCTTCCTCGAGGAGGACTTTCTTGTCTAGTCTAACTGAAGCAGCATGCCTTGTCACTCTTCTCCCCTTTTCCTTTTTTTTCATCACATTTATCAATCTAATATTGTATTGTCTATTTACTTATTTATTCATTTATTGTTTGCTTCCCTTGCTAGGCTGGTAGCACCATGATGACAAGGACATGGTTTTGCTTAGTGATGCAGCCCCAGAGTTTTTGGTTTGTAGTAGGTGTTCAGTAACTATCAGTTGAATCAAATAATGGATGCATTATCGCTCAAAATGTCTTTGAAGGCCAATGGGATTAAGATATTTGAAAGTGATATCAGAAGAGAGGTCTCATTGCTGTAAAGACATTAGTGATTCAGTTTTGGCACCTCAAGAAGCCTGCTTCCACACAGAAATGATATTTAACTGGGAAATACACAGGAAGGACTTTGGCAGTGCGAGGAGAGATTTGGCTGGGTTTTAATTATGAATTTGTTAAAATTGGCTTGTACTCTGTGAAGTGGTTTGAATGCCATTCCCACGGTTTTACCTCACCACTGGGAAAAACTGGTGGCATTTTAAATAGCAGTAAATGTTGGAAAGACAAATGGCATATTAAAACCCACAGAGCAGTGTGCAACGCTGTCTCATACCAATAACAACCCTTCTTAATAAAAACAATGTTTCATCTCTCGCATAATAAAGGTTTCTTCCCTTGAACCCAAATGTGCATTGCCTGTTTCGTGTGGACACGTGATTTTTTTTCCTCTTTAGCAAAAGTTGGAAAGCTGTCTCCTTGTTGAAGCTATGATTTCTCAGTTCTCCCAGGTTAGGGAGGCTGCTTGTCACTCACAATGATAGCTCCATTCACAAACTGACATCATAAAAACATGAAGGAAGAAAAAGAAAGTTCAGTTGTGCAAAGAACTTTAAGACAAGAGAAAAATAAACCCTTCAGATTCTTCAGAGTAGAATCTAAAGAGCTGTGCCTGGCAATGTCTTGAAATGTCTCTGCTTTAAATTCCTCTCAATAGAACTCCAAGTCGTTGGGTGCGATCAAAGCTTGCCATTTGTCAGATTAGCCAAGCATTGTGAATAAGCTGATGGCTGTTCTGCTTTTGTATCCATGGGCTAGAAAATGAGGGATAAAAGGATGGCCGCTATCCAAAGTAGGCAAAAAGGAAACCATTGACAAACCTGGAACCACAGAATTTCTGAAGTCTGGAAAAACTAGGTTAACCTTCATAAAATTGATGTTGAAAAAGCAGCGTTTATTCATTCAATTTTTAACTTTTTAAAATTTGGCTTTTTAAAATATATATGGGAGGAAGGTAGACAGAATAGGTTCCAAATCATATGTTAATTCTGTGTGTCTACCCTGTGTTAGGGCTACCCTATGTTAGGTGGTTGAGACTTGTATTTCATCAAAGTGTGTTCTGTTTTGAGTCAACCAACTTAGTAAATCCACTGTAAGATGTGTGGCCCTGAGAGTGATTGCTTCGATGTCCAGAACAAAGCCCTGGATTCAGGAAGGTGAAATAATTAACAACAAGGAGAGAGATGCCAAGTTCTGGCTTCCTGCAAAAGTGAGGATTTCTCCAAGCCTGCCTTTTTTTTTTTTTTTAATCTCTCTGGACTTTGATTACTCTTCTCCTCTCTAAAATTTGCCTTCTCACTTCCCATCCCCATTTTTGGAGGACTCATGGAATCTCCCTATTTAGGATTAATTTAGATCAACTCTGAACCAGGAAATCTTGTGTGAAACAGAACTCCACTTCACTCAAACCAGTATTTTCCTCTTCCATTATCCATGTTAAAAGCATCACTGGTCTTCCTAAATCCTACAGAAACCTTAATGTTGTCATTAAACTCCTTTTCCCCTCAGTCACTTGTGAACTATTTTTGAAATGTTTCTCAAATCTGCCCTCTTTCTACCTCCTGATAGAAGCCTCTATTCCTCCTCCTCAAAACTGAGATTATTTTCTAATTATCTCCATTCATTCTGTTCAATCCTCCAATATGCTCTCCAATTCAAACATTCTGCCAGTTCTTAAAAACACACATCTGTTGAGATACCTCTGCTGATTCATGTTAGAACACTTAAGTTCTAAACTCCTCAGCTAAAATTCAAGAGTTCCCACAGTTGGAGATTGCCTACTTTTCTGGTTGGATTTCTTCTTCATCCCAGTGTACTCTTAGGATCCAAACTTTCAAGCCACACCTCACAGTGCTAGTCATAAAATACTTCTGTGCTTTAAATATGCTCTTCTGATTAGAAAAATCATCTTCCCATGCCTGTCCTTCAAAATCCTTTAATTGCCACCTTTTTAGGGTCTTCTATTTCCCCCTTCAGAAAAAAAAAAATCTTCCCTTTCCTATTTCCCATGGTACACTTTGTCTCTAATATGCCCCGTTTTTCTCCATCTTTATACCAAAAATCTTTTAATGGGTTAACTACACTCCTTACCTCTAACTTCTCTCCACATATGTCCTTTAGAACCCATGAAAATTAGATTTTCATCTCCACTATTGCACCAAGGTGACTCATATCTCAGTCAACAAAAACCTCCATGAATGGTCAATTCTCATTCACCTTACTCAGTGAAGATAGATAGCGTGTTTGCCGGTCTTCTTGAAATATTTTGTCTATTTGCCTTCCAAGATACCACTCAATCTAGGTTTCTCCCTATCTTGTCAACCATTTCTTCTCTGTGAATCATTCTCTTCCAACCTTTGAACTTTGGAGTAACCCAGGGTTCATATTTCAGACCTTTGCTCTTTTCAGCCTACTCTCTGAGTGACTTTCATCCAGTATAATGGCTTTAAATATCACCTTCACTATAAGGATTCTCAAAGTCAGAGATGTCAAACATAAATTCCAGGCTTCATATCCAACTACCTACTTGATGGTTTCATTTAAATATCTAATGTGCATCTCAAATTAATACATCCAAAAACAAAATTCTTATTCCCAATCCCCACTGTGACTTAGACTTCTCCTCCCCCAATTTTTCTTATCTCAATAAGAAGCAACACCACCCTCTTAATTGCTGAGGTCATACATTCAATGGGATCATCCTTGATGACTCTCATTCTTTCAAATCCCATATCAGATCTATCAGCAAGTCCTAAATGCTCTGCATTCCTACTCTATTCAGAAACTGATCACTTCTCATACCCACTGTTACTGTGAGTCCTGGATTATGGCAGAGGTTTTTGAACTAATTTCTCTGCTTCTCTATTAAACCCCCACAACCTATACTTAACAGAGCAGCCAGAGAGATCATCTTAAAGCCCGAATCACGTCATGTTCCTCCCTTGCTCCCGCCTTTCAGTGCTTTCCCTTTTCACTCCAAATAAAATTCCAGACATTAACTTGGCCTGTAAAGTCTTTCTGTCCCTAACTACTTTCCTGATGTGATCTTTCCCCACTCTCCCCTTTACTCCTATGGCCCCAGCCACACCTGCCTCCTTCCTGTTCCTCAAACATTCCATGAATTCCCTTCACGAGGCCCTTGCAGATTTCCCTGCCAGGAACCTGTTTACCCAGGTTCCTGAAGGATTTTTCTCTCTTCCTTCCTTCAGGTGTCTGCTCAGATGCCATTTCTTCAGTGAGGACTTCGCTGAGTCCCGTGCAAAACAGCACACACCCAACAACTGATCCCCATCAAGCACTCCTTATTCTCATTACCTTATTTTTCCTTTATTAATAGAATTTACCAACAATTGAAATATTACATATTTTCTCATTTGCACATTTTCTTTGCTCATCCCTTCTCATTAGGCAGTGCTAACTCCAATAGGGCAGGGACTGTCTATTTGGTTCTCTCATGCATTCCTAGAATAGTGCCAACGGTATGGAAGGCATTCAAGAGCTACATATTGAATGAGCTCAATTCCATTTATCAATTCTTAACTCTCAAGCCAACTAGTGGGAATATAATACATATATAATCTGCTTTCCAGCAAGGCATAGGATTCCTGGTGTATTTTAATGGGTGATAAATGTGGTGGGAATGATGAAGCTGAGGTTAGAATCCTGAGGATCTCTATGTGATGATAAGTTACCTTAACCAGCTCTATGATTTACAGAGGAAATGACGTCATTATAACTTCTTAGTCATCAGTAAAAACAAGTGATCCAAGGCAAAAAGTCATCTTGACTGGATGGAAATGGAGCATATTTTCAGGCTTTGAGAATGTTTCCAATTTCTTTTTTAAGTTGTGCCTTCTCAAGCAAACTTGGACTCTCAAGGATATTTATTCAATCAAGAAGATCATTATTACATTGCAGTGCTTAGGAGTAGTGGCTTCCTGTACTTTTCCATTTGAAGCAACTGATGACATTTACCATAAAGATTACACACAGATTACAATTCTACAAAACACACAGTTGAGGGTTTCTTTTGGTATCACCATCTAAGGAAAAAAGTTAGAGTTTAATATTTTATAACTCACAGCAGGTTATATATTCAAGCTCAACATGTTTTAGTGTCAATCCTTCAACTACCAAAGGCCATTGCTCCCAGAGAAAACAGAAATCTTAGTTTGCTACAGTGGCTCCCAAAGAGTCTACATAAGCAGCATTATAAAGGAAACTGCTATTTTATTCCTACAATATTTAGCTCAACACGAGTTTCACTATATGGTACCATGTTTCTCTAAAGTCTCTCTGAAAACATAAGTTTGCATAATAATCAGGCCATACTGTAAGTTTTTATATACTTATATATTCTAGGTTCTTAATGATATTTCTGCAGCACTTGGCTATAGACTTTATCACTTGAAAAAATACAGATGGATTTAATAAGCTGGTTTCTGTTCTCTTGTGATAGGTTTCTTGAAAACTGTTATTTATGTGTTGTCACTAATTTAATTAAACTAACATTCAGAAATTATACAGCCAATTTAACAGTACTT
This sequence comes from Manis pentadactyla, assembly GCF_030020395.1. NCBI lineage: Eukaryota > Metazoa > Chordata > Mammalia > Pholidota > Manidae > Manis > Manis pentadactyla. The sequence goes on from NC_080023.1 coordinate 39,421,139, forward strand.
TAAGTTAATGTAACAATTTATCTGGCTTTGTTAATGTGATTTTAAACACTGACAGTGTCACCATTATTGAGTGTTTACTGAATAATTCCTTTGTTTAGTGTACTCATGATGTTTCATCTTTTTAATTTAGACAAATCTTATTATAAACATATACACTGTCACTTATCAGCAAGACTATTAAAACAGATACCCACAGTTAATCTCAAAGCGTGTCCAGAATTGGATTAAATACTGACTCTTGATGGCCACAGCTGTTTTAATTGCATAGGCTGCTTGTCTTCCTCTTACCTGCCTTGAAAACCCTGAAGGTATAAGGAGAGTAAACTTATTGATGATCTGGTAGGAAGAAAATAACACTGTCCTTCTGCTAACAATACTTCTGGAAGTATTTACCGCTCTCTTTATAAAAATGATTACATTCTAACAGTCATATTAAGGCAAACCATTTTCCTTAATTTGAAACAATTCTTGTTTCATTCATTTGAGAACTTTTAGTCAAGCATCTTGAATGCTATACTGAATATGCAAACATGTATCAAATAATACAGTATTCTAAGTGGGAATAAAGCTGGTATAGATGGAAAAACGAGTGGTGGATGTAAGCCCAGTAAGAGGAAGCCAAACAAGTGGAAAGAGACTTTTTAAGATGACGCAAACCTTTAGAAAAGCTGGAAATATTGGCCTTTTCTCTATACTTCAGAGAATCTCTTTGTTTCCAGCAATTACTTTTGCCTTCCTATTGAGCCACATTCTCCTGCACTTACACTACCAATAATTCTGGATTTGAAAGTTTGGTGATCAGCACTTGGGGCACTCAGGTACTACCTAAAGTATCTTGATAGTAACCTGGATGCCCTTCCTCACAGAGATCAGAAGATTGTCTTTCCATTACTTAAAAATAGGTGATTGAAGCAGACTATTTATCAGACACGAGGCCAGCAAGCAACCAGTGTACAACCAGATGCCACAGAGGAGAGAGTTTCCTGTGGTTGATGGATAAGACATGATTAACAGGTGTTTCTAACCCCCACTTTTTTCTTTGCAATTATCATTAATTTCAAGTGGTCAGATTGTTCTAGATTACACAGAATCTGTGTAAGATGAATACAACTTTCTGCTGATATAATTTTGAAACATTATTGCTCTTGCCAAAGATTTTTTAATGGCATTTTAACAATAGTTTTTCTGGAAAAACAGGACAGTGAATGCTTTTCATAAAGAAAAGCATCTTTACAAGAAAACATGCTAAAAGATAGCATATTTAAAGGCACCTGTATAAAAAAGAAACACATTTTTAAAATGCATGCAGTATGCTCAAATGTATCTTTGAAGCTTGGACCTGAAAGTGACTTGCAATGTAAGAATTTAAAGTATTTCGTATCTTTTCAAAAACAGACGCTTCCTATAGCATGCAAAGCTCATGTTTGATTTCCTCACATTAAACTTTATGAAATACTTTGTGAAATGCACTAAATAGGGTCTGCCTGGCAGAGATGTGGGAGGTCAGACATTTTCAATCTGTAAAATGAGGACACTGATATTACATTTTTCATAGAATTCTTGAGAAGTTTAAATGCTACCATGGCTGTAAAAGTGCTTAGCATAGTGCTTGGTGCATAAGAAGTGCTCATTAAATGTTAGCTATTTTTATACTATTACCATGCTACTAAGAATGTACACATTGGAGGGGTCAGAGGCAGTAGGAACTAACATGGAAGATTTCAGAAGTGACATTGGGACTTAGCTAGAATATGTATGAATATATAGTTGTCTTGTAAAGATGGAAAGGAGCTAAAGCTCAAAGAATTATAATTACCAGTGAGGTTGCAATTGCTTACTGAATTTCAAACCACTTATCTTTTCTCTGCACAGTACCAAAAGTAACTAAATGGCAGATGTGGTACTAGGAAAATCTCCGGATTATCTCAGCATTTAAGGGCAAATCACTTAAAATATCTATGTTACCGAAATGGAGGAATTTCCTTCCTCTCTTGCCAAGGTGCGATAAGGAAGAGCTGTTTTTAGAGCAAATTTCTTCCAAAATTAATAATGGCTTCCACGAGCATTTTCACTGCCAATATGAGGCTGTATAACTCGCGTCTGTTTTTGCGGAGGAGCCACCAGCACTTGGAATTCAATCAGTTGAAATCAGAGAGCAGGGCAACTTCTGGGAATGCTCTTGTTGCAGTGGCAAGTCGGAAGGAAGCATCTTGTGTTTTAGTTTCCCTGCAGTTTTTGGCCCAATAAAAGCAGCACCCAGAATATTCCCCAGGTACAAGCTGAATTAGCTTTTTGCAAATGTTATGAGAATTTACACTTAGTCTGAAATATATACAAATGGAGACACATACACGAGGCTATTACAGTCATTAACTTAGTGATTCAATTAGAAATATAGCCTGCAGTCCAAGTAGAGCTGTTTCCATGAATGCTGAGGTTAAATGGGCAGTCTATTTAAACTGACAGACAGCTTGATCTGTCTGTCTGCTACCACAAGTGAATCAAACAAGGGAATCGAGTGTTAAATCTTTTCTCCAGAAATAACGAAAAAGGAATGAAGGTCGTACCCTAGCTTCCAGCATGTTTGTGGTATATAAAGAATTCTTTCAGAAATATTCTTCTGAAATATGCCTATTTCAATAATAAGAGAGTTTATCTTTTTAAAGGTGTATGTTCTTCTCAGAAATTCCTACTTGTCACAGCAATAAGGGGTCATATGAGATATCAGAATATATGTGAGAACAACATGAGTCAAAACAGGGGAGAAAACTGATTCAGCACATTTATGGAGGTATCTATTGGCAGTGGGTATTTAAGAATATTGGGATTAGGTCCTTGCTTCTCCTGCTTTCTTTCTGAGTTCAGTCTCTTAATAAATGGCTTTCTCGGGAAGCCCCATTTTAGGCTCTGCTTTTAAGGAAGCTGGCTGAGAATAGCTTCCCTTCCTCTTGGCCCATTGCTGGGTCCCAGGCTTTAGACCAAGTCACGAGTTAACCACATCTCACGCCGTAAGTTAGGCTGTAAAATCATGCAGTGTGGTGTACCTTTTTCCAAGCCAACCATGCCTGTACTCAGCCTGCTTCTTTTTCTCCCGAAGCCCCACAGCCAGTCCCTAAGCGTTACCTTCTCCCTGCCTCCACCCCAAGCAAACCTTGCATGACACAAAGCTTGTTGAACAAATGTGGAAACACAGCAGAACTCTATCAGAAACTCATATGCACCTGAGTGGATATTTACCACGCATACTGCTGGATCCTGATGTAAAGAACCGAGTTTCTGGAAAAGTTAATATGCATTCCCTTATTCCTTAGCTTCTTGGAAGCTGGATTTCTTTTTTGAATAGAATGGTTCTGTAAAGACTTTAGGCCACAAGCTATCCTAAGAACTTTTACATGGAATACACATTAAGTGACTGTATCATGAGGCTGACCTCCTTACCAGCCACCTGGATCATGGAACAAACGTAATGACCTGAAGTGAGACTTGAAATATCAATAGAATAGCAATTTTACTAATCCCATGTCATCTCTATTATGTTCCCTAAAAATGCCTTTGAGGCAAATATATTTTGAGTAGAATGTACAATTCGGCAAGTTTTCTATTATTTACAAATTGCTAAGTATATCCTGTCAAAACACTCACTAAAAATACTTCATATTCTCTCAATCATGCTAAGAAAAACACAATTACTCAAGGCAGAGTTTGCCTACAGAATATCACACCCTTCTAAATAAAGTCATAGGGAAACCACATGAGACATTCGTTCCACTTTTGCCCTTTTCTAAAAATTAGCTTATCAGAGACTAGCAGAGCAGTTTTTCAGAAGTCTCACTAGCTCATGTTTGTGTTAATGATTAGAAATACTGCTGTATTATCAGTCACAGGAAAAATTTGACAGATGCATGGCTAATTGCAGGTATAGGCTGGTTTTTATCTTTTGATTCCCTCTCCTTCACACTTTTCTCTTACCCCACCCACATTCTTACTCAAACTGCCACTTCCACAATTTTTCATGATCTACATTGGAAATAATCTTTAATTAAATTCTTTCAAAAATACCACCCTTAAACAAAGTTCCCAGGCTTGTGAAAAAACACAGTAAGGGAGTTTAGGAGGCCTGGCTTCCTGCTCCAGCTGCGTTCCTTCTTTCCTGTGTGATCCCTGGTTTGCTCCCTCATCTTCCTGACAGCCCTCACTTTGATCAGCTGTAAAATGAGCCTGAGGGTATCTTTCAGCTCTAACACCCATACTATGATTTATCTTTGGGCCCCTCTTTCTCATCACCCCATAATACAGCAATGACTTACCATTGGCCACAGTCCCTTGACAAAGATCTTCTCCCAGACCTGTTGAATCCTCCAGCTCATCTTTTCCATCCTGTGTCCAGAGTCTTGTTTCTTTAGGATCCTATGTTCTGCATATAAAGAGCCTTGGCCACTGAGTAAAGAGTTAGGGCCCTGTCCTATCACTAATTCATTAATTATTCTACATACATGGCAAAGGGTAGATACATCCTGCTCCTCAGGTGTGAAATGGAACTAATAATAGTATTCTGTCAGTTTTGAAATGTTCAGAGTTCAGAAGATGAGAGTGAGGGGGGAGTGTGAAGTGTGAAGTGTCACAGAAATGCAGTGTATTATGATAAATGAGCACATTGGCATGGACTGCTGTGTCATCTTTCCCAGGTAACTCTTGTTCTTTTTAATAAGACCTTTAAGAAACAAATTTCTTAATCAAAAACAATGACCCTGAAGGTCTGGTGAACACTCAACCAGTCTGGTGGGGAAGATATTTAGGCTAAGAGAGGAACTTTATGGCACCTCCCCAATTGTTCTCCAATTTACAGTTTTGTGGGTTAACATAGAGGGGATTTGCTTAGATTTATGGCTTTATGGATCAAACTGCTCTAGCTTTACTTAACAATATTGTGAACCTATTCACTATGCAAGACCAGTGCATCAGGTGACATATCTTTATAGCTTGAACAGTATCCAGAAGCTGGGATGAAAAAGAAGAGGACTTAACTCTAATCCTGTAAGATTATGTTTTACAATGAATGTTGATCCTGAGGAATGGAATATTGTGAATTAAAAATCACCCCAGCTTAAGACGACATAATACAGCCTTTGATACCTCTGAAAAACTGTCCAAAACTAAGACCCAAAGTGTTTAATGGATCAGCTGTAGCCACAAAATTAGATTTTTCTTTTCCCAAATCATTATGGGGAAATAGCAATAGAAGCATTTTTATGCAAACACTGAAGCACTCACTATTCAAGGTGCCCTGGGCCTGGCATTTAAGTTCTTGCAACTTCAGATTCTTCATTTGCAGAATTAATATAACCTAAGCCACTTGGTTGTTTCGGAGGTTCAATGAGATAATGCATATTAAAAGAGCTTACATAAATGTGACCCAATGCAGGTGATTAGGTAATTCACACATTTAGTATTTTGTTTCTGTTCTCAATATTTTTTTTATGTATACTCTCTCTGAAACCCTTTAAACATTCAAATAAAGTATATAGGTTTTATGTTTAAGAAATTTTTTTTTTATAAAATGTACCTCCTTCTTTACCTCCTTCATATTCAATGGTTGCTGAATCTCAATTTCCCAATTTTAATATATTGAATGTTTTAGACAGGAGGTACTATAGTAGCTCTTCCCTGGTATTAGTAGAATCCATGGAAATCCAGTCAGTACCTACTGGCTATTTTGTATAGCAAACTTTCCATTTTCATTAACAGGTGGATTAAGAGTTCTGGCTAAAGAGTAGATGGTGTAACAGGCAGAAATATCTCTGGATAACACAGAATTCAGCTTTTCTTGAGGCTCTACCATTTATTTTGTGATCAAATAAAAGTTGTTTCAGTTCGGTGATTTCATTATCTTCCACTTTAAAATAGGGATGGTAATGTTTGCTTTTCTTATGTCGCAAAATTTTTAAATAGCTGCAAATAACTTAAGATAATATATGAAGCTATACAGATGCAAGAATTTATAAGCTTACAATTAGTGATGTAAATGACATTGCAATATTAGGTTTTACTCAACTTCGGTCATCTGATACCACTGTCATTTTTGTAATATTGAGATCACCTAAGCTATTATTTATATTTTTATATCAATTTTATTATCAAAATTAATTTATTTAAGAAAAAACTTTATGTCACTGTTGTTAATGGAAAACAAATGTCACTTTGAATAATAGAAGATAACTTTAAAAATGAATTCAATAAAAAATGCCATTAAATTCTAGCTAGATGCTTCTACCTGCTGTGCCCCCAACCTGCTCTCTTTGTTAACATCAGAGATCAGTAAATGTTACAGAGGTATTAAAAAGTATACTAGATTTACACCAAGGCTTTCTACTAGATGTTAGCCAGAAGTATTGAAAAATATTTATAAAGAGAATTTTTCTCAGTGTCATTCTCTGCTATTTCTTAAATGACTTAAAGTTATCTTGTCTCCCAAGATAGGACATGGTAGGACATGTTCGCAGTTTGAAGGGGACTCAGTTCAGCAGGAAGTGTAGTGAACTGGTAGCCCATGTTCTGCTCCAGGCCTTAGGGTATCACTAATATCCATTAACCTTAGTTTCTTAATTTCAATAAGGGTGTTAAGATACAGTATTTCTAAGGTCTCTTTTCACTAAAACGTGCTGCAGTGTATTTATTTATACATGTCATGTAGAATAGATTATACCTCATTTTATAAATATTTCAGAATATCTAGATACTCATTTCTAGAAGAATCATCGTGTTCATCACAATCTGTATTTATACATAAGATCATTCTGAACTTCTGTTAACATCACTAATTCAAGACATGGCCAAACTGATGGGGAAATCAGAGAATTCACTTTGATACTGCCTGTAATGGAAGATTATATGCAATAGAGAATGTGAAATTATCAGGTATTCATGAAAAATAGGCTATCCTGACCTCTCCTGCTAAAGTACTACAAAAATGTCTTGATTGACAGTATGCTCTTACAAAGGAAAAGAAAAAAGGATAGATTACCCCACTTTCAACAAGTTTTTGCGAGCACTCCTGAATAAATACAGCACTAGATGAATTCAGAATTTTGAAGACTATTAGTCCTGTAATAGATAGGTTCTCAATGATTTAACGATAACTTGCAACTGAGGCCTTGAAAATGTCCTCAGCTCTGCAAAGCAGGTCATTTAAATTGGTGGGTGACCCTAACCTACACTTCCCACTGTATATTTTAGACTTCAGCTTTTTGAGGCTGTCATTACAAACATGTATGCACACACACATATTATATAGCAATACATGGTAGGCAAAGCTTATTTGAATTCCTTTAATATTTGGTAACTTGAAGCTTTTCCTAGTATCTTGTTTTACTAATATATTCTCTCATAAAGCCGATGACTACATATTCTATCCAATGTTCCCGCTGGTTATCATAATAAAGGAACAAATGTGCATTAGAAGCTTCCCTCTTAAGGCCTAGGCTAGAAACTTGCTCAGGTTTAGTGATTGAAGTGGGTCACTCCTCCCTCAGATCTTCCCTGGGTCTGTTGTCAGGTACAACACCCCCACTCCCAGGCTCCTCATCTCCCTGCCCCACATCAGTGCCAGTCAGACCTGATTTACTGCTCCTTTGCCATGGGGTTCCAGCCCTGGAAACTTTGGGTCTCTTCACGATGCCGCCCTAACTTACCTTTCCTACCCACCAGTCAATAATTGTTCCAGATTTCCCCCAGGCTCTGCTCATTTTTTTTTTTTTTTTTCTGAACAGACATACCTCACGTCCGTACAATCAGCCAACTGCTCTGTGGCCCCAGGCAGCTCAGTCTGTCTCCCAGGCCCCATCTTCTAACCCCTGGGTACGGGCTGTTATATTGTATTGCTGCATAGGAAAAAATCTCAGCTGTAAAGGGAAAAGAAAATAAGAAGAAAAGGAATACAGTTTGATTGCTTAAATTAAAACTGATTATTTTTTAATCAAAAAGAATTCTTAGAGTAAGTCATCAATATGAATGTAAAGCAGCTATGGTTTCTCTCATGGAGGATAAATTAATTAAAAGTCTCAAGGACAAACATCAATAACAGCTTAAATAAACAGAATGTGTTGGACTAAAATGTCACTCCATTTCTATTTCAGCCTTCTGTGGGACTGCTTCCGCCAATATGTGGTTTTGGCTTTGTGAGGCAAACACAGAAGCAGCTGAATTTTGTCTTCTAGATCTTCGACTGGTAATCAGTCTAACCTGTCAGCACTGAGTAGGCTAAGCTTGGTTATTGTCTATCCTCACATATGCCTTCCGACCAGCTTCACTCATCCCTGCATTTCAACGTCAACCCCGTAAAAATAACTGTAAGCTGCACAAGCGGCTTTGATGAGGGACACACTGGGTTTCCCTCTCTTTCTTTTTGATTGTCTCTCTTCCTCTCTTTCTCCCACACTCTCTCCCTCTGCATTTGTGTTTAGATGCTCTGAATAACCAGCTTTGACATCAATATCAAAAGTCTTTCCCTAGCATCAGTTTATATAATCTGTAGAAGCACTTAACATAGCACTTGGCACAAAACAGAATCCTGTGAAGGTAGGTAGGATTTCTTTGGGGCTTTCACACTGCCTGATGCTAAGCTTCTCATCCTTCAGCCAGCCTCAACTCTGCTTCAGGTTCTAAGGAATTCAGAATGAGTCATAAATAATATAGCTCAGGTGCCCAGGGTGTTCTCTTGTTCTCTGCTGAGCCAGGAAGAGGGCCCCTAGGGAGGCAGAACCAGGGATAGTCCTCTGCCCCCTTCAAGTTGGACTGTGCGCTTGGGTTCCCCAACAACAGAACCAATTTCTTGTTTCTTTATGACTCTATTCTAAAGGTCCTCTTTTTTTTTATGTACTTTGTTTTATTCAGTCCTTGGGAATACTTGGGGCTGAAGTTGAAAAAGAGGGCAGCTGAAACTGCCACTTAGCTGTGGGACAATGGGCAAGCTACTTACGAGTATTCTCTTTATTTGAGAGGGCTACCAGGAATTTACTGCATGATTCTGGGGGAGAAGCTTAACTCATTTATCCTCTTTCTCAACTCTAAAAAGAAGAGATTGTACTTATCATTATTATGTAAACTCTAAAATTCCATTTGGTTCTAATAACTTTAGTTGTTGCCAAATAGTTAGAAAAGGCATACCTGTGACAAACGTTTGTCAACCAATTATATAGTACTTTCCCCCATGACTTCGGAAGGTTAATGAAAAGAATCTATGGTATATGTATTAATCATCTTTAGACTTTTTGGCTTTTTCTATATTTTAATCCTCAAAGGACTTTGTTTTGCTTCCCAAACAAGTGAAAATACGATTCACAAATAAAGAAAATTTACTTCATGTTGATGCAATACTTAATTTTCTGTGTTCATCAGTTCACAGATTGCTTATGATAATAAAAGTCATTTCCATCTTGGCATTTAGCACAGCAGTTGAAACAGTATATTGAACTAGTGTCAACAACACATTGGTATTAGCAGGTTCTTTGCAAAAATGAAAAAAAAATTCACTCCTCAAGAGCTCTTTTTTCCAAGGGAAGGAAAGATCACATTGAATTATTTTCATTATTGTTGCTGCATAACAAACCAGTCCAAAATCCAGTGTCTTAACACAATGCATTTTTTTATTTCTTATGATTCTCTGGGTTGGTAATCTGGGCAGTTCTTTTGCTGGTCTAATCTGGAGTTACTCATGTGGCTGCAACCATCTGATAATGCCATTGAGGACTGCTTTATTCACATGTGGTAGTTTGGGCTTGCCTCTCAGCTCCACAGTGTGGAAGTCCCAAGTTCCAAGAAGACAGCAGAAGTTCAAGACCTCTTAGGGCTGAGGGAGAGTTTGCAGCATCATTTCTGCCACATTCTACGGGGCAAAGCTAGTCATGAGGCCATCCCAGATACACGAGGTTGATTGACTCCAGTTCTTAATGGGAGGAGCAGTAAAATCACTGCTAAAGGGTGTGAGCACAGGGAGGAGTGATTTAATAAAGCAATCTGCCATGCCAACATACTGTTCACGTAAAGACAGTTTAAAGAAAACTCCTTATCCTCACAGTCTTATCATCCTTGATTTTTAAATACCATATGAAACCAAGAGGAGGTCTTAACAATTAGAGAAACTCAAAGTATTCAGAGAATAGTACCAAGAATTATTAAAAGCTAATGACCTTCTAGAGCTTGATGACTCTTTGTCAACCATTCAGCAGATTAAAGGTAAATGTTTGGTCCATAGGAAATAGGTAATAGCTCTTTTGAATTTGAAATGGAATTTGCTTTCTGAAAATCTTTTTTCTTTTCCTTCAAGAAAGTCATTGGCTACATAGTTGTTAAAACATTTTATATAAAGCGGCCCACCCTAAAATAAAAAGAAAACTAAATCTTTAATACAGTCCTTTGTATTAGATGGTTTTAGATAAATATGAAAAAGACAAAAGCTGGAAAAAGGTTAGTATTGTTGCAAATTATTCATTTATAAGGGGAAATTATAAGCACTCAGTTAATCTGAACTCAGAAGTTTGTCCATGAAGAAATTAGAAGTCACTGAAGCATCAATGATGGGCCTGCTAAGCCAGGCTGAAAGGTAGAATCGAACTCCCAGTTCAGATCTTTAGAGTGAATACAAATGCTCCCGTCAGGTGCGCAGATGTACAGAACACAACTGTACCTCTCAGATCATACCTCTCTTACTTCATTTGGCTCATTACCTCCACCCATCTGATAGAATGGCTGGGAGTCCAGAGGGGAGTCTCATGTGATCACTCAAAAAGGACTCATTCCTTCCATGACTGTCCGTTACTGGTCATCAGTGCCCAGGATGCTGCGGGGGGTCAGTGACCTTCTGAGCTCCGCTGCGTGTGGTCACTCTGATTCTCCTAATCTTGCCATATTCAAGTGCCAAAATGTTATGAAACTTCACCTTGTCCTCATGGTGCTGGGGCCATGCTCTATCCCATGTGGAAGTGGGGGGAATGCTGCTTCTCCTATTTTGTGTCACAATTTTTCCCCTGGGCCCCGAGGCCCTACTTCTTATATTAATGTATGTCATAAAGCACTTCTGAATTTGCAATGTTCCTTCAGCCTCTGCCTGCATTAATTTTGTCCAAAGGGCTTACTTATACTTACTCTATGAATGTGGAATAGGGTAATTGTATTCATAGGGTTCTCCAGAGAAAAAGAACCAACAGGATATATAGAGATACATATTGGAGATTTATTATAGGCATTGACTCATGCCATTATGGAGGCCAAGGAGACCCACGGTCTGCCATCTGCAAGCTGTAGAATCAGGAAAGCCAGTGATATAATTCAGTCAGAGTCTGAAGGCATGAGAAACAGGGGAGCTGAGGTATAATTCCCAGAGTCCAACAGCCCAAGAACCAGGGGCTCAGATGTCCAAGGGCAGAAGAAGGACACCCCATCTCAGGAAGACAGAGGGAATTTACCCTTCCTTAGCCTTTTTGTTCTCTTGGGACTGTCACTAGATTGGATGATGCCCACCCACATTTGTAAAAGCAGGACTCTTTACTCAGTTTTCTGAATCAAATGCTACATCCAGAAATAATGTTTTATCAGTTATTCATGCATCAATTAGCCTAGTCAAGTTGACACATAAAATTAACTATCACAGTAATTAAACCAGGCTTTTGTTTCCATTGACTGCTTTTCTCTATTCAAGAAAGCACTTAAGGACTACCCTCTTCTCCCAGGCAACCTTCCCCACTGGAAATAAACAGGTACAATTCCCCACAAGCAAATATGTCTTCCAGGGAGAGGTGATGCTCTGTTGACCTCGCCAGCTCCTGAGAATGCCAGGATATATCTGAAGTTCAGCTTAGGCTCACTTAGGACTTCAGGCATATGATAATAATAATACAGTATGTTAGTATTAATACTTGATTGTCAGGAAGGTCATATCCTTGAATATCTACTTTAAACCATGTAAACAGTAATCCTACATCATCCCATAATATTCTATTCTGGAACTTTACCTTGAATAAACTTTTTTCAAGTACCTTGGAGAAACAGCAGAGCATGATGAAAGAGCTTGAAGTCGGGCAGATATTGGTAAACTAGCACTCTCCCAAATTAGTATCATGCTTAAGGCTTGTTTTCCTCATCTAGAAAATGAGGGTAATAAAACTTAATGTAGGGTTACTTGAATATTGAAGAAAATATTTTATGCCATTTAGTATACTAATAGGAGGTAGCAGGGTTTCATTACAAAGATGCTAGCATTATTTTTGCAACCTCGGAACCTACTTAGGCCCTGAGTGAAGTAGTTCCCTTCTTGATTATACTTACATTAGAATAGTAATTTCTGTATGTCATGATATTATATGGAAATATTAATTTGGGTATGATTTTAATTCTTATTTCTTATTGGAGTGATGGAGGACAAGAAATATGAAATAGTATAAGATACCCCTTTATGAAATAGTGTAAGATACCCCTTCCATGAAAGCACTTTCAAAGTGGAAAATGGTACTTTTTCTACTTTTGGAAGAACATGAGGCATTAGAATTCATTCAGCTGACATTTATTGAACACTAAGTAGAGAGGATTCACAGTGCGGGGTGCTGAGGATAGAGCGCAGAATGCAACATGTACAATCCCTGTTCTCACGGGAGGGAACAAACACAAGCACATGCAATACTGCACATGGGAGGCTGAGATGGGACTCTCTGAGTCAAAAGAAAATAGCTTTAAATGGGGAGATGATGGGGGAAGTTTCTAAGGAACTGATGTCAAATCTGAGACCCAAAGAAAGAGGAAAATCTAGCCATATAAAGACTGGGAGGACGAGGCTGGTGAGAGCCATGCAAAATCCCAGGAGAAAGAGCCTGCACCTCTGTGTGGCTGGGTTTAGAGAAAGGGAGAACCGTGGTGGGGATCAGGCAGAGGGAGCAGGAAAAAGCTAGGTATGGCAGAACCATGGGGGACTATGCCTTGAACTCCGAAGAAGGGGTTGTTTCTTTTCTTTATAGTTGTGTCATATTGCAAGGACTCAAAAGCAAGGAGTTCTTACTCTATTCAATATTTAACAAATGATATATTAGCCCTTGAACTACCAGCTGCTATTCCCCGTCCAAAGACTGAGCCACTGAACATCATGCTGTCAGCACACTTGATTTTGCAGGACTATTAACTATAATCTCTCCTAAGCATAGCCAATGTTTACAGAACCTGCCTTTGCTTGCAAAAATAGAGAAATATTGTATTTTGTGAAAGAGAAGGCAATCTGGAACTTTCAAGGCTCAGCCTCAGAGTCCTTCCCCAGACCTCACGGCCTTCTTTGCCTTGTGTGAGAACCAAGGACTCCATCTGCTTTCCTTTTCTTCTCCTAGTTGCCAATTCCCAGGACTTTTCTTCTTCTTTTGCTTTTTTTATGTAATCTTTATTCTCAAACTTAGAAGATGGGTATGGTCTGATCACTCTAACTCTCTTATTTTGAAGCACAAAGTCATTTTCATGTGACTCACTGCTAACTGCAACAACTGGCAAACATTGGAGAGAGGGAAGAGGTAGAGGAAAGATCTTTAAAAAGTTAGATTATCCCTCTTTTGGTACCGGTGGTCTCCAGCCACTTTTGTACTTCTGAGGTTCTGAGAAGATTCAGTGGACTGTGTTCTTAGATTTTATTCTTGAAAGCAAAGGCGCTAGCTATGTTCTAATCCAGTTTCACCTCAAAGTGCCAGTTTGAAATGTGCTGCATGTAACCATTTGAGATGATTTTTCTCATTAGGAAATGAGAATAGCAATCCCTACTCCTTCACAGAAACAGGTGAAAAAAAGAATATATATATATATATATATATATATATATATATATATGTTAAAAAAAACAGCATCAGGAGGCTTTAAACAGAAGGTCTGAAGTGCACCATATTTTACAAATGAAGGAGAAAAAAATTAACTGTTTAAGGATTCCAGTGTTACTAATAATCATATAACCAGAAAATCAATAATCAGATATATGGTCCCTTTTGTCTGATGAATAAAAATTTATTAGTATATATACCATGATTACCTATTATACTATTAAAATCTGGGACAGTAACAGAAACTATATGGAAGTCAGTATTTTAAAAAAGTAAAACTGTATTAGTAATTACATTAAAAAATTAATTCTAGGCTCTTTTCAACAATAATAAGAATAATTGAAAATATTCTAGTTGTTATCACATTATTTGCCAGCAGGAGATTTAGGCCAGAAACTATACTACTTGCCTTGGTAATCCTAGGGAATAATTTCTAATTTCATTTTAATTTTGTCACATTTGTGACTCTTCTTCCTTTAGTAGATTTTCTCATCAGGAAACTGCTAATATTATGAGACTTTTTCAGTTGCATATAAAAACAATTACTGTTATGATTGGTAAAGTTATTAATCCCATACATGACACACCTGAGGGATAAAACTGAAATAAGTTGTTTGCTTTCATATGCTGCTAGCAAAGGAGTTTGAATGACATGCTATTAATTTCATGAAATAGAAAATGTCTAATACCATCCATTGTAACCAGCCTTTCCTACAATAGATTTATCCCATCCCATCTTTTAGATTACAAAATTGCACAACATTTGTCAAACAAAGCCATTTTACAGTGTTCCCTTTTAGTCATCTCAAGTGTTTAAATCCAGGAATTGGGAAAAACTGGAATCTGATGGTAAGAAGAAAAAGTTAAGTGAAGAAGATGGGTGAAAATCAGTCGAATCGATGGGTATTTCCCTGATTACTGATCTGGACAATCACAGCATTGGACAAATCATGGAGACGTTAGCAATAGCATAGTAGAATATCTTAGAGTTGGCATTGTCTCAGCCTGATTATCTTTTCTCTCCCTCAATAATTAAGGACAGGGACCCTGGCTTATGCTGACCCTTTCTATTGATCACAAGGCATTAGGGAAAGAAAAAGTTCTACCTCACTCATTGCTGAAGATCAGAGAACTTACTGATCTAAAGATGTGAGTAATCTAAGGAAACTTTTCCCGAAGACCTCAGAAGGTGAGTGTGATGTCCGCTGTGGAAAGTACGGACGAGCAGAGCACAGGACAAGCTGGCAATCCTGAACATGCTTTTTAAGGCATGTGTACCTGGCCTGGGATAGTCTTTTTCTACCTAGCACTTTTCTACTGTTTCTTCATGGGCCACACCAAAGACATCATTTCTACGAAACCTGTCCAATGTCTCCTATCTCCTCAGCTTCTCATACACTGGTTCCATTGTCTATAACTCAGTGACAGTGACAGCACTGCTCACATTTGAATATGGTCAGCTAATTTATCCCATAGGGCAATTTTGTCCTTTGGGGGACACTATACAGTGTCTGGAAATATTTTTGTTGTGACATACAAGGAGAAGTCTGCTTGCTACTGGCACCTACAGGGTAGGGACCAGGGATACTTCTGAGCACCCTATAATGCACAAAGACTTGTCCTGCTCAAAAATCAGTCATGCTGAGATTAAGAAATCATTTAACAGCTTATTTTTTGAATTCTCACTAAGTGTCAGAATCTGTGCTAGGTTCAGAAGAGAGAGATGAATAGGAAGAAAACAGGACCAAGTTATCTGCATACATGGCTGCCTCCTTCCCCATACTGAAACCATCGTGGGTATGGTTTCTTCAAACAGAAACCATTCTCAGGACTGTCCCCTACAACCAGCCTCTTGGCTCAATGAGTGGCACAACTCTCCCTTCACTCTCTCCCTTAAGCCTAGCATTCCCCAGGGTCTCTTACCTCCCCATTTCCAGTGCATTACCAGGTCCTGCAGATTTTACACACCCTCCCCACATCTCACCCCACCCCACGTGCTAGACCTAAATTAAAATGTTCCTGCTTTCAGTATAAAGACTAAATTCTTCCAAGGCATTCCACGTTCTCTTCATGTTCTTCGTTTGCTACTCCACAAGCCTCATGCCCCTCTCTGACCCCTGGCTTTGGGCTCTCCACTCACTTATGACCCCTTCTGGGTTCGTGGGTTGGCTAGTCCCTGCTGCTGGGCCTTCCTACAAACTGTTTCCTTTTCCTTTTCTTCTAGTTAAATCCTACTCATCTTACCTATTTCTGTCAATTTCTTCCTCAAGATACTTCCTCTGAGTCACACTAGGTCTGTGACTCCCTCAGCCCCTCATGGCCCCTTTCTTTATGGCTTTTGTCACTGTAATTATGCCTTGATTTGTGTGATTACATTTCTTTTCTCTCATCACTAATATTCAGCAGTTCTTAAGGATCTGGCAGGTTTTCAGAATTTATTAAAAATTGTTGAATGAACAAATAAAGGAAGAAAGCAAAGAATTTTTGAATCTGAGATCATGTTACAGATATCAGTTGTCAAAACCAGTTTCTGACATTTATAGTTTCATTGTAGTCATGGTTAAATTATTTCAATTAACAGTTAAGAAATGCAAAAGGAGATTAGTGGCACTACAGGTCTTATTATCATGTCACTTTTGAAACAACTGGTTTTATCGGGGAATTATTCTTTTTTTTCAAGTTAAATTGATAATTTACATATGAAAGTTTCTGGAGAACTTTTCATTAAAAAGGTGTATGTTTGGATTCCACTGGAGAGAAGCAGAATTGTTTCTTATTCTTGGTATTAAGGAAAATGTGTACTAACTTATTTGTTTAGATGTATATTAACAAACACCTTTGAAATAGATTCTACAAGTGACCTGTTCCTTTATCAAAATCCCCTTTAAATATGAATATTCTGGAGTACCTGCCCAATAAGCTATTAAAAGTTAATTCATTTTTATTTATTATATTTTGTTATGGTTGTCAATTACTTTCATGTTATTTTTCAGGTCACTTATTAATGTCCAGAGTAATCAATGGGCAATGTTCCCTATAATCAATACTGTCACCCCCCCAAAAAAATTAAAAAAAACTCATAAAATCATAAGCTTGTTCCTTAGTTTTAATTCCTTGGTACTACTATTTGCATGATTGAGGAAGTATAAAATTATAGGCAGCAATTATTTGTACCATTTTTTTCCTGAGGACAGAAGGAAAAAAAAATCTCATTTCTCATTGCTTACCACAGTTCCAAATTATCACTTTACTGAAATAGCAAGGGAATCTTACACTCAAAAACAACTTCCTAATCAAAAGGTCAGTAACGAAATTGAGAGGAAAGTTATTTCTTTTTTTTCTTTCTTTCTTTTTATTTTTATTAAGGTATCATTTATATACACTCTTATGAAGGTTTCACAAGAAAAACAATGTAGTTATTACATTCACCCTTATTATCGAGTTCCCCCCCACAGGTACCCCATTGTGATCACTGTCCATCAGTGTAGTAAGAT
Organism: Manis pentadactyla; assembly: GCF_030020395.1. Taxonomy (NCBI): domain Eukaryota; kingdom Metazoa; phylum Chordata; class Mammalia; order Pholidota; family Manidae; genus Manis; species Manis pentadactyla. The sequence goes on from NC_080023.1 coordinate 39,438,468, forward strand.
GCCAGAGTCCCTGTTTGTCTTCTCTGAGCTACACTGTCTTCCCTGTGAACCCCCCCACACCATGTGCACCAGTCATAGTACTGCACAATCCCCTTCTCCCTCCCCACTCACCCTCTCCCACCCCTCCACTTTGGTAACCACTAGTCCCTTCTTGGAGTCTGTGAATCTGCTGCTATTTTGTTCCTTCAGGTTTGCTTCATTGTTATACTCCACAAATGAGGGAAATCACTTGGTATTTGTCTTTCTCTGCCTGACTTATTTCACTGAGCATAATAACCTCTAGCTCCATCCACGTTGTTGCAAATGGTAGGATTTGTCTCTTTCTTAGAAAGGAAAGTCATTTCTAACTTCTAATGTGTATGTGAGAACCTCAATAATTGATATAACTTTACAAAGTTACAAGTGTGTACTGATCATCGTGGCAAAATCCCTCAAGATATAAGGTTAAATTTCCTAATAGTAATAAGTAAGATTTTCATGTAACCTTTTTCTTTTTTATGGCTGCATTCCAATAAAAAAACAATGTTATACACTTGCCACCATTTCTACCTTGCTTGGAAGATTTTGAAAAGCAATTACTGCCTTGCCTTTCATCCATCCCTGTGTTTCGTGATGTCTTTCAGGGTCTGTGGGTATAGACAAGGAAGTGCCAAAAAGGGACAGTGAGGTAACGACAGCCGAGAAGGCAAGACTTCTATTCCAACCTCACCTCAACTAGAGCAGCTCGCTGGACTGTGGTTGGGAAAAAAAAAAAAAAAACAATGCTAGGAAACAAAAATTTTCAACCAGTTTTGAGAAAGTAGGAATGCAAAAAAGCATTTAATTTTAATCACAATAAGTATTAAATTTTTACTTTTTAATTAATCTAAGTCTTTTACGTAGGTAGAGGAGTCCAAACTTTAGCTTACACTGTCTCTCCTATTAAGGCTGAAACTTCTGGAGTGCACCTGTTCAAGTGATAAGACACAGCTGCTAGGAATCAACCTGAAGGAGAATTTGAGAAAAATGCTTCAAGAGAGCAAAACAAGGAAAAGTTAGGCAGAAAAACCTGGCTTACAGGGAAAAGAATCCCTGATAGAGCACGGTGTTTGCCTGAAGGTTTGGTAAGGAGCAGGACTGGTAAATGCAAAGGCTAAGTCATTCCACTAAAATGAGGCACAAGGCCGTGACACCCCTTTAACAGGGTATTTAACAGAGTTTACCTAAGGAGGAGCGAAGAGTGCAATTACTTATTTTGACAGAACCCCAGACTCCAGGACCTTGAATACGCAGAAACGATGGTGGTTCTAGGCAGGTGCTAGAGCCAACAGAAGAGGCCAAACAGAAGGGCACGGGCCCCTGGCAGAGGCGGTGACATCCGGCGAGGACAGCAGCAGGCTGAGGAGGCAGCAACGTGTGAACAATCCCGCAGTTCCCGGAAAAGGGGACCAGGGCAAGGAAAGAGAAAAGGAGAAGAAAAGAGAAGAAGGACTGTCCTTGGCAAATAATGACCACAGCTGAGGAGCCTGGTTCACGGGACACACAAGAACTTTTTAAGGAGGCAATGCCGTGGATGTGCAAATAGGGAGCCAGAGCCCCTGCAGCACTCAGGCTATGCTGAATGCTGTGCTATTTGTATCTACAGGCTGGGGGAAACACTGGGAACACTTATGACTCATGAAATTCATAAATTGATTCTTCATTCATACTGATCTTTTAATCTTCACATTCTTCAGTCACTTTCATTAGCTGTCAGTGCTGAGTTAGTTTCTCTTGAAATATCACAGATTTGTATATGAATGTATTCTTCGCAAATTGTGCTAATCTTCAATGGAAGTGACTGTTATCTTTGATGAGTTAAAGAGGACTTTTTTTCCAAAGATCAGTTACATGCATGAGAGCGTTCCATAGCCCTGCGTCTTCCTTACCTGGAGTTGAAGAATCATATTGACTTAAACTTCATTTTGATTTTTGGTGGGGGACATCTAATAGATGAACTATATGTTTGAGGAACAATTCAAAACAATTCAAAAATAAAATGCTAAGAGTAGGATAATGACCACTTGGCTTTTATTGAGCCCATTTTTATTCTATTTAAAGGACTTTTGTCATGGAATCATAGAGCTGGAAACATACTTCCATATGTCATAGAGTCTGTCCTCCTGCCTTCGCACAGATGGTGGGCTAGCGTACTTTAATTTATCTTCAGGGATCCCTTTACTCTGTGCTCATGCCAGTGTGAATATAAAAATTCCTATACATGGAGAGAAAATACAGCCTCCTGTATCCTATATTGTTTTTAGGTACTAGAAATTTTGGGGGATTTCCATTATTATTCTGTGTTGCCCTCACACTAATTAGAATGGACACTCCAAGCTAAGTAGGTAGTGAGACAGACCTGACTAGGCCTGACTAGGCAGGATGAAATAATGGAAGAAGATGTGACTACTGAGGTGAGATAAACTCACCACAACTATCCCTGCAGAGAATTAATGGTTTTTTAAAGGGAGCAGGCACATGCATATACAAGAATGATTTAATAAATAAAAGACTAGCTTGTGGTAAATTTGTGTGATAGGCAGAATAATGCCCACCCCTTTCATTCTTTAATGATACCCATGTCCTAATCCCTAGAACCTATCAATATGTTACTCTGACATTAAAAGGGATTTTGCAGATGTGATTAAATTAAGGACCTTGAGTTGGCGAGATTATCCTGGATTATCAGGTAGGTGCGATCTTATCATACGGGTCCCTAAAAAAATGGAGAACCTTTCCCAGATGGGCTAAGAAGAAAGAATGGTCAGTTGGAATGAGATGTGCTTGTTGAAGTACATTAAGACAGATGCAAAGTTCCAGGCTTGGAAGGTGGAGGAAAGGGCCGTGAGACAAGGAATGTGACAGCACTTAAACCGGAAAAGGCAAGAAACAGGTTCTCTCCTAGAGCCTCTAAAAAGGAACCAGCCTGGCTGACACCTTGATTTTAGACCAGTGAAATGTCTGCAGATTTCTAGCCTACAGAACTGTAAGATAACAAACTGTGCTGTTTGAACCCATAAAATCTGTGGGTTAAAGTTTAGACCACAAATAGAAATAGTGTCTCTCTTCTTCTGCCCTTGACTGCCTATATTCTACTCTCAAAATAATATCCAGAGTGAATGTATTAAAACAAACAAACAAAAAAGAGGTCACGGAGCCACCCTCCATGGCTTTCCACCGCTGTCAAAATAAAAATCCTCATGAAGGCCTCCAAGGCCCTACACCATCTGTCCCTTCACTGAATCTGCCTTCCTCTCCTCCTCCCCCCTTACTTACTCTGCTCCAGCCCCACAGGCCACCTCGCTCTTCCTAGAACTCATCTGGCATCTTCTGCTTTACCAAGAACTTGGTGATTGATGTCTCTGTGACTGAAAGTCCCTTTCCTCAGATGGCTGCATGACTCACTTCTCTTTAGGTCTCTGTTCCAATAATACCTATTAAGCAAATCTTCCCTGACCACAAATAAATTGGAATTGAAACCCTCCATTCCTGCTGCTAGAACTACCTATTCAATTTTCTTGCTTTTTTTTTTTGTCATAACATTTTTGCATATATGCCACCATTTTACATATATTTTACTTATTTATATTATTCGTTACTTTTCTCCCTCCATTAGACTGTAAGGCCCATTAAGGCATGGAGTTTTTCTATTTGTTTCATTGCTGATTCTCCAGTACCTAGAATGTTGTCTGGCACACAGATGGTGTTTAGTATACATCTATTAAATAAATTAATAAATAAGATATTAGAATTAAAAGAGGGAGTAACCTTGGATGTTTATTCTCTTCTTGACGGCACAGTGATAATTATGTTCACTGTAACCAAGTTTTAAGTTTTTTTTAGAAATGACGTACCAGCTTTCTACACAAACCGAGATATTGCAATTTATCTTAGGTTACTTAGACTCATGATTAGATTTTCTCTAACCTAATAATTTTTAGTTCTTCCAGCTTATTTCTGAAAAACTTAGCATAGTTTAAGTTTAAGCATATCCTTAACACTAAGGGTAACTGTAATTAAGAAATTTGCTTTGGAACCCTGTTTGTATCACTCATTTGGTCTTTCAAATTTGAGATACACTTAGCTGTGTATTTGCTATTTTTCCACAGTCTCTTTTTAAATTGAAATGCATTGGACATAACAGCTGTAACTAGTTTCTCTATCACTAACAGTTAGTATGGCAAGCTGGAATGTAATTTGTCAGCAAACACACAAAAAAGTGTTTTCCAGTAGAATTTCTTTCTTCCTTCTTCCTTTATTTCCATTTCAACTTCATTAAAATTTGCCAAGCTTTCCCTGGAGTTAGGTCTCCCTGTCTTACCCCACATCGATATAAGGATCATTTTCTTTGGGGGTTCATTGATTTCACTGTACCTAGTTTAAAGAGCTCATTACTGGGCTGGCATTTTTCATGAAACTTCATAAGTGAATGCTGTCATTCGCAGAGAGGAATAACTCCAAAACCTTCTGCTGTCTGCCATTTGGAACAGTTTCTTTCCCCAATTAGAGTTCTACCAAATGTTAATTTTAAATTTTTTTCTCAAATGAGAGTACTGACAGAGTACGGTATTGAGAATAATTTATAACATAAGGCTGAAGGTGCTTTATATTTCATAACATCCAATGAGACTAGATTTTAAAATGAGAATTGATATCCATTCTCTCATATGGATCTCACAACAGTGTGGAGGCATGTGTAGGAAAAAACTGACTGACTCACTATGACATAATTTAAAGTCAATTAACTTAAGTTAAATAATTGTTCAATAATTTGAGGTGATGTTGAGGGAAGCAAGGTGCTGTATTGTGACATCCATCTGGGATCTTCCCAATGAGCCGTGTGCATTTTCTGTTAAAAACCCAGGTAGATGTCACCTAATATTGGCTTGCATATTTCCACTGAAGAAAAAAATCAGTTCTTTAGAAGCAACCCTTTCCATCATTGGTTGTGTCTTGTTAGGCAGCTATTGTACTCAGGTGGAAAATCTACATTCACCTGATTTCCACCCATTGACCCTGGCTCTGGCTTCTGGAGCAACACAAAGTATTGTGTTCTCTTCTCTGCATTTGGCAATATAGGCAACAATACTGTATAAGTATATCTCTGGTAAAGAATTTCCATTTTGGGTGTGACAGTTCTGTCAAAGAAGAAAACATTTAGGTAGGTTATAGAATAGTGTTTCTCAGATAGCAGGGGTACACGAACATCATGACCTCAGGGAGCCACTGTACCTTGTGGGAAAGACGAGTTTGCTCATTTTCCCCAGGTGTAGTAAACAGAAGAATGACTGAGAGTCATTGCTATAGCGAATGATTTCCCTTTCCCCAATGACAGAATGAACTATGTTGGACTCTTTACTACTCCACTTTTGAGCTCTGAGAGATACAACTTATGAGTGCTCCCAGTGGCAAATTTTGTCTACCACTTTCCTTGCTCTTTCCTTGAGGTAGACAAAGGTGGAAGTTCATAGTGACCATTAAAACTGTAACTCTTCTAAATACAAATAGAGTTCATAGATTGCGCATTGTCTGCTGCCGGCAGAACACTATGCTTGTCCTGTGAACACCATAGAAGCAAGAAATATTTCAGAGCTGAGATTTTTTATTTTTAAATTTCCACTAACCACACCTGCAGAGAAGTCTCTCTAGGGCTGCTCTGTGGTTTTCAAGCAAGAAAGTCAGTAAGAGTCCCTACAGGACAGAGGAAGAATTGTGTATGTTTCTGCAAGTGCATCTAATACTACGATGCCTAGCATTGTCAGTGCTCTGATTTAATGAGCATTAAATTCACTTTAAAAAAGCCAACCAAACACTTTTCTGTAAACAAGCTTCTTAGTTAAATGCCTTACTTAGTGATTATGGAAAAGGCTTTTAGTTGTAAATTTGTCTACGTGACTTAAGAATATTTCTAATCTATTTTACTCAGGAAACTGCATTCAGAGATTATCAAAGAGGAATACAATAAAACAGATTATATATATGTATTTTTTTTCTTAAGTCATTTTTATATTAAAGTGATATGCTAAGAATTTCAGAGACCAGAGAGTTCAAGAGAATGGTGTTTTTTTTCAGAGGATGGGGACCTATTTCTAATTAAACTACAATAAAAATCAAATAACTGGATTATTATTAAAATTATATTATAATTTATAATATATAATTTAAATAATATAAAAATTATAAAATTTCTAGAGAAATTTTGTTAAGGAAAGTGCTTAATAATATTTTAAGGATAATTACTCAGGTGGGATAATGCTTATTGCATATTATTCATTTATAAAATTATATCTGAGAGCATAAAACTGCTGATACAGATTTTCAGAACTGCTTTTCTGTCATAGGCTGTTTTACTCTTTAGAATCCAAGGTCTGGGCAGGAAAAAGTCAACAGGAAAAGCTGATTAGACTTTCTTGAGGTAAAGGGGCACTATAAAGTCATTCTCCTGGCCTTTTGAGTAATACAAGTGAGTCTGAAATGTTTTGATTTTTATATGCAAATAATTTTGGACTTATTTTTAAATTTTGATGCAGTTTTAAGTGGAATGGGCCCCTTCCTCCTGTAAGTTTTTCCTGATTCCTCTTCTAGAATATATCATTCCTTTCTATGCTCCCACAGCATTTCATTGATTTAAGGAAAATTTTAGTCAGCTCTGCACTGTGCTTTTGCCACCATATGTTGTGGAAGACAGGGATGGGAACAGTAAGGGAGAGAATTAAAAAATATATATGTAGTTCTTACAGTAAAAGTAAGAAGTAGAAAGCATTTACTTTTAGCTATGAAAATGCTCAGCCATGAAAGGCCAAATCTACCTAAATATCAGAATTAAAGAAGGAACCATAAAAGGGTTGATATTAAGAAAAAGATCTTAAAGAATAATAGAGGGGGCTCACAGATATTTCTGAAGGAGAGGTCAGCTTACATAAAGTCAAGAATGTATAGAAGCATTAGAAATATGTACATATAAGGGGATCTGAAAATTGGACACTGTAACACAGGGTACATGTTGGGGATTGACTTAAGAAAGACTTGAAAGTTAAGTTGCAGTTAAATTGTGAACAATTTTGTATATCATAGTGGAAGATTGGATTCAGTCCTCCATATATTGGAAGTTACATGGCATTCACCTTTACTAGAGTCGTGTCCCTGAAGACAGGGTCTTTCTGCACTCACATGTTTGAGCTAGACTATGCCTCAGCATATGCCTCAATGCACAAGACATTATTAGTGCCCTGTAAGTATTTGTTGAATAAATGTATTAATGCATGAATCATACATGAAACTGGATTATTTCCATAAATTTGAAAGCTAGGGTGCAGGAGAGGAATGTGTCATGCAATAGCCTAAGAACAGAAGGAATAGAAATGTAGAGCTAAAAGAAGCTTTGCCTTATAAGTGATTTTTAAATGTAAGAAAAGAGGATCATTAGAATAAGAACTTTATTTACCATTACTTTGTTCCATTTTGGTAGAACATACACAATATACAATTTCTGTAAGCTGAGTTTAATTACAATACACAGTACCTTTATATGCACCTCCTCTCTTTGGGCCAGATGCCTCACTGCCACTGCAACCAACAGCTCTTTCTAGCAATAGATCTAAAGAAAAAAACCATTTCAGCCTGAGATCATCTCCGCTGACCCCCATCCCATGATGCTGAGCGACCATGGTGTAGTTCGGCTCTCTCTAATTGCTTATATATGAAAAAGCATGAAGATGACTTGGCAGTAAACATCACAGCAATAGAAATGATGGAAGCACATTTCTATTTTAAGAACCAGAGCCACCAAATGATGGGGAAATGTACAGGCATAGGATACTGGAAAACTTGGGCCCTAGATGTAGAATGCTTATTTTAGAAAAAGAGGGAAGTAGCAGTTAGGTACTCATTTTTTTCTTTGGAGCTATCAAGGCATTTTTAGAAAAGTACCTCCTTCATCTCTGAAATGTATTTCTAGGTAGGAAGAGGGGTAGCGCTGTTCTTCGTAAGAACTGCAAAAATAACTCCACTCGACGATCACAATTAGCAGGGAACCCGGCTTCTACTTCAGAAATTGAAAAATGAAATGGAGTCAGCCAACACTTGGCAAGTTGTCATAGGACTTGGACTTGGCTGCGAAGGTGCAGGATAAAGGAATTCCACAGTTCCATAGGCCTTTCTAGTCTGCATTTACAAACAGGGTTGTCAGTTTAGGGAACCAAATAGGGAGAGAAGTCTGGGTTTAAACTGGGATTTAAAATCAAGATATAACATTTTGTTTTTGGTGTGTGTTATGCAACCATAAATCATTAACAACAAATAGCCACATGGCACCCACCCTCAAGGAAACTCTTCTAAGAGATGCAGATCTAAGAATGAGCATGACTTTGAACCTGCTCTCAAGGAATTTAAGTGATTGTGGAGACAAACAAGTACATAAACAAATAGAATAGTGTCAATGTACATTAAAAAGGATGATAATGGAGCACCATAGGAATAGTTAGGAAGAGTTGAATCACGTCACTCAATCTGGGGTGAAGGAATCAGGGCAAGATTCCAGAGACGTGAAATCTACTGAGTCCAGAAGACGAATAGGAGTTGTCCATTTGAAGGAAAGGAGCAACCAAATGGCAGAGATGAGCAAGAAAATGCAAGTTCTGAGAACTTCAAACTATGTAACTGAAACCTGAAGGGACAGAAAGTGCTGCAAGATGAGGAGGGAGAAAAAAGCAGGGCCCAGTACATGCAGGAGAAGGAAGTGAAAATATCACAGTGGGATAATCAGGTGGGTACTTTAGCTGCATTCATAAGACTAGGTTGAAAAAGGCTAAGACTAGAATCAAGGAGAGGCATGAGGTTATTGCAATAGTCAGCTGAAGAATGATGAACCTTGTCACATACGTGATGCAGAGATTCACAAAAATACAGAGGTAGAATGAACAGTTTTTAGTGTTGGGTGGACAGACATGAAGAAGGAGAGGATAAGCCGAGTTTGTGGAAGCTGTGGGATATCCAAAGAGGAAGTTCAAGACACTGAGTTTAAAGTAAGGTTTGTATAAGAGCTATGACTATGTAATAAAAACAAAGTAGGGAAAAACTTTCTGTTCTTTATATCTCAATCATCAGTATTACTTATCTATCAGTGTCAAATGTGAAAAAACAGGTCTGTGGCCTCCAAAAACATTAAAGACTTATTCTATAGTCTTTGGCTGGAAATCTTTTCTAGAATAGTAGTTTTTTATAGGTATCTTGAAAAATCTATTAGGCAAATCCTATTGCAACTGAAATTATTTTATTCAATTCATATTTTTTTAATATGAGCAGTCAAAACTGTTGTGTAGTAAGGTTCATACTTAGAAATAATTTTGTTAGATTACTTTATTATGTTATTCTATTTAACTATATCACTTATGTGTGATTGAAGGACTTTTCTTCCCACAATATTGTTTTGTTCAACATTAGCAAGTTTTGACTAGTTCAAGTTGTTTTCACTGATATTCCAATTATATTTTATATTTCTAAATAGAAAGTAGTCAATGGCTAGTCAACACCAGATGAATCATATTGATTAAGTTGGGGTAACAATAAAATATTTAAAAATATAATTTGTTCAGGGTATAAATTAAAGTTTGAAAGAATTATACAAACTACTTTTGCAACTATGTAATGCATCTATAGAGAAATAAGCCAGGTAAATTTCTGATTAGTGGTTATCCTACTCTGGCAACCAGCATTTTGTCTGCAGTATTAAAAAAATAAGTTAACATTTGTCAACTACTAACTATATTCTGGGGATCATGGTAAGAGTTTATTCTGCATTCCTTTATTTTTTGCCATAGTTTATGTGATACAAAAAGAGTTGGTTGAATTTTTGATAAATGTATAATTTGCATAGTTAAATTCTCCCATTGTACTGTATAGTTCTGAAAGTTTTGATATGTACATACAGTTATTTAAGCACCATAATCAAGATAGAAAACAAAATGCTTTTTTCCCAAACGAATCCTGTGTCTTTTTACATCAAGTTTTCCCCCAAACTTCAGCCCTTGGCCACCTCTGGTCTGTTTTCTGGCTTTATAATTTTTTTCATGTAAATGGAAGAATACAGTCTGCAGCCTTTTCAGTCTGATTTCTTTGACTTAGCATAGCATATTTGGGATTCATCCACGTTGCTGTGTGTCATTATTTTGTTATTGGTATAGTAGCAGTTGAGGTAAATAATATTCACGCCAGGGAATAAACATTTCTCATCTTTCCTAGGCCTTCCAGGTGAAGAGCTGAGTCAGTCTGGGTGTACGTTTTGCTGTTGCTAGGGGTACTCTCAGTGCACCATCGACTTTATATTTTTTAGTGTTACCTTGTCTTTTGGGAAAATGCTGATTTACCAGAGTGGTGTTTCCCATGTTTTCTCCGTCATCAGCTTTAGGTCCGTCCTTTGTGCCTGAACTTTAGAGAATCTCCCTCCTCTGCCCTTGACCCCAGCAGTCAACTGCTCTGTATTACTCAGTGTTTGCAAGACAAATGGTAAGAAAGTGGTATTCTCTGTTGTTCTGGTTCAGACCCAGTCCAAGGCAGGTGCTTGTCCCTGGTTCTTGTGAATGAGGCTTCCTCAGTGACCCCACTCCCTCTTCAGCTGTAGGATACCTCTAATAACCTCACCCATGCGCCTCGCTCCTTGCCTAGAGGTAGAGAGATGTCTTTATTGTTTCCTTTCTCCCGATACAGTGGTTCTTCATCTGTGTCCAGAGTGTACCAGTTTGCTCCCTTCCCCTAGCAATTCCGGCTCTTGTCCTGTAGGTGAGATAGGGAAGTAGAATCTGAGCAAGACTTCACGTCTTTCCTGAATCAGATGCTCTTGCCTCCCCCAGGCTTGCAGGGGGTGCTTTTTTAGTGTTCTTGACCTATCCCCAACCTTCCTCATGATGGCTGTGGAGAAGATCCTAAAACTTAGTGCAAGTTTCACTTGAGTTTTTATCTCTACATTCCTTTACTAGTCCACACTCAGCCTTTAGCCGTGCATTGAAAATTTTAGTTCAGTCTCTTTTATGAAACTTGACATCTGCCCCAGATAAACATGGGCTTGCATTCCCTCTCTCCTTGGAGGTGCCTGTCTTTCCTTACATTTTAAGGTGGTTGTTTGCCTTACCAATCCCAGCACTCTCACTGATTCAAAGAGTTGTAATTTTATAGATGAGCCAATTTTTTGGCTGTTAACACATTTAGGAATGAAATTCTTTCTAGCTTTTTACATCCTAAGTGGCTTATTTGATCTTTATAGCAACATTTTGGAATAGTTCTGTTTTTATACCTAATTTACAGAAATTGAGAAGTCTGAAGAGGTTAAGTAACTTATCCAATATCAAAAAAAGAACAAAAAAGTAAGCAACAGAGTCAAGACTCCCATCTTGGTCTCTGTGTCCAATGTCAGAGGCCGAACTAGGAATTCCTAGAGACGTTTATCTCATACCAGTCTTTAACAACACTGTGAAGGCTTATGGAACTGATATTATTAAAAAGTCAAACCTATGTTATAAAAAAAATGGTATGTTACATTTACTATATAGGTAACTTAAGCTTAATTATATATAATAATTGCAGATTATTTACAGGAAAAATTGTGGTAATGAATTTTAAATACTTCTTATTAACGCTACGCAGGTCCTGCAGGGCACTGTTTTGGGCTGTTAGATTTTCTTCCAGGTTCTGAAAATTCTACTAACCCTTCTGTGCTCATACTGACCTCAGCCTATATCCACTTTGCAATATTCTCTTGTTTTCCCTCTCTTTCTTATTTTCACAAGAATGTGTATGATAAGCAGCCTTCCATTTTTTTGCACAGCTGCTTACTGTTTATAGTCTTCAGTGGCTGGTTTTAAGCAGGGCTAACTGTCCTACAATAAATCCTACAAAAATGACTACCTGTTTTGTGTATCTCCAAGACACATGAAATCACTTTCTCTGTGTGATTTTCTCTTTGCTACCTGGCCCTATTCTGAGCCCCCTTTCTTCTCTGGGTAGCTGTTTCTTATTCTGTCCTCTGCTTTCTATCACTCCGTGGTGATCGTGGTGATCAGATGGCTCTTTAGCAAGCAAAAGGCCTTTCTGCTGGAGTGTTATTAGAAAAAGCTTCCTTTTGTGTAGGAAAATAAACTCTCTTGCTACCTCTCCAAAACACTATTGTTTCCCAGCCAAAGAGCATTTGAAGGATCGTAATATTCTCAAGGCACCATTCAGTGGACTTAACAAAATTTGGCCCAAGGACATCAGCTCATCAGAAATATAGTTTTATTTCCTATGCCTTTTGCTGATGATGACTTCTTCAAGCAGATGTACCATTATCAATATGTAGTGTTGCACTTAGAATCCTAGATTCTTAGACTTGCATAGAGCTTCTGGGACCCTTACTAACCATTTCTCACAGATTGATGTCCATCCTCTGTGAAATGCCTCTGTCAACTGCTTGCCAACCTAATTACCTTCCTCTGGAAAAACTCTAGTGTTTCCCACTGAGATGTTTACAATACTGATTTTACTCATTAAAACTGGGAAAGTTAATAAAGGATTATATTTTCATTAGATGTTATTGTTTTCACTGTAATAACAATGACATCTTGACTGCACTACTTTCTAGCTGTGGACTTTGGGAAAGTTGCTTAACTTCTCTGTACCTCTTTTACTCATCTGTAAAATGGAGACAATGATATTAGTTTAATTACTGTAAATAACCTTTTAGGGTTGTTGTAGGAGTTAAATGAGTTATTGTAAAGAAAGCCCTTAGAACAGTGTTTGGCACTTAGTGATCTATAAGAATCAGTGATATTTGTGGGATGGAAGGAAAATCAATCAGGAGAAACAAAAGTAACTATCAGTGATCCCAAATATCCATGGATTTTTCTTAAAACTTAGAATTTTCAGAAAACATTAAAAAAGACCACATTTCAGAAGAGAGTAGTTTTTAGATAGTACCATTTAATCTTTGAGAGTGACAGAGGAAACTAGAGGAAATAAATAAAAGCTGTTAAAGGTTAAGATTTTTTTTTCAGTAATATTTTGTTTTTATTCTTATTTTCCATTATCTGGAAGCCAGCAATTGTGGTTACAGTAACCCACATCTCCTCTCCTTCCCAATTTAAATGAATACACTTAGAATCTGCTTCAGATGCATGGTTTTATAATTTTATATTCATGACATGCTATTCATCTTCCAAACTTGCCTTGCTCTGACAATCAGAATCCCCTCAGATGAATTTCATAGACACTTGAAAATTAATTCTGCAGAAGGTTGAGGAGGCCATTGAATTTTTTTAAAGAACACTTTTAGCTTAGAGCTCAGTAGTTATCTGAGTTAATATATCCAGACTTATTTCCCACTTTTTTGAATAATAAGTATATCCATGAAAGAAATGGGAAAGGATCAATAGAGAGGAAACTGAAAAACCTTCTGGAATAGATGCCTCATAGCTATGAATTTCAGAGGTTCATCCATAGCAGTAACTGTTAATCACAAAGAAAAAGTAAGAGAACTTTCCATATAATAAGTTTTTTAACAAATCATCTATTGCTCTTCAGCCATGCTATCATATTAACTAGTTTAAAATTACATGTTTTAATTACTGTGGTTATTGTTTTGGGCTTGTATGAGAAGCCTCTCTAGTGAATATTAGCTTTCATTATAGGAAGTGGTAAAAAACTGTAACTTCATTGTAGGTGTTTCCTTAACAGTCTTCTTTTTGGACAAATAGATTTCTGAATGAATGAGTCCCTAATAGCCAGGGAACTAAAGTGGATCATGCAGTGGATCAAATTATCTACCTTATCTATTATCTAGAGATTAATTTAGCTACAGGGATGAAAGTTGATGGACCTTTTAAAAGGTGTGTGCTTCTAAGCTATCAGCAGTAAGGAAACTATTTATGACTTCCAGCTGGTTTTTTATTTTGAATATTGAGACTGTGTGAGGATTCAAATGAAAATTCTTTGAGAACATTAAAAACACTCTACAAATGAGATGTGTTTTTTGGAAGGTTATGGCTTATTGTTAATATTTTGTAGCAGAGTACAGATACAATCAGATCTATTTTAGGATTATTAGAGTGAACGTGGATTGAAGGATGGCCTAGAGTGGAGAGAGACTACAGGCTAGGTGGCCAGATAGAAAACTATTATTTTCAAGATAGATTATTGGCTTGTAGTTGAATCAATGGGGAAGTAAACAATAGGACAAATAACATGGAGGTGGGTAATTTAGGTGATCGCTCAAGTTCATTTTAACATTGATAGTCTTGATTAGTATCTGATTTTTTAAATTATGTCTTTACATCCATATACACACAACTTTATATGATTTTATCTGAAACCTACAAACATCTAAGTTCACCTACAGTGGGATTGTAGATGACCCAGAGGTTTGGTTGCAGGTTGATGTGGAAGAATGATGATGTCTCAGTAAAAATAGGACAACAAAAATCCAAATCAATTTCTGCTGCTATTTTGTTCATTCGTTTTGTGATGTATTTATATTCCACAAGTAAATGAAATCATATGGTATTTGTCTATCTCCACCTGGCTTATTTCACTGAGCATTATACCCTCTAGACCCATCCATGCTGTTACAGATGGCAGGATTTCTTTTTTATGCCTTAATAATATTCTATTGTATATGTACTACATTTTCTTTATTCTACAGGTGAGGGCCTGCATGAGGTTTGGCCTGGAAGACAGGGAAAATATAATCAATAAGGTTTCAGACATTTTAAATTTTAGAGGATAAAAGGATACATAAGGGAAGACATCTATCAGGCATCTTACTTGGGGTCCTGAAGCTCATGAGAGTGGAAGGTTAGGAAGTTAATTCTAACGCTGCGAGTTATCTGCATGCAGATGAGTGTTGGGTTAAAACTTCTGGAACAGTTCATTTCTGATCTTTTGAGAACTCTATTTCTTTTAATATCCAGAATTAAACCAGAACTTTTTGGCTGTGCGTTTCTAGGTCCTTATTCTGGGTTTTGCATTTCTAATTCCTTATCGTTAGTGGAGGACTGGTCCCCAAAGCTGGAGTCAATGTGTAAGGCCCTGGGAGCTGAAATGAAGCAGCCAGAAGCAATGGAATTAAAGGGGTTAGCAACAGAGTAGAAGAAATCACAGGTTAACCAACACTAAGCCAAGAAGGAAGCTGTGATTAGTCAAGGTGTAAAAATGAAATTAATCAGTTCAGGAATACATGGGGAACCTAGGTTGAGGTTAATGGTTTTAGGCTACCTCTGAGGCACACAGGTTGTTAGGAAACTCTCTAATGATATTTGGCCAAATCTAATGGTAGGAAATACTTACTAATATAATCAGTCCATCATCCATTTTCATTTTGTTCTTTTCAGTCTCCCTTAAATAGATTTTTAACAATGTACAATCAAGAGACACTGCTAACCTTGCCTATTCTTTTTTTTATATAAACACACAACTTTATATTAGTTTCAAGTATACAACACAGTGGGTCAACTGGTACCCACATTATTAAATCCTCACCCCCACTAGTACACCTACTATTGTCAACATAGGAAGATATTACAGAATCATTGGCTATATTCTTCATGCTGTACTACTATGCCTGTGACCACCCTATGTTGTGATTGAGGATTTTTGTGCCCTTTTATTTCCCTCAACCTCCCTACCTACCAACCCAATCCTTCCCCCATGATAAGCACCAGTCCCTTCTCAGTGTCTATGAGTCTACAGCTATTTTGTTCATTCGTTTTGTGATGTATTTATATTCCACAAGTAAATGAAATCCTATGGTATTTGTCTATCTCCACCTGGCTTATTTCACTGAGCATTATACCCTCTAGACCCATCCATGCTGTTACAGATGGCAGGATTTCTTTCTTATGCCTTAATAATATTCCATTATGTATGTACTACATTTTCTCTATCCATTCATCTATTGTTGGGTGTTTTGGTGGCTTCCATCTTGGCTATCATAAATAATACAGCAATAGACATAGGGGGCATATATCTTTTTGAATCAGGGATTTTGTTTGCTTCAGGTAAATTCTTATAAGTAGGATTACTGGGTTGAATGATATTTCTATTTTTAGTTTTTTGAGGAACCTCCATACTGCTTTCCACAGTGGCTGACCAACTGGCATTCCCAACAGTGTAGGATGGTTCTTATTTCTCCACATCCTTGCCAACACTTGTTAATTCTTGTATTTTGGATAGTGGTCATTCTGACTGGTGTGAGGTGATATCTCATTGTGGTTCTGATTTGAATTTTCCTGATGATTAGCAATGTGGAACATCTTTTCATGTGCCTGTTGGCCATCTGTATTTCTTCATTGGAGAAATGTCTGTTCAGGTCCTCTGCCCCTTCTTTATTCAAGTTTTTGCTTTTTTGGTGTTGAGGCATATGAGGTCTTTTTATATTTTGGATATTAATGCCTTTTCATGTAAATCATTTATGAATGTATTCTACCATACTGTAGGTAGCCTTTTTGTTCTGCTGATGGTGTCCTTTGCTGTACAGAAGCTTTTTGGTTTGCTATAGTCCCACTTGTTCCTTTTTTATTTTGCTTCCCTTGTCTGAGGGGATGTGTCTAGGAAAAAACTGCTCACACTATGTTCAAGAGATTTTTGCCTATATTTTCTTCTAAGAGCTTTAGGTTTCATATTTTACATTAAGGTCTTTGATCTATTTCGAGATTACTTTTGTGTATGGAGTTAGACAGTAATCCAATTTCATTCTCTTACACGGAGCTGTCCAGTTTTTCCAACACCAGTTACTGAAAAGGCTGTCTATTCCCCCTTGTATATTAATTGACCATATATGTGTGGGTTTATGTCTGGGCTCTCTTTCTATTCATTTGATTTCTGTATCTGTTCTTGTGCCAGTACCATATTGTTTTGATTACTGTAGCTTTGTAGTATAGCTTGAAGTCCAGGAGTGTAATACCCATAGCTTTGTTCTTTCTCAGGATTGCTTTGGTTATTAGGGGTCTTTTGTTAACCTTACCTACTCTTATCACTAAATAAATCCTTCTTCCACCAGTGGCTTTAATCACCTTTCCCTGAACACAGACAATGCTATCTTTTCTTTTTTTAATTGAATGAAAACATAACAGAAAAGATGCATGAGCCATAAGTGTATATCATTTAAATAATGTTATTTTAATGTGTCTTTGTCAAATCTTTATGAAAATTTTTTAACTGTGTTAAACAAGTTTATTATAATTAACTGCAATAAACCATAGAGATATTTTATTCCAAAATGCATTGAAGGAAATCTGTTTTATAAATGAGAAATATTTTCTTTAATAGTAAATAAGATCAGATTAGATTTTCACTAAATTAAAATATTTTAAAATATTAATGAAAGACAAGTTTGGGAAATCGTATCTTCTTCCATACTGGTAGAGTGATGGCTTATTAAACACCATCAGTTCTGTCAGTGGAATCTAAAAGTTGAAACAACATTAATTCCTTATTTAGAGAATCAGTTGCCAAAATGTGTAAGTATATGAGTTTCAATTTATTCAACAAATATTTACTGAGCTCTCACCATATGCCAGGGACCTTTTAACCTATATTTCTCTGAAGAAGCTGGGTGAGTTTCAACTATGAGGCAAGTGAATTCCTATTACAAGTGCAAATAAGGTTTACAATAAAGAGATATTATAACATGAAGCAAGAATCTTTTATTCCTATTGGAATGAAATTGAATTGGATCTAATTACATATATCTTTCACCATGATATGGAAAACAAATGATGTATTCATTTCTAGTTGTTCTTCAAACAATTGTATCTCTAAGTACTAAGCTAGAAGAATTTAGGTAAAAATTATTTTCAGTTTTAGTATGTCAATCTCTAGCTCTATAACTTAAAATGTGGTGATAGAGTTGGTAAAGAACACTTCTCATAACTTCTAATGAATATCTGGCATTATTAAGCTTCTAGGGGTAGGGAGTTTGGAGGAAACAGTCCAAAGTAAAATCTGTTTCCAATTAGAAAATAAGCTGTGAGGACCAAAACAGACATATAAATTTCTAAGGGACACAAGCTCTTGCTTTTAAGGATGTATACCAGAATTGATTTCAAATTAAGATTAACCTTTCTTAAGATGATGTTAGGAGGTAGAGGGCAGTAGAATTATAAACTTGAAATTGATGCCTAAGCTGCCATTACATTGCCCATCTTAGTTGTCTAATAAGACATCCTTATTAGAAATCCAATGCAGTCCAACAATCCTAGGAAATGCTTTCCTTTTATATAATCTGAAAAATCATTTGGCACATTTGGTATCCTATTTTCTCTTGCTTTCCCCAATGAATAAAAAGTAGTATTCTACTATTTTGATACTCCATAGCAGAAAGCACATGACCTTCAGAGCAAATTAAGCAGGTCTTGATTTGATTGTCAGGTCCTCTCCATAATACATTATGTGATGTTGGCCCAGCTATTTAAACTTCTGGAGCCTCATTAAAAAAAAAAAACACTTGTAAGTCTGAGGATGAAAAGGAAATAATGCATAGAATGTACATCATGCCTCAGTTCTTCTCCTTTTCTATGTTGGATACCCAGTGTCCATAATTCATCCATTCATTTATTCATTCAACTAATGAGTTCAATTTAATCAATGAATGTTGAGCACCTCCCCTGTGCCAGGTACTGTGTTAAACACTGGGGAGGCAGTAGTGGGATTAAACAAAACGAAACCTACCCTTATGGAGCTTATATTCTTATTTGTGAGATGATACTGCATTCTTATTAAGAAAGTTAATCACATGCTTGCCTATGAAATCATAAACATGTATAATTATAAAATTATTTCAGCTAAAAATTTCCTATCTCTAAATCTATCTTTCTCTTATCTCTTACTTTTTTCCCTTTAGCCCTTTCTGTTTTTCCTTCCAACTATGAAACTTTTTCATATATCTACTTCTAAATTAAGCTTAGATGGAGTTGGAAGGTTGGGTGGAAGGGCATGCAAGAGTGTGGGTCCCTCGCCTTGATAGGCTGAATGTCACAGCAAGGAAAGGAAACATGTAATTTTGAGTAAGAGCCCAATCCATGTGATAAAACCTAATCACATTTTAAATGATAAATGGCAAGATAGCCAGTGAGAATTCAGAGAAATGAGAAATAATAAAATTATTAAAAATAAACCTTGAAACAGAGGTGGAATTTAAGCCAACTTTAAAAGACCGGTAAATTTTAGAGACATGGAAGAAGGGAGAGCAATCATGAAAGGGTAACTGTTTTTTTTTGCTCTCAGCCCTTAATGCCCATGTCCTTAATTAGTATCATTACTATAGTTGCACCAGATTTCAGAGTAATAAAATGCCTTGTCAGTTTACCAAAGCACAACCTGAAAACTGAAGTTTTTTGTTGGCTTCATCAATAAATTCAGATTTCCCAACTATCATTATTGATTATTCGATTTATTCAGCTATAAATGACAAAGATCCTTACAGTTCTATTTTTTAAATGGCAGGATGCCTGGAGTGTCCTTAAACCTCTTATGGCCAGGTAGGGTTCACCCTCTTTATTGAGGCCGGAAGGTAAAGTATGTGGATCCTTTAGGCAATTTGTTCTGCCTGACAGGCCTCTTCCTTCCACTTCAACGTTTAGGGTTTATCTGTCTGAGTTGGAGACACACTTGCAGTTTTCAGGGCTCGGCGGGCTCTGAAATACTCTGCCCCATCTCACCAGCAGCATGCATTCTTCCTGCCAGCTACGTTCTTTGCCCCTTTGTGCAGTGGTTTCCTGAAGCAGTTAAGCATTCCAAAGTGTACCAAGAGACGTGTCTAAACCTTTCTTTCCGTCCTCGCTGTCCTACACAGGCCATTCTCAGAGGACTTCCTGAATGCATGCAGCAGTTGAAAGCAAGTGATTGGCTCAGTAGGTGTGGGACTCTGGATTTGGTTCATTTGAAAGATAGTTCCTAAATATTTGGGGGAAGCCAGCCTACTTCTCTCCGGTACGGGCAGTCCCGCCATATCGAGGTTAGGTACTAAAAGTGTCGATGAATTGAAGTGTCCATCCCTAACCCTACCTACATTTTTCTGAGACCATCTGCCTGTGATTCTGGGCAGGCAGTATTGGTATGTTGTCCAAGAATGAACTTTTCCATTTATCTTCATCAAGGAGGCAGGTAATTGAATTTCTGCCCAGATTTCTGGCATGTGGCTTTTTTATTAGTTTGTGGCATTATTGCCAGTTTTTTGTCTGTTTTCATATAGTCACAGATATTTTAATGAGAATCCTGGGAGACATTTATCAGTTCACTTACATGCTGACCGGGAAGTTACTCCAACTTTCATTTTTGAAACCAGGACCAGTTACATAATTTGTGAGGCCCAGTGCAGAGTGAGAATGTGGGGCCCCTTGTTCAAAAATTCTTGACAAGAGGCCAGGAAAACAAGAGTGTTAAACCAAACACAGCAGCCGTTTCGGCACTGGACCCTGTGCGGCCATGCAGGTCACGTGCCCGTGACGCTGGCCCTCCCTAATATCCTCTCCAACTTTGGGATACATGCCTTTGCTGTCCGCTGTTCCTTTTCTCTCTCCTAGAGCTTCTCTATTTCTTAACTGACTTCACTCCTCATCTTCCCTAAATATGAATGGCTCCAGAACTTCAGTCATCTGATATTCTTTTTCTATTATGTAATTCTGATAAATCCCAGTTAAATGATCACAATCACTCCTTTCTGAAAAAGTCTCTAAACTTCATACCTCTAGCTTTCATGGTGTTCATAAGTTTGAAAACAAATTTCTAATTGCAGATGCACAGGTACATTGATAGCTGATATGCCCATAATGGAATACTTTATCTCACCCTCAGATTGACTTCTTCATAAGAATTTTCTTTGCTCTGACTTGAGTGTTGCTTCTCTGTGGCTTCACAAATCTAAGTTACAAGCAACCTTTGATATTTTTTAATTTGGGGCACTAAATATTTTCCTGAGTTTTTCCCTTACTCTGTCACATTGCCTGAATGTTTTAAGTACTTATGTCTTCTTTTTTAGTACTTTAAATAATAAGATCTTGACAAAAGTGAGTTGGAAAAGTACACGAAGACATCAAAAATACTTTTTCTTAAAGTTATGTTCAACTCATATTATCTTTAAATATTGACTGTTACACTTGATTTTCATTTTGGTGTTTAATTCTAGGAAACATCCCTATTAAAGAATCAACTGAAAATTATTTTCATATATGCTTGTTTATGTATTGAAAAGAAAAATGCATAACTTTTATAGTTTATTAATAGTGAACTGGAAAAAACATTTTCTGGCATATTAAGATTTTTTTATTAGAACAAATGTACTGTGTAATAAGATATCATTTAACAAAGTCACAACAATCAGTAATTTCTCTGATTATCTGAAATAGGAATATAATTTCTCATCTCTTAAAATTTTGATCCAGTTTCATGTTAATGCTAAAAACAAGCCACATAATGCCGTACTTTCATTCGTATTGTGATTTCTAGCTTTCCATTTTATTTACTTCATTTCATTCATACTGTGAATGACCATGTCAGCCGGGCTGTGTTATTTTGCCAAGGACAACCTCAGAATATTTTCTACATTCAACCAATATAAGCCGTTTAGAGTATTGGTGTTGGTCTTGCTAATTTGAGGGAAAGCAAGCTTCAAACTTCGAAAATATTTTTGCAAACAGCCTGTGATGTTTAACTGTTAGCTTTATAACAACAACAAAAATTGCCACAGTTGGTACTGTTACTTAAGGCAATTATTTATGGGCTCCACAAAGAGAAAGGTTTGTTTTGTTTTGTTTCCCTAAGAATTATTTTTCTGCTCTGCTGGTGAAGTATGTGTAAGTTCATTCCTAGCCGAAGACATTCATCTCGATTATGTGAATTGGCTCCCTGCAGACAGCACTTAATATGGAATATCATTCACTTACAAAATAGTTGCCACAGATATCTGCCAGTGCTCAACCTGGCAGCAAAGCTGGGTAAAAACCATTTCAAATCATGTCTTTGGACTTGCAGAGAATTTAGTGCTATGATTTGTCTTCATCCCTCTCTTTACTTCTCTGGTCTCCTAAGTCAGCAGAATCATTACAAAGCTAAATATTTTGGAACATATAGAAGTAAGTTGGTTTTGACTGCTAAGCTACATGGGAGAGGTATACATTTAACTCATTTTTCCTCAGGCTTTCAGATTTGATATTATGAGCATATATTTTTCACTGTTGTGATCATGATGCTCCAGAGCTTTTTTTGGGTCAAGCAGAATGAAATACAAGCTGTTAGGAAGATCAGAAATTACCATTTTGTGTATAATGGGGATCACCAACATTTTTGTATTTTTATGTTAGGAGAGAAGCAGATCCTCTGAGTTTTCAGAAAAATGGTTGAGTTGTTTTTGAAGCCCAAAGATATCAAAGCACGCACGTTAGAGATACAAATAGAGCTCCCGTGAGACATGTGCTGCCAACCTTCAGGTGTCTGCATGAGTAAGCCTTTCTGCTCTAGATCCCGGCTTCGGCTATTCTGAGGGCTGGTTTGAGGGTGCCCGTTTCCACAGAATGAGCTATTTGTCAAGATTCTGTTCATATACATTCTCCTCTGTGAGACTCTAAGATCAGTAGCTCTTTATTATCTACACATTTCAACCTCAAACTCCTACCCAGCAGTCTATTTAGGAGCATCTCAGAGCTTAGGAAATGACACTACTTTTGCCATACCTAAGGTTCACTTAATGCCACTTAATAGCACTATCACTTAGTAGCTATAGGGCTACAGTCCGTGTTAGGGCCCAGGAAACATTCCTGTTAAAGAATCCATTGAAAATTCTTCCTATATAATATGGTTATGAAGTACTTTTGGATTACAAAATACCTTTTCACATAAGGTTTGGTTCTGAAATACTTTGGGAAAAACTATAGACTACATAAATCCAGTTTTCTCATTTGTATGAGGGAGAAATATGTATAGGATTAGGCACATTTTAGATAAAGAAACATTCGAAACATTTTGAATAAAGTTTTTGGTACACAGGAGACAATCAGTGAATGTTCACTATTATGGAGTCATCTATCATGGAGTCTTTGTTTTTTTAAATTTTTATTAAGGTATTATTGATATACACTCTTATAAAGATTTCACATGAAAAAACAATGTGTTTACTATATTTACCCATATTATCAAGTCCCCACCCATACCCCAATGCAGTCACTGTCCATCAGTGCAGCAAGTTGCCAGAGATCCACTATGTCCCTTCTCTGTGCTACACTGTTCTCCCCATGATCCCCCAACACCACGTGTACTAAACATAATACCCCTCAATCCCCTTCTCCTTCCCTCCCCATTCTCCTCCCCCACTCCTCCCCTTTGGTAACTGCTAGTGCCTTCTTGGAGTCTGTGAGTCTGCTTATAATGCAGTTTTTCTAAGTATTTATTTCCCTTTCCTCTGAAATTTGTGAAGATGGCCTGTGAGTTAGTTACTCACCAATGTATTCCCTGCACCTGGAATGGAAGCTAGAATCCAGGTGATGCTTAATAAGTATTTACTGAAACAAAACATATAGGATATAAAATATAGTATGTAAGCAGTTAGATTTTTATTACTGATTGATGGATTGGGTCCAAAAGAGATGTTTTGAATTTAATCTAAGTGTTAAAACTTATGGTAAGGAGGTGGAGCCAAGATGGCAGCGTGAGTAGAGCAGCGGAAATCTCCTCCCAAAACCACATATATCTATGAAAATATAACAAAGACAACTCTTCCTAGAATAAAGACCAGAGGACACAGGACAACATCCAGACCACATCCACACCTAGGAGAACCCAGTGCCTCCTAAAGGGGGTAAGATACAAGCCCCGGCCCCGTGGGACCCGAGCGCCCCTCCCCCCAGCTCCCAGCGGGAGAAGAATAGGCAGAGCGGGAGGGAAAAGGAGCCCAGGACTGCCGAACACCCAGCCCCAGCCATCCGGACCAGAGCGCAGACACAGTGCATGTGCGGGGCCATGGATACTAGGGAAACAGGGCAGCAAGACCAGTGAGAGGGTACCGAAGGCCTGGCGCCGGAGGACATAAGAAAAGTGAGCGACCATTTTTTATTTACTTATTTATTTATTTTAATTTTAAAGATTTTTTTTTTGTGTGTGTGGTCATTGTTTTGTTTTGATGGGTGCTTTTTGGAAGTCTTAAAGGGGCAGGGCGGGACACTTAATCCAGAGGTAGGGAATCCAGGCATCTCTGGGCACCCTAATCCCCTGGGCTGCAGGGAGCAGGCAGGCCCCTTACAGAGATAAATAGCCTCCTGGCTGCTCCCCCTCCAACGCGACTCCACCACTTTGGAGCAGCAGCCTGAGCCAGGCCACGCCCACAGCAACAGCGGAGATTAACTCCATAGCAGCCGGGCAGGAAGCAGAAACCCTGTCTGCGCGCAGCTGCGCAGCACAAGCCACTAGAGGTCGCTGTTCTCCCAGGAGAGGAGGGCCACAAACCAACAAGAAGGGAAGTTCTTCCAGCCGTCACTTGTTCCAGCTCTGCAAACTATTCCTATCACCATGAAAAGGCAAAACTACAGGCAGACAAAGATCACAGAGACAACACCAGAGAAGAAGACAGACCTAACCAGTCTTCCTGACAAAGAAATAAAAATAAAAATCATAAACATGCTGACAGAGATGCAGAGAAATATGCAAGAGAAATGGGATGAAGTCTGGAGAGAGATCACAGATGCCAGGAAGGAGATTACAGAAATGAAACAAACTCTGGAAGGGTTTATAAGCAGAATGGATAGGATGCAAGAGGCCATTGAGGGAATTGAAACCAGAGAACAGGAACACATAGAAGCTGACATAGAGAGAGATAAAAGGATCTCCAGGAATGAAACAATATTAAGAGAAATGTGTGACCAATCCAAAAGGAACAATATCTGTATTATAGGGGTACCAGAAGAAGAAGAGAGAGGAAAAGGGATGGAAAGTATCTTGGAAGAAATAATTGCTGAAAACTTCCCCAAATTGGGGGAGGAAATAATCGAACAGACCACGGAAATACACAGAACCCCAACAGAAAGGATCCAAGGAGAACAACACCAAGGCACATAATAATTAAAATGGCAAAGATCAAGGACAAGGAAAGAGTTTTAAAGGCAGCTAGAGAGAAAAAGGTTACCTATAAAGGAAAACCCATCAGGCTAACATCAGACTTCTCAACAGAAACCCTACAGGCCAGAAGAGAATGGCATGATATATTTAATGCAATGAAACAGAAGGGCCTTGAACCAAAGTACTATATCCAGCACGACTATCATTTAAATATGATGGTGGGATTAAACAACTCCCAGACAAACAAAAGCTGAGGGAATTTGCTTCCCACAAACCACCTCTACAGGACATCTTACAGGGACTGCTCTAGATGGGAGCACTCCTAGAAAGAGTACAGCACAAAACACCCAACATATGAAGAATAGAGGAGGAGGAATAAGAAGGGAGAGAAGAAAAGAATCTCCAGACAGTGTATATAACAGCTCAATAAGCGAGCTAAGTTAGGCAGTAAGATACTAAAGAGGCTAACCTTGAACCTTTGGTAACCATGAATTTAAAGCCTGCAATGGCAATAAGTACATATCTTTCAATAGTCACCCTAAATGTTAATGGACTGAATGCACCAATCAAAAGACACAGAGTAATAGAATGGATAAAAAAGCAAGACCCATCTATATGCTGCTTACAAGAAACTCACCTCAAACCCAAAGACATGTACAGACTAAAAGTCAAGGGATGGAAAAACATATTTCAGGCAAACAACAGTGAGAAGAAAGCAGGGGTTGCAGTACGAATATCAGACAAAATAGACTTCAAAACAAAGAAAGTAACAAGAGATAAAGAAGGACACTACATAACGATAAAAGGCACAGTCCAGCAAGAGGATATAACCATTCTAAATATATATGCACCCAACACAGGAGCACCAGCATATGTGAAACAAATACTAACAGAACTAAAGGGGAAAATAGACTGCAATGCATTCATTCTAGGAGACTTCAACACACCACTCACCCCAAAGGATAGATCCACCAGGCAGAAAATAAGTAAGGACACGGAAGCACTGAACAACTCAGCAAAGCAGATGGACCTAATAGACATCTATAGAACTCTACATCCAAAAGCAACAGGATACACATTCTTCTCAAGTGCACATGGAACATTCTCCAGAATAGACCACATACTAGGCCACAAAAAGAGCCTCAGTAAATTCCAAAAGATTGAAATCCTACCAACCAACTTTTCAGACCACAAAGGCATAAAACTAGAAATAAACTGTACAAAGAAATCAAAAAGGCTCACAAACACATGGAGGCTTAACAACACGCTCCTAAATAATCAATGGATCAATGAACAAATCAAAATGGAGATCCAGCAATATATGGAAACAAATGACAACAACAACACTAAGCCCCAATTTCTGTGGGACACAGCAAAAGCAGTCTTAAGAGGAAAGTATATAGCAATCCAAGCATATTTAAAAAAGGAAGAAAAATCCCAAATGAATGGTCTAATGTCACAATTATCGAAATTGGAAAAAGAAGAACAAATGAGGCCTAAGGTCAGCAGAAGGAGGGACATAATAAAGATCAGAGAAGAAATAAATAAAATTGAGAAGAATAAAACAATAACAAAAATCAATGAAACCAAGAGCTGGTTCTTTGAGAAAATAAACAAAATAGATAAGCCTCTAGCCAGACCTATTAAGAGGAAAAGAGAGTCAACACAAATTAACAGTATCAGAAACGAGAAAGGAAAAATCACGACGGACCCCACAGAAATACAAAGAATTATTGGAGAATACTATGAAAACCTATATGCTAACAAGCTGGGAAACCTAGGAGAAATGGACAACTTCCTAGAAAAATACAACCTTCCAAGACTGACCCAGAAAGAAACAGAAAATCTAAACAGACCAATTACCAGCAACGAAATTGAAGCGGTAATCAAAAAACTACCAAAGAACAAAACCCCTGGGCCAGATGGATTTACCTCGGAATTTTATCAGACATACAGGGAAGACATAATACCCATTCTCCTTAAAGTTTTCCAAAAAATAGAGGAGGAGGGGATACTCCCAAACTCATTCTATGAAGCTAACATCACCCTAATACCAAAACCAGGCAAAGACCCCACCAACAAAGAAAACTACAGACCAATATCCCTGATGAACGTAGATGCAAAAATACTCAACAAAATATTAGCAGACCGAATTCAAAAATACATCAAAAGGATCATACACCATGACCAAGTGGGATTCATCCCAGGGATGCAAGGATGATACAACATTCGAAAGTCCATCAACATCATCCACCATATCAACAAAAAGAAAGACAAAAACCACATGATCATCTCCATAGATGCTGAAAAAGCATTTGACAAAGTTCAACATCCATTCATGATAAAAACTCTCAGCAAAATGGGAATAGAGGGCAAGTACCTCAACATAATAAAGACCATCTATGATAAACCCACAGCCAACATGAAAAAAAAAACTTAAGGTAAGGATGATGAGCTCACAATAAAAAGTCATGGAGTTCAAATGTCAGTGAGTTGGCAGGACGTTTAGCCTTTTAATATACTAGTTTGCTTTTGCTTTTCCCTACTAATTCCAGTGAGTTTAACAGCTTAAGAGACTCATCATTCATAGAACTCAATGAGCAATTCATTGACTAGAAGGATTCCACCTAAGGTCATAGAAAGCCATGTTTCTTGCAATATATAAGCAACATCACTCCCTTTAATGTGATAAAGTATTTGATGTTGTTTTTTATTGTTTTTACTGTTTTAAAAACTGAATTAAAACACTGTCAAAAGCTTTGTTGATCTGCCAGTTACTCTATTGTCTTCTCACATTCAGAATTCCATTTTTGGCTCTTGTTATATATATGTGACCACTCTCTCAAGAAAAGATATGATATAATTATTGAAATAGTAGCCTCAAAACTGCAAGTACATGTGCGCGCGCGTGCACACACACACACACACACACACTCACACACACTCATATACCCTAATGTATACATGCAAGCATATGCACATAAACATCTCCAGGTACATCCTGAAATGAACATCAGACACTTGTGCCAACAAAATGACTAGCTAATCAGAAATATACCAGCTAGATGAAGCATTTCTAAGCCAAACACGTGCTTCTTATATTATCTACCACGACTTCCAGTGCGGGCAGGTGTCATGTACGCTGAAGGATAAGAGAGAGGGTTAATTAAAATAGACATGAAATTGATTGGCGATGAATTGAAGAAATAAGTGTTTGAAAAAAAGCCTTCATTTTCCTAATAACACTTGCAAGCTGTACATGCACATGAACACATGATCTACCAGATTTTAAATCTTTAAAAATTACTCTAATTAAGATAATGTGATATTGATAAGAGACAAAAGAATAAGATATATATACATATCTACATATACATGCATGGAAATTTAGTATAGAATAGAGACAGCTTTACAAATCAGGGGAAAAAGATTGACTATTCAATAAAAGGTGCTGAAAATTTGATAAATATGAGAATATAAAATTCTATTTTTATTCATACTACACTCTAATAAATTTCAGATAAACATAAAACAAAAAGTAAAACATTTAAATGTAGAAGAAAATAGAAACAAATACATATGACTGTAAGAGAGAAAACAGTTTTTAAACAAAATACAAAGGACAAGACATAAAATGAAAGCTTTCTAAATTTGACCACATCAGAATTAAACCTTAACTTCAACCTAAGATACCTAAAATAAAGTTAAAGCCCAAAACTCTAACTGAGGGAAAATTTTCAACGTGAGTATAAACACATAGCATTACTATAGTATATAAAACTACTCAGTAGAAAATTAGGTAACCAATTTAAAAAGATAATTTGCAGAAAAGAAAACCCATGTGGCTCCTAAGTACCTTAAAAGAGGTTCAATGTAACTAGTAATCAAGGACATACAAAATAAAACAGACATCATTAAATATCCATCACGTAGGTACAAACTAAGGAGTCACCTGATATTGATGAGACTCTGGAGAAACAGGAACACTCCTGCAGGAAGGAATGTTCATTGGTATGAGCCTTGCACTGACAATAGCTAGTGTGGTTGAAGATGTGTAAAATACTGGAGCCCAGACATCCTACTTCAAGCTATATACCCAAGAGAACTTGAACTCTTAAGCACAAGGAGATATGTGCCAGAATGCTCATTACAGCATTGTTTAAGAAAATATTGAAACAACTTTAGTGCTAATTACAGGAGAATGGAAAAGCAAATTATAGCATACTTACCATGAAATATTTGAAGTCAGAATAAGTGAATTAGAGCTTCATGTATCAACATATATAAATCTCAAAATTTAATTTTGAGCAAAAAATATGTTGCAGAATGATATATAATGTATGATCTAGCTTTGAAAAGTTCCAAAAGAATTATATATACTTTTAAAATAACAACATGGAGTAATAATATGAAACATACATTCAAAAGAAAAACATCAAAATCAAAATCAGCTTTAGTCATGCTGGCAGTGAAATTCAGGAATGGATTCGGGGCCATGCAAGATTCTTGAACTATACTAGTAATTATTTGTTGATAATCAAAATCAAATATAACTTAAGATTTAATAAAACTGGGTGAGTTCTCAGAATGCATTATCCACTCTAATTTTCTGTAACTTTAAAAATAGTTCATAAATAAAAATATGCCTTCTTTACAAAAAAACTTACTGCATTCCCTTTAAATAATAATGTTGCCTAGATAATTTAAAATAGAATTTTATTTTCAAAAATTATATACATAAATGTATACTATATATTTCATAGACATATAGATACCATGAAGCTGAGATATACTTGGATATTTATCTATGAAAATACATCTTGCATATAGAAATTAATTCCATCTCAAATGCTATATATTCAAACCAATTTTCATTAAGTGTTGTTGTATTTAAATTATTATATATTAGTGAAAGAACATTTGTTTGAAATTTTGAGGTGATTTCCTATAGCAGGACTTAAAAAATAAGCATTCATACTAAATAAACACCAAATACGTATGAACAATGTCCTTTGATTTGTATATGTCTTAAAATATTTAATTTCTTAAAGATTTTATTTTTTATAATTAATATGACTGTTAGGCATTATTTTCTTGCAAATTTAAAAAAAAGCAGCCATTTCTATTCTCTGGTTTTGTAATGCATTTCCATGATGTCTGTATCTTTAACTCCTCTCCAGGCTACTGTTTGAGCTCTTAGACTCCACAGACAGCCCAGAGCAGAGCTTCTGGGGAAGCCCTGTCAGCATTTAATATGTGATCACTCTTGTCACTATGATATTGCCCAGACCTGTACATCATCCAAAATCACATAACTGGATTTATGCTTGAAAACTTGGAATTATCAGTGGTCAAGGAAACATTTTCCTTCAGAGACATTTAAATTTTTAGCTGACAATGTTAAATCCCAATTTGCAGTGAAATAACTTTCAGACTATATTTGGTCCTTCATTTTTTCCAGGAAGTCTTCCTTTTGCATTTGAAATTTGAAAGTAATTCTTTTGCATTCGAAATATTTCCTTCCTTTTACATTTGAAAAAGAGAACTATAAGATATGAAAGTAATAATTTCAGAAAGCAGCTACTACTCCCACAGCTAGTAAAATAAGGGAAAAGGTAGGAATTATTAAAACTCAGATGCCTGGAAGAGGGGCCCCATGTTGACCTCTGAGGAGTGGGTGCTGCTCAGCAGGAGCTGGTCTCTGAAGGGCAGCATGACGGAGCTGGTTCTCCAAGTGTTAGAAAAACTGCAACAGCTGTTCTTACAGGACAAGGCTGTCAGTGCTGGGGTGAAGAAATCTTGCTGAGGGGACGGTCACAGGAACACAGTGGTCAGGAAACCCACAGGGAAGACCACTGTAACTCCAGGGGGGAAATCCTAGGTAAATACCTTTGATACCGAAATCAGTCATAGGGAGAAATAACGTTTATTTCTTACAAGCAGGCATCCACTTCTGCTCTGTCGTGTCTCTCGTGACCAGGCTGCAGAAGAGCCCCCCACGCAACCTCTCTGGTTCAGATAAGCCTTCACTCAGCCTAGTAACTACCTATTCATATGGAGGTGGACTACTCCTCTCCACCCCCTGGAAACACCTATTGTGTGGAGATGTACTAAAGCCAGGTGAGATATTCTGGAAATATTGCAGTTTTACCCACAACAACATTCCCTCTTTTTCCTCCAGCCTTGCAGCCTTAACTCTCTCTCCTGGCAGAGCCGAAGACTAGTAATAATGAGCTGGCCAGGCTGAAAGGTATTTATTTAGTGGAGTCAGTCTGAGTGTAGAAAGTTGGGGTTGGAACTGAGAAACAATAACGTAAGATCTGTCACTCTGTCTATAATTAACACAAAAACAGGAGGCTGTCACTCTATAATGGTCTGTAGAGAACAGGAATCCTCCTGACTTCTTCAAGTCCTCTAACCTTTGACTTCATAAACATCCCTTGAAATTGTTTAGTCAATAAATCCAATGTTTTAAAATTCACTCTTTTAAATAAACTTTATTCACAACCACTTACAAAAGGCACTATTCTGGGCTAGAGATTAAATAAACTCTGTTCTTTTCTTCACATAATTTAAAACCTAAAAAAGTGAGATAAAAATGTACATATGTACAAATCAATAGGAGAAAAAAAGCTATACAACCCGAGGTCATAAGGGCTTCATATGGGTCTATCATTTTTTTTAAACCAATTGATAGAGAAGATCACTTGTAAAAGACTTTAATGAAGAGACCTATGGTCTTGAAGAATGGGTAGGATTTTTAAATTGGAGGTTGGTATTAGAAAAGCGTTACAGAGAGAATGGCATGTTAAATCTGGGGTTACAAGAAAAAGGCAAAATCGTTGGATTTGCATTGACTATGATGTTGGTGTAAGAAAATATTGAGAGAGAAACCTGGAGAAGAAATTGAGAATTAGACTACGGAGTCTTTTAATACTATACTAAGAAGCTTGTTATTTATTTAGTGGATAAGCTACTGAAAATTTTTAAGCCAATAGGTAAAAAGCTTCCCAAGGTTTCAGTCAGAGGAGAAAGAACATACTAGCATATGAAACAGGAAGATCAGTAATGATGCCGAAACAGTTGATCCATGCATTTTTTTTTTCCACACTGAGCCTCCATTTCTGCATAAGCTAGATGAGGTGCTGAAAATGTTTTTTATGTAGGTGGTTAGCCTCTGCTTCCGTGTTCATAATACAGCAGTCCCTTTGCTTGTTATTTTTAGGAATTGTAAAAATAGGCCAAAATCAGATACAGTCTGAATAGGAAAGGAAATACATAGGAATGTCTCTTTATATTGTTTCATTTCCTGATTATAGTATCTTGCATGGACTAAATATTTATAATTTTAAGTATAAGACTAGTGGACTGAAGAATTATATACACATATATATATGAAATCATTTATATTAGACATTTGAATATACAAATTAAACTAGCTTCTACTAGTTTCCATAGCCAACAATGCCCATGGAAATAAATAGGAAATGTTTAAGGACATTATTTCTTCTTTCCTTTAGGCCAAGTGTATCAAGATAATACCAATATGCTCATAATTTATAAAGGACTGGAATTGTAAAGACTAATAAACACACAACATGGGTATATATGGATGTAAATATATATATACATATATATATATATATATATACACAAATATAGTTGAAATCATTTAGTATTAGAACATTTGGATATAGAAATTAAATTAGCCTCAACTAGTTTCCATGGCCAACAATGATCATGAAAATAAATAGGAAATGCTTAACGAAATTTTTTCTTCTTTTCTTTGTTGCTACCACAGTTTCTATGACCGTATCTTTTTCTCTTTTTCTTCATGAATTAATTATTAGACATGAGAGTAATTTATCATATCTCTTCTACTATCTTTCATGTGTGTTTTTCTCACTATTACTTCGTTTGTATGTTATTTTGCACATGAGCTACCCCATCTAGGCTAAACTCTGTGTTTCCCTTTCAACATTTTCTTTGTCTCTCATAAGCTGTATGATCTTGGGAAAGTACATAATGTTTACTCTTCCTCTAGCTATTTCCCCTAAAAAGTGAGATTTAAAATATTGCCTCATGTGATCAATTAAAGATGCAAATTAGAAACTATACAGCAACCACTTAAAAAGTTAAATAAAGATGAATAGTTAATAACCCGATAGAGGTCATAAAGTAGAATACTTAAAATCTAATTAACCTAAAAGTAAGTAGGAAAAGACAAAGAGAAAGTCAAATAGAAAACACATAACAATAAGACAGACTTAAACCTATCATTAAATATGTTAAATATAAACACTATTGAAACACTCCAATGAAAAGTCAGAGAGTGTCAGAATAATGTCTATAAGAAATCTATTTTAGATATAAAGATACAGGTAGGCTAAATTAATAAATAAGATGCAACCTTTAAATACTGATAATAAGACAGCTAAAGTAGTTACATTCTGGACTACATGAAAATGAGGATCTCACAAATCAAAAGTATGGAATGTAGCTAACGTAGTACTGAGAGGTAAATTTAAAGTTTTAAATGCTTGTATAAAAAAAGAAAAATACTATACAGAAATTTATTGTGGTTAACAACTATTTGATCAATAAATATGAGAGATGCCCTCACAAAATAAAAAAAAAAAAAAAAAAAAAAAAAATATTGGAGCAATGATCCAGATTCCATCTTAAATAGCTAAGAAGATAAAAGAAAATTAAACCAAATTAAGTATAAGAAAGGAAGTAATAAAAATAAAAGAGAAAATGCTATAGAAAAACCTCTACCTAGACTAATAAAAATAAAAGGATAAGATTCAGATTATCAATATTATTAATAAAAAGCTGTTATTTCAGCTCAAAAATATTGTGTCGAGCAGAAGAAACTAGACACAAAAACTGCATGTGGTAGTATAATTCCACTTATGTGAAATTCTAGAATAGGCAAATCTTACTGAGAATACAGAAAGCCTATCATGTAGCTGATTGCATGTACAATTGTTTTATTTTTCTGTATTTCAGAGAGTTACCATTTTTCAGAGTTACCTCCCACCTTTAGACATAACTGGTGATAGGACAAAGACCGTTGCTACCTGGGAAAGGGGAGCAGTTGCCTTAAGTTAGTTCTTTACATCCCTGTGTGGGGCTCCTGACTTGCTTTCTGTCTATATCCCACCAGTATGGATTTATTTTATTGACTTGATTAGGTAAATTGCTTAAATACAAAACTGTGAATTGGTGAACAGTGGGGACCTGCTTGGAAGCTTATTTCTTGTGGTAAAAGCTAAAGGAATTAATAGAAAATAAAATAGCAGCAGCAATATAAATATACATAATTAATCAATATTGTACTAATGCACCAAAAAAATGCTGCTGTGAAGTTTTCCAGGCATTTAGGAAAAGAGATCGGGACAACCCTTCCTTCTTAAACCAGCCATAGAACTAATGATTTCCCCACACAGAGTCTATGCTTGAATGGGTAACTAAAACATCACAGTCTATTTAAATATTTATTCATATTTATAAAAAAAACAAATATTTATTCAATATTGTAGTGATGACTTTTATAGCAAAATAAAAAGAGCCTGGTTTCTCATATTTTTAGGAGGAAAATCACACACACATGAATGAAACTTGCCTCACTCCAATAAAAAGTGACCCTGGCACCTTTGTAGCTAAATTTCAAGTCTCAGCACCATCATCAATATATATATACAGCTCTAGTATGTGACAATTAAAGATGGAATATTTCTAGTTGAGCTAATCTGTCACATAAACTTTGATTGGATTTGCCATGCGAATATCTTCACCAAAAGGCAGCTCACAGGTACAGTGTCAAAATCACTCCACAGGCTGCGAACTTCCAGCATCATTTATTTCCAAATATATCATTCCTTCCCACCTCTCCACCTACCTCTCTGTCTCCTCCCTCACGCAAAAGTACAGAAATGAAATATCATCTTCAAGCAGCTGCAGGTCCATACCGGAGTCTGTTCTCCAAAGTATCCATCAGAAAAAGAGGCAGATGGATAATCACTAGCAAAGCAGACCCACAACTGAAATTAATTAGATACCCTCCTCACCAAATAGCATAAACCAGTACCACATGAACTGTCACCCTATAAAAATTCCAGGTATTTCAAAGATAAATGTGGGTTTAGTCTTGTCAAGCAATGTATATTGAGCTGCATTCATTTAACTGGCAAATACTTTTTCATTTTCTGTGTTGTGCCAGGTGCTGTAGGTACCTAATATAAAATGTTGGTGTGATAGACACAGTTCCTGCCTTCAAAGCACTTACAGTTGAGTGAGAGAAACAGAATTAGATGAGCAATTATGAATAGTTAATCCAAGGTCATGCATGGCCTATCAGTTTCAATGGGAGCTGGGAATATGGTGAATGAATCTGAGATTTTAAGCCAATTTAAGGCCTCCTGTGGAAGAGATACTTAACTAAGACCAAAGAAGAAGGAAAAACATTCTTCAGTATCTTCTCACCACTCCCAGGATAAGGACCACAACCCTTCCCCAGTCCTGAGTGCATGGACCCTGCGCATCTCACAGCCTCATGTCACCGCACAGCTCCCTGTGATATCTGGCTCCAGCTACCACGGCTTTTCTTTCAGTTCCTGAGAAACATGATGCTTGCTACTACAACCTGACCTTTGCACCACTTTTCTTTTCAGCCAGAAGCCTACTTCTGCCTCACTTTTACTTTAATTTGGCTCTTCTCAAATATCCTTCTTTGTGAAGTTTTTCTGACCACTCACCCACCTCCAAACCAGGAATGTCCAAATCCTACTATTACAAACTTCTACAGAGGCATACAACCTCTCTTTTATGACACTAGTTACCATCTTATTTATATATTTAATTGTATAATTATGAATTAGTCCTGTCTCCCACAATAGTTCATAAGCAGAATGAAGGCAGGCCGTATGCTCTAAGGGCCAAAAGGACAGGGAATCTTTTGTAATTAACTCATTACCCCCAGTTCTCAGTACTGCTGCCTGGCACATAGTAGGGGTTCAATAAATATTTCTCAACTGAAGGAATTCAAGAAAGCTAGTTTCAAGTCAAGTTTTTAATGTCCTTTAGGAATAATTACAGGAAACAGATTGACCAGTGGTCATACTGACAAGTGGCATAAAACCAAAGCCCAAGGTCTTCCTATGCTTTTGCAAAACTATCTCCACTTACAACACATTGCCATGGTTTAAAGCCTCTGTGCGCTCACATTCACACAAAGATTCTGTTTTCTTCAGTCCTGGAAGAAAACTGAAGAGGTTATTTTCTGATTGCTTCAGTCCAGTTCTTTCTGGAGAGTCCTATTATTTCTGAGGTTCAGTCTGTTTTATATAATGTAGCCATTGCTTTAGAGTTCATCACTGCCTATCTCCACAATTCTAGGGAGGCAGCAGGCAAATTTGCTAGAGCTTAGATGTAGCAAATATTTATTTCAAATGAGCCATGCAGTGTTATGATACAATTTAAGAATCAATGCCTGGAGTTTGATGACCCAGTTTATATTTCTATTATGTTACCAACTCTCCGTGAACTTGTGCAAACTACTGAGCTCTCAGATAAGGTAGAATATTAGAAGGGATTTAAGGACTCTGGGTGTCTCCTGGCTGACAAGTACAGTACCTGAGAACCATTACTGATTTCTCTGGCAGAGCAAAACAATTCTTTATAGCTCGTATTATCAGAATTCTATTTTAATGTTTTCTCTTTGCCTTTTTTTAAATTTAAAATTTAATTTGATAAACAGCCTCTTGGCTACTGCCTCAGAAAGAGATGTTTAATGAGTTTTCATATATTTAGAACTCAGGTTTATTTTCTTTGCTTCCACTTATTAAATCATATATTCATATTCATTGGATACTTAACTATGGCAATATTGAAGAAGAATAAAAATCAATTCATGAAACATTGCATTGGGCTGATTTCACTGAGAAAGTGCCAGTTAGGTTAAATTTCTTCTTTTTTTTAACATTTCATTTTGTTTCCTTTTGGCAATGTGAATCATGGTTCATATGTTGTATGCTAATTTATAATCTCTTGATATGTTGTTATTGATGTAAGAGACAGAATAATAACACAGATTCTTATCTTAGCATAACTGTTAAAATCCTCCAATTCTGCTTTTAAGTTGGTATAGAAGCTCTATGAAAAAATTACCCCTTTTTGGTTTGTGTTGGAATTGCTCTTAAAAAGGAATAAGGGACCATTTTGAGAGGGGAGGTTTTTTTTCCTTCTTTAAAATGTAGTTCAAATGACAACTGTGCCCACTCACTGACATTCTCTACTCTTGAGGAGTCCATTAAAAAGAAGTTTTTATAAGCTAAAATTTCATAGCAATGAACAAAGAATAGAGGAATAAATGATGTAGAAATCTCAACAGATTTCTGGAATGAAAGAAGGTACATGAATAAGAGTAGCCTGAAGCAGCTAGATGGAAATAGCCAATATCTAGACTATGTTGTGAAATCCCTGCCTCTGAGTAGGAAGCCAGCATGCCCACAAGACCCTAGGAAAACTCAAGGTAAGATTAAGAAGTATCTGTAATTCTTTCAGGAAAAACCCCCTCTTGCCTTGCTTGCATTCCTGATCTCTCTACTTACAATATGCTTCCCTTTAATATTTCCATGTCTTTCTACCTCATTTCTTTTAAGTCAGTATTGAAATACCACTCTATGAAAAAAATATTGCTGAACCACTTTATCTAAACAAGAATTCTCTCTTCCCTTTCCTTCAAGCCCTTCACTCTATCTATTCTACCCTGCTTTAATTTTCTTCCCAATACCTAGTATATTATATCTTTATGTTTTAATTTGTTCGGTGTCTCTCTTGTGAAAGAAAGTAGCCTGAATAAGAGCATGAAATCTATCTGTTTAGTCAACTAATTTACAGACCATTAATCACAATTTGTGGATTGCTTAAGTGAATGAATGAACTGTGAATATGAACTTCTGCACATGACCTTCACCCCATTTTCATACTTTCCCACTACAATATTTAGAACATATCAAAACTAGATATTTACTCCCAATTTGGTAGTGTCAGGGAAGGGAGTTCTCTAAAGAATGAATAAAGGGATCAAAAGCAAACTGCAGAACTAGTGTAAATATTGGTGCTTTGAGCATATGAGGGTTTCCCAGTATAATGGCTGGCTTCCCATCAATTCATCCAAATCCCAAACTTATAGTCAGTTTATTTGCTTAATCCTTAAATACAATGATCAGTCAAGATCTGCCATTTAACTGAAGAAAACATTAGGGTGACAAAGATCAAGCAGAACAAACAGAAACATCTTACTCTAGAAGAAACAAAACAAGTGATTAAAAAAAAAGAAAATTTTAAACAAAATCTAATTTATATCCTTAGAGTGGTTTGAGTAAGTTTGTACGTCAAGACTAGAACAAAATGCTCTGAAGAAGCAAAAACAAAAAAGAGCCCTTAGTAATTAAAAACCTGCCAGCTGAAATTAACAAAGAAAGCCAACGCATGAAAATAAATGAAGGGAATTCCCCAAAATGTAGTTGAGAAAAAGAGAAGAAGAGACAAAGAAGATTAGTACAACATGTTCAAGTTTTAACTCTTAGGGATTCCAGAAAAAGAAAATGAAGGAAAGGAGATTCTCCATAAAACAACTAAATGACATCTAGAAATGAAGAAAAGCATAGATGTGAAATTCAAAGGGCCTGGTAAATATAAAGAAGAACAAATGATTAACGCAGTGCACACAGGAACATAATTGTGAAATTAAATTGCAATTGCAGAACATTACAGATAAAGAAAAAAAATCTTAAAAAACCCCCGTGAAATAGAAAAACAAACAAAAACAATAACCAAAATAATGGTTACCACTAAAGAATGAGAATCATATTGGCATACGTTTCTCTTTAGCAACACCAGATGCTAACATACATAGATAATTGAGTTCAAAGTCTTGAGAGAAAATAGTTTCAAATCTAAAACCCAATGGCCAGTCATAATAGCAGTAAATTAAGAGAGTAAAGAAGATATTTCAAGATTTGCAATGGCTCAAGTTTATCTGTCATAAACCCTTACTTAGAAAATCACTTGAACGTATTTATCAGAAAATTGAGGAAGTCAATTTTAAAAGCAAAAGACATATTTGGGATCCATAGATTAGTAAAAGCAGGAAAGGGAAATCCCATAAAGGCATCTCTGTACTAATCCAGAGGGATTACTGTAGTAATGAAGAGGGAACCCACACAGGATCCAGCTGACAGAAGACTCCAGGAAAGAGGTCTTCAGGGGGACAAGGGGTCGGTGTTAGAGAAAAGAAAATATGATTGAAACTTAGAAAGATTTTACTATCAGGTTAAAAGCATAGAACAGAAGTGAAAAGAAAGGAAACTAAAAGCTCTAAGATAAAAATTACGTTGAAAACCAGAATTCTTCAGAAAAAGGAATGGATTTCCAAGCAATCAGTGTGTTAGAAACTAGGAATATGATTCTTCTAACCACACATACACAAAGGCAATCTGGGTATAAAAACTACAAAACGTATAGTGTTAAAGTCAAATTGGCACAATTTTGGGTCACTGGTAAGTGTTGGAAAGGAAGGTCCATTGAGTATTGATTGCTCTGAGCTCTGGACATTTGATATGTGATTGGAACTTAAGTGAACATAATCACTGCGCACTGCTTGGCTCTGCATTGAATTCTATCCTCATAGTCATTAGAAAAAAAGATACTATTTCTTGGTTTTTATTTTTTTTAGACTAAATCCATCGACAATGTACAAAAGATTAAATTACATTAATTGAATATAATGTAAATATTATCAAATCAACCCTGACAAGGGACAGCAAAACTGCAGCTGACAAAATTTGGGAGGTAGGTCAAAAAAAACATGGAGAGAAACACAGCATGTAAATATCCTTATTTATAAAGTAGAGAGTTAAGAGATGCTGTGTAGAAAATAAGTAGTGGAAATATAAGAAAATATCTTAATTTCAAAGATTACCAATACAAAGAAATAATGCCATAATTATATTGTGGGGAAGGGAAGATGTTTGTGAGCTAAATCTTAATGTATAATAACAGAAAGTCTACAGGTAGTATTTAAATAGATAACTTAAGAGAGGAAAATATAGGCATATTATTTAGAATTTTAGAAGCATCTCCCCAAACTAAAAATAGAAATGGTTGAAAGCTGTGGAAGGAAAAAGGATAAGTAATGTCCATCTCTGCTGTGATATTGTTTTAAAATGCACATTTCTTTTCATAGATTCTGTTAAAGTTCTTAAAAAACATGTAAAACCTTTTCACCAACTGTCAGAATTCTAGAACAAGCTAGCATTCTTTTAAAAATAAAAAGAAAATTTATGTTAAATAAAAAGAAATACATTTGGATAGTGTAGTGTCTTATTTTGGTATAAGTTCAAACTTACAAAAAAGTTGCAAGAATAATCCCAGGAATTCCCATTTTGTTTACATTTTTCCTATTTCCTTCATTACTTGTTCTTTACACACACACACACGCACACACACACACACACTATGTTCTATGCCATCTGAGAATAAATTATTGACATTGTGTTTTTTATCCCTAAATATTTTCATTGTATGTTTTTTAAGAGCAATGATATCCCCTTAAATAATCACAGTAAAATTATCATAAGCAAGACACTTAACATTGACACCTTGCCAGTATCTATTCCAAAGTTCACATTCAGATTTCCTCAGTTGTCCCAATTATTCCTCAACTCAGCTGTCTTTTTATAGTTAGCTATATTTTTCTCATTCCGGTCTCTAATCCAGGATCACAGATTGCCGTTAGAGATCACATCTCTCTAACATGGAACAGTTCATCAGTCTCTCTGTGTCTTTCATAATCTTGGCATTTTTATATACTATCTCTCAGTCTGAGTCTGTTTAATGTTTCCTCATGATTAGATTCAGGTTATGCATTTTTGACTGGGGTATCACAGAAATAAGACTGTTCTCTTTGCACCCCATTAGAGGTACATGGTGTTGGTTTGTTCTGTAGTAAGTGACATTGTCTTTGTTCATCTGGTTAAGGCAGAGGCTTCTATATTTCTCCATTATAAATTAAAATTTTTCTCTCTGCAACTGCTAAAGAATTCTTTGACACCATATAAATATCCTATTTCTCACCAAATTTATCTACTAGCTTTAGCTGAAAAAATTGGTATTTTACACAGTCAGATGGTAGAAGAAAGTATTGGGGAGTAATAAACTTTCATTTTCATATCAGTGTTCAAGAACTGTCAGTCACTATCTCACCACTTCAAAATAATTATAGGGAGATTTAAAAACCACCAGTGTTGATTT
Source organism: Manis pentadactyla (assembly GCF_030020395.1). Classification (NCBI taxonomy): domain Eukaryota; kingdom Metazoa; phylum Chordata; class Mammalia; order Pholidota; family Manidae; genus Manis; species Manis pentadactyla. The sequence continues at coordinate 39,479,868 of NC_080023.1, forward strand.
TATATATGCATTGTGATGTATAATTTTTTGAAAAATGTGTTTTTTTCTGTATTTACCTTTAATAATTTAGGATATTTCTAAAGTAGACAAATAATCAGTTGTTTCTCATCATACTCCACTGAGTCATTCAAAAGCTGAAAATAAAGGTTATGTTGTAGTTTTCGTCTGTACTTTGGAAAGGATTAGTTCATTTTTCCTATCAGTAGAAGTACTGGGTAATTGTACCCTCTATTTACTAGTAATTAGAGGGTGGAGTTATATCACATGAAGTATACATGATAAAACCACCCATAATTAGCTTTGTTGGGAAAAAAAAGGAAACTAAAACAAGATAACAGATTAATGTCACCAGTGTATGAAGCTGATGAAAACAACAGTACAAATAAAATTAAAATTTCTCAAGTACAAGTGACAGAACAATGATAAATGTCCTTGGGAAAAGGATTAAAACAACAGATATATAAAAATTGATTTATTTAACATAAATGATTATATTAGATTATTTTAATATGTAAATATCCTACAAAGTTAAAACTGTTACCAGTAACAAAGAAATTCTCTGTTACAGGTAAGTATGACTTCACATTCCGAGGAAATTTTCATTTGGTATTGAAGTAGTAATAGAAAGGAAAGATTTCTGTTTTCTGAATGTATAGCAAACTATGTGGAAAGGGACAGAAAGACACATTAGCAAAAAACCTCTGACTGGGAATGCAATGAAGGACAAGTGATACTAGAACTGTTATTATCAAAAGACAAGAAATAACAAGTGTTGAGACAATGTGGAGAAAAGAGAACCCTTGTATACTATACTCTTGGCAGGACTGTAAATTGTTACAGCCATTATGGGAAATGGTATGGAGATTACTCAAAAAATTAAGAATAGAACTACCATAAGAACCACTTCTGGGTATTTATCTGAAGAATACAAAAAACACTAATTCAAAAAGCTATGTACCCCCTAAATTTATTGCAGCATTATGTACAAAAAACTAAGATGTGGCAACAACCTAAGTGTCCAGCCATGGATAAATAGATCGGGAAGATGGGGTATGTGTGTGTGTGTGTGTGTGTGTGTGTGTGTATGTGTATAAAATATTGACACATTTTCCAAATTGTCATTCTGGATAATCTAGAGCATGACTTTTAGATTTTTCTTTTTTAATAATAATGGTGGGTTGCTAGTGTTGGGGGAAGATGTTGAGCTCCATTTAGTCATGGTAAGCTTCAGCAATTGGCAGCACACTCATGGGAGACAGCCTAGCAGCAGTTGGTTAAAGAGACAGAGAGACGGGTGCTATTAACACTGTCATCTTGTATGCAGATGAGTCCATAGCAGTACAGATGACTCCCACAGGATGCAGAGGCAGAAGGAGCGCACGGCACCAGGGCTTCACGCTCAGCACAGCTTAGTCAAAGTATACAAAAAAGAAGAGAAGCCACTGGAGACATTTCAGTGGCTGGAAGAGAAATAAGTGAAAGAAATAAAAGATAGCATTCTCAAATCTTATGTCACCAAAGTTCTAAGGATTCTCCTTTTAAAATATCTCTTCAGTCTGTCTCCTCTCTCCAGCCCTGCTGCTTATTCCTTGGAGCAAGCCTGCATCGTTTCCTGAATTAGATAACTGGTGGTCTTTCTGCCTTTAGCTTCCTTAACTTCCCTCTCCCGATCTATCTGTTGCATTGCTCTGCTATCAGAGTGATCTTAATAAAATATTCAGCTAACCAAAGCATTTCCCTAGTAGAAATTCTTTACTAGGTCTCTCAGGTCTTCAGATTTAAATCTAAATCTAAATCTAATTATGATACAGACTTACTTATTACTCAAAATTCCCATTGATATTAAACATATTAGCCCTTCTGAAAATGCTAAATCCTCTGCCTGGTACAGACTCTTCTTTTCCTCACTGGATAATTCCTACTCATCTTTAAAAACCTAGATTAAATGCCACCTCTATGAAGCTTTCCTTTCCCCTGAAATAGGTGTCCTTCCTATATGCATATGTAACATTAGAGAGCTGCTTCTGTCATATCTTCTGTAATGTTATGGTTACCTTGAGAGATTTGTACAGCCTGGAAAATAACAGCCTTTGTTGAATGAAAGAGGAAAGAATAAAAAAAAGAATGAATGAAGACAATTCTAGGGAGGCTTAAAAACAGAGGGTGACTATGCTCCAGAGAGATCAAAAATAAAGAAAACCAATAAAAACAAAAACTGAATCGAAATCACTGCTGAATTTAAATAGAAAACCAAGACAGACCATAAGAGTTCTATTGAAATGGAAAGGTTTGCAGGTTCTAGGGAATAAAAAAATGTGTCAAACCCATTCTGATAGAGACCCATCATGAACTCTTACTGTTTAATCCATAGATTCTTTTGTACTTTCAATAATATCATAGTCTCTAAATTTCCACATGTTAGCCATGTGGATATCCATAGACCCACATATGTATACCTCACTGCTCCATGCTAAAATATCAGAGTAAGTGTATATCTAGCCTTTAATTTTATAATACAATTGGACACCTACAAAAAGTGCTCATAAAGTATTTTAAAATGCTTATTAAAATGTTATATAAGCTTACCAATAAAACATCTTTAGAGAAAAGACTACAATGTAGAAGGCAAAGTTTCCAACCAATTTTTTTCCCAAAAATCAAGTACTTGCAAAGAAATAATCAAAATCATCATACAAAGAAAGATAGGGAAAGTAGGACTAATTTTACTTGTACAAGAATGGGGCAAAGGGAATGCAGGTGGCTAACTTACTCTAAAGGTTGGTGTGTAACCAAGTCCTGCCCTAGATGAACTTGGAGAGTCAGAGTTTGAGAAGCCATTCCAAAATGGCCTTTCTAATGATGAGGGGAGGGAAGGTTTCAGGTGAGTATCAGGAAGTAAAGTCCAAAAGCATGGGCATGGGCTAAGCAGGAATAAGAGATGTGGAAGAGGAAAAAGAATAGCAAGAAAGAAGGACCTAGAGGTGGACTGGTAAGAATCAGAGATTGTCATGATTGCCCATGTGAGGCCTCTACTTGCTTCCTAGCATGATGAGCCATTGGCTGACAGGACCATTCAAAGAACTGAGAACAGAACAGACAGGTGGTAACAAATCTTCAGCAAAATTTCATAAGTAGTAGTTTTTATCAAATGGAATGGCATGATATATGTATTACTGTTTGCCCATCTATCTGTCCATCCAATACGAATGTCAATGCCCTGTTGAGATGCATAAAGAGGGTGACATTAACTGGAAGTAGCCATGATGATTGCCCCCCTAGTTTGAAAGGTTTATTGCCATTTCCAAATTAAACAAAAGACATTGCTAGTAGTGAGCATCCACAACGTTCATATCCCAATTCCAAAATTTAGGCTAATATGGACTGTGACATCCACCAAACTCTTGTCAACTATTTTATTTAATGACAAGAATTTAAGGCGTTTGGTTATTTGACCAATTTTTCTTTTTTCTTTTTTGACAGATTCTATTGAAATTTGAACCATGCAGTAATATGTAACCAGTAAATCAAATTAAACTTCAGGAAACATTTCAACTGAATTTAACTCAATTTGTTTCAATCCAATGTGTGCATTTAATAAACAAAAGAATGCAAAAACTAATTTGACTCAGGAAACTGCAGGAATAGAAATATCCAAAACAATTGTGATTAAATTCATTGGTTCCATTACACTGAGGTGAGCTGTCCAGAAAAAAACTGAAAGGTTCCCAAAACATAACGGTGGTTTGTCAGTATGTATTAAAGTTTGCATGGATGGCAAGTTACAACTTTTCACTGATTCTCCGTAAAACAAACTAAAATTGATAAGGCCCTATGGTCTTCGGTTTTTAATCCCTGCTGGGCACTTGTAGAATGCAGTAAATTTTCCAACAATATAAATGTATCAAAAGTGAAAGAGAAGAGAGGTATGTTTATTAATCTGAGATTGATTTTGAATCATTGTCTTGAGGGTGGCCTTTATTGATCAGTATCAGAAGATATTGAGCCAATTCAGCTTGACTGCTGCATTTGACATACATATTTTTGTCCAGAGGCCTTTGCCCTAGGAGAGCCACCTGCCCCTTTCCTTCAGGAACCCTTTTTAGTCTATGCGGCTCTGATAGGGCTGACAGGGCCAGGTATGTCCCAAGCCTGACCAGTTTGAGTTCTTTTTCAACCCGGCCAGAATGATGGAGACAAGCAGATAACCAAAGCTGGATAAGTGGTGACTTTTGGCAGAGCTGTCAAGAAAAATACTCTCCCCTTTTTTGGGAAATCACAAGCTATAAGGACTTCATGTTCTCGGTGCTGCCAGAAGCCATCTCTCAGGTATACGATGGTGTGTCATTTGAGAATGAGGACAAGCAGAGATGGGCAAAGCTGAGATGGAGTGAGGCAGAGATGATCTTACATGAGACCTAGAAGAGCCCGAAATAGAAGGATATTACTCTGGCCCTCTCAGCGGTGAAAATGAGTGGATTCTCTTTTTCAAATTTATGTAAGTTTGAATTGGATTTCTGCCATTGACATTAAAGGAGGTCTGACTAATTCACCATGATAGCTTAAATCAATGGCTCTCAAACATTTGGGGTAAAAGTTCAACTGTAGAAATTCAAAAACCTTCCTCCTTCCACTTCACCTCTTACACACTCCAACTATTTCTACTCCTTCATTCCCTTGTGCACTTAATCTCCCTGCAAGGATAAGGTAACTTTTTTAATTGATCAAAATTGTGAATCTTTCTCCCCACAGACTGAAACCTTCACACAGGACTAGAAGTATATTACTGAGAGAGGGCAGACTTCAAGAAAGCAATGCTTCTAAAGAGTTTCTATCAGTAAATAAATACAGTATGTCTAATATTCCTCAATGTCAGCAAAGCAGACACGTAACAAAGGCCTCCAGGAAATAAGTCTCTGTTGCTTGTAGGGGCCATGTCATTTCAGTCCTTTTGCTTTAAATTCACCACTGACTTATAAATTTATGATATTTATCCTCCTCTATTTATCCACTGTAGAACAACTGAGGAAGCTTTATGGTGGTTGACATAAAGTACTGCTATTTTGAAATGATATCCTTGAGAAGCTTAAGATCTCTAGGATGTAAGCCTGTCATCTGAATCTGAATCACCTGGGGAACTTGAGAAAGTACAGAACCCAGGGTCCCCCTCTGATCCTGCTGGATCAAAGTCTTTGAGTCTTTGAGGGTGAGGCATAGGAATCTTCATTTTTAACCAACTCCCCAACTGGCTTAATTAAGTCCATAATTTGACATTGCCAGAATTGAAATCTGTATGTCATTTTACCCACTTAGGTAAATTTATACTAGCCTATTCTTAATGCTCTACTGCAGTGTTCTCTACCTTTAAGGTGACTGTACATTAATCATCTGAGCCTTGTTAAAATGCACATTCGGACCTGGGGCAAGGCCTGAGACTTTGCATTTCCAACAAGCTCCCAAGTAATGCTGATGTTTATGGCACAGGTCCTCAACTTTTAATAGGATGGCTCTAGTGCATTCCACACAGTATGAAATAAAAATCAACAAAAATACATATACTTAACAAGAATAAGTAATAAATTTGGGCTATGGGAAAATAAAAGCAGAACAGAGACAAGACTCTCATATGGAAACACAGGTTGCGTAACACCATCGAGTTGTAGAAGAAGACTGCAATTCTATTTTCCTGACTGCCGAATCAAATAAGAAAAAGCACATTCTTACAAGATTTCCAGAATGCATAAAAAAAGCAAAATATGCATTAAGGAGAAGCATAAATTCTGTGAACACTGTATGATGTAAGATATTTTGTAATTTTATCATATAAAAAATGGCTGACTTTTTCTTACTTTATTTTCCATATTAGGTGCAAGGACATAATAAGGAAACATAATTGAGAAAAACTAATTCTATTGGAGCCAACGATTACTGATGCAATTCTCTGGTGACTTTGTTTAGTACAAATGTAAAATTTATAATAACTAGAAAAGTGGATGGGAGTGCATTTCAAGCAAGTTAGACACCAGGGAAATCTACAGAATCCCAAAACAGCTCTTAAAAAAGTTTTCTCTACCTTAAGAAAAAGAACAGAGCTGTCTTAGCAATGATCACATTTGTCAAATATGGGGTAAAAATAGTACACCAGCCATGACATGCAAAACAAAATGGGTAATGAGATCACACAAATTACGAGTTATTTAGCTTTCACATTCCATATTTCCCACCACTTCTTTTTGTCTGAACTCTCACGGTAAGAAAGGCCCCCCTCCTCCTCTTCCTAGACTCCGGGTTATGTATATCTTAGCCCATTATTTCTTTGAGCTGTCCCATATGATAAGGAAATCTTTCATTAAAAAAGAAAAATTGAAGAAACTTAGCTTATGAAAAAAAGGGTATTTCCTATATGGAAATAGAGGTACATGCGATATTCAAATTATCTAACAGCTCCCAAATCACAGCCTTTCTTTGCCAAGAGCTTAAATGTTCCTTCAATGATTGTGTACCACATGTTTCATCTTCAATTCCCCAGAGTATTTGTAAAAAAGAAATTTTAAAAATCAGATTTTACCACCAACGGGACTAAGATGAGCAAGCGTGGAGGGTGGAAGACATTTAAAAATGAATACGGCATGGAAGCCAATAATTTAAACGAACTACTGTCATAAACAAATGGATATTGCTGTATGAGTACACTCAACCGAATTCTAGCCCTGTACAGGGATGTCGACTGCCAACCACAGCGGGGCCCGCCGTGGACCTCAAAATAGGACTGACGTCTGGTCCGGAAAATGCACTAGGGCTCCTTCACGATTTCTTCTCGGGGTTCCTGCCTGCCTGTTTCATTTTCCTGTCTATAGATAAGGTTTTGCTGCTTAGCCGGCATGACAAGTAGGTGATGAACATGCGCAAGCTCTCAAGTTAAAATCTGCCACAGGACTGTAATTTCTTTATTCAAATTCAGAATTTTGAGGAGAAAGTAGCTTGTCGTCCTTGCTTGGGTCAGATGATTTCTCTCCTTGTCTAGTCGACTGTGCCTAGGGCCGCTGGGTCATATGTTATAAAAATGGCTACTAGGAATTCAAGTCGTCATGATGTGTATTTCATGTACCATGGAATTCATTCCTTGCCATATTTTTATTTACTTCTTATATCTTGATTCATTCACATGCCCCAATTATTATTTTATGAAGTTCTACAATCTTTCCTAATTTTTCTGAAGTTGGTAGTCATTTCTCAGAAACACTTGATATCTGTATTAATAGCTTTTAAGCTGGGACTAAAAAGCCTATTTATTATACTGGGCACTTGGTTTCATCTCTAGAGATGCATGCCCCCATTAACTTCAAGGTGAATTCAAGTAAATATAAACATCTGTCACATTGAACATAGTCCGGAGACCATGTGTAAATAAGTGACTAATCTTTTAAAGCTGTTCTTGAGCCAATAACTCAGATAACACAGCAGTAGACTGTATAACCACACCCCCTTTGAAATGGCTGTTTCATCTGTCTGACTCATATATCAAGTAATTCAGAAGATATTTCTTGAGGAAATAACTATGAGCTAAGCATCAGTTAGATGCTACAAAGAATAGATGAATAAAATATAATTCCATCCCCAGGGGAGCCTATGCTGTAAAGGGAAGACATTAAGGAAACAGCTCATTTCAGTAAGTGTGATGAATGTAAAATAAAGGTAAGCTATAAGGGTGCTAGGAGAGTATCTCCAGTCTTGTGAGGTGAAGAAATTTCCCCTAGATGAAGAGTCACCTAAATCGATGCCATCAGTTCAGGAGTAAATAATGGGAGACGGAAGAGGAGACACTGGCACACAGTGCAGCAAGGTTAGGGCAAAGACAAGCAGAAAGGCTCAAAGCCGTGTTCTGAATGCTAGTGTAAAAAATGGAAGACAGAAGGCACAAGGTGAACACGGTCCATTTCATAAGTAGCAAACAGGATTGTAGGGCTAGAGAGTGGAGTTCAAGATGGGAAGAGGAGTGAAAGATGAGACTGGGCATATGAAAAGATCATAAATGGTCTGAGAAATCATGTCAGGAAGATTAAATTTAATCCTGATAGTAATGGGGAGTCATTTGAGAAAAGTAGGGACATAATCAGATTCTCATTTTAAAACATGATTACTTTGACAATAATGTGAAAAATGGGTTTGGAGTAGGTGAATTAAAGGGAAATGGCTTCCAACTGTACAGTTAGCCACAAGAGAGGAGACTGTGGCCTGAACTAAGATCATGGCAGAAAGTAGAAGCAAGGGAGATAAATCTGACATCATGGATGAAGGGAATTGCTCATTGAGTAGATAGGGGGTTGGGGGGGCACATAGGTGAAGAAGAAAAGTCAAGAATGATGGCCAAGTAAACTGACAGCCAAGATGCTCCCTGGGATGCAAAAGGTGAGTAACTTATCACTTGACTTGGTGATTTTAGGTCTCCTTTTTTAGCATTTTTTGTATATTACAGGATAAATGTTTCTTCTTTTTCAATTTATGTCTATTAAAATAATCTCTGCTTCATACTCACCTATTCCTCATGGAAAGCATGATTTCTTTGACCTTCCTGCTGGGAGCCAGAACTGCAGACATTTTTCATTATAAACTAAAAATATGCTGTGAACTGTAGTCACAAAGTTTGTACCAATACTTCAAGCAGCTGGTATGACTTTTCTTCTGTGATATTACAGAATAAGAGCAGAAAGCTAAAATGCTTCCACCACGTAGAGGCTGGCAGGTCAGGACAGGTGCTAGGGGGATGTCACCAAAAACAAAGATGCCACATTTCTCGCTCCCACTTTAACTTGCTGATTGAGTGGGCAGTGCCCTTCCAGCGGTGCCGGCCAAGGAGCATGTGGACTGTGTGTCTTCCATGTAGCACTTGCTTTCTTCACCCTTATTATTTTCCTTATTTTGTAGGGTATCCTTTCTTAAAAGGTCAAGGGTTTCTGCAGATTGCTCCATCTTCACAGGAGGGACACATGCACACGCACACACATTTTAGAGTAAACCACTGGGGACAGAACATTAAATACATTTATTTTTTAGTGTGCTTTCTGTTATAATTCTAGATGGAATGTGGATAAAGCAGGGCACATGGATGGAGAAAACATTTTAGAGGTGCCTGTCTATCAGACCCTGTAAGCAATCACCTACTTCACTGCAGGGTTAGACTGACTAACTTGGTGTTTATATTTGCATATGAAAAAAAAGGCTAACATTGTCTATTAGTTAGGAAATTTTAAATATACTGCTTAAATGCTAATTGGGTGAATAATAATAATAATGATAGTAATATCACATCTACTGAAAGGCTTACTACGTGCAATGTCTCCTCTTTGTTCCTTTAGCCTACATAGCTTATTCCTGTGTTAGGACCTAGAACTAGCTGTTGTTTCTCCCTAGAATCTTCCTGAAAATGGGGAAGTTTTCTATCTTGATCATCATTGCAACTTCAGAACCTAAAACAATCTTTGCTGCATGATATGCACTGAATAAATATCTCTGTGTATGAATGAATACTGTTCATTAATTGTTTTATGTGTATTTATCTTTTCTCCCTGACTGCACTGAAGGCAAGGACATGATCAATTTTATATTCCACATAGCACCTAAACTTCCAGAACCTAAAATTCTGAGTACTAAAATATTACTGATAAGCCTGATAGAGTGACTAATTATATTATTGAATATCTGAAAAAATACACAAATTCAAAAGAATAACTTTAGGAGATCTGTTAGTTTCCCACATCTGCCATTATAAATGATGACAAACGGGCAGTTTAAAGCAACAGAAATGTTTTTCTCTCAGAGTTCTGGAGGGTAGAAATTTAAATCAACGTGTCAGCAGGGCTGTTCTCCCACTGAAAGTTCAAGGGAAGAATCCTTCCTAGTTTCTTCCTGTTTCTGGTGGCTCAGGGCATTCCCTGGCTTGTGGCTAAGTGACTCCTGACTCGGTTTTCATCTTCACATCCCCTTCTCCTTTTCTCCCTTGTGTCTCTCCCCTGTATGTTTCTTCTAAGGACCCATGTCTTTGGTTTGGGGCCCACCTAATAATTCATAATGACCTCATGTCAAGATCTTTAACTTAATTGCAGCTGTAAGGTCCCTTTTTCCAAATAATAGTACATTCACAGGTTCTGGGAGGTAGGACATGGACGTACCTTTTGCAGCCACCTTTCAGTCCACTACAGGAGGCATGGTGTAGTAGAAAGGGTACAACTTTGCAGTTGGGCATAACTGGGTTCCAGACCCAGTTTAGACATTTACGACTAGCCTTTTTAATCTCTCTCAACCTCTGTCTTTATATCATGATGTGTCTGCTTTTATGAACTGCTAGGAGCACTATATGAGATGATGTATAGAAAGTGAATATCAAAGTGTCTGGTCCATTGTAATTACTCAAGAAATATTAATTCCTCTCCTCACTCTATAAGCACCTTGAGTGAAAGTACTTAGCTAGTTAGTTGAAGGCTTCCTTCTGAATAATAATTGTAACTCCTACAGTATTTTTCTTGTTGAAGTCTTCTCAGGAGTCCTCTCACTATTGAATTATCATCAAATTCATCAAATACAGTCTTACAACTAAATATGACAGAGGCTCTTTAGAAATTAAAACTAGGCTTCTGTTCTAAGAATTTGAGATCAAGGCTCATTTTTGGATATCTGGAGGGAGTTAAAAACAAAGGAATTGGCCACTGTTTTAGTGTCACTGAGTGGAGAGAGCTAAGTGGTTTATGATGGCATCACTGTGTCTTCCATGACATGTATAAAAAAATTAATTTTTATGAAATACCACAGATGCTTGCCTCAAGTTGTTTTTTTGACAATGCCAAGAGTTTCATGAGTTTTAATAGGATTAAAGACTTCAATAAAAGGGCATAACTTAGAAATTTCAGACATGTAGAACTTGCAAAAATGTTTATTTATTTGCCAAATCAGTTAATATAAGGTTGGGGGGAGGTTTCACAACTTCATAGCTAGAAATAAAATAAGGTTGATCTCTCTCTTCTATACAGTTTTTCAAAAGATACATTGGCATCACCAAGAAATCACACTGGGTACTGTTTGAGCAATTTATTCATCAGTGCAAATATCCTAGATTGTTAATGATTATCTATTACATTTAGAACTTTGTACATCTTATGATTAAAAAAAAACAAAACATAACACACCTTCCTGGAATGCAGAGTCTAGGAAGGGGTACAGACATGTAACTAGATACAATTCAGTACATTACACTTAATACTAAGGCATAGGAGTAACATAGAGGAGGGAAGAGGTGACTCTCCCTGGCGTCCTAATGCCTGGCAGAGTGCCTGGCACATAGTACCTATTCAAAAAAATAGCAGATAAATAAGAAATTGTGTTGGGGTAAGTTTCACTCAGTAATTGTGTCTAAATCAAAAATATTGGCATTCTGAGGTAGGCACTTTCAGGTTTTAAAGAGAATAGATGTGTTCCTGTTATTTGAGTTGATGCATCTACAAGAACTGGCAACAGTCTCAGCGCCCACACAGCTGGGCTTCACGGGGAATTAGGACCTGACTGAGGACCCACGATTAGCTCTAGAGATCCTCAGCAATATGCTCAGGTGACTCAGGGCCTCACTGTCTTTGCTTTTTCCTTAAGAACTCCTGATTCTCCTGCTTTCACCAATAACTCTTGCTAATCTTTTTCCTACATATTGTTTCCTCTCTGTGTGTCATTGTCTCTGCTTCAGGCTACTGTGGCCCTTTCTGTGTGGCTTACCTTCAAACTCAAGAGATCGTCTCTGTCTGGTACAGGACATATAAAATGTACAGATGAATATTCAAGGCCAATTCATAGCATACTGCCCAGCCTATAAAAGTTCCTTATTTGAATCAGAGAGGTATGGCTAGCCTGAAAAAGTTATTTGACCAAAATATGATCAACTATGTATTAAAAAATAATAGCTGTGGACCTGGCATGCCTTCAGAGGACTATTTCATGTGCATATAAAAATCCCAAAGGGGATGCCCAATGGAACCATATCATGAGGCTAGTTGAGATCTAGCAACCTCTGAGATAAACCCTGAGTCACCCTTGCAGAGTGCTAAGTACCAGTTGTTGAATACATTAGTGTACCAAGTGCTGTCCCAAGAAATTTGTTTCCAACCTAATGGTAAGGAGAAACTGGGCTTCAGAAAGGTTAAGTCATATGGATGACTAAAAGATGAAACTGTGGTTGAATTCCTATCTTTTTGACTCCATATCTATACTCTAACTGTGATGCTGTATAACTACAGTTTCTAACAGTGTAACTCAGCAACGGATTTTAGGGAAACCCTCATGGTGAACAGCACATCAAGCTTAATTCAGAATGTGGTAGTACTCCTACAGACCATATTAGAAAGAAGACCTGCCTATGTGCGATAGACTGATCTATCATGCCATCAACCACCAGAATCCCAAAGCCCCTCCGTTATGCTTTCTGGAGCCACAGTGAGAATATTTTATTCAGTTCATATCAACATTTAAGTCTAATGAACATCTGTGTTTACATGCTAGACATTGTGATCATACAAAGGTGAGTAAGACATGGGCCACACCCTTGAAAGCATGGAGTGGAGAGACAGAACAGCAAAATCGTGAGCATACTGAGCAGCATGGGTGAATACTGTGGAGAGACACTGACAAAGTAACAAACGGCAGGGTAGGGGAAGGTTGATTCCCCTGGAAGTGGGGATTGGGAAAGTCTTTGACCCTGGAGGTAAGTAGTATTTTGATCTTGAAGAAGAGGAGAAAGTATAACTAAACACAGAAATATAGTAAAATTCAAGAATGTTAAGGAAATAATGAATAACCCTTTGTGTCTACAGCAGGGCATGCCTGAGTAGGCAGGTGGTCAAGGGGGAAAAGATGTTGTAAAAGTACATTGAGAAAGATTATTGAGAACCTTGCTTGTCAAAGAGGAGTCTGGAATTCCCTTTTTGGAGGTACAGCAACCACAAGCAATTTTATTCTGCCAAGTGGATCATCCTTGGAATATAAATCAGAAAACCACACAAATGTTGCCCACGGTGACTCCACTCTAAACTACAGCCTCATTTGCATTCATGTGCATTTGCAGTGTGGCTAGCGCACAAGTATTTTCAACCACTCTCCTGAAAATTGGGGCTTATGATTGCTGTCCAGAGTGTCCTCTTCAAATACTTCAATATGAAGGACACTGATTACACATGCATATGCACACATTTGTACCCAGGAAAGGGTGGAGAGAGAGAGAGATTGATTGTGCTGGGAGCACAGGAAGGATTTTTATGGACTTGTCTTTCATCTTGTGGAAGAAATGAGCATGACGTAGTATGTCTATTTATAGATTTCTAAAAATGATTTCCAGTCAGGTAATCTTGCAAAATCAGGACATGCGTATATAACATAATGAATATTTAAATGTAGTGGGAACGTCAGATCCTCCTGAAACTAAGGTATTTCAGTGGCAACATTAAAGGGGACTGACTCCAAAGGGATGAGAACTGTTACCATGGCAACTCCCAGGCTGACTCATCCATAGATAACTCCTTAAACTTGTGACATGAGAAAAACTGCTTGAGGATTTTTAACATTGTACCAAAACACACATTGGTACAAGACCAAGTAGTCCTGATGGTAATTACACACCTACACTGAGTGTGAGAATCACTGACTTAGTCAATCTCTGCACTTTACCAAAAGAAAGAATCACTATCTGGGACTTTAATTTGCCAGAGATTATCCATGGCTCTGAAATCCACCTCTGCAGATCCTCAGGTTCATTCTTATTAGCAAACCAAGTTTCCTACATGAATTTTTTTAAAGATAATGTATTTGTGGAAATTTTTAAATAATGGAATGCTTAAAATATAAGTAAATTAATACCCTTAAACTATGCTTAAAAGGAATGTGTTGGAGTGTGACTTCATACTTTTCTTAAAAATTTGATTGGCTGAATGGTAAATTATTCAAGGCAATTTCTTTTTCTGGGCCATTTTTGCTGCTAATGCCTAAGTTTGAACCACACATCTCCCCTAGGGTGTGGACAAGCACACTAAAAATAAATTTAAGTAGTATAGCTTAAAAAGTGAGTCTTACTCATCATTACATATTGCACTTTACATGAGAGAACCATTTTCTCAGCTAAAGACTGGAATTTTGTTTCAATGGGTTTGGGGGGTTATCTATAAATTTTGATGCTTAATTCACAGTCACTGATACTTCACCCCTCCCTTGATCAATAACAGATCAATGGCCCTGCACCCACACATGAAATAACATTTTGGCTCTCAGCCAGTAGAAATACTGATATGCATTAAGATTCTGTCCTAGGTTCCTGTCTTGCCTCAATCTACAAATTCACTTTAAAAGTCTCGTTTAATCCTACAGCTATAGTGTTGATGAAGACTCATTAATCTGTACCTCTAATATCTCTCTACTTTCTTATATGAGGTACAAGCACTTCAAATTAATACCCACTGAAAATACATCAACTTTTCTGAAGAGTCTGTCTTCTCTAGTTCTTACATTCTTTCCTTTCCATATCCACAGAAACCAGTTTCAGTCCATTCTCTTTCCTTTTGATGTTTTATCTCTATTCCTCCCCTTGTATTACACCTGCACCATCTGCCCCTATTCAGGCTCACAGTATGTTTCACCTCAACTATAATTTTAAGTTGTTTTTTAACTGAGCTGCCTACTTCTGGACTTGTCCTCACTCTGATCCATTTATCACTTCATTCAACAGCTAGTTGTTAGACACCCAGTAGACTGCAGGCCCTGTTCTCAACACAGGGAACAACAAGATAGATATACCACCACGGAGCTCACAGGCTAGGGGAGAAAACAGATCACCCAGCCAATTTCCTTGCACAGAGATGCAGGATAGGATGAGAGGTTGCTCTGGGAGCAGATAGGAGGGGGGAAAACCCAGGCTTTCTGGCTTTTGATCAAGAGTAAATAGTATAGTTTGACTTCCAATCTTAGGCCTGTATCAATAACAGGTAGCCAGACAAAGGGGAAAGAGAGAAAAAAATGAGTATTGCAGGGCAAGAAAACTTTATAGCTAGAGAAAATACCGTGTGTTTAAGGAACTGAGAGAAGAGCAGCATGGCTGGATGACAGAGTAAGAGAGGAAAATCAAGCGAACAAGTGTAGCTGGACCAATAGGAACAGAGGAAGCACATTTGCCCTCAGGGAGTTTGTATTTTTATCCTCATAACATTGAGGAGACATTAAAGGTTAACTCTGAAAGCAACATGATGATAATTCTAATTTTAAAGCATTGAAATATCACTTAAAATGCCATAGAACAAATGGATTAGGGAATAGCAAGACTAAATAAAACCAGAGGACTAGTTAGGAGCTATTGCAGTCAATCAGGGAGAAGTGATAAAGCACAAAATAGATCATGGTAACTGAAAACAGAATAAAGAAATATTTTTATGAAACAAAAATGTCAGGTTTTATTGATTTATTTAATGTGGGAAATGAGGAAGAGAATAGAGTCAAGAAAGACAGTTTCTTATTTGATCAGCAGTGTGGATGATTGTACCATTCACTGAGAATAGGGGTGGAGATTGAAGACAGGATTTAAGTATTGGTGGGCATGACTCTGTTTGGGGCCATGAATAGTTCTTTCACTCAGCATTCCGCCTTCTTGGTGCTAGAGGCATAGAAATAAAGCATAGCAGTTCCTACCTATACTCAACCAGTTAATGTTCATCCCTTTCGTGTTATCATCACACACAATCTAAATTAAGAGATCCTTAACCTAGGCACTTACCACGTTTGCCTTTCATCTTACTGTCATTTACAAATAATTTCTAGCAAGGGAAATATAGTTACTACTGGAACTAATGATTAAGGAGGCTTTTACTTGGAAGTTGTAAAATACTCTGTTGGGCTATTGAATGTGAAAGCCATCCTACCAAAAGAAAATTATTCTACTCCTTGTGCTCCTCGAGGATTATTATGGGACAAAATTGTCTTTCCCTCAGCTAACATTTGAAGAATCGTCCAAGGCGTTGATGAACAGTTGATTGTATTTAGCCTTCCATAGGGACATCAATGGCACACAGATGAGACTGTGGCAGTTCGTTATCATCACCAGCTGATGAAGGACAGTTCATGGATAAAACATCAGAGAGGACTGGAAAGTCTACATTTGAACTGAATGTTAATGATTAACTGGCATCCATAAAAGAGCAAGGCAAAAGTCAGCCTTAGGCAAGAGATAAAAGCCACATCCCAGGAGGAAAACCATTTGTACTTATGCTGCCTGCCTAAGTCATTGCTTGTTGTGTGATACAGTAGGAAGAACCAGGAATTTAAGGTCAGACAGACTTGGGTTCAAATCAAGCTTTGACATTTTTGAGAAGAGTCATTTTGGGCTTCCCTTAAACTCAGTGTCATCTATAAAAAGAGAATATTAATTCCAACTTCATAGAGCTGTTCTGAGATTTAAATAATATAACATATAGAAAGCACCTAAAAAAGTACTGGTCATATAGTTAAACATTCAGTATCAGGCAGCTCTTATTATTAAGTATTTAGCAGGGAAAAATAGCTAGCTAAAGGGAATGAAAATATATATCAGTGCCTGCATTGTTCTGTAACATGCTGTAAGCTACTTGATTTTCCTTACTTATTCAATGATAGCTTTTACAGTTTTTTAGGACAATTGCATACATTATTTCAATTCATCTGTCCAACAGACTTGTTGATAGTTTTCCTATCCATCACACAGATAAGGAGATTGATTTTCAGACTAGTTGACAAATTTTCTTTAAGGTCATAGACTAATAAGCAACATACCTTTAAGTAGATTCCAACTCATCCAGGTCTATTTTGGCCAAATATATTTGATAATCTGTTTTAGCATGGTGCTAGCATGGAGATTTTATTCCTAGTTGGGTCAAGTCTATGTCTTTGATGCAAATCTTCTTAGATATGCATGCTTAATATAGGCTCAAGAAAACTGCGAAGCTACATCAGAGGAAATTAAGTTATCAGAAGTATTACCTTTAGAATTCACAAACCATTTTTTCTATACTGCTAAAGAAATTCCTAGAGTTGATGGGTTTTATCTTTGTTTTTTCTCATTACGTAGTATAATGTTGCCAAGGTCCCTCTCTGCAGCAATGTCTGCCAAATGACTTTTTAGCCAGATCCAGTCAAAGACCAGCAGAAGTTTGAACAGATACTCAATGAGTTTGAACCACTGGAAATGGCCAGTATGGATATTTATGCTCTCTTTGGTTCTTTAAACCAGACTTTAAACCATAGTTGATGCTTTTTATGAATTTGAATTTTTTTCAATATTTAGAAATTGATGGTGCCAAAGGAGTGACCTATGGTTTTATTTTTATTTAGTTTAGCAAGTTCACATATTAAACTCCAGAGCATGGCATTATATAAGGCCAAAAGTGAAATAAAACACTGGTACTTGTGGTATCTCTTTCCATCTCTCTATCGTGACAGTTGCCCAGAGACTCCCCAGAGACTGTTACTCACAAGCCAAAGTTTCCCTCTCTGGGAAAGTAAGTGAAAGTGCTCAGATATTTCAGAAATACTTGAATCTTAAGAGAGATATTACTGACAATTCCTTTTTTTCTATCTTATTAATTTTAAGTTAAGAATTCGTATATCATTTTCTTTCAATAAAACAGTATGAGCCCTGGAATCTTTGCTTTTGACTGTTGCCTTTTAAGTTCTACACACGTTACAAGATCACAGATCACAAGAGCAAACTGTTTTCCTGGGCTAGAAAATGATCACAGATTTTTTCATCTCAGAATTCTACGTAGTGTGTGGTTTGATAGAATCTTGGTTTAATTCTGATTCTCATATCCTTTTCCAGCTCAGCTCAGTTCATAGCTTAGCTTTCTCAAATTGCCATTCATATCACATACTGGTTACCATTCTGGTCATGTATTCATTGTCCAACTCAGGATGGTTTGCCCAAAACACCACATTCTGGAATGTTCCACTAGATCCCCCCATGTATCTGATTATATTTCTTCTTTTATTTAGATATTGAAGAAAATGGAAATGCTAATTTTCTATGAATATCTGAAATTAAGAAACTTTGAAAACACCTAGTGTTCATGTGTAATTAATTATGCAGTTTTAAATGTCAACAAACCTTGTAAACCATTCTCTTGATGAGTTAATCACCAATCTAACATATTGATAGATTTGAATATTGACTAACATGTAAATGAGCTTGAAAGTTTCACTGAATACAGATCCATTTTTTAATGCTTTAGTATGAATAGCCTTATATGTCCAAAATGACAAGTTATTGTTGAAACTATCAATGAAACCTCATTTGATATAACTCAAAGTATATCTATTAATACTTTGTAGAAAGTCACTATAAATACATTCCCAAAGAGTAAGTGTGTTTTAAATCCCATATGCTTTCAGTGTATCCCAGAAATTTATCACCTCCCTGTGTTGGTGGGAATTATAGACCCATTAATCTTAAATAGTTAGAGAATGAAAATTCTGGATTAATAATTGTTTTAGTAAACTGAAATCCCCCATGTATGTATCTAAGGATAACCAATTTTTCAGAAAATCTGCATACAGTAAGATGAGTTTGGACTGACATATTTAGTGCTGATATCGAGTTCCCCAGACACACAGCACTACTCAATTCACATCCAACTAACATATTTGAGCACCTGCTATCCACCACTCACTATACTAGAGCCTAAAAACCTAAACCTTTTCCCTTGTGGAGCTCAAAATCTCATGGGGCTGAGAAATAATTGCAAAATTAGTACTGCAATCAAAGTAGAAGAGTGCTGTGGGACTCAAAGGAATGAGTGACTAATCTCAGGACCAAATTTCCCAGGGGTTCTGTCCTCACCTCCCCTCATACCATCTCCATGGTGAGCTAATCCCTGCCCACAGCTCATGGATCACTCCTGACTCACATTGTTTCTCCCTGAGCCCCATATTCCTCCATTCTGGTCCATAACTACTTACTTGTCACTTCTGTGTGCAAGGGCCACTGACACCCCCACCACACACCAGCTCAAATTAAATTAGTCATCCTCAGCCCAAATCTTCAGTTCTTGTTTAGCTAGTCCTGTAGGTCATAAACCCAGGGGTCATCCCTGATGCTCCCTTCCTTCTAATCACCCCTATCAAAAGGTCACCAAATTCTACCTGAACTATTTCAAGCACTTTACCTCTCCACCCTACTTTCAGTGCTGTGTTAAATCAACTCTGACTTAACAGTTCTCTAGGTTAATGCCGGAACTCGTTAACTGCTCTCCTCCTACTGGTTGCCTTGTCTGCATGAGTAGGCAGCTGCCAGTGAAGAAAAGCAGAACCATTCCAAGTTCTGAGTATCTGAAGTGGAGGGAATTTCATGCAGGGAGCTGGTTACCCAGGTGCTGGAAGAACTGAGAAGCCTACAGAGGAAAGTGGGGCAGCAGGCAAGTAAGCAGTACTGAGTCTCACCCACTTGGTTTACAAGTCCCTTGAGGCAAGCAGGGAAAATGTATTCTTTACCTTTATCTCCTCTGCATCTGGCATGATACAATTCTTTAAATATAGTAAACAATCATTAAATGTTGACAGAATGAATGGGTCATTCTACTAGCCTAATATCTTTTTTACTCAGAAGTTTCTAGAAAACTGTTCCTGCTTCAGGCCCAACATCTCAATGTATCTATTCAGGGAAACAATCCTAATTATTTGAGCTTCTGATTATTTAGACTCCAGAATATACAACATTTAAACTGTCACTGTATGAAATGTAAAATTTATCATATTCATTTTGAGAAATTGCATTTGTTGAATAGAAAACTGTTTTCATGTTTTTAAAGAAAATAAATCTGTACAGTTTCTAAAGTAGATTTTAGATTACAAAAGCTGAAGTTCTTAGATTGGTGCAGTCTGGTTTTCATACGGTGAGAGATTCAGGAGAACACAAATGCATGCTCTAGTTGTCATGTCAATGTTGTATGTGTCCCATGGATCATCATGTGCCCCTGTGGTTTCCTTAGGTGACTGTCATCTCGTATAAGCCCAAAACTCCCAGTGTTTTTGTTCACCCATAAGGTTGATTGATTCCACAATTGTTCAGAACACAAGAATGATAAAAATGTCTGACTACACAGATGGATAAACTATACGTGCTATTTATGATGACACAAAGATGAAAGAAGATTATGTTCTCTGAGGCAAAGTACCAGGTTACAGTTGGTTAAAAAAAAAAGTGATAATAAATAAGAACATGGACTTTGGCAACAATGAGAATGCATGTATTTGAAAGATATTATAAGCAAACATGGCTAAGGAGTAAATCCAGCAAACATACTAATAGTTAATATAATACTAAACGATGTTAAGATAAAAGATTAGAAATTAATGGCAAGTCAGATACAATGATGAATTTCTACTGCAGAATGCATTTAACTTTGACACTAATACAGAAAACATTCATTTAAACAGGAGGCTCCATTAGAAACAGATGTTGTGTGGTTCATTTGAATTACAATTTAAATTGGTTTATTTATTAGTCAATTTTTTACTAAACTTTGTTTTCATGAGATGCAAGTTCTGGGGTTTTTTTCCCTCTCCTTGTAAGATGTACCACTTGTTGCCAGCATATAGATTTAGCCTCCAAATTATTTTCTTGATAACTGTCATTGTGTTTGATAAGGAATTGTCTTGATAGAAGTAAATACGTTTTCCTTCTCCTTGTTCTCCTGGTTAATGAAAAAAATATGTCTCCCCCTTTTATTCAGTCATTTAAAATCTCTGGATCGTAATGCCTCCCTTTTTTGAAATCAGAGAGGTGAGGTAGATGACTGAGATTTTCTTGGTTTTCTTTAATATGTAAACTTGTGGCTTAATGAGCTTGTGATATGGATGTTGATCAGCATCATTACTGTGGCTTTTTCTGGTTGAAATAAATAAAGAAGGAGTCAGCTTAGCACAAGGAAAGTGGAGTGAGCTTTAATGGCACAAGGAGGGCTCTAAGAGCCCCTGGAACAAGTTCTATTGAACATGTCCAGACCTCCTGGAAACTAGAAACAGGGAGTAGAAAATCTTCATGAATTTGACTCATTCCCTAACAATGTCAGACTCTTCCTCTTCTGAATATTTTCTGCTCCATTCTTTTTCTTCCTCTGCAGGCTGGCCTCCTCTTTTTATTCTTAGTCTTTCCTCTGTCATGAACTCATGATAGCAGTGCAGCCCTAGTTCCATGTCATGACCTCTGCACTTGGTCCTACAGCGCCTGTCTCAGGCCCTTTATGCCACAGCAAGTTTCTGGGAGTAGAATGTGGTGCATCCCATCTTTTTCAGGCAGAAACAGGTTTATTCCTTGCTTTTGTATCGGCTGCTCTTAAATCAGACATCTACTCTCTGTGCCCAAGGTGGGAGGAGGGCAGGACATGGGCTAAAGAGTACGGCCGTGCTCAGTCAGCAGGGGCTGTCGGCAGGGCAGTTTCTATCACAGAAGGGACTTCGGAAGTGGTGGGCAGTGATGCGCTGCTCTCCTGTGATCGGCCTCTGGGGAAAGCAGCTGATCTCAGAGTTCAGCTAAACCGGCATGGATACAGGGAACCATTATAATTTGTGTTCAGGACCCCTTATAATGTCTATCCAAATAGATGAAAGAACAAAATGGAAATGTGTGCAAAAGCAGTTTGAAAAGGAAGGATGGTTCTTACGGTCTTTCTGACTGGATGGAATATTACTCGACGTTAAATCGATATTTTGTCTCTTCCTTAGCAAATTAGCCTGAGATGTGTGCTGGTCATGGAGGCAGCTAATTTCTTAAGAGATTCCCACTTTTCCAGCCCACTGTGAGGTCTTCTTAGAGTCATTCTTAAAAAATGCATACCTCAATATATTTGTCTAAAACACCTCTTTTCCCCTATTCCAATGCTAGGTAACTAACAGATTTTTATTAAATGATTTCTTATGCTAAAGTGGCAAATTACAAACCATCTAATGCCAGCATTCTCTAGTACAAAGTTTTGAGGGATATGTTAAAACTTCAATAGACATGTTAACATACATTATTTTTCATGATAAATAATGATAAAGGATTTTGAAATATTTTACTGATACCAAAGAAGAAAGATGTTTTCGGCTAAGGCAGGGTTTCTTAACCCTAACACTACTGACATTTTGAGCCAGATAATTCTTTGTTGTGGGGGCTCTGCCATCCATGAATTATCATATTGGGATTATTATGCATTAGTATATGTGCTGTGCCATACATTGTTATATTATTGGGGAGCATCCCTGGTCTCTGCTCCCAGATGCTAGGAACACACACCATTACCCCCAGTTGTGACAACCAAAACTATATCCAGACTCTGCTAAATGTCCTCTGGGGACACAATTGCCCTGAGTATAAAGCTTCTGATCTAATAAAAATGTTACTTTTATTCTCCAAAAGAATTACTTTTGTTATAAATATTTTCTTACTCCTTTTTAGATTTTAGATTTAAAATCTTTATCTTAAAACATTTTCAGATTTAAAAAGTATGCCCTCTTGGAATTTAATCGAGCACTACTGATTTGGTATTGTCAGTCTTGCTTTTCCTCAATGAACCAAAGTCTCTCATGCCTGAGTTAGCCTGACCAATTTCATTAACAATCACATGCCTGTTAATCCCATTAATTTGCCTTAGTGTCAAAGAATTCCCTATGGCCCGTAGTTGCTAAATATGTCTCATTTCCTCTCAAGGAGTAGCTTGCACACTTGTGAAAGCTGGTTGAACACTTGTAAATATACCTGGAAGAAAAATGATTTTACTGTTCTTGTCCAAAGTATTAATACCTTTAGTTTCTTCCTGAAAAATTTTCCATCCTTCCTGGAGTGCTTGTACTTTGGACCAGTAAAGAAGTGATAGCAAATCTGTTGTATGAAAGAAGAGAATACAGAAATGTTCAGCCTTTGTTTTCCATCTAAAAATAGGATACACCAAAATGACATCAGAGACTTTATTATATACAGTTGTCACTGTTAACATTTATACTAAGGTGCAGATAGAAAGAATGATTTATTTTAAATAGAGTAAATAGCTTCTCAGACATGTGAATCATAAATTAACAGATAAGTTAGTTGCCTATTTCATAAGGTTGTGAGAACAAAATGGGATAGTAGATATGAAGGGCTATGAAAATCACAGAGCACAGAGCAATCTCCAGGAGACAGATTACTGTCATGCATGTGGCATAATATAGATAGCACACAGAGGACATATTGCTGTGTTTTAGGGCTTTCCATAATGTTCATCATTACCAACACATTTATCATTATCTTAAAAAAGTTTTTGTTAAGATTATCAACCTCATACGTCCATATTTTCATTTATCATAGAATCAGGTCCTGAATTAAGATAATCCTAGAAATGCACACAAAATAAAGCTCTGAAGAATGCTTGTCCCACATGACCCACTTCCAAATGTAACATACTAACATGCATACATTTTCACTGAATTTCTTCTTATTGCAAATAGGGTAAATTACTGCTCTAATTTAGAACCATGATGTGATTTTTAGTCAATATTTAGTGAAAACAGAATGAGTTGTACAGAGCAAAGATCTCACTACATGCATATTGTTCTCTCTCTACAAGAAACAAACTAGTTTCCTGAAAGGAAGGGAAGAAGTCTACACACACACACCACATACACACAAACACTTACTTAAATCTACACAGATGTTTACATTATTTTCTCCTTTCTACTCTCGGTTGTTTTTTTACCACCAACTTGTATTTTAATTATAGCATTTATTTTTAGAGTATTATTTTGCTAATATAATCCTTCATACTTTACTATAATGAGTTTTTTTCCACATCACACATTAAAATGTTACTGAAGACAATGTGGAGTAAGGATTTTGCCTCACGGTCTCATCTTGAAGAAAGCCTGTGTGGTACTAGTGAGAACCTGGAAACTAATGACAATCCTGTGTGAGTACTGAAACATGTACCCCATTGCCCTAATCCCATGGCAAAGTTCACAGTAACACATTTTTGGCTAATTATTATTTCTAACATTGGTTGAATTATAAACAAGAACCCAACACTAAGACTTAGAACTGATCACAGACAATTGCTTATTATCATGGTCAAGAGGCCCTTCTGCCTACAAGCTTTTTCATAAATATCTCTCTAAAAACAGAAATGCTTATGAAAAAATATGTAGACTCCAAGAAATTGGAAGTATCTTATCTTTAAATAGCAATGAACAATTCTGAAGATAATATATTTGTTTAGCATGTTACAATTGCTAAAGTACCTTCACCATCATTTTCCCAAGTAACGCTCACAATAAGTCTGTAAAATGCTATTACTTTCATTTTAGAAATAAGGCATCTGACACATGGGGGATTAAGGTAATTGGTCATGGTCATATAGCTTTTACATGTGGCTTACTTGGAATAAAAGTATTTGGAATTGAAGGCCCAGAATCTGTCCAATTCATTTTCCTCCAAAAAGGTACGATGTTAAGAACTTGAAAAGGATGTGGATCAGTATGGTAATAATTCAGAAGAGAATTGCATATAACCCTGTAGGTTCTCCTTTTTGTTAAATGAAGATAAGATGGAAAGAGGTTTTAGACCTTTAAAAGGGATATTTTTTTATTAATAGTGAAGAACAAATGTCCTTGCCATTGAACAAGAAAGAATGACTTTGAATCATTGCAAGATGGTTTCTGAGTAAATAGTGTTTAAGTCTTCATGAATATAGTGGTTAAAGGACACTGGTGCTGATCATTCAGAACAAATATTGTCTTATTTTTTGGATTTTTAATAAATGCATAAATATGCATATACACATCTAGATAAAGTACAGTTTACCCAGATATAAGGCTTGATCTAAGTCAATGTTTCTGAACTAGTAGCATACACAACAACAGCAGAGATTGTACAAGAGTTAAGCAGTGTTTTCTTACCTACTTCTAAAGCGTTCACACAATCACTATGGACAGTTAAATACCCTTTAAAAGAAAGAGTGAACCTTCTATTTTATTATATTGTGACTCACACCTTAAAGACATTTGGGATTTTACTGTTACCATTTATTAATTTTTAACGGGCAATAACACTATAAATTGTATTTAAAAACCGACAAAGCTCTAAGATAATTATCACTGTCCCTTTCCTGTAGCTCTAGACACTTAATGAGCCCAAATCTTCCTGTCACTCTCTGCTGCCTGAAACCCGGGTAAAAAGAAAAGTGCAAAGGAATGCCCTTCGTGTAACCTTTTACAGGAGGTGAAGAAACAAACTCAGGTACAAACCCACTCAATTCAAACCTGAAACACAGCAGGAATGAGGGAAGAGAGGAACTGAGCCATTCCACCACTGATGGCAGTTCACAGGCCAAATAAACATCTCCAATTAATGTGCTTTCTGAACTATTTTTCAGGGCTGATAGACAAGTTGCAGTTTGCTAGAAAGATCCCGATAATGAGAATTGATGACCTTATAAGCAGTATTCATTCAAAAGGCATTTGCAGTTTGGAAAACATGCTCTTTTTAGTGCATCCATATTTAGTAAACATTCCCCTCCCAAATAGTACTGCAAATATAATATCCAGAAGTAGACTTTTGTGAACATGGATCTCTCAGTACAACTTCCGTTTATGATGTTCCCTATGATATCATTACCTTAGCTTCAGACCTTACAATTCAATTAAATGGATGTGCCCTACATTGGTGCAAATGCTTGCATACCTACTAGTTGCCCTATACCGGAGATGAAAATTCCAATGTATTTAAATGTAACCTCTTAGAGAACAGCAGAGCAGTGGGTCTCTGGGCATCCAGAATACCACATGCTATCACATTCTTAACTAAAAGCCTCAGATGATGATGATAGTAAGATTCTTTTTTTTGGTTCCCTTTATTTCACAGGATTATACACTCACCATGTATTTCCAGCAGTCTTGGAAAGACAAAAGGCTCTCTTATTCTGGAATCCCGCTAAATCTCACGCTAGACAACAGGGTAGCTGACCAGCTGTGGGTACCAGACACCTACTTTCTGAATGACAAGAAATCATTTGTTCATGGGGTTACAGTGAAAAATCGAATGATCCGACTGCATCCTGATGGAACAGTTCTCTATGGACTCCGGTAAATGGCTCTGTGTTGCATGTTTTCCTGTTGTGCTGTTGGTGGTGATGGTGGTGTTTTATTTTTTATATTTGAAAATGGGCAAAGAGGAGAGAAGCAAGTAGGAGAATATACAGATGTTTTCAGCTGTATAATAAAATTATGTTAAAGACCAGAAACTCTTGGAACCGAATGAGTTAAGTCTAGGCAACTTTGTCCATCAAAAGTAAGTGAATTATTTGCCCTAACCTTCAAATAAAAAACATAATAATAATAATAAATTGTTTTTGCCAGATTTCACATGTAGCTATTATAGAAATTATGTCTTCTTTTAGCCAATTGCTTGATTATCTCAGAGCTGTCCAGGCTGAATTGAAATGTGTTCTAGGTATTGGGAATAGCTACTTGATTATGAAAGGGAATTGGCAAACAGTATTTCAAAAAAGTAGGAAAATATAAAATTTTTCTTTTCCCATCAGATTGTTTTGGTGCCTTTGCATAAATGAAGGTTCTATTTCTAGGCTGTATTGTGTTCCGTTGTTTTATTTGTCTGTCCTTATGCAGTATCACACTATTTTAATTATCATAGCAATATGGTAGGTAAGTCATTAGGTCAATAATGTATGTAAGTCCTCTAATGTTGTACTTGCTGTTTAAAATTCCTCTGGATTTTCTAGGTCCTTTGCACCTTCTTAAAACTTTTAGAATCAACTTGTCAATTTCTACCAAAGAAATGTCTACTGGAAATTGTCAATAAAAGTACATAGGACCTATATAGATAAATATATACTTCTGAGAGAAGTAATACCTTAAAATTATCAGATATTTTAACCAATTAACATAGATTGTCTTTAATTTATATCAGCAGTATGCGATACCATAATGGGTTTGTTTTATTTGAGTTTTTAAGACTCAGTATGGAAGATATATCACATATTATTTAGAGAGGGTTATTATTAACTCTCATTTAGTTAAGGGTTTATTAAAATTTTTAGGCTACAATTGCAATCAGCTTCCAGTTTCACCAAAGAAATCTCTGAATTGCGATGTGTTGTAGGCTATGTAAGTGATGGTTCCTGAACCCTTGTTGTCACCTTTTCTGATCCCTTTGAGAAGTTGAGGGACAGTACATATCCCCAAAATTATATATGCTCCAAACAGTACTATCATTTTAGATGTTCATAAGACCACTGAAACTCTTCCATACACCATAAGCACCAATCTAAAATTCTAACTGAGTTCTAACAATATGCAAATGAAAAAATACATCTGTGATAAGACTACTGAACTTAATCCTGTGGTTGGCTATTTGGTTGATAGCCCAGGTATTCAATTTCACAGCAAAATAGCATTGGTTGCAAAATTATCTTTGGAATTTTTCCATTCTTTCAGTAACTCAAGAGCTTTCAAGGTTAGTTTAAAATCTCTGATCTAAAAACGTCTCTCAGAAAAAATATTAAAATAAACTAGTAGTTCCCTTGAGTGTATTGGTAGCTCCTACAGACAAAAATCTACCAATTCAAGATCAATGGTATTCATTAGTAATGTTTCATACTCTGAAAATCATTTGAAATTTTTTCTGTTACCTGTGTAACTTCTATTAGATACAATCAAGGTGTAAAAGGATGAATTACTTTTTTAAAATGCTGTGAAGGATAATTCTGTTGTCCAACTGAGTAGGCTAATCAACCACAACATGTATAATCACTAATGTAATTCGTCAAGAGTGTGTAAAAAATATTTTATTAAAAAAAAATAGACAACTACAATTTTTTTGCAAACGAGTGTAGATTACATTCTCAGTTTCAGAGTCTCACTTTAGGCATTCCTCAAATTACTTACAGTCTCCACCAATGGGAACGATGCAAGGAAGAAAAATATTTGAGAACCATGAAGCTAAACACACTTCATTTTGAACTGAGGAAACTGAGGCGCAAAAGGGGGAAGGGCCTTATCTAAGGGCATAACAAGGCAAGGGCAGAACTGGGCCTAAAACCCAGGTCTCCTGCTTTCCAAACCTGGGCTTCTGCCACCTCACTGCCTCTCATTTGCACTTAGAAGTCAGCAGCTCCTTCCAAGCTATACGACATTGCTTTCTCCTCTTCAGAGCCAACCCAGGACTTTGTAGCTTGGAGCCTGCAAAAACCAAAGCACAA
Organism: Manis pentadactyla; assembly: GCF_030020395.1. Taxonomy (NCBI): domain Eukaryota; kingdom Metazoa; phylum Chordata; class Mammalia; order Pholidota; family Manidae; genus Manis; species Manis pentadactyla. Next base: position 39,508,133 of record NC_080023.1, read on the forward strand.
ATTCTTCCTCTCCTGTCTGGGCTCTGATCTCTTTTTGGCCCCAGTTTCTCCTTAGAGCTTCACTCCACTTCTGGTGGTCTTCCACCCTACTCTTCCTGCTTTTCATTAGAAGTTATAAATACCCTGGAGAAACCATAGTACAGCAAAGAAAGTATGACATCTGGAGTCAGAGGGCCAAGACTGGGCATAATCTTTACCATTTTCTGATTGCTTGACCTTGAGCAAGTTATATAACTCTCCTGAGCCTTAGCTTTATTATCTGGAATAATGAGCTAATAACCCCCCAACTCATAATTGGAAAACTCTTATGAAATAGTGAATGTTAATACATGGCAAATTCTAAATTACATATATTTATGAAGTAATTGTGCTTATATAACCTTACTAAGTACTGGAAAAACTGCATGGAGAGGGTGGTTCCTTAACTCCCAGGGGTGTCAGTGACCAGAGCAGAGCACAGTTGTCCACTGAAGAGAACATTTACTGAGTGCCTACTATGTGCCATAAACTCACGGCTCTAGATCTCCAGAAGATAGGTAAAATTTGTCATTATGGCAGAGTGGAAATCACCTGGGCCTCTGAGTCAAGAGGCTTGCAGCGGAACTAGCCTTTGCCTTTCAGAAAGCCATTTCATCTCTCTGGGCTACAGAGTCCCCCAGTTTACAGGAAAGAGAGTAGAGTTATCACTGAATTCCCTTCCACATCTAAACCCATTGCTACTAGGATCCTATGTATTAAGGCATGTTCATTTTAATTCCCCTGATATAAAATTTCTTAATCTTAAAAATGACAGTCTGCACTTCTTCCTTTGTATTTGCCTTTTCAAGAATAACTGCTATATATCACTTCTTAAGCATATGAACTAGAAAATCCTTACCATATTAACATGTGCTTGGACATATTTATAGCTTTGCTTACTTTAGACGCAGGTAATCAGAAGAACGAAACTTCTTGCCTTATTGCCTTCTGTAAGTCCAGCTAATACTCATCACGAAATGAAACTACACTAATGGATTTTTCATAGTAATGACAGCACCAGTGGGACCTTCCGAACGTACCTGAAAGCCCCTTTAACTAGGTATTTCATAATCGTAAGACCATATCACTAAACTAAATAAAATTTTTACTATAATCAAACTCAATATACAATGCTAAAACTTAGTTTATATAAAACCACAGGAAAAGTGTCAGTTGTTTACTGTTTTTGTGAACTATGTCAATTCAAATTTCATACCCAAGGGATGTCGCGTCGTCATGCAAACACTCCAAATGACAGAGTGGTGTCTGATGGGGGTCTGGTACTTCTGAAGGAGCCAGTCTCCTGTGCAACAGGCTTTCAGTAAAATAAAAAACAACCTCTGTTCCTTATACTTTCTGCTCTTGGGTTACCCCTGCTGTGGCAAAATGAGTTACACCAAGGAATAACCCTGCAGCCACTATTACTTCCTCTTCCACTTTGCTAGGGATCTAAATAAAAGATGTCTGTGATGGGCTATAAAATAGAACAGGAGACCAGAACTTCAGTCCACGTTCTGTGACCCCCTCCATCCGGCTGCTCTTAAAGCACTTAATGTCATTTCCTGTCTTCCTTGAACATGGAGAGTGAACAACCAAGTCCCTCAGTGTCACATATCAAACCCTTAGCCTTCTGCCTCTCCTCCCTTCCATTCACTACGGCTTTCTCTTCTTTCTGAGGCTAATTTATCTATAAGTGCACTTAATCTTATTGCTCCTCTCTTTCCAGACTTTGCTCCTTTCTTTTAGTAAATCATTCTTCCCCCTCTGTTGCTCCTTCCCCTCAGTTTTGTCCTTACGCACCAGTCCTTTCACAGCGTTGGTTTCCTCTACCCCCTCGCCACGCATTTACTCCGCAATCTCTGAAACTACGGCTCCCACTCAAGCTGTTTCAAAAATTACCAGCACCATTGCTGGTTCTCAATCTATACTCTTGACTTCTTCGGATGATTTAAGAGTGATGATTGACCTTGACTTCAGAATTTCTAGGACCTAGTGTAGTTTTTTCATTATTCTTATTCTTACTGGTCTTTTTGCTATTCTCTCCTTGGTTCCTCTCTTGCCTCTAACTATGAGCTAGAGGGATTCCTTGAGGTTTGCCCAACTCATTCATGTAACAATTTAAACATCTAAAATCCCAAACTAAAGAGTTCAGAAAAATATTTGTAATTGCCTACTGAGAATCGCTATCTAGACCCTCATCCAACCAGTTCCTCCTGACATGACCCCTATTTCATATCTGCTTTTCCTAAAGCCAGGTCCTCCTCCTTACATAGCTGCTAGCAAAAATCACCATCTTCCCCGTCAACAGGCGTAAACTTGTAGTCATCCTTGACCCTGTATCTCTTTGGTCCCCAGTCTGATCTGATGCTTCTACTCCATTGTATCTCAACCATTTCCATTTCCAAACCACTTCATCACCTAAATTAAGATCCGCATCATCTACCCCTTTCTGGCCAATTTCCTACCTAAACTTTTCTTGTTCTCGTCATTGCCATGTTATTCTTCCTACAGTGCATGTCAAGTCATATCACCCCCATATCACCCCCATTTTAAAAAATAAAAATGTTCCACAATCCCATAAAGTTTCATGTTCATTCTTCTGTCTGCAATCTAAGACTCTCTGTATATGACCAAAATGTCTTTCCCACATTATTGCCCACTGCCTTCCTCTATAAAGCCTAAACTTTTATAGAACAACTTATTTCTTTAAACACATTCAGGGCATTTCAAACTCAAATATGTCCCCAATGTTGTATAGATCATATTTATCCTAAAAGAGACTGTTCACTGTTTATCTGAAATTCAAATTTAACTGGGCATGTCATATTTTACCTGGCAACCCTGCAGCTCTGAGGAGATGCCCTCTCTTCTCTATCCCCAACTTTCTCCCCAACTGCACTACTTTCTCCCATCTTATTCTTTTTCCCTAAAATTCCTCTCAAATTCCACTTTCTCCATGAAGACTTTTACAATCTTCTTAACCAGATGAAAACTCTCTCTCATTTGATACCCATCTTCACTTTAATCTCCTGCAGGCCTATGTGATTTGTAACTCTTTTATTATATTGTTTTGTGTCTCAGAGTTATTTTCCTGTGATGCAAACAAGATTGTATTTCTGTTGAAAATCTGAGCTGTATTTTCTTAACCTTTGTATTCTCTCTCTCAAACCAAATAAATGTTTGAAAATTGAAATGAATATTTGTAAGATGCAGTCACCTAACTCCTGATAGTTGTCAGCTGCAGCATTTCCTATATCTAAATGATGGTTTTTAGCCAAAGAACAATTACCACTATTAATGACCAGATGTGTTCTGCCTCTTGTTCAAATATGATCCAGCTGGCTGTAAACACTGATTTTCTCCAAGGCCTAGCCCTGTGGGTGCTAAAAGGCTGTGTTTATCTTTCCTTGAAAATGGCAGGCGTGGAATGACTTAATTCTGGGAACATATTTCATGGAGTATTTAACCTCCTTAAAACTGTCCTTCCTTTTATCTTCCCCTCCTAACCCTTGCCTTGGCTTTTCTTTTAAAGTTCCACAGTGCTTCTCTCGGGCATCTCCTACCAAAGGTGAGTCCAGGGCCAGGTGGTTTTGAGGGATATTGTGAGAACAGAGGGTGGAATGGACAGTCAGGATCCTTGCAGCCCAATACCAGCTCACACTGGAGTATCTAAGTGTGTTGCAGAATGTGTATGTGGGCTTGTGTGCATGTGCCATAAGCACATACAGAATAAGATGTATGCATCACATCATTCTAACTAATGCTGATAACAACTGTGTCAAGGAATTTAACCAATACCAGGATATACAAATAATTGAAGCTATACTGTGCATCAGTCTGTAGTCTAAGTTTTCCACCTATATTGTCACATTTAATCTTTACCACATTATGAATGATACCAATTTTAGAGGTACCAATACTAAGAGAACCTAAAGTAACTTTTCTTACCTCAAGTTTATTATTTATTTAGTTTTTAAAAGCAGCTCAAACAGGTATACCTATTTCATTTGGCCTATAAATTATCCAAAATCTTTTTTACTCTAAATGTTTCATGTTCCTTTCATCCCTCCTTGTAAATTATTTTTTAAAGAAACCAAGTTATTTTGTGTGTATGTGATTACATCCCCTTGTAAGTGTGTTCCCCTATGCCCTAGATTTGAGGGTTGATCAGATTTAGATCAGTTATCTTGTGCTTTAACAAGACTGCTGCATAAGCCATATTGTATGCTTCCATTAGGAGACACAAAACACCTGCCTGTATCTGTGTCCGTGATGTGAAGGTTTATGAGCACATCTAGACATTGACAACTTATCTATCCATTAAAATAATCTCATTAATTTTTAAGTAACTGTATTAGTTTGATAGGGCTGCTGTAACAAATACCACAAAATGCATGACTTAAAGGATGCATTTACCATCTCACAGCTCTGAAGTCAGCACGGCTGGGTCCTGTTGAGAGTTGTGGGAGGAAGATCTGTTCCAGGCTCTCGCCCTGGCATGGAGATGACCAGCTTCTCCCTGTGTCTCTTCCCGTTGCCTTCCTTCTGTGTGTATCCCTGGGTCCCCTTTTTATAAGGACAGCAGACATATCGGATTAAGGCCCATCCCAATGCTCTCATTAACTTGATTACCTCCGCAAAGACCCTGTCTCCAAATAAGGTCACAGTCTGAGCTACTGGATGTTAGGACTACAACACTGGTAGTTAGGAGGACACAATTCGGCCCACAGTGGTCGCTTTCAGCAGCCTCTGATAATCTTTGCCTAAACCTATTTAGATTTGCAAAATGGCAATATTCTATCATTCCTTCATTATTAACTGGATCGGAATTTTCCCTCACCAACTATTTCATAATCCTGAGGGTACAGTTGGTGCAGTGAAGGCAGGATAAATGCCTCATGGTTTCTCTTTAACAGCTTCCAAAGGAACAAGTTATTTCCCTAACCACCCCCCTCCAAAAGATGTGCCCACTGAGGTTTGGCATTGCTTGAGTGCCTGTGTGTTTGTTCATCCTTATGTCCGTTTCAGCACACTGCACGCAGCTCTTGGTATGTTTGATCCACACCTTGTCTTGCCTTTGGCCAGCAGCAGCCCTGTATGCTGCCCCTGAGTTCTTCTGACGTGACCTCGGTGGTTGGTGACAGCTTCCTTGTCCTCTGATACATCAACTTGCACATTTTCTGTCCCAGAAGTAAAGAAAGCACATCATGAGTTCGTATTGATATTTCTAATTCAAATTCACCATTACAGGGTTTTTGGTCAACTTGTTCGGTTTTAATAGTTGTTTCCTTTACACTGAAATATTGATTCCTAGTACAGTAGCATGATTATTTACTTCATCCTGTTTTTGATATGCATGTAAATATATACGTATCTATAGTACTTTCTAAATAAAAATACCAACTTATTGTTACTAACAATGTGATTGCCAAAAACAGGTTAAGATTTCTGTGCAGTGTTTTTTGTCTTTAGGGTATATCCCATTAAAGGCACAGAGTAGAATTACCATTTTTAAATTACATTTCGAGTTTCAATTTAGGAATACTCCCTTATTGTATAGTTAAGCTGCCACTTTAAATTCATTTGGCTTTAGGTTTGGATTTTTTTAATTTGATTTAATTTAATTTCATAATTATATAAAACATATGCATGATTCTAAAAGCAAACAGTAAAACAAAAGTAGCCTTATTTCCACTGCTACCCTGATCCTCTCCCATTGTCTTCTTCCTCCATAATATTTTCCACTGTTCTGAGATTTTCCTCCCATTGTAACACACACATATATAGTCAGAGTCCCACCTTTGTTAGAAAGCAGCATAATATCCCTGCTACTCTTTACCTTATAAAGTGATTTTTTTAAGCCTCTGTAAATGTTGAAAGCGGAGTTTTAACTGAAGTCTTCTCATTTCAACCCAAATTCTTAGCCCCTGCACAGAGCAGTTACTATTGTCCTGTGTAAGCATTTCTACCATTTCTAGGAGGACAGTCATCCATGTATGATACTTTGATTGTTCACCATTAGAGAAATGAAAATCACTGGAGTGGGTACACAGCACAAATGGAAATAGCTCTACCAAGTGTGTGAACTTTACAAAAATGTACACAACTCTGTCAGGTTCTCTGACACACACTAATGACTCCAAATTCCAGAGAGAAGCTTCTAAGCTTCAGGGTTCAGAAATGAATGTAATGTTAACCAGACACCTGTGGCTGATGGGGATTTTAAGAACTCCCCTACCATATTTGTTTACCTAGCTCTACTTCAAATCGATTTTTTGATGTTCCTGACAGTGTCTGACCACGGGGTTGTACACGAGAATAAAATCGATAGCTATTTTTATTGAATATAAAAGAAAAGCAGAGTTTCCTACTTTTCCTTAGAGGATCACCTCATCTTGCTTTGGTCTTCATGATAAAGCAAAGTAAAAAGTTAAGACAATTATCTTGATAAACAGATTCTCCTGACAAAAAAAAAAAAAAACAGAACTATTGATTTTTAAAGCAGTCTGGGGGTCCTATTCTTTCATATTAGCTCCCTACATTGATTGTGCACCCTGAAAAAAATTATTTCTCTCTATTACAGACTTTCCATGTAGGAACAATTATGATTAAATTCAAGATCACGCAGGGCTTACTGTAAGATACACTGGACAAAGATATTGTTGCATTGATTGCAGTAAATAAATATATGGGCTGATACAGTGTTTTCAGAGGAGGGTCCGCTGATATTGACAAATCCATCCTGTTAAGAGAAAGAAACATGTTACCTCAAAAGGAAGAGAGGAAAAGCAAGCCATGCATAAAGAATAGGTAGCTCACTTTCTTAGAAAGACAGCCTGGAGTTTTCTTCACAGTTCCTACCAAAGAGCACAGGGTTGCTATTCCCCTCACACTGTAGTTGACTTATATTTTAGAGTTTCATCAGTGTAACAGAGAAAGCTATTTAAATTGTTCTCCAGTGGAAAAGCTGCTATTTTTGCCTCTCAAGATTTTAATTTTTATTTTTAATGTTTCTTATTCATCTATTTATATATGGAAAACTTTATGATTTAATGAGGTTTGTTAGGATCTCCTTTTTGATAAAAGTGGTATTGTGTTGAATCAAAGAAACTTCAGTAAAAGCTTGTTATAAATATTAGTGATTCCTTAAAAATCATATTTCATATATTTATGCAAATACTAAATGAGCAACTCAAATGATTATGCAATTGCTATGCTATTGTGTAGCCATGTGACCTGTGCAAGTGTCATTATGATTAAACCTCCTTCATTCAATTAATGTAGAAGATTATGTAAAAAATAGTGACCATAAATTATCTAAAAAAGAACTACATCTCCTCAAATTCTTAACCTTGATTGAGTCTCTTGTGGAGTAATGCCAAACATGAGCTCTCAGGAAAGAAGAAAAGACCGAGAGAAGGAATGAAAGACGGAGGAAGGAAGGAAAGCACAAAAGAGGGAAGGAAAACCAAATACTCCTAGAGATGTGTTATGCATTTAAACCCTAGTTGTTGTATTACAAACGACACCACTTCCAAAACAGATGTATTGGGTATTGACAACTATTTGTGAAATATTAAAAGTAATCTTCTCCAGGTCCCTCAATTCATTCTATTAAACCGTCATCCCCAACTTCAGTATTTTAGTACCACTTCCATAGTTTTTACCACAACTGCATTCCATCTAAAAATATTGACTCTTTTTTCACTTAGGTATGGATACATATGTACACACATATACACACACACACACATATATACATTTAAAATAAATTTTATTACCTTTGTATGTGGAAAGTTATTTGAAAAATAGACATCAAAATACAATCTAAGCTAGGAATTTTATTAAAATGTAAAAATGCTGGTCCATGTTTCATCTGCAATGATCTTTCCTTATTTGTTGAATTGAGATAATAACACTACCTATCTTGTGGGATTTATTAAGGTTACAGAAGTTAATAGCAGTGAAGGGCTTACAGCATTCTTTGACACATAATAAGGGCCTGATGACCATCAACTTATCTTGTGTAAAACTTGAAATATATGTACACATAGATGATAAGCATGCTATTGGCATAACAATGATCATCACTAAAATAAAGACCTAATTTTCTTTACTAAACTTTTGAGGCGCCAAGTTAGAGCTAACCTCCCTTTCAGTGTTATGATCTCAGACTGTGAAGTGGTCACCTCGGAAGTCACCAGCTGGCTCTCTTTAATTTAGCTTCTCATTTTCATATACCAAAGGGAAGCCAGGGTGTGCTTCTCAAACTTAAAATTTCACTTAGATCTGTCTGAGATATTACTAACCCTGGTATGTCATTTCTTATTTTTAAGGATTATGACATTAATGCTTTGCAGATGTGGAGCGATCAATGTAACGTGGTGCTTAGGGATAGTGCCACATCCCATCACCATTACGGAAAAAATGCTCTGCTTCAGACTAAAAAAGAAAAGGATTTCTGGAAGGATATGTACCATTGAGATGTAATAAAAAACATTTACTGCAAGGCTAGATCTTTTACAAAATATTAACTTATTTTTTTATATCAACCCAAGTAATTTCACTGGCATTCATAGCATACATTTATAGCAAACCTAATAGTGATTTATTACATCTATAAGAAGTAATGGGATAATGAACACTATATTTACTAGAATTAATACCTCATCCCCTTGAATGTCTCAACCCACAAAGCACACTTTAAGGAAATAACTATTTTCCAACATAACCCACTTTTTCCCACTCTTTGGAAACAGTACCATTTATTCACGTAGACTGTGCTTTGTTCTTTTCAGGACATAAATTATATTAAAGGAACACCTCTTTGTCCAATGAATTAGCACTTGGGTTTCAATATCTTCTAGGAAAATTTTTCCTTTTTCTTCTTTTTAATAAAGACAGGCACAGAGCAATTGGGAGAAAGCCCACTGTAATGAAACCACAAAGAGTTGGAGCTGATCAAGCCGCCGGATCCATTTTCTTCTTTCTCATGTTAAAGCAGTGCTAGACACTTCAATACCAATAACAGCAACAGCACATGATGGAAATACAATGTTTATTTTTTATTAAGTCCTCATATTCTTACTCCTATTTTTTCAAACTTGTGAAAATTTGCTTAAAGTGGAGTCCTTTGTTCTTCTTAAACATCAAAGGATTACTGAAGCAGGAGAAATGTGTTGCTCTAGCATCCAAGCAACTGATTGCTTTGAAAATCTAGGTTACTACACTTCAATAATTGAAGTGGAATCCTGAAGATTCACAAGTGCCGCTTATGGTGTTAGGATCATACAGACAATACCAGGGAAAAGGAACTTCATCTCTTCAGGTCCAAGAATATGTTATTTTCAGACATGGTGGGCACAGGTCCCAGGGTTTTCCATGTTTTATGAAAATGCTTGAGACGTGGAAAGCAAAGCTTATGAGGTTCGAAATAGAAAAAAATGTGAGATCAAAATTAGAATTATTAATTAAATGTCTCCAAATGTGACATTATATCTACAAGTCACTTGCAGATAAAAAAAAAATCAGTAAGTTTGATAAAAGTTATTTTTAACATATTTGCTGCATTTGCTTAGAAATGCCTTTGGCCGAAAGAGTGCCCACAAAGACCTCACCAGTGTTTTGCTTACTCTGGACTTTTCTACCTGTTCTTTTCCTTCTATTTTCTTCTCTTTCTGTTCTGTCCTGCAGGCTACTTACAGATTTGTTTTAACAAAGCGCCGTTTCATCACCCCTCTCTCCTCCTCAGGCACCTATTGATTCCCTACTACCCACCACACACATCAAATTGAAACTTCTCTCCAGACATTCATCACACTTCACAATCAGATCTGCCCTTGTTACACAGCCTTTTCAAGATTTTGCCCAGCCAACAAGCTTTCCACCATTTCCACCGCAGCTGCTCGCTTCCTTTCCCTTTCCGTAATAACTAGACTCTCTAGCCTCTGTTCTTTTTTAATTCAACAGTGGAAATTCTTTCCCTTCCTTTTTAACTGTGCACTGCTTGTCTTCCAGGACCCAAGTTAGCAATCACCTCTTTCCTAAAATCTTCCATGACTACTCTGACCTTCATATGTACCCCCATCTATAGTTACACAGAACTTGGAACCTCTTACAATATAGTACTTGATTATAAAATGTCTTCTCCAATTAACTATTGTTTCACCTTTGTTAGTCTCACCTCCCCCCAAAACGGTAGCATCTTCTTTGAGAAAGTCTATTTGTTACTTCCCCCATGGTGCACAGCATGGTTAGCATGTACTAAGCAAATTGTACACTTGACATTTTACTTATTTGCTTTTGAACCTCAATCTTGCTGTTAACTATATTTCCCTAGTTATGGCTTTTGCAGAGTCAGGTTTGCTAAATTTTAAGGAGCAAAGTAACTCCTTATATGAAAATAGAACATATGAAAATGGAACTCTTACATGGAAATGGTCAATTTTAATGCTTATGATTCTGTAGTAGCTCGTGGGAAGGCTTCTTCCTAAGAGTGTATAAAGCATATTGAAATATGAGGAATATATACAGTATATGGATAATATTTCTTCTTTTTTTACTAACTTATAAACACCTGCATGGGTACTTTCTCTTCAAAGTAGTTCCTTCTGAAAACCATATGCTTATTCTTCAAGGTATTTCACAACTTCTCTTTAGAAATTTCATTTGAACCTTTGGCCACATATTTAACTATTAAAGTTGTTGCCTTGAAAGTAATGATTGGGAATAAATAAGAGTGAGAAATAAACTTGTGAACAATATTGTTGGTCAAAAATGGGATGCAACATACACACATACACATATAATTTTTTCCTGGATGGCTCATTAAATAACTGTAAATGCATATTCCAAATAAGAGTTGAAAAATGTTTTATCCAAGGAAGAGCACAAATGAAATAAGTTCATATCTCATCAATGGGTTCACTTTTAAGAGTCCAAGCTTATTTGCACTTTTTAGACCCTCTGCTTAGCTCAGTTGGTATAATATTAATGGGTCAGGGTCAGATAGAAGAACTATTAAACTTCTTACTTCCATCCTATCAGGTAAGGAGAACATTTTCCACCTGGAATGGCTAAAGCAAGCATGATTTAGAAATTATTGAAAACAAGATAATTAACAAATGAAAGGAGAATAGTTATTCAGAGGACATCTAGTTAAATCAGTACACTGATAGATTTGTTCATAGTTTGGGTCTAGTTTGTGAAAGAAATAGAGTAAAAACACGATGATTTTAATGTTTTTGACCTGAGAATAGAGTTGAGGGAACGGGAGACAAAATACTTCTGGGGACCAGCTAAGCTCTGTTTGAGAGATCCAATATTTGAATTGCCTATGGACAGACAAGTGGAAAGGTTGATTGGGAATTAGATGCAAAAGCTTGAGATCCAGGAGGGATAGATACCTGAATTCAGGGTCATTAATATATAGATGGCCTTTAGACCCATGTGACTGGATGATATCGGCAAGGGAATGAACATAAGACAGAGAGGAAACCTAACATCACGAAAAATGAAATGACCTCCAACATTTAGAGTTAAGAAGAGGGGGGAAAACATAGCAAAGGAAACTGATAGAAGCAGACTGTGAAAGTAAGGAGGAAGCCAGAAGAGTGTGGTTTCCTCAAAGCCAAGTGAGGAGAGTGCTTCAAGGAGGTGAGAGTAATCGACTGTGTCAAATATTGCTGATCAGCTGAATAACACAAGAGGTATTGGTGACTTCAATGTGACCGAATTGAATGCAGTAGTGGAAGAAGCCGTCTAGCTGGAATAGATTCAGGAGAGAAAGGAATGGGTGGAATTGTAAACAACAGGCTTATCAGCATGCTATGGAGACAGACATATTTGAGAAAGAAAATTTGGTAATTCACAAGAAAACAAGAAGAGATACTTTGGGCAACGTCCTTAAATAGGCAACAAGTTATGGATCTACTGCAAAAGATGAGGCTCAGCCATAGATAGGAGCGTGAATAGTTCATTTAATGTAATAGGAGAGTAGGCAGAATCTATGGGTACAAACTCAAATGGATAGGTCAATTTGGTGGTAGAATTTATTCATCACAATAACTTCCTAAAATAACGGTTTCCATTTTCTCCCATTTCAAGTAAGTAAGCTGGGGCACCAACAAGTTAAAAAAAACCTACTTAAGATCATATAGCTTAAAAGTGACTGAGCTAGAATTCAAAACCAAGCAATCTGATTTCATGGCTGAAATGCTTAATCATTATTCTAATAGAAATACAGTATTCAGCACAGGGTTATGTCTCAGCTAGACTATTTTTCTGTCCTGGATTACACATTTTGAGAACAACATTAATAATCCAGAGAAACATAACTGAAATGGCAAAGGACTTGGAATTCTGTCCCACTGCAGACTTATAGTAGAGAAATATGATTACTCACCTGAAATATTTGAAAGTCTATTTTAAAGAAAGTGTGGACTTTGGGTTGCTGCCAACAGAAGATCAATGACCAACATGTGGAACTTTCAAGGAACATGTCAACTCCATTTGCCTATCTTTGTTGAGTCTAAAGTGAAGGAAGTTCACATAAACATTTATCCTATATTCAAAGTGAAATGAATGCCTGGTTACTAGTATCTCTCCAGGGATAGGTAGACCATCAGAAGAGAAAGGACTTGAGTTTAGAACCAGAAAAACAAGCCCCACCATCTATGGGTTGTATGCCTTGGGGCCAGTTACTCAACTTCTCTGAACCTCAGTTTCCTTATTTATAAAATGTCTGCAGTGATTTCATCTTTCAGGTTTTTATAAGAACCAATGTGCATAAAATGAGAAGAATAGAATATTTTTTTGTTTATTTTGTTTTGTTTTTTCTTACTCTTCTCTCATGCGAGCCTGTCCATTACTAGCAGTGTTTACACAGTTTGGAAGAGTTCAAATACATGTCAAAGATGCTGCAAATGGGATCCCAACCCTGAGTGTTTGGTTGAATAAATGGATCACTAGGTGTATTATAATTCCATTTTGCTATAGAGCAAAGGGAAGCATTATTCATAGAGATTAAAAGCATAGATGTTGGGGGCAGACAGTCCTTGGGTATAACCATATAACTCTCTAATATGTCAGCTATATGATCTTGGACATGTTAAAATTAACCTATGACACAGTTTCTTTACTAACGGGACATGATTGTTGAGGAATCATAATTGTATGAGAAATGCATTTAAACCTCATAGGAAAGTGGCTATCTTATAGTAAGCACTCAATAAATGGTAGCAATTTCTGTTCTTAGGGACTGCTCTGTGCATTCAGAGTCTATCTTTTTCAAGTGTTGTTCCAGTTTCTTGGGAGGTACTGCTGCTCTCAAGATTAAATGGCACACTCGTGGTCCTTATAGAATCACTTGGATTACCTTTGATGAGATCTGCTCCTAGCCCTTTAGAATCCTCTAAGTCCAAACTGAACAATGAAGAAGAATTTCATTCTTTTCGATGCTCCTAGTTTTTTGAGTCTTTGGATTAGTGGGGCCAGAGAAGAATAAAACCATTATCTTGGTGCAGGAAACTCTGTTGTTGCTCATTATTTTCAGGTATTATGTACTTTCATCTTTTGAGGCACAGGATAAGTCTGTAACAAGGAAACCATATGTCCTGAAAATATAGAGTCACTTTTGTTCACTCCATATAAAAAGGGCAATGAAGAATGCCATTTTTAGAAAAAGATGAAGACTCTTTGAAGATCAGGCTCCTTTGTACCTTTTGTCTGGAAATACACATGCCAAATGAGAAGCCAAGAGATTTGGTTTCTGCTAAGAAGCTTAAGAATATTATTAGGGACTGTAGCTGAATGTAGCATTTATAGTTTAATATGAGGAAATAGAGTATAATGAGTTGTTTTGTTCCAGGTTCCACTTTCATGTTCTGTTTTTATCTCCATCTTTACTGTCAAGAAATTTAAAATGTTACTCCTTCATGACTGGGAGAATAATGGACCGTACTCCATCATTTTCTTTTTCCAGAACGGATGCTTACTTGTTTTCAATGTCTGAGAAGAATCAAAAGGCAACAATCGCAAAATAATTGATATATATGCTATATACTAAAGAAAGTGGATGACTAATGTCCAGTCAGGCTGGTGTGGTGCTAAGAGAGCAATCTCTGTAATACCCAAGGTCTGAAATGGTGCTGGGAAAATCTTTCTCCCCTGACTTTCAACAACTGCAAGAACAAATGTGGGAGGAGCCACTTAACTGCTCCCTAGTCTGTGCACTGACTCTAATTCCAGATTGTCTTCCCTTTTCCTAACTTTATTAGAGGAATCAAGAATTGGCATTGGGATCACACACGCCTATATTCTGAATCATGGTGTGTCCACCAGGACTTTGGGATCCCTCCATTAAGAAAAGATGATGAGCTCAAGTTAAAGTTTGAAATGTAAGGGAATTTTAGCGCTTCTCTGTAAGCCAGAGTCCCTGATGAGCATCTGGAACATAGCAAGGTGCTTCCCTTCCTGTTGCATAGCCTGCATTTTCCATACAATCCAAATGTTGTAGAAACAGAGGGGAAGCTGCTCATTATTCTAGCAGGGCTTTAGGAGCAACAGTCTTAGGAATTACAGGGTGATAACACTGGCAAAGTGACTGACTCCAGAACTCAAATGCCAAGCCAAGTCAACTACTATGCCAGGTGAAGTCAGAGATAATTCTCATTAAATAATCTGAGTTTCTGAGGTGACCATGTCCTGCTATTGCAAAGTGCCTGCTCTTGAGAGCTGGCAGGCAACATTAGATAGTGGTTGCAAACACACACTCAGTAGAAGAAAGCAAAGATTTACCTGGCCTTACCATGAGCTAGATGATTATCTAGGTGTCCTTGGGTAATATTCTCAAGCTTTTTCAATCTGTTTTCTTCTTTAAAATGTGGAAATTAAAAATAGCAGCTACTTCTTAGGGTTCTTTTAAGAATTAAAGGTGAAAAGTCATGTGAAACACAGTACAAAGCACTTGACTCAGAAGATAAAATCTTCTTTCATGGCATAGTGAGTAGATTGAATGTGGAATTTTGTGATGATTTTCTGGTCCTTGTTTCTTAAGCTTTTAATGTTGTACTTTGTACATAATACAAAAGCTGATGCAAAAATTTAAATTTTTCCTCCCACCTAGACTCCCTGACAAGATTTAAGTAAGGAAAAGGGGGTAGCAAAATAATGGTGATTAAAGCAATAATGATGATAAAAGAAACTGCTTTAATATTGAGAAAATAATATGTAATTGTATATTAATGAAAGGTCTCCTTTGACAGTGCTATAGGACTGGAAAATCTAGGATTATAGTTCAGAGATTTTTACATACTGCTTTTATAAGTTAAACTTCTATCCATAAAGTAGGCCAGATACATAAATTCCAAAGGATTTAGGATTCTTTGCCATATCTGAAGATACTCTTATGCCAACTATTTATTTATTCATTTATTCAGTCACTTTCTTTTACTATGAAAAGTACCAGCCTTCTGTGTTCTGATTATCTCTCAGGTGAACCAACCCTACTATTACTGGCAGATGTATTAGCTTATTCATCAAAGCTTAGGTCACATCAGTGATTGTAGTTCATTTAAGGTACCAAACACAAACACATGGTATTGATATTAAAGAGGTGAGATAATGTCAACCATATGCTTCTATGACTTCTCTACAGCCCTCAAGCATTTCATGAGTATCTGGGGAGGTGAGATAACTGCTAATAGTAGAGGCCGTGTTATAAACAGATAAGGTAGTTTATTATCAGCTCTTCTACCTCAAAGTGTATAATTGATAGCACATTTATTTATTTATTTATTTATTTATTTATTTAGAAGAGCAAGGCAGAGGCTTTTATTTAGAGATAAAGCAAGAGGACAGAGCTCCTGGCTCATGCCAGGAGGGGAGAAGAGTCCCAGGTGGTGTGTTGTCTAGGGGATTTATAGCCTGTTGAGAGACAAAGGGCTAGGGATGTACACCTGCTAAGTGCTCCCAAAATGTTTTTTTTCTTTGAGAGGGTATCTCTCATATTTATTGATAAGTGGTTGTTAACAACAATAGAATTCTGTATAGGGGACTCAATGCACAATCATTAATCAACCCCAAGCCTAATTCTCAACAGTCTCCAATCTTCTGAAGCATAACGAACAAATTCTTACTTGGTGAACAAGTTCTTACATAGTGAGTAAGTTCTTACATGGTGAACAGTGCAAGGGCAGTCATATCACACAAAACTTTCAGTTTTGATCAAGCATCATGAACTACAAACAATCAAGTCAGATATGATTATTCATTTGATTTTTATACTTGAATTATATGTGAAACCCACATTTCTTCCTTGTTATTATTAATATTTTTTAAATAAAATGCTGAAGTGGTAGGTAGATGCAAGATAAAGGTAGAAAACATAGTTTGGTGCTGTAAGAGGGCAAATGTAGATGATCAGGTGTGCGCCTATAGACTAAGTATTAATCCAAGCTAGACAAGGGCAATAAAACATCCACGGATGCAGAAGATTTCTCTCAAAACAGGGGGTGAGGTTCTAAGCCTCACCTCTGTTGATCCCCAATTTCTCACCTGATGGCCCCCCTGAGACTGTGCCTGTCTTAGGTTGTTCCTCCCTTGAGGAATCTTACCCGTCTCTGGCTAACCAGTCATCTTCCGGGGCCATACAGGGAAATATAAAGGTGGTAAGTGAGAGAGAAGCAATACTGTTTGAAAAGGTTAGCTTTTTACTTCTTTGCAGATTTATGCCCTGTGGCTTCTATGCCCAGCATTTGTCTTGAGGTATCTTTACCACTTGGAAGAATTATGATACTCGGTAATTTCGATATGAGGCACAAATTCTACTTAAGGGTTGTAATTAGGAAGGAAGAAGAAAGCTATAGAAGTAGCAGACGGAAGAAAACATGGGAAGATTGATTATTTCTTTGACATATCTTCTTGTAGAGTAACATAAGCTTGTATAGGTTTTAAACTACTAATTAAATTGCATGCACACATTAACATAATAGGAATACAGCTACATAACCAAAGCAGACCTACAATTACCAGCCATATCCAGTGAAACCAAGAAAAGCATTTAGGTACCCTAGGCATTTGTGAAAACTTATCAATGATATGATGGATATTGTCTAACTGAATTTGAATAGTTTGAGAAAAATCAGACAAATTAAAACAACACATTCCTGGGACCTGTTCACATCCCATATGTTCTTTTAACAGTAGATAGTCTATAGTGGCACGATTTTGGAGCACTGCAACTTGCACTTCTCCTAATTCTTCGTTGAGTTCCGACAGTATAGATCCAGTCAAATCTGTTGTTTTACTGTATGCACAGGCCAGCTTAGATATCTCCTTCTTCATTCCAATGGCAAGTCCAGGAACCTGTGGGATGAATGCAACTACAACTGCAACAGCACCAGGATCTTTGTTGAAGTTTTTTGATGTTCATCTTCTGGAATGACTCTTCCAGAGGATATTGATGTTGGAAGTTCTTCTTCATATCGTATCTTAATTCATTTTCTGGGTAGCCAAATTAGGCTTTGATCCTCTGTATAGACACAAACAAACCCTTTGGCCACGCTTTGATATGACCTTTATACCATTGTGAAGAACCTATTGGAGATCACCACACAGGAACTGCTTTTTTTTTTTAAGAGAAAGGAATATTATCAGAAAAATGTACTTCCATAGCTGATCACCTGACACCCTTTAAAAGATCAAAATTAAGGATCTGTAAAGCATGCATTAATTGTTGATTTGCAGTTAGTTTTATCCTATCAGGGAGTAATCCCCCTTTTCTTTCTCTTTTTTTTTATTATCATTAATGTACAGTTACATGAAGAATATTATGTTTACTAAGCTCTCCCCTACACCAAGTCCCCCCCACAAACC
The DNA here is from genome assembly GCF_030020395.1 of Manis pentadactyla. Lineage (NCBI taxonomy): Eukaryota > Metazoa > Chordata > Mammalia > Pholidota > Manidae > Manis > Manis pentadactyla. Next base: position 39,526,025 of record NC_080023.1, read on the forward strand.
CCATTACAGTCACTGTCCATCAGCATAGCAAAACGTTGTAGAATCACTACTTGTCTTCTCTGTGTTGTACAGCCCTCCCCTTTCTCCCACCCTCCACATTATGCCTGCTAATCGTAATACCCCCTTTCTTCTTCCTGCCCCTTATCCCTCCCTACCCACCCATCCTCCCCAGTCCCTTTCCCTTTGGTACCTGTTAGTCCATTCTTGGGTTCTGTGATTCTGCTGCTGTTTTGTTCCTTCAGTTTTTCCTTTGTTCTTATACTCCACAGATGAGTGAAATCATTTGGTATTTCTCTTTCTCCGCTTGGCTTATTTCACTGAGCATAATACCCTCTAGCTCCATCCATGTTGTTGCAAATGGTAGGATTTGTTTTCTTCTTATGGCTGAATAATATTCCATTGTGTATATGTACCACATCTTCGTAATCCATTCATCTACTGATGGACACTTAGGTTGCTTCCAATTCTTGGCTATTGTAAATAGTGCTGCGATAAACATGGGGTGCATCTGTCTTTTTCAAACTGGAGTGCTGCATTCTTAGGGTAAATTCCTAGGAGTGGAATTCCTGGGTCAAATGGTAAGTCTATTTTGAGCATTTTGAGGAACCTCCATATTGCTTTCCACAATGGTTGAACTAATTTACATTCCCACCAGCAGTGTAGGAGGGTTCCCCTTTCTCCACAACCTTGCCAACATTTGTTGCTGTTTGTCTTTTGGATGGTAGCCATCCTTACTGGTGTGAGGTGATATCTCATTGTGGTTTTAATTTGCATTTCTCTGACAACTAGCAATGTGGAGCATCTTTTAATGTGTCTGTTGGCCATCTGAATTTCTTCTTTGGAGAACTGTCTGTTCAGCTCCTCTGCCCATTTTTTAATTGGATTATTGGATTATTTGTTTTTTGTTTGTTGAGGTGGGTGAGCTCTTTATATATTTTGGATGTCAAGCCTTTATCGGATCTGTCATTTACAAATATATTCTCCCATACTGTAGGGTACCTTTTTGTTCTATTGATGGTGTCTTTTGCTGTACAGAAGCTTTTCAGCTTAATATAGTCCCACTTGTTCATTTTGACAGCACATTTTATTTTTAAGCTTCTTCTTTGAATTCATCTTCGGTAATTCCATGAATAATATAAGAACACCAGCACCTTTCTCTATCTGTCTCTGGACATGTGACCTGCTACTCCTTTATAAACATGACCTATCCACTCATTCTTTCATGGTACCCTCACCTGTACTCATTCTACCAAACTTTGGAAATGAAACACCATGTAGATGTCTTGCTTTCTCCCAATTGCTGCTTCCATACAATTAAATCACTTCCCTCTTTCTATATCTGTCTATGCCATCTCCTTTCAAGCCCTGCTAGTGTTGCCTTGAATTCCCATGTAGTTACAGCTACTTCCATATAACTCACATAACTCAGTCTTGGGTTTTTCATCCTATTCCACCTTCATTCCAATGGATTCGACATCCAAATAAATAACACTATGAACCACATCTCAGTTCATTGATCTCCGGCTTCATTCATCTCAAAAACATGCCGGAAAGTCTACACTTACTCTGCATGGTTTTGTTTTTGTTTTTGTTTTTGTTTTTTTGCTTTAATCTCTTCATCCTACACAGCCCTCCTTGGAAGTTTCTTCTAACTGATTCCAGTTCATGGCCCTTTCCCAGTCCAGCCACATCAGGCCCTTGTTCGGTCAGGATACCATGTTTGACTACCATAACGTGGTTCCCCACTACACTTTAAAACTTCCACCCTCCGCAGAAGGCTAGTGGCCACCCTTGGTTGCTCTAATATCTGCTTCCTTTGTTCCCTTTGATGGACACCAGAAAAGCATTGGAGGAAACCACTCTTCACTGTCCACTGTCTCTACGACCCCACAGTGCTACCAAAATGGTCATTCTCTTAGTCATTAGTCATCTCCTAACTACCACACCCATGACCTTTCAGCTGTCTGGTCAGTATGTGTTACATCTCCAACGAGATTATCAGATTATTGAAAGCACAGACTGTTTTATACATTTCTCTATATCCTTAAGAATTGGTATATTACAAACCTGTAATATTGCATTTGAGTGAATGAATGACTAGATGGATGAATGAGTGGTTAGACGGAAAAAGGAGTGATTAGATTTCCCCAAAAAACAGTAAGACTTTTTGTTGCTCACCTTACTCTCTACATTATGCACAGGAGCAGAACTGCTTTTGGCACTTGCAGAAGCAATGTCAAGCCCTGCTCAGCTCAGTCCTTTCTCCAAGTTAACCAGTTTCCTTTGAACAATGTTGGTCGTGCTCCACGAGCTAGATCAGACTACAGAAGCTAATCCAAGTTCAAGGGTCATACAAAATAACAAATTGTACTCAGCTGAGGTTAGTCTGACTTGGTTTTTCTCCTTGACCAGCAAAGCTTAAGGATACAAGGTGGCTTGAGTGCCTTCCGGGCACCTCCCTCAGCCTTCGCCATGACACACCTGAATATTACATCTTTTAGGCAGGGTAGTTGGAGAGCAGGTCGGGATTTAGAAATGCACATTGTTACCAAAAATGATTACTTTGCCATACCATGGTTATGTGTTTCACTTTTTCTTTCTTCCGGAGCCATAGCTTGGGTTATAGGGCCCCAGGCCTAACATACCTCCTTTCACTCCTCTAAAATAGGCATTATTTTTTTTTAATTTGGTTTATTTCCTTGGTGGCTTAAGGAATGTTCTGCTTACATTTGCAATATTCTTTTCATTTTCTTTTGCCAAGGAGTCATTTTCTCAAGGTTTATCTCTGTGCTTTTGTAAAAATGACCAGTCCTTGGGACATTAATGTTGACAGAATCCTTCCATTTCTCCACTGGACATGCTTCCTCACAAAATTATTCACAAGCAGAGGGTTACTGCAGAAATCCTCCAGTTCTCCCAGAGAAAGATGGCCTTCCTTCTTGTAGTTCTTTTCTATCCTCCTAAATAAATTCCTGGAAGGAACTTATGACTACTGCTTCTTGGAAAATTATTTGTACCGCCTCCCCACCATGGAATAAAAGGTCACCGATTACAGGAAATTAGTCATATAAAGGAATGAATTAAATTTCAACCTGAAATCTAAAGGTCAACATCAAAACTTCCTAACATAAGATATATGGAACTATCCTTGCTGCAAAAGATAGTGCAGTATGTTATTAAATGGAGTAATAGAATCATACAAAACTGTGATCACATTCCAAATTTTTTCTATTAGCTGTGAATCTTTGGAGTCTTCAATCTCCCCGCACTTCAGTTTCCTCATCTGAAGATGCTAATAGCACCAACTCACAGGGCTTTCATATGATGGATCATTGTGTGGGAGGCATCTGGAAAACAGTAAGAGTTCAATAGATGGTAGTTATCGATCCCTTTTTAAAAAAATGTAATCTCAAGCAATGGAAACAATGATCAAAAACGGCTGCAAATTCCAGCTCTCAAGGGCTAGGGCAGAATTCCTTGAAGCCGACAGCACAGATTGCTGCTCTCTTTGGAACATGGTCCTGCTGGTCCAATGTCTCGTGGAGGAGTACCACATACGCCTGTGCTATACTTAACCAAGTGAAAACATCAAGCGATGTTCAAAACTGATCATGATGGGCCTATATACAGCTTTGTCCAGAAGCTCCCCGAAGTGCTTCATTGACTGTCTTCTCAAACACTGCCTGAGTCCATAATATTGCACTGACACTGAGCATGTCTCCCAAAATGTCTTAACAACCTCAAATTCTATTCTAACAATTGAAATGTTCTGCATCTCCCAAATGTACCTTCAATTTCACAAAGTCAAGGAACTAACTGGTGCGAGGAGTGTTTTAAAATGAACATCACGAAAGCAAACTTGGGGAGTCAGTCCTGAGCCCTTTCCTATGATCACTGTGCTGAAATGATCTGCCTGTTGTCTGTCAGAAATTTAGTAACAGTGTCCTGAACATACCAGCACACATACTAAGAATCAGAACATGGACCCCAAATCATAGAAAGACCCTGATTTATAGTTTTTAATTTGGCAAAAATTAGAAAGCCTGTTGTAAACATTAATTTATGGAGGAAATGTGTAAACATTTTTGAAAACTTGAAAACAATGTCTAACAATTCAGGATATTAGTGTCAAGTAACAAGAGACATTGGTGAAAACAGTCCCTGCCTTTTGGAGGTCTCATGAATTTATGCATATTTCTAAACAATCGATTTTTCTGAATCTTTAAGGGATTCCATCTATCTCAGATTGACAGTTATGCACAGACAATAACCATGGGATTCAGAAATTATCTATCATGGGAAAATAACTTCAAAGAAACATCCTACTAACAATGGCATCTTCAGCTAAAGAGGACAACATTAATTTCATTGTGCCATTTATAGTTGGTTCCTTTATTATGGACCATTTTGATGTTGATTTTGGGAGCTCTGAGAAGGGCTTTTTCCAAATTATGAAGTCATGGTAGTTAACAACTGAATAAAATGCTAGACTTTATTGAGTGCTTCCTCTATGCCAGGCACCATAAAAAACAGTTTGCATGGATTATTTTATTGCACTCTCTCAAAATCTCTCTGAGGTAAACTAATATCCCCATTTTAAATGAGGAAATAAATGTCAGACAGCGGTTAAGTAACTTTCAAAAGGTTGTGCATGTAGTAAATATTGGCAGCACATTATGGAGACATAGGAACTGTGACTGCAGTGCTGTTCACATTGAATCTAGCCTTTGTACTAAGGAACTTCTCTTTTCTAGCATGCTTACAGGCAGTGTGCATGTAACAACCTAATTTGTAGATAAGCAAGTTTATCTCGAGAAATGTTAAGGTCACCCAGCTTGCTAGTGGCAAAAGTGGAACCCAGATCCAAGGTTCACTTCAAGTCACTCGAAGTTATTAAGAAATTAAATCCACACTGGGAGACAAATGTCTTTTAGTGGGACCACTGCATGAATACGTTGAAGATGACTATGAAGTAATTACAGCCTGAGTAATCCCAGGTCCAGCTACATTTCATCACCAACATCGTTCCTCCCTCTCTAGCTGGAGGTCCCCACCCTTGTCCCTTCACAGCAGTCACTCTTAGAGGCCGCAGATATTTCTGAGAGGCTGGTATAAGAAATGAATATTGCCGTCCATGAAAATAAATGTTCATGCTATTTTCACACAACAGGTATGTGCACAAGTAAGCATGAAATTTCATGGACTCCCACTGGTTGAGGTCGCTCCTTGGAGTTTTTAGCTCCTCCTCCACAGTCTGTTGGATGAGCAGCAGCCATGGTGATGCTTAAAACCGAAGTCATGTCACTTCTTTACTAGAAACCTTCCAATGAATTCTCATCTCACTCAGAAAAAAATCCCACAATGAGACACCACATAAGCTGTCCCCAGGGTACCTCCTGCACCCCATTTCCCGCCTCCTCCCTACACTCACTTCACTCTGGTCACAGGGGCCTTCTTGCTCACTTACACCAAGTTGGCACCTGGGTAGGGCCCCTGTTCTCGTTATTCCTTCTGCCTAGAAGGCTCTTCCTCCAGAAGTCCTCAGAGCTCGCCTCTCCAGCCAGACCCCGCCGCGCCTTCTGATCACAGGTGATCTCGATCACTCTCTCTCCTCTTGCCTTGATTCCTTTTCTGTCTTAGCAATTATAACCATTTTTCAAATCATGTTCTTATTTATACATTGATTTCTATCTCTAAACACCAGATTAGCAGTTCCTGAGTGTGCAAACTTTACTTTGTTTATTGCTGTAATCCCAGTGTCTAGATCATGCATGTAGTGGGCACTGGTGGTATATTTCTTGGATGAAAGCATGGACTATAAAGGACTTAATAAAAAATATGATGCAAAACATAAATCTAAATATCTTCCCAGTCAGACTAACCAGCTAAAAATTTTTAAAAAGACACTGACATTTACTTGTCTTCAGGCAAATTTGTCTAGTTCAGAATTAATTCACAAACCACTCAGTGAGGTCAATTTCATTACTTTATAGTCACTAAACTTCTTAAAATGCAAGATGGTATTTTTTAAATTGATAACCCATTTTTATTCGCCAAGTGTGTTTCTGGCTGATTTTTCACCCCAAATCTAATTGACTTTCAAAAGGGAAAATGTACTTTGGGTGCCAACTTAGGTGATGCTCTGCTTGTTGGGCTACAATGAATAGACTTCTTTGAAAAATTCATATATATCAAAATACATTGTTATTCCTGGAGTTCATTGGTTTGTCAGAAATCCAACACACTTTAGAAAGAAAATCAAGGAACCATTCCCTCTGTTCCCTCCTCTATGGTGTGTGACATCGAAGACTGGCCCAAAAGAGTCTTAAAACGGTATAAAAAAGAAAGAGTATAATATTGAGCTAAAATAGACTTCATTAAATAATAGTTCATCAATTAACATATTTAAAGATCACTGATATTACCCAAATAAAATATTCAAAGTTCCTTTGTGCTGAAGCAGGTATATAACATCTGTGCTTATATAAATTCAACCTGCTTTGGGTTTGGGGGTTACAAGAAATGTTAATCTAGGTCAGGCTAATACCCCATGTAGTGAATCTTTGGTTGTCCACTCAGCAGACTTTCATGGAGCACCAACCATGTTCCAGCAGCATTACGGTTGCTGGAGATACAAAATTGAGTGCTACATATATTTGAGAGAGAGAGGGAATCTGGGAAAGAAAGAACTACAGTGTACTGCATAAGGTATCCTGAGAGTGGAAATGTACAAAATGGAATAGGACCACAAAGAAACAGGCAACTGAGTCTTCCAAAGAAAATGAAGAAGATCATAGAGATTTTGAAAGTGATATTTGAGCTCAGTTGTGAAGAATGCTAAACAGGTTACCAAGAAAAGAAGAGTCAGTGGAAGGAAGCAGCTATCAGCAATGGAAATGCTTGGAAAGTCTTGGAGTGGATGGAGGATGCAGTGTATGGGTTAGATGCAGGAGTCAAGCCTGTGAGGGTACGGGGGGTCCCTACACACAGTGTATGGTAGTGGTGAGCCATCCAATCTGGGAAATAGGCTAGTGTCTGTGTCAGAACTGTCTTTTAACGAGGCCCTCTCTAGGAGCAGCATGGAAGATGGAATACAGCAAGGTGGAGGCTTGTGTCGCATTTTTAGTAGCCAACTTGAATTTCTAAATGAGAGGGTTTTTTTAAGGAGCTAGGCATTTTTATACATGGCCTCAAGGAGTCCTCTTCCCCCTCCGCACTAGATTATGAGTTCCTAGAGGTAGAGCACCTGGTCTTCCTCTTCAGCTTTCTCCCCGGGACCTAGCAGAGTTCCTGACAACTGTAGGTGCTCAGTAAATAATTCTTCAAATGAAGCAGACTGTTATGTTGGTTTGGGTAAGAAGTGGCTATGCTGGCTCATGATCTAAACAACTGCACTGGAAAATGCAAGAAAGATCTTCAGGCCAACTTGGTCTGCTCTCCCTCCTCAGCAAGATGAAGCCAGAGCAGATAGTTCCATTAGAAGCAGCTTTGACTTCCTATTCAGTCTGACTCCCCTAATCTTCTACCTTTACTACAAGGTTCAGCAGATAGAATAGTATAAAGACACCTCACAAGATTTCTCGGAAAAGGCAGCTAGAAGTATTATCGGGAAATTTTAGCTGAGAAAAGAATTCACGTGTCCCAGGATGCATGTGCCCGCAGCTTCCTCACCGGCTGAGGTCACGAGCACTCCCGCCCACTCGCCGCGGAGCCTATCGCTCTCTCTCTAAACTAGCCAAACTCATGGCTGATTTTTAACTGGTTTGAAAACAAGGGAAGTTTAACTATCATGTATTGTACACATACTGTAAACCAGCAGAGTATGTGCTAATAGCTTTATACATATTATCTTTTTTAATCTTTCCAAATAAACCTGATTTTTTGTCAACATCTGCACCTGACCCCCATGTGTGCTTTTGAAAACCAACACAGCCATTTCCAAACGCTTTTAAATCCCTCGACCTTAAAGCATGGTGGATATATTCTTTTGAGAACTAAAAAGAAAAGTGATGGAAACTAAAATTCTGGAAGGTTAGATTGAGCAGATCTATACAGGTGATGAGAAATGGGACCAGGATATAAACCCCAGCCTGTCTGACTCCCAATCCCCCTGGTCCTCAAACTCTACCTTTTTTTTCCAGTTTAATTGAAATATAATTGGCATGTAACATTGTATTAGTTTAAGGTGTACAGCATACGATTTGACATATGTATGTACTGTGAAATGATTGCCACAGTTACTTCAGTTAGCATCTATCACCTCACAGTGAAATCTTTTTTTCTTGTGATAACTTTTAAGATCTAATCTCTTTGCAACTTTCAAATGTACAACACAGTATCATCCACTTTAGCCACCATGCTGTGCCTTACATCCCCAGGACTTATTTATTTTGTAACTGGAAGTTTCTACCTTTTTTTCACCTTCACCCATTTCCTCCATTCTCCACCCCCTGCCTCTGGCAACCACCAATCTGTTCTCTGTTTCTCTGAGTTTGGTTGAATCACCTCAGGATCTTCTGAAAATCCGTATTGTGAATTCAGTGGTGCTGTGTGTCTAAGGTGAGCCCTGAAATTCCGAGGACCACATCTTGAGCATAAATACTCAACCATAAATTCTAAACTGCTGCACTCGACTGTAGGCATGAAAAATTCACTTGGAGTGATTCATTCAGTGACTTGATGTCTGACTCTCAGCTCTGCAGATGCTGGATTCAGGTCTAACTCGCACATGAAATTTTTCCTTGATCTCACATTGTACATTTTATTTCTTGAATCCCCAGATTTTTTAAAACAAAGCTCAGGTTTTTTTTTGAGGCATTAAACCCCCAGCAAAGTATTTATGGCTTACTTTGCATTTTTAATCCTCACTTGCAAAGAACATGCCCACATAGGAGACAAGTTGGAAAATTAAAGAAAAGATGATTAGAGAGTTCGAGAACTAGCAGAGAGCTGTATCACTAAACCAATGTTAACAACATTTAACAGGGAACACAAATGACCCCCAATTGTTTTTCAGTTACCCCAAAGTGCCTAGTTCTGCCATATCTCAGGGCCCCTTTCTCTGACCTTTCTGGGGTACTTTTTCCCCAAATCGCATGCTGGGTTTTATCTTTCAGTTTTCAGCTCAAATGTCACCCCTTCAGAAAAGGCCATCTTACCTAAAATCAGTCCCACACCTCGTTTTGTCCCCCAAACTATCCCATAACCTCCCCTAAATGCAGAGGCTTGTTTTTTGCTTATTCACCAATTCTCAATCACTTTCAGGCATTAGTGAAATATATGTCTCATGGTATGGTGTTCACAATATTTGTCAAATACAAAAATGAAAGCTGATCAGGATGAGACTAAGAAAATGTCCTTGGATTGGATAACTAGTAAATTACTAACATCCTTAGATAATGTTTTCATTAAGGTGGTAGAAGTGAAATAATATTTTGAAGGAAATTAATTAAGTCTCCTCTTTTAAGAAGACTGACTATGACAAGAAAAAATTCTTAGCAAAAGCAGAAAAGGCAGATGAGTGGGAGGCTTGGCTTTAGGGTCTTACATATTTTAATGTCTTTGTGAAGAAAAGAGAAAGAGTCAACAACATGAATGGAGGTAAAAATGTAACAGACAAAAGAGTTAAACTATCAAATTAAAAACAAAAATGAACTCCAATGATGTACATGGAAACCCAGACAACTAATACAAGGAGACCCCTTCTCCCATAGAGGGAATGCTGATGCACAAACTGTAAAATCGCAAATGGTAAGATACACACATTTAAAGACCTTTAAGAATCTAAATTGGCATTCAGTGGACTATACTATTACCAAACTATAATTCATGTTCTCTTTTTGTTGTTTTCCTTGGATTTGTTTTTAAGGTCCAAGCATTACCACACCAGAAAAAGGATAAGATGTAATTGTATGCTTGACAGAGGTTCTTGAAGGAGAGATACTGGTTCCTACATCTTCAATGCCTACTTCACTATCAGCCTCATGGGAAATGGTGTGAAAATCAAAACGTGTCTGCACTGAGTGTAGCACTTGTACTGATTATCCTTCTATACAAGCTTTTAAAAGGCACTGCAACCATTCTTCAAGGCTTTTGAGTCACCTGACTTCAAAGCACAGTGAATATATTTCTTTTGTGAAAAAGAGGAAAAAGTAATTCCACTCAAATTTGAACATAGTAAAAAAGAATGAAAACATTTCAAAAATTCATTTGTTTGTAATTTAATTTCTATTCATTATATATTTTTTCCTTATTATATCATTAATTGCTTAAGATGTTCACACTATTTCCAAAAGGATTTAAAGGAGCTTCTGGTTTAAAATAAATTTTGAATACATCTTCTTTATCCTTTCATCTGTTGATGGACACTTTGTTTGCTTCCATATCTTGAATAATTAAAAATTTTAAAAAATAAAGCAGAAGAGATTCCATCTTAAGATAAATCATTTTTTTAAAACATATAGCAGTTTTTATTACTCGTTTATAATTAAATGTTTTATGTTTCTCCCTCCACATAAATGGTAGATACCTTGGAATAAGAGATTACATTATCCAACTATATGCTGTAGTCCTAATCTACAAATCTACAAAAAAACAAGGTAGATTCTGCAATCTATTTACTTGCTGTAATTTTTTTTTAAATCAAAGTGAAGGAATTTAATATTAATAATGGATTCAATAATCAAGAGACCATATCAATATTAAATATAGTTAAACTTTATGGAATGAAATTCTAAGGTACTATTCTGAGTGATTAACATGTATCAATTCATTTATTCCTTATACAATCATATGCTATGAGTATTATTTTTATCCATTTCAGTAAATGACAAAACTGAAATTAAAAACAGTTAAATAACTTCAAGTTTACATGGCTAAGAAGTAGAGAAGCTAGTAATTAAAACCAAGAGACCATGTGCCTAACTACATGTGGAGGAAGTTTTCAAACCACCTGGAACCAGCACTGTATAAGTAAACACAAGCTTTTAATTCTCTCGACAGCTTTCTGAGATGTGTGGTGTTACCCATTTTGCCAATGAAGGAGTTGGGACTTAAAGCCAGGCTCCATACAATCTGTGAGCATTGACAATTTACATAATCTCTCTAAAGGCTCAATTTCCTCATTTGTAGAATGTGTTAACATCAAGTATCTCCTAGAGTTTTTGGTGATGATTAAAAGAAAGCGTATATGTGAAGTGTTTGGCAAGAAATAGGTTCTGCATAAATGTTTTTTTGTTAGAGGTGTTATCTAAATCTCTCTCCCATGGAAATGTCTTTCTCAAGGACCTGGAAGCTGTACTTTTGAAATGTGATCATCAAGAAGGATAAGGGCCTTAACTCCCAAGAGCCTAACCTCCGTAAGTCCCAGGTAGCAAACACAGACGGCCTAATTATGTTGAACCTTCCAATAATGTTCACTTGTACCTTTCTACCAACTCACCCCACCATGTAAAAACTCTCCCACCTGTTGTTTCCGTGGAGTTACATTCAGTCTTTCTCCCCTACTGTAAAAGTCTTGATTAAAGTCTTCCTTGCTTGTTTGAAAATCAATCAAATATTTTTTCCATAATAAAATACCCATCTACATTGAAAGCATTGAGTCTAAACCTACTCTAAAAATATCATAATTATGTGCAAGGAGATACTGTAGAAATGGGATAGAGTGTGTGTGTGTGTGTGTGTGTGTGCACGCATATAAAATTATTGCTCATTCTATAATTATTCATGGGAGAGTTGGAACCTTTCATCACCTGACAATGATAAGGCAGGATTATGCAAAATCTGATTGATATCTGAGTGCCATTTTTAGGACCAAGAAAAAGGTCAGATGCTTCTTTTTATCATCTAAATTCCATGCAAAATGCATTTTTTCAGACACAATACTCAAGAATGAGATACAACAGATGATTACTTTGAAAAGAAAGTACCCTATTAAACTACACTCTGCTTCTCTTTAAATTTTCACTAACTATAAATGGCTTGTGCCTTGACTCCAGCGCTCTCATCTCAAGCTCATTAATATACTGCTTTTATTTCTTGCAAAACTCATGTCAAGCTGATTAAACCAGGGCGTAAAGTTCAACAGTGTGGAATAGAATTGACGTCATTGTGTCAGATGGTCTCCTTGCCCAGAATCAGAAAACAGCCTGAGCCATGTATTCTAAATTTGTAATGTGTTTCTTTAGCCAGCCCAAGAACCATACAATAATATGCATACTGTTTTTTAACAAATTTACACTTTCCATTGGCTAATCTCTATTAAGAATGAGTAGTTGTTTCTGCCAGTCTTGCTTTGCCATTCCCATCTGCCATTTCTGTTATTAAAAATGAGTAGAAATACATAAAGCTATTATTTGAAGCTATTTTATCTCTTTTCTTCATTCCAGAAATGTTATATTAAATTTACATTTTTCCTTTTGCTTGTTTTATTTAATAATACACTGAATTCTATGTTCTTATGCAAATACTTATTTTTCCCATAATGAGTCATCAGGTTGCTGTTATTTTTGTACAAAAATAACCATGTACATCAATGTACAAAAGCTACCAAATAGAACCATATTCTTAAACATTTAATAAGATACTTTATTGAAGGCCATCTCAAAGAGGGCATTTCCAGGTTTCATTGCAGCACTCAATGAATATACTCCAAAGAGAGATTTGATGTCAGTGAAGAATGTGAGCCAAGATTCTTCCAGACGTAGTGCACTTAGCATCTGAAGGACATAAAGCTCCTTAAATAACAGCACAGACTAAGAGGTGGCTTGGGACCAGGACAGAGGTATATCTGGGCTTGAGGAGTCCCAAACTTGTACAATTTGATATATAATTGCAAGCCTCCTTTTAGGATCTTGGAAAGGGTCCAATGAAAATGTAAGGCATTGAGGTTGAAGTTTCATTAGTTTCATAGTATATCTACCGCTTGACATCAGGTGGGCAGAGGTGGATGTGATAGGTAGGATTGTGCCCAACCTAAATAAATCAATATCCCAATTTATGATTTCTACTCTTTCCATAGCCCCACCACTTCATGCCCAAAATTAAAATAGTCTAAATGATGGTTAGGATTAATATTTACATCGAACTGTGTATCTACAAGGACTGAAGCCTACAAATTCAGTACAAGAATTTTTTACTTGTTTGTTTATTTATTTATTAATTTGTAACAACAGTACTAACATTAAGCACTTACTAGGTTCCAGGCACTGTCTTAAAGGCTTTACTGAATTATTTTGTCTAATTCTTTCAGCTGTAGGAGAAAAAACATGACTTTTAAAATTATTACTGTTGGAAAATTTAGGCTTAAAATGTTTAGGTAATTAGCCCAAGGTCATCAGTGATTTAAAAGCAAACTACCTTTCTGATGCTACAGTCTATGATCATCCCTTCTCTGGCACCAAATGCAATCCTGTTTGGGTTACAGAGTGAATAAGGGAAAGAAAAGCAGACCTTGACAGACATTCATACTAGTGTAGAATGCTCAAAACATATGTAATCATAATGAACATTTTGACTTAGAAGAGAATCAATGGCATTAACAGCTATTTATTTATCAAATAATGTATCGTAAGAGATCTTACATACATGCTGGAATGTAACCTTGGAAAGCAAGGGATAAGTAAGTGAGACAATGAATCCTCAAATACTCCCCTGAGAGAGAGTTCTTCAGCAGAGAGTAGAGTATTTGTTAGATGGAACAACTCATACATAGAATGTAGGTGAATCCCACAGTGCAGAAGTATGGTCAGCTTCTTTAACTATTTATTTATTTGTTTCTTTGTTTGTTTATTTATGTATCTATTTATCTATTTATTTTTATTTTTTGGTATCATTAATGTACAATTATTTGAAAACATTATGGTTACTAGATACCCCATATTATAAAGTCCCCACCACATACCCCATTACAGTCACTGTCCATCAGCATAGTAAGATGCTATAGAATCACTACTTGTCTTCTCTGTATATACTGCCTTTCCCGTGAACCCCCCCTGCTACATTATGTGTGCTAATCATAATGCCCCTTTTCCCCCCTATCCCTCCCTTCCTACCCATCCTCCCCCATCCCTTTCCCTTTGGTAACTGTTAGTCCATTCTTGGGCTCTGTGAATCTGCTGCTGTTTTGTTCCTTCAGTTTTTTCTTTGTTCTTATACTCCACAAATGAGTGAAATCAGTTGACACTTGTCTTCCTCCACCTGGCTTATTTCACTAAGCATAATATCCTCTAGCTCCATCCATGTTGTTGCAAATGGTAGGATTTGTTTTCTTCTTATGGCTGAATAATATTCCATTGTGTATATGTATCACATCTTCTTTATCCATTCATCTGATGGACACTTAGGTTGCTTCCATTTCTTGGCTATTGTAAATAGTGCTGTGATAAACATAGGGGTGCATATGTCTTTTTCAAACTGGAATCCTGCATTCTTAGGGTAAATTCCTAGAAGTGGAATTCCTCGGTCAAATGGTATTTCTATTTTGAGTTTTTTGAGGAACCTCCATACTGCTTTCCACAATAGTTAAACTAGTTTACATTTCCACCAGCAGTGTAGGAGGGTTCCCCTTTCTCCACATCCTTGCCAACATTTGTTGTGGTTTGTCTTTTTGATGGTGGCCATCCTAGCTGGTGTGAGGTGATATCCCACTGTGGTTTTAATTTGCATTTCCCTAATGACTAGCGTTGTGGAGCATCTTTTCATGTGCCTGTTGGCCATCTGAATTTCTTCTTTGGAGAACTGTCTGTTCAGCTCCTCTGCCCATTTTTTAATTGGATTATTTGCCTTTTGTTTGTTGAGATGCATGAGCTCTTTATATAATATGGATGGCAACCCCTTATCAGATATGTCATTTATGAATATATTCTTCCATACTGTAGGATGTCTTTTTGTTCTACTGATGGTGTCCTTTTTCTACAGAGGCTTTTTAGTTTGATATAGTCCTACTTGTTCATTTTTACTTTTGTTTCCCTTGCCTGGGGAGATATGTTCATGAAGAAGTTGCTCATGTTTATGTCCAAGAGATTTTTGTCTATATTTTTTTCTAAGAGTTTTATGGCTTCATGACTTACATTCAGGTCTTTGATCCATTTTGAGTTTACTTTTGTGTATGGGGTTAGACAATGATCCAGTTTCATTCTCTTACATGTAGCTGTCCAGTTTTGCCAACACCAGCTGTTGAAGAGGCTGTCATTACCCCATTGTATGTCCATGGCTCCTTTATCATATATTAATTGACCATATATGCTTGGGTTTATATCTGGGCTCTCTATTCTTTTCCACTTGTCTATGGGTCTGTTCTTGTGCCAGTACCAAATTGCCTTAATTACTGTGGCTTTGTAGTAGAGCTTGAAGTCAGGAAGTGTAATTCCCCCTGCTTTATTCTTCCTTCTCAAGATTGCTTTGGCTATTCGGGGTCTCTTGTCATTCCATATGAATTTTAGAACTGTTTTCCCTAGTTCATTGAAGAATGCTGTAGGTATTTTGATAGGAATGGCATGGAATCTGTAGATTGCTTTAGGCAGGATGGCCGTTTTGACAATATTAATTCTTCTTACCCACAAGCATGGGATGAATTTCCACTTATTAGTGTCCTCTTTAATTTCTCTTAAGAGTGTCTTCTAGTTTTCAGGGTATAGGTCTTTCTTTGGTTAGGTTTATTCCTAGGTATTTTATTCCTTTTGATGCAATTGTGAATGGAATTGTTTTCCTGATTTCTCTTTCTGCTAGTTCATCGTTAGTGTATAGGAATGAAACAGATTTCTGTGTATTAATTTTGTATCCTGCAACTTTGCTGAATTCAGATATTACATCCAGCAGTTTTGGAGTGGATTCTTTAGGGTGTTTTATGTACAATAACATCTCATCTGCAAACAGGGACAGTTTGACTTCTTCCTTGCCAATCTGGATGCCTTTTATTTCTTTGTGTTGTCTGATTGCCATGGCTAAGACCTCCAGAATTATGTTGAGTAAAAGTGGCAAGAGTGGACATCCTTGTCTTGTTCTCGATCTTAAAGGAAAAGCTTTCAGCTTCACACTGTTAAGTATAATGTTGGCTGTGGGTTTGTCATATATGGCCTTTATTATGTTGAGGTACTTACCCTCTATACCCATTTTGTTGAGAGTTTTTATCATGAATGGATGTTGAATTTTGTCAAATGTTTTTTCAGCATCTATGTAGATGATCATGTGGTTTTTGACCTTCTTTTTGTTGATGTAGTGGATGATGTTGATGGATTTTCAAATGTTGTACCATCCTTGCATCCCTGGGATGAATCTCACTTGATCATGATGGATGATCTTTTTGATGTATTTTTGAATTCGGTTTGCTAATATTTTGTTGAGTATTTTTGCATCTGTTTTCATCAGGGATATTGGTCTGTAATTTTCTTTCTTTTTTTGTGGTGTCTTTGCCTGGTTTTTGGTATTAGAGTGATGTTGGCCATGTAGAATGAGTTAGGGAGTATTCCCTCCTCTTACACTTTTTGGAAAACTTTAAGGAGGATGGCTATTAGGTCTTCACTAAATGTTTAATAAAATTCAGCAGTGAAACCATCTGGTACAGTCCGTTTTGGTCTTAGGTAGTTTTTTGATTACCAATTCAGTTTCTTTGCTGGTAATTGGTCTATTCAGATTTTCTGTTTCTTCCTGGGTCAGCCTTGGAAGGTTGTATTTTTCTAGAAAGTTGTCCATTTCTTCTATGTTATCCAGTTTGTTACCATATAACTTTTCATAGTATTCTCTAATAATTCTTTGTATTTCTGTAGCGTCCATTGTTATTTTTCCTTTCTCATTTCTGATTCTGTTTATGTGTGTAGACTCTATTTTTTTCTTGATAAGACTGACTAGGTGTTTATCTTTTTTTTTTCTCCAAGAACCAGCTCTTTCTTTCATTGATTCTTTCTATTGTTTCTCATATGTTCTTCTCAATTTTATTTATTTCTGCCTTAATCTTTATTATGTCCCTCCTTCTACTGACTTACAGCCTCATTTGTTCTTCCTTTTCTAGTTTCATTAATTTTGAGATTGAACTGTTCATTTGGGATTGTTCTTCTTTCCTGAGGTAGGCCTGTATTGCAATATCTTTCCCTCTTAGCATGGCCTTCACTGTGTCCCACAGATTTTTGCATTGTTGAATTATTGTTGTCATTTGTCTCCATATATTGCTTGATCTCTGTTTTTATTTGGTCACTGATCCATTGATTATTTAGGAGCATATTATTAAGCCTCCATGTGTTTGTGGGCTTTCCCATTTTCTTTGTGTAATTTATTTCTAGTTTCATACCTTTGTGATCTGAGAAGCTGGTTTGTACAATTTCAATCTTTTTTAATTTACTGACCTTCTTTTTGTGGCCTAGTATATGATCTATTCTTGAAAAATGTTCCATGTGCACTTGGGAAGAATGTGTATCCTGTTGCTTTTGGATGGAGTGTTCTGTAGATGTCCATTAGGTCTATCTGTTCTAATATGTTGTTCAGTGCCTCTATCTCTTTACTTATTTCCTGTCTGGTTGATCTGTCCTTTGGAGTGAGTGGTATGTTGAAGTCTCTTAAAATGAATGCATTGCATTCTATTTCCCCCTTTAATTCTGTTAGTGTTTGTTTCACATACGTAGATGATCCTGTGTTGGGTGCATAGATATTTATAATAGTTATATCCTCTTGTTGGACTGACCCTTTTATCATTTTGCAATGTCCTTCTTTGTCTCTTGTTATTTTCTTTGTTTTGAACTCAACTCTATTTTGTCTCATACAAGTACTGCAACTACTGTTTTTTTCTCACTGTAAGTTGCATGATATATCTTTTTCCATCCCTTTACTTTCAGTATGTGTATGTCTTTGGGTTTGAAGTGAATCTCTTGTAGGCAGCATATAGATTGGTCTTGTTTTTTTATCCATTCAGTGACTCTATGTCTTTTGATTGGTGCATTTAGACCATTTGCATTTAGGGTGATTATCAATAGGTATGTACTTATTGCCATTGCAGGCTTTTGATTTGTGGTTTCCAAAGGGTCAAGGTAATTCCCTTACTATCTAACAGTCTAATTTAACTCACTTCATATGCTATTACAAGCACAACCTAAAGGTTCTTTTTTTTTTTCCTCTTTTTTCTTCCTCCTCCATTCTTTGTATTTTATGAATCTTATTCTTTACTCTTTGTCCATCCCTTGAGTGACATCTATTTAGCCTTAGGTATACTTCCATCTATAGGATTCCTTCCAAAATGCAGTGTAGAGTTTGTTTGCTGGAGGTAAATTCTCTCAGCTTTTGCTTATCTGAAAATTATTTAATCCCTTCTTCAAATTTAAATGATAACCTTACCAGGTTGAGTATTCTTGGTTCAAGGCCCTTCTGCTTCATTGCATTAAAAATATCATGCCACTCCCTTCTGGCCTGTAAGGTTTCTGTTGAGAAGTCTGATGGTAGCCTGATGGGTCTTCTTTTGCATGTGATCCTTTTTCTCTCTCTAGCTGCTTTTAAAATTTGTCTTTATTGTTGATCTTTGCCTGTTTAATTATTATATGTCTTGATGTTGTCTTCCTTGGGTCCCTTGTGTTGAGAGATCTGTGTACCTCCATGACTTGAGACACTATCTCCTTCCCCATATTGGGGAACTTTTCAGTTACCTCCTCAATGACACTTTCTATCCCTTTTTCTCTTTCTTCTTCTGGTACCCCTATAATGTGAATATTGTTCCGTTTGGATTGGTCACACACTTCTCTCAATATTCTTTCATTCTTAGAGATTCCTTTTTCTCTCTGTGCCTCAGCTTCTTTGTATTCCTCTTCTCTAATTTCTATTCCATTTACTGTCTCTTCTACTACATCTAATCTGCTTTTTAATCCCTCCATTGTATGTTTCATTTCAGATATGGAATTTCTTAATGATTGAATCTCCAACTTAAATTCATTCCTGAGTTCTTGAATATTTTTCTGTACCTCCATAAGCATGTTTATGGTTTTTATTTTGAACTTTCTTTCAAGAAGATTGGTGAGTTCAGTTTCATTTGGCCCTTTTTCTGGGGTTTGTGAGATTTTGGTCTGAACCATGTTTTTGTGATGTTTCATATTTCTGTGTGGTGCCCTCTAGTGCCCAGAAGCTCCAGTCCCTGGAGCTGCTCAGCCCCTAGAGTGGTGCTGGGAGTCGTAGGGGAGCAGAGCTGGTTCCTGGGGAGAGGAAAGGTCTGTTTCCTGATTCCTGTCTGCAGTGCCTGTCTCCAGTGTCAGAACCAGTGGGCTGAGCACACAGGTGTAAGCCTCTGTACTTTGCATCTCTAGCTGTTGTAGGCAGGGCCTCCCTCTGGCTGGACTGATGCCAGTACAGTAACTGTCTGTTTGGGAACCATTGCCAGCAGGCTAGGAGGGCGCAGCAGGCTGCATATCACAGTTGGAGGCCTTGGAGCTGGTTAGCCAGTCAGGGGGATGGAACACCTGGAGCTCCTCAGAGTTCCCCACCAGCTGGGCAGAGCACACAGGCCCAGACAACCTTGTCCAGCTCTCCCCTCCTCCATGCAGCAAGCTCCGTGAAAACCCGACCCCTTCAGCAGCCCTCTTGCTACTAGGAAGCCGCTCAGACTGCCTGCCTTTCCTCTGACACAGAGCATCAGGTTGTGGATCCCCTCCTCCTCAAACAGCCAGAATCTCAGTCTCTCAAGCACTCTGCCTATCTGAGCTCCCCAACATCCAGAGCACCACGCAGTGCACCTTTCTGCTCAAAAAGAAGATCTCCAGGGCCAGGTGTTCAGCAGTCCCAGGCTTCCACCCCCTCCCCCCTCCATTTCTCTTCCTACTGCCAGTGAGCTGGGGTGGGGAAAGGGCTTGGGTTCCGCCGGATTAAGGCTTTTATACATTACCATGTTTTGTGAGGTCTGCTCTGTTCGGGAGGTCTGTATGCAGTCTGGTTCAGCCTTCTTTCTTGTTGCTGTTTTAGAGTTAGTTGTATTAAGTATATTTTCATACTATTTGTGGTTTTGTGAGGAGTTCTCCATCTCACCTTTCATGCCGCTATTTTGAATCTTAATTTATTTTTAAGGACTTTCAGAAGTGCTCAAAATCCACCCACGGCCCAGGTATTTGGGCCTGGGTATTCAAAGTGTTCATACTCTGATAGGCAGGCCTGTGGTGGGAGCACCTGGGAGATCCAGTGCTGGATAGTTCCAGCCTAGAATCCTGGCTACTACCACTGGGACAGAGCAGCTAGAGCACTGATAGCTGTGTGTATGTAAACAAGCAACTAAGATGGGCATAAAAGGAAAAGTGGAAATGAACTCTTCTCTCTATGAGAATAGGCCCAGACCCTTCCCAAAGAAACCGTGGAGTAATAGTTTACCAGAGAACAGAATTGTCCTGGGAATAAAAGGTATGTGTATAGAGAATATAACAAGATTCACACATTTTGTTAAAAGTTCTAGGAAAACACATGCCCAAATGTGTTAAATTCTGTGTCTCAGCATAAAAAAAAATAAGAACCTTCATCATAAAAAAAAAATAAGAACCTTCATCAGCATGGTGTTTTTTTAAAACAAAAATGTAGGTACTTCCCATGAGTCACATTATGGTATAGCCAGAATAAATATGGTCTCATATTTGTGTACATGCATTTCACATTAAGCTCAGTGTAGAGCATCTTTGTTTCCTTGTCTTCATACCCACCAGACTGTGAGCTCTTGGGGGCAGTGATCACGATCCCTTCTTACTTGAAGCATTTATGTGCTTTGTGCTTTACACAATGACTCTTTCAGTGTGTACTTTTTGAGTTACAGACAATAAACTGAGGCACAGTGAGATTTAAGTAATCAAGGTGTGGTAGCATATCAGTGGCAGAAACAGAACACAGTCCATGATCTCTTCACCAAGGTTCTTCGAATAAACTTCAGTAAAAAGCTAGGTATCCTCTGGAGGTGGCCAGACATCACTGAGAACTGTTAGTATTCCCTGAGGCATCTAGCATTACCAGATGTGGGATAATTATGTGTCATATTCTACATAGTTTTCTTTTGCCACAAAGCCTAGGACTTCCTGTGTATATGCTTAATCTGTAGTTGGCTTTGTGTCACTTGAGTGGATTTGTTCATTGGATCTTATTTTTCCTAGATTTATTAACTGTGTTTTCCAAGTTCTGAACCTTTCCATCCTGCTCCAATTCATTAATGGCAAGGTGGCACAATAAATAAATTCCATCTGCTGGCCCATTTTTGTTGACCTGATGGGGTGGCTCATTAAAACTGTTGATTTTCTTTAATATTCACTACTGAATCTGATGAAAGCAAATAGTGTTAAATGGTCCATTTCCCCAGACTAAATCAATAGTGCTGCTGTTAACATTATAGGCTCTGGGCTAATAATTCAATCATAGTGCTTTCCAAATCATATTATATGATGTCTGAATAGAAAAGCTGTGATTCCCTCACTGGAATACAGCCTTTTTGAGGTAAGAGACCACATCCTATTTGCCTAACTAGCCCAGTGCCTAGCCCATAATATATATTCAATACAAGTTTGTTGAGGGAAATTAATAATATATTATTGTGTTTACTTACACTCTCATTCAATACATAAGCCTCTTGCAACCTTTTAAATAATTGTATTTATAAAACACCTTTGATATTTTGCCATTCTTATCATGTCACTCAGTGTGCTTGTCTCTCCCTCAAACCTGCATTTTGTAAAGCATACCCTCCCCAATATAAAATGACACCATAAATACTCCTTAATCACAGCACACTCCAAATTCTGTTTTTTCCCCCTTCCCAGTTTCCTATCTAGTGAATCTGATTATCATGATGTGGCAGTGGGGAAAGGTTTTCTTGGAGTAAGGAATATTGCCAGACAGCAGTCCAAAGAAGTACTCCATAAATTAATATCCCTCCTGGTCAATTAGTTCACAGTCTGCAGAAGCTGCTTGTCTAATGGAGTAAGTTTCCATAACACACACAAGAGATCCACAAAGGTTTTAAGAATTTTATACCAGTAGAAATACTTCTGTTTGGCCTTAAAAGGGACAGAGAGAACAAAATAAAAGAAGTCTCTTAGTTCCCCAAATTCTAAGGGAGGAAACAGGCTGGTACTCAGCTATAACTATATGCTACTTTTGTGAAAAGGGAAAGGTGATTCTGAGGGTGGAAACTTGTGTCCAGATTGTGGAACCTGGAGCCAAGCCAACAAAGATTATTCCCAAGCTTCAAAACCTAATGGAGTTTGCCTTGGCTCTATTTCTAAATTGCTTGGGGCCAGTGGCTTCTTGTTTCCTTCAATTTTCTCCCTTTTTGAATGGAAATGTCTGTAACTATTTGTATTTTTGGAGCAGATAACTTGTTTTCTAGATTCAAAGCTTCACAGATAAAGAGGATTTTTTTTTAACAAAGATGGATTGTACACAGAACTTCACCCATCACTAGTTTGGATGATTTTAAATGATCATATGTTGAACTTTTTTGCTGATGAGAGCTAGGTGGGATTTTGCAATTGAGTTGATGCTGAACTGGTTTGACACTTTTGAACATCTTGAGATGAGGTATAAAAATAATAAATATATAAAAATATATTTCACACCTGGCATTAAAATAAATCTTGGTGTTTCAGAGGGCAGACTGTGGTTGGCCCCCTTAAAAGATGTCCATGTTCTAATTCCCAGAACCTGTGAATATGTACCTTATATGGCAAAAGGAATGTGTAGGTGTGACTAAGTTAAGAATTTGAAGTGGGGAGATTATTCTGGATCATGCAGTGTACTCAGTGTAACCACAAGGGTCCTTACAGAGAGAGGCAGGAAGGTCAGAGTCAGGGTGAGAGACCATGAGAAAGTCTCGACCAGCCACTGATGGCTTTGAAGATGACAGTCATTAGTCAAGGAATATGGGTAGCCTCTAGAAGCTGGAAAAGACAAGGAAACAGAGTCTTCTCAACACTGAGAAGGAACATAGATCTGATGACACCTTAATTTTAGCCATGTAAGACCCAATTTAAGACTTCTGAACTCCAGAACTCTAAAGTAATAAATTTATGTTGTTTTAAGTCACCAAGCTTTTAGTAATTTATTACAGAAACAATAGAAAACTATAGGTAGAAATCAGCATTATGAGAAAGAACTACAAAACCTCATTTTCCAGATTTCTGAATGGAATGAGAGGAACGAGAAAACCAGGAATATAATAAGACACTCTACATTAGACAAGGCACATTACTTTTAAATTTACTTAATGAAATATGGTGATGGCAACAGCCATGAGGAATGTAGGACATTATCTGAAGCACAGTAGTCAAGACTAAGCTTTGAGGTTAGACAGTGCTGAACGTGAATTCCAGCTTGACCATGCTCTTGGAAAATTAATTTTCCTTTCTGTAGCCTCAGTTTGTTCATTTGGAAAGTGGGGATTTGAATTCCTACCTTATAACATCAATGTACAGATTGACTGATAACATTTTTCAAATAATTTAGCATTTGCCTGGATCATAGAAAGCACTATTTGAGTCATCCTTTTCATTCATTCACATTGAACAAGTTTACTGAATACATATTATGTGTGGGCACTGATTTACATGTTGAAGATAAAATCAATGTTCAAAAGAGATTTTTAAAAACTTTGTCTTTGTGGAATTTATATTCTATTAGAAGGGTTATGTGTTAAACAAGATAACAAATTAAAAGTATTTTGTATATTACATAGGAATAAGTGCTCAAGGGAAACATAGAGAAAGAGAACATTTGCAGATGGTAATAATCCAGTGCTGAAAGAAAAGCAGATGATGCAGGAGAAAGAGTAGTGTCCTTGTTTTAGGTGAAGGTGACTGACATCTACTGCACAGTTGCAAGGACTGGTCTGAGCTGCCAGACAGCTCATCTGCACTTAGGAAATAAAGTGAAGTCTATGGAACGGAAGCAGATGGGCTAGGGGTATGTGGCCTGGGAATGTGTGCAAGTTCTTTCCTGATGACCTCTATTTTCTAAGCCAATAGGTAGGCAGGTCATCAGTGAGAGTATGAATAGAGAGAAATGTTCAATGTTGGGAGAATGAGCCAGAAGAAAGTGAAAGTGCCTAGACTAGATAAAGAAAGGCAGATTGATCAGGTTGTCTAATCAGACCCAGTTTGTGAACATGAATTGAAAATGAGATCAATCAATTTGGTTGTTTTTTTCTAAACACATTTGGCTGCACAGATGGATGCATGGAGTTAGAAGGTATATAGATTTAATGAAAATTATACTCTAACCAAAGTAATTCAATAAAGAGAGACTGGTAAGAGAATTGAATATGTACATGTAAAGGAGTGGGCGTAATGACTGACAATGGCATTTAATCTGGGTGTAGAGGGAAGTGAGGACATGGAGGGGAAAGGCATGAAGAGAAGGTGGTAGGACCAATGGGTTGTTGGTCTGGTGGGGTCAAAGCATTGTTGGAACTCAAGTACCAGAAGGAGAAAACTGAAACATAGGATGAGGCACCTGGGGAGGGGTACACTGCTGTGAAATGCAGCTACTCATCATGACACAGTCAGGAACATGATGCTGACAGTTAGGGGCTAAGACAGGGCAGATGACAAGATCGTTGGAGAGACAGCCCAGGAACTGAGAGTCCAGAACATTAGATAGATCTTCCACATGTATATTTAAAGAAGATGGAGTTTAGACATTTACTTAGAAAGCGTTTTTCAATAAAGGCATAGTTTTTTGTTCTATTTTTTGTTTTTAGTAAAAAGTCACTCAACACCCTGTAGCCAGTGACTTGTCTTTGACACACCTGTTTACAATTACTATAGCCAAAAACCAAAGAAAATTTTACATATGTGTACCTTATGTTGTGGAAATGA
Organism: Manis pentadactyla; assembly: GCF_030020395.1. NCBI lineage: Eukaryota > Metazoa > Chordata > Mammalia > Pholidota > Manidae > Manis > Manis pentadactyla. The sequence goes on from NC_080023.1 coordinate 39,550,828, forward strand.
TCACTCAATGAATACCTCTACTAATAGAGGTGTTGCCCCTGAATTCAAAAGCTCTTTCTAGATAATTGAAGCCCCAGAGCTTAGTACAATGCTAAGTAAATTGTTTTTCATTGAATATATGCTACCTTAATAAATGTGTATATAACACACCAAAAGTCACAATTTTAGATAATTTTATCTATGTTAACCACATCTTTGTGAAGTCATTTCTAGGACATTAATTTATCTTCAATCATTTGCATATATAATGTACATAATTTCTCCCTGTTACTTACATTTCAAGCAGCCAGACTGGTTAATACTACATTAGCCAGCTAGTGTAACCAAAAGCTAGTTTTACAATTTAAAAGATCACAATAATCAGACATGCCACATTTCAACAAAAATAGACCACTGATACTTAATTGAGGAAACTTTTTTTCTTACCTTGAATAAATTTGATAGCTACAAATTGTTCTTAAAATATGTCTTAGTACACCTACTATAAACCCTACAATGTCTTTTACACATGTTAAATTCCTGAAAATGAAAATAGCCCAAATTTTGGAAGGATAAGAAAACATTATTGAGGAAAAAGGAGACAATTTCATGCAACATACTATCTTATATTTTCAAATAGAATTTACTGTATAACCAATACAAAAATTTTGAATAAAGTTAAAATTCATGGAGAAATCTCATCTGCAAAAAAATTAAAGCTAAGTCTGCTTTTGGACATTCACTGCCATTGTGTGGCTAAAGTTTAACATATTCCTACCTAGATCTACCGCCTTTCCAGATTGAAAAATTGACACTTTTTAACCCAGAGCCAATAAAAGACCATCTGTTCTTTGTCATTCTTTCCTAAAGAATGGAATGATGAAGGAAAGAATATAGAATATACCCCTGCCTGTAGCTACCACTTAGGAAAAGGCAGTGGAAACACCTGTGTTTTCATACAAGTGGATTCAGCCATATTGGAAATGCACTGTTTCTTAAACTGGATGTTAGGTACATATATGTTTTATTGTTATGCTTAAAAGTATATGAATCTGTTACAAATATTGTTAAATATATGAAATATTTCATAACAATTATAAAAACAAAAATAATCTAGCTAAAACCCTATATGTTATAGATCAAAGAGAAAACATGCCAACCAAAAATGGCACATGTGCTTATTTTTAGTGGTCTGTAATAATTTCCCTTCTGCCTTGTCTGTTCTAATCCTTTGGTAGAATGCAAGCATGTGCTGCTTCATCCCACTTTAGATTAACTGGTGTAGATTATACTAGTGTAGATAGCCTTGAAGAAATTGACCTGAGTCCTCCCATCCTAATCCAACGTGTACTGTCCTCACTCCACAAGAAATGCTCTGTCTTATCTCTCCACCCTTATCACCCTGGCTTCAAACTTGGTGGTGGAGACCTTGGCACAGCCTTCATTCATTTAGTAAGTATTTGTTGGATATCTTGTATGGGTAAGGAATCATAAGTTTTGAGATCTCTTCTTTCCTATGTGAGTAATCCACACTGAGTTTTTTATGTATATAAACTTTTAAGCAGTCAACTGGTTCCAGTGAAGATGGGACAATTGGGATCCATCCTGAGTAAAGAGCTAGTGAAAGGACAACAAGCACAGAACTAACATGACTGTCTCCGAAATGTCACTTCCTTTGTACGGTCAAGCACTTAATTTCTAAGGAGCAGTCTACATAGCTCTCTTAACCAATGTGAATAACTCTTTCCCATTCATGGAAAAATCCTATCTAGAAATCTCCCAGGAACTCTCAGTACTATATCAACAGTAGTTCTTTTGAACTGACCATCCCTCTACAATAGCAAGAGCAGGCCCAGGCCGCCTGGGGAGCAGGAGAAGCCCACAGTGTTCATTGGTACCCAGTGCCAAGGCCCCAGAGGACAGCTGTTGCACTCACTCACTCTCTAAAGGGACACGCTGTCACTCGTCGGTTAAGACAGCATGCAAGTCTTGGAAGACAAAAGAAACGAGGTCTTTGTCATGTCCACCTCCTATGTGGACACCATCTAGGCAGGCTTTCCTGGAGAAAAATGCTGGTCCCATAGGCTTTTAAACATGTCATCCATAATCATGCCTTGACAAACTACATAGTGTAAGAAAATGAACAATCTGAAGCACTACTAACTAAGGGGCAATTATTGTCTCTGCCTTCCCACCCCAAGGCAGTCAGTGGATCTAAAAATCTACCTCCTGCCTGCTCACCACAGGAAGTGATTTTCATGCTTCCCACTTTGTAAGGAGTTGTTCAGTGTGTAAAGACATTGTGAAATTTCACATTGACTGTTGAAATGCCCCTAACTGCCTCTACTTTAAGCTGAACAAGTGAGCCTCTCATTTTTATTATTTCAGTCAGTAACTAAGCTTCTTCACTGCAAAATCCACTTCTTTGCTGAATACCCCGATATATCATCAAGCAATGATGGGAGAAGGGCCGAAGGAAGGGTCAGACTACCTATTAATGCCATTACAGCCACCACTCCTCCCTTCCTCTCACCAACCGTTTTACAGAGAGGTGCCCTGGATGCCGGGTAGCAACCCTCCTTTGCAACACATGGGCAGCACCCATCATATCTTCCCTCCATGTTCCCATGGGTAAAACACCAGATTGCCATGCATACTGATTTTTCTATCATCCCATTGAGACATCACAGCTGCCCCCTCAGAGTGTAGGTGGTGGTGAAACCCCACTCCTCAGCAGGACGAATGTACACTCACAGCATGGCTGCTGGAACAATTCCAGGGCTGCTTGGAGCCTCTTCCATGGACTCCTTCTGGGGCTGAGAAAATGAAAGCAAGGACCTCAGAGGACCTTAAGCAAGTCTGAAAAAAAGTAAAACAGCTGGATTGAAACCAGCTCAGTAATTTCTCTGCACTTTGCACCCTCCTCCTCTGAAACTATGGTTCTGGAAGATGCTGAGAAAGAGAAAATTAAATCTGGCCTTGGGGGTTGAAGGAGGAAGATGCATCTGAATTTAAGTGGTGAATCACTGTGGTCTTCTTTATGAGGTGATTAATTTATCTGAACTGGATTCTTGCATAATTAGTATTATAATACACGGGGCCTGGGATTTGTGGTTCCATGCTTGGTGCACATGTGATCTGGTGTCTGTGCACATTGTAATTGCTCTGTCTGCATTTGAAGATCAAAATCAGAAGCACCAGCAGGGTATCTGGCAGCAAGCAACACTGATTGATTATCTTCAGGGTGGCTAAATCGCAGTGATCCTTGGACCTTAGACTGCAGATCATATATTCAGAAATTATGGTTTGGGTAGTTTTACTCTGGTTAGAAGGGATCTGGAAAGATAGTTCCTCTTCTCACTCCCCTCACATGAGAAGTCCCCAAGTGTACCCATCAGAAAAATTGTTCATCCAATGAAACACACCTCCCTTGGCTCATCATGAGCTTTAACCTGTTGATAAATCAACAACCTCACATATAAGTGAAGTACATGAGAATCTGGTGGTTTTCAGAGCCAGGTGGTTTCCCTCATTTCCTTCACTCAGCATTTCACACACACAGATACACATGCACACACGCCAAGAGGCACACAAAGGCAGTCTTACCAGGTTGCTGGTGTATGAAATCCCTCTAGTAATTGACTCTATTTTTAATTCCAAGGCTTAATCTCCAAATACTCCTGAGAGAGTAAATGCAAAATTACACTGATTCTTTCAAGAAAATTGTTTTTATAAAAAGAAGGCATTAGGATTATAACAGGATGGAGAGAAAATGAGGTAGAGAAGATAAAACTGTTTTCCAATTTTGTAGGATATAGCTAGCCCAAAGGAACTATGATTAATCACATGTCTGTTTGGTTTATGGCATTTTCATAAAATATGTTGTCTTGTAAGAATTATGTTAAAGTTTTCAATTTTTCCTTAAGTTCCTTTAAATTATTTTTATCCAAAGGGAACACTTGAATATTTCTTGATTGCACTTCAGATTTTAAAAGCAATCTATTTTGAGGTGTATATGAATGTATATTCTGAAACAGCTTCTGAAATTCTATAAAATGCCTTGGAGGGACAGCTCAGGAGGTCATTCTCTTAAATTTTCATAGTACAGCCTTTTGAATTTTTTCTGATTCCGGTTACTGTCTAGAACAGAGGTTAACACTTACCTTTGTTCATTATTCACCATCCTTTCTTTTCTCCTTGAACTTCTGCAATTATGAATCAAGGAAGACTAATAAAAGAGAAGAAAGTATCTTCTATGTAGTGCTAAATCAAACCCTTTAAGGGAGCTCTTTAAGGGAATTTTGCTAAATATAAGGTATTTGGGGTGAATAAATGATTTTACCAATTTAAAGAAATATCTTTACCATTTTCCAATTTTTTACTTAGTGTACCTGTGAATGCTTAAAAAGACTGGCACAGAGCATATTCCCAGAGTTAGCCAAGATCTTACAGGCTTAACTAAGAAAGAACCATGGGGATTTTCTTTAAAAAAAACACTTCACATTTGAGCATTAGGGTTACGGGATTAAAACACACACACACACACACACACACACACACACACACACACACACACACACACACTGAATGTCTTCAAATCATCAGTTGACCTTTAAGCTATAGCCTTTCCCTTTACCAGGATGGGCTTGTTCATCTTTTTATTCAGATCCACTGGTGGAGAAACATAGTTAAGAAAGCAAGATTAGTTAACCTGGTGGAGGTGAAAAAAAACTATGGCAAGAATGCTTGGTGCTCTGTCTTTGTTCATTGCTTGTTTTAAAATTCGTGGAGGTTCTCAATCCTGTCAGAGTCTATAAATAATTCTAGCAAAGAATGCCAAGGGCAGAAATGGATTTCTCTACATGGGAGCTGGATGGCATTTGATCTCCCTAAATACCCAATGATCTCACACCTCTTTCAAAGGTATGTCTAGTCCTGTCCAACTTGGCCACTGTGTCTCAAGATAATATCTAATAAAATATCTAAAATGAATTTATTTAATCCTTATTTTCAAACATGGAAAAATACATGTAATACCTAACATTGGTTGACTGCTTACTATATGTAAAGGATGTGAGTTTTATTATTTCACTCAACCTTCATTTAACTTTGTTCATCAACGTATCTTCAACACTAAAGATCTAGGTTTTATTATTTTTATCATTTTCCTGAGGAACCCAAAGGATGGAGCTAAGTTATCTGGAGTCACAGAGCCAGCAAGGAACAGTCAAATATATGACCTCACAGTCTAACCCACACATAGAAACACAGTCAGACATATAAACACAGGGCCAACTAGTCCACATTTTAGTACATTTAGAGACTAGATTTCCTTGTACCAAATTACTATCACTATTTCACAGATATTACAAAAAAAAGAAGTTTTCTGAATTTAAAATCCTGTTCAGAAATCTGAAAGGCATTAAGCCACTATGACAATGCCCTCTGTGAGCTGATTTTCCACCTTCCCAGCAATCTATGTTACTTTGAGATGAACTAAAACCTAACCCTTTCTTGACAGGGAAGGAAGGACTGACAGTTTTATAAAGAGATAATTAGAATTCACTAGTATATACCTATGACTTGATGAGACATGTCAAACCTTGGAGCATCATGATACAACTTGCACAAACCCAATATAAGTTTAGCTCATTTATTTACCTAGTCAATCCATCAACTTGATGTTCATGTGACATTACGTTTAACTTGAGCTTCTCTGTTTCTCTTTTCATTAAAATTCCAACTTCCGATTTGTTTACTTATTAGTATGTGCACTCTAATTAGGTGATAGGAATAGAAAAGTATGCCAATATATTGGGGCTCCCAAAGCTGATCCCTATTATTATTTTGCCATGAAGTTCTGCATCTTACGCCAGTGGGAAAAGCAAATGAATCGGAATTGGCTTTTCTATTACAATTTGTTTTCAGGAAAGTATCGTATAATTGGATGTCACTTCCACAATTTTCATACTGTTAATCTCATTTAGACTAGACTATCTGAGTACTGCAGATATTGAAAGCATTATGCTGATGTTTTGATCCAGTGATTTCAAATATGCAGGATTTTTATAGAACATTATGTAAGCATTCACAACAGCATATTATGTACACTGATTTAGAAATGCTTTCTCCTCACCTACCTGGCCAGCTATTCAATTACTTTTATGTATATATCCATTCTATTTCATGCCACTGTGCAAATAAAACTCCAACTCATTTTGACTCCCAAGGTACTCAGGTTAGTTGTAATTATATATTTAATCTACACAGGTCAATCAGTCTTAGAAAATAGATTGCAATGGAGATGTAATATTTAGATTCTTTTCCTCACTATGACTTCTTCAATGAGCTTGGGAGAACTACTTAGTAAGTCTATGGATTTACTTAGATTAATCAAATAATGACTATAAAATGGATTTGTTTTGATTTTTACACCGATATTCAGGCAACATTATTCACAATAGCCAAAAGATGGAAACAACTCAAGGGTCCATCAACAAATGAATGGATAAGCAAAATGTGCTATGTACAAAAAATGGATTAGTCAGCCAGAAAAAGGAATGAAGTTTGGATACAAGAACCTTGAAAACATTATGCTAAGTAAAATAACCCAAGAAAAAAAAGGACAAATATTGTATTATTACAATATGAGATCTCTAGTTTGGGTAAATTCATAGAGATGGAAAGTAAATTAAATGTTCCCAGGAACTGAGGGGAGTGGGGAATGGGGGCGTTAATGCTGAATGGGTACAGAGTTTCTGTTTGGGATGATTTAAAATTTTGGGGAATAGTGGTGACCTGTACAGCATTGTAAATGCAATTAATGCCACTGAGCTATACATTTAAAGATGTCTCAAATGGTAAATGTTATGTTATATATTTTACCACAATTTTGAGAAATTAATGTAATATACCAAAAACTCATTGAATTATATACACTTTAAATGAGTGAATGGTAAGGTATGTGAATTGTATCTCAATAAAGCTGTTAAAAAACAAACAAAAATAGATTACTCTGAAGTTCAGGTGGACATCATAACTAAAATAGAAGACTTCAGGTCACTCAGAGTGGTTTGTAGTATATAAGTGAGAGCTGTCACATTGTTGTCCCATAAATTGCTCAGGCTTGCCTTTGACTCTTTCTGCTGGGCTTGTTTTATATTCTTATGGCAGTGTTCTTTCTATTCCCCAGATGGTCTATTTTGAGAAAATAGGCACAATCCAAGGGCCTTAAGCCAACCACTTCATTAAGGTCTCCGTCCATTCTGTGTTGCATGTGATTAGGAGTTGAGGAACTGACTCGATATTGACCCCTGCTCTTCCGTGATGTGACTGCTAAGTTGAAGGTGATGTTGCTTAGCTTTGCCTGCTTTTTCTTCTGCTATGCAGATATCACTTCAGATCACAGACAGGGCTGAGCACCACATCAGAACTTGGACAGCAGTAATTATTAGGTTATTTTTATACCTTTCCATTTCCCCCTAACTGTAATGTCTCCCAATTCTTTATAACCTAAGAGCTTCAGTTATTTTCTTTTCACTAAAGGAAGGAAAATTTCAGAGCTATTAAACCTCATCCCACATTTTACAAATTTGACTGAATATCTCAAGTTCTTCATAATTCACTGCTATTTCTAAGAAAACCACATCTCCTGACACTCTCTTTGATTATACTTTTCTATATAGTGTAGCTACAATGTTACTCTCACAGTATTCATCACCTTGCACAATTTTTGGTATTATTTCTCAGTCTTCCCTGGTAGACAGTGAACTTCACAATGGCAGGGACTATGTGATGTTGTCTCATTCAACTAGAGTGCCTGGCCTTTAGTAGATGCACACACACACACACACACACACACACACACACACACACACACACACACATTGTTTACCAAATAATAAGTAAAAAAGAATCCGTAAATTGGTAAATGAATGCCATTGAGAGAGCCAAATGAATAAGATTAATCCTTTATTGATTAAAAAAGACATTTCAGTGAAAAAAGTGTCCAGTTTTGTGACTAGTAAGATATTTAGTGAGCTAGTCATCGATCATATGGAGAGAGGTACCGATATGCTTTCCGTGCATCCCTGCATCTCTTGCAGCCTCTGTAGCCACAAATAGCCACTCCTTACTGGCTGTATTTACACAGTTACAGTCCAAAAGTTGCAGTCTTCTTAAAGAAGAGTAAGGTACTATCTTTCAAAATAAGCATCATTTCCTGCTAGTGGTATAACAGAACTGTATCAAAATCCAGCTAACTACCTTTTTCCAGTTGCAAAGTGCTCTCTATTTACCTAATTCACTTAAACTATCCCTCAGTTTATGCACCATTGGCATACAGCAGGAGGGGAGAAATGAGGGCTTCCAGGAGAATGCCTAACAGTGGTAGGGGCCCGTCCCTCTTTTCTAAGCAATAGTGTGTCTCAAATACATGCTTCAGATTTTCAACCCACTCTATCCCAATAGAAAAATCTATGTTAAGTTATTTGGCCTTGTAGCTTATATACTCACTAAAGCCAATAGCCAAAATGCACTCAGGGGCTGTAAATCATATGAATGAACCAAAGTAGAATGTATGTATAATTATCACATGAAATTTAGACAGTGGAAGGGAAGTCTCTCAGGGATCTACGGATTTTTTATTTCTATGAGCATTTGTGTTTGATTCTGATGTCTGGCTGTTCCATTTAAAGTAACTATTTTTATATCATGGCATTTCCCCTGCATTATTTTTGTTCTAACGTCTTGAATAGGGCTGTTGGGCACTATTAAAAGCTGTTAATTTCAACTTCTGAATGGATAAATTTTAGTAATGAGAATAGAGACATATTCATACAGTAACAGTGTAGGTGTAACTTTTGATGCTACAGATTATTCACTGATTCACTCATGATGGATTTGTTAAATATTTTTTGAGACTTTGCTATGAACCAGACACCATGCCAGATGTTAAGGACATAGAGTTAACGAACATAATTTTGTCCTAAAAGACTCATAGTTTAGTGGTAGGAGATAAATGAATAAATAGACATTTCTGATATTTGATTATCAAAGATGGAGATAATGACAGAGGCCTATGGTAACATTGATAGTAGAACTTGTCCTTTGGATCATGGATAGCTTTCAGGTGGAGGTAACAAGTAGGAATTAGGAGCAGAGAAGAAAACAAGGGCATTCTTGGTAAGAGGCAATGTGAGTAAAGCCCAGAGATATTAGCAATCATCCCCAGTGGCAGAAGGCTGAGCTTCCTTGACATTTAAGAGGACTTAAGCTTTAAAGTGCTGTGTGTGCTTAGGCACTATTTCTTTCTCTCATCACCAGAATCAGTTTGCCTTCTCAGGTTTGTCCTGAGAATTAATCATAACCCATTCTTGTGATTTGGCCTAAAATGAGTCTATGACACCCTTATCTGTTTACTCCAGCTTGTTTGTCCAGTCCGGTAAGTATCCAAGTGAGTGGAGCCCAACACTAATGAGCAAGAGAAACATTTTCAATGTAACAGATCCGCATATCTTAACAACATAAAAAAAAGCATGCTCACTTCATTAAATCCTTTTCCCTCACAATTATCCTGTGCAGTAGGTAGCATTAATTACAATACCCACTGTAAAAAGTGGAGAAATAAGAAACTCATAGATATTTCTGACAGGAAACAGCACGCTCAAATTGGGTAAATGAGGACTTTTTATATAAGGACTATTTACAAAGTGTGACAGCTTTAGAATTAACCAACAGGGAATCATATGCTACCCTGGGCTAGTAAAGCCAGGCAGGGAGCAGTGACCACCCTAGACCTGTATATGAGCATCCTGTTACCTCTGGAACAAAAGACCAAAAAATTAATGGCTTAAAATAACAGTATTATGTCACAGTTCTGGAGGTCAGAAACCCAAAATCAGTTTCACTCTGCTAAAGTGAAGGTGTCGTCAAGGAGTACCAGGTGCAGGCACTAAGAAATAATCTGTGTCCTGGCCTTCTTCATTTTAGAGGCGGTGTTCCTTCCTTGGCTCATGTCCTCATGTCACATCTCCTTTTCTCTCCCTGTGCCCAGTCTGTCTTTGACCCTCTTGCCTACCTCTTATGAAGACTGCTAACAATTATGTTTAGGATCCACTCAACTAACCGAAGATAATCTCATTTTAAGAGCATTAGTTGAATCACATCTACAAAGACAATTTTGCCATACAAAGTAACATTTGCAAGTTCCAGAGAAGATGGATATCTCTGAGGCTATTATTCAGCCTACCACAATGTGAAAGAGTCAGGGAAGAGAGGACTTATCAGAGCCCAGAGAGAGCTGTCTAGAGAGGACTTGTAAACTGTGTACACCCACTGTGTAAGATGTAGAACTCTGTGGAGTGACATAGCCAATTATGCAGAGCCTCCTAGGAGGGATCTAGAAGAATTGGTAGTCTCTCCTCATGCTCTTCTGCCATTGACCTCCTGCCTGGATCTCCCGTTGGCCAAACCCAACCAGTAGCAGAAATGTAATGGGAGCCCGCTAATGACATCCATGCATATCAGTCTCCCAGATGCAGAAACAGTTGGAGAAGACAAAGAGAGCTATGGGACAGACAGAAGCTAACCAGTATCCTTCCTTTTGTAAAATTATTTTGTACTTTTAACTATTCTTACAAATGATATATGTGCTCCTTAATTTAATAATCTAGCAACAAAGTATAAAGAATAAAACAGAAAATCTACCCCCTCAACCTGCCCCAACTTCCTCCACACTCCCCTTCTAGACCAATCTCCAGGTGGCAAGACACTCAAAGGTGTGTATGGGTGGAGAAGGAAAGATTGGGTACCTAAAAAAAAAAAACTGATTACACTCAGAAACTTTTCTTCAACTTTTCCTGGTGCAAGGTATGCATGAATGCTTTCCCTTCTGCCTGGAATTCTTTTCCCTTCATTATTTGCTGCTTAAACTCTACTCACTTCTCAGGTCTCATCTCAAATATCAATCACTTCTTCAGGAGAGCTACATCTAACTTCCCAGTATAAGTAAGACTCCCACCCCTTGCCCCTTTTACTCTTTTTTAGGATCTGGCATTTTCTTATATAGCCTTTACCATACTCAGTAAAGATCATTTTGCTTGTGTGCTTAATTTATTAATGCATGTGTTATTTCCCCACTGGTTTCTGAGCAATAGGAGGATAGATAGCCTCTCTAGCCCAAGCCCCTAGTACAGTGGTTGGTACATAGTAGAAATTCAATGCTTTATGTGTCTATGGATGTATTCAGGCTAAAAAGTTCAAAGGTCAGCACAAGGAATGTCATCAATATCTAAAACATCTTCATGTTTGTGTTCACTCATTTTCTCTCCCTCTCTCTGGCTTACTAGCCCTCATTCTTTCTGCCTCCCCCATTTCCCTTCCTTCTTACTTTTCTTCTCTCTCCTTGTTGATTTATGTGCTAAATTTTTTATTTCTTATTTAAACTGTATTTTAATATCTGAAAATATTTAACAATACTTAACTCAGCCTGTGGGATTTTCTTACTGTTTTCCTCCTATGATTCTCATTTCTCCTTTCTTTTTATATTAGCTTTGATTGCCATCTTCTGTTCATTAAGACATGTCTTATATCTCTCTGGGCCAACAATAACAGGTGCAGGTAGTGATTTGTATGACTCACAAGATTTCTTAACTGTAGGGAGCTTTTTCCTGTTGGTCTAAGGAAGTACAGTTTCTAAAATCAATAGTTTTCTTTTGTTCTTTAGAGAAGGTTTTGGGTATCCCTTTATTTTGTGATTCTTTTCTATTTTGGTAAGGCTTAATTTTCACTGCTTTTTTACCTTTTTTCATTTATCTTCATCAACAAGTCTGCAAGGTTGTCCCAATCTGCAGAAATATTGTCTTAATGAGGCCCCAACCTCTGGTCCTGTGCACTTTCCATCCCCTTCCTTTCATGGCTGCAGAGATCCCTAAATGAAATGGGTAGGCCTTTATTCACCCTTCCTCCTTTCTACTTGACAGAAAAGCAACCTAATGAATGGAGCTCAAGCAGCCGTCTTAGACTAGTCGGTGGTTGTCGCACATTTTCAAGAAGAAAGAGCAACAGGTAGAAGCAGCTCGTATCCCTGGTAATTGTGGCGCTGCTCTGTCATTTAAGAAAGGCAAAATTCCAGACTGCATTTTACAAAGACAAAGCTAAGTATCTGTGAATTCTAAGCCACTTTGTTTTATGTTTTCTGTCATTCTCAGTGAGACCTTAAAGCAGACAGGGAATTGAGGATAACTACAGATATAAACAACTGCTTCGGCATCAGCTATAGCTGCTAAGTATGGTACTAAATTCACCTTTAGCTCACAAAAGTTCTGAATTTTGAATCATCAAAAATAAGGTTGCTTCATCTATGTATTGAACTGTCTACATTATATATAAATTTCCTTTATCATGATGTGATTGATCCTGTAAGATACTTGAACCATTATGTTTAACTTATAATTATGATTTCTTCCAACTTCAATTCTTTACAAAGCTCATTCATGCTTTGTAAGATTGAGGTTTATATACCTTATAGTTTCCAATATAAATAAATTCCTTTTCCACCTATTTTTTTTCATAATTAGTTCTATTCAGTAGCGCTGTTGATCTATAATTACTCTGTATCTAGAAACCTATTGAACTCTCATATTAATTCTAAAACTTTGCCTGTAAATAAGCCAGTTATGTGTTTAGTGTTCAGGAAAAATTGCTGTAAATTTATTTATTTACTGAGAAACAACCAGTCCAAAAACTATGCTAGTTAAATGAGGGAGAAAATAAAATTATGAATAAGTAAATAACACATACCCTAAGTCAGTAAAAGGCTAAAAAACTCTGACTTAATACAAGATATTGAGTTTCTTTATTAATATAAATGAGGATAAGAATAAGAAAAATTAATCGTATCCTTAAAGAATCATTAATTTTGGTTTCTATTCTATAGAAATTTCAATAAATATTGGCTTGATTACTGTAGGTCTACTATAGGCTAAGAAGATCTACTATTATTTGAATACAGGGATATAGCTGTGAATTAAACAAAAGAGTAAAGGAATAAGTGAATGAATATACAAGCACAAATATGTAATATATAAATATATAGCGTTGCAATTAGTACCAAGGTTTGATAGGATGTTCACAGAAGGCCTATCTAGGGAGCTGACACTTGGTTGAACCTAGAGGAGAACTTTCTAGAAGAGGGGCCAGCAAGTGTAAATGCCCTTAGCGAGAATGACAAGAATGAGCATGCACTTAGGAGACAAATAGTAAAGGACTTATGTGATGGAAGACTACTGTGACTTCAGGCAAGTTACTTACTCTTTCTAAGCCTCAGTTCTTCCACCTCTGAAACAATGATAACCAACACTATACTTCGTTAAATTGTAGTGAGGTTAAATGAAATAATGCATGTGAAATGCTTAGAGAGTGGTATTCAGTGCTCCACAAATGGTAGCTATTACCACCCCTGATACAACCCTACACTAAACTTTCACAATATACCCCCCTCCCAATTGGCCCCAAACTTCCTTTCCCTGCCCCTTCAACGTATCTTCTGCTCATGATGCTCCTCTCTCTTACTAAAGAAATTTCATTTTCCTTCATCTTTATATATCAAAATACATCCATATTTCAATATCAACTCTTCTATGAAGGCTGCACCGAGTTCACCAGCCAAATGCATTTCTCATCTCTGGGTATCCTTAACACTTGATGAACATCTTTCCTCTATGTGATCTAAATCTCACTCTTTGTTTCCTTTTCTAGATTCTGGGCTTCTTTAGGATAAAACCAAGTGATCCAATTTTATCCCCAGCCCCAGCACCTACATGCATTGCCCTGCCCAATTATATAAACACCTAAGAAATAGTCACCAAAATGAATTGTTTTGAACTAATTCAATTCACCTTGGGCTTGTCACTAGATCCTTTCTTTTATTTGCTTAATTTCATAAAAGTTGCTTATGATTTTCTTTAATTTCTCCTAGAAACAATAAGGGTATGTTACTCTAAAACTACACTAGATAGAAACTGATATTTACTCAATTCTTATTATTTGTGGTAGTTATATTCTATAGAGTTGCCACAAACACCTAATTGGCAAATACTGAATCACTGCTCATGGAAGAAATACAGGGTTAGGCTCTTGTGAACCTCTAGTCACATTTTTGTCAACTAATCAACATATAACCTGTTTAATGTGTGTTTCTGCTTAAAGATGCCTTATTTAATATATATTACTGATTAATTAATTAATACTGAACTCACAGCTCACAGCACTGTAACTCATGCCTGAGCAACATTTATCTAGGGCATATATTTTTTCCATAAGGCACAACACAGCCTTCTTACATTTAGGATTACCCAACAACCTTTCAGCACTGTGCTTGGGGCCCATTTTGAATGACAACATCACCAATGAAAGCACAGAAATATGAAAAATATTGCTCTAAATATATTTGAAAAAGCACACTTGTTTCCAGTATAAACTGAAACAAGAAAGCATTGTCTTCTTTGACCTAAGCTGGGAACTTGTGTGTTGGGCAGCTAAGATTTTTCACTGCTCTGCACAAGTGTGTGAATGACCTCAAAAGCACCCTGAGTCTTGATCTTGGGGTTCCAAAGAAGTTTTAGGAAATAGGCAAACTTGCATATGCAAAATCCATGAATAATGAGGATCAACTCTATGTGCCTTGGTGGTATATCATTACAGCAATGGTCCCTCAACAAGTCCTACTGGCCAGGACCTATCTCCTTGTGCAATCCCCTTTCATACTGACCTGGGCTGTGGCCGTGCCACTTGCTTTGGCTAGTCGGACAGTAGTAAATATGAAGCAATCAGAGGTTTGAAAGGTGTCAGCACATCAGGGCATGAACTCAGAAGGCTGCCACCAGGTGAAGAAACCAAGACTGTTGCTTTAGAGCAGAAGGGCTAAGCAGACAGCCAGAATTTACCACAAGCTGTGTGGGTGAGGCAATCTTAGACCATCTAGTCACAATCAAGCCACAAGATGACTGCAGCCAGAGATCATCTAAGCCACTCAATGAGAAAGCTGCCCAACTCAGACCATGCTAAATTGCTGAGCAAATAAAGAGGTTGTGAACAAAGAAAGCAGTTGATATTTTTGTGCCACCAAACACCTGGGTAATTTGTTACAAAATAATGTATAATTTATATAGCCTCTATATTCCTCAGGTCTATAATTTTAACAAGATTGTTAAAAATTGTGTACTTCCAAGATATCTGATGCTTATTTGCAAGCAACTATCTCTCTAATATCAAGAAATTCACTTCTGTCATGTTTCATATTAGAATTATTCCTTCTAGATTCTTAGTATAAGCAATCAAGGAAATTAAATGACAACTCATCATCCAGACTCATCCTAGGCCACGTGACTTTGCAGATCCCCCATAGTCTGCAAGGAAGAAGACCAATGTCCCCAAGGCAATGGCTTATTCTGCTGTCTCCCACTGGGAGCATTTCAGCAGCAAAGACAACACCTTTTCTTGTTTTCTTCCTTCCTTCCTCCCTTCCTTGCTTGCTTTATCAGCAATAGCATCCCAAATCCCTCTGGCTTGTAAAAGAGATTTTTTAAAATTTCTTTAACTCCCATCTCAATTAGATTGTAAATTATGGGAACTAAAATTGTCTTATTTTACTATAACATTTCCAGCGGTACCTACACTAGTATTTTTCATCTGTTACGGATGTGTGTGCATGCATGTGCAATACAGGTTGAGAGGAACAAATATCTAGTATTTCCTTTTCAAAATGGAATATGGAATGTGGCTGGGTAGGAGATACAGTGGAATAAAATATGTTCATAAATATGTATCTGACTACAATAATGAACTGATATTTTAAAATCTTACTTATTAAACTTTAATATATCTTTATTTGGTTTGATTTTTTTTTGTCAGCCCGACAATTATAAATCATACTAAAGATTGTCATGTTTTGTATTTTTGTGTGTGAAGAAAGGGCTATGAAGGGAATTAAGAAAATGTAAGGACATGACTATCAGAACATTCAAGAACAGACTTGTAGACTATGGAACTTCAAGACTCTTTACGAGAAAGTGTCCACAGCCTGGGATGTAGGGGTCCTACATGTGATTACTGGTTTCTTCTTCATTTAATTTTTTATATGTTTAGCCTGATGTTGAGAAGTCAACTCTTACAGAGAATGGAGGAAGATGGAAAATCATAGACGATAAGGAGTTGAGAGGTCTGCCTCCAACTAAGGAATTTCTCTCTCACAAAAGCTAGAACTAACATCTAATCCATGACAAATTTTTCATGAATCACTCCTCTGCAGTCACTGTCCTCTAGTTTGGAGAGGAATACACAAAACTGTTTTTTAAATCTCCACATAATTTATTCACACATGGGCTAAGTCTCTGCAATTTGGTATTATTAAAAGTGGAATTCTCATCGCAACAGTGTAAAGACTTTATAACTGAAAATATTCAACTTTCCCTGAGCCCTGTGCTCCCAGAAAACAACAGTGGTT
The DNA here is from genome assembly GCF_030020395.1 of Manis pentadactyla. Taxonomy (NCBI): domain Eukaryota; kingdom Metazoa; phylum Chordata; class Mammalia; order Pholidota; family Manidae; genus Manis; species Manis pentadactyla. The sequence goes on from NC_080023.1 coordinate 39,567,311, forward strand.
GGAGAGTCCTGTCCGTACCACTTGGTTTTCTCAGAAGTGGCTGACCTTTCCTCCTGTGATTCAAGTAACACTCGCTGCCCACTCTTTCTCATGATTCCCAAAAGACTCCAGATAATGCCCTTGTTTACTGCCCTCTGTTAAAGGAAAAATCATTCTTAGTCTTACTAAAACAATACGGAAGACTATACAAAATGATTGCAATGTTGCCTCTGTAGCAATAAGGGACAGAGATTGAGACTGATTCTAAACACAACAGGGACAAGTGGATATTTATAGCTGAGGAAGGGCATGAGGAGATCAGTGGATGGGAGATGGCGAAGAGAGGACATCAAGGGTAGGAGGATTCTTACTAAATTGGCCTAACAGGATTCTTGTGAAAGACAGAACTAGGACTTACATATCAAAAGTGAGAATGAAGACCGTGATCAGATATTAAGCGTGTGGGATACTCTGTTAAACTGGCTTAATCCTGATTCTTGCTAAAACTAGATTCAAGAAGGACATGACCTTGGAAGGCAAAGATGGAGGCAAAGTCAAGAGGGGGCTCAGAGGAGTCTAATTAAAGTTCTGTCAAGAAGTATCTTGGTTCTTATACATAACTCCAACTTTCTCTTCCTTTTCTTTGAGACATTTCTCATTAGTGAATGTTCTCCTTGTAATAGCCTGAATAACATTATCTCCATGATTTTCCCATTCATTTTGGCTTTTACAATAACATTGAAGTGTTTACCTGTTTGTATTATCCTGGAGCAGATGGTCTCAATTCAGACCCCTAGAGAGGTTTCAGGAATCCGTGCCCCTGGGACTGTAAACAGACTATGTGAAAATGTGAATTTGGGAAGCGTAAAGATTCCATGTATCATGTTTGTCCAATTTTCAGGTGAAATTGTGTTCCCATAACAATTTAGGAAGAACCGATTGGTATTTTTTCATGTTTTGGTTTATTTTGAGAGTGGGATGGGATTAATTCTGAATGATTTAACTTGGAATGGAGAGGATCTGTCCCCTGTTCTCCTTGGCAAGGTTCAAATTCACAGGTATCTCTTTTTTACTGAGACAAGATTGAAGTATGGGTATGAAGAAACTGTAATTGAAAAATTCTAGGTGTCAAGCACAGAAATAATAATTTTGTACTAATTGTAGGCAGTTAAATAATTTCAATAAAATATAGTTCGAGCAAAGTGAAGGTGAAAATACCTCTCCATTGGGATGGTAGACAGTAGAATCTTATTTCATTTATATGGTTATCATTGTTCTTTTAAATTCTGATTAGTTCTGTTAATTGCCATGAACTCTTCCAGCAAAAATTAATAGTTCACACAAACTTTCTTTATTTCACCCTTTCACAGAAGTTCATTCAAGTAAATGCTTATGCGGTGGGTGTAACTATGCTGTGAAAATGTTGACTATTTTAAAATATCAAATGTTTTATTTTCTTTAAGTCAGGATAAATTTAACTTCAGATGCTGCCCATCCCTGTGGGCTGGAGGAGAATTCAACCTTATACATTTCCAGAGCTGCTCCTACTACTGCTGTGTGCAGGGATGTACCACACTGAGGTGTTATGTCCATTACCTCAAGAATTATTTATTAAACACATAGCACATAGTGGATACAATAGGGAGTAAAACAAGAAAAATCTCTGCTCTCAAGAGCTTACATTTTTGGGGGGGGGGGTTTAAATCAACAGTAAAAATATATGGTACTGTCAGATTGAAATAAATGCTATGCAGAAAAAATATTTAGTGAACATGTAGTTCTGGATAATGAGAGTTGTCATTTAAGATAGAGTATCAAGGGATAACTAAGAACAAAACACTTGGGCAAAGACTCGGTGGAGGTAAGGGAACAAACCATAACAGTATTGGAGGGAAGAACATTTCAGGTCAAGAAATAGCAAGTGCAAAGTGCCTGCAGTGGGAAACGGGGGCATTGCCAAGAAGCAGAGCACAATGCCTCACTGCTAGAAGGACGTTTGAATCTCCATCCCTTTTTGGTTCTCATGAAATCACCCTCATTTCATTCCTACTTCAGAATCCTTCCTTTTCTCTCCTCCTAGCATACACTTAGTGAATATCTTCAATGAGCTCCTTCCTCTGTGATAAAACTCAGGAAGAGGGATTATCTCCAAGAAGCCTCCATCCACACACCTTGAGGCTTGCTTTTCATCTTAGCATGGGGATGGGCTGCAAAAGAAAACAAAAATCACAAACAGATAAATATTTCAGTACATAATATTACTGCATTTATTTTCTCTGAGTCCCAGTGGCTGTACTATGTAGATGTGAACTAAATAAAATGTGCTGAAAATTGTGGCTATAAGTAACATTTATACCTCTTCAAATGCTCTTAATATTGTTTCAGTGATTCTGGTCAATATTAATATTTAAACCATGTGACTAGACAGGAAAACAACAGAGACAATAGAAAAAGTGGTGTGTTATAGGGTAATTATCACTCAAAATTAACTCGTTGCTTCCATATCCATTCAATTTATTTTAAAATGGAAATTCACATAACAGAAAAGAGAGATTGTGAATGCAGCATTACATTTTTTTATTAGTCAACACCAAGAGTTTGAGAAAAATGCCTTCTCCCCTCTCTGCTCTTCTTTTCAGTTTCTTGGTCAAATCTGGCTCTGCATTCAGTCATTAAGTGTCATTTAGGCAAGTCAGAGTTAGCACGATATTCACTCATGCATTCATGCAAAAATGTATTCCTTCAGTGAGCAAATAGATAATAAATACCTTGTATGTGCAATGTCCTGGACTGGTGGGAATACTAGTAACGTTGGTAGCAACTGCTCACATTTATTAAATGTTTACTATGTCCTGTGTACTCTTTTATAGAGTCTTTGTGTCTTAAGACTCTGTGAGTCTTTTCTAGAAAAACGCTCTAAGATAAAGACGCACTTGGAAGGTTTACTGACAGGCAGCCAAAGATGCATGTGACAGTGAGGGAGGAGGATCAGGCAGAAAGGGAATCAGAAGTACAGGGCAGGTGCAACAGAGTAATTAGCTGACCCTACATGAGCCCTGGAACTCAGATGGCTCTGAGTTCAGATCTGTCCTGAATCAAACCAATGGGCTTTTGTAACCCTCTATTGACCAATAATTGCATGAGCAGTTGTCTTAATTTGCTATGGCTGCCAAAACAAAATACCACAAAGTAGGAGGCTTAAGCAATGAAAATTTATTTTCTTTCAGTTCTGGATGCTTGTATTCCAATATCAAGTTGTCATCACATTTGCTCTCTTCAAGGTTTCTCTTCTTGGCCTGAGGATGGCTGCCTCTTTGCTGTCTCTTCACATAGCTGTCCCGTTATGCACATGCATCCTCATGTCACTCTGTGCATGTCCTAATCTCTTCTTATAAGGACGCCAGTGAGATTGGAATAGGGCCCGTTCTAAACAGCCTCATTTTTAACATAATTACCTTTTTAAAGGTCCCACCTGACCTTTAAAGTGCAGTCACTTTCTGAGATACTGAATACCAGTAGTCTGAAAGTCTTAACCCCTACCAGCTTAACTCTAAGACCTCACCTAAAGATCATCTAATTCAAGTACAGATGATTCACAGTGAGGTAAAATTCTCCAGCTGTGAACCTGTGAAACCAAACAAGTCATCTGCTTCTAAAATACAGTGGCAGGACAGACCTAGGATAGATATTCCCATTCCAAAAGGGAGAAATTGAGAAGAACAAAGGGTCTTAGGTTCCACATGTATGAAATATGCTAGCTTCAGAATTCAAAAAAAGCCTACCAAGTTGTTTTCTTTCTCAGTGGTGAGAAATGGGAGATACAATCATCTCTTTAATTCTGGAGGGGATGACCTTTGATTCCAGACTAATAGACCCTTAACACTTCACTGATGTGGCAACTCCTTAGATATTTGTAGGTCTGTCACTCACCCTTTGAAGAGTGTCTTCTACCAAAGTGTCCAATGGACTTCTCATTTTTTGCTGAATAACATGACACAAAGTAGAACTAGACAGGGAGAAGTTGTGCTGTGGGGCAGTGGCGATGGAGAACTTAGCTAACCCTGCAGGATGATAGGCATGGTAGAAACATTCAAAGCTGACTTTGTACCTCTCACAGTTTTGAGCAGTTATATGATGGCCCTGGTGAGGCAGCAGAACCTTGGGCCATACGTTCACTTCACTGAAGAGCAATTCCTGGAAAGGATCTTGTAGATGAGTCCTTTGGTCCTAAAGGAAGCTCTGTGCAAGCCACCACAGCACCCACTATACAACACAGACTACTGCTTTTACTCCCATGGAAAATCTGAGATAACAACTATGTTTTTAGTAAAGCTAAATAACTTGTCTCAGATTATGAGACTAATCAAATGCCACAGCTGAAATCAGGGAGATTAGCACATGCATTTTTAGTCCCACCCACTACACTCTAATACCTGAGAAAAAAAACACAATCCACATTCTCATGAAGGGTATCAGTATCAAGTATTCATTTTAATGGGAAAAAAATGAACAGGATGATTTCTACATACTCCCAACAAAATTGTGTTTTCCCTATGATGAATCTTTCTATACTGTATCTTTTTCCACCTCACATCTAAGGACCTGTTCAGATCTACAGTTAGAACTAAGCTAATATGCTCCTCAATGGTAGACACAGATTTAGTAAGATGCCTCTCAAAGCCAGAGAACACCAAGATCTAGGAATTTTTCTCCAGGTTTAGAAGTGATTGGTAAATCCAAGGCTCCTTCTCCACCCTCTGGAGCTGCCAATACCTAAGTAGCATTCAAATTTCCTGGGTCAGACAGGATAGGAAATGGATGATGCATTCAAACTCTTTGGAGAGAGTTTAACTCAAGGGACTCTGCAAAGATGAGGCAAAGTTTAGGGACACCAAAAGGCAAATGGTGCAGTACCTGGAACTAACAATAGTGACGTCCCTTAAACTTGAAGGATGAGGTGAGGGAGAGAGTGGCTTTGTAAGAGGGCTGTCTGACACCATCCACAGTGACAGCAGAGCCCACAAGGAGGGAACTGATGTCATAGAAAACCTGGCTTCACTGTCCTCCCACACCTGCCTTCCACTGACCAGATCCAAAAGGCAGCCCACAGGGCAGGAATCCCTCTCTACAGTCCATACAGGGTAGCATCCTGGGGCATGGAGGACAGTGGATAAAAGGTGCAGAGTAGTTCTGGACAGGAAAATGGCAAGTATCAAGCACTTTCAAACTCTAATCCATTGTGCCTTAGATATCATCAGTTTTGGTTTAGAGGATCTCACATCTCCAGTGGAGAATGCACCTAGAATTCCTTATTTGCAGTGTAGGTGTATGTGCCCACCACGTGGTGGAGGAGAGAAGGAAGGAAGTATTAAGGAGATGAAGAAGGTGGAAGTAGACTTTCAATACTCTAATGTTACAAATAAGGAAAGAATTGAAGTTAATATATGCTTAATTCAAGAAAGGTCTGATAGTTGTTTTTCAATGGCATTATCCTTGACCAGAGATCATTATGTAACTATAATATTACCTAATATAGATTTTTTTCTGTCCTTGGATTCAACCCATAGCAACACTCTGTCAGTGATGTTGATTGCTAATGAGATTCTTCTAGAATGATGTAGATGACAGAGCAAAGGCTTTAAGGCAGACCCATATCTGTGAGATTGAGCAAGTTATTTAACCCCTCAACTTCTTCTCCAGATGGACATAATAAGAACAGTCATCATTTATCGGGGGCCAGGGACAGTGCTGGGGCAGTGGTATTCGTATATCCATTTTACAGATGACACTTAAGAAAAGTGAAGTAATTTTCCCAGGGCTAGTAAGTGGTAGAGCTAGGATTTAAATCGAGTCTATCTGACTTCAGAACCATAGATCTCAATCACTATGTTAAGTTGTAGTTCAAATTGCTTTTGGAAAATAAAGTGAGCTAAATTATTTGAAGTGTCTGACTCAAACCTGACAGATGTATAATGTCTAAAACATGTTTGCTGAAATTAACTGAATGAATGAAATTCACGATGAATCCTATTCAGTATTTTTATAGTTTATTTAATAAGAAAGGCCTGATGTATAAGAAAATGGAACAGACAGAAAAGTAATATTTATTTGGCACTAACTGTACCACATGCATTGGATATGTAGAGTTTTTTGAGTGTTTTGGGTAATGTCTTAGTGTCAGATAATTCTATATTGAGTCCTGGCAAGAAAATTAGTATTTCCAGGCAAAAATGGACTTTTGCTAATCATAATGTCTGTGGTAGGCTGAAAACAATGCCCCCTCAAAGATACAGTCACTTCCTAAAGCCTGGAAACTGTGAATATTATTTTTTATTGCAATGTGACTATATTAAATTCATGAGAAGATTTGCTTCTCCTGGATTATCTGAGTGGATCTGAACTGCAATCACATGTATCTTTATAAAAGAGAGGCAGAGGGAGTTATAAAACAGACTCACATAGAAGGAGATGTGAAAACAGGGGCAGATATTGGAGTGATGTGAAGGAATCACTTCACATCACTTTTGGCCACAGTGAAGGAATGCTTTACTTCAGGAGCCACCAGATAATAGAGGAGACAAGGAGGGGATTCTCCACCAGAGCTCCTGGAGAGAGTATGACCTGCCAGTGCCTTAGGATTCTGGCCTCCAGAACTATCAGAGAATAAATGTGTGGTTTTGAGCCATCCAATGCCTGATAATTTGTTATAACAGCAATAAGCAACTAATATAATATCTTCACAAGAGATAATTTACTGGATTGTAACAGATCACAATGGTAACATTTCGCAAAAAAAAATTATTGTCACCATAATAAAGTCTGAATCCTATAGAAAAAAAAATTACTGATTGCTATAAAAAGGGAAACCCCAACATTTTGTTGAAGAACTATTTTGCATTTCCTCAAAGCCTTGAGGCTAGTTAAGGAGAGAGGGTACTGCCAATGAATATATGGGTATGTGGGGTGAGAAATGTTAGATGATAGGAAGGGAGAGAGTTGAGTCTTGCAGTGGGCAATGTCAATGGGGAGCTAAATGCTGCTGGAGGGAATGCCCATTGATCCTTCCCATGAACCACTGAGAGTAAAATGCCATGTTAGCCTCTGGTAAGTGATTTAAAAGAAACCAGAAAAGGGATTTTGGGAAGATGGTGGCATGAGTAGGGCAACAGAAATCTCACCCCAAAACTATATATATTTTTGAAAATACAACAAATAAAACTACACCTAACAGAGAGACAAGAGGATACAGTACAATAGCCAGGCTACATCTACATCTGTGAGAACACAGCTCCTCACAAAGCAGGTAAGATACAAGTCGCGACCTGGTGGGATGTGAGCGCTCCCCCCACCCAGCTCACCAGTGGGAGGAAATGAGTCAGAGCAGGGAGGGAGTGGAAGACCAAGACTGCTAAATAATCAGCCCTGGTAATCCACACCAGGAGTGCAGACACACATTGCATGGTGTGCTGGATATTAGGGAAACAGAAAAGTAAAATCTGCGAGCAGGTCCCCGCAGCCAGCATCCCTGGGGCAAAATAAAAGCGAGTGCTTTTTGAAAGTCTTAAAGGGACAGGGGCTTCACAGCTGGATGGAATCGTCCCAGCACACTCAGCCCAGAAGCTAGGAATCCCGGGAACTCCAGGCACCCTAACCCCCTGGGCGGCAGCACAGCCCTGAAGCCTCTTGCAGTGATAAACAGCCTGCCATTCATTTCCCTGCCGGCGCAGCCCTGGCAGAGAAGCGTGGGAGTGGCCTTACCCACAGCAGCTGCCCAGATCCTCCTCCCAGTGCACAGCCGCCTGGGCCAGATCCAAGAGCTGCCACTGGTGAGCAGCTGCCTGAAGCAGGCACAGAAGGCTGGGGCAGGGCGTGAATGGGGTGCTGTTCTTGCAGGAGAGCACACCCAGTGTGCCGGCCATTTGCCGCACAGCTCTGGGCTACCCCGCCTGCCACAGCTCAGGAAATTAACCCAGAGCCTGCTTGTGGTGTGCTGGTAACTGGCACAAGCAGCAGAGAAGGGCAAGGTGACCAGCAAGCAGGAAGAGACTTTGTTCTCCCAGCTAACACACACGCCAACTGCCCACAGATACCTCTATCAACATGAAGAGGCAGAAGAATTTGGTCCAGTCCAGAATCACCCAGACAACCCCTGAGAGAGAGCCTGGGGAGATAGATTTAACCAATCTTCCTGAAAAAGAATTCAAAATAAAGGTCATAACAATGCTGATGGACCTGCAGAGAAATATGTAAGAGCTAAAGGATCGAGTTGTGAGGGAGAAAACAGAAATAAAACAATCTCTGTAACGACTTAAGAGCAGACTGGATGAGGTGCAAGAGGATATTAATGGAATAGAAATCAGAGAACAGAAATACAGAGAAGCTTAGGCAGAGAGAGATAAAGGGAGCTCCAGGAATGAAAGAATTCTAAGAGAACTGGGTGACCAATCCAAACGGAACAATATTCGCATTATAGGGGTACCAGAAGAAGAAGAGAGAGAGAAAGGGATAGAAAGTGTATTTGAAGAAATAACTGCTGAAAAGTTCCCCAAACTGGGGAAGGAAATAGTCTCTCAGACCATGGAAGCCCACAGACCTCCCAACACAAGGGACCCAAGGAGGACAACACCAAGATATGTAATAACTAAAATGGCAAAGGTCAAAGACAAAGACAGTATTAAAGGCAGCCAGAGAGAGAAAAAAGGTCACCTACAAAGGAAAACCCATCAGGCTATCATAAGATTTCTCAACAGAAACCTTACAGGCCAGAAGGGAATGGCATGATATATTTAATGTAATGAAACAGAAGGGCCTTGAACCAAGAATAATGTATCCAGCACTATTATCATTTAAATATGAAGGAGGGATTAAACAATTCCCAGACAAGCAAAAGTTGAGGGAATTTACCTCCCACAAATCACCTATAAGGCTATTTTAAAGGGACTGCTCTAGATGGAAGCACTCCTAAGGTTAAATAGATGTCACCAGAGAAAATAAAATCACAGCAAAGAAAGCAGACCAACCAAATACTAACTAAGGCAAAAAATAAAACCAACAATGCACAAAAGCAGTCAAAGGAAACACAAAAGAGTACAAATTAAAACACCTAACATATAAACAATGGAGGAGGAGGAATAAGAAGGAAGAGAAATAAAGAATCATCAGACTGTGTTTATAATAACTTAATAAGTGAGTTAAGTTAAACAATTAGATAGTAAAGAAGCTACCCTTGAACCTTTGGTAACCACTAATCTAAAGCATGCAATGGCAATAAGTACATATCTTTCAATAATCACCCTAAATGTAAATGGACTGAATGCACCAATCAAAAGACACAGAGTAATAGAATGGATTAAAAAGCAAGACCCACCTATATGCTGCTTACAAGAGACTCACCTCAAACCCAAAGACACACACAGACTAAAAGTCAAGGGATGGAAAAATATATTTCATGCAAACAATAGGGAGAAAAAAGCAAGTGTTGCAGTACTTGTATTAGACAAAATAGACTTCAAAACAAAGAAAGTAACAAGAGATAAAGAAGGACATTACATAATGATAAAGGGGTCAGTCCAACAAGAGGATATAACCATTTTAAATAAATATGCACCCAATACAGGAGCACCAACATATGTGAAACAAATACCCACAAAATTAAAGGAGGAAATAGAATGCAATGCATTCATTCTAGGAGACTTCAACACAACACTCACTTCAAAGGACAGATCCACCAGACAGAAAATAAGTAAGGACACAGAGGCACTGAACAACACACTAGAACAGATGGACCTAATAGACATCTATAGAACTCTACACCCAAAAGCAGCAGGATACACATTCTTCTCAAGTGCACTTGGAACATTTTCCAGAATAGACCACATACTAGGCCACAAAAAGAGCCTCAGTAAATTCAAAAAGATTGAAGTTCTACCAACCAACTTCTCAGACCACTAAGGTATAAAACTAGAAATAAATTCTACAAAGAAAACAGAAAGGCTCACAAACACATGGAGGCTTAACAACATGCTCCTAAATAATCAATGGATCAATGACCAAATTAAAATAGAGGTCAAGCAATATATGGAGACAAATGACAACAACCACACAAAGCCCCAACTTCTGTGGGACACAGCAAAAGCAGTTCTAAGAGGAAAGCATATAGCAATCCAGGCCTATTTTAAGAAGGAAGAACAATCCCTAATGAATAGTCTAAAGTCACAATTATTGAGATTGGAAAAAGAAGAACAAATGAGGCCCAAAGTCAGCAGAAGGAGGGACATAATAAAAATCAAAGAAGTAATAAATAAAATTGAGAAGCATAAAACAATAGCATAAATCAATGAAACCAAGAGCTGGTTCTTTGAGAAAATAAAGAAAATAGATAAGTCTGTAGCCAGAATTATTAAGAGAAAAAGAGAATCAACACACATGAACAGAATCAGAAATGAGAAAGGAAAAATCATGATGGACCTGACAGAAATACAAAGAATTATTAGAGAATACTATGAGAATCTATACGAACAAACTGGCAAACCTAGAAGAAACGGACAACTTCCTAGAAAAATACAACCTTCCAAAACTGAACAAGGAAGAAACAGAAAATCTAAACAGACCAATTACCAGCAACAAAATTGAATCAGTAATCAAGAAACTACCCAAGAACAAAACTCCTGGGCCAGATAGATTTACTGCAGAATTTTATCAGATATATAGAGAAGACATAATACCCATTCTCCTTAAAGTTTTCCAAAAAATACAAGAGGAGGAAATACTTCCAAACTCATTCTATGAAGACAGTATCACTCTAATACCAAAACCAGGCAAAGACCCCACCAAAAAAGAAAATTACAGACTAATATCCCTGATGAACATAAATGTAAAAATACTCAACAAAATATTAGCAAACTGAATTCAAAAATACATCAAGAGGATCATACACCATGATCAAGTGGGATTCATCTCAGGGATGCAAGGATGGTACGACATTCAGAAATCCATCAAAATCATACACCACATAAACAAAAAAGGACAACATCCACATGATCATCTCCATAGATGCTGAAAAAGCATCTGATGAAATTCAACATCCATTCATGATAAAAACTCTCAAGAAAATGGGTATAGAGGGTAAGTACCTCAACATAATAAAGGCCATATGACAAACCCACAGCCAACATCATACTTAAGAGTGAGAAGCTGAAAGCCTTTCCTCTATGATCTGAAACAAGACAGGAATGCCCACTCTCCCCACTGTTATTAAACATAGTACTGGAGGTCCTAGCCATGGCAATTAGACAAAACAAATATATACAAGGCATCCAGATTGGTAAAGAAGAAGTCAAACTGTCACTATCTGCAGATGACATGATATTGTATATAAAAAACCCTAAAGACTCCACTCCAAAACTACTAGAACTAATATCTGAATTAAGCAAAGTTGCAGGATACAAAATTAATACACAGAATTCTGTTGCTTTCCTATACACTAATGATGAACTAGCAGAAAGAGAAGTCAGGAAAGCAATTCCATTCACAATTGCATAAAAAAAAAATACCTAGGAATAAACCTAACCAAGGAAGTGAAAGACCTATACTCTGAAAACTACAAGACACTCATGAGAGAAATTAAAGAGGACACTAACAAATGGAAACTTATCCTATGCTCTTGGCTAAGAAGAATTAATATTGTCAAAATAGCCATCCTGCCTAAGGCAATCTACAAATTCAATGCAATCCCTATCAAAATACCAAGAGCATTCTTCAATGAACTGGAACAAGTAATTTTAAAATTCATATGGAACCACAAAAGACCCCGAATAGCCAAAGTAATCTTGAGAAGGAAGAATAAAGCAGGGGGCATCTCATTTCCCAACTTCAAGCTCTACTACAAAGATGCATAGACCAGTGGAACAGGATAGAGAGTCCAGATATTAACTCAAACATATATGGTCAATTAACATACAATAAAGGAGCCATGGACATACAATGGGGAAATTACAGCCTCTTCAACAGCTGGTGTTGGCAAAACTGGATAGCTACATATAAGAGAATGAAATTGGATCATTGTCTAAACCCATACACAAAAGTAAATTCGAAATGGATCAAAGACCTGAATGTAAGTCATGAAACCATAAAACTCTTAGAAAAATACATAGGCAAAAAATCTTGGACGTAAAATTGAACAACTTTTGCATGAACATATCTCCCTGGGCAAGGGAAACAAAAGCAAAAATGAACAAGTAGGACTATACCAAGCTGAAAAGCTTCTGTACAGCAAAGGACACCACCAATAGAACAAAAAGACATCCTACAGTATGGGAGAATATAGTCATAAATGACAGATCCGATAAAGGGTTGACATCCAAAATATATAAAGAGCTCACGCACCTCAACAAACAAAAAACAAATAATCCAATTAAAAAATGGGCAGAGGAGCTGAACAGACAGTTCTCCAAAAAAGAAATTCAGATGGCCAACAGACATATGAAAAGATGCTCCCCATCACTAATCATCAGAGAAATGCAAATTAAAACCACAATGAGATATCACCTCACACCAGTAAGGATCACCACCATCCAAAAGACAAACAACTACAAATGTTGGTGAGGTTCTGGAGAAAGGGGAACCCTCCTACTCTGTTGGCGGGAATGTAAATTAGTTCAACCATTGTGGAAAGCAATATGGAGGTTCCTCATAAAGCTCAAAATAGAAATACCATTTGACCCAGGAATTCCACTTCTAGGAATTTACCCTAAGAATGCAGCAGCCCAGTTTGAAAAAGACATATGCACCCCTATGTTTACTGCAGCACTATTTACAATAGCCAGGAAATGGAAGCAACCTAAGTGTCCATCAGTAGATGAATGGACAAAGAAGATGTGGTACATATACACAATGGAATATTATTCAGCCATAAGAAGAAAACAAATCGTACCATTTGTAACAACATGGATGGAGCTAAAGGGTATTATGCTCAGTGAAATAAGCCATGCAGAGAAAGACATGTATCAAATTATTTCACTCATCTGTGGAGTATAAGAACAAAGAAAAAACTGAAGGAGCAAAACAATACCAGACTCACAGAACCCAAGAATGGACTAACAGTTACCAAAGAGAAAGGGACTTGGGAGGATGAGTAGGAAGGGAGGGATAATGGGGAAAAAAAGAAAGGGGGCATTACGATTAGCATGTATAATGAGGGGGGGCACGGGGAGGGCTGTGCAACACAGAGAAGACAAGTAATGACTCTGTAGCATCTTACTCTGTTGATGGACAGAGACTGTAATGGGGTATGCGGGGGGGACTTGATGATGGGGGGAGTCTAGTAAACATAATGTTCCTCTTGTAATTGTAGATTAATGATACCAAAAAAAGAAAAGAAAACAGAAAAAGGACCACGCAAATCCATGCACAGATGTACGGAAGGACCTGCAAGCCTTTCAATGAGAGGAGAATTTGGGGAAAAAGAGTAGCAGGGAAGAAGAGGCTTTTCAACTGCCCTCCCTTGGAAAGGCAAAACGTTCAGGGACTATGATGACACAGATTCAGTTCTGGTCCAGACAGAGAGACTTCATGTGGAGGATGCTGACCTGGCACCCAGGTCCCTGGGTCAAGTCCCAGACGGCATGAACACCAATGCCTAACTTTGAGTTTGCTTAGTGTTCTCTCTCACAAGTCTCTGCCCTCCCATAACAATGTGAGTTCTGGGCCCCATTCCATTGGTTAGAAATGTCCATGGGAACATGGTAGGTCTAATTGTTAGTTAAACGAACTCCCCATGGAACCCTTCTTGGGCATTTGTGCTATGGGACCAGGGTCTGAAAAGACCTTCAAATGAGGGTCCATATGTGGAATTTGGTTTCATTGTCTCAGGAATACCTCTTATCCAATGGAAGGCCACCAAAGGGCTGCCCAACTTCATATAATGGACCTTTAGTTGAGGCTTTTGTCAGACTGGGACTCTTGTTGGGGCTGGACTGATAGGTTAAAAGATACTGGTAAGGCTTTAGAAGCTCCTAGAAAATTCAATTTCCTAATTTACTAGTAATTTCCAAACTTACTAATCATTATTTACTTCTAATCAATTTACTAATAATTAAGGCCTTTTGTATTAAAACAACCATGCCTGATGTTTGTAAAATTGATTTTTCCATAAAAGAAGTTAAAATAAATTAGCTATTTCAAGAAAATCATAGTTGTCAGCAAATAGAAATATCATATGCTTCACTCAGATCACAGTAATGCTCTGTTTTAGTCATTTAACTTCTTTGATTCTCAGTTCTTTCAACTGTAAAAAGAGGAAGTTGAAAGAATAATTATAGCCATGTTATTATTGCCAGTGGTCTAGCAACCTATGACTCAATCACTAGAAGCTGGAAATGTTCTGCTTCTATGACAATAAATAAATTCCTCACTGCCATAAATGTACTTAGAAGGAAATCTCAATTTACTGCATAGCAGGGGAAATTAGTCTATTATATATTGCTTTTTATTACTAGACAACACAATATAAAAATGGAAGAGTTACCTGAGAAGTTGAAACCCTGGAGACAGATAAATCCAGTGAACTGAGGAAGGAGATTTTCATATTGACCACAGAAATACTATGACTCTTTGAGTACAGGAACCATGTTTACACCATGCCTCAAACATAAAAATGGGTCCTCCTGCCTACTGTTAAAGCCTACAGTTAGATCTTTATTTCCAGACACAGGCATGATAAGGGAAATTACAATTACTTATAAATTTTTGGCGTTGTAGCCATGTTCAACTCTGTTGGAGTTTCAGTAAAGGTTTCCCATGACAACAAATTGATGATGGTCATAATTATAGTTAGCACATTGTATTTTTAAAATAATTGTATCCAAGTTTCCAAGTATCTTTAAACACTTTGTGTAGAGCATCTCATTCTCTCCAACAGTTGCCTACAAAGTGCAGGTATTATCCTTCTAGTGTACAAATGGATGAAGCAAGCTATAAACATGACTGTAAATTTCATTTGTACATGGTGTTAAAGTTAACTCCTCTGTCACCTGCTACAACAGTGTCAGGGGCAAGGTCCCTCCTAGTGCTTTTAGCAAGTGTTCAGCTCTAACAACCCCAGCGACTTTTCTCCAACCTTCAAACACAGCAGTCATGAGTTTGGTCCTCAGGGGTGGTAAACTTACTTACGACTTTCTTTCACTGAGATTACCAGGACTCCTGATTGCCAAATTCAGATGACTAGTTCTGACTTCCATTCCATTAAGCATAATTTAAATATCTACATATTTATGTATTTTCATTATTCTTTGGCTTTTGCAGTATAAGTTTCTTATTTCTCATATTTATTTTTTTGCATATTTCTCATCTTTAAGAATCCTTCGAATGTTAATCTTCTCTAGGTTTCTATACCAATTACCTTCTCGGTTGGTCCATCCCTGATCACCCATTTTTGTGATTTTAAAAACACAAAGAATCTTTTTTTGCTGTAAACACACATCTATCAGCTGAATCCCAGATCTGATTACAAACATCCCCATCTGGACTCCGCATTTCGGATTTAGTGCTTAACTCACATTGTAAGTTCCAAGACAGAACTCAGAATCTTCTCCCACAAGCCTTCTCCTTCTCCAACATGATACACTTCTACTATTAATTCCCACATTTTTCAGACATCTTAATAAGACTAACTCAACTCCTCATAGTACACCCAGTGGGTCAGCAAATTCTTCAGATTCTACCCCAAAAATCCTATCCAGATTCCTTTTCTTGTCTCCTTGCCTACTTCCCCTGCCACAACTCACATTATCATCTCCTTTTCCGTGTTTTTATAACCCTTGCCTTCTTCCTCTTTCTCTCTCTACTCTTGGTCAGTCTGCACACTGCTGCCAAAGACACTTTCCTACAAAACGAAGCTAATTGCATTATTCTCCTACTCAAAAACCTCACTGAACCTCAAGAACCTTCAGTGATTTGGAATAAAATTCTAACTTCTGCACTTGACATGAGAAGTAGGTTTACAGTCCGGGCCAATCCCTTTCTAGCATCATCTTTTGCCATTCTTTGCCAAAACCTCACTGCTACTGACATTAAACTTCTTTAGCTGCCCGCTCATATACAGACCTTTTCAGGATTCTACTTTTTGAACTAATTATTTGTTCAGAATGTGTGTAACGCCTCAATAAAGCATTTTTATTATTTTTATTACTTGAGGTTGGTTGCTCCTGTTCCAAGTTCTCAGAGATTTTAATTCTTACATATGTATCTGTTCACCAAACTGTAATGTAATTTCTCCATTTAGATCAGTTCTCAACACTACACTGACTATATTATCCATTTCTACATGTAAGATCCTTGACAAATCTAAAAAGTGGAATATGATATGCAGTACATTTTAAAATTACATTCTATTTACATTTTATGGCATTTTTTAAACCATCATTTCCAATTGTATAAGTAGTAAGCTTACTATGCATTTATACCTTACAAACCTCAGATAAGAGTGATGGCCAGTCAGGAAAACTGCATTTAAGATCACTAGTGCCTCTTGAAGAATAAACTCCATTTTTATTGTGTTTTTCCTGACATATTCATTTTTTGAAAGCTATAGTTGCTACAAAATACTACTTGAAGTGTGACAGAATAATAAGAAAAATTTAACCATAGAACGTCCTCTTCGCTGCTTTTTAACAGAAGATTTCCTTGGGGGAAATTACTTTGAATGCTAGCTATGAAGTTGTTCATAAAAACTTAATAAAACGTAAAGTTCTAAAAGCATAATGCAATTTTTCCTCACTCTAAAATTTGGCAGCAACTCCATCATTTAAGGTTTACTATGCTTCCCCAAGTTCAAAACCAAATGCTCTATTTCATTACCTTGGCTTCATTTTTTGAAAGAAGCCCATTTTCTACTTCTTTTATAAATTTTTTCATTGCTTTTCCTATTTTGTAAGACTTTGTTGATGGTAAAATTTCTGGCTTAAACTTTATGTTACCTAATTCAGAACATTTTAAAAAGAAGAAAAATTTCTCTCTTAACTTTAACATCTTAAATTTTGAGCATGTGTTTTGATATTGCCACATGTGCAGTTGAAATTCTCCCTTCATCCTTTGAACATATATAGATCTGATCATAAATTTTGATGTTGCTGTTATTTCATTGTTCAGCAGAAAACAGTCATTGAGAACTACAAATGGAGAACTATGAGTAAAGTCTTATTCATTCTGGATTGAAGAAAGGAACAATTCATTCTGATTGAAGAAAATTTAAGAGAAATATCTTAATTTGGAAGACAATATAATTAAGCTGGACTACTTTAAATTAATTGATAAATGCAATAAAATGCCATCACCAGGTTTCATAGGATTCTCCAAGATAATCTAATAGTGAACACCTTTGTCCTTACCTTCAAAAATTAATATATGAATGCATAAGCAGCAGGTAAGGAGAACAAAGAAAATAGATGATGCACATATATGTATATACATACACATACATACATAGATTCATAGATAGATAGGGAGACAGACACAGCCACACACAGATGAATGATGATAAATTTGCTTATTAATTTTACAAAATGTTTTAATGTTGTAATAGACCTCCACTGGTTGTTAAACTATAAAAAATCAGCAGGAAATGTTCAATGGAATGAGAATTGAGATTTTTAAATGTATGTGTTCTTTCATGAGCATTTGGGTAAAAATAACAGAGTAGGTAATATTTTATACTTTTTTGTATAATTGGATATTCATATGGAGAACAATTAATTTGGATTTAAGTTTTACATTTTACATTGCAATAAATAACTGAAATAACATGTAACTTGTTCTGTAAAATATAGAAGAAAATACAATTTAAATATGAAACTTCGTATCAACATATAAAGAAAGAGAAACTCAGGCTATTTAAGAAATGAAGGTTATTGGAGACAAAAATATACCTGAATATATAAAGACAACTTTTTGTAAGGCAAAATGCAGTAAAATGAAAATATAAGAATGAGGAAAGCATAACAAACAGAACTGATAAATTTTCACTCTTCAAAAAACTGAGAAAACTGAGATTACTATATTTGATTAGCATACAGATTCTGTTTAATGAATGATCAGAAATAGTACACATATGGAGAAAAACAGAAAGTTAGCTAGTGTTTGGGAAATCAGCCTGAATTTCAGTAAAAACTAAAGCTCCTTTAAATAATTTTTAAAAATCATTGCACTGTGATTTTTAAAATAGGATTTTTAAGCAACTCCAGTATTGGTGATGATGTAACAAACAGGTAGTCTTACAAATTGCATTTGACAGCATGAATAGAGCCATCCCTTTAAAGTAATGTGGCATTAAAACAGGTTCTGAGAACCCATTGATGGCCTTTGTCTGACTAGTCCCACTTCCAGGAATATACTTCAAGCTGAGAATAGAAAACTAAGCAGATCTATTTATTCTGAATGAAAAATTGAAAACATTTTAAGTTCTGAAAAATAGTGGACTAGTTACAAGTCTACTAATACAATGCTGTAGTATTAAGTAACAAGTATGTGAACTATGGCAATGCTAGAAAATGTTAATAAAATTATATTAAAAGACTCATTAGACCAGGTAGAATTAACAGATATATACAGAATATCCCCCAAAACAGCAGAGTATACATTCTTCTCAAGTGCACATGAAACATTTTCCAGGATAGATTATACATGAGGCCACAAAATAAATCTTAAGAAATTTAAGACTAAAATTATGTCAAGCATCTTTTCCAACCACAATAGTACAAAATAGAAATTAATTACAAGAAGAAAACTGAAACATTCACAAATATGTGGAGATTAAACAATATGAGAAAAAGCAAAAAGAGTAAAAGGCTCAATATGAATATCAGATAGATACCAACTTTTTGCTGTCCAAATTCTCTCCCCAAAAGGGGAAACATGAGCTGAAGGAAAATGTTCAAGTTTCAACTGTGGTGGGGAAAGATTTAGAAAACACTAGTTGGGGATATAAATTCATGCTCAGTAACTAAATCTGTAATTCAGAGTATCTTATATTTCTAGGACAGCTTTTATATTATTTTGCATTGTTGTGTCCTGTCATGATGTAAAGTACATATCATATATACAGCAAAACCAATATTAGAAGCTTGATGCAGTTTACAAATGCATCCAGATTACCTTCCTCCAGATCAAGATATTGAATATTTTCACCAGTCCAGAGAATTCATTGTAACCTTTCCCAAGCAGTACCCCACACAAAGAAGTAACCACTATTCTGACTTCTATCACCATCCACTGTTTTTTATTGTTCTTGTACTTCACCTTTAGGAATCATTCAGTCTTTACCTTTTGTATGTTTTCCTTCAAATCAATGTATCTGTGAAAGTTATTCATGTTATTGAATGTATCAATAGTACATTCTTTTTGAAGGCTGTATAATACTCCACTGTATGAGTAAACCACATTTTAATTATTTATTTTCCTATTAGAGGACTTATTTAGTATACATCCAGGTTTTGGTAATAATAAAAATATTTTCTTTTAAGTGTCTTTCTGTGAACATACAGTCATATCTCTTGGATGTATACTTTGGAAATGCCTAGGAATAGAATGGCTGAGATGAGAGTTAGGTGTATGTTTTGCTTTGGTAGATGCTGGTACATTGTTTCAGGGGAAAAAAAATGAATTGGCAATGGGCCCATCCAGTTAACTAGCTTTGGGCCCATCACTTCTATAGCCTTATTTATTTATACTATATATTTATATATATAGTATATTTTTGCTTGGTCGAGAAAGGCTTTGAGTTTGCAACTCCCAGCAGAAAAACAACTCAGCACACCGATTCACCTGAAATTATAAGCATTAAATTTTCAATGTTAATCATTTTTAAGTATTTCAGTTAAAGAAAGGTGAATTTTTTCCAAGTACAATCAATCCATCTTCTCAGAAGCAAGGTTACCTCAAAGTCCAGAGCAACAGTGGTTTGTCCCTCTCCCGGGGATGCGCGCAGGGCAGACGCAGCCCGGGGCTCGGGAAGCTTCCTGCGGCGGCGCAGCGCTAGTCCCTGGTTCCCAGGGCGGCGCCTGAGGACCCGCCTAATTGGCCCTGCTCGCTCTGCGCTGCCGCGGGGCCCACCACTTAGGCCGACGCAATCTTCGCGCACATTTCTGCTGCAGGGATCTTTCCTTTTCTTATATTTCGCTTAATAAAATTAGTCGCTACACAGAGTGGATTAACAGCGGTGGCAGCTCAGCTTCCTCGGATTTACATGAATTTATTCTCCGCGGAGAGATCAAGAGGCAATTTATTCATTTCTTGGCCTTGTTAGGAGTTCCATCCTCCGACCCTGCAGCTCTGTTTGAATAGCATTTTGTGACTATTTATTTGGGATGATTATTCCTACTTTTGCAGGCAGCTACTCGATCGTTTCCGGATTCTAAATTTTTCTTAGCTAGTTTTATAAAAGCTACAGGGAGCAAGAGAATAAAGAATGAAGTTTGTTTGTTTTTAAGTGGGCTAAAATGTCAAAATTTTGACTGATCACAAAACACCTCTCAAAGTCTATTTTTTCCCAAATGAATATCGGGATATTTCTCTGAAAGGCAAGAACTGTGTTTCTGAACAGATCCTACCTACTATCTATGCACTGTGCGTGCATGTGTATTTCACAAATGAGAAAAGCAGTTTACCAAGAAGGGCAGATATAAGCATTGTATTGATCTAAAGCTACAGCTAAAGAAGGGGCAGTCCTTCTGGATGCCCACACCAACTGAGAGCTAAACAAGAGAGAAAGGCTGGGGATGCACAACTCTCCTCTCCCCTTACATGCCTGTCGATATTTCTTGACCCCACGGCGGAAAGAGCTGAATTCCCAACCACCAAGAACCCGAATGTAAGGGAGCCTTTCCTTTCACAGCTTCAGAATTTATGGAGAGACTAAGCCAGTAATTTAAATTTTCAGTCCCTTACTCTTCTCACGTGTAAAATGTGCATAACAATATCAACTTCATAGGGTTTTGGTGAAGACAAGGTGGGATCAGGCCTTTCGGGGGCATAGCATGGAGGGTGGCTTGGCAGCATTCAGTAACATTACTGTCGTCGTTACTGCGACTGTTCTGTCCTTGCCTTTCTTTTCCACCCTCATCCTATTCCTCCTTCTCCTTCTCCAGCCTTCAAATCCTATTTAAGAGAGTTGGGAACTGTAGATATTTGTTAAAATGGCCTGTGACTAGAAAGTGCCACAGAAAAGGTAGGTGTCTAGAATCTAGCCTTTTATATATATGTAAGGAATCAGCATTCTTCATTCCTCTTGCAGACCAGTTACAGATGGTCTCATTTCAAAAAACGGCCACTTTGCTTCTTGTGTTTCTGCTCTACAGCATCACTTAATAGTTTTACAGGTTATGTTTGTGGTGAAGGAAACTGAAGATCTAAGTACAGTGATTTCTTGGGGTGGCTGGCAACCACGGGCTTTCATGCTGAAAACAGCACTACTTTTCCAAAGTTAACTTGGGCTTAGAGGAAATGTGCTAAAGTGTTGTAGGATCGGATTGGTATTTTCATTTCTTCCCTCCCAGTCCCTTAGAGCATGTTAGCCGATTTAAGTGATTATTGTGCATTAGTCCTGGCTAATAAGAGGAATGTCTGGGTGCTGTGGCCTTGCCCACAGTTCCGTGGGAGAAGACCCACATGCACCTGCCTGCCTGTGAGGTCAGCAGACTGGCACACTGTAAGCATGACCTCACCTGGACCCTCCATCTATTCCCAGCTAACATCACTCTTGTACAACTTCCACCAGCAATCTGTGCTCAGTCCCCCTACTGTAATGTTGGCAAACACTGGCTTGCCTTCTCTTACCTGCTGGATCCAAACGCTCCTCCAGAAGGTCACGTCCTCTTCCCTACAGCAGTTTCCAGGGGTTCCTGAACTTGACCTCCAACACTTGCTTTCATGAATTATGAAAGACATTATTATTATTATTTGTCAAACACACATCTTGCTTCCTTTGATTATGCAAAGGGACAGAAATTACAGGTCTGGCTCCTTAAGAGTTTTAAATCTGGTATTCTCGGTGAGAATTTTCATAGGTTAGATTCATTAAAAAAAAATGTTTCCCTTCATCCATTACAACAAAATGTAAAACACACTATTTTCTGATATAACTTAGGATAAAAATGTGTCAAGTGGCCAGCATTAAAATTTTTCAGATAGGCTATCATTTTTGCTTTATGGATTGTAAATTCTCAGTTACTCAGAGAAAGAATAGGAGATGCTGATGTTCACTCTTTCACCATATAAAACAGTTACAAAAGAAACTGACAGTTTTCCTTGCTCCCTGGAAAAGTTTTTAAGGAATCTGGATGTTAGTAAGGGATTGGAGAGGAGGAGGGAGCAAGGTTTAAACAGCTCCAGGAAACCAGAGAAGTTAAGGGCCGGCTCCACCAAACACCAATCCACAAACACAATAATCGGCAATATGGCACTGCTCTGTGAGCCTGGCTGAAGAGCTACAGTATGCTAAAGGGAAAGCAGTTGATAAGGTCTAAAAAATGACGATACAAAGTTTCTAAATAGAAACCTGTCCTACCAGGGTACTGTGCTCAGTTTTAACAACCATATTTTTACATTTGGAAGAATGAACATTGTGTGTGGTACAGTCTTTGCATGAAAGAAGATAGGGAAAGTAAAGAGAGAGAAAAAGGAAGAAAGATGAGCAAAGTGATGCACAAGGGGGAAGGAGGGAAAGAGGGAAGGAGGGAGGGAGAGAGAGAAAGACACCGTATAAGTTTCTGAAAGAATATCTGAGAAACTATGACCAGTAGTAACCTTTACTTTTAATTGCATACATTTCTTTATTCAAATTCCTCGTTATATCTACATACTGTTTTTATTGAAAATAAAAAATAAGAGATTTTTAAAAATCACTTGGAGAAACTCAAAGCCAATATAATAACAAAAACAGTAATAGCAAACACTCTAATAGTGCTTGTAAGTACCAGGCACTGTTTGAATATACATTGACTATTTAATCCTCATAATAACCTTAGGAAGTAGAAACAAACATTATTCCCCTTTCACAGATGAGCAAAGGGATGCACAAGGAGGCTAACTAGCTTGCTCCCCATCACACCCCTGGGAAGTGGAGAACCATGATTTGAAGCAAGGCAGTGTAGCTCCAGATTTTGGCTCTTGAAAAAATTTACCATAAAGTAATTAAGATAAAGGATGAAGTCTGAGAGAAGGTGTAATTTTTTTCCTTATAAAGAATTTAAAGGGGAAGGGAAGTTTATTGGTTATTTCACGGAGCACCTCATTTGTAATACACAGGCTCTAACCAAAGCAGAAAGAAATGGAATTTTATGTACAAAAGAACTTGAGTGTCAGTTGAAGTAGCTCTGGAATAGAAAAAGAGGAAGACGACTTTGAAAACATGGTTTTATATATTATTAAAAATACCTCGGTAGAGTATAATGGTGATTAAGCCTTCCATCTTCACCATTACCGTTGTCTTCTTGATGATGCAATGTCTCTCATCCTCTATTCCATTTCCTTAGTCTTGTTTACAAATTGTTCCTCTCCAATGGTCAGGTACCTCCAAATGCCTTAAGGGATATTATCTTGAACACTCCCTACTCTTTTTCATTACAGTAACAATTTCACTTGATTGGCCCATTACTCTTGCAAGGATGAAATGAAGATGATTAAATAAAACATATAAAATGAATCATTAACGTAATCTATGTGAAGTACATAGAGAGATCTAATAAAGAGATTTTTGAAGCTCACATTTTAGGACACAATTTTCCAGGATATAAAAAAAAGGCCATAATAGTAATGTTTTCCAAAGAAATGTCATAATGAAATTTCTTTGGCAAAATGGTTAATGGACTGGTAATTGTATACTTCATCAGATATGTGCGTACTTACCATTAATGAGATCCATAAAATGAGTATGTTTGGCTTTATTGAGTTAGAGTAGCAAATGAGCTAACAATGCTTACAAATAAAAACATAGGCAGTTGCAGTAACAATGGGGGCCATCTTATTTTAGAAAGAGGAAAAGTATTGAAACCTTAAAATGGGTATTCTGTAAATGTGATAGATCATTTTCTCTTCTAGTTGTGTCTAGCACCCATGATCAAGAAGGTTGAGTCATGCTATTTCTGCACCAGATAATCTACTATCAGAGACTCTCCATGCCTTTAGTGAGAAATAAAACTGAGAGAGGCTTTCTTTGTAACACTGGTACCCCCAATACCCACCCCATTATATACTCACCAATTCTATAGTCCTACATGACATTCTTCTCTTGCTGGAGTACATGTGATGGATGATGTTCCCACTCTTACAAAACAGATTGTAATTTTTTCAGTTCCTTGCCCACTACCTATATTGCCAACCTTTCTTCTCTTTGCAATAGCATATTGAAACACAAGAATATTAAGGGGAAGGGAAGTTTATTAGTTATTCCACAGGGAACCTCATTTGTAATACACAAGCTCTAACTAAAGCAGAAAGAAATGGAATTTTATGTACAAAAGAACTTGATTGTCAGTTGACGTAACTCTGGAATGGAAAAAGAGGAAGATGACTTTGAGAGTGTGGAAAAGTCATTATTACATAATTAACCGTGAACCCTCAATGTATACAAGGATAAATCATAAATAAAGTCTATTTGTTTAAATATTCTTTGTAGCAAACCTTATATCTAATCAGTTTGAAAGAACTGGATTGTCATGACACTGGGAAAACTAACACCAGACCGTGCCATAACAAGTCTGTCATCTGCCCAGTGACCAAGTGGAATTATACTTCATTGCCTACAGGAGAACATTGTACTTGACTTAAAGAAGGAATCCTTGAGAGAAAAATAGAGGCAATTGTTCTCTCTGTATTTCAAAGATAATGTGATGTTTATCTGATCCTGAAGGTACAGAACCTGGGTTCCAGTCCTGGCTCATCTACTTGCTGGATTTGTAATCTTGAGCAAGTTACATAAGCCCTTTGAGCTTTGGTTTCTTCATCTATAAAATGAGGTCCATTATATAGAGTTCAAACCATTAACTGTAATTAGTAGGAGAAGGAGCAGTTACTCATCATTGCCTGGCACATTTTCAGGGGAAATTTGATTACATAAAAATGTCTTCCTTTCTCCTAACAAACACAGCAACCCTTCTGAATAAATATTCATACAAAACCATTTTCCCAAAAACTTATCAGAAGAGTTAGGTTTATTCCTTTTGAACATGGTAGTCATTAAAAGAGTAATTATTTAGACTCAGGGGAACTGCTGTCAATTACCAACCATCAGCAAGTCAAGCCTGGAGTCTTTGATGCCTGAGTTTTGGTGATGAAGTAAGTGGAGTGGACATTCCAGGAAGAGATTACTTGCAGGATACAAGACTAAGAGGCATGGCAGTTGCTCTCAAACTTGCATGTGCACCTGAATCACCAGGATGGCTTGTTAAACCATAGATTGCTGGGTTTCATTCCCAAAGTTTCCAGTTTAATAGATTTCAGATAAAGCCCAGGAACTTACTATTCTAGCAGTCTGTTGTTAATTTTGAAACTCTTGGCCCAGGACCACATTTTGAGAACCACTGAAACAAAATGACATATTGGTGACTGCAGGGACTGTGGTTTGTTACTGATGATGTCATGTAATGAGTACATAGCTAGAGATGGGCCAGAAGAAAAAGGGCCCAGATCATGGAGCAACCTGGACATCTACTGAGATGGGTGTAAGCTTAGTCCAAGGCCTAATTCACAAGGCCACTTTATTAGGAATGGATTGAGGAGTGGGACATCTGAAGCCTGGTTGGCGAGTGGAGAAGTTGATGTAATAATCCAAGAAAGAGAAGACGGGAGCTTAAGGCACAGTGGGAATGAAGATGAAATAGACAGAACTTGATGTGTATAAGGTAAAAGGTTGGAAGGAGCCTAGTTTGAAGATGCTCTACAAGGACTTACAACCCACAATAAATTATATAAACTATCATAGTTCCAATTGCATGTTAGAAATTATTCTGAATTATTTCATATATTTAAATCCATAACAAAATAGAACAGGTTTGAAAAAATTTAGTTCTAACCAACTTCTGACTCCTTTGGCCATGTATATCCATTTAGTAAACAAATCCCAAAGAATAATAGTAATAGTTAATGTGCTTTCAGTGCCTGCTTTGCACTAGGAACTTACTACATACTCTAGTTTGTATTTATTTAATTCTCACCACACTATCAAATAGTCGCTGTAGTTAGCCTGCTGTATGGTGAGGAGACCGTGGCTCACAGGGTGAATCATTTACTCTTTCAGATATTTTCCATTTTCCCCTCCAACTTCACTCTCCATTTTTTCCCCACCTGCTTTCTGCCTAGGAAGCTAGCCTGCGTGGGCAAGCTGCTAGCTGGGTTCAGCCAATGGGAGAACCTGGCAGGAGAGCAGAGGTAGGGAACAGAGTGAGGTCAAGTGTTATTCCCTTGCAGGTTATCTCACACTGACTGTGCTCCTCAGCAAACGGCCAGAGGGTTTCTGAAAATGACCCTGTCTACACAACTTCCCCCTGCTTGGTTCCAGGAATTATCCTCTTCCCTTCAGGTCTAGGAGTACTAACAGCTCTCCTGTCACTAGGACTGGAGGTACCACCCTAGCCCTCATAGTTTTCTTACAAACTATTTACACTTTCAAAATTAGTCCTTTTATGAAATTTTGGTTTAATTATCTTAGGTTGAGCAATAAAGGATAACAACTAAAGGGTAGGGGAAACAGGGATTCAAGATCCCACAATGTGATTCTAGGCACCAAGCTTCCAGAGCCTGCTGTATGGGGGGCAAGGGAAAGAGACGAAGTAGGATTGGTGAGGAATTTTTTCTCTCTACTACATTGGAACTGAGTGCAGAGAAGGGCAAAGAATGATTATCTAGTTAAATGGATTTCTACAAATCAAGAGAAGCTTAGAGTCTGGAAAAAGACTAGTGAAAAATCCATTCTTTGGTCTCTTGACCAGTTTGTCCTACTTGACTTTCTACCCAGCCCTCAACACCTTTATATAATAGCAACAGTTTGTTTAAAAACAGACAAGGCCTAAAGTGCTGCCATTATGAAGATAGTAAATAGCAACCCTTGGTTTTCTCTATCTCACACCTCACTCTCCTTCCATCAGCAAGACTGGTAATTAAAACGGTGTGGTGAACAGCATGAGACCAGATGGAGTCACAACTTCTCTGAGATTTCTAAGAAGAACTGTTTAAACTAACAACCTCATATATGATGTAGATGACTATTTTTTAATGGGTGATGGTTGGAGGATAAGAATATCTTTTTATTCTCTCATATCAATATCCTGTTCAGTTAAAAGGACTCATTTTTTTTTGCAATGTGTGGTATCATATTCCTAATTATACTGTGTCATACATATATTGTTATATACAGTTACATATAACTAAAGTTAACATATGAGAAATCATCAGAAAACTGATGCATGTTCAACTTTCCAGAACTGATTAGAATTGTCAGTCCAAGATCAAAGAAGGGTTCAGTCACAGCCAAGATACCAGTTCCATTGGCTTGGGATAGTGTTCCTAACAGTCTAACAAGCCACAGATCCCTGTCCTAACAATATGTATGTTTAGATTATGCACTACATTTTACATTTAAATATATGAGTTCCTTAACCCAGAAATCAACAGCTATGGAGATGTTGCTATAAAGTTAAATGTTAGATACTGAAAATAAACATGGTAATGTGACCACTGTTGAGAAAATAGGACTTGAGAAAATGGGAACAAGATACTAGAAGTTACTAGATGAAACAAGCCTAGTTTTTCTAGGAATATTGTAAAGTGGTAACAAATGTATACAGAGTACAAAAGAAATTTAAAAATACACAATTCAAAAGAACAATTTACTAATCAAGACTAATTTTTTTAATGAATTATAACATTCAGCATATTTAATTTCTGTCTACAAAAACACAGAAATTTTTTATAAAACCACCATGATAGTTACATATTCAGTATGTATATGATCCAATAATTGTTCAATTTGTTTTCCTAGAAAGTGTTTTGTTCAATTGGAAATAAGTGATAAGCTGGTACCCTGTAAAATCTAAGTCTCTTGCCACTAACACCTGGATTATTATCAATCTAGTAAATTTCTATTCTAACAAATTATCCAGAAACTATTAATAAAATGTCACGGTTCTCATATACCTACCCAACGTTCTGCCTGCTTTCTTGGCTTTAAACAAGCAAATCTATTCCAGGTCATGCCCATACGCAGCAGACTTAAGTGCACTGCCACTTTGAATGGGACTTTCATTGCTGCCATCTATGTGATCAATTTAATCCCCACAGCCAAACTGATCATGCAGCAATAGACACCATCTTTGAGACAGAGACATTTAACAATCCCAGCATGCTTCTGTCGATACACTTTCAGCCACAGACATGTCTGACCCTCACACTGGGCAGGTTTTCCCAGATTAGAATGATGCAGTTACCTCCTCATTCTAAGGGTAATGATACGAATCATTCACCATGTTTATAATCATAAATGTGTCAAATGAGGTGGGGAATGAAACCAAAAATTGTAAAAATAGTGAGAAAATCCAAACCTTATTTCTAAAACAATTTTTTCTTTCTGTAACATTAGTATGGTATGTTTTGTCTTAGAAATAATGTTTTTTTGTGCCTTTCATGAACAAGGCACTATTCAAATTTTTTTTCTTTCAGAAAAGTTATCATCTCATTCAATCCTCTCAACAGCCAAAGTTTTTTTTCATTTATAATTCCATTTGAGTCTACTTAACATCCTATAAAGTAGATATTATTAACATCTATTTGTAATGAGGTTGTAAAAGGTTAAATAATGCTCTCAAGGTCACATAACAAGTGGCTAAGGCAGAATTCAAACTCATGTGTGGAAGATTCTTGAGTAATGTTGGGTGCTAGTGCTACACACTCCCCCTAAGGTCACCACCTCTCCCCTTTCTGGTGATACTCACATAACACTTAGTGGCTCAGTTCCCTGGTTTTCTCAACCCTAACTCCTACCAAACCTTACAAAATAGTTTAAATTTATTCTGTATTACAATTAATGGGAAGGAGCTTAAAAGATTAGCAACAATCAAATTTTTAAAGCAAAAGTAAAATGATCTGAAGCATAGAGAGAGAGATTTAATGGAAGCAAGGCGGGGTTCCCTGAACTCTTAAAATGACCCAGAAGTGGTTGCTTTCTCTGGTAACAGCAACAGATGTCCATCTTTGACATCCACATAACACACAGCTGTTCAGGTGAGTATGGGGACAAGTAAGAGAGGGCACCCTGAGCAGCAGATGATTGATACTCTCTTGGAAAGGGAAGAGACGAGGTGATGCACATTTGGTTCAGCATTTCACTTTCAAGGCTTCTTAAATACCAAACCACTAAATTGTTTAAAACATGTGGAACTTTTTTCTGGAATTCTGACTAAATATGGAGGCATGAACACAAGTCTATTTCTGCCCACTCTTTTAATGTTACTGAAGTGAAAGAAGAGAGGTAAAAGCAGTAAAGCCCTCAGTGACAAAAAAAATAAAAGAAACAAACATGAAAAACTGGAGAGGAGAAAACAGCAGAAAGGATATGGATAAATATTTTGTCAGTGAGAAGTTGATGAAGGAGAGGTCACTGACTTAGCTGAGAAAACTAAACTCTTACATGTCTACAGAAGTAAATCATGATGAAGCAAAAGATACACTCCTCAGAACCCTGTCCAATTTGAGAATGGGGCACAAGTTCCATGAAATGTCAAAGTAGGGCTTACGGCTGAAGAAGAGTAGGTGGAAAGGCTTCATAAAGAAGAGTTAGACCCAGACTTCCTCCTGCAACTATTGCATCCAGGCAAATATCCCTCCCCGCAGAAGGAGCGGGGGATTAAATGAGTCTCCATAGTTTCACACTGGAACTCCCAGTCCCATTTTCATGCCCCTGCTCACAGACTACTTGATTTCTACTGCTTGAGGATTTGTCTCTAAAAATTCTCAGAGGAAACCTGCAATTAGTAATATATAGGGTAGTCTCTGAACCTGAAGAGCTAGACTCAAATACAGCCCATCAGCTGAGCAACCATGCTCAGCTTTTAAATTCCTCATTCTCAAAATGAAAAAACAGCAAACAGCAATGGTAGCAACAATTTGAAGAAATCCTTGTAAGTGAGAGAAAAAAGTTTGGGAAATAGAGTTCAGAAGAAACACAGACATCACAAGGGATGGAAAGTATTTTGAAATATATCCATGGAAAGAGAGAAGAGACCATATCCATAAAACACAAATGGGATGCTATCTTTAAAAGCACAAACAAGAACTAATATAAAAATTTTATAGCTCATGGGGGGGCAAAAATCAATGAAAGAGTAGAAAGAGCAGCCAAGAAAGCTTCAGAGAAGGTAGAATCAAAAGCAAACAGATGAAAAACTGAAAAGAAAAAAAAACTAAGAAATTCAAGTGTTAAGAGGTCAATCATCTAACAATAATTTTATAGAGAATGGAAAAAATAGAAAGGAGGATATTATCAAATTAATTCAGCGAATTCTCACAGATTAGGAAAAGAAATCCATTTCTAGGTTGAAGAAGTCCCCCAGATTCCCACATGAGTAAACAAACAGACTCACTCGAAAGCTTTTGCAATGAAATTACAGCCTCCTGTAGATAAGTGAAATTCCTGAGATCTCCCAGACAGGAAATTTAAGTCACATCCAAAGACTAGAGATCAGAGCAGCAGCAAACTTCTATTTAGCAGAACTATAATCTAGAGGTACTAGTGGAGAAAGACTTTCAGAGTTCAGAGGGAATATTATTTCACCATAGAATTCTAAGTAAAAAAAAAAGTCTATCAAATGTGAAAGTAGTGTAACAGTATTTCCTGATATTCAAGTCCTAGAAAAATTTACCTCTTTTTGTACTTTCTTAGAACGTTTCTATAGAATATGCTACAGAAAAATAGTAAACTAAAATAATAAATGAAAGTAATGATGACAACGATAGCAATAATGATAGTAATAATAATAAAGACATACATGCAATATAAGTAAGGAAATTAAAGAAACTAACAGGAAGGATGATGTGAAGTATGAGAAATCTGCAGATGACTGATGCATACCAAACATGGAAAGCAGGCAGCCCAGGGTGAGATAAAAAGAGCTGTGAGAGGGGAAAACAGGTATATGGGCATGTAGTGGGGGCACTGTTTGAGATTTTTTAAACAGTATACATATCCATGCAACAAACAGTAATGGCATTTGAAAAAACATAAAAAGAGGAAATTTTTAAAAGAGGCAATTAATAAAATCAAAGAACACAACTTGTACAAGGAACCACAATTATATTACATTGCTTGGCTAACAGTGAACAATATATAAGCATAATAATACAAACACTAACCTCTAACTAAAACAGGTTTATTAAAATTATGTGGTAAAATAAAGGAGGTGGGTATAAGAAAGCTATTTGACTACACCTGGAAGCAATAAAAAATCAGATAGTGGCTGTGATATAATAATAATATATATTTGGTGTTTGTCTTTGGTTCCTGGCACTTCGTTTCCAACACCCTCGGAATTTTCTGAGTGATAGGAATATCTTTTGCTATTCATAAAAAAAAAAGCCCTTTTCAACCACACCTGAGTTTATACAAATGATATGGAATCCCTAAATAGCTTTAGGATGGGGATTGGTCAGGACAAAAACAACCATATAACTATACATTGGAACTTTCAGGTCCATCTCATGACCTCTGGGGATTGAGTTCAATTATGTAGTTAATGTTATTAATCAATCATGCCTGCATAACAAAACCTCGATTAAAAGCCTCAGTGAGGCTCAGAGAACTTACAGTTGGTGACAATATCAATGTGCTGGGAGGGTGACATGCCCAGAATCCAATAGGAAAGGCTATGGAAATTCTGCTCCACCCTCCCCTCTACCAAGACCTTGCCCTATACATCTCTTCCATTTGGCTGTTCCTGAGTTGCATCCTTTACAATAAAACTATAATTGTAAATATACCACTTTCGGTAAGTCCTGTGATCTATGCTACCAAATTATGAAACCTAAAGGGGTTTTATGGAAAATCCCAAATTTGTAGTCAGCCAGGAACAATTTCAGGTGACTTGTGGACATCAAAGACTTGCATCTGGCATCTGAACTGGTGAAGTCTTGTGGGTCTGAGCCCTTCAAACTATGGGGTCTTCACTAACTCCAAATTTAATGGAATTGTGAGACACTAAGTTGGTGTCAGACAGTTGGATACTGGAATGCAGTAGCAAAAGCAAAACTTGTAGAAATATGAAAGTTAATATAAGAAGAAAAAACTAAAATGGTTCAAAGCAATTTTCTCTAGAAAACCACATAAAGTGTAGAAAAGAATGGGCACAGTCTGATTTATGAATGTTACATTGATAAAAATGAAATTTGATTAAATAAAAATTAATTCATTTCTAAGAGGTGAGAGTACCATTTTATTTTATTATTCACTGAGCTCTCCAAATCATCATGCTATTACTTAGCCATTAATGCATTTGTCCCATATTTATTAAGTTTCTTGACATTCTATGCTCAGTGAAGAATAAAAGACTTTTAGAATATGTAGTCTGATTGAAAAGAACCACATGAAAAAAGTGAGAAAATAAATGAAGAGAAATATATATGATAATATTTAAAAACTTATTATTATCCTTATTATTAACTGGCAGAAGTAGACATTTTTTTCTACTTGGCAAGTTTTCGTAACATACATTGGCATAACATGATTAATTAAATAAAGGGTACAATTTGCTTTATACAGATTATCATTTGTTATTATACAAAATCTTCAAAAATTACCATTGTGTGTGTGAAAAATCATTTTGTGAGTATAGGAAAACCTGTGTTTCATGCAAAATGTGAACCCAAGCTGTTTTATTTTCATGTCTGTCTTCTCATTGGGCATTCACTTTTTAGTTTAATATTGGGGTTGTGATCTGTGCTACAATTTGTTTTGATAGTCTCCAAATCATTGATTTTGGTCTGGTTCAAAGCTTACTTGATGAAGTTTAGGTTGTTT
Source organism: Manis pentadactyla (assembly GCF_030020395.1). NCBI lineage: Eukaryota > Metazoa > Chordata > Mammalia > Pholidota > Manidae > Manis > Manis pentadactyla. The sequence continues at coordinate 39,600,339 of NC_080023.1, forward strand.
TATTGTTACCCATTTGCACATCTAGTTATTACTTTTAGCTTGCATGAAGAATATACAAACGTGTTTTCTTCACTGTTTAAATTCCCAGAATAAATATAACTGCTATGGGAAGACTGAAACCCTCTAATCTCACACCCTGTCTGCCCCACTGAAACGGTGGTTTTCATATGCACTTCCTTATTAACTTGAGGTTTCTTAGTCAAGGATCATTTTATTAGAGCAGAACCAACATTGAAACATTTAACAACAGAAAGCAGGGCTTCATTTGGGACATAATAAGATAATGAAAACCACTGTGTCAGTCCAACAAATTCTGTAAGGTCATTAAGTTTGTCTCACATAGTTGCAACCAGTGAGAGATGGGGTCCAGTGGGGTGTAGGGCTGGGTTGGAAATTTTGGTAACATCCAGCAGTTGAAGCAACCTGTAATGACATCACTGCCACAGTCAGATGCCCCTCATTCTTTTATGATCGTTTTCCCCTCTTTATTTGCTTCTCTCTATACTATCATTTTGCTCTTCCTTATTTCTCATCACTCCTGTCTTCCCCCATGTCTTTATCCTGCCAAATATACCTATTTAGCATGTATTATGCACCAGGGCTAATAAGCAGTATACATATATTGACCCATTAATCCTCACTACAACCCTATAAGATAGGTGTTATTGACGTTCCCATTATATCGATAAAGAAACCAGGATACGAGGTGAGCTCCCCAAACTCACATAGTTAAAAACCCCACCTTCTTTACTGTTACATTATACTTGTTACTTATACACCGATTAACAAGTCAGATGCTCTTAAAGCGCCCTGTCCACTCCTTCCCACGTAGACACACAATGGTTTCTGCCTCTGGTGACTCATACAGAAGACCAACAAATTCTAGTTTCATAGTTCACCCAAGTGGTCAGTCTGTTGTCTGCAAAGCAAGTTGTTAGTTTTACAATTTGCCTTTGGATTCTTAGACCACTTCTATCTTCCAAAGCAACAAAGAGAGTTGTTACAGACAAATAAGAAGAAAAAGTCAGATTTGCTGAATCTGAATTTACCCTGTGACCAGCTGTTTTGGTTTTAGCCTTGGGGTGCCTTTTTCCTAACGCTTACTTGTGCTTTATAAGCTGGTGTGGGCAGACTGTTGCTCCTAAAATGAGGAATAATTCCTGCCTATTAGCAAGTGAGTTTATCTCCAGGAAACCATTGAAAGTCAGTACAAATCAGAAGAGTTTCGGCAGGAGCCTAAATTAACCGGCAGGAGCCTTTCAGAGCTGCGAGCAGTATTACTCCCCAGCCCAGCGAGGTCAGCCTAGTCACGATTTTGGCTCTGCTTCTAAAGTGGGAACAATTTTTGAAAGAGAACTTGCCTGTTGCTTTATGTTGTGAAGAAAGAAAAAAATTAAGAAAATGTGACAAATCGAGTGGTAGAAGACTTGAAAACAGAAGTTTTCTGATTAGTAATGCAAAGCTGGGATCATGTCTTCTTTTATTTGTCAAAGTGCGGAACATAAAATCCTGCTAACCTATTCAGCTAGCAAAAGGTTTCCATGACAACTGTGGGAACTTGGAACATTTGGTACTCTTGTCTTCAAAAATAACCTTTCTGTATAGGCAAGAGATTGTTAAAAGCACTAACCCACCTCACCTTTCCAGTCCAAGGCACCTACCTGACCATGAACATGGTCTGTTACCACCCTGACAAAACTGCAAATGATCTGTTTATCTTACCGCATAGGAAAAAAAGTTCAGACAATAAGCCAAGATACACTGTGTTTAATGCTGGCAGGTTATATAGCTCTTTCACTCTGTGCACATTAGCTTTTCCAGAGGAAAGAAAACTTACTTCTACCCAAGGAATTCTGGATAGAAAGGTTGTTTCTTCTCTCCTTGAAAGCCAATCAAGTTGAAACTAGAAAATACAGTTATCTCTTATAAAAAATGTCTTGAATTGTCAGTAACACATGCTCACATTGGATAACATAGGAAATGTAGAAAATGCTAAGGAAAATGAAGCATCCATTGCCTCCAGAGAGCCTAAACATTATCAAAGCTTTTATATATTCTCTTCTTATGTTTATTGCATATCTCTATTTTGTTCATTTTCTTTTTCATTGAACAATTCTTTAAGTTTAACCCACAGGTAATGGAGGGTTAACGGCAAAAACAAAACTAAAAACCGCACTGTAGATAATTACTTGGGTGGCAGCCCCTGTAAGACCGACTTCATGAAGAACCAAATAGCTTAACAAATATTCAAATGTAATTAAGCTACCTCATCTGTGATAGGCATTCCTGTTTCTCCACAGAGAGGTTCTAATTGGTCTGCTGACCATCCTCCAATACGGAGAATCTTTTTCCATGGCTTATTCAGCCTTCGCCCAGGTCACACGTTTAGTTTCAGGTCTCACAAATGGCAGACACCCCAGAAACTTCACTGGGCCATATCAGCCTTCTTTTGTGAAGAAGGCAGTCTCAAAAGCTCCATACCAGTATACCTTACACATAATTTTACTTTTTTTTTTTTCCCCTGAGATTTATCAACAATGGCATTTCAGGATTGGGACAGTGGAAGTGGTTCATCCCAAGTATAAGCATTATAGAGAAATTAAAAGCAATAATTAATAAATAAAACCAACTAAAATTCAGCCTGCTTTATATTATCACAATGCTCTGACAAATCTAAACATCAGGGATAATGAAATATTCCTTCTCCAAAAATACTTTTCACTGCCCTAATTTCTTAACAATTAGTGAAGACACTGATGGGTTTTACTAATAATATATATATATTTAAATAAACTTCAAATTAGCACATTTTAGTTACACTTCAGTAAACGTTTTTATCTACATGGGAGTTAGTACTAAGGACTCTCTGTGTGATCATGACAAAGAGACGCACTACTTATGTTCCTCTGCTCTCAGCAGTAAGTCACACAGGATTCAGAATCATTTGACCTCACTGGGGCACTTACTTCATGTATTCAACTCCTGCGTCCTGAATGTTCGTTCCTGCACTTAGTCTGTAGACTTGGAATAAACAGTGGTGGCATTGTGGTCAATACTGGAAACAGAATTTAAGTTACTTTAATTCTGTCATTCCATGTGTAAATCATTCTCTTCAAATGGGAATTCAGTCTTTTGGAAGTATTTTCCATGTGCTTTTCCTCTCTCCTCCCCCGTCAAAAAATGTACTTTAAAAATATTAACTTGTTACTTTCTTCTTTCTTGTACTATAATAGTTATTTTTTAGATCTATTTTAGTCTATTTTCTTTATTGGTATGTAATCATATAAAACATTCAAGATGAGGAGGAGTTTACTATTCATATTTCTTTCTCAGGATTTTTACTGTTACATTTCATTATTACTGAAAATAATTTTGTCCTTTAGAGGAGGAAGGAGTATTTAAAATGATTCCTTCCACGTCTCAAATACTCTAGATACTCCACTGTCTATCATATTTTAAGCATTTACTGATACTGAGTTCTCATTATAAATATAATTCTTCTATAACAATATTCCTTTATCCAGATATGCCAATATAAATTTAACTATTCATCTATTATTGGACCATTAGCTTATTTCCAGGTTTTGTTATTATAAACAATACTGGATTAAATATCTCCATATATATTTTACTCCTACTTTCTGACTGTCTCAGTCTAATTTTATGGGACTATTTATAGGCAAGAAACAGAGCCAAAAAGCACAAGAGCACCACAATCGATTATCTACAAACCAGATGATGTGAATCATCACGGCAGTGAACTCTAGCTTTTTCAGTAGTTAATTATCCACAAACTGAGTATCCATAATTTATGTGCCCTACCTACAGGATCCTGGTAAAAAAAAAAAGTTAAAAACAAAAAATCTTATGGCACATTGTGTTTAAAAAGCCTAAAGAATCTCCCTTTTTTTTTATATATGCATCTATTATTTATGTGCAGTATTCTTGAACATTTCCATCTATCATGTTATGCAGAAGCTTTGCAGAATAAAATCTTCCCAGGCAGCTCCTAGTCATCTGGGGCATCCTAATCTGCTATATTTATTCATGTTTCGATGCACATGCTAAACAAGAAATTGGCAAGATGATGCAAGGGGCTATGGATATTCAGCTTTGTTCTTAAACTTGGAGTCAAGCAACAATTCTCTGGGTAGTTTACTTCCTTCCAAATTTGCATGCAGAATATAAGGAGACTGATTTACTCCCCAACCAAGGAAGCAACCCTGCCCTACAATCACAGTGCAGTATATTTGGGAGAGGACTGTTCTGTAACAGACAGGGCAGAATCATGGCTAAGAGTGTGGCTCTAGTGCCAGACTGCCCAAGTTTGAATCCAACTGGCTGGATGGGGGACTCTAGGCTAGTCAGGGGCTGTACCAGGCTCTGGAATAAAAGAACGAACCAAGCTGGAATAAAAGAAGTTATAGTCCCTGCCCTGGTGGAGACTTACAGTTTAGAGAGAGAGTCAAATGATTTAAAAAATCATTATATAAGAGAACACAGATCAGGACATCCCACCCAGCCGCTAGATATATGTCAGTTATTATAGATATATGTCAATATCTTATATATAAATGAATATTATATTAATAATTACTATATATCTTACATCTTTATGTTTTCAAATACATGTTTGTGTGTGTACTTACACACTCTGAAGATCGGTTCTCTCAAGTACACATGCATATACACATTTACATATATACAAACATTTACATACATACATAAATATATTCTTTCTTTCAGGAAAAATAGATAGTGCTCCCTTTATCCCTTTTACTGTTCAGCCCTCTTCACTATTTTTTTCCTTCTTTCTCAACTAAGGGTACTTGGCTCTGTTTCTTGCCAGTTTTCTGACCTCTGCCAAATTTACTCAACCTCACTAAACCTCAGTTTTTCATCTGTAAAATGAAGATTAAAAATAATATCACCTCATAGGAATTTTATGCAGATTATAAATGATAATTTATGCAAAATGTTAAACGGTGCTAGGCACATAGTTGAGAACTCCATTAATATGAGTTACTTTAAATTAGTTCTTACATTACCTCAGTCAATATAAGAATCATCCATAGCTTGGAACTCATTATTATCCTCCCTGTGGGATCTCATAACTATCAGAGAACATTTCTTGAACACTTGCAGGAAATATGAGGTTATCCATGCATAGAAGGGATTACTTTGTGCAGCCATCAGTGAACTGTTGCATAAAAGTAGGCTGGCTCAGTTATGGCATGTCGCCTAGACGGGAGCCCTCTTCTCCACACCCTCATCACACCTGTAAGTGTCACATGACCCCAATGCTCGATGCCAGCATGTGCAGTAGGTTGCTCCCTGCACATGTGAGGCAGATGGAGTACCCAGCAATGCCTTGGGTGTATAGGCAGTCACTGCTCTTGAAGGAAATTTAAATGACAGTACACTAGCTCCTCTCAGTGTGAAATCCTCACCTGTGGGCCAGGGGAAGAAGAGCTGAAAGAATGGGCTTTGTCTGCACACACTCACAAGGACTATGGTGGCTCATTCCCAGTGTTGCTGGCCAACTATACTTGCTGTTTCGAGCTTGGGGAATCTTCCCTTTGGGACTTAGCTGCTGTCCAAATGCCCAGCCCCGTTCAGCCAAAGGCGACTGCTCTTTCAGTCTGCAGAAGGAGATCAACAACTGCATTAAGTCTCTTTTCAAATCGCTTTCATGTCACACTTGAAATACAACCTTTGCAAAGTCCAAGAGCTGAAATGTTAACGACTTTGTTCTCTGGATTTAATTTGACAACTTCCTTTTAAGCCAGTGGGTGCTCACATCCAACTACCTGGCAAAGGTGTAAGGGAGGACTTCAGTGTACAGTTCAATGAGGCAGAAGGAGGAAAACAACAAGGGCTACAAGACACATTTATTTCCTCTTCGCATCTACAGCAAGCATCTCTACACCTTAGTGACAAAGAGGCAAGCACTCCAGAACGGTCTAGCCATTTGTAACTTATCCCACCCCTAGTCCAGTTGTAAACACAGTCCTTAAATAATCACCTCATTGCTGGGGCATGGAAGAAGTGAAGGTTAGAATAGGACAGGGATTCATTAGTAGTGGCTAAGACCATGTACTCTGGAATCAAAAAACCTGAGTTCCTATCCTCCTTCAGCTACTTACAAGCTCAGTAGCCCTGGGCAAGTTACTCAGCCTCTCTGCATCATGGCTTCCTAAGTTGATAAAATGCATAATGATAATAGTTATGACTTCACAGGGTTCTTTTGGAAACTAAATAATAATAAAGTCTTGGCATAAGGAAGCAATCAGGAGTTGTTAGCCTCTGCTATCCTTAAGAGAGGTGGACTCAGAGAGGTATAAGTCAAAAAAACATATCTGTGTTCTCCTGTGCCAAGCCTGTGTTATTAGAGAGGTGGTTGGAGAGAGGTGTAAGTCAAGAAAACGTTATTATATCTGTGTACTTCTGTGCCAGGCCTGTGTTAGTTTTCCAAGATCAGGAAGCCACTAGATGACTTGTCTGATGTCAGCAACTCATTTTTGTTGTGTGAAATTCCCATTTGCAGGCCTCCCAGAAACTGTTATGGAACGAAGCACATAAAAGATTCATGCGCATTCCACAGCCACCTCCTGGATAACACTTCTCAGGGGATTGATTAAGGAATTTAATTTAAACCAACAGAACCAGAGATATTTCTGCTGATCCTCATGTAATTGTGTTAGTGAACATAAATATACATGGACAGGCTTTGGGTATTCTGTGACTCTTACAATTATCTAGTTCAAAGGAAAGCAAACTGATTACCATATGCATGAAACTGAGAAACATAAAGTTCTGTTCTGTCAGTAGGAGGAGGAAAGGTGGTTTCAAAACATGAATTCCTTGCTACTTTTATTTGATATTTTTCAATGCTTGTATAGAGACAATGATCAGCAAAATATGACACATGGAAGCAAATTAAGTGTGTATTTTTCTTCTTAAGTCACCATGTTGAAACTTTAACCAAAAGAAATTCTAGTTAACATAACTCCTGCAATAATATGCACATCCAAGTGATTAAATGCTCTGAAAAAGGGGTTCAGAATCCTTTTCTTATATTTGGTTATTATGATATACTTAAAATAACAATTACTTGTAACATTATATTGAGCAGCAAAGAGTTTTTCTTTTTCAGTAATATTTTTCAGAGAAGCTCAATATTTAAAATAAATAAAAAACAGAAGTTTTCTGGTTAAAGTACAGGTCACATGTCTGATTCTGACCTTGTAGCCTTTTCATCAGTTCCAATAAATAGCTCCTAAATGACCCTGTATAATCCAGGGACTCAAAAGAACATAGCTTGAAAACAACTTCTATGATATCTTACTTTTTATTAGTTAGTTTGATGATATATTTTATCCTCATAAGTTTTGTGATATAGATCTTAACACCGTCATTTTACAGACTAAGAAACAAAGATTAAGAAGGGAAATATCTTTCAATATCAGTTGGTGTATGAGCGCCAGTATTTGAACACAAACCTAAATTTTCTTGCACTAAAGCAGTGTTTCTTAACTTTGGTACTACTGAAGTTTTCAGATGGACAATTGTTCTGCGGGGCTATCCTGCACATCATAAGATGTCTGATAGCATCTTTGGTCTGTACCCACTAGAAGCCAATAGTATGCCACCCCTGTAAGGACAATCAAGTGTCCTCAGACATTACAGAAGGTCCCATGGGTGTGTGTTTTTGTTGTTGGGGAGGAGTGGGTAAAATGGTCCCAGATGGAGAATATGACTTTAAAATCAAGGTTCTCTGTCTGTAATCCATGGGTCCCCAAGAACCCTCATGGATAGGATTCTACATGTCCTTGAACTTGGATGGAGAAAGACGTACATCTTTATTTTCACTAACATCTATTAGAAATGTAACATTTGTTTCTATGATAAATGTAGGCAATAGACCTTAATAGAATGATCAATACTTATAACTTGTAACTAATTAAAAGCTCTGATATGCCAAATTTTCTAATTACTGTTATTGTAGGTATTTCAAAATATCATTGAAAATTAGAGTAACTTTAATTGCCACTTTAAAATTATGGTAGCTATTTGACCCACTTTATAATCTTATTTAAGATATTACTAAAGAGATATATATTATTATGTTACGTTTCTTAAATTTTCTTAACTATATTTCAGAATAATTGTTTTCTTCTGTAATCCTTTCTTCACTTCTTTGCATATATGCATTTTCTGAAGCATCCATAGGTTTAAGTTGACCGTGAAAGGGGTCCATGACACAAAAAGTTTTCAAAACCCTATTCTAAAGTTCCTGAATCTCACTACCTTATATTTTGGGAGACACGTAAAGTTTGGTAAAGTTGTTTAGTGGCTAAGAGCATGGGCTCCACTGCACCTGTACTTAAATCCTGGCTGTAACATTAACCAGACTAACCAATTCCCTAAACCTCAGTTTCTTCATCTGTAAATAGGGAGTAACACTAGTACACACCTGATACTGGTTTTCATCAAGTTAAGTGCTTAGTACAGTGTCTGGCACATAGTAAGCACTTAATACCTAGAAGTTATTATTCTCACTGCTTGACTATTTTATAAGATGGTCTCTGTTCAGGTATAATTGTCCAGTAAGCATTTTGCCAATAGTAGTGCCACTGACAAGCCAGAGAAATCTCTGAAACATATGCCAGGGAGTATGAGATACTTACATTAGTCCCTCTCCTGACTAGTGGTGGTTAGCAATTCCCATTTGCAAGGGATGCATAAGAAATTCATTTCCTTGAAGAGGGATTTGAAAGTGCTCAAAATTCCATTTGTTCCCAGACACTGTGAGGACGGAAACAGCATTTATTTCACAGGGCTGTGTTTGATGGGCGAGAAAGCAGTAGGACAATGACAGCAGAATTGAACTGGGAATTGTTGGACTGGGTGGAGCGTCAATCCCCAGGTTTCTGCCTTTTGCCTGCCCCTCGATGCCAATTACCAACAGACCCCTGTGGATCACTCTTTTTCCATCCCTGCTCAATTCTCACTTGAAAGAATTTCTTTTCTCATTTGATGCCAGTTCATGATAAATGTTCACAAAGGCATGACAATTTTGATTGCCAGACCATCTGGCTACTGGATATTTTGCCATGGTTTTTAGAGCCAAGAGCTTCACCAGTTGCCCTGTTTCTAAGGAAACAGAAGCTATGGTGACAGTTCATGACTTATATGAACTGTCTCACTGCTCATTAAAGATGGCCTCTGGGGGTCAGCAAGCACAGGCTATACTTAGGTTCCTACAGCCAGAATGCTGGGTACTATATTGCTTATTTTCATTATTCTTATTTGTATCTTCCCTTCTGAATCACTCTTTGAACCAAACTGAAGTATGATCTGAGCAATGAATAGTCTTTATTCCACTCTCTTTCACTGGGATGGATGGATGGATGGATGGATGGATGGAGAGATGGATTCAGTCAGTCAGTCAGCCAACAAACTCCCTTCCCTGCATCACCAAATTTTCCCTTTTCCTATTAGATAATTCCTTTGTGACACAGAAATACACTTTAATATACTTTTGACCCAGCTAGCACCCCATACCTTAGGGTCACTGTCACTGGAAGAGTGGCCTCCACTTCCTCAGGACATCCTCCCCACCACGCCACTCGTCAAGGTGATCAGGGAGCCTCCATTTTGTTAATTTCAATGGAAAGTTATCAACTTTCATCTTACTAGACCTCCCAGAAACATTTGACTCAAACTGTCTTTCTTGAAACATCAGATTCTTTTGCTCCAAGGATATCACACCCTCTAATCTTTAATTACATCTTCCTAACTGATTGACCACTTTTTCAATCTCTCTTACTGATTCTTTGTCCTCTGCCAGATCCGTGAATGTAGAATCCCCCTTCCATCCTAAACATTGTGCTCAATCAACAACCAGTTCCAAGGCTTGAAATATCATCTATATGCTGATCATTCCCAAATTTCTATCTCTAATGCTGACCTCCTCTGAGCCCCAGATTTGATTATTCACTTGCTGATTTAAAACCTCCTCTTCAAAGTCAGTGTATATCTCAAATCAATATTTCCAAAACAAAACTGTTAATGATCCCCTCTGAATTTGTAAAGATACAGATTAGATTCATGTATGAAAGAAACTCAAAAACACACTGCCTTAAATAATAGCAAACTTAATTCTCTTTCATGTAAATATCCAGGTAGGTGGTGTTGTCAGGCAGAGTACACAAAGGATTTGGGTATTTGGAAATAAGGGACTTATCAAAGGGGCAAAACCTTACTCATCTGGGGTAGAACCTGTGGAAGCTCGGAGTCCAGATGAGGATGCAGGAGAGTCTGAGAAGTCTCTAGTCAGGACCCCTGAGAACTATTGTGAGTACACAACTTGAGATTGGGGAACCCAGGAAACTAGGTAAGTTCAGCAGCCAATGTGGGACAATGAATGGAAGCTGGTGGAAAAGGCTATTGAAATACATTATTTCTGCCCAGCTATCACTTCTGTTGGTCCACAGCCCATCACCTAGGGTAGGACTGTGGCCACTGTTGGTCATTACAGCTAGCAATCAGGACAAATAGCTGAATGCAGAGCAGCTAAGATCAAATACAAAATCAAATTTACCACTAGCTAAAAAACAGATGTACATAGAAAGAGCAGTGGATCAAACTGGATACCGAAGGCAATGCCATCACTCAAGGGATAGACAAAACAGAGGGAGTGCTTAGAAAAGAAAGAAATGGAGAAATCCAAGAAATAGGAGGAAAACAAAAAGAGAGCTGTAGAAAGTAAGCCCAAAGAAGCAGTGAGTCATCAGCCATGTCTTGTGCTTCAGAGACATTCATCAGGCAAGAACTGAAAGGAGGCCATAGGATTTGGCAGTACGACTGTGGCGACCTCCGAGGGCAGAAGGCTGAGTGCAGTGACTGTGAGCTAGGAGAAGCAAGCAGACACTTTTCCAGCAAGAGAAGGAAAGAGAGAAAGAACAGGAGGCATGGCCAAAAAGACTTTTGTTATTATTTGGAGGTTTTTGTTTATTTGTGTGCCTGATTGTTTGCATTGAATAGCCTGGAAGATGTTTAGGAGCTATAATGATTAAACTATTTCAGGAAAGGGCGAGTAGAAGGTATGAAAGACAGAATGAATAATTGACTCAATTAAGGTCCTGGTGTCGGTGAAATGGAGTAAGATTGTGGAAAGAGTTGATGATTTTACCTGAACCAAAAGGCTAAGGATGGCTATGCAAGCTTCTTAGGTGAAAGAGGATTCACTCTTCTAGTTGAGATCACCTGTTAAACCACGTTCCATATGTGGTGGCTATAATCTAGGGAACTTAAGGAGAATAAAGATTTGGAGTAGCTGTTTGTGTTCAAAAGGAGAGAGAATTCACTGAAGATAACTGAAAGGAATGGAAAATCGGTTTCAGGGCCTGACTGAGGTTAATGACCAAGAATTTGTGGTGCAATGGTCCTGTACAAGTGTGCCATGCTGTCCTTTGGTATTTGGTCAAAGGGTAAAAGTGGATTTTCAAGCTGCTTACTCCAAGATTAGTGTGCTTCACCATGACAGTCAGTCCATTAGGATGCATTCTGCTTGCAGGAACTGAACAAGGTCTAAACCAAGGTGGGTCTGTTTCTCTGACACAATGAAGTCACTGGGTCAGCAACTCAGTGAAGGTAATAAGACTGGTTTCTTTGTAACTTTTTCTCCTTTTTGACCATGTTTGCACTTGATCCAATAAGAAGAGAATGGAAAAGCCATAGTGCCAGTGTGATTAGTTCTTTTTATTAAGGAAGTAAAACCTTCCCTGGAAGCCCCAGAAGACTTGCTGCATCTCACTGACACTCTTAGAGGAATTAGAGTCCCCCAGATAATCAGGAGGAAGCTGGCAGTAGACGCAGGGTATGCCAACAAGCAATGTCTACTCTAGAAGAATTCAGAAGAGTTGAGCCTAGATAAAAACAGTGGTTCACATGATAAATCATGTGATCTAGATAAAAAGGAGGTGAATAATATTTTAAGTAATCTCACATCATAAATAATAATATAAAGTTTTACTAAGTGTCCTTTTATTTTATACAAGGTACATAACATTCCCCAAGTACTATTCTTACCAAGAGTGTTAAACCTGTATCTACTCTTATAAAACAAAATTAATCCATACTGTGAGACATTCTACAAGATAGCTGGCCTGAACTCTTCAAATATGTCAATGTCTAGAAAGAAAAAAGGGGTGAAGGACTAATCTAGGCTGAAAGACTAAATAGCCATTGCAGTGAAATACAATGTCTGTTCCTTGATTTCAGTCTGGACTTTAAAAAAAAGCAACAGTTATAAAAATATTTTGGGGAGAACAACCATTTTTAATATGTATGAAACATGTTCAAAGTTATATTCCTTGGATGCAAAAAATGGTTTTGTTCTTTTGTTTGTATTGAAATATCCTTGTTCTTAGAGGATTCATGCTAAAGTATTTAGGAATAAATCATCATGATGGCTGCAATTACTTTCAAATTGTTCACAAAAATACCATATCTATCTTATGGTTATACACACACACAGAAATAGAAAGAAAATAAGCAAATGTGATAAAATGTTAGCAACTGAATCCAAGAGAAGAGAGCACAGGTTTTAATTGTACTATTTTTCAGTTTTCATGTAGGTTTCTAATTTCTCTAGTTTCTCTAGTTTCATGTAGGTCTCTAATTTCTGCAACATAAAAAGTTGGATGGAAAAGAGCATTTTGGAGTTTCAGATTTATTATATGAAGAAGTCATGCTTGAATTATTCTTGATGTGAGCACAAGTGTAGGTGGGTGAATGTGAAGATTAAAGGTCAAGAGCATTTACATGGAACTCACCATAGCATAGTATCTAAGAACCTGGGCTCTAGGGCTGCATCTCTTAGATTCAAATCCTGGCTTGGCAACTTACTACTTGATCTTGAGCAAGTTCATTAATTTCTTCATCTGTGAAGTAAAATGATAATTGTACCTAACCTGAAGGTTGTTTGTAGATTAAATAAGATAAGCCATATAGAATACTTAAAACAGTGTCAGGCTAATATTATATAGTAAGTGTTCCATAACTGTTGGCAGTTATTATTTAAATTGTCCCAATTACAAAGCCAGAGGGTCAGAAGGTCATGCATCTTGTGACAGGTTGAATTATAATCCTTCCAAACATAAATATGTCCTAACCCCCTCAAACTACAAATATGTTACCTTACTTAGCAAAAGGGACTTTAAAGATGTGATTAAATTAAAAATCTTGAGATGGGACCATTAACCTAGATTATTTAAGTGGGCACAAGGTAGCCACAGGCGTCCTTATAAAGCAGGCAGGAGGCTCAGAGTATGAGATGTGACTAAGGAAACAGGTCAGAGTGATACAAGGAAGGGTCAAAAGCCAAGAAATACGAGTTCTCTCCAGAAGCTGGAAAAATCAAGAAAACAGATTTTCCCCTGAAGCCTGTGGAAGGAATGCAGCACTGCCAAAAGTCTGATTTTATATTTACAAAGTCCGGAACCGTACGATACTAAATTTGAATTGTTTTAATCCACTAAATTTGTGATAATTTGTTACAGTAGCAATAGAAACTAATACGTATCTGAAACATGGAGAACAATGAGGTTGATGGCAGAACGTGGGACACAGAAGACAGCAGACTCTACGTGGTCATGAACAAGGAATCAAGCCCAGGAATCTTTTTTTTTTTCTTGTTAACTGAACTTTTTGCCATTTAGATTAAGAATAACAACTACATCCTTGAAGCTTTAGTTTATCGTCATTTGGCCTTGAATACTTAAAGTCAGGACAAGAATATGTTATGCATGATTTCTACACAACAAAAGGGAACAAGGATGGTTCCCTTCTTAAAGAATTTGTTTAGTTTCCTTTCTCTGAGTAATACTGAATTTCACTAATTTATCCGACCTAAGTCTGAAAAATATTTAAGCCTATGGTTTTACCACTTACACAGTAACAACCACTAATACAGAAAAATGTGATTAATTTATAACAATTCATGCAAAATACAATTAATTTCTAAATTCATGTAAAAAAATCATATTCTTTTTAAGAGGCTTGCTTAAACCCGTCAAATGGAATTGCTGATTTGGTACTCAGGAAAACTTCTCAACCTTTCCTGAAATTGTCTGACGGGCTGTAGGTTTTTCTCAGAAGTAAGCCCTTACCACATACTGAAGTGCCAGTCAGAGGCGAGCCCCATCATTGTGTCAGGGCATGTTGGACCAAGGAGGATGGCTTCTGTTGCACTTGTGTTCCCCAGATGAACAGTTTAATTGGCTGGAGTCTGAACATTAGAGATGAAGGTAGTTCTCTAACTGCCAAGCCAGCCCTTCCTTCCTTCGGCAAGCAGAAGCGACCGTGCAAAAACAACTCACTGTCCTCCAAGAGAGAAATATCAAACCCTACAAAGCAGAAACAAAGCTAGTAGAGCTGGGCACCCACTGCATGTCTTTATAAAGGTCTGTTCAACAGTATTTTTTTCTGCACAGTCATTTCTAATAGTACCCAACCTGCAAAATTCATACTAGTCCTCAATGCTCTTAAGTAAGCAAGGATATCTGTAATGTTTACCTCCTTTCTTCTAAGTAGGAGATTGTTTTCCCTTCTCTCTCTATAAGTTACGTATAATTCGGAATTACTTATATTAATTATTCATGCAGCACTGATATTGCTTTTCTAAGAAATCCTAAAGACAAGAGCTGAAGTGGTTTTCTAGTTATGCTCTCTTGTCAAGATCCTATGACCAAAGATAAGGAGCAATCATGCTTGGTATTTCTTTTGGTTCCTGTCGGTTATTTGAACCTAAATGCCCTAAAGCTTGGACTGTGAAAGCACAAAATAAATAGCCTCATAATTAAACAAAGGTATTCACAGGCCAGACAGCTCCCAGAGGCAAAATAAAAATTTAATCCTGTAATGAAAAAAATGATAACTGGTTTCAAAAATACTTAATCAAAAAAATGTGGAAGAGGCATTTCTTAGGGTGTGCCAGATGATAACACTCTAGAGCGGACAACAGAGCTTGGAGGTCAGCATCCCGTAAAATAAGGGTCTCTACCAACAGTGGGTTCAAGTGGGTCTGCCTGTTTCTAGGAATGACTTATAAAGTTTATGATACAGTGTCTGAGTAGCTACAGAGAAGATTTCATTCTAGTTTTGAAGATAGAAGAGGCTAATTTTTAAAAACTGAGATTACAGAAATAAATAATGGACAGTAAACTGGGAATGTGCACAGCACAGGGTTGTTACTGTCTGGTATGTGCTGTGCTCACTACCACCAGAGACCCTTGATTTTCATGAGGGACATATGGTCCCCAGTTCTTGGAAAGA
This sequence comes from Manis pentadactyla, assembly GCF_030020395.1. Classification (NCBI taxonomy): domain Eukaryota; kingdom Metazoa; phylum Chordata; class Mammalia; order Pholidota; family Manidae; genus Manis; species Manis pentadactyla. The sequence goes on from NC_080023.1 coordinate 39,615,681, forward strand.
TAAAAGCTTGTTTGCTCTAGATCACATTCCCACGAGAGCCCATGTTTATTATGCACAGCTTCCCAACATGATTGTAACTGGTTTTAGTTCTTAGTATTTTTTTTTAATGACTGGGAATTCACTAAAATGGTTGTCAAATCAGTAGTTACATTTCCATGTACAGTGGAATCTTTGTTATGATGGGTTGCTTCACAACTTACTTATTAAATCTGGTTAATTATATTTTCTTCTTTTTATTCATCCACAGCATTTACTACCTAGCTACCAACCATTACTTTCTTAGACCTCCTCACTTTCTCTCTACTCCATCACTAGTACCAATGGTGGAAGATTGGTTTGCACAGGGTTTAAGGGCTGGACTTGAGCATCAGACTGCCTAAGGCCAAATCGCTACTCGAGCACTTCCTAACTGTGTGATCTCCAGTTCACTAGATCTTTTTCATCTTATGATCTTATTTCATCTGCATGTGTGAAATAACACTCACCATTTAGGCTGTTTGTGAGGATTAAATGAGATGTACATCATAATAATCCTGGTATACAGTTAATAATTGTTTGATGTCTTTGGAGGCTAATTTTTTACCCACCTACCTCCCAAACAGTTTTCCTTAACTTCAATGAAAATATTACTTTGCACTGAGATTCAATTGCTAGAAGAAATGGAGGAAGTTGAGTAAACTAATCTTAGTTACTGCATAACTTACAATATATGTGATTAAATTTGTGCCTGTGCTAAATTACAAATGAACCATTAGCATAAACCCTTGTCGTTACTGAAAAGGAGTCAAAATCCCAGTAATTAAATCCATGGAAATCCTTTCTATGTAGTACAGTGGATAATCTTGTTCTTTAAACTATTGTACATATCAATGCAGGGCTCAAGAAAGAGACCCATTTATTAATGTCTTTCTCTCAGCCTGGTTATCTTCCATCCTCAACCAGTCAGTCCCTTCCTTTACAGACTAAAAACACATTGCATTTTCCCTGAAGCCACATGAATGACATCAGACAAACATCATTTTGCCTACCTCGAAGTGTACTCATCATCTTATTTGAACAACTCATTGAGAATTTATCAAACATTACTTTCATTTCATTTATTCACATATGTGTGTGTGTGTGTGTGTGTGTGTGTGTGTGTGTGTGTGTGTGTGGTATTTCCAATAGTTATATTCCTGCTTATACCCTTCAGCAACTCTCCATTGCCAGCAAAATAATGTCCATGTTTCCATACAAAGCCCTCTCTATGATTATCTTCTATCCTTCTTTGGCAGGCCCCCTGTGCTCCAGCTGAACCAGAATTTTTCAAGTTCCCTAGTGTAATTCTGCATGCACTGTATTCAATTGTACTGTAAAGATAAGAAAACAAATAAGATAGATGAAACTCATAAGAAGTATTGAGTATAAATAGTTAATAAACCAGTAGTTTAGGAGGTACAGGCAAAACTCAAGGGATAATTAAGTATAGATAATGAGCAGACAAGTAGCTTGTGAAACATAAGCAGAATTCATACATAAGCAGAATTCATAAGATGTGCTCAATGCAGACATGCATACATATAAATTAACATAGATAATATAGGCACATAAATTAATAACATGTATGACACACCAAAGAAAAAACAGAAAAATATGATGGAACAAACAAGAGTGTTTACTTACAGATATAAATGGATGGAAAGATCAAAGTCTTGATCACCAGTCAACAACTCTGACACCCCCAAATCTGGCCATCCATTAGTAACACCCAAAAGCTCCTGATCTGGGGCCACATGAGGTCCACCTAAGAAATACAAATAGAATCCATGGCTGTTCAGGGAGGAACTGCCAAAACAAAGCCGTGGTCACATGTAATGGTCCCTCTATCTCTTCCCACCGCTCACTGGCCCAGAGGGCCTTCTGGGGGCTACATTGCTTTAACCTCAGCTCTGGTCCTTGTAATCACACCATCAGTGGGGAAGTCTGAAGCAACAGAGAGAGGACATACAAACAGTGCACATCCCAGAATTCTGGTAGTAAGGCTCTTATACCTGCCTGCACCCTGTCCTAAGTGTAGATTTCCTTTGCCTTCCTTCTCACTGTATTTTAAATTGCCTTAATATGTCATGTGATTCAAGCATTTTAATTTGGTCTGTGAAACTTTCTGTTCCATGACCTCTGGGAATTTTGTATATTAGTGTGCTTGGAAGCTACCATGGCATTAGAATAATTTCTCACATGACACTTGGTCATATCAGGTTCTTTCACATGCTTTTTGACATACATTATTCTCCCTACCTAGAATACCATTCCCTCACATATTTCCAGTGAATAACTACTTATGCTTAAACCCCAGATCATACTGACTCTACTTTCAAAGTCTTTTCATCTCTATTCTTTCCATCTCATCTCTTAACACAAGGTAACCAGCCTCTGACATGGATCTCAATCATTCTCCCCTTCTGGTATTCACACCAGGTGTAATTCCCTTCCCTTGAGTGTGGCTGTACCAAGTGAATCACCTCAAAGGTACATATTTGGTACAGAAAAAGTGGCAATGTGATATTTCTGAAATTAGGTTTTAAAAAGTCTCTTACTTCTGTCTACCTGACCCTTTCGTGCCATTTCTCACTTGTTCTAATGGAAGCCATGTGAGAGTTGCCCTATGAAAATGCCAATGTGACAAGGAATGAAGGAGCTCCTGTCAACAGCCAGCAGGGAAACATGGCTCTCAGTCCAGCATCATGTGAAGAACTGAATCCTACTAACAACCCTGTGAGTGAGCTTGGGAATGGATCCTTCCTCACTCAAGCTTTCAGATAAGACCAGAGTCCCAACACCTTGACTGCAACCTTGTAAGAGGCTGTGCGGCAGAGGGCCCAAACACATGAGGCCCAGATTTATGGCCCACAAAATCTGTGTAATGACAAATGTTTGTTGTTTTAAGCTGCTAAATGGGGAATAATTTGTTATGCAGCAATAAATAGCTAGTACATTCCCCTACACACATCTACTCTAGCACTAATCACAGAGCACTGAGGTGATATATCTGTGCAACTCATGAGAATGTTTGTACCTTAGAGACAGGGCTTCTCACTTAGGGATGTTTTCTAGACTCCAGCAGTTCCTGGAATGAATTAGGTCCATGACTAGGGTGTTTAGTGATTTGGAAGCTCTTTGTGGCAAGTTAATTTAATCATAATAATAATAGCAAGCATTTATTAAGTCCTGTCAAGGCAGTTCTTTAAATGCTTTACAGATATTGTTTTACCAAATCCTAATATTAACCCATGTTAGGGAAGAAGGTACTGGGTCACAAAGAACTAACTTATAACTTGTTCAAGGTCAATAGCTAAAGGGTCCTGGCTAACAACATGGCAATCTACCCAGAGCTCACATTCTTAACCAAAGATTACATCCTTATCATATGATCTCTAATCTTATATTCAACTTATCTATATCTCAAACATTTTGTTTTATACACAGTCAACAGTATAGTGCCTTGCATAGAAAGGATCAATAAATATGAGTGGGTGAGTGAAGGACTCAGCATCAGAGACTTTTTTTTCTGGCTGAGTGTTTATCTCTTGAGTTAAGGATACGTGCACATCAGCAATAGAGGAATTATTTGACTCTTCCCTGAGGATTCATTATCATCTGTGATGATGTGAAGCAGAGACCATTGGCCCAGAGAAACCCTTTCAATTCCCTAGTCCGTCTGAGTAAAAACTAGATAAATACCACATTTTCAAAAGCCTTTATTTCTGCCAGTTTTTATTTCCATTTGAAACTATTATTTTAAATAAGCTCACTCAAAAAAAAGTGCATTATCCCTGAAATAAGATGCAACTGATATATAGTAATCTTACTACAACACAATTGTAAGTCAAACCTGAAATTGTAGTAATCACAACTCAAAGACTTTGCTGCTATTAATGTTGGGGGTTGGGGGTGGATTTCTTATAGGTGATAACAGACCAGATGATGTGAACAACCTATACATTCTGTCCTCAACCTTAGGCCTGCATTCTGGGAAAATTAGTTAAATACTACCACACAGAGTTCTTTTTTCTTCTGGTCTTCTATCTGAGCTCACTATGGCAAATTGGCTGCTTCCTTAAAATAGTATGTGATTATTTTTAGGAGTTAAGTCTACCAATTACTAGATGCAACTAGTAGATACCAATTAGTAGAGGAATATTGGGTGAGCAATAGAAGCCCAGTGTGCTACAGGACAGTGTTCCAGCCTTACTGCCTCCATATATAGACTAGCTTGATGAATTAAATCATAACAAGACACAGACTACCTGGACCCACAAGTACCTCCTCCATTTTTAGCCTTGGAACATTTAGGGACCCCTACATTTAACTATGCTATAGCTTTGCATTACCCAGAAGTAGAAATTAAATAGCAGTTAGTATTAGGGGCCTTCAGAGAATGGGACTTAGGAAATAGGACTTCAGGGAATGTCACTCAGTTGTGCTGAGGTTAGGAAGATCTAGCAAATAGGGCATATGGCCCCCAAATGCAGTGGGAAATGCTGAAAGATTGTCATCCTTGCTTTGCAGTTCTGTCTAGAAATAGATCTGAATAGCACGTGTGGGGCCAGAATGGGTCCTTACTGTCTAGAGGATACCAAATTAAAATTAATGAAGTAAGATTGTAGAAGAGTAAACATTTTAAATAATATCTGAAATTATGACTGAAAGTCCTGTACTGTTGTTGTTTAATGTCTTCAGGAAAAGCATCATCGAGACTCTGATAAAAATAGAAAAGCTAAAAATATAAGAGCTATTTGGTAAGAGTTTTGACCAATGTTCCTTTTGAGGTTAATATATATTATGGGAAACTGACAAATTTCCAGGAACTTCCCATAAAGTCTACACCTTCTGAAATACTAATGTTACTAACAGTTTACCTATATAGATTTAATTGGGGACAAGATGAGCATATCTTCTTACTTGACAACTCTTCAGATGCAACTCTTAAAAATTACTTTGTGATTTTTCAGGGGCCCTCTAAGAAAACTAGCAGATAGTTTTACATGTAAAAAATATATACATATAGGCATGGATATATATATATGCTATAGATATATATAATCTGGTTTAAGAATAGCAAACCAAAAAAGCTGTCAGAGATTTGGTTAAGATAGGGTGACAGGTGTCAGCTCTGTTACCTTTCTTTTCTTAAATAATCAAGATCGTAATAAAGTCAATATAAAGCACACAAAAAATTAAGAGATAGAGTGCTTGCTATCTAGGTAGCCGATTACACAGAAAGTAAAGAACAATCTTTCACACTGTAGGAAAAGGCATTAATCAATAAGTCAAGTAAGCAATCCCATCAAGATTTAGTCAAACTTTGTTAAAATCTTAATATGTTTCATAGGTTATTATCAGACTCAGATATTATAAATCAAGTCAAATAAAATTCACTTTCTGAGTTTGTCCTCTATCATGTTCTTTCATATCCAGTAACATACATAAACTTCAGGCTAGTACAGTGCTTCTTTATCAGGGGAGTCTTAAAACTATTTTCATAATGACACCAAGATGTTAATATGAATTTAAGATAAAACTTTTATATTTTACTTAAGTAATAAAGACGTTATTATTGTTCCATTGTTATTATTATTATTAATGTGTCCAGTGGAATGGAAAATAACTATTTGATATCAGGTATTTCTTTGTCACCACACAGGTGTATTTGTTTATCACTGTTACTCCTAGGATGGTCTCAGTCAGTCCCACTAATGATGACTTTTAACCAAATAAATGAACTCGTATTTCACAAAGAAAACTAGAATAGACAATTGAAAACTGTCTTCCACACATAAGTATTTCAGCAGATGAGCAGATTCTTGAACACATATAACACGACTTTTTACAGATATGTACATCCTTTAATCATCCTTTTAAAGTAGCAAAAATAAATACATTCTTTAATATCCCCAAAGCCTTAGCCATTCCACAGCATAGAAAAATAAGAAGCAACAGTGTATAGATTTAAAATTATGCTTAGGAATCAATGCTTAAGTATTTTATTTACTTAGGAATTATCTGGGTACCCAATGATAATCCATTAACTAATTCATTTTAATATCACTCCAAAGCTCTAAGGTAGACATGAAAATTACTTTCAAGTTAATGTATTACAAAGCATACTTACTGTTGAAGTAAAGTTTGTCAGAATAATGATTTGACTTCATTGAAAGTAAATCTACATTTTCTATCATCTTGAATATTATGTAGTATTAATGTTAGCATATTTGATCAATAAACTTATATAAATTTAGGGAAAGCAAACCAAAGTAGAATAAATTGTATGTTCATATTATACTTAATGTTGATAAATCTGAAAAGACATGGCTGTTTTATATTAAACCAAACTTATTAAACTAGGTCCATTTATCAAGTATTTTCTTAATTAGGTTAACTTGGATCCTTAAAATGTTTCTGAGTTAGCTTCTGTAAGAAAATGTTTTAAATCTAGAACATTTAAAATATTAGAAGTATAATTTTCCTTATTTTCTGGGAATTTAAGAATATTTTATCTTTATTAGTACTTATTTATCTAACCAATCAGAACAGAGCTGCAATTTATTAAGTCTTTATAATCTAATTTTTTAGTACTCTCATATAATGAGAGGTGAGGTACAGGCCGTCTGAATTTTAGATACAAAGACACTTGCAGCGCTTATCAGTTCAGATCTGCACTCTTGCCATAGGTCGAGAGTAGAAGAGTAACACAAAAAGGCAAGGTCCAGATATCAAACAGCTGCTCTCCATTCTCTGGGAACAAGATTCTTAACTGACTTGAGCTCAAAATGTACAGGTTGATAAAACAAACAGAAAAGACTAACAAACCAGACTCTCTGTGGTCTCTCATCCAACACACTATGGAACTCTAGATCTATAATTCATTAACCTATTTACAGAAGCCATTAAATGGTCAGACCATGAAACCAATTCCTCAGTCATTGCTATCACCATTGGGGAATAACTTATTGGCTGTAACCAAACCGGAAACAAAAACAAAACAGAAAATCAGTGAAGGGGGAAAAAAAGAGAAACAGAGTCAGCAAAGTTATATTCTTGGGTTTCCCTTTAAAATGAATCAAAAAAGACATATTTCACCTCTAGGAATCAAGAGAAGACATGCCTGAGTTTAAGTTACCTATAAAGTACACTTTTCTGGCAGCACATTTTACCTGACTGTTAGGTAAACCCATTGGTCATCTTGATAAGTTACTTCCAAAACTGTTAAAGGGCAATCATTTTTAAAAGATAAAATCACGTAAAAATATAAAACAAACATTTGTCAAGGATTTCAATAATTCATTAACTAATGAGAGAACTAGTAAGAGGTTACAACTAGTTCAAAGAAACATCCAAAGGATCAAGATACTGAATAGACACAACATACTGAGAAGAATTTACAAATAGATGCAATCTAGCAAAACTGGCCAATATCCAGAGCATAATAATCAAATACCATTGCAATTCTATGGATAAGAATCATTTGCATTACTATCATTTTTCTACAGAGCTCTTAGACAATGAAATGTGAGATAATCCTGCCACTAGCCATCTAGTAGTCATTTTGGTTCATTTCAAAGTCTTTCACAAGTTTCCCTACCAAATGAGAATTACAGAGACAGATACATACAGAGTGCTTCCAAATTCAGATCTACACTTTTTCCACAGGTCAAGAGTAAACATATGGTCATAATGTGTTTCCCTTCTCCAATATAACAGATTTATCTTCTGACTCAAAAGCAATTCCCAACAGAGAGGGATATTGTGAAGATTTGGGGAGATAATATATGCAAAGTACTTTCATATTCTATTTGCAATATTAAATGTAGCATGTAAATTTCTCAATTAAATAAAGCAATTTATTTGTGGAAAATTTGAATGTGAATTTTAAGAAAGGATTCTTAAGAGAGAGATAGATGTTATTTACACTTTCTTCATCAGTAATACTTTCTATTTACATAAGTGAAATTACAAACTCTGAATGGTTTCAAATGTACCATTTAGTATAATATTACTGATGATTAATTAGTACAAGATTCACAAATATTAAGCTAATAAACTGCATTCAAGTATTTTAAAATATACAAAATTCAAGAATCCTTTACTATGAGGCATCATGCTATTTAAACCCAAATTATTATGTATCTATAATATTAAACATTAGGTTCTATATGTTTATTGCATAATAGTTTCCTAAATAATTAGAATTTAAGAAAAAGTTTTATTGGGTACAGCATTTTTTAATTTACTTAGTAGGATAATGGTTATCTACTAAAATGTAGTTCTAATTTATGTAGTTTTTGGATTATAGGACTGCACTATTTGTCTATTCGTTTACATGGTCAAGGTGCTAAAGCAGTCTTTTTTTCAGAGTAATGAATTACCAGAATTAGTTGGAACACTCCAGTTTCCATGAACCTGAAAATGGTCATAATGAATTTCATTGTTCTCAAGGATAATGGTCAGAGAAATCACTTTATGCTTAATGTAACATATGCAAAGCTATATATAATTTTCCTTGTTTAGCAGAATATATTTGAACTTCAGCAACCCATATACGTGCACATGTACCCTTTTGGAATAAATTATCTGAATATTCCTTCATTTTTTTTCACTTTTTAAAGTGGAAATAAGCCAGATAACCTAAATTTTAATTATTGATTGCCTATGAAGTTAGAATTCTAATGATAGTGAAGTAAATTTGATGTTTCAATGATTAAAGACAAAAATTGTCTCCTGCCATGCAAATTCTTGCTTTTCACATAGAAAAGTCCAGCCAATGGCCCACTCACTAAACACGGCAGAGCAGACTGGCACAGATTAGCCACTGAAGGCCCCATCCATTCATCCATTTGGCAGTGATAATCCCTGTTCTGCTCCTGGAAAGGAAACCAACATTTTGTACCTTAAGGCTCTCCTCCATCAGTTCTCTCCATACCAGGAACAAGAAATATCTGCATTTATGTTTACATTTTGGACTATTTAATGCCAACACCAGTATTATAGTCACTTCTTTCTTAAGCCACAGAGCATCTAAAAACAATAACAGATGAGAAGTCCTGTGGTATCTGGCTTAATTTAAGCATGTTTTAAGCAGCTCTATGTCCCTAGAAATTATCCAACTGACGATAGCCTGTGGCTGTTTATTTAGCAAATGCACCCAAGATGATTTTTAATAAGAAATTGTATTGGGATGGGGGAAATCGAACATTATCTTAAATTTGTATTCCAAGTAACACTGACATAATTTTTAGGCGAGATATCACACTGGTCTTTTCCTGTCTTCTTTAGATAAGTAATTATTTCAGTGTTCCCTTAAATTACATGTTAATTCCATTAATTTATACCTCAATACTATGCCAGACCCTGGGCTGGACACTAGGAAATGAATTATTGAGAGATGATTTCCCTCATGACACTTATCATCTATTTAAGCAGCCACAAGTAATCAAACAAATAAGTGTACAATTGCAAATTGCATGAGAAATGTGGAGAAATTTACATGTCAGTTTCAAACGACAAGTTCCATATAAATTGATAATTTCTTCACTAACGGGATTCATTTCAGGTTATAAATTGTCCACTACTTAGTGCCAGTTAGGTACAAAGTCAATGTAAGGGGGAGATAAACTTTCTGTTCCTTTACTTTTTTTATAGTAATTCTAATAATGAGGGACAGGAAGGTAGCTACACCTAGTTCAAAATTACATTTAAAATAAGTGTGTAAGTGGGTTATTTGAAGATTTATCTGTTCATCTGAGGATGTCAGATTGGAGGGTCATGGAGATTAAAAATATGTTAACACATCACCCTATTTAATTCATCTTTCTTTAAAGAAAAATTGGCATAAATATGGACAACAAAAGGAAGAGAAGGGAGGAAGAGTGGGAGGAAGGAAGGGAACAGAGAGGGAAGAACAGATGGGAGGAGGAGCAGGGGAACTTTCAGGGACGGCTGAAACTCCATCTCCACCCCAAGCAGTCTCTTCTCCCCCTACCTTGCCCTCCCTGTGTGTTTGAGAAACATTTCTATTGCTGCCTCCTGTGTGCAAGCGAGTGAGTACTTAGAAGTAGAATGGCTGGGTCAGACTGAACTCTCCAGAATTTACCTAGTTCACACAGACTTACAAAAAAGTGAATAGAAGAGAAACCTAATTTTATATTGAAGCTCCGTCTTGGGGATTTATGCTTACAAGAGCAAAGAACTGAAATTTTATTTTAGTTTATCATTTTATTTATTATATGTTATTATTATTGCAGTATCTGGAATGCTTTATCATTTACTTGGAAACTTATAAAATCCCCTTCCAATTTTGGTCTTTTAGAAATACATGATCACCTATCAATTAACTTAATTTTGAAGACGTTCATTATGTAACATAACATTACTTTAGATTTTTATTTCTATAATTTATATTTCGCCCTCAAAATATTTTAACAGTAGAACCATGAAGATATTTAATTCAACAGATATCATTCACCTAATTAACTGAGCAAGACAACAGCAAAGTTACTTTAATAATGGGATTCCATTTACTCCTCCCTAATGTTTGGTAAAATTCTCCTAGTGGTCTTTTAATCATAGATTTATACATCACTAATGATTTTGGTTTCTAGAGAAAGAGTGGTTCCAAATACAACATATAAACAAATATATTAAAAATACTTTACTTGGACATAAACATGAGCAACTTCATGAACATATCCCCCTGGGCAAGGGAAACAAAAGCAAAGATGATAAGTAGGACTATATCAAGCTGAAAAGCTTTTGTACAGCAAAGGACATCATCAATAGAACAAAAAGACATCCTACAGTATGGGAGAATATATTCATAAATGGCATATCAGATAAAGGATTGACATCCAAAATATATTAAGAGCTCACGCACCTCAACAAACAAAAAGCAAATAATCCAATTAAAAAATGGGCAGAGGAGCTGAACAGACACTTCTCCAAAGAAGAAATTCAGATGCCCAACAGACACATGAAAAGATGCTCCACACTGCTTGTCATCAGAGAAATGCAAATTAAAACCACAGTGAGATATCACCTCACACCAGTAAGGATGGCCACCATCCAAAAGACAAACAACAACAAATGTTGGCGAGGATGTGGAGAAAGGGGAACCCTCCTACACTGCTGGTGGGAATGTAAATTAGTTCAACCATTGTGGAAAGCACTATGGAGGTTCCTCAAAAACTCAAAATAGAACTACCATTTGACCCAGGAATTCCACTCCTAGGAATTTACCCAAACAATGCAGCAGCCCAGTTTGAAAAAGACAGATGCACCCCTATGTTTATCACAGCACTATTTATAATAGCCAAGAAATGGAAGCAACCTAAGTATCCATCAGTAGATGAATGGATAAAGATGTGGTGCATATACACAATGGAATATTATTCAGCCATAAGAAGAAAACAAATCCTACCATTTGCAACAACATGGATGGAGCTAGAGGGTATTATGCTCAGTGAAATAAGCCAGGTGGAAAAAGACAAGTACCAAATGATTTCACTCATATGTGGAGTTTAAGAACAAAGAAAAAAAACTGAAGGAACAAAACAGCAGCAGACTGACAGAACCCAAGAATGGACTAACAGTTACCAAAGGGAAAGGGACTGGGGAGGATGGGTGGGAAGGGAGGGATAAGGGGGGAAAAGGAGCATTACGATTAGCACACATAATGTAGGGGGTGGGGGGCACGGGGAGGGCTGTGCAACACAGAGAAGACAAGTAGTGAATCTACAGCATCTTGCTGTGCTGATGGACAGTGACTGTAATGGGGTATGTGGTGGGGACTTGAGGATGACGGGAGCCTAGTAATCATAATGTCGCTCATATAGTTGTAGGTTAATGATACCAAAATAAATAAATAAATATTTTTTTAAAAATACTGTGCTAGTAACTTAAAAAGTAAAATAACAAATTAAAAGTACCATTTTCATCTACTAACAAAAGCAGTACAATCTCTATTTGCACAGTAGTATAAGGAAATTGATACTGTCTTGCACTATAATTTAGGACAGTTCTTCAAGAAAGTATTTTGGCTATATATACTGTGAGAAGCCATAACATTTTTCATACCTTTGGATGTACTAATTATGTTTATTGTGTCTTTATCCTAAATAAAGTATCAAAATATGAAAAAAGCTATATATTCATGTAAATGTTTCTTAGCTGTATTTTAAACTGATAAACTTGAAAACCACCAAATGTTCAACATACAGTATATTGTTTCCCACTGAAAAATTTTCAATCCTGAGTCAAGAAGGAAAATGTTTATGATATTAATATTCAAAGGGAAGAAAAGAGAATCCTGGCATTCAAAAAGCCCAGAGCCATTGGGAGGGGGGAGACGAAAATAAATATATGACAGTGCTAATAGTTGTCATGTTAGAAGTAATATCCTCCCTAATTTCAGACTATTTTTTTAATTCATTACTTATGTAAAAAAGAGAAAGCCCTGCTCTTATTCCCATGGAAAGTTGAAAATATTTGCACAGTTTTTATTCCTGTCTTACTGTATTTGTTTTTGGTTTGGTTTGGTTTCTCAAAATAAAGCCATTGTCCTAAGACAATGCAGTATGTTAATGCTCTATCACTCCTGAATCTTAGTTTGCTCCTTTAGGAATGCCGTCTCAAAATCACTCTGATTCCCCTTCAGTAAATGTGTCAGCTCTACATTCTGGGAAAAAAATCATCAGGTGGCAAAGCAACAGAGCAGTTTTGCAAATAAGCCAAAGAAAAATTAATGATGTGAAAGATCCATATCATTGCTTTACCTCCTAATTTTGTCTGACTCCTTGTTTAGCTACCCACACATACTGAGTATCAAATCATGGCATTCCGTGGAAGGTAAACATTTTCTTTGACTTTGACTTTGACTTCAATGTCTAAGTTCCATCCTGTTGTTTAAGAACTTGTTACTATTTTAATTCCCTGAAATTTGTCTGCCACAGAAATCCCTAATGGTCAAGATGATGAGAAAAAAGATACTCTGATTTGGAGGAGGAAGCCTTGTTTTTCCTGTCACCTAATACAGATCTCAGCCAATGGTTACTAGGAAATATTAAACATGGTAGAAATGTAATACATGCTCTTAGACTCTACAGCTATATGAATATAGTGATATAACTTGGGGAAAATAGTCTGTCTTGAACTCAGCCAGACATCTATGATAAGACATGACTGAGACTGGCATAGGCTCCTGGACAAGATCCTATTAATTACCATTGCCATATTACTACCTTTTTATTTTGCTCCCCTGCCCCAGGCTGCTCTGATTTATGAACAGCTTTTCATATTCGCAAAGTGGTTCATGAATCACCTTGGCCTGACAAAAATGAATAAAAATGAGCCCATTTACACAACATTTCGTATGTAGCTGATCATCTGAAAATGACTGCTTGGGATAGCAGAGAAGGGTGTCAGCATTCAGCACTAAGAGTACAAAACAGAGGGAGGAGAGAAAGTGAAAACCTGGAATAAAAAAAATTAAAAAATGAGATTAGCAATGAGAATGCTATTTTTTCAGGGTGAATTCTTTTAAAGCATCACCACAGAGTACATAGGATGGCATGAAGCAGAGGAATGATTAAGTATTGTGGGGCATCTCTATCACAGCATCGTGAGTGTCCATTAAAATTGTGTTCATGGCGAATACCAATGACTCCCAAAAAGTCTTACCTTTAAGGGCGACCCAAAAGCAGAAAATGAAATTGTTAAGTAAAGTGAAATTCCAACTTTATTAAACAATATACTTAGAAGAAAGGAAATTGATAAAAAGATTGTGGTAATAAGATTATGGGTCATTGTTATTCTTTTATCTACAATTTTCTGTATTTTCCAGGTGTTTTACTATGATCATTCACTAATCTTACATTATATAAGAATTAGTAATCCTACATGTATTTATTTAGAAGCATATAGTTTAAAAATAGTAATAGCTACAGTTAATTGAGTGACTATGCTATACCAAGCACTGAATTTATATGTGCATATAATAACCCACTTGTCTTTCCCTGTTCCACTCTTCATGCACCTACATAATACCTCTATTCATGGAACCCCACAGACATAGCTTTAGGCATTTTTTGTCCAACCAAGTAATTGTAGGATTGAACTTTCTTCCTCCTGAGTGATTGTCATGCTTTCTTGATAATGTAAACATTTCTCTGATATGAGATATTTGGATGTCTAGAAAAATGGCAAAAATGGCTTATCTAAAGGAGAGGTTAATATGCCCTACTGGCTGTTTTATAAAATCAATAGACAGTGGCTCTATCTTCTATCTTCTGAGAACTGACAGCATTAAAAACAGACAAAAAACAAAGAAATTGTAATAACATGAAAATGCAGTTGGATATTTTTACTGCCATAATTTCAGTTCTCACAGTATTGCCTGACTCTTGGTAAAACCTCTATCATTTTCTACTTATTATCAATTGGGTAAAGTATGTCCTGAATTACTGATAACTAAATGAACACTAAAAATATATGGTAAGTTCAGCTTTTAGGTCTATAATTTATTTTACTAGTAGTGAGACAAAATTTACTGGACCAATTTTTCCCTGCTTAGACATTTCTGCTCTGAATATAATAACTGGAAAGAAAATAAACCTTAGCTCTTTGTTCTAGCATATCCGAATTTGAATCCCTGTGTTACCATTTGCAGACTGCGTAAACTTGCAAATGTTTCTTAACCCCATCAGGTGTCAGTTTCTTTATCCTTGAAATTGGCATAAAAATGTTACCAACATAATAAGGCAATTGTAAGTAATAAGCTAAATAATGCATGTGTGGTAGTCAGAATAATAACCCTCCAAAGGCATTTTGCTCTGGGGGGAAAGGTGTTCCCGACCCAGGGGGAAGGGTATTCCTGGCCTGTGAAACTGAAACAAGTCAAGGGAAAGGATAGGTTGGGAGAAATACACCAGACCAATTACATACCAGGAATGGAGGGGAGGAGAGAATGGCCCTTTCTCTCCACCCTTTGCCCCAGATCATGGAAGTCTCTGCAGTAGTAAACACCTACTGATATGTAAATGAACTAAGTCTAGGCAGGGGATTCTGGAAATTCTACAATTTATCCCATAAAAGTCTACATCCTAACTCTCAGGACCTGTGAATATGCTACCTGACCTGTTAAAGGGGCTTTGAAGATGTGATTAAGGATTTTTGAGAGGAGATTATCCTGGTTTACCTGGGTAAACCCACTGTAATCACAAGGGTTCTTATAAAATGAAGGCAGATGAGGGTGAGAGGACGTGAAGATAGTAGCAGGTGTTTGAATGATGCTCTTTGAAAATGGAGGAAGGGGCCATAAGCCAAGGAATGCAGTCTCTAAAAGCTGGAAAAAGCAAGGTAATAGATTTTCCCCTGGAGCCTCTAGAAGGAACACCATCCTGCAGAAACCTCGATTTTAGGACCTCTGGCCCCAGAACTGTAAGACAATAAATTTGTGTTGCTTTAAGCAACAAACTTTGTGGTAACGTACTACAACAGCAATCTAAAACTAACACAGCATATAAGGTGCTTAGCACCATGCCCATCTTATAAGTCTAGCATATTAGCTAAGGTTACTCTGCCCCTTAAGATCTAGGTAAGAGTAACAAACCCACAACCTATTATGTGCAGGAGTCCAGTGCCTTCCCAAGGAATGCTGAGGCTTCCTCCCAAAAGGCATATATGATGTGGCCATCTATGGCTTCGAAGTTTTGCTTTTGCTGAATTGATTCAATTTATAGAATATTTTCCATGAATGCTATCAAGATATGGAATTTGGCTCTTTTCCAAGAATTTGGCTCTTTTCCAAGAATAAAAATAAAAATAAAAATAAAAATAAAAATAATGTGTGTGTGTGTATTTTTGTGCATGTGTGGCTTGGTTTAAGGAAACCAATGCAAAATTCTTAAAATTAAATATTAAATCTAACTGTTCTTGAAAAATTTTGCCACCCATCATTTTGTTCCCTCACACTTAAATTCCTCATAGATCTCAGACAGCTATTTCATCTCCTTTTATTTCCTTATGGTTCATGCCTCCTGTCCATCGGATTTCACTTCCTAATATTAAGGTATTTACCACCACATAGCAGCCTACTGAAAATAAAATGTGGTGCCATCTCTGAAGATAATATATGTTATACATGTTCTTTTCACCACTCAATAAATGTTAGCTAAAGAAAAAAAGAGAATCTATGTACTCACTGGTCATGGTTTAGGTTAACCCATCCATTTTTCCCTCATCAGTTCTATTGGGTGACAAACCTAACATGGATTAAGGCTGCAGCCTAGAGGCCAAAGCAGCCATTCTTCAAACAAACTCTACTAAGTGATACTAATCCCCATCTTGTAACTGCTACTCAATATCAATCTCACCAATCTCAGGGGTGTGATTAGGATTCAGCATTTTCAAGCTTTTTTTCCCCTCTCCTTCCTCATATTCTTTTCACACAAATTCTATTAAATATGTATTAAATATGCATTCTATTAAATTTGTAGTTATGCTCTACAGAGATCATGTTTAAACCTTGGGAGTTCATCCCTATAAGAGTAGAGATTCTAGGAAAATCTCAACCATATGTACATAATTTGTTCATTTATTAAAATGAACAAATTTATATAAGTTCACATTCTTATTTGCAAAAATGTCCTCTCTATATGTATATGTGTGTACACATGTGTTGGGGAGCAGGGGGCAGGCTATATTTTGAGCTACTTATGAGCCAGGACATCCTGGATTGTGTTTTGTCAGCAATGAGAGTCAAGCTGCCCTTAGACATCAAATATACATAATTTGCAATTACAGTGACTCTAAGGTCAGTGACCTTAATAAATGCACCTTAATAAATGAATATTACAGCAACTGATTTCCATCCATCCCAAAGTATCATGGGACCATAGTTTCTAACTAGCAGCCTATTACAGTGTTCTGACCTAACCTTTAAAATGTCAATAAATTGGATTATAATGTAAACCATCCTAAACGTCTTTGAAAGAAGACAGATGAATGTTATGCTGTCATGAATCTGTACCTGTGGGAAGTCTGTGTTCAGAAAAAGTCAGTTAATGCTTTTGCCTTTAGCTGGTTCTACTCTATTGCACTTTTATTTGCTATCAGTTAATAATAATATTTTCACACACTCAGAATGAATGACTTGAGTGTGAAAAGTCCAAAAACAAACTGCAAAGAACACTTCAGTCTTGAATCCCTCAACACATCCAGTTTTGTGATCTCTGGCACCTTTGATTCCACAGGAGATTTAGAGTATCAGGCTGCTTCAGCCACGGTGTGAGTACATTTCCGTGTGGATGTGTTAATTAATTGTAGAGGTGACTAACCACTGCTGAGCAATCACATTCTGCAAACTGAAAAATGGAAACACAGGGAGCAATCATTCTTAGAGATGTTCATTGTTTCTTCTCAGCCAGAAGACAGAAGAGCTCTGCCCGGGGACTTCTCTCTTCTTATTGATGATCCTGGGAATTCTTGCTGAGCAATTTTTTTTGCACAAAGAGCTCAGGGCACTCAGCTCACTTAGCCATAAGTATTACAAAATCTGGACATGCCAAGCCCTTGAATTAGCAGTCTGACACTCTGTTGCATATATTGCAATAGGCCAGAACCTGACTTTAGGAGTACCTGCTAGTCATGTCTCCATGACTCCCTCCCTTCTCAAATAAGAGACCCTTATAGGTGTCTGGTGGCCATATTTGTATGCATGTGATTTTCCTTCCAGATCTTACTAGACAATTTTGGGAGAGTTGGCACCTAATTCAAGTTCAGCCAAAGACAATTTGATATTTAGAACAGATAGGCCCCAAGAAGGAAGTTGTGTCCCTAATGCCAGTGTCCTCCAGAGGGGTCAGGACTTCCTTGTAGCTCAAGGTCCCAGAACTGCCTTGACTCACCACTTTTCTGAGCTGTGATTATTTAACTCTCTTTGGTATCATAATGGGATATGGGGCAGGAGAATAAAGTGGTCCAGAAATACTGGGTGAAAAAAACCTCAGGTTGTGGGCAAGTCTCTGGTGTCCGTATATAGTTTCCCAAAGTGATTATAAATTAGATATCTTATATCTACTGCTTGCCGAGTGCATTCATCATAATGGATAGCAACAGTAAATTCAGTTATGCTTTCTAAAAGTTGGGTATTTTTTTAATCACTCACAACTGTAGGAACCACACACAGGAGACATTTGTTATTCATTTTACACACAGTGCTTTGTTGCCTTTCAAATTGCTTTGTAGAAACTCCAGAGCCTCATAATGTGCAAATCAGTTCAGCATAAGATTTCAATGCATGCCCTTTTTTTGAAATGATGTGGTTAACTAACCAGATGATATGTATCTGAAAATGAGGTCAATTAGATGAGATATGTTGACCAGTGGGGGTCAAATGATGTTCTCAAGTACCCCTAAAGCTCCTTAATAGTCCACAAATATTTCACTCTCATCTGATTATTAAATACTATCATTATTTTAAGCTATGATAAGAAATAGATACACTGTAATGTATACTATACCACATTTTAATGCATTCAAGACCACCATAGCATTAACTTATGTTGCTAAGTTAACTTATGAAGCTCACGGAGCACCAAGTAAAGCTTTCCTTTAATTCATCATTAAGCAACTTGCAGAAGCTGACCACCTATGTGATATTCATGATGTATATAATGCAAAGGTGTCCTCAATCCCAGAGGTGGTTATTTGGCACCTGAGGGTTTTTCCCACCCAAGTCAAGGTTGCCCATGGCTGGTCATTCTGAGATTTTAAAAGCAAGTGTTTCCCTATTTATGAAGCTTTTCTCAATATTACATAAATAAAATGCAACACAAAAATAATCAGTGCTAAGGGTGATTTGAAGCCATAATTCTCACTGTAACCACTGCTTTCAAATTCGTGTGCTCTTTAAAAATGTCAACATTTGAATTTACAGGGAAATTTTATATTAACAAAGTATGGCTTTCACTTACTTCATGTGTATTTTATATATTGAGATTCTCTATAACATTTCATTTTATAAAGGTTTACTCTGAGGAAAAATGTTTGAAAATCACCACTGTAAAAAGGGTTTCTCAACCTTGGCACCAGTGACATTTTGGAACAGATATACCACTGGGGGGCTGTCCTGGGTGGTGCAGGCCTTTTAGCACCACTCCTTGCCTCTACCCACCAGATGCCATTACCAAGCCTCAACCCTTACCCTGAAGATCAAAAATGTCTCCAGATACTGCCTAATGTCCTCTGTAGGGAAAAACTATCTCTGGCTGAGAGTCAATGGCTAAGTCATAGGGCATAGGACTGGCCACACTTTAGTAATTTCTAGAGAACGTTTACCTCCTCATGTTTTTTTTTTAGTAATAAGCAGCTGTTAAATAAGGAATATGAGTAAATAGATTATTTTTTTTAAGTTTTAAAAATATTTATTGTATTGTCTTACTAATGGTGTTTGAAACACTTGGTGGGCCATGTATGCTGTGGCATTGTTTTCAGGCAATAGATATTCATGATATATAGTTATGAGAAAAAATAATGAACTCAAATGATAATGGAAGTGACAGCAAGAAGGAATCTAGTAAAATCACTTAATGTGCTTAATTCTGGAATACAACTAGTCTTTAGGTTTTTGGTAAAATACTTCGAAGACTTTTTTAAAAATCAACTTTAAAATTCCTTTTGCTCTGGCCTCGTGTACAAAAAGATCTGATTAAATTGACCAACATCCTGTCTAAGGAAAGCTTCAAAGAGAATGTCCAAATGTTTACCTCTGTGAACTTTCGTATCTTTCATAAGGAAAACCAAAGAGAAATTGGAAAGGGTGAGGGTTATTCCTAATAATGTTCTTCAGAAGGAGGTGTCTGTAGTGTTAACATGAATGACCAGAACACTAAGCTGCCTCGGCAGCCTCAAAAACATAGGTATGAAGAGTACTTTGTCACATTCACATACACTGCTGATAGGAGTGCAAATTGGTATGACCTCTATGAAGGGCAATGTGGCAAAATTTTAAATGCATTTGCCTTTTTTTTCTAACAATCCCCTTTCTAGAAGTAGTCAACAGATGTAGTCAGGCACAGTAGAGCATACCAATATATTCCAAGCATCTCCATTTGTAAAAGATAGGAAACAATGTAAATGCCCACCAAAGGGTGATTGGGAAAATGAATCATGGTATTTCCATACAGCTGTCACATCATAGTAAATTTTTTTAAAGGCAGCTTATTATTAACTGATAGAGAAAAGAACCCAAGATGCATTGTTAATGAAAACAAGTGAGGTACAGAAGAGTGCATTGCAGACTGCTATTCAGGACATCTCCACCTTGTAGATAGAGCTGGGCTTTTATTTGTGGAGAGTATTGATGAAAATTTTCCAATGTTGTAGCTCCTGGTTTAAGATAGAAAGGAAATCATAAATTTGAATCTTTTGTATTCTCTAAATTCTAATTACATTACTTTGTGTTAGAGGACCAAGTAATTAATTTTTAAGTACTTTTTCAATTCCAAAATGTCATCAGATGTTTGTAAGAGTGGATGAGACTAGCTATGGGAATTAAAGGTACTCTCAGACCCCACATTCCAGGAAATCAGTACAGGCAAGAGAAAATGGAAGGAGAGTGGGAACCCAGAGAGGATTTCCGGAGTCAGGGTCCTAGGATTTGCATAAACACATAAGCTCAATGGGAGCTGGTAAATATGATATGAACATTGATCTTAAGATAGTGTTTCTTTACTAGTTATAGGCTACCTGCTTCATATAGACCTTAGCAATAAATCTTATAAATCTCTCTAACAGTGGAGAATATAAGACACCAAAGTCATACAGGATGGGATTTGTTGTTCTTGTCATTTCTGTTGTTGTTTATTAGCAGGTGTGTGAGGAAAAGAAGGCAGGTTTTGAAACATAATGCAGACCTCTGCATACTCATAAGGTCAGAGGGCTGCACATACTGGCAAGAACATTGCTAGGATGCTAGTGGACACAGAACAGCCCCTGGGATAATAAAAGCTGTAAGAATGACCATCTTTGTGGAGCCCTTACTAAGTATGGGACACCGAACTAAGAAATTTGCAGCCAATATCCCTTTTAATCCTCACACCATCCCATGCAAGAGGTGTTTTGTTCGACAGGAAACCTCAGCTCATGCAGATAAACTAACTAGCCCAAGCGCACACAGTTAGTAGGCAGCAAAGAAAGACTTGAACTCAATCTGCCCACCTTCAAAACTTTTAATCACAAAATTTTTATGACAGAGGGTAAAGCTGATTCGGGTCTTGGAAACCTAGAAGTAAAAGTCCTCACCCTTATGATGCTGTCTTTTCTCTCTCATCCTGACAGGATCACAACCACAGCTGCGTGTATGATGGATCTTCGAAGATATCCCCTAGATGAACAAAACTGCACCCTGGAAATTGAAAGTTGTGAGTTACTTGGACAGGGGAATCAGAATGAGGGATGTTTGCTTGATCCAGTTAAATCCATCCTTTCACTGAGTTATTGGCACTAGGATGTATTTAGCTGAATTTACTCCACCAACTTCTCAGTGGATTCACAAGATTGTGACATTTTTCCCTCATATTGGTGGCTTAAGGGTCATTTCAATGCAGCTATATTTTTGAACCATCAGGGGAAGTCCGCTTGCTTTAGCTGGACAATCTGAACCCATGCTTTCTCCTTCTCAGAACAGAGATTCTCCCAAGGCCTTCCAACACCCAAGCTTCACTAATAAGGGAAGAAAAACATTTTAATATGAAAAGACCTTGTGAGACTGACTTTGATTCTATAGTCTGTCCACCTGAAGGATTGTAAATTGTTGTCTTTTAGAAGAACAGTGTGTCAGAGTCTTGTGTACATCTGCCTTTCTTTGTGGGAAGAAAAAGATGATAGATGGTTTTCATGAGGCTGTGGTTTGGACCCAACCTTGTGTTTTTCAGGTCCAGTGGCTGATTTGGGTTTGTCCTCTAGGCCATTTTTCACTGATTGCTTTCTTAGTAATTAGAATATTTCAGTCACTAAGATTCAACCTGATGGGCTATCTTTGTTTCCTTGTTTCTCAGCCATCAACATGCAAGCATTTGAGCCCATTTATTTGAATACCAGGCCTAGGCCATTTCCTCATTTTCAGGGTCACAGAAAGACGCAGCAGCTAATTCAGAGCATTACAACACCTTTAATGTAATGTGAGAAGTAGACAGATGTTTATTAAGATCATCTAAAATGCTTCCAGATCTAAACATCAAAATGGTAAAGGAAATGCAGAAATTCCAAGTGACCCTATAGTATTTTTGAAGAATAAATATATTCTCCAGTATCTGATTAGTAAGCAATTACATTCATTTTCCAGTTTTACTAAATACAGACATAGATAAAGATGTTTATATAGATATAGCTATAAATTTAGACACAGACATTGATCTACTACTACTACTACAACCTGGAATGAACAAGAAAATTCATGAACTATTCATTCTTCAATTAATATTCTAAATTTAGAATGCATTGTATAAATAAACTGGTTGAAAGGTGTTAGCATAGGAAAGTATTGATGGTGACTTCTGGTTTAAATGCCAGTGACAACCAAACACAAACCATAGGAATGAAATATGAACCTAATCACTTATTAATGGCTAATAATGTTTTATAAATATGGCAGAAGTTTAGATAAGCAGTTAGTTAATCCAAAAGCTTTTGGAACTGACATGGGAAGAGGGCTAATTCATGGATTGCTCATATATGTGGGTTGCCTTTTACCCTTGACCTCTCTTCCATTGATTGTGATTTTTTTACCTTTGTTTCTTGCTGGACAATATTGGCATATGATAACCTCTCAAAATTCCAAGATCTTATTGGTTTATATTATTGTAGTGCCAGATTTCAGCTCTGAGCAAGTTCACCCTGGATTCGAAGAGACCAAAAAATGACAACAGAGCATTGGGATAAGGGTTCATACCCAGCTTTCATACAGCACATAGATTTACATCTTCTGAGTCTGCATACAGCAAGTTGGCAGGTCACAGTCCACCTAGAGCACTGGCAGAGGCCTTTATACAAGAACAAAGACAATAATGTCTCATTGCCAACACACGTGCAAGCAAGCATTTGCACAACAGGCCAGTATGACATAAGCATGAGATAGCATTGTATGTGCGCAGTGGGCACATAGATCAAGGTCAGGTGAGCATCCCGGCCATGGGAACTTCTATTTTTCCTATAATTATTCACTTAAAGAAGCAATGAATTCTGACAAGTACTTGAAGTGATTTTGTGTTGTCAGTTGCAAGTGCTGAAATTATCAGCATTTTCTCCCAAAATGGATAGTTTATTTTATAATGCACATCACATTTCTATTATTATAGGTTTCTACTTTTCTTTAAGGAGATAATTTTCTTTATTCATATTTAGAAAATAGATGACATGTAGGTCCATTTTTCATATCATATAATGACCAAAACTATAAATGAGACAGAAATTAAGCATGACTATCATGTGGCAGGGATGCAGGAGGTGCAAACAGCCAATAGTCTAAAGTTATAAAATATGGTGTCAGTCAATAGGTGAAAATCCAGTCATTTGATAATCATTGAGACAATTCAGTACGATGCAATCAGTTGTCTGGACAGATTGATGAGGCCTAGTACCTGTGACCCTGTGTCTTGCCAATGGGTTTCAGCCCTGGGCAAGTTCGCTATGGATTCAGTGTGACCAAAGAAATTGACAGTAAAACATTCTTTGGGGTGAAAGGGTTTATTAACAAACTTGTTCTCTGGTGGTAGGTTGACCACTAGCATCTCTGCCTCTGCCCAGAGCACTGGGCCGAGCTCTCCATATAGTGTAATAATAGCTTATTGTCTACAGGTGTGGAAGCGGCAGCCCAGCAACAGGCCAGTTACATCATCAGGTGGTTTAAGTTCAGTGAGGATCCTGGCCATAGGAACCCCAGCTTCCCCACACCCTGAAATCAGCTAATATGTAGGAATGCAAGCAGATAGTGACCATCACCAAAATGATCCAACAGTAGGTCCCAAAACTCTAGTTTCTAAAGTTTTTATCTCAAGCAAAGCAGAAATTTAGGCCTGTAAGAATTTATGTAATCAGGAGTCTATGAAGGCAGGAACCTGAAAGAACAGGGGGAAAAGTATGGAACAACCTTCTACTTCCTAGACCAAAACTAGGCATTAATATAAAACCTCTGTAGTGTAAGCATTGCTAATACATTGAAGAGATTATGTATCTGAGGATCAAAAAGTAAAATAACTTAGCTAGGCCACAGGGCAAGGATAGTGGGGGAGTGGGAATTCAAGCCCAGGTAGTCTGCTCTCCATCAGAGAATCTTGCAACCAACAGGTGAGCAAGGAACAGAAAATCAGTGATTTAGAGGCAGAGCACCAGCTGGCCCTACTCTCAGCAAAGGACACTGAATCAACCAAAGATTGATCTGTATTTCCTAAAAGTATCCCTGAAACAAATTAGAATAGACCTAGAAGCTGAAGCAGAACTTTATCTTTTGGGTCAAAGGTCAAAGGATGTAACTGGAGAGAGCATGCCGGAAACCCAGTAGTTCCTGATTACATTGATGTTAACCTAAAAAAAATTCAAAAGCTTCAACTGAAAACACTACTTAGCTTTAATATCTTACTTAAAATGTATCCCTTCTTAACAATAGATAAACCAATGTGAAGAGATCTTAAATCTTAAAAGTAATAACTTGAAGCACCAAAGTAACATATGACAGTAATACGTAGTTCAAATGAGCTTTGCATCTTCCTGCCTAAATACGCAATCGGTATGTTGCTAATAACTATTAATAAATACTGAAACTGTTATCTATTTCTTAATTCTCCATGAGAAACATGTGTTGCCTTATTTGCTGTAACAGCTCTCCCTGAATTGATAACCTATGAGGACTATAACTGAGCTTTTTTAAAGATTAAAATCTGATTACAAGGGAGAAGCTCTACTGTTAGTTGGGGAATAAGAATGATAAAGGAGACATTCCCACAATGTAAAACTGAACCAATCATACTTGTGTGACCAATGGAGTAGAAGCCTTACCTACCACACAAAATTTACTTATTTGTATTCTCTTCTCTCACAACCCCAAGGATGGGAAGTGTTTTCCTTGGTTAGGTCCTCTGAGACAAATTAAAGATGTTTGGCTTTTATTTAACGTCATCTAATCAAGTAAAATTGGAAAGGCCATAAAGTCTTGTTAAATTGAAAATTTACTTGAACATGGAGCAGATGAATAGCTTCATAGCCCTGGGATGCTAAAAAAATGTTAATGACACATAAAAAATCAATCAAGGAATTTAGTATTGAGAGGATTTGGAATTTGAAATCAATAAAGCTATCCTGTGAAGGTTTGATAGCCACAAGCCTCATGGAGATATAGGGAGGGCTTGGGATAAGAATCATGGAGGAGTCAGGTGTCTTTTCCCAGCCTTTGCAGCAACAGTTAAGGAAGATCTCAACCCTGATCTTACCCTCTCACTAACAGCGCATAGAGTCACTTCTCACTACACCCTAAAAAGTAAAAGCCACTTCAGGCCTGAATCTGTCTGTGGTCTTGTCCAACTTCAAACTTCCTTTGATCCTCACCATTCTGGGTTAGCCCCTGTTATTTCAAAGAAACAGGTGCTGCTCCTATTCCTTTTGCAGCCTGACCCTGCTGCTTGTGTTCAGGATTCTATCTCTCTCTCCTAACTCTGGGAACTGATTTTCTTGAATTCACATATACATCCCCTTCTGATCCCTGAGATCCTCAATCTCACCCTCTCTGCTACCTCTTTTTGCACAGCCTAAAAACAAGCTGAAAACTCAACTTATCATAAAACACCTCTAATTTACCCCCATGCATCTCTCCAGCTTTTTCTAATCCTCTACTTCCTTTTTCTCCAAGGTAGTGGAAGAATGGTCTGTATCTGACGTCTACTGCCTCAACTGCCTGTCCACCCACTGTAATCTAGAACCTACCTGCCTACCTATCTCCCACCTCCACTGACAAGTTTTCAGAAAGATCACAGAGGACCTCTCTTCATATACCATAGACAGCCTAATGACCCCCAAATTTATATCTCCAGCTCAGATCACCCCTGAGCCCCAGACTGATGCACAAAGCACTCTTCTTGGCTTAGCTATTTTGATGTCTCAAGGGCATCTTAAATTTAATTTGCTCAAAACTTACCAATTTTTCCCTCCCAAATGAGTTTCCTTTCCAGTCACCTTAATCTCACTATCCAACCAGCATATAGGATTAATTGCTGATGCCTCCTTCACACTCCTCCAATCTAGTGTCATGTACCATCCATTCTGTCTGCAAGATATTTAGCAAACTCTTCAACTTCTCTTCAGCCCTACTGCCATGAAACCACCATAACTTCTTACCTAAATCATTGTAGCAGCATTTTAATTGGTCTTCTCACTTTCACTCTTGACTTTTTCCAGCCCATTCTCTACCCAGCAGCAAGAATGATCATTGCAAGATGTGCCTTGGATCATATTACTTCTACACTTAAAAAAATTGAGATTTCTCATTGCACCAAGAAAACTCTCCACATTTCTTAATTTGACCTTTGAGCTCCTGTGTAACCTTGATATTCATTCTCATCTGAGGTCATCTTTCCCTTGTTTACTACACTAAATTGTAATACCATAGATTCTTTGTTCCTGGCAGATTAATTTTTCTTCTATCTCATTATCTTCACCATGTTGTCCTTCTGGCTGAAATGCTTTTCTCCATCATGGTTCTTTTGGCTATTTTTTACTTCACATCTTTCACTTCTCACCTAAGATGCCACCTCCAGTAAGAGGCTTTCCTGAGAATCCAATCTAAATTAGGAACCCCTAGGTATTCTCTTTCAAAATTCTGTTAGTTTCTCATGTAACACTTAGTAGTATTTGTTCCCATGTTTATTGTTTATTCCCTCTGTGTAATAAACTTCATGAATGAAAGGATCATTGTTTTCCTCACAACACAATAATTAAAACCTAGCTCAGTACCTGACAATAAGTATTTGTGGAGTGAATGTCTGCTAAATATATTGGCTCTAAACCATTCAAACCTTTTGCATTTTAGAAGTCTAGTTTTAAATTTCTCAGATAACATTTAAGGCAGGGATTTTTTTTTACTTGCAATAAAATATTCTTCCATTTATACAATTTTATATTCATGTGTAAAGACGATCTCAAAAATTTAAGATTATAAATGTGTCAACGAAGAGTCGCATAGGAGAAAAACTAACATTTTAATTATTTCAGGAATTTTGAAATAAGCTGCTATGATGAATCACTATGAATTTTTTTTGCTCCACTTGAGTCATTAACTGTGTACACTCTTCCTACATGAACCACAACCAATTATCAAAGGTAGACTTTAGTGGTGGTACCTGGTTATTTTTATACTTGTTTCTTGTTTTAAAAAATGGTTTCAAAACTTTTAACTTAGGCAATGTCCTAATGGATTCAATTTAGTGAAACATCTCTCAATCTATCTCTCAGTCTCAGAATACTGTCATTGTCTTGATTCAAATATCTTTGTAGTAACACCATGTACACAGAATGTCAAGACACAGTCATGTTGATTATTTCCAAAACAAAGTTGTTTCTTTGTCCACAAAAACAGTCAAGTGGTAAGAAAAAAGCATCTACCTAAGAAAATGCTGTAACTTAACTATGGAAAATTCCCTGAGAAAATCTGAGGCTTACAGAGTTGGAATTTTAAGTTTTATTTATATAATGTGTTATCTTAACACCTAGAAATAAGTTTAGCTACAGAGTTGAGATAGGAGCAAAGGTGCCTGTTCACAAAATCAGTCCTTGCTTAAGAAAGACTTCCCCGCCCACAGAGACTCTGCAATTAATTGGAAATAGCCACTCACCAGTATTAATGTAGAAGAAATTTCTCTTTGAAAGGTCAGTTAATTATGTAACCTTAAATATCTCTTTTAGACCTAAAATCTAGAACTCTGGCAGTTAATTCAATTTGGTTACATCACCAGTAAATTACTTTATGTTCTTATCTAAAATAGTGGTTCTAAAGTGATCCTGATTTATAAAGGATATTAGAATATAGAAAAAAAATGTTCTGAATACATGAACATATACTCACAAGCAAAATATGAAATATAGGGCAATTAGCGGCAAAGCCTTTGAGCCATTCTTACGTTACTGCTGTCTGCCAAATCATTAATTCTGATCTGAAATAATTTAAAAATATCATCTACACCATGCTGCATACTTTCTATTCAGGGATGCTAAACACCAAAAATAACAGAAGTAAATTGAACTTCATGAATGATTCATGGCTTCCCTTACTTTATGTCCCCATTGTCAAGGAAATTAGCAGCACTGGATATCTCCTTAGATAAATTTGATTTTGCTGTATTCACTAGACTACTTAATGAAAATGAGTATTTCACATTTATGTTCATAGAAATGTTAATGAATTTTAGTGCCTGTAGCTTTTTTGATGAGCAGAGGGGTAGGTGTAGGGAAGAAGAGAATATTTTCTGAATTAATTTATTCCTTTTTCCAGGCTGCTTCTTTGAAACTGTGAAAAAGCACTCTTTCTGATAAGTCTCTGATCTTTTAACGTTATACAATAAAAGCCAATGGAAGTATGGGGTTCCTTTTATGAAAATTAGTTTTGCAATCAACTTGACTATAAATTTAGTCTTATAGCTGTTCACTTCAAGCCTATAGTTTATTTTCCCTGCATGGGTAAGTAGCTGTATAGCTTGATGAGGATATCTCTGACTTCATGTTTAGATTTCTGGCACTTTCTTCTCTATTTGGTGCTCTGAGAGATGATCATTTTGCTACTGGCTTCCTAACAAGAAGTCAAAACAAAGTTCACTGTTTTGCGTACAGGTTGCATACACTGTTTTGCGTACCAAACACTTAAGAACATATTTTGTAATGGAAACTTGATCATCCAGAACTGGGCACCCTTTCTAAACTGAGGGCTTGTGTTCCCTTAGGATCCAAACTTGCTAATAATGATAGCTAATATTTATTGATTATGTATTATGGACCAGGCATTTAACAACCAAGTCTTCACCAAAACCCTGGGGTTCTACCCCATTTTACAGAGGAATAAATTAAAGCAACAACATAGAAAGTTGCCTCAAGTAGTGGTACAAATGTTATCTGAACTCTAGCAATCTAATTGAAAGTCTAGGATTTAACCCTTATATCACAGCCTCTTGAGAAAACCCCTCCAAATTGTCCTCATAGCACTCTCCTCTCTGGCTTCCCCACTGAGTTTGAGGTGGGTGGTTTTTAGGTATGCTCTACCTGGATGCAAAGCAGACACACCTGAGAATGAAACAACCTTGGTCCTTCTCCTTTTCCTTGTATCTGTCTCAATTCAAGGCCTACACGGGCATTTATTTTCTGGCATTCTTGACAACTAAACTGAACATTGATATAATTGAAGAATAATCATTATTTTATCAGGTCACTTCTATAATTGCAACAGATCACACAATGGTCAGAAATCCTTCTCTTTTAAATGGCTACAGATATTATCTCCAAGTCATTTTAGTATCAGTGTTAGGCCAGACCGACTGCAAAGGTGCTGTAGTTTCAAAATCCATTCATTACTCGTAATTGTGATGCATGAAGTCATCTCTAATCTAGGAAACTGGACATATTCGCTTAACAGGTCTTGACTTGGATTGTTCTGTGAACCACATCCATACTGCAACTATGTGACAATATATGTAATTTAGTTTTCATTTAAGTGTCAATTTCCACACTTAAATTGCTTTATTCTTGTCTTTAAGATTCAAGATTTTAAAAGGGAGTTTTTTTAAATATTGATACCATGACCCCATCCTGCACCAGTAATATCAAAACTTGGAGGTAGGTCCTTGCCAAGCATTTTCTGAGATCCTCAGGTGGCTTTTTTATGCAGCCAGGTTTGCCAGCCACTGCTTTAAGGCTGCTATGCTTCCAATTTTTTTCTCTTCTCTCTTTCTAATAACCCAGTTCTCTAAATAGGAAGCAGAATGGAAACAGAAGTGGGAGAAGAAAGTACAGGAAAGAACAGAAAATAGCATGATTTTCAAAGAAAGAATTCATTAAAATGATCAAAGGGGAAATTTTAAACTATTCTTTCCTTTATCCCCTCTGGCAGAAGGTTTCATTCTTTCTTCTTTAAAAATGCATACCATGAAACAGACCAGGAACCTGTCTTTCACTGCAGTTAAATGCTTCAACAAGATACTCAAATTCATGTAATGAAATCCAAGTCAAGTTGTTGCAAGATGCTGCTCTATTTTAAAAGCTCCAATATTATGTATACCACATATTAATATAAACATAGTCAATGAAACATTAATTTGTATAATTACACTGTGGCAAAAGCAATTATCTACTTGGGAAAGAGATGCATGGTGTCAGCTGCTTTAGTAACATTCTCTATCATGTTAAAAAAAGGAAAAAACTAGTTAAAATTTACATTTGAATGAATGCACAGCAACAGAGTTTGTGAGAATAGTTTGTCAAACTACCCGTGAACAAAGTCTGTTTCAACCATAAGAAATAATATAATAATATTTTCTATATTCATGCTCATCTCCCCAGACCCTGTCCCGTAGGCACTGACCATACTCATCTGACTGTGTAAAAGGGCAGATTTGTCAGAGACCTCCCACTGGATGACTGCATTACTCCAAATAGACTGTCTTCCCTGTACTTAGATTATGTAGACCTACAATTCAGACAAAGGAGTTCACTAAACTGAACTGAGCCACAGGATTGCCCACTCTTACCTTAGAACCGTTCAAGTGGACTCCCCTCACTTGTCTGATATGCTCCCACAATGCTTGTCTTAACATTCACGGGCTTACAGGGATCTTGCTAAAATGCAGTCTGGTTTAATGAGCTTGGGCTGTGGCCTGAGACTCTGCATTTCTAACACGTTCCCAGGTGACACCTATGCTATTGCTCCATGGACCTCACTGAGTAGTAACACTCTGGAGGAAGTAAAAAAAAAAAAAAAACAAAAAAAAAAAAACAAAACAGTACCTGTCTCTTCAATCTACTTTCCCAGCCTGTTTGCTTCCTACTGAGATTTAAATAATTAGCCAAAGCCTTTGTTACACTGGTTGCTTAGCACTTCATTCAAGAGAGTTTTGAGTTTGAAACTAACTGAGGCTGAAAAGTCATTTTCAGGTGACCTGAATATCTCTCCAGCACTGAAATCAGAACAGCTTAGATTTTTAAGTACCCCAAGTGTATAACATTTGTGGTTTACTATTTTTTATGTGAAAGATCCCCAGATGTGTGTCATTAGTACTCTTAAGCCCACATTAAAAATAATACTTGGGTGGATACTTTGTATGTAGAAAGTATTTGGTTTTAATAGAAGTAGAAAGTAATAAAAACTGTCCTACTGATTTTAGTTGACTCTGCCCACTGCCTAGGGATTTTCAGTGGAAGGAGCGTATCGCTACAGCTCAGTCATCTAGAAACCTTGGACCTAATGAGTCATTCTGAAGCATCCAACCTTGCCAGATTTTAACTGTTTTGATGTGACTCTTTTTCAGTAGAGAATTCTAAAAATCATTTATTCTTGTCTGATGATTCAGGATCATAGCTGTGAGCATTTCTCATGACGGGCTAAAGCTCTAGGTTCACTGGAAGCAAAGGGAGATGTAAGGAATTTCCACTCTGATACTCGTGGTGACCTTAAGACCTACTTTTTTGTGTCTTCATGTATGAAATGATGAAGGCCCTTTTCTACATAATTAATGTGTCAACAAAAGAAATGTCCATCTCTAGTCAACTAGGCATATTTTTACCACTCAGGACAAAGGTGTTTTCCTGGCCTAGTTCTCAATTTAAGTAACTTAACCTGTTTGTTAGGGATTGGTTGTAGCTCTGACCTGAATCGTGAGCTTCAAATTCTCAGCCATTGTCTAGACCTTCAGCATCCACCTCATCATCATCTTCCTCCGTCCTGACTGCCACGATAACAGGGTCTCAAGTGTCTTGCCAATGGGTTTCAGCCCCAGGCAAGTTCGCTATGGATTCAATGTGACCAAAGGAATTGACAGCAAAATGTTCTTTGGGGTGAAAGGGTTTATTACCCAACGTGTTCTCCCAGCAGTAAGTCGAGCACTAGCGCCTGTGCCTCTGCCCTATATAGTGCAATAATAGCTTATTGCCTAAAGGTGTGGAAACAGTAGCCTAGCAACAGGCCAGTTACATCATCAGGCGGTTTAAGTTCAGTGAGGATCCTGGCCATAGGAACCCCAACTTCCCCACACAAGTCACCTGCATTCATTCAGTGTCTTGTTATCAAGGTATAAGGCTTTTCTACATGTAATAGCCTATTCACACTGTTGCTGCCATTATTTTATCTCTTCTCTTTTGAATTTCTACAAGCTAGATATGCCAAAACAGTACCTTATTCTTTTAGAGGGAAGATATTTTACATAAACATATTCTGATTTTAGACTTGAAGTATTAGGAGGTGTCTCCCCCAAGAAATGCAAAATGATACTCTCCCTATTGTCTTCCTGTTATTTACTTCAAACCTTCAGTCAAGTAGCATAATCAAAGGATCAAGCCTGGCTTTGCTAGATTTTCTTGGTTTCCTGACCATCATGTATGGTTATAATAAACTAAAGTTTCTTCCTAGGTTGCAAGAAGTTTAAGAAGGAGAAGTGTCCTGCTACTATAATATCAAGTCATAGTTACTCTTCTTAAAGTTTTTCTTTGAGGAGAATCCATGCATAAGCAATATTAGAAATTCTTTTGTTCCATGTAGGGCTGAATAATAATAATTTACTGATAATAATAAAAATATGACTAGGAATGGTAGGGTATAAGTAGCAAAAGCTAAAGCATGCTGAGATAGGATGTTGCAGATACTATGTTTGTTAGCCAAAATTTAGACCATGAAAAAGGCAATCTATCTGGGTTTAGGCAAGCTCAGCCAGTTCAAGGTGTGTGCCAAATATATATGGAGGCATAAATGCATGCAGAAGGTTAAACATGGCAAAGATGACACAAAGTAACACCAGCTCTGAGACTTACACATCAGTCCACCAGAATTCACATGAAAGCATCTTTTTGTGATAAGTGCTTTCTTAGGCAGTCAAGATCTACCCTTCTAATAAGATAAAATGGAGGAAATGATCATTACAGGAAAATAGATCAAAGAAATTAAAGTCTGGTGTACAGAAAAACACCCTACATACATATTGTATTCATAAAAAATTTAAGACAAGAGCATACACGTGAAAAGAAGCTAAACATACAAAGAAAGGAGAAGACTAACCTTGGACTGGCAGATGATAATCGTAGGATGACATGCAATTCAAAGTTAGAGGTTTCTAGAAAGGAGGGCTAGAGAATAGAAGGAACAATTAGAAACAGAGACTCACTTCGTGCAGCTCACAGGCCCAATACCAAAGGTGCAGGAGGAAATGCAGTGAGGGGGCTGTTGGGGAAACTGTGTTTGTAAGAGAGAGCAGGGTTTTGGTGAGAGCAAGTGGCGACACTGATGGGAAGAGGGGATTTTGCTTATGCTGAACTGTATGTTTGTTTGGCTGGAGGATTCAGGGAATCACGGAGGCCTGGGAGTTGGAAACAGAATAGAGGATGTCTAGCTCCTTCTGGGATCTCATTAAGACAAAGTGAAAAGTGCCTGATACAGTGCTTAGCTCATCATAACTACTCAATAAATGATGGTCCCGGCTGTCACGGAAGCACGAGGCAATCAGATGTTTGCTCCCCCAGAATTCTGAACTGCTCCAATGTCTGCATCAGCTGCGAGTGCTCCTTCCTCCAGCTTCATCTCACTTGTCATCACCGTGATCCTCGCTGCTCCTGCTGTGTCATCAGCTCTGTCCTCTCTACATTTTTAGCCATTTTCCCCAGTCTCTTTTGGCTTTTATCTAAAAAGCTGATCTTTCTGTACATCACCAAAGCCCTCTTCTCTGCTCTTGAGCTGACAGATGACAAAGTGCCAGGAGCAACTGCTCCTCTAGCTCTTTTTTGGCTCTACTTGTCTCTTTCTAGGTTCCCAGAGGTTACAGATTCTTTCACCATATACAAGTGATTACTGGGCACATACCACTCAGACATGGTCTGTACTTCTAGGATGACAAGGTGACTATATCATAATCCTCCAAAGGCTATAACCCTAACGCAGCATTTGTGCAGATGCACAAATGTCATTCTCAAGAGTTTTAGATTAGTAGAAACTAGATCATTGATCAGCCACTACCAAAACATTCCACTGATATTTTCCTTAACACTTTTGGTAGACTCAATTCCTTTTAGGTAAATTTGGCATCACTTGGAAAGGCTCTGTGGGCACATCTCTCTACCTGTCACTGACAGCTTCCATACAGCTACTTGGTTCAGCATACCTGTGCATCTCATTGCTAAGCAGACTGCTTCCCAACATTCTTTTGTGATCTGTGGAGTACCATACAGATAATTGCTCAGCCTGCCTGATAGAAGAGGAAGTGCTGTGACAAAGAGTTTGGCCCACAGTTCCACCTTCTAATTCTCAAGAAGGAAATCTCCGTTATTTGTTGCATTTCAACAATAGTGGCCCTTAACCAGCTATAGATAAAGCCTGCACATTTCCTTAAGGGAGGAAAATAAGGAGCCCATCCATTGGTACATTTTCACAAAAAATATCCCTCAGTGGATTTAACAGTCTAGTCTCTAATTAAGAATTTAGAGAATCAAGCAGAATGTCAAAAAGATCTTGGTTAATATTTTGGACACTCATAATTTTATTCATTAACCCACACATTTTCTATAGTTCTTATAATGTATCATGAAATGTTCTAGACAAAACAAAGCCCCTGCCCAGATGTACCTTACAAGCCCATTATTGGGAGATAGAAAATAATCAAAATAAAGTCACTGATACAAAATATAATGCAGGAGCAGGATATGCTGTGACATGTATGTTGAAGAAAAGAAAAACTGGGTATAGGATGGAGAGGTGTGTGAGGTGTGCAGGCACATGTGCACAGTGTTTTGGATCAGGAAGTTATAAAAAGCCAGTAATTTTAACACAACTTGAGGAAAGAAGCCAAAGTGTGTCTACATTTCAAAAGCGTGAACACCAGGCACTGAGGTGTGGCAAGATCTGTTCAGTGCCACCAAGACCCTCAGTACCTCTGGACTGGTTCCTGTCTTCTTCCCTTGCTCTAGTCCATAGCTCTGTCTTGCCTCAGTGCAATGAATGAAAAGGGCTGGCTTTAAGTGAATCACATGTGTGAAATCCTAACCATTTTATTGAATAACTTCAGGGCAGTGTCCCTGCCATTGAGGATGCAGAATTAGAAGTTATCTCAGTGGCTTTGAGTAGCTTATCTGACGTGTCCCTGCCTAATTACCTCAAGATAAAACATGGCTGCAACAATGACCTTCTGTGTGGAGAGTAGATCACACCTCTCTGTGTGCTTGGAGCTATGGAGAACCAATACCGAAGCAGTAAATGTTCCCGCCGCTGTGCCCTGGGGTCTCAGCCCTGCAGTCTGATGTCTTCTCTCAGCCACAGCCCTTCATCGGCAGACCACGAATGGCTGGGTCTCACAGACGTGGGTGTGCACACAATCACCACACGTTTACCCTCAGGGGTAGTAGAAACGCTTCAATAACCTGAAAGTTACTTTCAATGAAACTTTATCGATCTCTCTGATTATTTACATTTGGCCAATTATGAATGAAATCCTAGAGAACACATGTCAATACATATACATATATGTGAAATGCTTTCATACATTTTCACTTGAGTCCTACAACAACCTATAGGAAAAATAAGATAGTTTTCATGACCTCCATCATGCTGATATAGTCATCAAGCCCAGAGAAGTTAATGAATTTGCCAAATACACAGTGATATACAAATATACACATACAAACTAAAGTATGGGCTATATGAGTTTAAAATCTGTTCTTTCCACCATAAAAAACTTTGTCCTGTTGAACCAAGTTTTTCTAATAAAACAAAATTAGACACTTTAAAAATTTTCATTTGTCTTTCTTAGGTCTCTAAGGCATTCTAAATGCTAAATAGCAGTAGTTTACTAGAGAATATCTAAACGGCTTTTAAAAATCCTTTGGTTTTCTCCCAAAGCATTACATATTTTATATACAGAGAGTTGAACATTGACATTCCCAAG
Source organism: Manis pentadactyla (assembly GCF_030020395.1). Classification (NCBI taxonomy): domain Eukaryota; kingdom Metazoa; phylum Chordata; class Mammalia; order Pholidota; family Manidae; genus Manis; species Manis pentadactyla. The sequence continues at coordinate 39,651,875 of NC_080023.1, forward strand.
TATAGTGTTTGAGATTCTGTTGCTAGTCAAGATTCTGTAAAGAAAATAGAAGATCCACTTAGTATATTCAAGATACTAAAGAGCATAGACAAAGATTGGAAAAGCTGGTGAGCAGAAGTCAAAGAAACCAACCTTTTCCATCTCAACCTGAAGCATCCAAGCAGGAAAAGCACTGAAATACTAACGAGTCTCTGAGAAGTTCCCACCAACCATCTCTGTCTCTATAGCAATAAATTAATTAATGACCAATGTTGGACTTGAAACTAGGTCTTCACTATCAACATTGGGTCCTTGAATATGCCACTGCCTGTTTTGTACTAAAATAACTGGAACCAGTACTTGCTATATGTGAAATAATAGAATTAAAAAGGTCTTGGCCTTCTAAATGATTTTTATTGCCCACTTGTAATTTTTCTTCCAGCTTAAATTCTGAGAGTGTCTGAAGTGTCTGTCCTCTCTTTTGTTTCATAAAAAAATGAGCAAATCTCCCTTGGATAGATATAACCCTTCCTTTCATGAATGTTCTCTGCAACAAATACCTCACCTGGTCACATTCATATCTATGAGTAGGCTGTTAAGTCAGATCTGTCCTAAATATATCTGTGTCTGGTAAAAATCCTTTCAATGATACAAACACTCATGACAGAATCTTAGCACCAGAAAGGACACAGAGGATTGTGTGGGCCAATTCTTTCATACAGAGATGAGGAGAGAGAAACCCTGTGAGGCTCAGTGCTACTGAGGTCAAAATCACACAGCCAGTTATTTACAGAAGGCTGGTTTAAGGAATCAGGGAGCTGCTATGCTGCCAGTATGTGGAGGGAAAAGGAAAAATTTAAGAATACTCTCTGGCTTAAAACCAAGTTGTGGAGGCACAAAACAATGGAGGAAGAACATGAGGCAGAAAATAATTGCTAAATAACAGTCCATAAGCTGTAATTGCTGTAATTCACTGAAGAAATAGATGAAGAATTTATTTTTAATCTCCCCCTCATTCTACAAACATGTGAGTCACCTCATAAAAAATACTTTCAATGCAAAAGATTTAAATTAGGCAGCTGTAGTGCCCAGGGTTAAAGAAAACTATGGGCAGAAAAATAGTAGACCTGTTACTAGGAGTGAACCACACAGTTGAAATAAATAGACCCTGTTTATCACTAGTTTTCTGTGGTCAAAGCAAGTAAACACAATCAATTTATAATATTCTAATGGTCCACAAATCAAAACCTAAATTACTATTCAGTAGTATTTCTCTAGTAGGTATTCAGAAAGAGAGCCCTAAGCTTCATCCAGTTCTTTCTTATGCAACCCATCAGTGTGGTCCATTGGCGTAACACCAAAGTACAACTCAGTAAAGCAATTCTATTAGATCCAAAATGATGCTGTTGAAGGATCCAGCACCTGTGGTCTGGCTAGATTCAAAGGCATCATTCAGAGTAGACAGAGAAATGGATCAATGACCTTACCCCCAAATATTTCTTCCCAAGCGTTATTTATGGCTCTATGGAAAGCAAAGAACTCAACATTGTAATATCTGGCAAGAGCCTATGGTGTAATAATCTGTCATGCTGATTGATGGCTGCTCCACAAGCTTGGATAACCAACCAAGCAGAGATGAGTGTCAGTAAGGGCATCTGGGAAGATGTAGGAGACAGAGTCAAGCTTAATGCCCCTGTACCAAGCTCAGTAGGGTCAAAATCACACCAATCCAACTTTAAAAAGAAACAAAAAGGCTATCCTGGGTCAAGGGCTGTGGATAAAGTGAAGGTTTCTGTGGCCAGGATTCTCACCTGGCCCTGGTTGGCTAGCTCACTACACACATGTGGTCAATATGTTGTTATTGACTCTATATAAAGAGCTCCCATCCAGCTGGGTGACATGGTGGCACAGCTGCAAGGCTGCAGGAGAGCAGAGCAGAGGCTGGAGTGGTGGCAACACTGAGGACAGAGGCCCAGAGGATGGCTGTGCAGACAGAGGGGCCCAGAGGCAGAGACCAGCTTTCTGCATGCAGACTCGCTCTGAGTGGATGAGATTCTAGTGATTGACTTGACACTGTGGAAATAAAGTAGGGTATAACCCTTTCACCCCAAGAACATTCTACTGTCATTTCTTTATTCACATTGAATCCATAGTGAACTTGTCTAGGGCTGAAACCCATTGGCTAGATAAGTGCAAAACAGACCTGGGATTAGCAGTTATAGAATTTAAGAATGACTTCCTGAAGATGAGACTTCAACTTGGACAGCCAGAGAAGAAAAGTGAGAGCATCTTAGACTAGAAGAAAATCACATGGCCACATGCAGTGGGGGTTGCAAACAGAAGATGAGTCAATTTCTCATCAAAATTTGTGACTCTGAAATGCAGTAGCAATGGAACAAATCTAAACACAATTCATCTTGATCCTTTGTATGGAGCTATTGCCATAGAAAGTTCTTTAATTTAATATGACAGCACTGGTTTGATAGGATTTCCAGCCAATGAATTCAATAAGAGGATTTGTTTTGATGACCTTTGCTAATTTGTTGAATGCTGTAAAAATCCCCTGCAGACTTTTTAACAGTTCCAAAGCTAAAAATGATGACCTCACTGAAGATTCTGTCAGCTGTTCTGATTTAGAGAATGGCTGAGAAAGACTATCGGGCTCCGGTTCCAAAATGAGGCTCAGAAATTTACAGCCTGGCCTACCTTGTATACACCAGGAAATGATGCATATACTTACTAGAGAGCATTCATAGGGTCAGAGGGATCAGTAAGCACTATCTCCTATTATAAAAACTGTAAATACATTAAAGCTTAATTGTAGGCAATGTGCCAGGTATTGTGCTTCGCATGCATTACATATTTCATGTTGTCTTTACATCTCTATGAGGAAGAAAAATCACTAGCCTTTAGACATGGTAATAAAGGCTCAGCATCTTTAAGTAACTTGCTCAAAGTTACATAAGTTAATGCCAAAGATGTTGAACTCAGTTCTTCCTGACTCAAAAGTTCATGTTTTTTACCTCTACACAATGTAAATTCCCAGGCTTTTAGGGAATGCTACTTTAGATTATACCACTAAAGCACTTTGGTTGACAGTAAAAAGCACAATTTTAAAAAGCATTTCCTAGAAGACTCATAGAATTTTGAGGTTAACGGGGGAGCTGCAGAATCATTAATCCAGTTCTCTAGTTCTGGATATGAGCTACCAAAGGACGATGCCAAATGTGAGCGAATGGGAAATTGGGTCATCCAGCTCACAGTACCATGCTCCTCAGCACTGCGCCCTGCTGTCTTCTCAGAGTGGGTCAGCAACTAGTTGTAGGGTGTGAGGAAAGAACCATGCCTGGGTCCAAAAGGAAACCTAAACCTTTTAGAACCTAAACCATATTCAGTCAGGTGCTACCAAGCATCACATGGTTAGAGTACTGGAAGTTGGGTATCTGCTTTTTTAATGAAAACTTCCAGAGGATCCAGAGAATATTAAAGGGTAAATGTTTATAATTTGGAAGGGGGAAAAATTCAAAGAATAAAGACAGTTACATGTAATCAGGTTAACATTAAACTTACTGTTTCAGGCTACCATCTCTTTGAGTTCAGTACTGAAAATGAGCACACCACCTAATTCTCAGGATTGGATTGAAAATTTCTTCAAATCTTAATTTTCAGTAGGGTGTCTTCTGCCTAATTTTCAGTAGGATTTCTGCTACTCAGCATTCTCTTAGGTGTAACTCTTGGTCTATATGGTATCTTTCAGTCCCTAGTGAAGCATTTGTCTACACTATTAAAATTTACATCTGATCTTACCTTGAGAATGTATTATTATCTAAAGATTTCCAAGGGCTGCTTAAGAAGTTAACTAATCAAAGAAGAAAAAACCACAGTCCTTGCCGAGAGAACATCACATTGAAGACTGTGGCAGAGATGATCCTGGCAACTGTTGGGAACAGAAGTAAATCTGATGTGGTTGTAGAAGCAAGAGAAAAGACCATGGAGTGAATTGAAGCTGGAAGTGTAGGCTAAAGACTTACCTTTCAGAATCTGCTAGGAGTTTTATTTTTATCCTAATAGTGGATCACTGAAGGATACTTGAACTGGGGGAAGGAGGGCTAACGTGGTAAGATTGTGCTTAAAAAAATCACTCTGGCTATATAGTATTAAGAGGACTGATGCAGGTGGAAAAGCAAATAAAACCATTTTGGAGACTATCTGAGTGCACCAGGGAGAAATGATGCCAGCTTGGACCAGGATGGAAATGGAAAGGGGCAGATGGATGCAAGCGAGAGTTACACAGGAACAGATGAGACCTGACAAAGAATTCAATATGAATGAGAAAGATGGAAAAATAAGAAGTGACTTCTATGATTTCCATGGATGTTTGCTTTTATTAGTGGATGAACAAGAATGCCATTCACCAAACATGGGAAGAATGGGAACATTTTGGATTCTGAGTGGGGACTAGGAAGAGATCACAAATTTAATTTGGATTTCTTTATGTATGATACAGGTCTGGAGCACAGAAAGAAGTCTACCCTGAAGATAGAAATTTGTGAATCACCTGAATATTTTTATAATTATAGCCAGAGGCACAGGTGAATTTCCCTGAGGAGATGATGCAGAGTAAGGAATGAAGAGGGCTTGGGGGTTCAAGGAACTCCAACATTTATGACTGGCTAGAATAAGATGAGAACAGGAAGGACCCAAGGGAAGAACATCTGGAGAAATAGGAAGAAAACATGGAGTATGGAGGTGCAGAAGCCAAGGAAAGAAACTTAAGTAAATCTTGGTTTCAACAAGATCCAATCTCAATATATAAATATAATTTTGTCTCATGAGTAAGGCTGCACATCCTTCTAGTCAAGTTCAAAATGGCATAGAGGAAACAGCATGAACTTTGAATCCCAGTTCTGATACGATACTCATTCTGACCTTAAGCAGTTCAATCTTTGTTATATATTTTCTCATCAAAATTACAAAATTATGTCAGAATATACTTATATGCACACACTCCCCTTACGGCCCTCTCACATGCAAGGGTCTTTGCTTCCACTTAGTTCTTACCAACTTTAAAGATACTTTCTGACTTGGTGCTTATGAAAATGCTAAGGATGAAAATAATAATCTATATTTTTCAGAGTATAAGAAGCTCTCTTTTTGCAAGTTGATCGCTATATGGTTTATTTATCTCAGCCAACTTAATGCTTAAAAAATACATTTCATTTATTTCTTTATATCAGTTCTTATTTTCTCATTATTTGAAATATTTCTTCTTGGGCTTAAATTATAGATAGATGTAATGAGGTTTTAAGCGATTCATTAATGAATATATATCTGAATCTGTTAAACACTGGATTTTCAATATATATTCCCTCACATAATTTAAATTAATGTGTACAATTTTACAATTTTAATATATCTGGCCTTAATCGTTACAAAGAAAACAGGGCCTACTGATTGACTCCTCTATAGTATAGTAGGAAAGGCATGCTGTAAGACTCACACATCTCTGTGTTTGATCCCAGATTTGCTTTGTGGGCAGGTCACCACTACTCCTTATTGCTTCATCTATGAAATAGGGACAATAATGCTTACCTCATGAGGTCGTTGTAAGGATGTGTCTTAGAGCACAGATACTTAACACCTACAAGTGTTCAATAAATATTAATGCCTTCTTGACATCACAATAATGATAATGATGCCAGAATAGTCATCTCCAAAAATGGTAAAAATGGGCACCTGAAATTGTAACAGATTGTGATAGTACTGTAAGGCTGTTGAACTGAAATACATGCCATCCGAAACATAATCACATGACTTACAAAATACTCAGTACTATGAACCCTGATGCTATGATGATAATCAACTCTGGGCTGATGGTCATCCCATATCCTGTGAATTAAAACATTTCATGATCCTGGGCAATGTGGACAGTTAATGTCCAGATGATAAGAGAAAAGAGTGATGATTTTTCCTGTATTAATTTTCAGTAAAAGTTGCCCAGCTGAAAGGCTGTCACAGAGAAGTCCTTCAATAATGATTTGTTGAGTGAATGGATAAAGTGAAAATGGAATGAAATAAAAGTTCTTTTCCATATTTTAGGAAATGTGTAGAAATTAGAGGCTATGCTGATTTCACAAGTTTCACTGCTCTGTGGAAGAAAAAATGTTATGCTGGGATCTGCAGCCATTCATTTACTCAACAGATACTATGTCCCACTATGTTGCTACCGTATTTGGTGCCATCATGGTCACAGAAACAGTCGTGTCTAGAGGTCTCTGCCATAGTGCCAGATAGGAAGATCATGAACCAGACATTCACAAGATTATTTCCAAAGCTAGCCTAATAAATCTAGTCTTCAAGTAATTAAGTCAATCACTCATTTAATCTTAATGTAATCCTTCAACTTAATCCAAGTGTGTCCATTATGTTTTCCCAACAGGACAATGGCCAATCCAGCCAAACCAAAGCCAAGTAAATTGTTGATTTTGCTGCTTTTAACTTCACCATATAATTTTGTCCTCTTTAGAATACAATTTTCTTCTAGATTCTGAGCATGCAGGTATATTCTAATTTGACAATTGGCTGATATTTTGACAGCCACACTTTCTTGGTTTGCACACTTGGACTTGTTTATTTTGGATATTTGTTTATTTCCTCATAGGAGTGAGGGTTTAATAAGGAGAAAGTATAGAAGGTTTAGAGATCTTTCCTGCTTATTTCTAGATCTAGTTTCTTTCCAAAGATTTTTAATTAAACACAGACTAGTAAAAGTATTTTTAAAGTGTAATAATGAATTCCATCAAATGTCCTCCTGCTTCTGACAGTGAGGTCAATTTTCTCTAACAGTGAGATCAAGACACCTTTTGCAAGAGTTCATGCTAAGTGAGACCTTTGATATTTCCATCACAGGTGGGTAACCTAATTATGGCTACCTTATTTTAAGATGAATCAAGATCAATCTTTAATTAAGTTAAGTTAATTCTTTTGGAAGTCTCTTAAAAATAAATGCCTTGACATCCTACAGTATGGAAGAATATATTCATAAATGACAGATCCAATAAAGGGTTGATATCCAAAATATATAAAGAGCTCATGCACCTCAACAAACAAAAAGCAAATAATCCAATTAAAAAATGGGCAGAGGAGCTGAACAGACACTTCTTCCAAGAAGAAATTCAGATGGCCAACAGGCACATGAAAAGATGCTCCACATTGCTTGTCATCAGAGAAATGCAAATTAAAGCCACAATGAGATATCACCTCACACCAGTAAGGATCACCACCATCCAAAAGACAAACAACAACAAATGTTGGCAAGATTGTGGAGAAAGGGGAACCCTCCTACACTGCTGGTGGGAATGTAAATTAGTTCAACCATTGTGGAAAGCAGTATGGAGGTTCCTCAAAGAGCTCAAAATAGAAATACCATTTGACCCAGGAATTCCACTTCTAGGAATTTACCCTAAGAATACAGCAGCCCAGCTTGAAAAAGACATGTGCACCCCTATGTTTATCGCTGCACTATTTACAATAGCCAAGAAATGGAAGCAACCTAAGTGTCCATCAGTAGATGAATGGATAAAGAAGATGTGGTGCATATACACAATGGAATATTATTCAGCCATAAGAAGAAAACAAACCCTACCATTTGCAACATGGATGGAGCTATAGGGTATTGTGCTCAGTGAAATAAGCCAGGCGGAGAAAGACAAGTACCAAATGATTTCACTCATCTGTGGAGTATAAGAACAAAGAAAAACCAAAAACAAAACAAAAAAAAAAAGGGCAGTTCCTGTGTGGTAACCTCCAATGAGTTCTACACAAGGGTATAAAGGGCATATAAAAGTGTAGGCAAAGGGTCTGTTTGCGTTTATACAGAAGATCAAAGCCTAATTGGGCTACCCCAAAAATGAACTAAGATATGATATGAAAGAGAACTTCCAACATCAGCACTCTCTGGAAGACTCATGCCAGAAGATGATCATCAAAAAACCCCAACAAAGATCCATGCACTGCTACAGCTGTAGATGCACTCATCCCACCAGCTCCTGGACTTGCCATGGGAATGAAGAAGGAGATATCTAAGCTGGCCTGTGCATACAGTAAAACAACGCATTTGACTGAATCTATACTGTTGGAACTCAACCAAGAATTAGGAGAAGTGCAAATTGTAGCGCTCCAAAATCTTACAACTACAGACTATTTACTGTTAAAAGAACATAAGGGATGTGAACATTCCCCAGGAATGGATTGTTTTAATTTGTCTGATTTCTCTCAGACTGTTCAAGTTCAGTTGGACAATATCCACCATATCATAGATAAGTTTTCACAAATGCCTAAGGTGCCTAACTGGTTTTCTTGATTTCACTGGAGATGGCTGGTCATTACAGGTATGCTTTGGTTATGTAACTATACTCCTATTATGTTAATGTGTGTGCACAATTTAAGTAGTAGCTAAAAACCTATACATGCTGAAGTTACTCTACAAGAAGATATGTCAAAGAAATAATCAATCTTCCCATGTTTTCTTCCGCCTGCTACTTCTATAGCTTTTCTTCTTCCTTCCTAATTACAACCCTTAAATAGAATTCGTGCCTCATATCAAATTTACCGAGTATCATAATTCTTCCAAGTGGTAAACATACCTCAAGACAAATGCTGGGCATAGAAGCCACAGGGCATAAATATGCAAAGAAATAAAAAGCTAACCATTTCAAACAATAAGGCTTCTCTCTCACTTACCAACTTTACATTTCCCTGTATGGCCCCGGAAGATGACTGGTTAGCCAGAGACGGGTAAGATTCCTCAAGGGAGGAACAACCTAAGACAGGCACAGTCGCAGGGGGGTCATCAGGTGAGAAATTGGGGATCAACAGAGGTGAGGCTTAGAACCTCACCCCCCCTGTTCTGAGAGAAATCTGCATATGTGGATGTTTTATTGCCCTTGTCTAGCTTGGATTAACACATAGTCTACAGGTACACACCTGATCATCTACATTTGCTCTCTTACAACACTAAACTATGTTTTCTACCTTTATGTTGTATCTACCTACCACTTCAGCATCTTATTAAAAATAATAAAGAGAGAAATGTGGTATCCACATATAAATCAAGTATAAAAACCAAATGAGTATTCATATTTGAACTGACTGTTTATAGTTCATAATGCATGAGCAAAACTGAAAGTTTCTGTGATGACTGCCCTTGTACTGTTCACTATGTAACTTATTCATTATGTAAGAATTTGTTCTCCATGTGAGAACTTGTTTGTTATGCCTCAGAAGATTGGAGACTGACGAAAATTAGGCTTGGGGTGGATTAATGATTGTGCATTGAGCATTGACTCCCCTATACAGAATTTTATTGTCATTAACAACCATTTGATCAATAAATATGAGAGATGCCCTCACAAAAAAAAAAAAAAGGACAGACTTCCAATGGTAAAATAAATAGGTAACCAGGATGTAATGTATAGCATAAGGAATATAGTCAAGATATTGTAACAGCTTGGTAGGGTGATAGCTGGAACCTAGAATTATGTATATAAATGTTTTATCACTGTGTTGTACACTTGAAACTAATGTAATGTAATACTGTGCGTCAACTACCCTTCAATAAAAAATAATTACTTAAAAAAAAAAAAAGAACAAAGAAAAACTGAAGGAACAAAACAGCAGCAGACTCACAGAACCCACGAATGGACTAACAGTTACCAAAGGGAAAGGGACTGGGGAGGATGGGTAGGAAGGGAGAGATAAGGGGTGGGGGGGAAAGAAAGGGGGCATTATGATTAGCATGTATAGTGTGTGGGGGGCACAGGGAGGGCTGTGCAACACAGAGAAGACAAGTAGTGATTCTACAGCATCTTACTACACTGATGGACAGTGACTGCAATGGGGTTTGTGGGGGGGTCTTGGTGATGGGGGGAGTCTAGTAAACATAATGTTCCTCACATAATTGTAGATTAATGATACCAAAATAAAAAATAATAAAATAAATAAATGCCCTGAATTTGTCTTCTAAAATGTGAGAAGAATATTCCTTTCCCACCTTGACAGGTGAAATGGTATAGGGAAAAAGACACCCACTCCACCAACTACCATTGCTTCCTTATAGTAAAATGGGAGCAATACCTGTCTTGAAAAAGCATTGAGCATGGCACATAGTAGGCATTCATTTTCTACTTTTATTTTTATCAGTAATACATGTACATGGTTTCAGAATTCAGTAGGTTTCCAAGGCCTGTTATAAAGACAGCAGTCCCCTGTTCCTCTCTGTATCTCCCTCCATTCCCATTAACCAGAAGTAACAGATTTCAACTCTTTTAGCTTGTCTGGTTATTTATCTTCACATTTCTAAATAAATGTACATTAATTTTTAGTCTTTCACTTTATACATTATACCTTTTTCATGAGCTCCCATATCCTCCAACCAACACACACACACTTGTTTCCCCTTCATTGCCCAAATATGGATGTTTAATGATCAGCCAGTATCCACTGGTATTAAAAGACTGAAAACTTCCCTAGAGACTAGAAAATAGTCATTGCTCTGAAGCTCCAAGTGACCCATCTCCCTTCTTTCAACCCAGAGCCACCCCTCGATATTTTCCTCCCACAATCCAGCAATGGACCCTGGCACAGCAAGGAGCCCTCAGCCTTACCCAGACCAGAGTCCAGCCTACCTTGATTAGTGGTCTGTACCAGACCAGTTGGAAAATATTTAATATTTTAATATAATCCCTGGTTGTATTCTATTTACATTCAGTGTTCACATTATTACAATACTGTAAACATTATCCACAACTGAACTACTTAGTATACTATGGCTAAATTCACTTTCCTGTAACATTTAGCCTCTTTTCCATTATCACATCATCCACAAACCCTTTGTTCTAGGTGGTCATCTCTTCTCAAACACGGAGGTCATCTATTAAATTGATCTTCCTGGGGGCATCTCTCCCAGACTTCGGTGTTCTCTTGCTCCCAGCTGAATGAATTGCTCTCCAGGCCTGCCTGTGCTACTATCATCTTAGGATCTCCCTTCTAATCATGTAGGGATTTTGTTTGTCTGTCTTTTGTATGGGTATATCCATCTCCTTAATACCACATCATCTTTTTCCTTAATTTACATCCTGGTGGAGCTTTCCTCTGCCACATCCTGAGAGTGGCTGAGAGAACATAAACATTTTGAGATACTTTGCCTGTCTGACAATGCCTTTATTCTCTCCTAATGATTGAATTTTTATGTGTATAGACCCCTATGTAAGAAATTGATTTCTCTCATATTTTTAAGGCAATATTCCAGTGTCTACTAGTTTCTGATATTGCTATTGAGAAGGTCAATGCTCTCCTGATTCTTGTATCTTTGTATGTAGATAGTTTTTTCCTTTGCAACATTTAGGATATTATATTTGCTTCCTAATATTCTAAGTTTCATTATCACAAGCCTTGTTGTGAACCTTTTTGCTCATGTTAAATATCAGATTGGACTTTTAATCTGGAAACGTCTAGAATGCCATATAACTGGAATCATAAGTGTCTTAGATGATTTGGGCTGCTTTAACAATATACCATAAGACTGGGTAGCTTATAAACAACCCAAATTTATTTCTCACAGTTCTATAGACTGGGAAGTCCCAGATCATGGCACCGATTGATTTGGTATCTAGTGAGGACCTGCTTCGTGGTTCACAGATAGCCAAGTTCTCGTGCTCTCACATAGCAGCACAGGTAAGGGATCTCTCTAGGGTTTCTTTTGTAAAGGCACTAACCCATTTACAAGAGCTCTGCTCTCACTGCCTAACCACCTTCCACAGGCTTCACCTCCTAATAGCATCATCACATTGGGCATTAAGATTTGCTTTCTCATTTCTCATCTTGGTCGCTTCCATGTTTTGGCAATTATGAATAAAGCTGCTATAAATATTTATGTTCAGGAGTTTGTTTGGACATAAGTTTTCAACTCATTCTGGTAAATCAAGGAGCGCAATTGTTGGACAGTATAGTAAGAATACATTTAGTTTTGTAAGAAACTGCCAAAATGTGTCCCAAAGTGTCTGTACCATTTTGCATACCCACTAGCAATGAGTAAGAGTTCCATGTCAGCATTTGGTGTTGTCAGTTTGGGATTTTAGCCATTCAAATGGGTGTGTAGAGTTATCTCATACCTATTTTACTTTGCTGTTTTAATTTGCAATTCCCTAATGATATATGATGTTAAGAATCTTTTCTTATACCTGTTTGCTATCTGTGTTTCGTCTTTGGTGAGGTTTCTGTGCATATCTCTTGGCCATTTTTTAATTGGATTGCTCCATTTTCTTAGTGTTGAGTTTTAAGAGTTCTTTTTATATTTTGGATACCAGCCCTTTTCCAGATATGTGTTTTGCACAAGTTTATGTTTTTTTTTAATTTTGGTATCATTAATCTACAATTACATGAAGAACATTATGTTTACTAGGCTACCCCCTTCACCAAGTCCACCCCACATACCCCTTCACAGTCACTGTCCATCAGCATAGTAAGATGCTGTAAAATCATTACTTGTCTTCTCTGTGTTGTAGAGCCACCCTGTAAAGCCCCCCCACATTATACATGCTAATTGTAATACCCCCTTTCTTTTTCCCCCCCCACCCCTTATCTCTCCCTTCCCATCCATCCTCGCCAGTCCCTTTCCCTTTGGTAACTGTTAGTCCATTCTTGGGTTCTGTGAGTCTGCTGCTGTTTTGTTCATTCAGTTTTTCTTTGTTCTTATACTCCACAGATGAGTGAAATCATTTGGTACTTGTCTTTCTCTACCAGGCTTATTTCACTGAGCATAATACCCTATAGCTCCATCCATGTTGTTGCAAATGGTAGGATTTGTTTTCTACTGATGGCTGAATAATATTCCACTGTGTATATGTACCACCTCTTCTTTATCCATTCATCTACTGATGGACATTTAGGTTGTTTCCATTTCTTGGCTATTGTAAATAGTGCAGCGATAAACATAGGGGTGCATCTGCCTTTTTCAAACTGGGCTGCTGCATTCTTAGGGTAAATTCCTAGAAGTGGAATTCCTGGGTCAAACAGTATTTCTATTTTAAGCATTTTGAGGAACCTCCATACTGCTTTCCACAATGGTTGAACTAATTTACATTCCCACCAGTAGTGTAGGAGGATTCCCCTTTCTCCACAACTTTGCCAACATTTGTTGTTGTTTGTCTTTTGGATGGTGGCGATCCTTACTGGTGTGAGGTGATATCTCATTGTGGTTTTAATTTGCATTTCTCTGATGACAAGCAATGTGGAGCATCTTTTCATGTGTCTGTTTGTCATCTGAATTTCTTCTTGGGAGAAGTGTCTGTTCAGCTACTCTGCCCATTTTTTAATTGGATTATTTGCTTTTTGGTTGTTGAGGTGCATGAGCTCTTTATATATTTTGGATATCAACCCTTTATCAGATCTGTCATTTATGAATATATTCTCCCATACTGTAGGATACCTTTTTGTTCTATTGATGGTGTCCTTTGCTGTACAGAAGCTTTTCAGCTTAATATAGTCCCACCTGTTCATTTTTGCTTTTGTTTCCCTTGCCTGGGGAGATATGTTTATGAAAAAGTCACTCATGTTTATGTCTAAGAGATTATTGCCTATGTTTTTTTCTAAGAGTTTTATGGCTTCATGACTTACATTCAGGTCTTCGATCCATTTCGAATTTATTTTTGTGTATGGGGTTACACAGTGATCCAGTTTGATTCTCTTACTTGTAGCTGTCCAGTTTTGCCAGCACCATCTGTTGAAGAGACTGTCATTTCCCCATTGTATGTCCATGGCTCCTTTATCAAATATTAATTGGCCATATATGTTTGGATTAAAGTCTGGAGACTCTATTCTGTTCCATTGGTCTGTGGCTATGTTCTTGTGCCAGTACCAAATTGTCTTGATTACTGTGGCTTTGTAGTAGAGCTTGAAGATGGGGAGCGAGATACCCCGTACTTAATTTTTCCATTAATAATTCCAATTAATTGCTTTGGCTATTCAGGATCTTTGGTGTTTCCACATGAATTTTTGAACTATTTGTTCCAGTTCATTGAAGAATGCTGTTGGTAATTTGATAGGGATTGCAACGAATCTGTCTATTGCTTTGGGCAGGATGGCCATTTTGACGATATTAATTCTTCCTAGCCAAGAGCATGGGATGAGTTTCCATTTGTTAGTGACCTCTTTAATTTCTCTTAAGAGTGTCTTGTAGTTTTCAGGGTATAGGTCTTTCACTTCCTTGGTTGGGTTTATTCCTAGGTATTTTATTCTTTTTGATGCAATCGTGAATGAAGTTGTTTTCCTGATTTTTCTTTCGATTAGTTCACTGTTAGTGTATAGGAAAGGCAGAGATTTCTGTGTTAATTTTGTATCCTGCAACTTTGCTGAATTCCGATATTAGTTCTACTAGTTTTGGAGTGGAGTCTTTAGGGTTTTTTATGTACAATATCATGTCATCTGCAAATAGTGATAGTTTGACTTCTTCTTCACCAATCTAGATTCCTTGTATTTCTTTGTTTTAACTAATTGCCATAGCTAGGACCTCCAGTACTATGTTGAATAACAGTGGGGAGAGTGGGCATCCCTGTCTCATTCCTGATCTCAGAGGAAAAGCTTTCAGCCTCTCACTGTTCAGAATGATTTTGCCTGTGGGTTTATCACAGATGGCCTTTATTATGTTGAGGTACTTGCCCTCTATTCCCATTTTGCTGAGAGTTTTTATCATGAATGGATGTTGAATTTTGTCGAATGCTTTTTCAACATCTATGGAGATGATCATGTGGTTTTTGTCCTTCTTTTTGTTGATGTGGTGGATGATGTTGATGGATTTTCGAATGTTGTACCATCCTTGCATCCCTGGGATGAATCCCACTTGGTCATGGTGTATGAACCTTTTGATGTATTTTTGAATTCCGTTTGCTAATATTTTGTTGAGTATTTTTGCATCTACATTCATCAGGGATATTGGTCTGTAGTTTTCTTTTTTGGTGGGGTCTTTGCCTGGTTTTGGTATTAGGGTGATGTTGGCTTCATAGAATAAGTTTGGGAGTATTCCCTCCTCTTCTATTTTTTGGAAAACTTTAAGGAGAATGGGTATTATGTCTTCCCTGTGTGTCTGATAAAATTCCAAGGTAAATCCATCTGGCCTGGGGGTTTTGTTCTTTGGTAGTTTTTTGATTACCACTTCATTTTACCTGCTGGTAATTGATCTATTTAGATCTTCTGTTTCTTTCTGGGTCAGTCTTAGAAGGTTTATTTTTCTAGGAAGTTGTCCATTTCTCCTAGGTTTTCAAGCTAGTTAGCATATAAGTTTTCATTGTATTCTCTAATAATTCTTTGTATTTCTGTGGGGTCCGTCGTGATTTTTCCTTTCTCATTTCTGATTCTGTTGATTTGTGTTGATTCTCTTTTTCTCTTAGTAAGTCTGGCTAGAGGCTTATCTATGTTGTTTATTTTCTTGAAGAGGCAGCTCTTGGTTTCATTGATTTTTTTCTACTGTTTTATTCTTCTCAATTTTATTTATTTCTTTTCTGATCCTTATTATGTCCCTCCTTCTGCTGACTTTAGGCCTCATTTGTTCTTCTTTTTCCCATTTCAGTAATTGTGACATTAAACTATTCATTTGGGATTGTTCTTCCTTCTTTAAATATGCCTGGATTGCTATATACTTTCCTCTTAAGACTGCTTTTGCTGCGTCCCACAGAAGTTGGGGCTTTGTGTGGTTGTTGTCATTTGTTTCCATATATTGCTGGATCTCCATTTTAATTTGGTTGTTGATCCATTGATTATTTAGGAGCATGTTGTTAAGCCTCTATGTGTTTGTGAGCTTTTTTGCTTTCTTTGTACAATTTGTTTCTAGTTTTATACCTTTGTGGTCTGAAAAGTTGGTTGGTAGGATTTCAATCTTTTTGAATTTACTGAGGCTCTTTTTGTGGCCTAGTATGTGGTCTATTCTGGAGAATGTTCCATGTGCACTTCAGAAGAATGTTTATCTTGTTCCTTTTGGATGTAGAGTTCTGTAGATGTCTAATAGGTCCATCTGTTCTAGTGTGTTGTTCAGTGCCTCTGTGTCCTTACTTATTTTCTGTCGGGTGGATCTGTCCTTTGGAGTGAGTGGTGTGTTGAATTCTCCCAAAATGAATGCTTTGCATTCTATTTCCTCCTTTAATTCTTCGAGTATTTGTTTCGCATATGTTGAAGCTCCTGTATTGGGTGCATATATATTTATAGTGGTTATATCCTCCTGTTGGACTGAGCCCTTTATCGTTATGTAATGTCCTTCTTTATCTCTTGTTACTTCCTTTGTTTTGAAGTCTATTTTGTCTGATACTAGTACTGCAACACCTGCTTTTTTCTCCCCATGGTTTGCATGAAATATATTTTTCCATCCCTTGACTTTTAGTCTGTGCATGTCTTTGGGTTTGAGACGAATCTCTTGTAAGCAGCATATAGATGGGTCTTGCTTTTTTATCCATTCTATTACTCTGTGTCTTTTAATTGGTTCATTCAGCCCATTTACATTTAGGGTCATTATGGAAAGATATGTACTTATTGCCATTGCAGGCTTTAAGTTTGTGGTTACCAAAGGTTCAAGTTTAGCTTCTTTACTACCTTACTGTCTAACTTAACTTGCTTATTGAGCTATTATAAACACCGTCTGATAATTCTTTATTTCTCTCCCTTCTTATTCCTCCTCCTCCATTCTTCTTATGCTGGGTGTTTTGTTCTGCACTCTTTTTACGAGTGCTCCCATTTAGAGCAGTCCCTCTAAAATACCCTGTAGAGGTGGTTTGTGGGAGGCAAATTCCCTCAACTTTTGCTCGTCTGGGAATTGTTTAATCCCTCCTTCATATTTAAATGATAATCGTGCTGGATACAGTATTGTTGATTCAAGGCCCTTCTGTTTCATTGAATTAAATATATCATGCCATTGTCTTCTGGCCTGTAAGGTTTCTGTTGAGAAGTCTGATGATAGCCTGATGGGTTTTCCTTTGTAGGTGACCTTTTTTCTCTCTCTGGCTGCCTTTAATACTCTGTCCTTGTCCTTGATCTTTGCCATTTTAATTATTATGTGTCTTGGTGTTGTCCTCTTTGGGTCCTGTCTCTCTGGAGTTCTGTGTGCTTCCGTAGTCTGAGCAACTATTTCCTCCCCCAGTTTGGGGAAGTTTTCAGCAATTATTTCTTCAGACACTTTCTATCCCTTTTTCTCTCTTCTTCTTCTTATGGTACCCCTATAATGTGATATTGTTCTTTTTGGATTGGTCACACAGTTCTCTTAATATTGTTTCATTTCTGGAGATCCTTTTATCTCTCTCTGCATCAGCTTCATGTGTACCTGTTCTCTGGTTTCTATTCCATTAATGGCCTCTTGCATCCCATCCATTCTGCTTTTAAGTCCTTCCAGAGATTGTTTTATTTCTGTAGTCTCCCTCTGTACTTGCTCCTTTAGCTCTTGCGTATTTCTCTGCAGATCCATTAGCATGTTTATGATTTTTATTTTGAATTCTTTTTCAGGGAGACTGGTTAGGTCTGTCTCTGAAGGTCTTCTCTCAGGGGTTGTCTGGACTATTTTGGACTGGACTAAATTTTTTTGCCTTTTCATAGTGATAGCAGTGGCTGTAGGCAGGTAGCGGGTGTGTCAGCTGGGAGAAGAAAGTCCTTTCCTGCTTGCTGGACACCTTGCCCTTCTCCGCTGCCTGTGTCAGTTACCCGCACTCCTGGAGCAGCCACAGTGTTAATCCCCTAAGCTGCTGTGGGCGGGGTCTCCGTCAGAGCAACGCAGAGCCCTGCTGGGAGTGGCAGGCATGCCAGGTGAGCTCCTCTGCGATAGTGGCGCCCCTGCCAGGCAGCTGTGTGCCAGCAGCAGCCTTTGGGTCTGGCCTGGGCATCTGTGTGTTGGGCTGGGATTCCAGTCGGCTGCTGGGAGCGCGGCTTGTCCTGGGCTGCTCCTCCGCCACCGCCGCCGGCTCCCGCGGACAACTCCCAGGCCCCTCTGGCACCGCCTCCACCAGTATGCATGGGCTGCTCCTGGGCCACTCGGTCGCCACTGCTGCAGGCTCACATGGGCCTCTCCCAGGCCCCTCTGGTACTACTGCCCCCGGCGTGCACTGCCACTCTCTGACTACTGGGCCGGTGTGTCGGGGTCCTCGCCAGTTGGGAGAACAACTGGCAGGCTGCTTAGTGCCATGAGGGGCTTCAGAGCTGTGCTGCTGCCCAAGGGGTTAGGGCACCTAAAGTTCCCTGGGACTCCCAGCTTCTGGCTAAGTGTGCCGGGACGACTTCGTCCAACTGTGGGGTCCCTGTCTCTTTAAGACTTGCAGAAAGCACTTGCTTTTCTTTTGTCTCAGGGGCACTGGTTGTGGGGACCTGCCACAGGTTTTGCTTTTCTGTTTCTCTAATATCCAGCACCCCATGCACTGTGTGTCTGCACTCCAGGTGCGGATTTCTAGAGCTGGCTGTTTAGCAGTCCTGGGCTTTCACTCCCTCCCTGTTCCGACTCCTTTTTTCCTGCTGGGTTCTGGGGTGGGGGGGGGTGGTGTTCGGGTCCCACTGGGCCGCAGCTTGTATCTTACCCCCTTCATGTGATGCTGAGTTCTCGCAGATGTAGATGTAGCCTGGCTATTGTACTGTATCCACTGGTGTCTCTTGTAGGAATAGTTGTATTTATTGTATTTTCATAAATATATATGTTTTTGGGAGGATATTTCCACTGAACTACTCACGCCACCTTCTTGGCTCAGCCCCCCAGTTTATGTTTGAAGTTATTTTAATAGTAATGCATTTACATAGGTAAAAAATAAAATCAATAAAAGTTAAATATTGGGAAGTCTTACATACTTCCCAACACTCCTTATATATTCATCCTTTTTCTTCACCACTGTTATTACTTTCTTATTTAGCCTTTTGGGGTCTGTTTACATGAATACAAGCAAGTACAAATTTTTTTTTCCCATTTCTAAACAAAAGTGACATTCCATATACACCATTCTGCACCTTGTTTTTTCACTTAGCAATATATCTAACAAACACATTTCTTCATATCTTATCATAGAGCTTTTCCTCATTTTTTATATAGCTGTATTATGTTCCATTGTGGGGAGGAACCATGGTTAAGAAATTCCCTTTTGTTGAATGCTTATCACCCTGACTTCCAAAGGTACCTGGTGCTCCCAATTGCTGAGATATTCTGAAACTCCCAAATAAAAAGTGGGTGCTTCTTAGCTCTCTCCCATTGCCAGTTTAGGTTTTGGTTTTTCTTCAATGTGCTAGGACAATTTCCACCTGTCTATCTGCTTTCTACTTTCCAGAGTTTCTTTTTGTTCAGCATTTAGTAGCAGAGCAATATCATCTTCAAACTCAAGGAACATGTTCATGATTGTCTAGGTGTCTGTGAATAAGTTCACTCTCATCTTATATATTTCCACTCTACTTTTCCAAACTTTGATCATATCCTTTCAGAATGAAAAGACTGAGTTTTCACAACTGAAAACAATCTCAGAAAGAATTAGGAGGTGGGGGATAGAATTGTTTACTTTTCCAGAAACTAAAAAAGAGGAACAGTATGATCTGAAGACTTCCTGGGGTCATTTAGCAAGGCAAGAAATTGCTTTCTATGGCTTTTGCCTCCCTATCTGTGGCTGTAACTATTACAGAACCATTCTGTCCCTGGCTTTCAGCTTGGCAGGCTTAATTACTGTTTTCCTAATTTATAGAAATGATTAGCAACATTAATGCAGATATATCAAAGGCCCTGAGGGAGCAATGATTCTCCTGCTGTACACTTAAATTGATATAGTCATTTGGTTCATCAACTGTGTAAGTCACAAGATGGACTTCTCCTGAGATGCTGTACAGCAGTGGTTGAGTTTGGGCCCACAGTCAGAGTTGACAGCTATCCCACTTAACTAGTTATGTCACCTTTAACAAGTTACTTAACCCTTCTAAACTTGTGTTTCCCCATCGATACACTAGTGTGACCCTCACCGGTTTGTTGTGAGGATTAAGTGCATGCAAAGCAAACAGTGCAAGGCCTGGCACATAATCAGCATTCCAGGAATGAAACCTTTACGGATTAGCCTATAACACTTTGCTTGGCACCAGTAAGCATGCAATAATTGTTGAATAAATAATTGAATGGATGAATGAGCACTTCTTTCAAAAAGAAATGGAATTCGATTAAAGTCTATAGAAGGTTCCACTCACCAATTCCAGTGTATGTCTCTGAATGTGTGCATATCATAGCAATTCTCCAACACCAGCTGGATGTCCTGCAATTCAAACCAATTCTGACACTGTTTACCTGGAGATAGCCTCAGCTCCCATAGATGAAGGTTCAGTCATACAAAACTGTCCCCCACTCCTCCACCCCACTTTAGATAACAGTCAAAAGTCCAGGTTATCACCTATGCTTCTGACTGAGCAGCTATAGATAGAAGTTTCCTATGATTAGCCTCCCCCTTGAGCTTGACTTTAATTTGTTAAAGCAGCTCACAGAACTCAGAAAAACATTTTGATTCCTAGATTACAGGTTTATTATAAAGGGATATAACACAGGAACAGCCAGATGGAAGAGAGACATAGGACAAGGTATAGGTGGAAACGGTATGAAGTTTCCATGCCCCCTCTGTGTGCCACTCCCTCTGAATCTCCATGTGTTCACCAGTCTGGAAGCTCTCTCAACCCAGTCCTTTTGGGTTGTTATAGAAGCATAATTACATAGGCATGATTGATTAAGTCATTGGCCATTGGCAGTAGATTCAACCTCTAGCTTCTCTCCCCTCCCCAGAGGTGGAGAGGTGGGACTAAAAGTTCCAACTTTCTATTCATGGTTGGCTTTACTGGCAATCAGCCCCCATCCTTAGGTGCTTTCCAAAAACCATCTCATTAACATAAGTCAAGTTATAGTGGCAAGGAAATTGTTATGAATAACAAGACACCCATTTCATCTTAATGACTTTGAAGCAATTTCAGGAACTTGGGACAGAAACCAAATATTATGGCAAAAGATGTTCCCAATGCTCTATTGCTTACTAAAATCCAAAGGTTTGGGAGCTGTGAGCCAGGAACAAAGACCATGGACAAACACCAAATATGTATGAGGAATATATGTTAGTCATCTGAATAACCAAATATATATTTCTTATAAAATCACAATATTACAGTCTGGTTCCCTAGCTGGTCTATGAACACCATGAACAAAGAGCTCCTGACTCTGTTCCTCCTTTTTGTTTCCTGGGTACCAAGCACAGTAACTGGCTCATAGTAGAAATTAACAATACTCATTAAATGAATCTTCCAATAAAGAAATAAGTAAATAAACGTCTTGTTTACATTAATTTTCAGGATGCAAAAAATTTTTTTCAAGAAAACCATCGAGCACATGTATTTAGGAAGGTCATTTTGCTACTAGGAATATCCTCTGTTCCTTTAAATTTGGTCTTTAAACAGTCTTCCATGGAGCAAGTTTTAGACAAAGATTTATTGACTGACTATGGCCAATCAAGTCTTCATTCTTGTCTGTGGTGCCCTCTCTAGCTACATTTGCACTGAAGTCAAAAGGAGAAGCAGGAAAATGCTGTATTAGAAGTTGGAAAGTATCCATCTTAAGTTACATGGCCTTTGTGCTCTTTATGTGGTGAGAGTGCTGATTTGATTTGACAGAGGAGAATGGGTCAGAAACCTCAATAAAAATGCCTTGGAAGATGTTCATCTAGTTTAGTTTTGCTTTAAACTTGTTCTGTTATCCAGAAAGTTTCCATTATGTAATGTGCACTAATGTCACCAGAAAAAAAGGAACTATTCAAAATAGTTGACATTTATTTGTTGTTATTCTGTGGATAAAAATCTGATAAAGTCAGATTTAAAATATTGTTTCCATGGTCTTTTTGATGCCCCCACAGGCCGAGAAATGACTACAGTAGGTCCCATTGTTGCCCAGTCACATACTAAAGACACACATCATGTCCAGTTCTCACAAACTTCCTTCGGTGTCAGCTATTTATTGTTATTCCTGTTTTACAAGTGGAGATGCAGAGACGCTACATGGTGGACACTACAAGGCTGATCACAGAGGCAGAATGCGAGCCTTTTTCTTTCTGATTCCAAAATTCATGTGTCTCAATAATTGTCTCTCTTGAGACCTTTTTCCCCTAGCAATTGTAATGAAATATCTTCAAAGCCAATGAAATAATGTTAGACCCTTCCCTTGACACTTGTCACACCAAATTTCCTAAACCAAACTCAACATACACAAAAAGTATAAGCAGTTTCACGATTAGAGTTTGGGAGTTATTATAGACAGCACTGGTTGAGAAGGAAATGAGAGAGGGTTAGAACACTGGACGGAAAGAGAAGAGTTTCCGTCACAGTGGTCAGATGATTCTACATATCCATTCATACATGTGGTCAGTATTGGTCACTTTTGAATCCAGCATTCATATATGTCTTATGCACCCCTTCCCCCATCTTATAAGGCAGAGCCTGTCGCTCACTATGAAAACTGAAAATATCTGACACTTACTTTCCCAGCACCTCTTGCATCTGGGCATAAGACAGACCTAGGATCTACCATTCACTCAAACTCATTGTAAATATCATATCAGAAGTTAGTGACATACAGATCATGGCAAGAGTAGCCCCACAACAACAGCTGTGGGAACGGTTCTAGTGGCCCCGTCTTTCCTCAGCCTCACTCGTGCTGATGATACAAGTGAGGTTCCAGGCAGCAGCAGGGGGGTCTCAGCACCAGTTTTACAGAATCTATTCTGGCAATGGTTCCTGATTTGTGACCTCGGAGCCTGATTCTCTGATACTCTCAGTGAATCTGTGAGCTCCCTATCACCTTCTGGTAAATTCCATTCTATTTCAAGTGCTCTTAGCCAATTGCTACCGCCCACAACTAAGGATCCTGACTGAAACAATACACAAATAATAGCAATAATGATAATAATAACTAGCATTTCTTAAGAACTTATGATGTGTCAAAACACTCTGCTAGGTGCTTTGAAAGCATTTTACCCCTTAAATTCTCATCTCAGTCCAGTTATTCCCATCTTACAGATAACAAAACTGAGAGGTTAAGTGGCTTGCTCAAAGATGTATTGCTAGAAAGTGTCAGAGCCAATAATTGAACCCACCAGTGTGACTCCAAAGCCTATTCATTGAGCCACTAAATTTGAATGCATAATACTTTTAGAGTATATTCATATTCTTTCAGAGTGTAAATGTCTATAGGTTATTGCATTCATCAGGACTCTCCAGAGAAGCAGAAGAACTGTGTGTGTACATATACAGAGATTTATTTTTAAGGAATTGGCTTCCAAAATTGTGAGGGCTGGCAAATCTGAAATCTGAAGAGGAGGACAGCAATCCAGAGGCCCAATGCTGCAATTCAAATACACTGGAGAAAGAATTCACCCTATGGGTCTGGATATATTCCCTCTTTTTATAAGGGCATCAGTCTTATTAGATTAGGATCCATACTAACTTCATTTTAACTTAATTACCTCTGAAAGAGCCTCTCTCCAAATATGATCACTTTCTGTGGTACTGAGGGTTAAGCATGCAGCATATGCATTTTGGAGGGGACCTAATTTAGCCTATAATTATAGAACATAATTCCAGGAGTAATTTCAATGTAACATTTTGGAAAAATGCCCTAATGTAAATGTAATCTCAGGGATTTTCTCAGTTTGGGTGATATTTAGTTTGTTTGGGGGCCCCCTTAGTTTCTAGAAGACCAGTCCTGCCCATAGCCACCATCAAAATGGTAACCACAATATTTTTGGTAGCCAAGGTCTCCTACATCCTAATTAAACAGCTTAGGGATGATGAAGCTCAGCTACATGGAAATTTTGGGTTGTGTTTTCCACAAGCAGCACAAGAACTAGCTGCACTACAGTTTCCTAGTCCTTAAACCCATCGGGGGAATTAAGCAAAATAAACTGCATTATGGCACAGTGAAATGGCTACTCAAAATATTCTTCTTGTTCAAGGACTGATGGCTTTTGTGTATAATCTCATAGCTTTTGCAAAGGTTTCAAACCTCAAGGGGATCAGACATCACTGTGAAGTCTGAAGTATACCTTTTAGCAATGAACATCTTAATGGAAACATTTGTCATTTTTTCATCTGGAGATTTATTAATTCAGTGGTCACGAGTAAGGGTAAGTGTTTGGAAAAGCCACCTTAACTCTTCCAAGAGTCATTTAATAGCAGCAAAACCATTTTGCATTTGTAAAGTGCTTTGTACTTTTGAAAGTACTTGCACATGCATTAGTTCATTTCATCTCAATGGTCCTTGATTGGCCTAAAAGTTAAATCAGCTTCCCAACATGCCTAACGATCTTGGAGAGCACTTTATGAGCTGAAAAAACATGACCCAAAGTGAGGAAATTGCTCTGAAATCACTCTGTAAAATTAAGGCACCATTAATATACAAATTCATAAATAGTGAAGCTACTGAGTTAAATCCTTCAGGGAACTGTGGGGATTATCCAAAGATTTTCAATCCCTTACTGTTTACTTTGTTTTTAACACCATTTTCTGTAGAACTAGCTCTTAAATCCAATTTTACATTATTAAAATTTTCAGACAAAAATGTGCCTCTATTGCCAGTCTGCTTTTCCGTTAATAGCCAAATCTACATATTCCCTTTAAAGAAAATCAGAGGGTAGTCTGAGGTCAAAAGATCCTAAAAAAGCTTGCCACAATTAGCTGCGCCTGAGTATTTCTCCCTACACAAAGCAGATGGTGATTTCTTTTTTTAAACAAAATAATGATCTGTGTTTCTGTGTGCCTTCTGCATCAGACATGAAGTAAAGATGAATTTCTATTTTGTTTCTCTCTGGAAACCTGTTACATTGACCAACATTGGCAGGGAGGTTGGGAATCACCTAATTTGTCCAAATATAATCACAGGATGTACAATAAAGGCATTGGCTGTTTAGACTCTCTGAAGGAAAGCTTTACAAAAAAAAAAAAAAAAAAAGGAACAGACGCAGCATAATCTTGAGAATCCTCTTGTTATTCTGCTGGTGGAGTCTGTAGCCACGGAGACATCTGTGATGTGGGATAAGGAAGATTATTTTTTTCTGAAATACAAAGAGTACAGAGAGTGGAATGATCATTTTTAGGATTTAAAACCTGAGGAATAACTTTACTCTTTGTCCATATGTTCTTTTTAAAAAACAATTGCTTACCGGAGTACTGTAATTTGGAGTTGATTGTAATTTTTCTGTTTATTTTGTGTTAGAAAATAAAAATGGAATAAAATCCCCTAAAATATATTGGGAAATAGTTAATTTCATATTACAAGTGTGGAAGACACTGCCTATGTTGATAATATAATGTGCCTGGATTCCAATTACGGTGTCTGGTAATTTTCTGTTCAGGTGGGAATATAGAAGAAATCTTTTTTCAAAGATACTTTCTGATATTGATTTGATCATATAGTTCTATGAAGCAAATCATAAGGCCTTTATAATTAGTACTACAAATAGCATCTCTCCTATTTTAATATAAAATGTCTATCATTACAATGGGGAATCAATTGTATTTCTATAGTATCTGAATTTGAATAATCAAAACTATTCTTCAAATACTTATGTGTTATTACATTCAAAGTAAAATGGAGCATTGATTCAAGAATTCATACAGTTAAGACCCAAAAGTCACTTTCACATGAAGCTCCCTGGCAGTTCCAGCTGTGATGAGATAGGAAATAATTATAAAAATACCAGTCTTTGTTGAATGTTTTTTATATACCAGACACTATGCTAAATGTTCTGTACTTGTCAACTCATTTACTTCTCACAACAACCCTCTGAGGATAAGTATTATTATCATTTCTATTTTATAAATGGTCAAATGAAGTCTCAGAAATGTTAAACAACTTGACAAAGATCAAACAGCTAGTGAATACAGGAGCCAGAGGTCAAATCGAATTAATCTGGCCCTAGAGCCCAGACCAGTAACTGTTATACAGTGCAGACACTCAAGTTAGTGCCAAGAAGCAAATGGTTTGTTTCATGGTTCACTGTGTCTATAAAATTTAAGTAAAAAAGTGAATAAAACAAGGAGATCAAGAAAACTCCAATTAATTTCTTGGGAGCCAGGGGGCAGGGGAGCAGTGTCCTTAATATCAAAAGAAATTTCTCTTGGGGACCAGATGAAAACATG
Organism: Manis pentadactyla; assembly: GCF_030020395.1. Taxonomy (NCBI): domain Eukaryota; kingdom Metazoa; phylum Chordata; class Mammalia; order Pholidota; family Manidae; genus Manis; species Manis pentadactyla. The sequence goes on from NC_080023.1 coordinate 39,678,056, forward strand.
CCTATGAAACTATCTTATAGACTGAGAATCAACTAGCCAAAGGGGTAAAAAACATTCCAGATTCAGGGAGGAGTAGCAGTTTATGCAAAACAACAATGGCAAAAAGAAATATGGGTGTTTGAGGAGCTAAAGCTGAAACCAGAGTGTCTGGAATCGGACTGAGGGAAGTCTGCTCCAGAAAATGCTGAAGAAAAGAAACGTCCCACTCCAGTCCTCGTGACCAGTGTTAAGGGCTTTGGTCTGTGTCCTGAGAGAGTTGAGGAAGCATTCAGGGAATTTAGACAGGCGTTAACATGACAGATCTGCACTGTGAAATGGGTGCCCTGGTAGCCACTCTGGAAAAAAGTTAGGGAAGGTAGAGTGGCAACAACTAGAGCAGTTCAGGAAATACTATAGTAGCATTCACCAAAAATGAAGAATGCAATGATATCAGTGGATATGAAGAAAACAACTGATTCAAAAGATGATACCATGTTAAAAATTTTTAATTGATGACAAATTTGATATTGGAGGTGAAGAAAATGTCAAAGATGACCCTCAAATGTCTGTCTAGTGCAGCTCTGTGAACGACAGAGTTAGATGTGGGAGATCCACAGGTCATGGTGAGGATCTGGACCTCCAGGTGGCTTTAGTCATCAACTGAGTTTGTCAAGTTCACAGTGAGACTGTAAGTCTGAAGCTCAGAAGGGCGGTCTAGGCTGCACATATATCTACAACTGGACATACCAAGGTAGAGAGAGTTGTACAAGTATGTATGACTCATCCAGGGAGAAAATACAAAATGAATGAAAAGAGATGAAAGCCGAGGACCCTGCAGAGGATAAGACTCAAAGAATTATAAGACAGAGCTTCCAGATAAGTAGGAGCACAAGCAGAAAAAAAAAGGTGTCAGGGAAGAAAATGGAGTAGACTTTCAAGAAGGAAGGCAAGGATGACAGGGTCAAATACTGCCAAGAGGTCAAGAAAAATGAGGACTGAAAAATTGAATACAGCAAAATGAGAGTCATGGCCAAATTAGCATAAACTGTGTGGGAGTGAAGGAACCGCAAGTCAGACTGGGGTGTGTTAGGCTGGAGAAAGGAAAAACAAGGACATGCAAACATAACAGAGAGATGCCAAAGGGGGAGAACAGACCAGACCCCAAAGTCCGTGCTGTATATGGAAAGGGGACAGCTCTCCCTGAATTCCATCCTGATGTGCCAACTAAGACCCGGATGTCAGCCTCCTCCCTCTTGGAAGAAAAACGTTTCTAGTTGACTATTATGACACCTTTAGCCAATCATACCTCTCCACACCCCCTAAGATAGTTTGCCCACGCCTCCCCCTCCTAATTCCTTATAAGCGCCCCACCTCCCTAACTGGGCGTGACTTCTCCGGCTTGTAGTACCCAGGTCGCGAGAACATCACCCGGGGGTGGTATTTAAATAAATTACCTGGCCCTTTGTTGCCTCTCTTTGCCTGCTTATTCCAGCTAGAATTTATCTTACAGGGTGCGGTGAATAGGCAGTGAAAAAATGCAGGAATTGTGGACAACTCTATAGAAATTGGCTTAGAAGTGGAGAGACAATTAAACTAGGAACAAAGAGAGATAATGGGATAAAGAAAATGACCTCATAAAATGTAAATCTCTCGCGACAGTATCTCAGAATCTGCCCTCATTTCCAGACTATTGATCACACAAAGAATTGTAATATTTGAACATTTTCAAAGGAATGAGTAGTTTGTAATCAATCATAAGCTTTTCTAGTATCCTGAAAGAGTTCTTTTATTTTACATAGTTATCCATTAATCTGGGCAAGCTACAGAGAAGCCCTATCCATCTAAATACTCAGAGGACAGAACAGGGTATATATAGAGAGAGATTCTAGGTTGCATCTATTGCATAAAAAGTAAAATGGAGAAACTTTCCTGTAAGGAGCCTAAGACATAAGTCATTGAGCATCAACTATTCATCATATTTTATTAAATATGTATTAAACACTATATGCCAGCTATTATGTTAGATGTTGAGAATAAAAGGATAAAGGTGAGTAAGATATAACCTCTGACTTCAAGATGTTCATTGACTAACAACAGAAAAGGTACTTGTAAGTAGATACCTCTAGTACTTTGTGATACACCACAAAGAGATATGCACAAAATGGTACACAGAAGAGGTATATGGAGCACCAGTTTGAAAGAAGAAGGTGTGTGTTCAAGTTCAAGGGTACAGGCACACACACACACACACACACACACACATATACCCATGGGACTCAATCATGGAATATTTCAGAAGCAGAAATCCCTGAACTGAGTCTTAAATAATATTTGTAATTTACATTTATTGAGAAATTTTAGTGTGCCTGATAAGGTGGCAAGCACTTTATAACTTAACCAACTTATTGTATCCATTATAAAGATAAAGATGTAGGGGCAGAGTTTAAGTAACTTGTTCATGATAGCACAATCTAGTGAGTGTCAGGGTTGAGATTCAAACTCAGTCTTCCTCCAGAGCCTGTCTTCTGGACTGCTAGGTCATACACCATAAACCATGGTCCACCATATACAATGACATATGATTGAAGATCAGCCAAGGTTAGTCTGTGTTGGTAATTGGAGAAGGAAGGGCACATCCCAGGCAGGAAAATCTGTCCATTTTATTCTTCTTTGTTTTATAATCTCACTCTGATTACAGGATGGTTATCCCAGGGTTAAAAAGAGGAGATAAGACCACCTTCCCAGGTCATTTTGAGGATGTCATTAAGCAAAAAGGGGCTTATTATGATATAATCTATGATTCTCATCCCCAGGTTACCAATCTAGAATAGAAATAGAATGAACAACAGGTTCTGTCCATTTAAAAGTAACATTTGGTAAGGATAGAATTGAGGATAACCTTCTACTTGGGTTAACAAGTCCATGTTGAGAAAACTGTCTCACGGGGAAGCAATCCTGCACCTTCTCTAATGACTCCATCAGACCACCTGGCAATCAAGGCCCTTAGGGTGTCAAAGGTGACTAATACCACTGTAGGTTATAAAGAATAAACAGAAGTTTGTAAAAGAGAAACAGTGTCCACCTTGACAGGGACAGCTAGAGCTTTGGATCAATCATGCCTGGCTTTCCCAAGAGAAGAAAATTCCATCTTAGGAGCTGGGAACCTCAGCAACTGTCCTGAAATCAAGGGAGGAAAGAGATTAATCAGCTCCTCACCAATGATACTCTTATCAAATCACTAGCGACATAGAGACAGATACAGTCTAAAATCATGTAGCACAAATTTCATACCTTAGGAAAGCAACATAATAGAAGCTTTATCCTTAGGACCTGCAATGGACTGCAGTGGACCCAATCCCAAATTCACATATTGAAATCTAATCCCCAATGTGATGGTATTTAGAAGTGAGCCTTTGGGAGATGATTAGGTCGGAAGGGCTTTGCCCTCAAGACCGAGATTAGTGTCCATATGAAAGAGACCCCAGAGAACTCCCTTGCACCTGCCAGGTGAAGACACAGCCAGGAAGTGGCTGTCTGGGAACTAGGAAGCAGCCTCTCACCAGACTCCACATCTGCGGGCACCTTGGTCTTGGACTTCCAGCTCCATGACTATGAGAGATGAATGTCTGTTGTTTGTAGGGCACACAGCCTATGGTATTCAGTTAGAGCAGTCTGAGCAGACTAAGCCAGGACCTCAACCACAGAGGAGGCACTAGAGGAGGCTGGTTTGGGGGATGCTCTTGAGAATTCTGGAGTGAGGATTTGGAGAGTATCTTTCAGTGACCTGAGAGGTCATTAAGGGGATAGTAGGAAAGTGGCTGCAGGGATAGATGAGAAGAGGAAGGTCTCCAAATTCGATTTATTCAATTTATTTTCTGGGTTTTCTTCATGTTGCCAAGCTTCTTGCCTTCTTGTAAGGACAAAAGCAAATCACAAAATAAAGCGATAGAAGAAAAGTAGTTGAAGTACAAGTACACGTAGAAACAGACGTAGGAGGAAATCAAAGAAGTGCAAGGAGGAGGAGGAGAGACGAGAAAGGCACAAAATAAAGGCAGAGAAGGAATTTAAAGGACAAATCAAAGTGTAAAATTGAGACTAAGAAAAAAATAAAAGATAATAAAGCAAAATTTTAGTCTAAAAATTATCAAGTTCAATAGAAATAAAACCTAGAGACCAGAAGAAAAGAAAAACTAAAACCAGTGAGATTTTTAAAACACCAAAACATGAAAATGAGAGAGATAAAAGATGAAAGATAAAACGAGCGTAACTAAAACACAAAAAAGGGCTAGAACCAGTGGGACAAAAAGCTGGAAACATGAAAGGCAGGGCGTGAATGATGAAAGCTTGCAGCAAGAAAATCCAAGTTGAAAGCAATACTTAGAAACTGAGCATAAAATTCTTTTAAACGCTGCTTAAAATTCCTTTTTTTCTTAAAATAGAATAGAAGAAAGAATTTGAAATAAAAAGTGAAGACAAGGGAAAAACAAGAATCCTAAAGAATTAAGCAGAACGAACTAAAATAGAAACGGAAAAATTAAGTAGTCAACATCCACCATGGCAACAAGAAATTCTAAAATAATTTTGAGATGCTGGTTTGTACCTAAGTGTATGTTCTTGATGTAACAAGGGAACACAAACAACAGGCAAAGAGGGGAAACAGATGAACTCCTACTAAACTGCACTTTGACTATGTATCCTTGGTTCCTGGCCATCCTTCTGCCTTTCCAGTTCTCATCTAAAATAATTTTTTTTAATATCATTTTCTTCTAAGTCTCAGCACAGCTGCTTACAATAAGAAACAGCCAGTTGAGGTGTTGCAAGGCAAGCCCCAGTAAAATTGCAAAAGACACATTCTATTGTGTTTGTTTGCCTTTTTGATTTCCTCCTACTGTTTAATCTATTACTCATTCATTAGTTAATTACCACTTAGTTTGAATTAATTTAATTCTACCATTTCTGGGATAACTTTCATTTTAAAAGAAGGTCCATTGGAGAGGTATTTCGGATAGGCATCATTTCTGCCCACCCAGGGTGTTAGTGATTAGCAATACCAAGAAGATTCATGTTAGATGTCTTCCCTTTGTTCCACACCCCCATCTCTCTCCAGCCTTCTCCACTTGCTCTGTGATCTGGGAGGTGAATTTCTACAGACTATGTCCATGGGCTTGCTTACCCTCAACCTTCACCAATGGGAGACATGGGCAGCATATCAGACAATGAGAAGAGAGTGAGGTCAAGGTATTTATTCCCGCAGTTCCCTCACTGCCGTGGATTGACTCCATTCCTTTTCTAAGGCACAGCTCCAGCCCCACAGCCTTCTCCTGCAGCTACTCCCTCTGGGTTCTGAGCATAGGTAATCTGCTCTCTCCTTCTGATCCTTCAGTCCTAAGAGTGGTTGGTTCTGGCTGCCTAGCTGTCACTGGCCCTTAGCCATCCCTTGTTGGTTTCTCTTAGCTCTGTTCTCAGGGTTGTACATAGCCCTTTTATTATTTCCTCAACGTTGATATTGCCATCTGTTTCCTCTGGGACCCTGATTGACACAGCAAGTAAAAGTACATCAGGCAAATGTCACTTCTGCATTCTTCACCCTTGCCCTCAGTGCCCTCTTACTGCCTTAGGCTTCCCACGCATCCCCATTTTGACATACCTCCAGGGCTAGCAAAGCCACTGTTCCATCAAGAATGTGTCTGACTTCTCCTCCATCCAAACTTCTCTGGATATTGAGCTCTTTTCCCAATATCAGTGTACAAGCAGGTGAATTCCCATAACTGATCTCTGCCAGAAAATGAATTGTCTCTCTCCCAGGTAGCAGAATGTTTCATAATGGCCCTCAAATTACATCAGCATGAATTTTTTTTCCAAAAAAAAAAAACATTTTAACTAGCATCTTTTCCTCCAGGTTTGCCCTCCACACATCTATTCTAAGCCCTGCAACCAGATTAATTTACCTATAAAGACATTCTCATTATGCTACCCACTGATTTTAAAAGCTTCAATTGCTTCTTATTGTCCATGGGACAAATTCAACCATTTAAGATCCACAGTCTGGCTCCAAGTGGTAATATGTTTTCATCCACCACCTCTCTGTAGTGAGAGGTCTAGCACTAGAGGAATAGCATATGGTGGGAAGGGGAAATCCTTCAACATCACCCCCACTTCCCAAAAGCATTTTCTCCTTGTATTCTTCAATAGCATTATATGGCAAGGGTGGACTCTTTCATGAGATGGAAACTCATAATTTTCCTTTGACTTTAGTTTCTAACATGATCAAATATCATAAGGTTTACACCATTGTGGAAAAATGATGCTGTGTCCTATGCTTCATAATTTACCTAACTGATTTCATGTGCTATCAAGTTTCAATTTCTACTGCTTCTTAGACTACTAAAGTGTTTTCAGAGATTTTGTTACATCAGGTTGTAGCATTAAACCTGGGGTACCAAGGTTGTGTCGTATCTACCAATTCCAGTAATATTGCATTAGGTCTTCCTTCAGCAAAACCTGGACATACTTGCCACACATGTTCTGACTTCCTTCCTTCCAAGCTTCAATGTTTCCTTATTTGAAATGTCTTTTATCTTCCTTTCTGCTTATCCAATACTGCTGGCATATGTCATGCGCTAAATAATTAGTAGGTATTGCCATTATTATTACCCTGCCACTCAAAATTCATTTCAAGCACTATCCCCTAGAGACCTTACAGTTTACCTGTGAATTTGTCACTTGCTGTATTGCAGTGTATATAGGTCTCTAAATATAGGTCAGGTTTCCCTACTTAGACTATATGTGCATTTAGGGAGCTACCGTGTCTTTATATCCCACATTAGCGTACCACCCAAGGGACTGACATAAAATAGAAGCTCAATAAATAATTTACAGCTGAAGTCAGAGCTGATTTTACCTATGTAAGGCAGTTCTAAGGAGGCAGGTTTCTCAACCTGACAGAAAAGGGATCACTTCACTGTACTTCTCTTATCTGCTTGGAGAGACCTTAAACTATCCCCAAAGGGGAAATGATAAGTCACCTTCCACCTGAACAGAGTCAGGGAAGGCAGGAAAAGTCTAATCAACTAAATATATGTTTCCTAGAACTCTTCTCATGGGCTCTTCTTTCCAGCTAGCCCCTTTGCTGTCCCACCAAGCAGCTCTTTGTATTTCCCACCTGTCTTCAGTCTTAATCTCTTCAGTGTGCATCTTGTTATGTTGCTGTATTTGATAGGTAGGCAAAAACAAACAAACCCCACAATTCACTAGCTCAAACAAGATACTTATTTCTCTCTTGTATAACAGTCCAGAAGTAGGTAGACAGGCCAGGGTAAGTGGCTCTGCTCCAAAAAGATGTCCAGAGACCCAGGTTTCTCTCATCTTTTGACTGAGCCAGCCCTAAGCTATTGCCCTTGTCCATGTGGTCAAAGCTGGCTGTTCATATCCACATTCTAGCTCATACGAAGTGGGGGAAAAGAAAATAGGCAGCAGCTCATTTCCTTTGAGCAGTCTCTGTCACACCAGGTAAGGTTGTTTTCTTAACTAGCACCCTAGAGCCCTAGGTGGTCAGCCATGGTTATGTGTGTGCATCGGGGGGGTGGGCAGTGTTCTGGGAGTGGCAGCTCCAAACCCTGTCATGCCACTCCTACCACCCACAAGCCTTAAGTGCTCTTTCTGACACCCCAAAATGTGCCCCATGATAAGCATCTCAACCCCAGCTTGTGTCTATGTGTAGCCTAAATATGAGTTAATGAATACACACCCTGTAACTGAAGGGTGTAAGAACTGCCATGCTCCCAAGGCTCTCTTGGGGCCTTAGTTTCCGCTTGGCAAAGTGAGAGTCAACTTCCAGGTTCCCTTCCAGTTCTGATATACTTTGTCTACCCAGAACCTCTTCTGGCCTAAACTTGCCCCCCTCCTAAACCAGGGCCCCGATTGGCGTCATGAAAACACAGTAACATTCACAAGTGAAGATATCAGCAGTCCAAAGAAATGGCAGTAAGAAAATGCTTATTTTTCATCACAAGAAGGATGACTGATCATGAACACACCCAAAAAAGAGGCTTATTCTGTGACTTCATCTTTGCCATCTGTTTTCCTTTTTTACTGCATGTTACAGTTCAAACTAAAAGAAACAGAGGGCAAAAAATCTAATTTAAACATAGACATACATCGTCTGGGAAGAAGCTGTGTGCACCAGATGACACGCAGGTGGGTGTGCATTCCAGGGTGGTGACCTCCGGACGTTAGAGAGGGAGGGCAGTCTTGGCTGCTTGACGCTGCAGCGTCTCCCTCCCAGTAGAAGCAAGTAGTTGCCTCTAAATTCTTGGGTTTGACATCCTAGGGACACCACCCTGCTGCTTATAAATGGATCGCAGTTAGTGACAGGAACAACTTCGTAAGTGTCCGCCTAAGAGTAGACAAAATTGTCTTCCACATTCCACTGAGTGAATTGACTCCCTCGTGTGCAGCAGTGGCGGCTATCCCCCTAACAGTCTGCCCAGGTGACTGCTTAGATTCAGTCAGAACGTGTTGGATACGAACAGGGAGAACTTTCACTTTTGTCTCCAATCCTGGCACCCAACGTGCTGATGAACTGCTCTTTCCTAGCCTTGCCAAATGTGTTAACCCAGTTCCATGACTTTCTGACCACTTTCAGTTATCTGCCAAAAAAAAAAAAAAAAACCCTCAATTCTGTTAAAAATACCAAACTCTTCCCACCCACACTCTTCCCCACCCTGTAGTTGAAGGAAATGGAGTACCAGGGATAGGGGTAAAGTCTGTTCAGTCATCCTGCCTTCCCCTCTGAGGCTGTCTATTGGGAGGAGAAATGTACATACAGAAAATAGTCCTTGCTTAATGGCTGAGTGACTGCCGGATGCCGATGCTTCTCCGCTAACCCAGTCTGACCAAACATGCCCTCTGCATGGCAGGCATCAGAAGACTGCCTCTCTCTTCGGGTACCTGGGTGAACTCTGGGGAGGTGTGGGGCTTCCCCAACCACCACCCTCCCTGCACATCCCCATGCATACACGCAGTGTCCTGACCCATAACTTGGGCCTCTAGAAACCTAATCTTGCCTGAAAATGAAAAAAAGGTGCTCCTCTGCTACCATTCTTTCTTTCTGTCTTTAATAGCAATGTCGCATCCTGTTCTCTGCAGGCACAGGGGCACATCAGCAGGTCTGTGCCCAAGTAAACAGTCAGCGCAGGAATAAGGTGCAGTGTCCCTTCCTTGCAAGTGTTCCCAATCTTGAAGTGGTTTACCTTTTTCTGCCCTTGGAGAGGTGAGGAAAAAGCCACAACATTCTCCACTAGCCAACAGTTCGCACCCTAACAATCTTCTCAGTCTGTCCTTTCCTCTTAACCCCTCTCTCCATACCCCCTCTTCTCACTTCTTCTTTCCATTCTTTTTATGTGGGCTGGTGGGGAATGATGATGGAGATGACAGTCTGCTGCCTCTCAGTACACCCAGGAAGGGTTACATAGTTCCTCCTGTCTGTGGTTGTCTTTGGAATGGGAGGTACTGGTACCTCTTCTGCCCAGTGTTGGATTCCACTCACCTATTTGGGGACAAAGGGAAAGTCACATGTGTGTGGGTTTCACTTTTACATGACCAAGTTATTTGGCACATCACAGACTCAAGGACTGAGAGCAGTACATCTGTCTACATAGAAATGACAGTCTTAAGAGATACCTGGGTTCAAGGTCCAGCTCTGCCTTTTAACATGTTGTGTGGTTTTCAGGCAAATTGCTCAGTTAAGGCTCAAGTTCCTTATCTCTAGAATAGGGACAATGCCAACCCTGTGGAGCCTTGAGCTATAACTTATAAATGTGTTTGATAAGACACATGACTTCATATTTCCATCAGATTCACAAGTTGTATTGTGGCAACAATGTGCAAAGCACTGGGTAAACAAGGCTTGATGTCTGACATCAAGGAGAATATAAAATAATATAATATAATAAATATAATATAGTAAATATAGTTAATATAATATAATATAATATAATACATGAGACTGGTAAAAGACATCATTACAATAAAATGTGGCAAGCACAGGGAAATATACATACAAAGTGCTTCTGGGGTCAGTTTGAACTAGGGGAACTGTAAAGCAAGGTGTTTAGGAAGATCTCTGTTTTAATTGGTTCCTATTTATTCTGTTGGCAAGAGAAGCATTCCTACCCCGGGGTTATGGGAATGGTTGAACATCTGACACCTGACAGTGGAGAGAAGACATCAACAGCAGTCTATTAGTCACATAAGGGAGGACCCAATATGCCATGCAAGGATACAGGAGGGTAGTACTCAGGAACTGAGTGAACAATCAGAGGCTCTGGGAAGCAGGCTTTGTAGTATTGAGGGGGTGAGGTGTCCTCTGGTTTCCACAGGGAAGGCAGTAGGGTGGATATGATTGGCCTATGTGAATAATTCCAGAGGCTAGAAGGGAACTGAAACCTATTACTGGGGGATAATCAGAACCTGTTCTTGATAAAGAGACTTATTTGTCCAGAGGCCTTACCCATGGAAGCAGAGTAGAGAGGGGAACTGGCAACCCTCCTGATTTCAACAGATGTCAAGGCAGTGCATGAAGGAGTAAGTGCAGTAAGGACCCTTACTTTTAGGTCTTAAACTGTAGCCTTATGCACAAACATCAGCTGAACTCAGTCTAAAAACTGGTCTACAACCTTATGATCTATATAGTCTAGAACCATAAGTTTTGTGAGTGACTGGCATGGAGTTGAGGTCATGAGATTCCAGTTGAAGTAAATGGCACTGCTAAAAGCTAATTTCCTTCATGCAGTGTATCCAGGATCTGTACACATTTGATGTTACTGAAGCATAAACTGAAGCAGAAGGTAGTAGGTAAAGAAGGTGGAAATAAAGACAGACGGTGACCATAAAGTCACTCTCTTGAGGCCAGGGAAAGAGCTTAGACAATTCTGATGTTAAAGTCATTCTTCTAAAAATGGCTAGAGGTCCAATAATTGGGGGAAGGACAATTTTTTTAAAGCTATACTAATTTCTTTACTACACGTTATTTTAATATCCCACTGATGTGCACTTATAAACCTCCAAGATAGTGTGCATTGCTGCATAATTTTAATGTCAAAGGATATTGGTCTTTAGGTGTTTTGTTTTTTTTTCCAGAACACCTATTAAATATTCCAGGGAACAAAGTTTAAAAATTACTGTTATAGCTAATGAGGGATCATTAAAAGATTCAAGCTGGGAGTGACATTGTCATATTTGTATTTTAAATTAAACACTCTGGTAGATGTATAGATGAATTTGAAAGCATAAAATTTGAATATATAGTTAACCAAACTAGGAGGCTGTGGAAGCCATTCAGGAAAGCAATCATGATTTAGAAGATAATAGGGACAGGATAAAGGGAAAATCGAAAGAAGCCTTTATGTACTAAATGAAGTAAATGCTTCAGTGGGAGAGCTAGGTCATTTTGCATCAGAAACATACTCCAAAACCTCAATCACTTACCACAACATAGGTTTATATTCTTTTTACTCTAAATGTCCATCATAAATTGATGCAGGGAGGGATTCTGCTCCATAGAAACACTCAGGGATCCAGTTGATGAAGATTCTACAATCTCATAGCAGCACCATCTGAGAAAAAGAGCTTCTTGGTCATTACAGAAAAGGAAAAAAACCTGGAGATTCAGACACTGGCTTTGACCTGATCGATCACATTGGGTTACAGTTACCTGACCAGAATTAGTCACAGGACCTGACTGATTGCAAAGGGTTTGGGAAGTGTGATCTTCCTTATGCAGGAATAGGAGAAAAACCAAATACTGGCAATCCCATTCAGAGTAAATGAGGAAGAAGAAAGCAGCAGCAACAAAGTCTCCCATGAGTGACAAGGTGAATGATAGTGCCATGAACTAGAAGCTAACAGCACCAGAAAAGAGAGGAAATGTTTGGGAGATGAGATGATGACTCCTATTTTGAGCATTTTGAGTTTTATGTGCCAAAGGAATTTTCATTTGCAGATGACAGGTAGATAGTTGGAAGTTTAAAGTCTAACTCTCAAAGGAAAATTATATCTGGGAAATAAGACTTAAGAATTACCATCAACAGTTAAAAGCAAGAGTGGAAGTACTATCCAAAAAGAGAAAGATGTTCCCTGAAGGACCATCAGAGTTTGTGATCTGAGAAAAAAATCCCAAGAAGAAGACAAGAAACTATCAGAGGCAGACAAGGAGAGAACTTAGAAACATCATATCAAAAAAGTGAGAGGACATGAGGGTTTCTGAGAAAGAGGAATCAGACACAGCAGACACAACGGAAGGGGCACATAATAGAGAGACCATCAGGGCCCATTAACTGAACGGTTAAGAAGCCACTGGTTTCACATAAAAGTGAGATCATACAGTGTTTGTCTTTCTGTCTGATTTATTTCATTTAGCATGATCTAATAGGTCTATCCATGTTGTCATGAATGGCAGTATTTCCTTCTTTTTTAAGGCTGAATAACATTCCAGTGTGTGTGTGTTGTCTATATATGTATATATATATATAACATTGTCTTTATCCATTCAACCATCAACAGACATTAAGGTTGTTTCTGTTTCTTGGCTATTGTGCATGATGCTGCAATGGACACAAGAGTGCTAGTATCTCTTCGAGATCCTAATGCCATTTCCTTCTAATGTATACCCAGAACTGAGATGGCTGGTTCATAAGGTATTTTTCTTTTTAATTTTTTAAGGCACCTCCATACTGTTTCCTTAATGGCTGTACCAATTCACATTCCCATTAATAGTGCATAAAGGTTCCTTTTTTTCAACACCATCACCAACACTTGTTATCTTTTGTCTTTTTGGTAATAGCCAATCTAACAGGTATTAGATGATATCTTATTATGGTTTGGTATGCATTCCCCTGGTGATCAGTGATGGTGAGCTCATTTCATGTACCTTTGGTCATCTGTGTGTCTTCTTCGGAAAAATATATATTCAGGTCCTTTGCACATTCTTTAATTGGGTTATTTGGTTTTTACTACTGAGTTGCTGGAGTTCTTGTGTATTTTGGATATTAACCCTTTATCAGGTCTATTGTTCACAAATCTTGTAAACAATCTTGTAGGTTGCCTTTTTGTTCAGTTGATTGTTTCATCTGCTGTGCATTTGAAATATTTCCTAGTCTTGATGGCTTAAAATCATATTAGGAACTTATTTTTCTTCTTTGTTGAATTAGAAAGAAAAAGAAAAAAGAAGAAGCAATTGCAAAAAGAGAGTAGAGACACAAGCCAGGCTGACATCATTTAAGCAGTGAGAGGTCAGTGAGGAAGTGGAAGAGGCAAAGAAAGTGCGATTTTATTCCTTAACCCCATGAACCATTTATTCATTCAACCAATGTTTAATAAGGGTTTATGGGAGTATAACCAAGACACATGAGCTTCCTGCTCTTGAGATTTTTCTCTAGTGAATGAGTGTTACATTTCCTTTTTGCTGTTACTGTCACAGTTTGTATATCCCTTTATTTTAGCACTTTCAACATCACTCTGCATTTATTTATTTCTCACATCTCTCTTAAGACAATGAGCTCTCTCAGGATAAAGACAGAGTAAAGATTTTATTGATCTGTTTATGCCAAAAGCTCATCATAATGCCTAGGCATAGTAGACAAGTGATGAGTTTTTGATTAAATTATTTGATCCCCACAATTCTGTGAGGTAGTTATGATTGGCCTTATTTCACAGAGAAAATAGCTGAGACATGGGGTGGCTACAACTTACCAAAGATCACAATCAGTAAGTGGCAGAGCTGAGACCAGAATCCAGGCTTTTGATTATGTGTCTGTTTGTCTCCACCACGCCAGGGCAGCTTTGATGTCTTTTCTCCTGGGGTGATAGATTCAAAATGATGTATGCTTTGCTCTTCAAATACCTCACTCTATTCAAGATTATAGATTAGCAGTGCAGTCTGAGATGTGGATAGCATAATGGATCAAAACTAGTCTATAGACTCCTATAATGCTCAAACTCACAATCATGACCAAGCTGAGTCGCTGCATACTGTATTATATTAAGATTAAACATATGAAATTGCTGTTTTAAGTACAAATAAAGATCAAAAGCCAGCACTTTCATATGGTTCACCTAGAAGGGTATAGTGTAATTCCATCTATAGTATGAAACTAAAAATATTAACTAGTAGTATCAATTAATTAGTATGAAACTAGACATTGTAGTGGGGAAGAAACATTCTGGAAACAGACTACAAGGTTTGTAACCATGTTACTTAAACTATCTAAACCACAATTTCTTAATCACTATAATGGAGATAATAATTTCTTCCAAAATGACTGTTGTAGAGATTAAATGATGTAAAATGTCTCATTCTAGACCTGACTTATAAAGGCACTAAATCAAGGGCAGCCATAATTATGAATGCAAGAGAAGATGACTGCTTTTGATATAGGGTGTTTATTTAATCACTAGTATTTATTTCTAGTGTTTATTCTGGACCAAAATTTCTAACTTGCTAGGCATATTAATTATGTAATTTATCTGGAATTTCTTGTGATAATGCAATTCCACTGCATGGAACATCTGACTAAGTGTCAACAAGCAATTGCCTATCAAGTAATACCTTTCAGTAAGAGGTAATCTTCAACAAAGAAGAAGTAGCCAAGCATTAGGGTTTTAAGAATAAATATCTATATATAATTTCTCAAAAAATTCTAAGGGCATTGACTGCTCTAAGCTCTAGAGAAGTTACCTAACCAAAATCTTCCTTTTAAAATGAAAGTTAATAACCAGAAGCGGCTGCCCCCAAAGCAGCCTAGATAAGTGGCTAACATTGTCTTCACTTCCAGACTGCTTTGGTCAGTAGTATGTGGACTAAACCAAATTAGCTCTGAAATATACCATAAAAAGATCATAAAAAGATGTCATATACCATAAAAAGGATTCTCCTAGTATAATTATATTTAAAAATTAATGTTTTTGTAACATGAATTTCTGGAGATTTAGCACCCATCTTTATAGTTGAAAAGATCAAAATAGAGATTCTCTGGAGAGAAAAAGTAATTCAATCTACTCTTAAAGCCTTAGCTATGTTGTTCCATGGGAATCTAACTGTGTATCTTCTGACAGAATTCTAACATGGCCCCTAGATAGTCTATGGAGATTGCATAAGAGACACTACACTTCATAATGTCTGTACTTTTTCCATAGATATAGCTAAATTGGTAAGAATTTCAGTCTACAAACTAACATATGTCAAATGCATTGTTTATTTTCTGCAATTTGGTTTAATTTTAGACTGTATGGCTCAATCTAATAACTTCCATAGACTGTCATAAATTCGGGAATTTCTCAGACGCTTCAGCCGTAAATGCAGTTAACACCAGGATTATTTTTTGTCTTCCTGCTCTTACCTGCTGCGCTGACAGTGAGCTCAGAGAGCAACAGGGTAAATGCCATCAGGAGAACTGAGGGCATGTGCCTTAGTTAATTCACACTTCCACTATGACATCCCTCCTTGATTCTAAGCTCTGAAGACACAGACACACCACCCCAGGGGGCTGGGAACGAGATGGCCAAGTTGCATGCTCACTCAGTCTGTGGGTCCTGGGCCTCTAACAGGCCTCAAGTTTCAGAAGTGAATTGTTCATCTGGGGCTCAGCACAGCTGAGATCAGGTCTCACTCCAATGGCTCCTGGACATTCTATGAGTGTTGACTCAGCTTCCACTCAACTCTCTAGCACCAACAATGTGCCCAGGACTTAACTGAGTCTTGGTCTGATCCCAGTGCACGCTGCAGTCTTCCAGCGATGTAACCCTGAGATCTCTTAAAGGACCCTGGATTCTCCCCCAGCACACGTCCACAGCCAGAAACCTCTGAAATCCTCCCTCACTATATGAACCCACAAGAAAGTCAGACAGTTGTTTCTGGCCCTTCACAGCTTTCACAGAACATACTGCCTCTTCTCCTACATGGTAGAATGAAAAGCCTTCTCTACAAGTCTTGCTTGCCTTCAACATAAGACACACACTCTGCTCACATCCAGAACTTAGACAAGCCACCTAGTATCATACACTCCATAACCCAGCACCCAACTTGAAGAGGTAGATAGAGACAGACACAGATTTTCCAGTTTGACATCTGACTCTTTCCTCTCTACTTCTCTTTCCCTTCTTCCCTTCCTTAAAGTGTCTTTGATTAGTGTATGTATTCTGGGGGTTCAAGGGAAAGAAAATTCTTCAGAAAGTTTTCTGTGTAGACATACTTCTGACTTTCAGGTCAACATCTTTTAAACCAAAAAAGCCAAGAAGGTGCCATGCTTATTATTCAAATTCCCCAGGGGCCCCTTTCCTTCTACCTGCCTCCAGTAGTGTGTGACCACATCTTATTGTCCAGGGCAGAGGGAGATGAAGCCCTTAGATTTGAGTGAAGAAATTCTATTTGCAATTTGGTTACAAAACAATTCTATATTTTTCTTTCCCTAAAGTTCTATCTGCTTAGAATAAGATCTAGGTATCATTATGAACCACTTGTCAGATCACCAATACAAATAGTTTTAATATGAACCCTTCTACCAGCCACAGCATTCTATAATAGCCAGGGTTGCTTGACATCAGCACTATTGACATATTGGGCTAGATAATTCTTCTGGAACACTGTCCCAGTCACTAAAGGATGTTTAGTGTCATCCTTGGCTTCTACTTCCTAGGTACCAGTAGCACCCATCCCCAAGTCACAACAGCCAAAGATGTCTCACGGGGCAGCCAAATGGCCCCTGTGCAGGGGAAATCACCCTTGGTTGCAAAGCACTGGCTCTAGACCCCTCCTGAAGCAACAGGCGATGCCTGTGTAATGCCTCTAAATATTTTGATGATAGATTACTGCTAAGAAGCACTATGTAACTGTAACTTTGTAAAATGACCTTGTTTATCTTCCCTAAGAGTCAGGTAGCGCAGATTATTGGCCCCATTACCACAGATAGAAACTTGGAATCAGTCAGCCTTCCCAGTCAGGTCACGTCAGGTCACGTCAGTTTGCACTTTCATTTTCCCCCTCTGAAAAGTGAAAATCATAAGCACTGCTTTTCTTCCCTGACCTGCGACCAGGCGGTAACTAGAAAGCTGCGTTCTTTCCTAACTGCCATTGCCAAACTTTCACACCAGGCAGCTTCAAAGGTAAATTTATGCTTGTCTGTCTTCCTATTTCATGGACATCAGAAATAAAGCCCTCAACAGAAGTAAAATGGCAGCAAGCCACATGTTCCATCAATGTAACTGCCAAGTTACAGGGAGAGAAAAATCAATTCCAGCAAAACCAGTAATAAAGGATAGTTTTTTTTTTCCTCCATGCGCAGACACAATGCAATTTTTGAAACACAGATATTAATGTGCCCAACATGTCTGCCACAATAACCTCCGTGACACCAATCTAGCACTTGAGAATGGGTGCAGACAAGCTATGGATACAAACAGCTGTGAACTGTCAGCTCTACAACATTCTATTCACAGGGATTTAAAAGCCAAGAAATTTTATAGGAACATATAATGTTTTGTGATCCACAAAAGTACATGAACTCACAGTTGCCAAGGCTATCCATTCTGATCCTAGAGAGAATCCTAAAACCCTGTGATATTTGAAGATGGTAGAGAATTGCCAGAGAAACCTATCTTGTTAGGAAATAAAATCTACCTGTTTTAAATACAATAACTTATAGGTTGTGTGCAGTACATCTGTAAAAACCCAGGGCAGGGACTACACACTTTGCATCCACAAATGGAGAAACACCAGATTTAGAAACTGAATTAAGTTAATCTCAATAAATGTAATCTGTGTATGAGTGAATAGGGGATATGAAACTAAAAAACATAATACACCTATGAGAAATCAGGGAGTAGGCAACTATGTTAATAAAAATGGAAAATGGACTCTGAAAGATAGAATGGTAATTTTTAATTTAATGCATTTTATTACTACTAGCCACATAATCATGATAACTGGGATATGAAGAATGAGTCCATGTCATTTACTGCACATAGGTATTTGTTAACTCATATGCATCGTTAAAATAACAATGACTGGTCCTTTTCAAAACCTTAGTGAAAAGATTATAACTTTATCATTATAACAAAAACAAGTAATTTGTTAAAATTACTTTAGTAATCAACTAGAGTTGTATGCATTTAAATATAAAGATATTTCCAGCTGAAAATCCTCATTTGTGACAAGGTATATTAATCACAATTGGTCTGGTGTCATTCAATGCAAATGAATTTTAAAATAAAACCTGTGTGAATCAGTGATCTAAAGCTAAAATCATCACAAAAAAATATAAAATTCCTACAACTTGAAAGGAATAAAATTTGCAGAAAATATCGTCTCTGCCCATTAATCTGGAAGGTCTTTAGTGCCCTCTACAGGATATTTAAATAATTTTCACAGATTTGAACTTCACTGTCCCAAAATATACTGGGGCAATTTTAGGACATAAAAATAACTTACTGTTTTGGGGTATTTTTTTTAAGCATTACATGTTCACTACACAAAAATTCTGAATAAAAAAAATCACCCATAATTCTAACAGCTAGAGATAACCACTATTGACTATTTTCCACAGATATTCTTGAATAAATATACACATGCACATACATTTTTATGATGTTTGTTTTCTCTTAGCATCGTACTGTAAACATCTTACCATGACTGGTTTGGATGTTTTGTTTTTTAAATTTTAATGCTTTCCTCAAAATTGTGCTTTATTGACAAATCACCATTTCTTATCATCAGAATTTCTCTGTGAAAAGTGAACTTCCAAAAAAAAAAGGAAAGGAGAAAAATTTAAATTAAAAAACTTAGTAAGCACTCACAGATGGATTCACCAGCAATAAAACTAGGATGCATATAACTCTTCAAAATAAAAATACCCTAAAGATATTCTGAAAAATTTTCCACATTTCAGATATAAAGTAGCCTTAAAAATCAAATTAGATAACTGAGGTTATCATCTAAGCTATTAATCTATAGAGTTTCAAGCCAGCAATAACATTGTCAGAGCAGTAAAGTTAAGGTAATATTGCATTTGAATTAGGTAATTGCCTTGGTTCCTACTTTACTCGTTTGTGGTCTTATTTATCTTCAAAGATAGTTTACACTTAAGAAAATAAAGCCATATGTGATGTATCAGGTGCTTATCAAAATAAAAGGTGACTCCCTTCTCTAGACTAGGGCTGCTTTTTTTCCATTCTTTTAAATAAAACAGTAATGCACACCTTTAACGATGCCAAACATACCAGGCTTTCTTAAACAAACTTAATCAGATTTTAAAATAATCTTAAGTGACATTCTGATATTGACACACTAGTTTAGACTCTCTGCTTATTGAGTTCTTTCATCATACATTCAAGTGAATGTGGTCATTCCATTGTCAGAGAATACAGACATAAAGGACTTGGCCAGACAAGTGTTTCAAAGCCAAGGTTTTGATCTTCCTTTTTACCCAGAGCAGAAATTATTGGCAGAGATGACTTCTAGTCACAACTCCAAGACCTCATTTGAGGTGAGTTGCAAATGAGAAGCAAGTCCTTCTCCATTCTATGATAGAGAATTTAACAACAGACTGTCTCAATTCTGGAACAGAGAGTTCTCACAGAACTTTGCAAATGGTACATGTTTTCTTAGGTTGAGTACATGTTTTCGTACTGCGAAGTTCATCTTTTTGGGAAAGTTGTACCCAGATCTTGGCAGGACTCAAGAGTAAGAGTTAAAAGTCACAATTTATCCATCTTTTGCTCAAGTTATTTTTTAAGGGAGGACTGTGCAGAGAGTTGGGATGTTCGTTAAATGTACACACAATATAAAAGGGCTTCAAGATCATAAAAGAAACTTTGACCATAAATATCCCAGAAAACTCTACTCTATGATTGTTAATATGATTTGGAAAGAGATGGATAAGGATTTTTGTCTTTTGACTATTAAGACAAATAAAATTTACATGCCTCGTGGCTTTTTTGAGACAATTTTATTGGTTTTTGGTGTTGACAGAATGGATTGTACCATTTCATTGTTACAGGAGAAGAGAGGAAGGTAAATTCTAAGACACTTAGGCTGATGAGATTGATTCAGTCTGGACAAGATTCTAGCCCTAGATCCCATAGGAAAATCAGTGATCTATGGAGGCAGCTTGATTTCTCTAAATTCAAGTCAAAACAAACAAAACATTTTCTTATTTGATAAGAATGCAAAATCAGAGAATCAGGAAAATGTGATACAGAGATACAGACTTGAGGCTAAAACAATTAGGCAAATATTAAGTGCGTAAGTGATTGTGCCACCCCGCAAAGTACTGATTAAAGACTTTTGATATCAACTCAAAGGGCTATTGCCAAAAGAGTATTTCGGAGCTCTATCTTTGTCTCTGCCAGTCCAAATTTGCCTCAATAAAGGGAGTAATGAAAAAGGGCATGTTTATCACATTCGAAGACAACATGAAACTAAGAGGGTGCGCAAATAAGGATCAAAGAAAAACTCAATAGGCTAGAACAGCGAGTCAAATTGAATTAGATAAAATTAAATGGGGAGACAATATTAGATCCTATATCTGAGTCCAAAGGAAAAAAATGTGACTGACAATGCTAATTTGAACTTGTGCTGCTTTAGTAGAAGACCAAGGAGTCTAATAAGAAAAGTACTGCTCTTCATTAGCCACCCACACCAAGACGGTCTGTAATTGTACAGGCATGGCATAAAGTGTGTAAGAATCTCATCCACATGGAGCCAGGAAAATGGCAGAAAAGGTCAGAATAGGGTCAGACCGATGCTCAGCCTCAGAAAGGGCACGTGGACACCCATGAATATAGCTATTGCATGCAGTCCAACCTGGCAGGATTCCATCTTGAGTAATTACAGGTGGCTAGCTAATTTAGAAGTCATGTCTAGCCACAGTCTGGGTCAGGAGAGCTGATGATGGCACTAGGATTCCCACCTCTGGGAAATTTACGAGAAACTGGATATATTTTAAGTAAAGAAAGTATGGAAGGGGATCAACAGAGGTGAGGCTTAGAACCTCACCTCCCCTGTTCTGAGAGAAATTTTCTGCATACGTGGATGTTTTATTGCCCTTGTCTAGCTTGGATTAACACATAGTCTACAGGCACACACCTGATCATCTACATTTGCTCTCTTACAACACTAAACTATGTTTTCTACCTTTATCTTGAATCTACCTACCACTTCAGCATTTTATTAAAAATAATAATAATAAAGAGAGAAATGTGGTATCTACATATAAATCAAGTATAAAAATCAAATGAGTATTCATATTTGAACTGACTGTTTATAGTTCATAATGCATGAGCAAAACCGAAAGTTTCTGTGATGACTGCCCTTGTAATGTTCACTATGTAACTTATTCATTATGTAAGAATTTGTTCTCCATGTAAGAACTTGTTCGTTATGCTTCAGAAGATTGGAGACTGACGAAAATTAGGCTTGGGGTGGATTAATGATTGTGCATTGAGCATTGAGTCCCCTATACAGAATTTTATTGTTATTAACAACCATTTGATCAATAAATATGAGAGATGCCCTCACAAAAAAAAAAAAAAAAGTACACACTTCCAATGGTAAAATAAATAAGTAACCGGGATGTAATGTATAGCATAAGGAATATAGTCAAAATATTGCAACAACTTGGTATGGTGATAGCTGGTACCTAGAATTATCATGTATATAAATGTTGAATCACTATGTTGTACACCTGAAACTAATGTAATGTAATACTGTGTGTCAACTACCCTTCAATAAAAAATAATTATCTACAAAAAAAAAAGAAAGTATGGAAGGAGATCTTAGGCAGTGTACTTGAGCCCTACTGGTATCCGGCGTCCACCCTAGCTATTTATGTAGGCAAAATGTCTAAATACTATGAGCTTCTCAAGGGTCTTAAACAAATTACTGGCTCTGAAATACATGAAGATAGCTACAATATTAAAAGTAATAGAACATTATCTTAACAAGTCAGCTGCAATCCAATGCTTTTAAGTAACTTGCAAATTATGTTTAATATGATGTGAATGTACTTCAATGTATCAAATAAAATGTGAGGAGGTGTCAACAAAAATGCCTGGGGTCTTAAAGTCTCTCAATGGAGATAACCTAGTGTAGATAAGGATTAATGGACTAGGTAGTACTAAGCAATCAAATACGAAGGAGCAGGACTCTAGAAAAGTCATTCTGGGAATTTACAAGCTGGCCAAACACAGGAGATGCTAAGGCTTGACTAGGGTGGAAAGAGGCCTGGGAATTGCGTTCCTGCGGCATCAGCTCCTGGTATTGGCTAGAAAGAAGGGGCCCTTCAGGGGATGCTTATGAAACCAGAAAACATGCCCGGACTGTAAGATTCCAGATCTGGAGGACACGATGTAATTTCAAATCTGCTGCTACTTAATTCCTAAACCATTAGAGGTGGCTCGATGGCCAGGACAGGATTAACCTTGGGAATGAGGGAAAAGAGTCAGATAATTCAAGAGAGGTGGAAGGGACAAGTAGGCATGGCCACCTCGGTTTGGGACGCCACTCTTCAAGGGGCATATATACAAACTGGAAACTACTGAGCAGATAAAAAGCATCATAGACTGAGGGTCTCCTATGAAAGACCAGAGCCTGGAGGAGGAAAGACTGAGAGGGAGCATAAAAGGTGTGCTCAAAAGTAGGAGGTGCTGTTATATAGAAAAGGCACTAGGCTTGTCCTCTGTTCACATGAGGGATAGACAAGGATCAGAAGCAGAATGTTTTCCAAGATGATGAATTTTTACTTATTATAAGGACATATTTTCTAATGATTACCTAAAAACCTAATTAACTATTGACTTGACTGAGAAAATAATGAGATGGCCATCCCTAGAGACTGGATGACTACTCAAGCAGTGGGTTGTCAGACAGGAGTCAAATATGAAATGTGTTATTGCATGATTTGCAGTCAAGGTTTTTTAATACTGTGAGAACAGGATTTGTTCACTACTTCTTAGAGAGTATGAGAATACAGATAATGGGTGAGAAAGAAATCCAAAGTAGCCTTTAGAATAAATGCTGTAACAGATTTGGAACCACTGAAAGGATTAGACCCATTTGGCTTTCTTGTCTGCTGCTAAGATGCACAGTTGCAAATATCTAATAATCTTATAATGGAAAGGATCTACATAGGTACAAGAGCAGGAATATTGATAAATTCATAATATTTCTGCCCTCATGGGGAAGGAGTAGGAGGAACTGGGGAGTGGCAGACTAAGTTTATTTTGATAGGTCATTTTCTAACAGATGTTGAAATATTGATCATGCCTGTGACTTAGAACACTTATGTTAGGGGCAAGTAAGGACCAATGTAAGCAGGAAGGCAACATATTGGTCCTGTAACTCTCCACTCAGCTTTTCTTGTTTGCCAACAGCTAAAGGAAAGAGGGAAATCTCTCCTTCAACTTTTGAACAAAAGGCCTGGGTTTCTCTAGGAGTGGACTAACTTGGGTCACATGCCTATTTCCAAGCAATTAATTTAGCCAGAACACTTCTGTGAACTGATTGTCTTAGACCCAGGTATTTGCCTAACCCTGAGCCACTCACCATAGCATAGGGGATGGTAGTTTAATGATCAGCCTAAGCCAATCCAGCTCCATACCATGAAACTTGAGATGAGGCTGCTCCAAAATGGGAAATACATTTACTAATGCCCATTCACGGATTACATGCTTAAATCTCTGCATTATCTAAAACACAGTTAGTATGATTTTAGACCCTACCCTCAGCTCTCTTAAGCTCAATGAGGAGTAATTTTTATTTTCAGATTAGAAAATGCATCCAAAATACAGTGTTTCAAATAGCAAAGAAGAACACTATCGTCCAAATACTTCCACATTTGTACTGGCTCCATGTGTCTTTATCCACTGACATCAACTTAATTTTATCTGTACTTTCTGTACCACTAAGAAGTCCGCAGGGGCTAAGAGGAATTTTTGAGAGCTTCTATGTAGTTATTGTTGCTAGGAAACAACATCCTTGGTGTCCAAGTGTTCAGTCTTTGAAACACTGTGTGAAGTCACTGGTTCATAAAGGAAAACCTTTGGTAAATAGGTTGTTTAGGTGTGAGTAAATTGATGTTCACTCTCTGTGGCAAAATGTTCTTGTGTAACCTTTGAACAATAGTGGATTTCTGGGCCTCTATTCTTTCCTTTGGACCCAGCTGCCATTATTGCTCCCATGAGAACTCAAACTTCTACCTGAAGTGCAGTGAGCATTCTTTTTTTTCCCCAAAAATCATCCATAATTATCTCAGTGCCTTGAACACTAAGCCTAATGGGTTTTAGTTAAACAAAGTGCAAGTGAGCTTGGAAATACAGACCTAGACCACTGACCATAGAAAGAGTTGAATTCTATTAAAATCTGCATTGATTGCTTATTGTGTTCCAGCTCTTTTATTGTGCATGGCATTGAAGGGTTGGGCTGCTCTTCAGAGGGAAAGACAGTGGGGGATGCTGTTGTGGCTGACCTACTGCCTCTGCCCCCAGCCCTAAGCTACAGACCCTCTCTGGACTCCCAACTCTAATTATTGCTTACATATTTCCCAGCTAGGATCTTACAATTCAAAAACCAGCTTGAGGTTGTAATTTATCACATAGTTACTCAGTAAGCCTAAAATAAACAAGCAGCTTTTTCTATTTCCTTAGTGCCCAGACCCACCTGTAAGCCCCCTGTGAGCAGAATCATTTTAATCAAGGAGTAAATCCACCTCAGGAATGCTACCAAAGAAATTACCTGCATCAGGTTACCAGTTGGGGACAATAAATTTAGAATTCTAAGTAGCAAATAACATTCATGAATTTATTTATTCAGAAATATGTACTGGATACTTTCTGCAGACAGAATCTGTTCCAGGCATCAGGATTTCTTTTTTAATAAATAAAAGTAGGTCCTTGCTTTCAAAAAATGTATAATGTAATGAAGGCTGGAGGAGACAAAAGGCAGAGATAAACACAAAGCTATGTGAACAGATGGAAAAATTTGCATGATGAGATGTGTTATGTAACTGACAGGACCCCGTCAGGAAAGCAGAAATCACTCCTGGTTTCTCCAAAAAGGAATTTAATAGGGAGAATTGGTTAAAATAACTGGTAGAGCTGGAAAAGCAAAAGGGAAAAGGAGAAAGGAGGCTGAAGGAGCAAAAGCCAGAAGCTGCTCACATCCCCGGCTGGGGCCCATGAGCTGAATCTGCAGCAATCCTATTAGAGATACTGCTCTGGATGTTTGTGGATCTGCCCACAGAGGTGCTGCCTCTCCTTCAGCTGTGAGTGTCTGGAATCTCCCCACTGTCCCGGCAGAATCACCAGCAACTGTGACACTACCACCCTGGCAGTGCCAGAGTCGGTGCCTTCCCTCCACCTTCCATCTTCCTACCTTCAGCTGGTTCTTCAGAGAGGCAGCATCCAACATGAAGCCCGGGAGACAGGGAGCCCAGGGCTGGCAGTACAGAGCCATATGTGGACAGTGGGATACGAGGCACAGAAACATCAATGCATGGCTGGCACAAGACACAACAGAGATTTTAATGAAAAGCTCTGGTAATCCCACATCAAGTAATTTTTCCCTAGTAGAGTAAAGGAGTGTATTGATCCGGTTTCTGTTGCACATAACAGAAACACATTTCATGAGCTTACGCAGAAAGAGTTTTCATACAGGGAAGTGATACTTAACAAAATTAAAGAACTGAAATGCAAGGCTCTGCTGGGCCCTAGAAGTGACTCCTAGAACCACGGTGCAGACTGGCCCTCCAAGAAGACTGAGAGCATCACCGTAAGCAGGAAGCTGCTTAGCAGGTAGCTCCTCCCACAATGTTGACTTGAGGACCACAAAAGCTAAAACCAAAATTCTTGCTTTCAGAACCATCTATACTATGTATGAGCTGCACCAACAAACAAATACTTCCCACATCACTTAACTCTATCTAATCTGGGGAATTTAAATCACACACATGCCCTTAGTTGCAAGGGAATCTGGGAAATGTAGTTTTTACTTTTCCTGAAGGAATTAGAATACATTCTAAAGGAAGCCAATTCACACAGTACCTACCACAGAAGGAATTTTGTGATAAAATATATTACATTTTAGACAACATCCACAAGCTCCAAGAGGGCAAGAGCCAGTTTTATTCACCACCATGTACCCAGTACTTGTCCACCACCTGACGCAGTCAGCACTTAATAAATACTCACTCACTGAATGAGTTCAGACACAGGTTATTGGCTGGCTGTCAAGTTAAGGTCAGTAGCACAAAGCCAGGAGTTGTGAGGATGAGAAGCAAAAATGGAATATTCTACAATTTTTTATGGGATACTGACTATACACTAGGAACGCGGTTCATGTTCTAGACACTGAAGTACCAAAAAGGAATGAGAACCAGCCCCTGACCTCCAGGAACTCAGAGCCTGAGGGGAGAAGACAGATAAACCGAGTAAAACTCAACATCGTTCTGTGCTTTGTTCAAGGCAAGCCCGTAGTTGAGCTGATCCAAGTCAACACGAAGGGCCATGTCTGGGTGCCGCAGGTGTCTACCTACGCTCCTTCCAACACTCAGCCATGGTTACTGGATCCCTTTCCTTGTCTCAGCGGAGATTTACCTTTGCCTACTGAAATCTTTGAGGATTTTATAGTGTTTGAATAATTCAATTTGGCTCTGTAAAGTTCAATTTTCTTGCTAAAACTGAGTTGCCTACTGAGTAAATTTTAAGCAATAAATCAGTTTCCCACTGACCTCATCCTACCTTTATGTTATTCCCTTTATATTATTTACTCCACATACCGCAGGCCTGCTCCAGCCATCTGGCCAACCCTCTGCAAAGCCATCTCTGACTCTCTCTGGTCAGTAGTTTGCTCCAGTTACCACTAGACCATGCGATCCTGAAAAGCCCAGCCACGTCTACACCCCTATATATCCTTAATGCCTAGGACAGGGCTTGACACATAGTAGGCACTCAAAATATGTGTATTGGCATGTTGAATATAGTTGCCATCTATTTGCCTTGACAGTTTAGAGGCAGGGGTGTTCTGTGCATCTGCAGAGACCTGATGGATATCTCAGAAGAGGAGAGAGTGAACCCAGAGCTGTTTATGGGGGAGGAGGAGAGTCAGCAGAGACCTGACGTTAGCACTAGAGAAGGGGAAGTGAGCCAGCAGGTGCCTCTGATGGGCAGCACACAGAAGCTAACATAAAAGCTGTCTTCCATCAGCCCTGTTTTTACTGTCTTTTAGAAATGGGCCACCCAGGGCCACAAAGCTAATGATAGAGGTATATTGAGGTCAAAAGCTGTAGGTGAATCCAGCCTCAATTTGGGACAAGGGCAAAAGTTTGCATTCAGGCTTTGATCTAGAAATAGTGTTCCTCTCCACAGAGAGTCTCCAGATACTAGGTGTAAGAACTTCCTCCCTAACAAACACTTAACAGTTCAAATATGCTTTGTTGCCAACTAAAAGCAAAATCATATGCAGTCTAGCTTTGACTAGGACAGGTATTCATTTGTGAAATGTGAGGAGTCCAACAAGAAACTGCCTAAAAGAAAAAACACCCCAGCCCCATATAAAGGTAAGCAAAGATATGAGATATGCTAGTCTAAAGCCCACACTCCCATCAAGTTAGATGAGGAAAAAGCTTTAAACTTGAGGTATATTGTCTTAGCTTCTTAAAGGATTTTTTTTTAACTAAACTTAACCTATTTGTTTCCATGTCTCTCTTTGAGAAAGCTTATCTCTCATGCCATCTTCCTGGGCAGAGGCTGCTGAGGCATTTTTCATCACATAAAAAAGGTCCTGGGAAGAAATTTCTCCCAGGCCTGGCAATCAGCACTTGTTGCAAGCCAATTGGTTTGCTTTTATCTCATGGGCCTTGTGAATTTGTTACCTGATCTTATTTTGTGTTGATAGAAAGTCACTTTTAATAATGGGTCTGTGGAGAGCAGGTCCAGATGATCCCAGAAGCTCATTTCCTCCTTCCTGGCAGAGAGCAGACTCAGGGGGTCTGAGTTAACATGACAGAAGCACTCTTTATTTGTTCAAAGCTTCTCTTGTTATAAAGGATGGGCCTACATAGGCAAATCATAATCACCCGAAGTCCATAGGTTACTTTAGGATTCAGTCTTGGTGTTATGCATTCTAAGGGTTTGGAGAAATGTATAATGACATGTATCCATCATTACAGTATCATACAGAGTATTTTCATTGCCTAAGGATCCTCTGTGCTGTGCCTATTCATCCTCCTCACCCACCCCCCTACCCCATCAACCACTGAGCTTTTTACTCTTTCCATAGTTTCCTCTTTCTTTGTCACATAGTTGGAATCATAGAGCATGTAGCTTTTTCAGAGCAGCTTCTCTCACTTAGTAATATGCATTTAAGTTTCCTCTCTGTCTTTTCATGAATTGATAGCTCATTTGTTTTTAGCAGTGAATAATATTCCATTGTCTGCATGTGCCACAATTTATCTATTGACCTACCAAAAGATATCTGGTTGCTTCCAAGTGTTTGCAGTTATGAACAAGGCTTCTATAAACATCTGTGTGTACATTTTATGTGGATGAGAGGTTTCAACTCTTTTGGGTAAATACCTTGAAGTACAATTACTACATAGTATGGTAAGAGTATGTTTAGTTTTGTAAGTAACTCCCAAACTGTCCTGCAAAGTGGCTGTTCCTTCTGTATTCCCACCAGCAATGAGTAAGAGTTCCTGTTGCTCCACATCCTTGTCAACATTTGGTGTCATCAGTATTCCATACTTTTACCATTCTGATAGGTAGGTAGTGGTGTCTTATTATTGTTCTGAATGGCATTTCCCTGACAATATACAATGTGGAGTATATTTTCAAGTGCTTATTTGCCATCTGCCTCTTTTCTTTGGTGAGGTGTCTGTTAAGATCTTTGGCCCATTTTTTAATTGGGTTGTTTTTCTATTGTTAAGACTTAAGTTCTCTTTGTATTCAGGTAACAGTCTTTTATCAGATTTTGCAAATATTTACACCTAGTCTGCATCCTATCTACTCATTCTCTTGAGTTCAGAAGTTTTTATCAGACTCTCAAAAAGATGTAAAGAATCAGTCTTACTGACCCATTCCCAAATTTGGTATAAATCCCCAAGATGCCAATAAGTCCCATGTAGATCACTCTAAGTCCAAAAGGTAAAGAAGTTCTCACAACAACCTCTTAGATACCAGGGATTATATCTAAAACTACATATCTTCTATTTCTATGTCTACACTTGGGTCATTGTAAATTACCCTCTGAAAAGAGGGCCAGTTCTTACCTAGAAGGAGATGGTTTAAAGAGAAATAAAATAAACTAAACTGAAACATATTACAGTAAATAATAACATCTACAGAGTGGCAAAAGTGATAAATATAAAATAGCTATAAGTTCTATGAGTTCAGGAATAAGAATTCAAAAAAGAGCTTTTTGAAAAAAGGTTAAAAACGTTTAAAGCAATAAAGCCAAAAAGGTTTTTTCGACTCAAAAGAAAGAAAGAAAGAACACCTTAAAATCTCTTACGTTATTGAAGTGACATATTGATGGTGATCCTTTCACATTTGGCATTCCACTTCTAAATTTTAAATATATTATTTTTCTTAATCTTTTGAAAAAACATTACTGGGCTTCATCAGAAGTAGGTCAGCATGTCTACTGCATTATATGGTTACCTTTGAAACATAAGCCCTAGTAATTCTAACAGAAAAAAGATTTGACGCTTTTTTATTTGCCTTGAATTTAAATGGAAAATGAACTTAAATAAACTTTGCTTCTAGCAGTTAGAAAGAGACAGATGTAGCCTTCTATATGCCTTAAGTGATTTTTAGATTTTTTAATATATCCATACATTGTTTTTAAGCAAGTTGCTCTTCTATATGACCACAACCCAGCTAGACCACTAACAAGTTGGAGCAGAAGTGGAAGGGGCAAGAGAATAGCCTTCCGGGTAGACTCTTCTACTGCGATCTACAATCCTCTATACGTTCCCAGTAAATTAACAAAAGCTCGCCCTCTTCAGTATTAGGATATAAAAGTATTATGAACAATTCATATAGTTCTCACCTCAAACATACACACACACACACACACACACACACACACACACACACCTCTGCAAAGGTTGGGAGACCTACTGGCTGAGGGAAGAGATTGTAAAAAGCCTGAGAAGACTTTTGCCAATGATGGCTATATCATTTTCCAGATCGATGTAATGGTTTCATGTCAAAACTTACCAAACAACACACTGAAATATGTGCAAATTTTGTGTCATTTCTACATTAATAAAGGTATTAACAAAAAAAAACTCATACAGTTCTTAAAATCACCAATGTCATTAGCTATAATCAAAATATATGAATAGAAGCTTGCCTAATTTTCTAAAAAAAACATGTTCCTTTTTTAAATGCCTTATCCTTGGCATATACAAATTTGATCTTTCATTGCACCCCATCACTTTAGTTTTTCTCTTTTCCTTTTCACAAATATGCACTCAATTATTATTACTTGTTATTGTTAACCTATGCATAGTAAAAATCTATGCCCAGGCATCTGAAGCCCAGCAAACCCCCAATCTAATTCCTCCATTCACAGACATATGAAGAATAACCACTGAATGATCACAAAGCCCACATCAACTGAAACCACATGCATCCATCTTCTCAGAGCTACCACAACCAACCCACCAGAAGCTGGGCTCCTCTAGACCTACACACCATCCTGATTCAAAGCACTGTCATCTTACCATCACTTGCTGGGCATTTTCTCCCCGGATCCCAGACTGTCTTCAGTATAAATCTTGAGACCAAATGAACTCTATTTAACTATATTATTTTTCTTGGTTTCAGATGGCTATACCACTGATGACATTGAATTTTACTGGAACGGAGGAGAGGGAGCAGTAACTGGAGTTAATAAAATTGAGCTTCCTCAGTTTTCAATTGTTGACTACAAGATGGTGTCCAAGAAGGTGGAGTTCACAACCGGTGAGGATGTTTCCCCAAACACACTAAAGGCACTGGGAGAGAAAGAAGAAGGCTCCAAATCAATGGTGATCTGATTTTGCTTTGTTTTGTTTTTTTCCAACTCAGGGGCATATCCCAGACTGTCACTAAGTTTTCGTCTGAAGAGAAACATTGGTTACTTCATTCTGCAAACCTATATGCCTTCTACACTGATTACAATTCTGTCTTGGGTGTCTTTTTGGATCAACTATGATGCATCTGCAGCCAGAGTCGCACTAGGTAATGCATTACCAGCTCTGCAGACAGTTGGTGGGATTCAGTTTCAAACGAAGAACCCATGTTAGGAATTATAGGCAAGGGCTTCTCTCCTAGCAAGCCAAAGAATGAGATGACAATATAATTGCTTGATAATCAAATATCTAGGTGTGAACACTAAAGAATCAATGGTTTACAATGTAATATCTTTTTAGCACTTTACCAAAAAAAGAAATTGCAATACATTCTACACTGTGAAAGTGCTTCTTAGAGTATTCTCATTACACTAATTTTTAATAATTTGGTGATCATTTCCTCTTTGTTCCCTGCTTTTAACAGTGGAGAACATTTACAATGCATTATTCTCAAATGGATTTGAAGAAAGCTAAACCTCATGACTACTGACAAGCTATGTCTATTGTTGGGAAATACTGTCTTTCGAACATTAACCAAAATTAAATCATATCGATCTAAGTCTCCCTTAAATGGAGCTCGTCTCATTTGAATAAGGCACAGACAATTCATCAGCTGTATTAATGATCTGTGATCAGGACAGAATAAAAATGGTTTCCTTCCTGGAGGAACAAAATTCAGAATTAATCTTGCCATGGCTGACTAATTGCTGCAAGCTGAAGAGCTATATTTGAGACTTTAAGGTGTTCTTGGAAGGTTAGAATATGTAAGATCTGTTTGATGAATCTGAATCTCATTATTTGATCCTCAGAGCCATTGCAGTTGTCACTTAATGTGGCTCATTCACACACACACACAAATATATATAAGCATCATTTCTGGCTAAGCTAACATATACATTAATCTTCTGAGACCACTGAACTGGGTTAGATGATCAGAATACCCTTTCACACCTAGACTAATTGTCATCTCTACAGTTTATTTCTAATGACTGAGTATATAACATTCACAAAATCAGGTGCTGGCAGCCCCTTTGAACATTACAAAACTAACAAGAGAAAATAAAGAGTTTATCATATCATATGTATGTATGCATCTGCAGATATTATTTGAATATGAACATGAGTATGTATATGCTATGGTTAAGGAAATAGCATTGAATGATATCTATAACGGGAAATAACAGCTTTCAAGGTCATTGAATTGTGGCTCTCTTTACACTTCTATCCTCAAAATTAGCGACATTTTGATTAGAGATGGCAGTGTATACTCGTGTTGACTTAATCTGTTCCTTGAAATATAAAACCTGTTATATTTTAAAATTTATCTAAGTAGAAAACACATTCATTTGCTAACCCTTCTTGCTTAAAAATTTAAACCTAGAAGTAGAAGCAAAGATGCAATAAGTGCATTAGTAAATGAGTTGTTTCTATTGTTTGTTTCTATTTAGCTAGAATTACAGTAGGTGAAATTTAAAATTTTATTCAAAGAAATAAGTAAGAGCACTCATGATGGCATTTCAAATCAGTGTAACACATTGGAATTCCTCACTGATCTGAACCATTTTACACTTTGTATGGTAATCCTGACTTCCTACTTTATCTGCTCTCCTTCCTAAAAGTTGAATAGTCAAACCAAGGAATCTATCTAGAATGATCTGATTGGGAAGTGAGTGCTAAATAATTTTTTTCATTCTTCATTTTCAATCTTGCATTCCTTTTGCCAGACTTCCTTTGTTTTCTTTCAATATC
This sequence comes from Manis pentadactyla, assembly GCF_030020395.1. Classification (NCBI taxonomy): domain Eukaryota; kingdom Metazoa; phylum Chordata; class Mammalia; order Pholidota; family Manidae; genus Manis; species Manis pentadactyla. Next base: position 39,710,947 of record NC_080023.1, read on the forward strand.
TTTTTCATACTTCCTGTCTTCATTTTTAAGGACTGCCATCAAATTTCAGGTTTTACCCACTGATCTTTCTACTTCTATTTTAAATGCCTTTATTTAATACCTCCCTGCCTATTTTTTTTGCCCCTAGCTAGGTCATTTACAGCAAAATAACTAATCTCAGAGTTTCTGTTTATTCAGTTATAAAAGAAAGAATAATGAACTTGCCATATCATACTTAGTAACCTGTTATAATATAATTCATAACTGTAAGTGTTTAAAACTGTGAAACACCATATAAATGTGTAGTATTATTACAGGACAAACTATCCACATGAGATTGCAACTTTTCCACTTCTTGTTTTTTTCCAATTATCATTTCATCACCGTCATCAACACCAAATATTTATTATGCAACCACACAAACATTATATGGCTATGAATACTATTTTTAACAATGTAAATTAAATAGAACCTTCCTTTCAGGAGTTTTCCCAAAACTTCTTAACAAACCCAAGTTGAATGTTTTAAGAAGTCTTTTTTGACCCCAGGAAACGAATTCATTCTAATTCATTCAACACTATTTGGAAAACCAAAGCAACAAGATCATATTATATCTTAAAAATACATGAATCTAATGCTTGATGTAAATCATGAACTTTCTTACTTGTTTATTCTTTTTGTGTTATCTCACTATTAATGATGCACGAGCGTTTTAAAATGTAATACTGATTAAAATGATTTATGGAATGCGGCAGGCGTCCTCAAACTGGACACCCACTTTCAGTTTGGTAGTGGCTGCTGTGGGGATAAGCATGACAAGGACAGATTTAGGAAGAAAATGGGGGAGACTCAAGAGGAGAAGGAAGCGAGACGTGTCAGGTAACAGGCTGAGGGACGGGGACAGTAGGCAGGAAGCATATCAGCGGGATTTTGATATGCCTTTGCATAGACTTCTTTCTTTGTGCATTTTTTTCTTAGAAATTGCTTTCAGCCTTCCCTTCATGGCTCACCATATTTTATGATCTGTTCATGGGCTGGGCAGGGAGTCTGCAGCTTTCTCATTCAAAATGTCTGCCCTTTTTGCCCAGTTTTATCGTGTTACTGCCATGATTATGGGGCACCAATAGGGAATGACATCTGTCTCCTCAGTTTTAAAAGGGCAACTGACCGAGTGCGTTCAGCCAAGCTGTCTTTCTGCCTCACAGGAATCACCACTGTGCTGACTATGACGACCATCAGCACTCACCTCAGGGAGACGCTGCCAAAGATCCCTTACGTCAAAGCGATCGATATTTATCTAATGGGCTGCTTTGTGTTTGTGTTCCTGGCTCTCCTGGAATATGCTTTTGTAAACTACATCTTCTTTGGAAAAGGACCTCAGAAAAAAGGAGCTAGCAAACAAGACCAGAGTGCCAATGAGAAGAACAAACTGGAGATGAACAAAGTCCAGGTAATGTACTCAATATGCCTAACGGTATTCTTCCAAAATGTATCAGCAGCATGGGGCTCAGGATGCTCATAAGAGAAAAATAAAACTCTAAAATAAGTTTATATTTAATGAGGCTCAACCCCTTCATTTTACACATTTGAGAACGTAGGATTAAAGAAGTTAGACTAAATTTCACACAGATTGATAACATGCCTGGGCCTAAAACTCAGCCCTGAGTCTATGGTTCTTTATTTTAAATGATATGGTTGTAAAACTTCATGCAAAAGAATAATGCCAGAGCTGCTTGATAAATAAATGAGAGAACTAAAGCGAATTTCCTCTTACTCCTGAGAGGCAGTGAAGCAATACAGTCCAGTGGTAATGAGCACAGACTGGAATCACACTGCTTGGATTTGATTTGCAGCTCTGCCACTTAGTGGCTTTATAACTTCAGGCACATTAACCCATGTAACTCCTCATCTAACCTCTGGTCTCAATGTCATTATCCATAAAATGTAGATTATGATAGTGTACCTATCTTAGAGAGTGGTTATAAGGACTAAATGAGATTTTCTGTTTTAGTCTAGCTTTTGGGACAATACCTGGAACATAGTAAGTACCCAGTAGTACTAGCTATCATCACCATATTCAAGACGTCACTATTTTTCTTTTGCCTTTCATTGGTAGATCTTATGACCTGTGCTCTTTCTGGGTGGAATTAGTGCTCTGTTTATTCTTTAAAAACATCTCTGTAGCCTCTACTTTTGTGCCACTTTTCACTGAAATCAATTTAAAATTATGTACATTGAAATACTTCATCGACTGTGAATTGTTCTCAAGACGATTCTCAAGATGTTCTCAAGATGTCACAGGGTGACAACTCAAACATTCATCCATTTATCCGCTTTGGGGATACTGCTCTGAATGAAGCAAGTTCCTTGACCTCATGGAGTTCAGATGCTAACCTGGGAAGACAGGCAACAAACACAAAAATAAGTACTAAGAAGATCGTTTCAGGTAATAATAAGTACCATGAAGAGAGTAAAACAGAAGCATGGACATGGACGAGAGAATGATGTGCGTCAGAGTCAAGGGGACAGGGAACCTTGATCAGGTGATCAGTGGGCCTTTCGGATGAATCAGCATTTGATCTGAGACCTAAGTGACGTGAAGCAGCAACTGTGCCTCGTCCGTTCTAGGCAAACGAAGTAGCAAGGAGAAAGGCGGAGGCAGCGATTGCTTGACGCACTAAGGTACTGAGAGAAGCCAAGGCAGAGGGAGTGTGGTGAGGGAGGGAGAAAGGAGAACACTGATAAATGTGGGGGAGAATTGGGCCGAAGCCAAGCTACGAATCTTCATGCTCTTGGAGAGATACCACATTTGGAAAACACTGCCAGGTGATTAGAAAATCATAAGCAAAGAAAACATTCAGATTTAACCAAATGGACAAAATTCAAAGCAATGCATTCAGAATAATAAATGTTTACTCTTGTGTGAAACACTGTTTAAAGCTATGGGAGAAGGAGTAGACATGATACTAGCCCTCAGGAATCTTCTAATCTTGCTGGGAAAGAAAATTATACTCATATGAGGTGACTGGATTACAGGATAGCACCAGTTTGGGAGTATATCTGAAAGAAAGAAGCTTCCCATTGTCTGACTATAACCATACAAGCTTTAAAAGTATTTTAGTACTAATTTTCAAGGTCACTTCTTTTCTATTCCAAGCCCCATCTAAGTTGCTTTCTAACCCTACTAGTGGGCATCCTGCATAGCTTGGAATGTGTGTTAATTGACATATCATGGGGTAAATGATAAATAAAGTGGTACAGTTTCACTGGTAGGAAAATTTAGGATATGAACTACATGGACACTTGATGACTGATAGAATTTGAAAATGAAAAAGGAGAAAATAAGGTCTTTCAATGGGCTAAAATGAAACACTTAAGGAAGATAAAAATGTGTTTTTATCCATGGAAAATCAGGAACTCCACAAATGCTTTATACATACACATAAATAGATAAAATTGTGCCAAAATTCAAAAATGAATCAAGTTAAGACATGGCACAATAGTTTATATCACACTAAACCTCCTACAGATTAAAAATAATAAATGCTGAGCAAAGTCCTGAAACAAATCTGCTTGAAGACATGGGAAAGTAACCGAAAACAAGCAAGAGCTAGAAGAGAATCAACCTGAAATGCAGGGGACCACCCTACATGAGCTCTGTGTTTCTGCAGTTCTCCCCTGTGCCCACTCCCCAGTCTGGGCAATGTAGGACAGCAGAACTTCAGCAACAATCTGTTCATTTGGTCTGATGAATCAGAGCATGGAGTTGGGTACCTCCAGAGCTCCTGGAAATATTACAAAAGAAGTGAGCCAAGGGAGAAACTAAAAAACTGAATATTAATGCCTATGAACCCTCGGTTGATCTCTAAACTATAGAGGTGTAAGTAACATGCCAAGAAATCCAGAAAGGAAAGCAGTAGAAAGGCTGAAAAGCAACAAAAAAGGACAAAAATTAATGAACAGTGATTTCAGGTGTTATCTACTACATGGAAGTCAGAATTGAGAGTTTGAATCCAGCCATATACAGCAGGTGGTAAGTACATCAGGCTACCCACTAAAACTCCAAAAGTAGCACACCTCCAAAGTAAAGGCTAAGTCACATGGATAAGGGATTCCCCTTGAATTAAGGGGAAAACTAAAATTGCTTTAAAAACAGCACATAAACCAAGTCTCTATATATTGTAGGTGATTTATTCATTTAATTATGTATTAAAACAAAACCCAACATTTTTCAGGGAAGATAACAGAATCCATAGTCTCTACAGAGCATCATCAGCTTATCTAGTATATAATAAAAACTTACTAGACATGAGGAGAAACAGGAAAACATGCCCACAGTTAAGAGAAATGATTTAGTCAGTAGAAACCGACCTGCAAAAGTGATATATGTTGGCTTAAAAGATAAGGCCTATAATTAATAATAATAACTACAATTAATATATTTAGAAGCTCAAAGGGAATAGCCAAAAACTGGAAACAATCAAACTCTCCTGGAACAGCTGAATGGTTAAAAAAGCTGTAGTACATTCATACCAAGGAGTACTAGCCTAGTGAAAAGTAATCAACTATTGATACAGGCAACTTGGATGGTTCACAAGGGGTCTATGTGAATGAAGAAAAGCTGATCTTAAAAGATTACCTACTGTATGATTCCAATTATATAATACTCCTGAAATAACAAAATTACAGAGATGAAGAACAGATTAGTGGTTGCCAGGACTTAGTGATGGGGAGGTGGGGAGGATGTGTATAATTGATATAAAATGGTAGCACAGAGGAGATCCTTGCAGTGGCAGAATAGTTCTGTATCTTGATTGCAGTGGTGGTTACATGAATCTAAACATGTCTTAAAACTACATAAAACTATATATACTTTACACCAGTGTCAGTTTCCTGGTTCTGATATTGTACAATAGTTAAGTAAGATATAATCAGTAGGTGAAACAGGGTGAAGGGTACATTGGGATCTTTCCATGCTATCTTTGCAACTTGATAGCAACCAACAATAATTTCAAAATAAAACATTTAAAATAGAGTCCATAGACAAATATTAATATGATAGACAAAGAAGTGAGGAGTATCAGAAAAGAGATTGAAATTATAAACAAGGACTAATGGAAATCATAGAAATGAAAAATTCATTAGCTGGATTAGCATCAGATTTTATACAACAAAAAAAGGGTAGTGAAAGTGAAGGTAATACTGGGCTTCTCTCAATTTTTCCATTGCACCAGTTCTTATTATAACCGCTACTACCTCAGAAATCCCTTGCCTGACACCCCCACTGTTGGCTTATATCTGTACCCTTGTTATTTGCTCTCATGGCATCCTGTGCTTTTCTACCATAGGACTTACCGCAATAGTGAGTATATTTATTTGTGTACTCTTTTTAACACAAAATCTATCTCCTATTAACTGCAAGCTTCCTGAGGATTGGTACCAGGATCCTTGTCTACTGTGTGTATTGTTCCTTTTTCAGTATCTAGAACAGAGAATAAACTAAGTAACTATGTGTTGACTGAATGAATTCTATCTAGAGAGGCCTTCTCCACCCAAGATGAGTTCTTAGTACCACCCAAGGTATTGAGTGTTATGCCACAATGCTTTCTAAGTTTCTTATATATTTATAATAAGTAAGAAAATAGACTATCTATAGTCCACTTTAGCTTCTGCCCCAGACTTCCTTACTGTTTCTATCATTTTGATTTCTAACACATTTTAAAGCATGCTGTATATCAACCTCTGCTATTCTTCCTGAATCACAGTGTCCTATAACATCAGGTAGATATAATCTTCTAAGGAGTGTTATGGCTAAAATTTTATAAATTTCATAATTTAGATGGAAAATAATATATGTTATCAGACAACTTATAATTACCCCTACAGCTGCTTAGGTTTTACAGTTCCCAATTTCGTTATCCTCTTCTGAAACCAGGGGCTCAGACAGACAATATGTCAATAACAAAGCAAGTGTCTAATTTCATCTGTTCAGTGTATCATCTCCAGCAGTTAATATAATAATGCAACCTGTATGGTATTTTAAAATGCTGCCCCTGGGTTAAATTTACAAAATAGAAAATGGTATTAGATTTTTCCTTTCATATAATGGTTGGATGAGCCTCTCTTTTTCTGTTAGATGCTTGTAAACAGGAATTCAAATGGCATAATTGTGGCCCCAGACAATCTTCATTTGAGGGATTCCTCATATTTGCCCCAGCACCCTAGAGCATAGAGTGGCATTGTTCATTTATTTCACATTACTTTAGATGGCCTTGGCTGGGCAGTCATGTCAACGGGTTTCTGTACTGAAGCTTTAGAAGGGCTTGCTTTGCCTTGATTTATATTTCCACCAGCTGCACTGAAGCATTTTTTTTATGTGAGTACAGATGCTGAATCCAGCCATTAGGAGAGTTTCATACTCCAAGGTTGTAAAGACTATAGATTCATGAACCCCTCAGGCATCATCTGAAACTAGAGATGGTACTTAGAGTTTGGAAAGATAGATTTTGCAGTACAACCAGGCTGTAAGTAAGCTTCTTCTGGGCCACTTTTACCTTAACCTGGGACATATACAGTTGTATCTGCTGGCCACAAGGCCTGCCCATGTGCAAAGAGAACCACCTAAAATAATGGTGGTATGAGCAGGCTATGATCAGAGACTGATTCAAAACCATCCTAAGTCCTGGCAGACAGACACTGGTGGAATCTGCCAAAAATTTTCATACCAAATGTGCAGTTGCAACCCCAACAGTCAAGAAATAGAATTTTTCCCCTCAGAATCAGATATTGATACTGTAATCTGCCTCCTTCTTCCCATTCCTATTCTCTGTGGTGTGTTATCTACACTTTCAGACAACTTTCTAAACGTAAATCAGCTCTGTACTCTGATTAAATCCAGGATATAAAATGTATGTGAAAACAAGCACCCTCAAAGGTTAATGGCTCTATCCCTAAGTGTAGCTCGGAACACCTTCATACTGTTATTAGCCTGTGAGCCTAGACTCAGCCACCATTACTGCCTCACCTTTCAGCCAACTACATCACTTCTCTCAGCCTTTGATGAGACAGATGTTAACCATTCTGATTTAGCATCTTGGATTCTGTAGAAATCCAGGCAGGATCTTTGGTTTCTAATGACAACCTGTGTTAACAGTTCATGAACTTAAACCTCTCAAATCTCTGCTCAAATCTGGCTCAGTTCACATTTTGTTCTCCAGTCTTTGCTTAATATAGCTAATCTCCAGAGTCTTCAACAGTTTAATTTTCCTTTCCAGGAATCTCAAAATCTCTCTCTCATTTTCTTTCTGGCATCTAGTGTCCAATTTCTTCTATACCCAAACTGGGTATTCTTTTGTGAATAAGAAAGAAATCAACTGGCTTAAATAGTTTAAGAGAAGGGACAGAGGGGATTTTTTTGCCCTTACACTGAAAAGTTCAGGAATGGCTCAAATTTCACATGCGGTTATATCCAGATGTTCAAACAATGTCATCAGAAAGCATCTCTCTTCATCAATTAATTCCTTCCTTTATATTGGCTTTATTTTCAGTAGACCCTCACCTATGATCATCCAAAACTCCTAAGTTTATAAAAACAGAAATAGACTCATAAACACTGCGAAATGATTGGTAGTAACTATGGTGGAGGAGCTGGGGTGAGTGGATGGAATAGGTGAAGGGGATAAAGAGGCACAAAATCTCAATCATAATATGAATTAGCCACAGGGATGAAGGTACAGCTTAGAGAATATAGTCAGTAGGTCTGTAACATCTTTCTATGTTGACAGTAACTACATCAGTTGCGGTGAGCATCTAATAATGTAGATAACTGTTGAATCGCTATGTTGTATCCTTTATACTAACATAATATTGTATATCAATCACACTTATCAAAAAAATTAAAATTCTCCAAATTTTATAGGGTCAAAGCTCTACAACCCCAATGCAAAAGCACTTTCTTATTCCCAATAGTTACAACAAAGAACGTCCTAGGATTGAATCTTTTGGATCAGTCTGAGTCATATACTCATGCAGAAATCAATCCCTCTGACCAGGAAGATGGAAACACTCACTGCCAGGGCTGAGTCCACGCCTGACCCTGGAGCCTAGAAGACCCCGTCACGCCCACCGCACCCACACCCCGCAAAGGCACGTCAGGGCAATGTCATCAGAGGAAGGTGGGACAGAATCGGACAGGTCTAGCCCGTGGGCTTTCACCACAGCCGTCGCAGACTCTGCCTAAAGGAAAATACCCATATTCCTTCACAGGGGATCCAGCACTCTGGTTCTTCTCCCACCTCATTGCTCCTCTCTCTCCCCTTCACCAACACGCTCTGTGTTCCAGAAGAACAACTTACAATTTCACGAAGCTGCCGTTTGCACTCTTTGGAACCTTCATTAGGCTTGTGCCCAGAATTCACCTCTTGACTGTCTTCCCTCACTTCTCAGGCTGAGTTCATGCTCCTCCTATAACTTTCCACTATACTCTATGCTTTCCTTTTCTTCACACTAGACAAATATTTAATGAGTTCATACTTCGTGAATACTCTCTATGTACTGGGGATATAGTCAGCAATGAATAAAACAAAAGCTTACGTTTGGATGGGAAAGACAAACAATGAACATCACACATAAACAATGAAGATCATACATACATATACACATATAATAGCCAGTAGTAATAAATGCTATAAAAACAAAGTAGTCTTAAATACAGATACTGTATCCTCTGTCTTTGGTGTTCCAGCTGAGCCTAACACAAATCAGGCACTTAAGTGACTTTTAAAATAGTAAGTGAGCTAATGAATTAATTACAAAACCAAACAAACATGCTCTTAAAATTCATATGTAATTGGGAACTTTTTCCTATTATATTCCTATTGTTACAAAAACAAAAATTTTAAGCCATTCCCAAAGTGAGAACTGTTTGGTACCATTCAAAAAAATGTCTTCAGTAAATAGTTTCAAATGAAGGACATTTATTTTTGTTAGGGACAGTCAGTGGTAACAATACATTTGTGTTATTAATAAATTTCCTTCAACCTGTGTTGATAGTTTAAGTGGCCCTAATATCTTTTCTAGGCAATTCACTTCTCCTAAAATCCCTATATCAGAATCTAAAATTATTGGTAACTCCACTCTGCCTTTAGTTCATAATCTTCCCTGGTTAGGAGAAATAAAGTGTAGAAGTGCTATGTTGATTGCCCTAGGAAACCCTGGCTAATGAAGTTAAAAAAAAAAAGTAACAAGGATTTATGTACTGATGTTTAGTATTTCACAAACCCCAGGACTTTCACACATGTTGACACTATACTTTCTAAATATCTCCTTTTCCACCATGTGGAGAACAACCATTTACTCTAGCCAAAATCACTCTTTTCTCTACCTAAAGAGCAAAACATTACTGATGCAATTTTGGGTGAATATTTTAAGGGGATTCACTGAAGATGAATCTGAAAAAAGCCCCTGATTTGCATCATTCAGAATTGAATGAATTTGCTATTTATAATGCAATTGTATATTAAGTTGTAAAAAGCACTCATCTCAAATACTGGGACTCCTTAAGCTGCCAGTGAATGCTTTGCCCATGTAAAAATAGCTTCTGTTCTGTTGTTTCCATCAATCTCTACTCAAGCCTCAATATTTTCCCACGAACAGCAATATAAGAAATTACTCCACAACCTGTGTCTCTTAGGCTTGAACAGTGCATATTTGTAATTAATTCTTAGCTAGCTGGAAATAAGGTAACTGCTGCATGGATTTTCAGGGACACCAGAACCAACTAGGATCCTTGGAATGCTTGTGTAAAATGCAGACTAAGACTTTAATCTAGAATGAATGAGCTCAGACCTGTATTTGTAACAAGCTTCCCAATTGATTCAGATGCCCAGCAATGTCTGAGAACCACTACCCTAGAGATTCCAGCCACTCAGATGTCCTTTAGTATTGAAACTCAAGCAAAGCTCAGAGAGATGGCTCCAGGGCCAAGTTTCAGAGTTCTGCAGACATTCACCCAGCCCCTCCTTAGGAGTGTCTCAAGCTCTTTTCTGGAAGAGCAAGAAGGATATACACTGATGAACAATAGCAATAAAAAAGCAACTGCCCTCCTGGATTTTACATTTCAGTTGAAGTAATTGATGAACGTGTAACTAAATACATGATATAATGGCAGACAATGATAATTATAGTGAAGAAAATGATGAAGAGTTAGCCAGGTAACCATGTAGGCAAGATCATTCCAGGGGAGAAGAACAGCAGGTGACAATGACCTGGAGCCTTAGGAGCATCAAGGGACAGCCAACAAAAGGCCAGCTTGGCTGGAGCGGAGAACTCAAGGGGCAGAGTGGCAGGAAATACAAGCAGAGGTGCCTACAGGAACCAGATCACATGGTGCTTTGTGGATTTGGATGAGCAATTTAGATTTTATGCTGTGTCTTAAGAAATAGCTAGAAGATTTAAACCAAGGAGACATGGTCTGCCTTACATTTTTAAAGGATCACTTCAGCTGCTATGTAGAGAAAAGACCACAGTGCTTCATTTCTGCAGAGAGGAAAGGTGATGGTGGGAGAAGAGGTCAGAAACAGGATGCATCTAAAAGGAGACCCACCAGGACCTGCTTACACACTGAATGAGAGAAACAAGGGAAAGAAAAGGATCCAGGATAAATTTATTTACCTGAGTAAAGTTCTGGAAAATGCCAATTGTTTCATTTTCTCTTTATCTTTTTCCTTCTCTATTTCCTGAATAACAGAATGTATATTTATTTAGATTTATGTAGGCTTGTATTAAACATTCTGTTGCTTCTTAAAATACTAAAGTTTCCACTTCTGCCTCTGTTAGGAAATGCAGACATGCAAATCATCCCCAGCAAAGCCTCCTATCTGCCCTCCCCGACCCCCTAAAAAAGAGGTTTCAGGAATTCCAGGCCAAAGGACTGGGGGTCAGCAGCCCTGGTGAGAGCTAATGACTGACAGTGCAATGCGAATGTGGTACATTTTATGGGCAGGATGGGCAGTTGAAAGATGTGTCCGTGTGGCTTGCTGCTCCCTACAGGTGATGACAGCCATTTGCACTGGGCAGCTTCATTAAGCAGACTGTAGGCATCTGGAAGGCAGCTCATTCCGCGGCAAGCATCCCTTCACTTGGCTTCCTATGCTGTACTTCATAGCCAGTCAGTCAATATGAATCTGAGTTGGAGAACAAGAAGAAATGACTTTCTATTTGCAAAGTAGACCAGAGGTATTTTTCAACAGAGCTTTAATACTGCAACTGGAAACAAGATTGTATTTTAACCCAATTACATTGAAGTGAGTTCTGCTGCATTTATATATTGAAAGTATCCAGAACAGCTCAATTCAGTGAGTGGCAATGTTTTTCAAGCCTAGGGCACTGTTTGGGGATGATGGAGGCAGAGAGAAGGAGAGGGTAAGTGAAATGGAAGGGGTGGGAGAAAGGCTAAACCCAAGCTAGAAAATGAACACCACTTGGCTTAGGATTTCGACTGAGGGAAGAAATACAGCCATTGCATCAATATTTTGGATGTCAGGCATATGAAAATCACCCGCATGATTTTTGTCATACCCTTTGTATTAGGATTCTCCAGAGAAACAGAATCCATGTACATACAAAAGCAGATTCATTTTAAGGACTTGGCTCATAAGATTGTGGAGACTGGAAAGTCAGAAATCTGTAGGGCATGCTGGAAATTCAGAGGGCATTTCTATGTTGCAGCCTTCGAGGCAGAACTTCTTCTCCCAAAAACTTCAGTTTCTGCTTTTCAGACTTTTAAGTGATGGGGGACAGCCTACCCACATCATCGAATGTAATCTCCTTTACTACAGTAACCCAATTGGAAATGCCAACCACGTCTACAGAATACCTTGACAGCAACATTAGACCAGCACTTGACTAAATAGCTGGGCGCCATAGCCTGGCCAAGTGGACACACACAATTAGCCATCATGCCCTTTTACCACCTGTACTATTATTTATGCATTCCTTCATTCACTGGATGTTTATTGACTGCTCCTATATGCCAAGAGCTTTTATCAATTCCATGGGAGCAGTGGTGAATAAGACACAATCCCTGCCCTCCAGAGCCATGTTCTCATGCAACAGTCTAGATGGGGGAGGACCAAGCCAGCCAGGAGGAGAAAGGACTGAGAGTACTGCTCTGGCTATTTGGAGGTTGAGAAGCCTTTAGATAGCCATGCAAAGCTACCTTGTAGGCTGTTCTGTAGTCAGGTCCAGGAGAAGCTAAGGAAATGTGAATTACTCTAAATTTTTCACTCATTATAATGAAATCTGAGCATGAGTGTAATGTTAAGAAAAACATGCACAAACTCACCAAGTTAGTGACCTGGCTCTAGTTTTCCTAATACACTAAGAGCAATCACAGAGCTGTTTTGTTTTCTTCATAATGCTACTTGGTTTTCTTAAAACTAATTTTAGGGAGAAAGAGAGTATTGCTTGTTTTCCTCCATAAGAATGTAAGCACCAATAATCCAAAAATCTGGTGTTTTGTTCCCTACTATCTTCTCAGGATTGTTGTGCCCTCAGAGCTTCAAAACAAGATGCTGTGACTGATAAGCACTGCACTGTAGGAAGGAAGGAGAGGGGTCATCAGCCAGAGCCGGACTGTCCCTCCCCACAGCAGGTCTTTATCAGTGAAATAAGTGAGAGCAGTGAAATCCAGGCTTCCCTGCAGAGTGAGCCCCTCCAAGCCTGTGGTCCCCAGGCTCCAGGAGACCTTGAGGAGAGACGATGAGAGAAGGATTCAGCAGGCAAGGAGAAGGTGGACTTCATGGTCACAAGGGAGCAATTTTAAAAAGTCCATTGGGAAAAGAACTAATAACGTGAATTTGAAGGAGGTCACAGTAGTTGTCCAGTAAAACATTGAGAATCAAGAGGAGACAGGGGGAGTCATGGGGTTTGTACAGGAGAGTGTAAGATTAAGAGGCTTTATTAGTTGAGATCTTTGGATTTCTAAAATGTAGGCCATAGTGTTCTATTGCTTACAGAGATCATTTCTTCAGCCATGTCTAGAACAGTGCCTGATCCATAGTAAGTACTCAGTAAACACTGAATAAGTGAATAAATGAATGAATGAGCAATTAATATTTTAAATGTATATCCATGGTACATCCCAAATTACCTCTTCTATCACACAAAATATGCCTCTCTGATAGGGAGTAGGGGAAAGATTAGAAGGCCTTTGGGGCTTCAGATCTAAAGACACATTCTCCGCTCCCCTTTATTAGTCATCTAAAGCTGCATTTTGATCATCTACTTGAAGGGAAAGAGACAGGCTTTATTTATTGTCACTACTGAAGCCTTGAAAATGATTATATTCACATTCTCTAAATGTAGGTTCAATGCTGCTCTAAACTTAAAAAAAAAAAGCAATCAGTGATGCTGGTTTGAGCAGTATATGGTTAATCTAATGTAGGCATTACCCCAAATATTAGACAGGCTTACTTCCCCAATCACTGGGACCACTGAGAATCTGCAGGCCTTATGCCCCTGCTGCAGCAGGTTCAACATGAACTTCTCTAACTGGACTGCACCTTCTCTGTAAGCAGGTCAGGAGAGAAAAATCCAGAGGACATGGAGCTAAGCATGCCTGCCTCCTTCTCCCAAATACACCCATGAGATGGGTCAGTGGGGAGCAGTGAGAGAGGAGAAAGAGAAGAAACTGGAAAAGTTGATCCCTTAGCTTCTGTCCTAGGGACTGGAGTAGAAAGTCCCTTCCTTTATGGCAACATGAGGAGTGGGGAATGATTCCCCAACTGAACAATGACTTCAGCATCAGCAACTCCGTAGAAAATCTATTCTTCTGTACCTGCCCATGAAATCCAAGTGCTGACATTTTCATTTGCCTCATTTCCTTCTGTTTCAAGATTTTTTTTTTTGAGAGGGCATCTCTCATATTTATTGATCAAATGGTTGTTAACAACAATAAAATTCTGTATAGGGAACTCAATGCACAATCATTAATCAACCCCAAGCCTAATTCTCAACAGTCTCCAATCTTCTGAAGCATAAGGAACAAGTTCTTACATGGTGAACAAATTCTTACATAGTGAATAAGTTCTTACATGGTGAACAGTACAAGGGCAGTCATATCACAGAAATTTTCAGTTTTGATCACGCATCATGAACTATAAACAATCAGGTCAAATATGAATATTCGTTTGATTTTTATACTTGATTTATATGTGAATCCCACATTTTTCCCTTATTATTATTATTATTTTTTTTTTTAATAAAATGCTGAAGTGGTAGGTAGATACAAGATAAAGGTAGAAAACATAGTTTAGTGCTGTAAGAGGGCAAATGTAGATGATCAGGTGTGTGCCTATAGACTAAGTATTAATCCAAGCTAGACAAGGGCAACAAAACACCCACGGATGCAGAAGATTTCTCTCAAAACAGGGGGGAGGAGGTTCTAAGCCTCACCTCTGTTGATCCCCAGTTTCTCACCTGATGGCGCCCCTGTGACTGTGCCTGTCTTAGGTTGTTCCTCCCTTGAGGAATCTTACCCGTCTCTGGCTAACCAGTCATCTTCCGGGGCCATACAGGAAAATGTAAAGTTGGTATGTGAGAGAGAAGCCTTATTGTTTGAAAAGGTTAGCTTTTTACTTCTTTACAGATTTATGCCCTGTGGCTTCTATGCCCAGCATTTGTCTTGAGGTATCTTTACCACTTGGAGGAATTATGATACTCAGTAAATTTGATATGAGGCACGAATTCTATTTAAGGGTTGTAATTAGGAAGGAAGAAGAAAAGCTATAGAGGTAGCAGACAGAAGAAAACATGGGAAGATTGATTATTTCTTTGACATATCTTCGTGTAGAGTAACATAAGCATGTATAGGTTTTAAACTACTAATTAAATTGCATACACACATTAACATAATAGGAATACAGCTACATAACCAAAGCAGACCTACAATTACCAGCCATATCCAGTGAAACCAAGAAAACCAGTTAGGGACCCTAAGCGTTTCTGAAAACTTATCAATGATATGATGGATATTGTCTAACTGAATTTGAATAGTTTGAGAAAAATCAGACAAATTAAAACAACACATTCCTGAGAACTGTTCACATCCCATATGTTCTTTTAACAGTAGGTAGTCTATAGTCGCAAGATTTTGGAGCACTGCAACTTGCACTTCTCCTAATTCTTGGTTGAGTTCCAACAGTATAGATCCAGTCAAATTTGTTGTTTTACTGTATGTACAGGCCAGCTTAGATATCTCCTTCTTCATTCCAATGGCAAGTCCAGGAACCGGTGGGATGACTGCAGCTACAACTGCAGCAGAGCCAGGATCTTTGTTGAAGTATTTTGATGATCATCTTCTGGAATGACTCTTCCAGAGAATGTTGATGTTGGAAGTTCTTCTTCCTATCGTATCTTAATTCTTTTTCTGGGTAGCCAAATTAGGCTTTGATCCTCTGTATAAACACAAACAAACCCTTTGCCCACACATTGATATGCCCTTTATACCATTGTGAAGAACTTATTGGAGATCACCACACAGGAACTGCTTTTTTTTTTTTAAGAGAAAGGAATATTATCAGAAGAATGTATTTCCATAGTTGATCATCTGACACCCTTTAAATGATCAAAATTAAGGATATTTAAAGCATGCATTAATCGTTGATTTACAGTTAGTTTTATCCCATCAGGGAGTAATCCCCCTTTTCTTTCTTTCTTTTTTTTTTTTTTTATTATCACTAATCTACAATTACATGAAGAATATTATGTTTACTAGGCTCTCCCCTATACCAGGTCCCCCCCACAAACCCCTTTACAGTCACTGTCAATCAGCATAGCAAAATGTTGTAGAATCACTACTTGTCTTCTCTGTGTTGTACAGCCCTCCCCTTTCTCCCAATCCCCCATTATGCATGCTAATCATAATACCCCCTTTCTTCTTCCCCCCCTTATCCCTCCCTACCCACCCATCCTCCCCAGTCCCTTTCCCTTTGGTACCTGTTAGTTCATTGTTGGGTTCTGTGATTCTGCTGCTGTTTTGTTCCTTCAGTTTTTCCTTTGTTCTTATACTCCACAGTGAAATTATTTGGTATTTCTCTTCCTCCACTTGGCTTATTTCACTGAGCATAATACCCTCTAGCTCCATCCATGTTGTTGCAAATGGTTGCAAATTGTTTTCTTCTTATGGCTGAGTAATATTCCATTGTGTATATGTACCACATCTTCTTTATCCATTCATCTACAGATGGACACTTAGGTTGCTTCCATTTCTTGGCCATTGTAAATAGTTATGCAGTAAACATAGGGGTGCATCTGTCTTTTTCAAACGTGAGTGCTGCGTTCTTAGGGTAAATTCCTAGGAGTGGAATTCCTGGGTCAAATGGTAAGTCTATTTTGAGCATTTTGAGGAACCTCCATACTGCTTTCCACAGTGGTTGAACTAATTTACATTCCCACCAGCAGTGTAGGAGGGTTCCCCTTTCTCCACAACCTCACCAATATTTGTTGTTGTTAGTCTTTTGGATGGTAGCCATCCTTACTGGTGTGAGGTGATACCTCATTGTGGTTTTAATTTGCATTTCTCTGATAATTAGCGATGTGAAGCATCTTTTCATGTGTCTGTTGGCCATCTGTGTTTCTTTTTTATAGAACTGTCTGTTCAGTTCCTCTGCCCATTTTTTAATTGGATTATTTGCTTTTTCTTTGTTGAGGTGGGTGAGCTCTTTATATATTTTAGACATCAAGCCTTTTTCGGATCTGTCACTTACAAATATATTCTCCCATACTGTAGGGCACCTTTTTGTTATATTGATGGTGTCTTTTGCTGTACAGAAGCTTTTCAGCTTAATATAGTCCCACTTGTTCATTTTTGCTGTTGTTTTCCTTGCCCGGGGAGATATGTTCAAGAAGAGGTCACTCATGTTTATGTCTAAGAGGTTTTTGCCTATGTTTTCTTCCAAGAGTTTAATGGTTTCATGACTTACATTCAGGTCTTTGATCCATTTTGAGTTTACTTTTGTATATGGGGTTAGACAATGGTCCAGTTTCATTCTCCTACATGTAGCTGTCCAGTTTTGCCAGCACCATCTGTTGAAGAGACTGTCATTTCGCCATTGTATGTCCATGGCTCCTTTATCAAATATTAATTGACCATATATGTTTGGGTTAATGTCTGGAGTCTCTAATCTGTTCCACTGGTCTGTGGCTCTGTTCTTGTGCTAGTACCAAATTGTCTTGATTACTATGGCTTTGTAGTAGAGCTTGAAGTTGGGTGTGAGATCTCCCCTACTTTATTCTTCTTTCTCAGGATTGCTTTGGCTATTCGGGGTCTTTGGTGTTTACATATGAATTTTTGAACAATTTGTTCCAGTTCGTTGAAGAATGTTGCTGGTAATTTGATAGGGATTGCATCAAATCTGTATATTGCTTTGGGCAGGATGGCCATTTTGACGATATTAATTCTTCCTAGCCACGAGCATGGGATGAGTTTCCATTTGTTAGTGTCCCCTTTAATTTCTCTTAAGAATGACTTGTAGTTTTCAGGGTATAGGTCTTTCACTTCTTTGGTTAGGTTTATTCCTAGGTATTTTATTCTTTTTGATGCAATTGTGAATGGAGTTGTTTTCCTGATTTCTCTTTCTATTGGTTCATTGTCAGTGTATAGGAAAGCCACAGATTTCTGTGTGTTAATTTTGTATCCTGCAACTTTGCTGTATTCCGATATCAGTTCTAGTAGTTTTGGGGTGGAGTCTTTGGGGTTTTTTATATACAATATCATGTCATCTGCAAATAGTGACAGTTCAACTTCTTCTTTACCAATCTGGATTCCCTGTATTTCTTTGTTTTGTCTGATTGCCGTGGCTAGGACCTCCAGTACTACGTTAAATCACATTGGGGAGAGTGGGTATCCCTGTCTAGTACCCGATCTCAGAGGAAATGCTTTCAGCTTCTCGCTGTTCAATATAATGTTGGCTGTGGGTTTATCATATATGGCCTTTATTATGTTGAGGTACTTGCCCTCTATACCCATTTTGCTGAGAGTTTTTATCATGAATGGATTTTGAATTTTGTCAAATGTTTTTTCAGCATCTATGGAGATGATCATGTGGTTTTTGTCTTTCTTTTTGTTGATGTGGTGGATGATGTTGATGGGTTTTCGAATGTTGTACCATCCTTGCATCATGGGATGAATCCCACTTGGTCATGGTGTATGATCCTTTTGATATATTTTTGAATTCGGTTTGCTAATATTTTATTGAGTTTTTTTGCATCTACATTCATCAGGGATATTGGTCTGTAATTTTCTTTTTGGTGGGGTCTTTGCCTGGTTTTGGTATTAGGGTGATGTTGGTTTCATAGAATGAGTTTGGGAGTATTCCCTCCTCTTCTATTTTTTGGAAAACTTTAAGGAGAATGGGTATTATGTCTTCTCTGTATGTCTGATAAAATTCTGAGGTAAATCCGTCCAGCCCAGGGGTTTTGTTCTTGGGTAGTTTTTTTATTACTTTTTCAATTTCTTTGCTCATAATTGGTCTGTTTAACTTTTGTGTTTATTCCTTGGTCAGTCTTGGAAGGTTGTATTTTTATAGGAAGTTGTCCATTTCTTGTAGGTTTTCCAGCTTGTTGGCATATAGGTTTTCATAGTAGTCTTTAATAATTCTTTGTGTTTCTGTGGAGTCTGTCGTGATTTTTCCGTTCTCATTTGTGATTCTGTTGATTTGTGTTGATTCTCTTTTTCTCTCAATAAGTTTGGCCAGAGGCTTATCTATTTTGTTTATTTTCTCGAAGAA
This sequence comes from Manis pentadactyla, assembly GCF_030020395.1. Lineage (NCBI taxonomy): Eukaryota > Metazoa > Chordata > Mammalia > Pholidota > Manidae > Manis > Manis pentadactyla. Next base: position 39,729,714 of record NC_080023.1, read on the forward strand.
CCAGCTCTTGGTTTCATTGATTTTTGCTACTGTTTTATTCTTCTCAATTTTGCTTATTTCTTCTCTGATCTTTATTATGTCCCTCCTTCTGCTGACTATAGGCCTCATTTGTTCTTCTTTTTCCAGTTTTGATAACTGTGATGTTAGACTATTCATTTGGGATTGTTCTTCCTTCTTCAAGTGTGCCTGGATCGCTATATACCTTCCTCTTAAGACTGCTTTCGCTGCGTCCCACAGAAGTTGGGGCTTTGTGTTGTTGTTGTCATTTGTTTCCATATATTCCTTGATCTCCATTTTAATTTGTTCATTGATCCATTGATTATTTAGGAGCATGTTGTTAAGCCTCCATGTGTTTGTGAACCTTTTTGTTTTCTTTGTAGAATTTATTTCCAGTTTTATACCTTTGTGGTCTGAAAAGTTGGTTGGTAGAATTTCAATATTTTCGAATTTACTGAGGCTCTTTTTGTGGGCTAGTATGTGGTCTATTCTGGAGAATGTTCCATGTGCACTTGAGAAGAATGTATATCCTGTTGCTTTTGGATGTAGAGTTCTGTAGATGTCTATTAGGTCCATCTGTTCTAGTGTGTTGTTCAGTGCCTCCGTGTCCTTACTTATTTTCTGCCCAGTGGATCTATCCTTTGGGGTGAGTAGCGTGTTGAAATCTCCTAAAATGAATGCATTGCAATCTACTTACCCCTTTAGTTCTGTTAGTATTGATTTCACATATGCTGGTGCTCCTGTGTTGGGTGCATATATGTTTAGAATGGTTATATCCTCTTGTTGGACTGAGCCCTTTATCATTATGTAGTGTCCTTCTTTATCTCTTGTTACTTTCTTTGTTTTGAAGTCTATTTTGTCTGATATTAGTACTGCAGCCCCTGCTTTCTTCTCGCTGTTGTTTGCCTGAAATATGTTTTTCCATCCCTTGACTTTTAGTCTGTGCATGTCTTTGGGTTTGAGGTGAGTTTCTTGTAAGCAGCATATAGATGGGTCTTGCTTTCTTATCCATTCTATTACTCTGTGTCTTTTGATTGGTGCATTAAGTCCATTAACATTTAGGCTGACTATTGAAAGATATGTACTTATTGCCATTGCAGGCTTTAAATTCGTGGTTACCAAAGGTTCAAGGTTAGCCTCTTTAGTATCTTACTGCCTAACTTAGCTCGCTTATTGAGCTGTTATATACACTGTCTGGAGATTCTTTTCTTCTCTCCCTTCTTATTCCTCCTCCTCCATTCTTCTTATGTTGGGTGTTTTGTTCCATGCTCTTTTAAAGAATGCTCCCATCTAGAGCAGTCCCTATAAGATGCCCTGTAGAGGTGGTTTGTGGGAGGCAAATTCCCTCAACTTTTGCTTGTCTGGGAATTGTTTAATCCCTCCATCATATTTAAATGATAATCGTGCTGGATACAGTATCCTTGGTTCAAGGCCCTTCTGTTCATTGCATTAAATATATCATGCCATTCTCTCCTGGCCTGTAAGGTTTCTGTCAAGACATCTGATGATAGCCTGATGGGTTTTCCTTTATAGGTGACCTTTTTCTCTCTAGCTGCCTTTAAAACTCTTTACTTGTTCTTGATCTTTGCCATTTTAATTATTATGTGTCTTGGTGTTGTCCTCCTTGGGTCCTTTCTGTTGGGACTTCTGTGTATTTCCATGGTCTGTTCGATTACTTCCTCCCCCAGTTTGGGGACGTTTTCAGCAATTATTTCTTCAAAGACACTTTCTATCCCTTTTTCTCTCTTCTTCTTCTTCTGGTACCCCTATAATATGGATATTGTTCCTTTTGGATTGGTCACACAGTTCTCTTAATATTGTTTCATTCCTGGAGATCCTTTTATCTCTCTCTATGTCAGCTTCTATGCGTTCCTGTTCTCTGGTTTCTATTCCATCAATGGCCTCTTGCATCTTATCCATTCTGCTTACAAATCCTTCCAGAGTTTGTTTCACTTCTGTAATCTCCTTCCTGGCATCTGTGATCTCCCTCTGGACTTCATCCCTTAGCTCTTGCATATTTCTCTGCATCTCCATCAGCATGTTTATGATTTTTTTTTTAATTCTTTTTCAGGAAGACTGGTTAGGTCTGTCTCCTTCTCTGGTGTTGTCTCTGTGATCTTGGTTTGCCTGTAATTTTGCCTTTTCATGGTGATAGAAATAGTTTGCAGAGCTGGGAAGAGTGACGGCTGGAAGAACTTTCTTTCTTATTGATTTGTGGCCCTCCTCTTCTGGGAGAACAGCGACCTCTAGTGGCTTGTGCTGGGCAGCTGCACGCAGACAGGGCTTCTGATTCCTGCCCAGCTGCTATGGAGTTTATCCCTGGTGTTGCTGTGGGCGTGGCCTGGCTCAGGTTGCTGCTTCAAAATGGTGGAGCCGCTTTGGAGGGGGAGCGGCAGGGAGGCTATTTATCTCTGTGAGGGGCCTCAGTGCTCCCTGCTGCCCAGGGGGTTAGAGAGCCCAGAGATCCCCAGATTCCCTGTCTCTGGACTAAGTGTCCCAGGGCGCTTCTGTCCAGTTTTGGGGTTCCTGTCCCTTTAAGACTTCCAAAAAGCACTTGCCAAAAAAAAAAATTAAATAAATAATTTTTTTTAAAAAAGCTGCTTGCTTTTCTTTGTCCTGTGGTGCCAGCCTCAGGGACCCGTTCACCGGTCTTGCTGCCCTGTTTCTCTAGTATCCAGGTCCCCACCCATGCACTGTGTCTGCTCTCTGGTCCGGATGGCTGGGGCTGCGTGTTCAGCAGTCCTGGGCTCCCTCTCCCTCCACGGCTCCAACTCCTCTCCTCCCGCCGGGAGCTGGGGGGAGGGGCGTTTGGGTCCCACCAGGCTGGGGCTTGTTTCTTACCCCCTTCGCAAGGCGCTGGTTTCTTGCGGGTGTGGATGTGGTCTGGATGTTGTCTGGATGTTGTCCTGTGTCCTCTGGTCTCTATTCTAGGAAGGCTTGTCTTTGTTATATTTTCATAAATATATGTGGTTTTGGGAGCAGATTTCTGCTGCTCTACTCACGCTGCCATCTTGGCTCCACCCCCCTGTTTCAAGATTTTAAAAACAATTGATGTCTAGATCATGCCCAACCCAGATGTTGATAACTCCTTATTAATTAGCAGTGTTTGACCACTGCAGATGTGGAAGCAATCTACCACACAGCTCCTTGTTGCTTCTAAAAATGTGAAAAAAAACAATGGCCACTTTTCCCCTGGATATTATTTTGGTAAAGCTGTGCCAGCTGGGATATAAGGAAATCTTGAGTGTTTTATGTGATTACAGTGAAGGGAAAGCCACTCTACTCCAAAGGGCATGGGTCAGGACAGAGCTAACCAGAAGCATACTTGTATGAGCAGTGGCATTGCTACCACATGTTCACCTTAACCAGCAGCAAAAAGCTTGAAGGGCAGGGGATGAAACCTCATGCCTCAGAAAAAATGCTTGCACACACCATCTCACATACACACACACACACACACACACACACACACACAGTATATAATCCCAAGTTTTAGCATAGTCCTAGACTGTGTAGTAGAAAATGCAGTAACACTTACATGACACTTATTAAATTTTCCTAATAAAGAACTCGGTAATGTTGATTTAACTCTATGCTAATAAAATCAGCTTTCATGGGTAGTTGCAGAATTTAATTCATTATTTGTACATGTCAAACCACTTAAAACATGATTTCTAGCTCAATGACAGAATATTTTGAGGGATTTCCACCAACTAATAAACATCTTGCACTGTGTTTGTGCATTTGAGTCTGCACCACTGTTAACCAAAATATCTTAATAAAATGTACTGCATTTACCATGACTTCTATTTAATGAGAGGTATCTGTATGCTTCACTGGCTAATTCTAAATTCTAGCAACTTGTTTACTTAGAGAGAGTTCATAATAATATAACTTAACGATGCATATGATACAGATCAAGTGTTTCAGTTTTACAAGTTTGTTTGTTTTTGTTTTTTTAGTATGCTGTGTCCTCTGCCTGGAACATTCTCCATAGTCAAAGACTGTCAAAAGTTGAAAACAGACCCTTGAGATTACCTACTGAGAACCTTTCATTTATAAATGAGGAAACTGATTTAATAGCAAAGCCAGGATAAGAGCACAGTTTTCAACTCCTACTCCTTTGCATGCAAACATGCAAAGAGGATGGGAATTATATTTGAGGCAAAGTGTATCCTATATTTTAATTCCAAATTGAGTATTTCTTCTTTGTCTAATCTTAGGCAATTTACTGAGGTTCTCTGAACCTCAATTTCCTTATCTGCTGAAATGGGATAATATTATATATTTCATAGTGTTGTTATGAGAAAGAACTGAGATAAATTACATAGAAGGATTCAAAAAATAGTGGTTATTAACAACAACAAAAATTAATTATAACTCCCTGAAGAAAAAAGTCGGTAGAAGTACTAGTTATTATTAATTTTTGTTGTTGTTAATAACTACTAGTGAAAACACAAAAGTCAAAGTATAACCAGGCATACCCTTCAGACCCATGAGTCACACTTTTAGCAGTTTAGCCTGAGGAAATAATTATGGATATACACAAAAATTTGGCCAAAAGACATTCCTTGCTCTTGTCTATATAATACCACAAAAGTAAAACAAGCCTTAACATCTAACAACAAATTTGTTCAATTTTGGTTTATCCATAATGTTTAATAAGTGATGTGACAGAGGAATAATTATTAATGTGGAGAGATGACTAGGCTATACTATTAACTAACAAAAGCAGGTGATAAAGCAAATTATACCTGCTGCTTGTAAGTATATATAAATAGGAAAAAGAATGGAAGGTTAGCAAGATGTTAAAAATAATGGACCATGAAAGTGAGATTATGAATTTTTACTTTATCTTTGTTTCCTGTTTGTTTCTAGTTTTAAATATTTCCACGTACCACTTTTGTAACTAGAAAAAAATGCCAAATGTATGTTTATGCATATACATACACACACACACACACACACAGATAGATAGATGATGGGTTGATTAAATAGATTATAGGTGGATAGAGGATAATTTCCAAGTACATACATACATATATGAATATGTATGGCATTTTTTTCTTATTACAAAAAATATTTATATGTTCATATATAGAGAGATTCAATAAATGGTAGTTATTAATAACAAAACTATATATATAGTCTATACACACACAAAACACTACTACACACATACTAGTGTTTTGTGAGTGGAGATAAATGATAGTACATTAGATGACCGATTAGATAGATAGTAGATTTTAGAACATTAGGCAATTAGGTAAAATAGAGAATAGGTGATAGATAGGTGATGGGTTAGAAAGCTGTGAGAGAGGGTAGATTAGACAGTGATGGATTAAATAGATGATAGATAGAGGTCATTTCCAAGTCTAGGAGGCAGGTAGAGCCAGATGTCTAGGGACACAGTGCTGAACCCGCAGCATGCAGGGGTCATCGCTTGCAGGTTAATGAAAACAAGTGGCTGCCCTGGCCGGGTGTCTGAGGTGTCCTCTCTCCTCAGGTCGACGCCCACGGCAACATTCTCCTCAGCACCCTGGAAATCAGGAATGAGACGAGCGGCTCGGAAGTGCTCACGGGTGTGAGCGACCCCAAGGCCACGATGTACTCGTACGACAGCGCCAGCATCCAGTACCGCAAGCCGCTGAGCAGCCGCGAGGCCTACGGGCGCGCGCTCGACCGGCACGGCGCGCACAGCAAGGGGCGCATCCGCCGGCGCGCCTCGCAGCTCAAAGTCAAAATCCCCGACCTGACTGACGTGAATTCCATAGACAAGTGGTCCCGAATGTTTTTCCCCATCACCTTTTCTCTTTTTAACGTCGTTTATTGGCTTTACTATGTACACTAAGGTCTGTCCTCGTGGCTCCTAAACTACTTTCCTCTTCTCTTGGTTTTTAACCCCACAGGTCCCCAGCAGCAATACTGCTGTGTTTTTCAAGGTAAGAGATTCAGCCATCCAACTGGTTTTAGGTCTCGCATATCAATTTTATTACTGCACCATGTTTACTTCCAAAAACAAACAAACAACAAAAACAAAAACCTATTTTTTTCCAGTCTACTGTGGTCCAGGTTATCAGCTCTTTCAGAGCGCAATTAATTGTCATGTTTACAAACACACACACGAGAGAGAATTTAGATAGGTAGATCTTTAGCAGCCCTGCCTAGTCACCCTGGATTTTTTTTTTTACTTGTTTTTTAAATGAGATTGAAAAGAGGACCTAGTTCTCTGTGTGCACTGCTTCCTGGTAAACTGTAACAACCTCATGCTGCCAAAAAAACCCAATTTCCAGGATCTCCGAAGAATAAACAAAGCCATTGACAAGTTACAGATTTCCAGGAAGAAGGGAAAACAAAAAAGAAGCCTAGAAGAGGAAGGAAGACTCCCCTCAACTCTCAAGGTCCCTTAACTCCCTTGTAGGAGGGGTCCGGGCTCCAAAGACAGGAGGGAGGGATTGGCAAGTGCTGACTGAGGTTATGCAAACCAAACCTGCCACCTTCCCTTCCCACTAAATTGGATATTCCGAAAAGTGTTTCTTTCTCAGACTTCCAGGCAGATTTCAAATTAACATTAGAATCCAACCTGGTGTCCATTAGAAATGTTTTTCTTCTCCTGTTGGGAATAAGGAGTGTGGGAGACAATAACCTTTTTCTTTTTCACTGACTCTTTTAAATGAGCAGCCCTGAACTCATTACAACAGCCTGGAGTCCCTTGACAGTTGTGCCATGAAGCCATGCCATCACATTTCCCTAGTTCCTGCACCAGAGAGAGTGAGAGAAAGGGGCACAGGGGAGGAGGGCTTCAAAGAAGCGGGTGGTGAGCAAGTTTTGCTTGAGAAAAATACTGTTCTTTCCAAGAGGAAGATTTATGTGCTGTGGAAAGGGTGTTACCTGAACTGCCAAATCCTAAATCAAACAGTGTATATTTCCAGAGAGCAGTTCCAGTGTTGACCTGCCTATTAAATGAGCCTCAGCTAGCACCCTATGCTCTGCTCTCTGAGCTCTGCATTCCAAAATATGAAACGAAGGCATTGGGAAATGCACAAACACCCACGTTGGTGTCATTCTCCTCTGAGGCCAGATTTCTAAAGAAAACCAAAATAGCAAAACCAGTAATAGATACAAGAATGACAAAATACCTAAGCCTTCAAACATTTATACCAGCCCCTAAAATACACTTACTCTTCTTAATCATGAACCTCTGTCCTTACTGCTCTGCCTTACCTTCAGCCATGATTGCCACAGAAGGGGCATCCCGCACAGCCCAACACACAACTCTGAACATCAGCAACAAGCTGCAACTGAGATTCATTCCATTTATGCCAGTAAGCCCTCATTATTTTCTTTCAGCCTAAATATCTAAGAATTCTATATGTTCATTTGCAAGGTTGAGTGAAACCTTGAAATGGCCAACAAGTGACGGAGGCAATTTAGGACCTGGTCCACGGATGTGAAATAAGGGTGGAGGTAATAATAGAGATGCTTGCTTCATTTGATGATCTGGCTTTCCCCCTAAAGTTATGATGAGGGTCTGTGTTTACAATAGCATCAGCTGCTAGAAATCAGAATATTAGCTGGAAAGATAAGGCTGAATTCCTACCAATGAGTCCAAAGGAAGAGAGCTTTGAGATACTCGTTTAGAAAGTAAGAGGAAAAGAGACCTCCTCCCAAATAAATGAATGGTTATGTCTATAGTAATACAGATTAATAAGAATATAAAAACTCTGCGTTAACTAAACAAATCATCTCAGTGGTTTCATAAGCAATTAGTAGGGTATGGAGACCAAATTTTCATTTAGGTTTTCAGTTACATAATCATAATTCCCTAGCCAAGGAAACTTCTAGCCTGTAGGAATGAAGTGATCCATTTGCAAACTGATTAGTTCCATGGCAAGGAAAGACGCTTTGCCATTGGAAAATGCCCAGAAAAAGTAGAATGTGACCAAAACAGACATTATAAAGATTAACATCCCCAGTGACCACCCAGGAACCAGTGTGTAACATATATTTTAAACACAGGAAGGGAGGCTTATGGCTGATGCCTAGCAGGAATGACTCATTCTAAGTGTCAAAGTTCTTTGAAACACTTTTAAGGATGAAATGCTAAATCAGAGAGGAAGTATCTGTAATTTATGCTCCTTAGCAAAACAGTTTTTATATGTTTAGATCATTCTTCTTGGAAAAGAGTGAAGTAATTTCTATCTTTATTATTATTTTTATCTTGCCTTAAAAGTCTAACAAATTTGATGCCTGTAGTTTAGATGTAAAGCATCTCTGGGAAAAAAAAAAGGAACATTTTGAATTCTTATATCTTAACCTTTGTAAAATGAGTAAACCTGAATCTACCATCAGGCACGAAATGGTAACATTGTATGCCCTCCTGGACTGTAGAGAGGTCACAGCCACCATTATGCAAAGCCTGTTACATAGTTCTAATTTCAGAGTCAACAGTAGCCAGAGAATTGGAGAAGGTGCCATATCCTGGTCAATGACCAACGCCCCCACTTCCTTCTTCTGGATACCTCCTCACTAAATCCTCCCTTCCTTAGCCCCTGCTCACTCTCCTTCCCGGCTTAACAGTGCCATGGAAGAAAATCCTTCCTCCTCTGCCTTTCTCCCTTGTCTTGCCCAAAATGATGTACATAAAACATAAAAGTTGTTAGACATTCTTAAGTGCCCTCAAACTGGTCCCCATTCCTAAAAAGATTCAGATCAATACATTATGGAGGTGTTACTATTTGGTAGTTTTATTTTTTTGCCATGAAAATAGCCATAAACTCCTGTATTACTGAAGTGGCAGCAGAGGCTGAAAATTGCACAGACTCACTCTCTTATGCCACAGTCATGTCCAGGGGACTGAAGTTCACAGTTTGTAAACTGTGACATGAACTGTGTCATAGATGCAACAGAAATCCCATCTTTCACTGGACAGTGATGACTACACACTCATTCCTTCCACTCATGTTCCCTGTCTTTAAAGATCAGGGGTGAACGTGCATTACATTTACCAGCTTTGTGAGGCAAAGACCCAGGTAAAGACATATTTTTGGCTTCAATTATTCAGGATTATTGCCTCAATCTTCACATTGTCAAATAGAAACAGACTGATTGGTAATTCTGCTGACTAAATATGTGTTTTCCTATATACCATCTTTTTTGTGCATTATAATTAATGAAGGATCTTGGAAATGCAAAGAGAAAAATGTGGTGCAGGGAATAAAGTTTGGTTTATGGATCCAACGATAGGCTTTCTTTAAACAAACTTCAGGTACAATAATTAGAAATGTTGACTGAATTCCATCTTTCTAAAATCAATGACTACTTTATAAATATTCATTTAAGAATCAGCTTAATTAAAATTTGCCAACTTGAACAACAACAAAAAAAGATATATTTATAATGCTAGAAGGAAATGTTCTCCAAGATTTCTTATATGGACAATTTTGAACAGTATCTTAACCAAACGGTGATGTGCCGCAATTTTTTTTCCTAAACAAAGTGCGATCATATATCCCAGGAGGGAGGAAAAAGGAATGTGGAAGCATTTGTTCATGTTGGTTTGATCAACGGTTACTGGGATGAGGACAGGAAAACAAACAAAGCTATCTCAGTTTCTTGAAAGCAAATGGTAAACACAAAGATAATCTTGTTAACAGAATGTAGAGTATTATGTAAACTTCTTTGTAAATTCTGTATATAGTTCATTGAACTGTTCCCTGTGTGCGGTGGTCCTCAGCTTTGGGTGGATGTTTGAAAAATCCGAGCATTGTAAATAGTGTCAGCTTATAAGGCACTTGCTTTTATTCATGAAGCAAAATGACTAGTGATTTGGCCCCAAACCAGAATCCTTTTTAGCGCTAGCTCTTTCTCTGCCATTTTGTGTGTGCAGTTGTGTACACTCTGCCGGATGTCTGTGATCACTGCCTTGTGCCCCAACCTCACTGAAAGGGACAGCAGCTGCCCAGAGGGCATGGGGCTCAGGAATAGTGCACCAGCAGAGACAGGCACTGTAGGGGGCGGCTCCTGGAACCGTGTCAAGAGAAGCAGACATGCTTGTATCAGTTATTCGTGGCTATTTTTCTATTTGGATACCAGACTATCCATGCTGTTGAGGGGTCAGGAATAGAAGAGATGATCAAAATCCATAGGTAGTCCAAAGCTTTATTTGCACTGACAGCTTTCACATCTAACTCTATTCCTACCATAGTGTTTCCCAGAATTTCTAATAAGAATAGATGTGGACATGTGGACAGAAGAGTTTGATCAGGGTAAACAGTCAAATGTCCAAATGGTGGGAAGGAGAAAAGGAAGAGAGAGCAAATGACACTGATAATATCAACTGGCTGATTCACTCCGGAAAGATCCAGTGGTAACCATGTCACTATTTTTAAAAGATGAAGAGAAATACTGAGAATTAAAACAAGTAGGGGCCCAGGATAGGTGTGATATATGCTTGTTAAGCTTAAAAGACTCTGGTAATTAAATATTCTCAAATATATTTCTCCCAATGCCTGGTATTCTTGAAAAAGTCTTCAAAGCGGTGGGATATTATGCCACAAGATGTGTTCCCATGCCAACATCACAGAGGGTGATGGTAGCTACAGAAATTCAGAATATCCAAGCAAGTAGGGACATTAATTAGTTTCTTAGTAACATTTTAGAGTGCACAATGTCTTTCTTGCAGGTAAGAACTTAGCAAGGCAGGGATTTTTATGTCAACATTTTAAGTGCCAGGTGAGTGTGGGGAGCCATACTGTGAGACACTTTGGTTCCAAAATGTGCAAATGAGGGCCCACCATCATCAACAGGAAAGATGTCCTGTTGAGACTCATGAGGTAGTCCCTCAATTTCTAGGTTTCAAGAATGCATTGCGCTTTTCTACTTTAATCATACTCTTTCTGTATAATGAAATCAACTAACCTGTCAGAAACTTAACTGTCAGAGGTTGCAATTCCACAAACAAACATTTGAAAGGAAATCCTTTTTAACAGAATTGCAAACCAGAAAATAGTAAGTTCCTGGAAGGGTAAAGGCCAAGAATTTTGAGCTTATTTTTACTTCTAACATAGCAAGTATTTCCTTTTTCGAACGTAAGAGGTCTAACAGTTGTTTGCTTTGTGTTGTTTTTGCGAATTAAAAAGTCCTTAGTACGTCAAGGGGCTCACAACTATTCCTGACTGGCCCCTAGACACCCTGCACGTCCTGGAGTAACCAGCCCTCATCACAAAGGCTTCAATAGGAATTCAGTGGGGGAGAAGTAGGTGTATGTCTAGACCCTTTGGGAAAGAAAAACATTCTCATGAATGACTCAACATGTATTTCCTGTCCCACAGACAATAGAAAAATGAATCGGTAAAATGAGGCCAAATAGTATTATGCCTTTGCCTTAGGTACACAGGGTTACAGACTCACTTGCTTAAAACAGCCCCAAATTGGAAGCAAAAATGAATAAGAGCAATCAATCTTGTTTATCTGGCTTCCACTGCCCCCTGGGCTTCCTTTTGAGGAGAAACAGGGAAGGGGGTCATTTTCCAATAGAATGTTTTATAAGGGAAAATTAAATATATGTGTGTGTGCATTTTACACATTTGGCTGTGTGAAATAGATTACCTCTTTTGTACTTGTTCTTTCTTGCCCAGTACCGTATGCCATCCAGCCTCATGCCTTAACTCGATGAAGTCATTTATTTTTCCTCTTTCTCATTCCAAACTTCATAAACGGTTGTCTTCTCCATGAACAGCTGAAAGTGTCAGCTTCTTTGGACTTACACTGCATATCTTGAATTGAAAAACAATGAATTTTCATGATTTTCCCAAATTCCTGCTTCTATTGCCCTTCGAAGGTCTTTGGAGGCAGCTTGTGTCATCACTGCAGCCTCCTCTGAAATGCCTTGAGTTCTTTTTCTTGTCTGCTTCTCTGTTCTTTATGGAAAGAGGACATAGGTTTACATAATCCCCTCTCCCAGCCCAGTTCGAAAAGAGGTGGAAATATAAACCATCAGCTCAAACATAGGAAAATGTACATTATCTACACCAAAGTTTGATGATAAGACCATCTTCTTACATTACAGTTGTAATATGGTGAATCTACACTGTCTCAGTTCTTTCTCATCAAACTCAGTAATTCATGCCCTCCTCCAGTCTTAATTGTACACCATTTAAAACCTATTATTATTCCTCTCAGAATGACTTATCATTCACATAGCACACTACAGTCACAAACTATTCTCAAGGAACTTGACCCACTTCATCCTTTCTGTATCTTACTGCGATTACAGATTCCCACTTCGATGCCTCACCCATCCTCCTCTTCAGCCTTCTGGCAGACGGTAAATGTAGTTAGTAATTGGATAGGTCAAAAGGCAAACTGTTTAAATTGCCCCCATAAGATACTCAGAACATCTTTTTCCCCTAGACAGTTTTTGTAAACTTAGAAACCAGAAGCTTCTCTAAACATATACCAAGCAACGTGCAGCCTAAAACCTTTTAAAATTAATAAATGAGCTGTATGGCAGAGGGGAGGAAAATCATAGTGGATGGAAGACAGCTCGGGACTGGAATTGCATGACCTGGCATTTATGCCAGCTCTACCACTGCCCAGTTGTGTGACTTCAGACATGTCACCAGGTGACTGCCAAGTTTCCTTTCCTAAACTAAATTTCAGAAGGAATTTTAGAGAGTTTCATCTGTATAAGAGGTTACCAGAAAGATACAGGAGCACTGTGGCCTCTGCTAAAATATCCCCACAGATTCGGCAATATTCCCTGTTGCATGTCTTTGGGAGTAAGCCATCAGGGTAAGCCACCTGGCATCAAGTAAATCGAAGTCAATACTTGTTCATATTCCATTAAAAAACATAGAGAACAATTCAATTTGTAGGCAAGTGGTAAAAAAAAATTGTTTTACAATTTTAGAAAGGCCTATGCTTCCATGTTTCCCTTTAAGAGTGCTGGAGAGTCTCAGGTAACATAAATCCCAAGGTCTCTACCCAGATCTCTGGAAGAAGTCACTCCTTTAGACCATTCTCTGAAATTCGGTCAGGAAACGCTATGAAATGCCCGATGAGTGGAAAAGCCAACTTCCAGGCAGAGGGCCGCTGCAGTGCCCTTCGATGTCCCTCCCCAGTCTTGGACCCCATCACTGTCTTGTGCTCCGTAAGTGGAGTAAGCAGATCAGATACGGATGAGTTCTCAGGCAGGAGGCTACCTCCCATCTAGTAGGAAAGATTCCAAGGCTTTAGGACCTCTGTTACTGGCTCTCCCAGCCCAAATTTCCCCAGGCTCCTTCCGTCCCCCACCTAACTCATTAAACCTGCCATGTGTGTTAGGCACAGCCACGATAAAACTGAAGTTAACTTACTCATTGTGATTAGCACTTCAAGCTGGTCATATTGCTAAAGCATGCATTCTGCCCCTTCCAGTCTCTCAATATGATCCCCAGTGTGATTCCTTCACACACAGAATCTTGTTTTCCTTTCTCAAAAGATACCTTCCAACTCCAAACTTTCATGATTCTCCAGGGCTATTCAGAATTGTTAGGAGAGTGCCTAGAAATTCCTCCCTTCCATTGTAAGCCAGCCTATGAAAGAGACAGCCTCTTTTTTTGTAAATTTAGCCTAATATTCTGCCCCTCAACCTCACACACCCTATAAAATCTATTGTGTCAAACTCTCTGCGCAAATGTACTTCAACACTCCTCGTAAACTAGTGAGCTAAGTTTTCTTTTTCAGGTTTCCCATACTTCTTACTTTGAGATGGTTTCATATTTAATGCCATCTTTTCAAAAATAGGGGAAACACTGCTAAGTCTTCAAATTCTCACCAAGTTGAGATAATACTTCCTATATCAATGAGGAGTCACTCAAGTGTAAGTAACAAAAGATACAACTGTTATGTAACTGCAACAAGCAAAACGTTATCTCACGTAGCAATGAATTCAGAAGTAGGGGTAGTTACCAGGTTATTTCAATAGCACAATGATGTCATCCAGAATCCAGGTCCCTTCCCTAATCAGTCCTTCCTAACTCTGTATGCTAACACACAAGTCACGGTTGCAAAATGGCTATAGTTAGGCACTCATATCAAGTTCAGAAACAAGGGGAAGTCCTACCCTGGGTCTCTTTTTAGAAGCAAGGAAATCTTCCCAAAAACCTCCCCCAGCAGTTATTCTCTTGTGCCCCATTAGCAGAGCTGGATTACACATCCATTCCTGAATCCCTCACTGATGAGAGAAATGAAATTATCATGATTGGCCTACAACATTGACCCCTGGGGGAGAAAAGGGAGGAGGGGGGCTATGTTAACAAAAAGAGGGGATAATGGCTTTTGTGACAATGACTGTCACACACTGTTCTAAAGAACCAGGACACACTTTCCCACACATAACTTCATGACTTGCTCTTCACTACAACCTGTGTAGTTCTGATGACAATACTGATATATGGAAATAGAAGCTCAAATAGCTAAAATGATTTTCCCAGATCTGATCACAAGTCAGTGACTGAGTGAATGTTCAATCTGAGCTTTTCTCAGCTCCAAAGGCAGAGCTTTGGAGTGTACTCTACTACACTGCCGAGCCTCTTCCTTTTTACCTTGACAGTCCAGGTTTCAGGTAGTTCAGAGATGAATGGACAGTGGGAGGAGAGAACAATTTTCACTCCTAACAGCTAGATACTATGCCCAGTAAACACTCTTCTCTTTTTATCCTTCTCTTCCACCCTCCCTACCTCCCCTATACAAAAGCCTTTCATTCTTCTCTTGAGGGGAAGTGTAGAAATAGCTTGAAGAACAACTGAATAGCCTGAAGCGTGCTCCAGTTCTTTTTGGATAACATTATTGTTAGGGGACCACAGGCCCCAGTTTGCCTGAGCCAGTCCCAGTGTGTAATTAATTATCACCAGAACCACCTTTCACTCTCAAAATTGTTCATGTAGATAACAATTATATAAATCACACTAATTTTGTAGTCTCGTAATTCCCATACCTGTAGAGTATAGGAAATATTAACAAATTAATAGTAACACCTTGGAAAAAATACATCTTGGCACCCTATGAATCACTTATGTTGGTTCAAGCAAGCTTATCTTCAGGTCTTTCCTGCCCTTCCACTGCAGCAGCCATACATGATCCCAAAATGTTCTGGTTGCTGTGCTTGAAGTTTTTAATTTAATTCCTACCGCCCAGATTTTCCTCTTCCCAGCCTCTCCCCAACAGTGGAATATGAATTAAGGCAACATCATCTGAAAAGCCATCCATGAGCAACCTGCCCTCATTCTTTTCACTCTCTTATTAGCACCCCTCAATTCTTGTGGCCACTTTGTCCAGTAATAGGTGTTTCATTTGTGTTTTTTCCAATAGTTTGCAAATGGATGTTATGTTTACCTAAATAAAGTGTAAGGCCCTTAAGGGTAACTGCCCCATTTTCTTTGTTTTGTATCGCCTGAAGCAGCTATTGTTCTGTCCACAGCAGAGAGTCTGTAAATACTGATTAAATGACCTACATTGGTAAATGTAGCAACAGAGGAACACATTTCTGTAATTGGCAATACTTCAGGATTATACATAATAGTTTGTGAGGCAGATGTTCCTTACATCCTCCCCCAAGTTATTTTAGCTACATAGAGGTTGTCTACAGCCTCTAAATGGGTTTAAAAAATGCAGTCAGTGTTACAAGTTAAACGCAGGTTGGGGTCTGTGCAAAGTGGTCATTGTTTTTTTCCATTGCTTATGACCTAACAGACTGAATCCTAATACCACCATTCTAGATTCCACCAGTTCTGGCAGAATTGAACTTCCCATGCTAAATATCAGTGACTTTCCTTTATGGAAAAAGGAATTTTATTTAATGTTTCATTTTTCCCCCATTTACCCCTGTTTGCCTTATTAAAAGTCTTTTGAATCTAGGTTCTATGTAGTATTCATTCTCAAAGCTGAGACTGTGCTCTGAAATTGGAACACTCCAGTGTAAATTCTAAGAGAATACTCCCAGAGAGTATTACACACCAAATTTCATCTCTGCCAAGAAATAGAATGTTGCCAAGAAATAGAATCTCTAAGAGAGATGGGCATTCACTGCCATCTCCCTCAAGACTGCATAAAATAAATGGACAGAGAAATACCTTTTCTGCCCCACTCCCTTCTATTATTAACTTTCCAGTTCTCCTGGTACATATATTATTTATATATTTGCATAAAAAAATATATCATTTGCAAGTCTTACCTCAGAGTGGCAACCAGCCACCCGTTTTACTAGATAATGTATTTTTCTACTTGCTATTCCCTCAAATACATTGAATTGCAGTGTATTTGCTTTTCTTTTTTTTTTTAAGCTAATCAACTCATGTTAATCTGTTTCCTACATCTTTTTGAAATACTCACTGGGTAAAGCTTGAAATATTTTATATTTTGCAACAACATCTCAGAGGCATTTTTAGGGAAGCCCCTTGATTACTCTCACTGCAGTGTCATGGAAAACAATTATATATACAAGTGGCATTTCATATTCAGGACATCCACTACCCTTCTAAGCAGGGAATACTTGTGATTAGATATGTGTATGTTTACTGACTGTGTTGCTCAACTCCTTCTTTAGACAGGGCCAATAACCCTCTGGATAAAAACTACCATGTGGCATTATTACAAAGTCAAGATAGCGTGAGGTTTTTGGAAATTCCAAATGCTATAAATGTTTATAAGGACCAAAACTTTTTTGACATCTTTAACTAAGCTTTTTACTTTTGACCACCAGGCAGCATTTTGTGCCATTGTGATGGGAACCTAATGGCTAGTGTGAAATAATGTTGTGTCATTTAAAAGTTAATAGAAATGTAAATTGGAAACTTTAATATTGTACAAATACAAATAAAACTGTTTTTGAGAGAAACACATCTGGGTTAGGGTGACTTGCTTGAAAAATTCCCTTGGCTGTCCATCATTTCTGAATAATCATTTCACTACTTTGACTTTACCCAAGGAAACTCAACCTGAGGCAAAAATTTTTATACAGGTGATTCAAGAGGTTTGGGAAAGCAGGCCTCAGGCTAGAGAAAGGGAAAACCGCCACCATGCCAGCAATGGGTGGACACCTCTTTGGCTACCACCTCACCTAAAATTTGACTGAATCCAAAAATTAGCTAAGCTTTCCAAACCGGTTTCCTGCTCTTTTAATTTATAGCACTCTGTACTAAATAGTTGGAGCTTTCCAAAGCAGGTGCTGCATATATACAGAAAGACATTTACACCTTCTGTTGCCTCTCAAAATCTGTCATGCTGAACTCACCAAATATATGTTAAATGTTTTATTCCTTGTGTGTTTGAATCTCGACTAATCAGTTTGCTGAATTGTCTACTTAGCCTCCTACCAAACATGATTTAGCTTACTCATATCCTGATTGTTATTACACTCTTCTTGTAAATACAATAATCCCTTTCTCCCTCTTGCTTTTTCAGCAGGCAGAACTCCTTTACTTTCAAAGAAACAAATTACAATATATTAATATTCTTTTGCTCTTCTGCCATAAGAATACTTTCATATGCCTACCAGACCACTAAAAATGCTGTACAGCTAAAATGCATATTTCTGGAAATCTATAGAAATGGGACAGGTTTAACAAATGCCAAGAAAGAAAAGGTGGACTCCTTTTATAATTCAAGTTTCTATTTTGTATCAATATATGCTGCATTTTCTGATTGAACCTACTATTCTATTGAAACCCGTGATTTCCTGTACTCGCTTTTTACATTTGAAATCAAATTTTCATACAGTGTGCTTGGTTGTACCTTTCGGTTAGGGATTTGATTAAAATAATTCTGTTTCATGAATTCCTTTTCAAGTGTTAAAGTAGTGATACTATGCCTTCAACTGTCTCAAAAACTGTGGACAATATCCATGAAGCCTGTAGACTGTGATTTATACACATGAAAAGAAGAAATAGATTTCCGTCTAAGCAGTGAATCAGTGAATGAGAAACTGTTCACTGTCCTCTGATTCCTGACCCTTTTAACTTTCATGGCCTTTTTTCTATTCTTAATCATTCATTAAGTAATCATGTATTCTTGTGAAATGTAAAATCAATCTACATGTAATCAGGTATGGACACAAGAAATGCTGTGCTCTCAATTTCAGGACTCACAGATACCCTCACAGTCACAGGGCTGTAATTCGCTCAGTATTTTTGTTAATAGTGTGGCTTTGCTATATAGTAAGTTTCTTCTGTTTTCTCTGCTTCGGTACTATAAGATTTTAAATGTTGCAACAATTGAAAGAAAGAAAACACATGTGAAGGCTGGTGTAAAAAAACCATCAGCTATACTTTAAAAATCTGCTGTGCAGCTTATGAAATATAGTTTATTGCTGTAAATATGTATAATTTATGTTAGCTTGTTATTCCTAAAACAAAAATAAAACTTTTTTTTATTAAAAATGTCTACATTTAAAAAGCTTACTTTGTACTATGTTTTAAAACATGCAAGATTTCAGACATATCTCTTTACAATCTTTGAAACTATTTCAAATTCTGATTTTATGATTTGAGAGCTTTCATTGTAAAAGTTAATACAAAGTGAATCCCTCTGTTTTGAAGAAATTCTTTGCAATATTATCCAACAATTGGGAAAAAATACTAGCACTTTTCCAGGAGCTTATTTCTGTACCACTTTGATTTTTTTTTAAAATAGTCTTTAAAGATAGTATACCTTACAAACATTTGAACATATGAAGCATTTATATATTAGAAAAAAAGAATAAAGTTTTTGTATTCAAAAATGACTAAAATAGACTTTAAAGCATCCATTTGTGAGGTGCATTATGTTAAAATTTTTGTTAACCTCCATTGTAAAATACAGATATTAGAGTTGGCTTATTTGTCCATCTTTTCTAATTTGAAGACCTCCAAACTCCAAAATTATTCTCTCCCTTAAGAAATAATATATTGTCAATAAAATAATGAACATACTAAAGGTGTGAAGCTCATTTATCTATTAATTGGTATAGTAGAATAGCCTTCCAATAAGAGTCTAAATTTCAGCTTAGGGATGATTTTAACATCCATCCAGCAAAATAAGTGGGAATCAGCAGAGCGTTGGCCTGCAGACACACCAAGGATTTTGGAGACATCCTTAAGTGGCTACTATTTCCAGAAGACTGTATACAATGGGAGAAGTAAGTGGCCATCCAGTCTTAAATTAGAAAAGGAACAAATATATGTATGTAGTGTGTTTAGGATTTGCTAAAAGGATTACAGATAAGAAGCGAACGTAGGCAGATGTGCATCTGTGCTGTCACTATTATCAGCCAAGGATATGGAGAAATTGGAACCCTTGTGCACTGTTGGTGGGAATGTCAGATGGTATAGTCATTGTGGAAAACAGTGTGGAGGTTCCTCAAAAAATTAAAAATAGAACTACCATATGATCCAGCAATTCCACTTTCAGGTATTTATCAACACACAAAAGAAATGAAAACAGGATTTTAGAGATATTGCACTGCTATCCTCACTGCAGCATTAGTCACAGTGGCCAAGAGGTATAAACAAGTTAAATACCCATTGATGGATTAATGGATAAAGAAAGTGTGGTATATACATAAATGGAATATTATTCAGCTTCCCCCCACAAAAAAGGAAATACTGTCACACGTTAAAATATGAATAAACCTTGAGGACCTTATGATAAGTGAAATAAGCTAGATATAGAAGGACAAATACTTAAGTATCTAAAGTAGTCAAACTCTTGAAGCAGAAAGCAGAATGATTTGCCAGGGGCTTGGGGAGGGGAACTGGGGAGTAGCTGTTCAACAGGTTGAGTTTCAGTGATACAAGATAACGTCCTAGAGATCTACTGTACAATAGTGTGCACAGAATTACAATACTGCACTGCACATTCTAAAATGTTAAGATGGTAGATTTCATGTTATGTGGTTTCTGCCACAACTAAAGGAAAAAGAAATGCAACATAGTATAGCTACTTTGAAAAAGTTTGGCAGTTTCTTTCGAAGTTAAACATAGTCGTGTGGTAGGATCCAGCAGTCCTAGCTATTATCTACTTAATCTAAAAACGTGTCCACATAAAAACCTGCCTGTGAATAGTTACACCAGCTTTACTCATAATTCCCCAAAAATGAAAACAACCAATTTGCTGCAATAAGTGAAAATATAAACAAACTATGTACATCTATACAATGAAATAATATTCAGGGATAAAGAGGAAATGAGTTATCCAGCCACAGAAAGGCAGGGAAGAAGCCTCGTTGCATATTACTATGTGAAAGTCGCCAGTCCTAAAGGACTACATATTATATGGTCCCAAGTATATGAAATTCTGGGAAAGGCAAAACAAAAAAGACATTGAGAAAAATCACTGGTTGGATTTCAGAGAGAGATTAATTATGTAAAACACAGGGGATTTTTAGAGTGTTGAACTATCCTATAAAGTGGATACATGACATTAGGCATCTGTCAAATCACAGAACTGTTCAACACAAAGCGAACCATAATTCATGCGAATTTAAAATTCACTTAGGAAGTTGGGGGTTCTCTGGAAGGAATACTATGGCAAAACATCTAACTGTACAACAAATGTACAAAACAACCTCACTGAAAGGAGGATAATAGGTCCTGATGTAAATAACTTTGTAAGTGAGAGGAATCTATGAGACTAAAAGCAAAAGGAACCGCCCATAAATCCTACCTAGAAGATAAAGTTGTTTCCCACAGAGGTACAGATTAACAATTTAGATACTGCTTTATATATACTGAAACTGAACATTTAATTAAGTAAATGAGTAGAGAATGGTGGGTATCATGTTTCTCTCTGCTGGAATGTGAATTTATAGATAAGGAAGGGAAGGAGGCTAGAATAACCCATGTGGTCATGTGGTAATAGATTAGAGTTGGAGACATCAGGATGAACTCATGTGTAGCTTAGTATAGACACAGATGGTTAAAGAAATATTTATAGATATGTGTATATACACATTAGTTTACACACACATATTTGTTCTATCAGCTGACAGCACCTAAAAGATAGAACATTGCAGTTGCAATGAGCACACCTTGCTTGGTTTCTAATACCATTCTTCAATAAATAAACCAGGACTTCTTGGAAAAATGGTTGATTCTAGGACTAGGCAGGACACAGACAAGATGGGCCTGGGGCATCTTCTATTGCCAGAAAGTTAAGGAAATAAAATATAAATAAATAAATAAACCCCACCACCACTGAAAGGGGTCTACCAAAGGGACAAAAGAGTCAACTGGAAGAGCTCCCAAAGACCAAAACTAGGACAATTTGCATAAATAGTACTGGATTATAACCTGAAGTATAAAATAAATATCCATGACTCCATACTAAAGGAATAATTGAATGGATAAATTAATAAATAGAGAAGAGACAAATCTGTGTAGAAGAATTCCAAGATTTATGTAGATACTCCAACCTCAAGGAGGGGGAACACAACTTCTGTTCCATAAGTATGGGCTATACATGGTCCACACTTTTGGACTTCCTTCCAAAGAGTATGGTATGGAAAAAGAAGAAATAAAATGTAACTTTTACAGTACACAAACCCAACAAAACACTATGTCAGCCAGGCGATCAAGATCACATAAATCCTATTATTAGTATCTGCCCGTCATATGATATAAATGGCACTTTTTACCTCTGTGATCTTTCCGAAACTCTGTAATCCTATGCTGAACATGAGAGAAACATTAAATTCCAATAAAGGGGCATCCTACAAATTATCTCCCCACACTCCTCAGAAGTGTTAAGGTCATCAGAAACAAGCAAAATATGGGAAATTATCACAGCAAAAGAAGTTTGAGACATGACAACCAAGCATAACATAGAATCCTCAGAACAAAGAACATTGGGCAAAAACTTAGGAAATCTGAAAAAACTATGGAATTTAGTTAATAGTAACACATTGATATTGATTCATTAATTATTAAAAAAAATGTACCACACTAATATAAGATGTTAATAATACAGGAAACTGGATGTCGGCTATATGGGATCCCTCTGTACTATCTGTTCAATTTTTCTGTAAATCTAAAACTGCTCTAAAAAAATTGTCTATTTAAAAAAAAACAGAAAAATACAAGTCACAGATTGGGACAAAATACTTATAAGGCATGTATGTGATAAAAACTTGTACCCAGACTATCAAGAACTCCCAAAACTCAGTAAGAAAACAATCCAATGAAAAATGGGCAACAGATCTGAACAGACATTTCACCAGATATACCGTAAACAGCACATGAAAAGATGCTCAACATCAGTAGTCATTAGGAAATGAATATTAAAACCACAAAGAAATACCACTACACACGAATTAGAATAGCTGAAATTAAGATGACTAACCATAACAAGTGTTCACAAAGAGGTGGAGGTTGAACTCTTACAGACTGTGGCATGGAATGGGAAATGGTAAAATCACTTTGGAAAACAGTTGGGCAGTTTCTTGAAAAGATAAACACAAACCTACCATAGCATCTAGCCACTTCACTACTAAGTATTTACTTAAAAGAAAGCATAAGGCAATATAAAGACATATACAAAGATGTTCCCAGCATTCTATGTATCATAGCAACCAAAAAATTTTCAACAAAATATCCTTTAACAAGTGAATAAACAACTTATGGTAGAATTCTACAATAGAACACTCCACAATAATAAAATGCAATGAACAATGGATAGATGCAACATGGATGAACTCAAAACAATGCTGAAAGGAACCAGATCATATATTGTATGATTTCGTTTATATTAAACTCTTGAAACTGTGAACTACTCTATAGTGGCAGGAAGCAGATCAACAGTTGTGTGTGGAGGGCACAGGAGCAGGGATTGCAAAGAAATGGGAGGATTTCAGGACTGATTGCTGTGTTCACCATCTTGATTGAGGTGATGCTTTCATGGGTGTGTATATATGTCAAAATTACCAGACTGCACACTTTAAATATACAGTTTATAGTGTATCAGTCAGCTTTCAGTAGAGCAGTTAAATATGCTAATGGAGTGAGAGAGGGACTAAGCAGAGCAAGATTTTTTGCTTCTTAAAGGAATGCTGCATGAAGGGCGGAAATTCAGAAGGACTCTAGATCAGTACAGATCTTCCTTGACTCAAGATGGGGTTACATCCCAAGAAGCCCATCAGAAACTGAAATTATCTTAAGTCAGAAATGCATTTAATATAGCTAACCTAAGAACATCATAGCCTAGCCTACCTTAAACATGCTCAGAACACTTAACATGAGCCTACAGTTAGACAAAATCATCTAACACAAGCCTATTTTATTATAAAGCATTGACTATCTCATGTAATCTATTGAATACAGAACAGAACATGAACAACAGACTGGTCATATGGCACAGAACAGTTGTTAGAAGTGTACTGGTTATCTACCTTCATGATCTGTGACTGACTGGGACATGTGGCTCACTGCTGTTGCCCAGCACCGTGAGAGTATCATACCACATATCACTAGGCTGGGACAAGACAAGATCAAATTTGAAGTTTGAAGTCTGGTCTCTATTGAATGTGTATTGTTGTCACACCATTAAAAAATAGAGAAATTGTAGGTTAAACCCTCTTAAATTGGGGACCTTCTGTATTATTTAAAGTGCTGATCTAAAAACTATTACTGGTTCATAAGGACATTCAGAGCTTGCACAATAAAGTAAATCAGCTGATTTGTTTTTTCATAACCAGTATTTCAATGAAGAAAGCAGTATATTACTGAACATTCTGGCACAAGCTCCTCATCTAATTACTGACCTGTATAAAACAGTTCATAGTAGGCATTATTCTACAGATACCTTTTGAGCAGCACTGTCTAGATCATACTCAGATATCTGTCCACCTCTCCAAGCCTATTCTCATCTGTATGATGTGTATGATTGCTCTGGATACCTCAGATAATGGTCTAATGCTCTAATGAGCTATACAGCTTGCAAACAGCAGGAGCCAATTAATCATGTACTATTGCATCATGAAGACAGTCATTTGAAATAAAACAATATGTAAAAATAAAATGCCACTTTTTATTTGTTCACAGTGCTTGTTAAGCCAAATTAAAAATGGTGTTTTCCAATGGTTGTTAACATCCAAAACTGTTAAATTCAATATTAGGAGTTTTATAACAAAAATGGACCTATATATAATCATAGCTAATAATTGAATAGTTATATATATATACTATACAATGACATCTATTCTTTTCATCAGAGCAAACCCTCCCAATCAGACATAGAAATGCAGAAATAACAGTGTATTTTCTTTTTCCTGTGTTCTAGTAAAAGATTTTTCTCTAGAATTCATAAACTCAGCTGTTCACACAGATATATTTTTTCTTGTTCATGTCTGAAGAAGAGCTTCTTTCTCTAAGAAATTTTAACATTTTATAATCTTTCCTTTGAAATACGAGAACGATGTGGAATCTCCTGAGTTATATATGCAGCTTATACATTCTTTAAAAGCTATTTTTTTAAATATAACAAATTAATCATATCTATCCATAATACACATCCTTGCTATTCACATACTTCTTTAATCAACATTCAAGTATATTTGTGCTTTGTATGTTTACTTTACTTTAGAGCCTATTTTTAATTTTCAATAAAACTGTGTATCTATAAAGATTTCTCAAATATTTAATAAAAGAGGCAAAATGGCCATTATGAAAATATAAACTGCTATTATAGCTTTTTCATCTTTCATTTTTTTATGCATTTCCTGTGAACCATGTAATTTCCTGTTCTTTAGGGAAGTTGATACATTTTTATCTTTGTAATCTCAACACTGCTGCTTTCTCAGCTTGGCATAAGAGTCAGTATATTCCAGGTTTTCTGAACACACAATATTCACTCCGGCATATCAGTTGTAGCAATGGGATTTGATAGTGTTGGTATTCATCATATTCAGTTATTTCAACTGCCGTACCACCTTAAAACACAAAGTTGGGAGGGGCGGAAAATCATGTTAAACCAGAATGTTGCCAGTACCTGCTAAATGAAATGCTTTGAAATCTTTAAAGAAGGGCATGGTGAACTGAAATTAAGCAAGTACGATGCACAGTAACCAAAGGCATGTGTGCCTGCCAGCATCTATAGTTCAGAATCATCTCACATTTCTCCCAGGCCTGACATACACTCCTGCAGACATCTAGCCCCATCCAAAGGTAAGCCAGGCTCCCAGTGTGGTCAGTGGCCATGTGAACGGGTCAGGAAGGCACAAAATGGCTGAGTAATTGCAGAGTATGGAGGGAAGCAGAAGCATACCAAGTTTGAAAAAGACTGGGCCAAGAAGGCTGGTCCATGGCAAAAGAAGTTGGTAAGAATAACTGACTTTAATCACTGAGACTAGATCACTAGAGAAAATGCTGAGCAACAATGAAAGGAACTTACATATACAAAGATCATTGTTTTTCTTTCTTTCTCACAGCAACAGTTTCTACTGTTTAAATACATTTCCCCTTAATAAAACGTACTGTTATTTAGCCATTCCTCTGTACATGTAAAGTTTTCATTCATTCATTAGTTCTATCTTGTCTCAACTTGCTTTTGTCATAATAACCACAAGTCATATTTTATCCCCTCTACTTAGAGGATTATAAAAGCAACTTTATTTGTCTAGTTAAATGAAACACTCTTTTCTTCAAGACTAGAACTATTTTTAATCATAAAAACTCTTTAGAGTCAACTAATTTCATAGCCCCCTGGTAAAAATTTTATTTTTATCACTAATGAGCACTAGAGCAAACCAAAACACCAAATATACCTGTTAAAACAGTACTTTACTCTTTCAAAAATAACTATTTGATAAATTATGCTCAAAACTAATTATAACTATAAGCTATAATTAGTATCTAAAATAAGAGATGCAGAACATATCAACAAAGTATTTTCTGGGTTTGACATAAAACATCAGGAACAAGAGAAATATAAATGAATTATGAGTTTTTCTTCTATTGCTCTAAATGTATCAATCAAAACTTAAATATTTTAAAGCATGAAAAAAAATTAAAATACCTTATTAGCTGCTTCCAAGGAATTTATTAGATTCTGCAGCTCTTCTTTATTCATTTCAACAGAATATGTTTTGACTTCACCATTTTCTTTTACATCCAGGTGAAGGTTTAAAAGTGGCATTTGTAGTGTAGCAATCTTGTCACTAGAAAGTGCAAGCTGTTTAAAATCAGGAAAACAGCAATTAATAAGTAGTAAAAAGGACTATGTTAAATGTGCACCACAGCTTATTAACAATACATTTTTTAAAAAAGAGTGCTCCTGTTTGCTTTCAAGTACAGGGAAAGATGGAAGAAATAAAAATCCATGCCAAACCAGCACGTACTTAAAAAATAGAAAGAGAAAGGAGAATGAATAAAAGGACATTTTGTGATAGAAGCAAAAATCTAGAGTGGAGATATGGCTGAGAAGTACTGAGTGGGTCCAATGTATCCAGAAACAGAGAATTCTTAAAGAAGTACAAAGATAACAAGAAAACAAAAGTCTATGTATGAAGATTAAATTTAAAAACATTGGTAAACTCTCAGCACTTAACATACTTAGTTCACGATCATGTAGCTTCCTACTAAACTATTGGTAAACACATTATTAAGATACCACCTTCAATTAGAACCCTTCAACAAAAACACTTAAACACATTTATCTTACTTCTGACTTTCTATTTGAAGAGAGTATCTCAGAGGCAATAAAATAAATAAATATTTATGATACTAACACTTTTTGAAGCAAGCACCATAGCTTCATGGCAAAAGAAAACTCAATTTTCCTGGAATCTGAGCTAGAAAACTCCACAATCACTGAATCTTGGAGCCCTACCACTTGCAAAAATCTACCTACACTATGGTAAAAGACTCCTTCCCTAACAACCAACCTCAAAGGAAATTCCTTATGGGACATATGCCATAGAATCGAGTCCTCACATATCTCCTCCATTCTCTCTCAAAAAACAGGATTCATACTATACAAGATTTGGAAGTATCGAATATTGTCTACCTTATGGATAGTTCTCCTCAGTATTTCCAATAATGGTTTCTCAGTCTATGCTTGAACACTTCCTATGATGAATGTGCCACCTCAAGAAAAGGTTTAAATAATGTTCAGATGAAGAAAACAAATCCTACCATTTGCAACAACATGGATAGAGCTAGAGGATATTATGCTCAGTGAAATAAGCCAGGTGGAGAAAGACAAGTACCAAATGATTTCACTCATCTATGGAGTATAACAACAAAGCAAAAACTGAAGGAACAAAACAGCAGCAGACTCACAGAACCCAAGAAGGGACTAACAGTTACCAAAGGGAAAGGGACTGGGGAGGGTGGGTGGGAAGGGAGGGAGAAGGGGAATAAGGGGCATTACAATTGGCACACATAATATAGGGGGAGACACGGGGAAGGCAGTATAGCACAGAGAAGACAAGTAGTGACTCTATAGCATCTTACTATGCTGCTGGACAGTGACTATAATGGGGTATGTGGTAGGGACTTGATAATGGGGGGAATCTAGTAACCACAATATTGTTCATGTGATTGTATATTAATGATACCAAAATTAAAAAAATAAAAATAAATAAAAATACTCACTAAAAAAATAAGAAAGAGAATTAGAGATCAAGAATAACACTTGAACACAAGAATAAGTGCTTCTGGCCTAAGCACTGGGAAGGCTCAAGTTGCCGGCAGCTGAGATGGACAAGACAAAGAGAGGAGCAAAGCTGAGAGGTGAGAGGACCTCACAGTTTGGATAATGGATTTTGGGTTTGCCCAGATCAGGAGACATTAATAAAAGGTAGCAGTTGGTGGTGGCACTGGATGGGTCATGGAGGAAAATGGACTGGCACAACCTCAATATAGCTGCAGACAGAACTGGTTGGCACTGGTTTGGGGTAATTGATCCAGTTGGAATTGAGCTGCCCTTCTTTGGCCTCTCCCTTCTCCTGCGTGGAGTAGGTTCTGTGTGCCAGTTGGTCACTGTCACAGCTATCACACTCTGCCATTGTAGTGCAAAAGCACAAGTCAATGAGTGTGACTGTGTTCCATGTTCCAATAAAGCTCTACTTTCAAAAACAGAAAGAAAAAATAATAATAATGTTCAGATACCAATAGTTATTGAAAGGTTCTTCCCAAGGCTGCATTTGAACCCATCTTGTTGCAAGTCATATACCTTAGACCTTAGCCTTTGTCTTAGCCTCTAAAGCTACAGAATATAAATCTATTCCCTCATCTGTGTGACTTTTAGTCCTTAAAAAAAATAACTGTCATTTTTCTACTAACTTTTTTCTTTTCTGAGTACATGATCTCAAGTGTTTCAAAGGAATTTCATGTACCATGATTTTAACTTCTATTCATTCTTTTCTAGTTAGGCTCCAATTTGCTTAAATATCCTTAAATTTGGCAGCCAGAACTAAAGTTACTAACTGGTTAAACTAACTAAAAAGTTTTAATGGTGAAAAACATAATCAGAACTACTCATTACTTGAAACACTGCACTTCTACCAAGAAAACCTAAGATTGTATCATCGTGCTGCTGACTCAAGCCACAACTGGCAACTCAAAACAACTAAATGTTTCTCTTATGTGTTACTTTTGGCATGTCTCTCGTATCGTTTATGTAATATGACTGGCTTTATTTTTTGGTAAAATCGTTTTTTAAGGTTTCTTAGGTTATCTCTCCTTAGTTTAGTTTGCTTCATTTGGTTCATCACTGTAACTTGCTGTAAAACAATTTTAAACTTTCACTGCATTATATTATTTAATGTATCTCTAATTTTGTGTGACCCTCAGACATGATAAGCATAATACTGACAAAAATACGTTCGACGATTGGGCAAAGACCTGAATCATAGAGACCTCTTTCCTGGCTAATACAAATTCATCTGGCTTTGGTTATTAATCCAGCTATGATCCCATCTAACTTATTTTTCCATACTTTTCTCCACTTTATCCACAAAGACAATCTGAGGCACTTTATCCAGGGTCATGCTGAAATGCAGAAACACAATATATCTGTTTTCTCCTCACATAGGTAGGTACCCTATAGAGGAGAGAAAATTGGTCTGACATTGTTCTTTATGAACTCTACAATCATGACTCTTTCTTCAAAGAGTTTTTTAAGTGCTCTTTTAATAACACATTATAGATTTTCTTCTTGGAGGTAGAATCACATTTGCCAATCTTGGGAAGACTACAAGGTCTAGAAAGTTCTAGCCAAAAATATATGTTGAATATATACTGCTCTACTACTTAACATATTTAAAGACTTACAGCTCTACTTACTTAAATTTATTATCAGTGTAATGTTAGTGTACTTATGCCCAAGTTAATGCAAAAGATGCAATTTTAATTATCTTTGCTATTCTTTGGGGACAATGTATTCTCAGAATAACAGAAATTTTAGATGTACATTATGAAAAAGAATAAATCTTTCTATTCAAAAAATTAAATAAAAAACATACTTGCTCATAAATTCTCACCTTTAACTGCCAGTCAAAATCCTGTAGCTGTGCAGAAGAAATATCAACTATTTCTTCTAAAAGAGTCTTCTTGATTTCATCTTTCCTGCTTTTCAAGCATTTCATGACAGCTTCTTGATGAAGTGAATTCAACTGGTTCAACTGCTGAAATACCTATAAGAATAAAAATAAACAGAAAATAAGAGAAAGGGCCTTTTTGTTTAAATTGTAAACACATAGCTCCACTCTCCTTTCACATGCCCTTCAAAATGACAGTAAAACACAAGCCAAAACA
The DNA here is from genome assembly GCF_030020395.1 of Manis pentadactyla. NCBI lineage: Eukaryota > Metazoa > Chordata > Mammalia > Pholidota > Manidae > Manis > Manis pentadactyla. Next base: position 39,759,479 of record NC_080023.1, read on the forward strand.
AAGAAACACTTCTGTAACAATGAAAAGAATAAGATGAGAATGCATAACTAGCAAATAAGCGGTCTTAACATATTTTTGCAAAACAGAAAGTAAAGGAAAAGAGCTGACTGATGAAATGAATACATCTGTTGACCACTAAAGCTGTTATAGCTACATTAATATATCAAACAATGTGGCCCATAAGGCAAGAAGTATTACAAGAAATAGAGAATAAAAGGACCATTCAACAGAAAGATATAACAATCATAAATTTGTGCACACCAAACAACACAGATTTAAAATATATAAGGCAGCAAAACTTGGCCAAATTAAAAAGAGAAATGGATAATCCATATTTATAAGCAGAAATGCTTATGCACCTCTCTACAACTGACAGAAAAAAAGACAAAAAAAAATCACTAAAGCTATAGAACTGAAAAACAACATCCTTTTTTAACCAAATCAATACATAGAACACTCAACAACTGTAGAATATATATTTTCAAATGTATATGGAACATTCCCCAAAATGAACCATATGAGATATGTAGGAAATCACATCTTTCAAAAGACTGTAATTATCCTACTTATAATTTTTAACTATTGTATAATTAAATCATAACTGATAAAAAATTTCTAAATATTTGAAAATTAAGCAACATAGTAACATAATTCTAAGTAAAAAAAAGAAAATCAATCTTGCATAAATGCATCCAGAGAACAGGAAAAGGAAAAAAAATACTTCCAAATTCATTTCATGAGACCAGAATAAAACTTGACACTATGATAAGGATTATAGGAAAGAAAAACTATGGGCCAATATCACTCAGATTTAGACACAAAAATCCTAAATGAAATATTGGTAAATCAAATCAAGAGATACATTAAAAAGTATGTCATACCAAGTAGGGTTTATTGTCAGCAATGCAAGTGAGTTTTAACATTTAAAAATCAGTGCAAAACACTACATTTACAAAATATCGGAAAAAACAATAAATTCAGGGAAAAATTTTTTTTAAGATTCACTACTCATTAATAATAAAAATTCTCAGGAAAGGTGAAACTATAGCAACTTCATTAATCTGATAAATGGATATCTGTAAAATCATACAGCTAGGATACTAAATGGTAAAACAATGAACACATTCTCCCTAAGGTCAAGAATAAGACACTGCTTTTTTTTTCCAACACTGTCCCTAAGGACGTTAGCTAGTGTAATAAGGTAAGAAAAAGAAATACAAGATAAAATTTAAGAAATGACTGCATACAAAAAAATATCCAAAAAAATTTTACAAGCCATTAAATAAATTTTTTTAATCACTCGACATCAGGGTAAGTATATAAGAATTAACAATGGGGGGAATGGGATAGGTAAGTGGAAAGGGGGGGATAAAGGGGCACAGAAATTCTCAATCATAATATAAGCTGGCCACAGGGATAGTAGTACAGCATGGAGAATATAGTCAGTGAGTCTGTAACATCTTTTTATGTTGGTAGATAGTAACCACACTAGTGGAGGTGAGGATTTAATAATATTGGTAACTGCTGAACAACTGTGTTACATATTTGAAACCAATATAAAATTGTATATCAACAATACTTCAATTTTTAAAAAATTAACTGTTTCTACATGCTAGCAATAAATAATTGGAGAACAAAATTAAAGAATATCAAAAACACCAACTGCTTAGAAATAAATCTAACAAAATATTTGCAAGACCTTTACACTGAAAACTACAAAATAGTTGAGAGAAATTGAAGGTAGTGCAAATAAATAGGAGGTTATACCATGTTCATGGATTGGAAGGCTCAGTATTGTTAAAACGTAAATTTTGCCTCAAATGATCTAGAGATTCAGTGCAATCTCTATGCTAGGAACTTAGTCCCCCTCAAAATTGAAATGTTAAAACCCTATCCCCCAATGTGATATCTGGAGATAGGGACTTTGGAAGGTAACTAGGTTTAATGGGTCATGAGATCAGGCCTTTGCAAAGGAATTAGTGCCCTTATAAAAAGAGACACCAAAGTGCTTGCCTCTATCTCCCTTCACCATGTAGGAAACACAAGAAGGAAGTCTGCAGCCAGGAAAAGAGCCCTCTACCTGGAACCAAATCAGTCAGCACCTTGATAGTGGATTCCCCAGCTTCTAGAATTGTGAGAAACAAATTCCTACTGTTTAAGCTGCCCAGTCTATGGTATTTTGTTATGGCAGCCTGAGATGACTAATACTCCTCATCAAAATCCCAACAGGTTTTTGGTTAAATGACAGGCTGATCTTAAAATGTACATGAAAATAAAGAGGACCTAGTATAGCCAAAGCAATCTTGAAGAAGCACGAAGTTGAAGGTCTTCTACTACCAGGTATCAAGACTTAAATGTTGGGGTGAGCATTTAATAATGTAGACAACTGTTGAATTACTGTGTTGTATACTTGAAACCAATATTGAATGCCAAATATACTTCAATTATATATATATATATATATATATATATATATATATGGTATCAGAAGAAAAAAGATTTAATGTAATATAGCTTTAATTCTACAGTAATTAAGACAGCACAGTATTGGCAAATAAAAACAAATAGATTAATCGAGTAGAATACAGACTTCAGATACAGACCCAGACATATATGGTCACCTGATTTACAACAAAGGCTGTACAGCAATTCTATGGGGCAAGGATGGTGCTGGGTCAACTGGACAGTAATGTGGAAAAATTTGAACAACACACAAATATTAACTTAAAAATGTATCACTAACATAAATGTGAGAGCTTTAATAAAAGTGAGAGCTCCTATAAGAAAACAAAAACATCTTCATGACTGTAGCCAAATATTATTAAACAGAAATAACTGACAAACTAGACTTGACAAAAATTCAGAATTTCTGTTCACGAAAAGATGCCATTAAGAGCAAAACTGCAAACATAACAGAAGATACTTAAAATACATATATCTAATAAAGAACTCACATACAGAATATCATCAAAATCAAAATAACAAACATAACTACATAAAAAGTGTGCAATCTACCCAAACACGCCCAAATGATTTCTGACAAAAAATACAAATACAATTCAATGGAAAGATGCCCATAACCCAGCAATTTCACTTCCAAGATGTCTATCCTAGAAAAGCTGGCCTATCTATAAACAAAGAGACAGGAACAAAATGTTTAAAGCAGCACTACTGGTAATAATGAAAGAGGCAATGACCTGTTTATCAGTAGGGGAACAGAAAAATAAATCCTATTAATTCCCACCATCAAATACTATGAGGGGGTTTAAATACATGAACCAGATCTACATTTGTCAACATTGGTAAATCTAAAACACAATGTTCCATTAAAAAAAATTGCAATAATTATAATTTAATAAATTTTAATGAAATTTTCAATAAGTAGATTTAATAAATCTGAACAGCTAATTACTTATTTTTTTATTATAAGGTACAGAAATTTGGAGTGCAGTTACCTCTTCATCGGATAAATTTTTACCAACTACAGCTTTGAAAAATTTGGTAATATCTTCTAGAACATGATTCCATTCGGCTGAATCCCAAACACTGTGATAATCCTGGTAGAGAGGATAAGCTTGGCCACAAAGGCCATCAATTATTTTGTGAAGAAGCTGGAGAGAAAAAAGGAAATAAATGTAATTGTAAATAAAATTATAAAACAGATTTACCTTCCTTGCAGCAAACAAATGGTGTTGGGAGAAATTAATGTTATCTGTAAGAGCAGCTGAGGTTAAAATATAACTATTTTTAACATCATTCTTAGTTAAAAATTAAAGCTCCATATTAACCCTTGGACTTTCTAGAATTTTGCCCACACTCAAAGCTAAAATAATTTTATAGAGAGACAGTTGTTTCTCCAATATTCCTAAAAGGAAGATAGTAAGTATTAAAGTTTCACCTTGAGATTCCTTAGAACATCATATTTACATGAATAACCAAAGGAAAAGTTATGACTTTTAGGTCAGTCTTTTACTGTATGTCTATAAACCTCATTTGCTTTGCCTCCATTTCACAACATTTATGCTTAGTTTTTTTGATCCACTCCAAGAAAGCCCTCAGTACCTTTGTTTTCCTTTCTTACATTCTCTTATCTCTACCCTACCTTAATATCAGCAATGGAACTCCTGACATATATATAACTGAACACAGTGATCAAGGCTGGATTTTTTAATGAAACTAGCTAGTTTAAATCCTAGTTCCACTACTTACCTAGCATTATCAAGTAATTTAGAAGGTCTGTACCTCAGTTTCCTCATGTGTAAAATCAGGATATCATCTAGCCCCATAATATTTAAGTAAGAAGAAGGATTAAATAAGAATTTAATAAGATTGAATTAAATAAGGATTGAATAAAAATACATGCAAATCACTTGGCACATTCCTGGCACGTACAAAGCACTTAAACATTGCTATCCACTGTTACCTTTCTTATTATTAATACAATTGCTATTGCTACTGTGGCTGCTGCTAGGTCCCATGCCTTTAATAGATACTGACAGAATGTCTACTATCTGGCACTATCATAGGCAAAGAATTAATATGGTTGTCTCTCAGGGGATATCTGTGTCTTGTGAGAAGAGCATTTCAACCCAAACAACTTGGAAATGCATATAAGCAGCAAGTCTTCCAAATCTCTTCCCCTGGACCATATTCCATTCCATTTTAAGCAACAGCTCCTCCTCTATAATGCCACATGTACCAGAACAGAGATGAGCAACTGGTAACCCCACTTCCAAACAATGGCTAATGAACTACATGAACAGGATTTTTATTTACCATAAATAAATTAACCAACACTGTCAATTTGAATTCATTCAAAATTTTCTATACATATTCCATCTTATCCCAGACTTCCCCTATGCTACAGCAAAACCCAGAACTCAAACTAAAAAATAAAAGTGCTATCTTTTGGAACATAAATGTTTTTTATTCATTCTCAAGTGCATAATGAGTACTTCATTCGTTGATAAACAAGCTAATGGAAATACAAAGAAGAAATAACTACAATAGTTATCATTTATGGACTCCTAACTGTGTACCAAGCACTGTGCTGATCCTTACTACAACCCTATGAGGTAAGTATTGTTATCCCCATTTTACAGATGAGGCGACTGCAGACAAATCAGGTAAGGTCCTATCATATAAGAGCTTTAGTCTGGTACAGAAAGGCAGATACATAAGTAAATGCAATTTAGAATGACAGGAGCTCTAATACCACTTTACAGAAGGTACACAGGAGCACAGGGAGGAAGCAGGGAAAAGAAGTAGTGGCTGTTCAAACAGAAGGGCATTTCCAGTCACAACTGCATATGCATAGGAGAAAAGTGTAAAATCACACAACTCAGTCTGGAGGATGAGAGGCTACAAGACTGGAGAGATGGGTAGAGGCCAAACCATAAAGGGGCTTGTATACAGTGCAAGACAGCCTAGACTTTAATCTAGGTTCCTTAATTGTTTCAATAGGGAAGCAGCCAATTCACATATATGCATTATTTTTCCATAAATTTGACAACAGGTTGGGAGATGTAAGGAGGGAAAAGGGAATGAGAGATGATGAGACCAGGGCTCCCCCCTGTTCAGTTTACCAGCAGGAGATCATGGAGGCCTAAATTGTTGAGGACACTCAAAATGGAAGCAGTCGATGTGAAAAGAAGGAGGAACCAGGAGACTACTCAGAATTTTAGGTTGAGTGATTGGGTAAATGGTGGTGCCACAAACTGAAAATGAGGCTACAGCCACAGGAGGAGTAATTCAGAAGGAAAGACAGATCAACCAAGGGCATACTGAATTTGAGGTGTCTGTGATATATCTAAGCTTCTCATCTAAGAAGTAAGTAGAATGATGACAGGAGCAAAGACTCTCAGTCAGTAGATCTGAGCATATGTTCCAGCTTTGCCACTTACTAGTTTGACAACCTTGAACAAGTTCTTAAACCTGGTGCGGACATTCTAGTTTCCTCCTTGTAAAATCAGAGAAAGGAATTAAAATGGTTGTTTTTGATCCTAGTAGGAATTAAGTTAATTCCCTTCTATCTCCACCACATATTCACCACTGTAAATGGAACAGAGCAAAAAGGAAGGCCAAAATACGGGACTTTTAAAACCTGTCTATCACATACCCCTCTATCATATTATGTAGGCTAAGCCCCCACCCCAACCCTTCACCCATTTGGGACTTACTCAAAGCTGCCTATCATTGACACTGAAGGCTAGCCCATCAAAGCCTGAGATCCAGGTAATTGCCCCAGTGACAAAACTAGGTTTGTTATGCATGCATTCCTTCCTGCAACAAACACTGGTTAGGAACCTAACATCATATGCAACTCTCAAGAACGGGGGACATAAAACAAAGTATCTACCTTGACAGAGCTCAGAATAAGAGGCAGACCAGTGGCAAGCAAACCAGTTAAGTTGTTTTTCAGGAATACTTATTAAGGCCTGCATTGCTGGGGGTCAGAGGAGAAGGGAATAAAAATATTAACATATCAATTACAATACAATGTGTTAGTAGTATGAAGTCTAAAAAGCACCCCAGCTCCCTAACACTGAAGCTCAGTTTTGCATATACTGTTTTCTTTCAGGAGGAGGCAAATTTCCTTCATATCTAGTACTTAGGGCACTAAGTTTCTTTGCTTGAAAGTTCAAGGGGTGGAGGACAGGGAGTGAACACACTTCTCAGTCAGATTTTCCTCTTATAGTAACCACTGGATTTTCTTATTTTCAGTTTAGTCAAGATACTGCTATATGTCCTTACTGTCTCCACATTACATCTTTCAAACTCACTAAAATTTTGCTGCTGCCAAAATAATTCTTTAAACTTCCAGTGCCTGTGGTTAAACACAGGAGCATGACATATACTCAAGCCACCTGACTCCTGCCCACCTGTCTAGCCTTAGTCTCCCTGCTCTGGTCCTCACTCTGAATTTCAGCCTCTAAGAATTATAGCAGGTTTTCAAAGCCCCTGGGGCCTGGCTCTCTTCTTCTAGCCTTTGCAGCTGCTACATCTCAACCTGAAACACTCTCTCCCCTCCAGCCTGTTTGGTTCGTATTCATCATTCAGGCTCAACGTAGAAATCTGGATGTTCCTACTCTGGAAAGTCTTCCTTTGTCCCTTCAAATCTAGTTACTATCCGTCCCACAAGCTCATTACTGGATAACTCAGTTCGGTTTCCTTTCAGACTGTGTCTTTTCAGACTCGAGGTGCCAAAGTATATGGCACCTCTTGAGAAAAGGCCACGTTGGGCCATCCCTCCTAAACAAGTCACCCAGTTATTGACAGCACTTACTAGGTTTTTTTTGTCTCCCTCAAGGGAGCAGAGTATTCTTCTCTAGTCACCGAGGTACAGAGGCTCCTAAGCACTGTGCCAGGTGCCTAGGCAGAGTTAGGGAGGTGTGTGCTGTGTGAATGAATGAAATGTAAATGAGACGCAGCAAACCACGCCATAAGCTTTCAAAAACTACACGGGGTCTCCGCTCCCCAGCCCAGAGACACTGGTTCCGGGCCGCGCGTGGGAGCGGAGGGGCGGTGCTCACTCGGGGGCGGGCGTGCGTCTGCGCGCAAGACACCCGAGGAGCAACTCAGTCAGGGTGCGGAGGTGGCACCCCAAGCCTCGGCCCCCTAACTTGTCAGGGTGAGGAGGGGGCCTGCTGCCCCCCGAAATCACGTCCCTTCCCCCCACTTCCCTGAGCAACCAGAACGAGCTGGGTGGGACCGGGCCCGACCTGCACGTCCAGCCGTCCGGAGGCCCCGACTCCGCACGGCCGCTGCCGCCCTGCTCACCTGTAGGCCCCGCTCGGCTGGAAGCTTCTGCAGCCGCCACAAGGGCGTCCCGTCTTCCGGCTCCATCCCAGTTCTCAGCCTGTACAGGGTCACGTGACGAGGCCCGGCCGCGCCTCCGGTGGGACAGCTCGCCCACGTGACTCCCGGGTGGGGCCGGGCCGGCGTGGAGACGCCGGAGCCTGTGTGCGCATGCGTAGAGACTGCCAGCGCCTTCCCATCTCTACGGAAAGTCCTTTTCCGCTGGTGTCACACTGCTTAAACACCCATGTATTATTATATTGAAGGCAAATTTGCGAAACTCTCAGTTTGCAACTTTGTTCAGAGTTCTAGTGAACTTTGCCTTCTTTAGAAAGCCGTCTAAAAGGGTAACGATGTGTGGGGGTGCGCCCAGAGCCGTTGATTGCTCCGAGGTTTGACCTTTGTCTATTACTAAGGTATCCTGGAAGGTTAAGTACTTCGGGAGGTTAATTAAGGGTTTACTGCGCGAGAGATTCTTCATAAGGATTGTCCTATGAAGAGAGTGCTGTGTTCATCTCCATTTGCAAATAACAAACAAGATGGGAAAAATTGCTAAGGTTGTCAGATTTAGTAAATAAAAATACAAGATGCCCAAACAAAATTTCAGATAAACAATGAATAATATTTTGTTGTAAGTGTGCCCTGAACATTATATGAGACATACTTACACTAAAAAAAAGAATTTGTTTTTCTGAAATTCTATTTAACTGGCCTCCTATATTTTGTCTGTCAAACCTAAAAGTCATTTACCCGAGCTACCTAAGGCACAGCCTGAAGTTAAACAAACTCAAGACTCTAGAGCCACATTGTTAATGTTGAACTAAACCTAAAATCCAAAGAACCTTTCTGTGATTTCTCTCATTATTGTAGCTGTTACTTTATCAGGTGCAGGAGAATTCAGTGGTGATAAGACAGTCCTTGCCACCCAAAAAAGCACAATACATAGGAGAAACAAATTACAATCAAACACAAATGTAATAATAAAGTGATGCAAAGGGATGAAGCATATCACACAAGAGAAAATATTTTAGTCTGTGGACTATGAAAAGAAGAACTACCTATTTGTGACATCCTTCACTGTTTAGCTCAAATGCCCTTTCTCCACTCTTGTGTCCCACTTCTAGGAGGTGAGAGCAGTTTCTGTCTCCTCTGAATGTTCATGACTGTCACTCAAAATATTTACCACTTTCTAGTGCTTAATATAGATAGGTATGTACAACAATCATTGCCACAAATGAAACATAATTGTCTTAAGACACTTTGTGCATACAAGGGCCCAAGTAAGAGTTAATAAACAAGGAGTCTGGAGAATTCCTACCTAATGGCTGTTAGTAAGTTTACTGAGGGTAGTATGTGTTTTCTGAGAGAAAACTAAATTTTTGTAGTTTATAGTACATATTTTTATAAGTTTTATATTTTATAGTTTTACCATCAATTTTTCCTAAATAGTGTAACAGTTGGGAAAAGAGTATTTATCAAGCATCTGCTGTATGCTGTATTCAGAAACAGTTTATGTATTTTACCTTATTAATGCCCACTAATCTTGTGTGGTGGGGATTATCCCAATTTTTAAAGATGAGGAAACAAGCTTGGTGAAGTAATATTGACCTTGTCCAAAGTCACATAGGTGGTAGTTACAAGGTCTCTGGTCTGAGTCTGGAGCTGGTGTTCTTGGTCTGTATGCTTCACTGACCCTAGGGAGGAGAGCAAGGCATTCTGATGTGATACGGCCTCTGAAGGTCATACAACAGAGTCCTAAATACAAAGAGGCACACTGAGCAGGGCCCAAGATTTAGTCAGAAGACACAGAATTAGGTCCTGATTTTTCTTTCACACAACACTAGATACCAGAAGAATGTGGCTTTTCCTTTGGAATACAGTTGTTACAAAATTTAACCTTTAATAAATATAGCTTCTAAAATAGTTCACAAATTGAGAGAATGAGAGATAGCATGCTTAATATTTGCCTTTGATTAGTTGGGGAATGTTCTTATGTTTGTACTACAAGAGGTTTTCAAAACGTATTTCTGCCCCTTCTAGTCCCATTTTGACTTGGTATGTTCTAGTTTCAAGCTTGCAAATCTTATTTTTAGAGATGGTTGAAAACATGGACCCTGGAGCTCAATTTCTTAAGTTCAAACTCCAACTTGTCAAATCATTATCTATGTAATATTAGGCAAGCTATTTCACCTTTCTGTGTCTCTGGTTCTCATCTGTAACTCATTATAATTTTAGCACAGATTTTACAGAGTTGTTATATAAGTTCATATATGTAAAGTTTTTTAAACAAGGTCCATCCTGGCACATAAAAAATATTATCAGATTCCCTTGCAAGTGGCCTTCTTTCCTCTTCTGTTATCTGGCCAAAGTTTAGTGGGTTCCAGAAAGTCTCTGCCTTGGGAGTGTGATCTGCCTCTAAACCAACATAGGCTGCTATATGGTAATGTATAGGCCAGCATGTCAGTGACCACAGTTGGGACAAATGTTAAAAAAGATCTCAGGTAAACCTCACCAAGTGTACTTGCTGGGCTGAAATGGGAATGCAAGCTGACTGTTTGTGGAACAGTTAATTTTTGCATCATTCTGAAGTTATTTCATTGGGATTTTTTTTTCATTTTGAAGTAGAAGGAACAAGGAGTTTTGCACACCATGCCTTGAGAGATTTGTTTATTCATTCATTCCTTAGTAATTACTAGTTAAACATTTACCATGCATTAGGTACTCTAATGCTCTGGTATTGCAAGCAGTGAACAATAATTTACCTTCGAGTTGAGTATGACAGGGACTCAGATAATGAACAAGTAAGCAAATAAGATAATGTCAGCTATCAGGAAGTGTCTTAAAAAAAATGAAATAGGTTAATGTAATAGACAGGGATGGTGGAAATCTACTTTAGATTGTCAAGGAAGAATCTTAACAAGAAGTGGCATTTATACCAAGGCGTAAAAGATGGGAAGGAGACATGAAGGCACACATTTGGAAAAAGAGATTTGCTAACAGAATGTAGAGGCTCTGAAGCAGGAGAAAGCCTGCCTTATTCAAGATAATAACTAAAGGCCTGTGTGGCTGCACCGTAGTGAGCAAAGGTGAGAGTGGTAGAGATAATGTAGAGATATGTGGAGATTTTAATCAGCCAACTGACATGTCTTGTCTTCCTTTTTAAATGGTTATACTGGCAAGACAGATATACATTGGAAAACAGCTCAGGAGCAAGAATGAACATGGGAGGACCAGTATGGAGGATATTCCAGACTAATCCTAATTAATATAGGCATTAAAATTAATATGATCTAATTTTCATCCACAGACTATAGAATTCTAGGGTCTTAGATGATGGGTGATGGCAACAGAAACCAGATACAAATGGAAAGGCTCAAAATATATTCTGGAACTAAGATCTATGGAACTCGATAGTGGGTTGTGTGCTCTTGAAAAAGAAAGAATGTAGAAGTACAATACAGATTCTAGGAGAAGGTAAGGCATCTGTCCTCCAAGCCAGCCGGAGGTTTTAGGCCCTGACCAAAGGATAGAGCCAAGAGCTATAGCTGCTACACTAGTGAAAGCTTGTTGAGGAACAGTGTAGTGTAATGGTTAGAGTACAGGCTCCAGAGTCAGACAGACCTGGGTTCTCATTATGTGTCGCCACTTACCAGCCACACAACCTTGGGTAATATTGGTTAAATTCTCTGTACCTCAATTTCCTCTGATAAAACTACTGCCCACCTAGTGAAGTTGAAGTTCAGAAGGAATAATGCATACGCGTTTAGCAAAGCACTTAGGATGTAGTTTGCCCATAGAAAAGTTAGCCATTATTTTTAGTCAGTATTAGTATTACTTGGGGCACGAGTAGTGTGGGATTCTGGGAACAAAGTGAGATCCATTCACACCCTACATATATGTGCAGTGCTAATGGGTCTGGTGAGGGGTCTTGATAAAGAAAATTGAAGAGAGAAGTGAACTGTAAATAACTGATTTGGATGGGGGAAGGGTTGGATTGTGTCAATCATTCAGGCACAGCCTGAGAACCTTCATAATTTGGGCATTGTGGCAGAGACTGCCACTTGTCCCCTAATATCTATGTTCACTGTTGTGAGTTGAATTGTGACCCCCCTAAAAATCTTATGTTGAAGTCCCCAACCCCAGTACCTGAGAATATGATCTTATTTGGAAATAGGGTCTTTATAGAGATAAGCAAGTTAAATTGAGGTTATCAGGGTGCAACAAAGTTCAGTATGATGAATGCCCTTATTAGAAGGGGAAATTTGGACACAGAGATATCCATAGAGGGAAGACACGTGAAAAGCCACACAAAGAAGCCTGGAACAGACCTCTCTCTCACAGGTCTCAGAAGGAGCCCCACCAACACCTGGCTTGTTTATTTCTAGGCTCTAGAACTGTGAGAAAAGCCACCCAGTTTGTACTTTGTTATGACAGCGCTATCAAACTAATAAATTCTCCTTTCTCCATGCTAATAAAATTTTTACCTGGTGCAAGTTTGCAGGAAAGAGGACTACATTTCCCAGCCTCCCTTGCATTTGGGGTGGTCTTGTATCCACATAATGGCTAGTGGGATAAAAGTGAAAGTACTATGCTGCACTTCCAGGCACCTTTACCTTATGGAAGAATTCGAGTGTACCATTTGCCTTTTTATTCCTTGTTTCTGCCTCCATCTTGCTTCCTTGAACTCAGATGATACATTTTGGACCAGGAGGTCATGAGTCAGGTACAGAGGAGCTATAGGAATAGAGTCCAGATGCTTCACATTGTTGAGCTCATACCTGACACCACATTAGCCCAGGACTACTCCATGGACATCCATGTGAAATATTAATGCACTTCTCTCCTGTTTAAGTATCTTTCATGAGGCTTTATCAATATCACCCAGCCTAATTTTAACTAATACAGAGAGTAAGTACAACAGTAGAGTTCACCTGATCTGATTTGCAACCAGAGACTGGTAAAGCCTGTGGCTTTTTGGGGGGTAGGGGGTGGAGGGAATTATACTTACGATCTTAATGGCAAAGATTAAAAAATAAAATTATAAAATAAAATAGAACATTACTGAAAATTTGAAACATAGGCATTCCACATATTGCTTTTGGCAATATGGATTAGTAAAAATTTTTCTGGAGGGTTGTGATTACATATACATAAGTGATACATAAGGCCTTCAAAACGTACATACTCTTTGACCCAGAAATTCCAATTCTAGAAATATGTAAGAAGGATATGTTTAGTTCTAAGAATATTCATTGATATGTTATTTATAACAGTAAATAGCTACTAATAAGTTATTGGCCAAATAAGTTACGACACAACATAAAATTAATCCATAAGAAATGATTTTGTTTGAAACTAATGAAATGTAAACTTGTGCACATTATACCATTGGGAAAAAATTTAGGTTTCAAAACTACTTGTACTATCAGATCAAGGGTTTGTATTGTGTGTGTATGTGTAATGTGCAAATTCCTGGGCACAGAAACATACTAAATTTTAGTAATGGTTATTTTTCATTTTTGGGATTACAGATGATTTTGATTTTCGTATTTCTAGGGTTTTTATTCCAAGTTTCTTTTTAAATGTTTTAATGGTAGCTGTGGCAAATTAAGTCTCTATTCCTTGCATTTTTGCTTTAAAACAAGCCAAGTCTTACCTGAACTGCTCTCCTTTTCCAGCATCTTGCTAAATGCAACCAGTAACAATTGTACACTGATAATAATCTGTTTTCCAATCCCATTTCCTGGAGCTACAATCTCAATTGACACAGAGTCTGCTTCCAAGTAGTAAAAAGTACTGCATAACATGAATCCCTACCTTTCAGCCCGCTGCCACCCATCAAGCCAGCCCGTGTTTTAGACTGTGGTATAGCAGTCGGTCCCACTCCTTGTACCAATATCTGTAATGGTTAGCATAGGTTAACTGCTTCAACAAAACAACACCAAAACTTCAGTAGCTTAACATCATATTCACTTATTTCTTGCTTATATATCAGTCTAATGTACATATAGGTGGTTAGGTGGTTCTTCTGTTCTCCAGGACATCAGAGTTCTGTCCATTCAGTTTTGAATAGGAAAAGATACAGGGTATGAAAGATCACAGAGGTGGATATTATGTACCAGACCTAGAAATGGTGAACATCACTTCTACCCACTTCTATCAGCCAGAAACCAGTTTCATGACAGCATCTAACTGTAAGGGAATCTTGGAAACATGGTTGAGCTATGTGTCCAAGAAGAAAAAGAAACAAAGATTGGAAAACACACACTTGTCTCTACTCTAAACATGTTTCTTAAAAGACAATTTAGAATTTCTAATAGGAGACTTAACAGACACTGTTAATAACCATTTTCTTACACATTTTCATGAGGAACAATCAGGCTCCAAGGCTTACTGTTACCACCAGCAAAACATAAAACTGGACTCCAGCTAACATCTTGTACCTGCCTCAAATTAGTATTGGTTCAGGTTTGCATTAAGAGGAGCACCTGAGAGTTTAGTAATCCAACCAAGCCCTTTTTATTTACCACCACAATCAGGTCAAATCAGAATCTGTGATTCCAGAAGTCATAGCCAAGAGAATCAAGAAGGCAAAACTGGCTGGCTGGCTGTTTAGGTAAACCTCTGGTTTATACTAATCTAGAATTATTACAAGGGAAGGTCTGGCCCTCAGCTTTTTACGTCCCCAGACTCTATTTTGTATTTGCACTCAGAAGATAATGGCTCACTCAAATTGAACTCTCAAGAGACTGACTGATAAACCAGAATGTGACAGAATAAGAATTGTTTCTCCTTAGGGTATTCTCTCTTGACCTTCAAGTTCCTTGAGTTAATCATATTATGGATTAGAGGAATGCTCAATGAATATAAGACTGAATGAAAGAAAATGGAATAGATCTAAAATATGTTTCCTTCAAATTATGCTGAACTAATCATTCTTTTTCATTCCAGGGATATTTCTGGTTAAAGAGCAGGGCATTTTTGCCTCTTGGCTGTGAAGAAAAATCTTTGTTACTTGCACTTTCCTTTTTAGTAGAAACCATACCCTTACAATTACTTCATATAGATTCTTGATCAAGCTTGAGGAAATACTTCTGTTGGAGAGAGTTACTCTGGAAATTTATATTCCCCATCATTATGGGTTGAGTCCTACTAGTTAATTTCAAATGATTTCTTTGTCCCTCAGTTCTGGGGCTCCCTACTTCTACCACCCATGAACTGACAACATTAGCTTCAATAATTTCAATTTCTGACAAATATTCTAGAACCTAGAAAAGATATCCACTCACTATTTGGAGTTTATGGCATCTGTTGATAAAAGACATTGTCTGTAGCTTTCCACATCTATTTCCTCAGTTCAAACCTGCTTTTCAGGTTATCCAGTGACTTAAAATTGACTAATTTGTTCACCGTGATTAGATGTGTTGCAGTGCAGATGGGCTTAGTGATTCACTTGCAATCTATAGTCAAATTATTCCTGCATAAATTCTTGAGAGGAAACGGCCTTCAAGTTTAAATGAGCTTAGTTATTATCTTACAACCATACAGAAAATATTTAGATGTTATATTGGCATTAGTTCTATTGCATTGAAAGAAGTTATGAATAACTAATTTGTAAAGACTTTGTAAGTATGGTTTTGATCTCATCTGTATAAACTCAGGTTTGGCTGCTGAGAAAAAGTTTCTTAGAAGTCACTTGGATAAATGTCTTGTTTCATTCTGGTGAAAAAAACTTAATAAACTGAAGGCCTTTGTCTTTCTTTGTGTGCTTAATATGTAATTAAGAAATGCTTTTAACAGCAGTTTGAAAGGCTACTCAGTTTATTATAATTTGTAGTCAAGGTTGTGAATCATTATCGAAACTTTTCATAGTTCTTTTCCTAGAAGTTTCCATTCGTTTTTCTGAATTCAGCAAAACATATAGGGACTCTGCTTTGTGCCAGACACTATCTAGAATACTAAAATGAATGAATGTGTTACAAACCCTGCTTTTCAAGGAACCCTCAGAACAATGGGAGAGGCAGAATATAAACAAATAGCTGCAATACAATAAGGACTATGATAGAAGATAGAGATAGAGGTGAGGCAACTTTTAAAATTCTCTGGGAAATATGTTTGAATCCTTTAGGCCAATTACCTATGCATGAAGGATGCTGAAGGGAAATGGAGAGGAGATTCTAGGGAAAGTAAACAATAAGAACAGCAGAGAAAGAGAGAGGAAAAAACAAAACCCACCATTCTCTAAATGTTCTAAAGGTCTTTGTTACTGGCTGCTGTTGTGACAACATTGGTCTAAGTTGACCAGAGCTCCTAGTAATCTGCACTTTCCAAATCATCACCTTTCTAGAAAGTTTTGTCCAAATCAGTGGATCTCAATACTGGTTTATATTAAAATCATGCAGGGCATTTTGTAGCAACAAAATAATGTTGGTGAAACACCCTCAGTGAGATTCTGATATTATTGAACTGGTGGGTTTAGTTTTGGCTATTATTTTTTGAAAGCTTCTCCTGTGATCATCTACAAACAGGAACAAGGGACATCTTTGGGGGCCATGTTAGTATTCTCAAACTAAATTGTGGTGATGAGTTGCACACTATATAAATTTAGTAAACCCTACTGAATTACACTTTAAATAGCAGGATTCTATGGTATGTAAATTACAAAGCATTTAAACAACAAAAGCATAGCACATTTAAAGTGAAAAACCAGTCACTCAAAACTTCCCTGGGGTGACTCTCATGTTATACCTTGATTAAGAACCACTGGCAGAAATCCGAACAGCTCACAGATGTGGAGGGTTTCAGTACACTGATTAAAAGAGATGGCAACTGAGAAAAGGGAGATCTTACAGGCACAGAACCTTCATCAGAAAGACGAATTGAGCACTTGACATGCCTTTCTAAATGACTGCCAACCCCAGAGGATATACTGTGGATTACAATGCATTATGTCTAAGGTCCAAACTTTGTAGTTCACTCAAGTATTTCACTTTGACAGAACAATTTCAGAACTTTTAATATATTGTATTCTTTAGTGCTACACTGAAATAACTGTTATGTGTGATCTTGATTGCCCTTTTTAAATCAAAATGTCCATTTATTTTAAAGATCACTTTCATAGAGGACTCAGATGGCTGAAGCTGCAAGAATATTTTTTGATAAAGAAAATAATGGAATAAGACTTACGGAATTTCTGGAGATGGTTAGAATATTTTGCAGTTTCCCCCTGCACAGCCTACTTGATATCCTGCAAATGAAATAGAAATGCTTCCTTCAATACACTCTTCTTCCAGAAGGAACTCTGAGGCCCAAATTCCACCCTACCCTTCAGCTACTGAGCAAAATACCCGCAGCTGCCAATCCCCAACTGGCTTGGAAATATCATTCTAACTGGTTCCTTGGTCTTTTGGGTGCGGTCCATTCAATGTAACTTCTGGCCCCACACCCTCTTAATACAGTATTCCAAGCCTGTAATGACAGTAAAGGAAGCCACAGAAGTGTGCCCTGAACCTGTTTCAACAAGCAGTGTGAGTTACAATTTGTTGGAAATTGGAGAGACTTCTGTTCATTTTATCCCAGAATCACTAAAGTACTTTTTTTCCTTTTTGGAGGTTCTGTTTCTTTTCCACCTTCTGTCCAGCGGCTTCTCCTTACTTAGAGCTTCCACTATAGATACACACTCTTTCCGCCTGTGCACTTTAGTTTTTAACCTTTAATCAGTTTAATTTAGCAATTTCCTACCTCAGGCCTATGTCTTCAGGTGTGTATTTTCTGGCTTCTGCCAATTTACTGTTCTTTTCATTGCCACTTATAGACATTTTCTAATTTTATTTATTATTCTATTTTTGTGTTTCTTCTGGCAAAAAGATTATTTTTTAAAACATCTTTGAAACTCAAGAAATTACAGTGTAGTATGGGAGACTTATGAACCAATAACCACAATGAAAAGGAAATCTCTATTGTAGCATTCATCAATAACAGAATTATAAAAGAAATAAGGTACAGTTGTAGGATGGAATGCTGTATGCTTTTTAAAGAAATGAACTTACTGTATCAGTGAGAATAGATCTAGATCTCAAAAATATACTCAGTTAAAAAAAGCAAGATGTGGAACTATATATTGGCATACCACATAACAATCATGTACATTAGTTAAAAAACTTTTTTTTAAAGTAGCAGCATAGAAATGTGTTTTTTAAAGGATCTGGAAGGTTATTCAACATATACGTGTAGCTTCCAGAAATAAGATGTGGAATACTGTTGACAGGGCCTTAAGTGATATCTATAATATTTCAGTAAACAAAGAAGAGGTTGGGGGCCCATCACGCAAAATGATAAGTGTAATGAATTCTAAATGGTAAAATAATGTAAATTTGTTTTATGTTCTTTGTACTTTTCTAGAATCATTGAAACTTACAGAAAGAAAACAAGAATAAAAACAAGGTCACATGATATGTCCAAGCCAGGAATTCAGAAGAAGGGGAACTTACCATCAGTATGATGGTAAGGTAATTTCTGGTAAAGAATTTAGTAAGATTTGGAAGGTGGGTTGAATATCCAAGGCAGAAATGAATGAGCATAGCAATTGAGTCTGAAGGAATCACAGCAAACCAAAGTGACCAAGAATAAAACCCACTGTCAGGATACATCCCAAAATAAGTAAATTTTGAAATCAACCTTTGATGCCAAATATGAAGAAATTTCTATACATAGTATTATGAGGAATATTTGGATCCAGAGTGAAGAAGGGAGATTTTTCTAAGATAGTCCTTCTGTTGGTCTTGCTGCTAAGTTACAGGGCAGAGCAAGAAGAAATAAGAACTCAGATAATTATATTAGAAGCCAAACTGACCTTGAAAGGCACCTAATCCAACTTCCTCTTAAAGAAGTAGAAACAGAAGCCCTCATAAGCTAAAATCACCAGTGGTCAAGCCCAGTTCAGACTCTGACTATAATGTCAACAACATCAGAACACAATTCAGTAAGGCTAATCATGTCTTGACTTTTTTCTATAGCAAAACAGTTACCACCTGACATGCTGGAATGTTAAAAATGGTGAATAGAAATTATGTCTGCTCTGTCAGCTTTTAAAATTCACAGATAAAACACAGACACTTGTGTAAATTCATTTTTTCATTTTTGTTAAATCCATTTTATTCTATATTTTTATTCAAAGAGAGATCATTGTTAAAAATCAAAGAAATTTTAGCACAGATAAAACTATGTAAATTGAGAGCATATAAAACATAAAAAAGATCATAAGCTCTCTGTCTTAGCATCTCTAACAGCTGATTTAGTTGAATGTACACATATAAAAAACATTTTTAAGGATTCTTGTAAAAGGCCTAGCCAATGACAGCACATGAATTTTATGCAAACAGTAATAACCTGTGGAAGGACCAGGTGAAGGACTGCTCAGAACCCAGCAGGGCTGTAGAGCACCCTGCACAGCATTAGTGCTCTCTTTTAGAAAAGAAACCAAAAAAATTAACATTGTAGAAGGAGGCACTACCAGGCTCCTTTACCGATGAACTTCTCTAGGGCATTTGAAATAAAATCTGCTTTATGATACTTCATTTAGCCCATAATTCTTTTAAAACATCATTTTGGTAAACAGAAATAAATATTTGTCTTGCTCTGCACTCACTGTGGGCTCAGTAAATGTGTCTTCTAGATGACAGATGGTCCAAATTAGTCAGAACATTAAACATTATACCCTTTGTGGATTTAAGCAATAATGGTTTTCAGAGTAACAGTGTATGCTAGCACGCGCCCATGGAGGCAGTTTCAGGCACAGCAAGGGAGTCAGCCCTCGGGGGGGTCTAGCCATTTTTCTGCCTCTCAAATTTGCCTGTCTGATCCACAAAGGCAATTGTTAAGATATTTTCTAGATTCTTCCCTTCAGGTCTCAACTAACTAAACAGCAAATGCCCTGAAATTGCAGTGGGAGCTTATCAGTAACCTTCTGAATCAATGGGAGACTGACCAGGGGGGCTGGGCTCAGGGATGTGAGAACAGGAGAGGCCTGCCTACACCTTGCCCTTCTGTTTTGGTAGTGCTTGTTTATATATTTGATTCCCTTGCATTCCAAAGGGCCCTTTGTTGGCATATCTTTTTTTTTTTTAAGTCTCTTTTATTATTCTTTGCTTACAGGGCTTTCACAACTGTCTTGGCCAACCTTGGGATTTGTATTGCAATTGTAATCTCAGTCTCCAAAAATAAGGAAGATTCTGTCCTTGTTTTAATTTTTAATGTATATTTACAGTTTAAAAACAATAATAAGAGCAGACCCATGTTCCCACCTGTGATGGTTAATTTCAAGTGTCAGTTTGGCTAGGCCACAGTACCAGATATTTGGTCAAATGTTATTCTAGATATTTCTGTGAAGGTATGTTTTAGATGAGATTCACCTTGAATCAGCAGACTTTGAGTAGAGCAGATTAACCTCCATAATGTAGGTACGTCTCATCCCGTCAGTTGAAAGCTTTAATGGAAAAGGACTGACCTCCTCCAAGAGAGGGAGACTTCTGGCAGTGGACAGCCTTTGGTCTCAAACTGCAACATCAGCTCCTCCCTGGATCTCCAGGCTGCTGCAGATTTCGGATTTGCCAGTCCCTACAACTGCGTGAGCCAATTCCTTAAACTCTTCCAATCTCTCTTTCTCCCAATATATATTTATATACATTGTGTTGGTTCTGTTCTTTGGAGAATCCTAACTGATACACCACCACTGAGCTTAAGTAGTAATACGACATCTCCAGAACTTAGAAGTCCACTGTGGGCCCCTCCCTGGTCATACTGACTTTCTATCGTAATTTTTCCCGTTATAGATCATTTAGTAACCCCTTATTTGAGATTTCACTTTCTGTGGTTTCAGTTACCCACAGTCAACTGCAGTCTTGAAGCACATGATCCTCCTTCTGATATATCTTCAGGTCAATAGTAGCCTAATGCTATGTCAGAACACCTATCACCTCCCTTCATCTCATCACATAGCATTTCACCATCTCACATCATCACAAGACTAAGTACAGTGCAATAAGATATTTAGAGAGATAGAGATGACATTCACATAACTTTTATTACAGGATATTGTTATAGTTTTTCTATTATATTATTATTGTTTATCTCTTCCTGTGCTTGATTTATAAATTAAATTTTATCATGTGTATGCATATATAGGGAAAAACATAGTATGTATATGATTCAGTACTTTCTGCCATTTCAGGCATCCACTGGGGATCTTGGAACATATTCCTTGCAGATAAGGGGACCACTGCAATGGAGATACTTGATCAGCAAAATGAATCAAGGAAGAGAGTTGGCATTTCACCCAGTAGATGGCAGGAATATAACTATATTCAGCATGGCAACTTGGACTAGTCTTTATGAAGCACCTAAATTAATGGAGTAATGCCACTTCCTACCACTGTCTAAGTCATGTATCATCTATCAGACCAAAAATACAGCAGCGAGGATTCTGCTAGTCAGCCTGCCCAGCTCAGGGCTCTTCTGAAGAGCCCAGGACCCTCTGCCTGACCCCATTACTGCAGAGCAATAACCTTCCTACAAGCCACACAACCTAAATTATCAGATAGAGCTCTGTCCCTTCCTGTCTTTCTTACCATAGCAGGGAGGATTTGATCTTGCAAAGACTCCTGAATGCATCCCTCCTTTCCACACCACTGCGGGCTTCTGGTTTCCTGCTGTCATTTCACCTCTCTCACACTGCAGTGGCTCCTGTCCATTGCGTTTAGATTAGTTTATTAAAGCACGGGGCTGACCACACCTCTCCTTCTCAAAAACCCTCACAGCAAAATCCTAATTCCCTTGCTCTCCTTCTCTACTATGCATTGGTCACAATTCTCAAAGGTGGTGTATTTGTGTGTGTGTGTGTGTGTGTGTGTGTGTGTGTGTGTGTATTTCCTCTTACTTGTTGTTTTGTATTTCACAACCGGCCTTTATTTTTCCGTCAAGCCATTCCTACTCATATCAT
Source organism: Manis pentadactyla (assembly GCF_030020395.1). Classification (NCBI taxonomy): domain Eukaryota; kingdom Metazoa; phylum Chordata; class Mammalia; order Pholidota; family Manidae; genus Manis; species Manis pentadactyla. The sequence goes on from NC_080023.1 coordinate 39,781,272, forward strand.
GAAGCCCACTCGAATGATAAAGCCAGTATAAAACTTTTGCTAGTTCCCCTGTCCCATGAGAAAAATTAATTTTCTAACTTTTATACTTCTGTAACACCTGAGTTGTACCTCCATTATAAACATTAATTCTATTAGCCCTTCACAAATGAGTTTTCAGGTTCTGGGAGAGTATTTAAAGGGAAAGGGTGGAAAATGACTGTAAATGAAAAACTATCTTCTACTTAGAATCAACCAATCCTTACAAGGATTGAAAGTTTTTTGTTAGGCCAATCAAGCCAGCCTGGAGTTTTCTTTTAGAATGATCAAGTCTCAAGTGGTTTGTAGGTTTCCCATACTAATCAGCTTCTGGTGTGCTATCCTGCTAGTTTGCTAGCTCTGCCTAGACATATGCACCGAGCCGAGCATGACAGGGAAATAGGGAGGGGGAATGGGAGGAGCAGGTACAGAAAGAAGGGCACACTGCACTGGACATTTCCTTCAGGAAGAGGTGGATGGCAGACAATTAGAAATGCATGCCTGAAGTTCATAAAGGGCAGAAGTTTGGAAGTCCTCAGCCTAGAGACCAAATCCATGACAATGAATGAGACTACCAGAGCAGTCCTTGGAAAGACCCCACACACCTAAGGCAAAGAAAGCAGCAGATGAACAAGACAAGAGTCTTTAAAAATTATTTTTTTTAAGTACCAAGGAAAATTTTTTAAAAAGAAGATAGCTGGGAAGAACACCAGTAACCCGCTTATAGGCGTAGTTCCCACTAGCAGGGAGTGGCTGTCAGGGTCAGTTTAGACGATCGAGGCTGGAGAGTGAAACAATGGAATTTGACAACTGTAATTGCAACCTTTGATAAGTTTCAGGGAGAAAAGAGAATGAAACTAGACTGCAGCGGCTTAAGGAGTCAGCAATTGGTTAAGATATGTTCCAGTGATTGTCAGTCATGTGGTAAAGAGAGAGATAAAACCATGGTTTGACCTGCAGGAACAACAGGATCAAGAGAAATATTTATCTTCTTTCTTTCCATGGACTTCCTTCCCTTTCTTCCTTCCTACCTTTCTTCTTTCTCTTTTTCCTCCTCCTTCTTAATGTAGAGAATACATATGTTCATCTTTAAATCAAATATTTTTTAGCCTGAGGGGCAGAATCCAGTGAAGGGAACAAAGCAATGACAAGAGAGGCAATAATAACACAAAGCCCAGGAAGAGGCAAGAGCTGGTGGCCAGAGGTATCAGCTTGAGAGAGAGAAGAACTCCTTCCTCTAAGGAAGGGAGGACCACTTACATAGGAATGCAGGAGTGGAGAGAGAGAGAGAGGAATTAATGGGATTCACACATGGTGGTGGCTTGGGTCCATCACGATTTGCTGTGTAATCATTTGTAGTGAGTGAAGGTAGTGAGACTGGGCTTAGACTGTTTGGTGTCAGCACCTGGTGCCCAGTAAATGTTTGTTTGAGGAGGAGGGTTTGGCTGAGAATAAGGAATCATTTAGAGATAAACTGAAAGTTTGCTAATCAAGAGTGTGGACTCCGCTAAGTTAACTAGTTTTCAGAAGAACCAATTACTTAATTTTCATAACATTTCTTGCAACATTCCTACAACACAACCTGGAAACATAAGGGTAAAAAGCAGCTGGCAGAGTCTCTCCAGGATCAGGGATTGACCAGGTGGACTTGTAGTAGGAAAAGGGGTAGTGGAACTGAGAGTGGACCATGATTATGTAGGAGCCAGAATGTCAAACCATCACAGAGACTGCCAACTTAATCAGACCAAAGTCTACAATACCCGTGAAGATCTCCATGCTGGTAACATGAGTATGACATTTAAATTCCAAATATGATAGCCCTTTCACCTCCATAATATTTCCTTTATCTGTAGCAGTCTTATCTTTACTCACCCTTTTATTTGGCTGGCTTCTCTTCAGATTTCAGTTTAGGTATCACCTTCTCCAGGAAGTCTTGTCTGCTCATATCTAGGTTGCTCTCACAGTACTTGAACTTTCCCCAGCATTGCAATATTTATATTGCATTACAGTTGTCTCTCTTATTCCAGATTTGGCTACGAAGTCTATGAATTCAAGGACTTTGTCCACTCCTGGGTCTCCAGCACCTAGCCAGGCACACAGTAAGCTGTCAGTGTTTTTTGAATGAGTGTATGAAGCCCCTGTGTACTTTTCATGAGCTGGGAAAGAGCAAGAGTAGGTGCTACAATGCCTAGGGTTGCCAGAGAGAGATGTTCTGTAAGAGATAAGCAGACAAGAATCATGAGGTTTAGACATCCTCCTGGACTGTGATCAGTCCCTGGCACCATAAAAGGAGACCCCCTCCAGATCAATAGACTCCAATGTGGAATTGAAGTCCATTTTGCTATTTGCAAAGTGATAATTCTCTCAGTGGTAAATGCAAGAGCTTGGGTTACAAGGACAGGAAATCTCTGTTAACGTCACGAACCTTCACTCTTGTTAAGAAAGCAAGAGGTTTGCCTGAATTTGGTCATTTTTCTCTCCTGCTGAAAGTGAGACTACCCTTCTCCACCTAATTTCCTTATGTTTTTCCTGGTAATGAAGTGTATAAACATGAATTAACTTATCTGGTCCTCTGTTCCATTTCTGAGCAGATAAATTTTTTAAAATCTCAAGATGTCTGAAATCCACTTCTTATCCCTACACATATATTGCTTTGACTATGTCATTGAACTACCTGACAAGAATATCCAAGCTGGGAGGAAAATGAGGTTTTCAAAAGGTTAGTGAGAGCACACATAGAAGGATATGAGGCTGTGGTTATGGAGAATGATTTTCAGAGATCCAGAACTTGGAATTTTCTGACTTCCAAAATCTAAAGGATGATGGAAATTTAATAGTAAAGAGTGACAGTTCTGTGAACTTCACTTTGAACTTTGAAATCATTACTTTCTATTTTGTTATTTTTGCTAGATTCAGTAAAGATACTTAATTGAAAGGTGAAGTGTATTTTGAAACTTAATTACTAAAGTATATAAATGAGAGACAAGCAAAGGAAAAATGTATAGCTACATATGGGTTTTTAGCAGCAGTGCTATAAAAAGCTGACAGTATGCTAGTAGACTTATCTTTAAAGGATCATGTTTCATAACTGTTCATTCCAAATGCTCAACTATCAGGTACTGAAGCACATATGAAAACCCTGCCATCCTGATACACACATATAATTTCCCCTCTGGTACCTATTACAGTCAGATATAGGTAATGGCAGTAACATATCATTCCAGTGATGAAAAATAACCAGAATGGTTAAATAACCTTAGTCTTCCAGTTGCTCATGCCAAAATGTGGGGATTATCCTTGAAACTTCTCTTGTTCTTATAACTCACACACAATTTATGAATAATCCTATTAGCTCTACCTCCAATACATATCCAGAAGCTTTCCACTACCTTCACAGTTACTATCCTGGTCTAAGTAAAAATCTTCTCTTCCCTGGATTATTAAATCCCCTTCTTGACTGGTCTCTCACCATCAACCATTGCCCCGTAGGGCTTATTGTCAACGGTAAAGCTAGGGGATCCTGTTAATACATTGGTCATACTGTATCAGTCCTCCCTCAAAACCAGTCTTTCCAACTTACTCGGGATAACATACAAAGTACTCACAGAGGACTATAAAACCTCCCAAGATACTGCATCTCTGACATCACCTTCTACTACTTCCCACGGCCACCACACTAATCCCACAACCAAGGAGCCTCACCGGTGCGGTGCTGTCCTCCGGCACTCCAGGCGTCGCCCTGCCTCGGGGTTTTTGCACGGACTCTTCCCTTTGCCTGAAATGCTCTGCCCCTGGATACTCTTATGGCTTGTTATCTCACTGCCTTCAGCTCTTTGCTTAAATGTCACTTTCTTGGTAAGACCTCACCCCCAAATTGAAAGTCATCTTCTCCCACCCCTGGTGCTCTCTTCCCCATCCCTACTGTCTTCTTTATAGCACTTATTACCATCTGACATTAAATATTTTGCATCCATCCACTGAGGGCAGGGCTTTTTGTTTGTTTTGTTTCCCTCTGTATTTCCTGTACCTGGATTGGTGTCTGCCACATATTTGGTGCTCCATTAGTATTTGCTAAATGAGTAACTGACTGAATAAGCAGAGATACAGGGAGTTCTGTGTACAAAGGGGTCGAAACTGAAGACTTGATTTACTTCAATCCAGCTTTTTCTAATGATTGGAGAATTGACTTGTAACCCAATTATCTCAAATTCTTCCTTCTTTCTAAGGCCACTGTATCCCTTAAAATTCAAATAAAACAGCTAGAACTCCCTCTTGTTTACAAGATTCCTAGAGAAAGAGGGGTTGATCACCTCTTGCCCTGAATTTGTGCTCCCCCAGAATTTGCAATCTCAGCTGCTCACTTTGCCTTGGTTTCCTGTCTTTTCTCTGGCCACCTCCCCTCAGGCATAGACATGCCCCTCCAGCTCCCAAAGAGAGACTGGTGGGAGTAAAGGACTTTTATTCAAGATTGAAGAATAATATAGCAGAGAGATTTTCATCACTTTTCATGTGCTGGCATTCATAGAAAATGATAATGACGTACAGCCCAATGAGGTAAACAAACCAATCTCAGTGGGGCTTGGTATAAATGTCATTGTATTTTCTTTATAAAACAGAATTATAATAAATTTAAAAATTCAAAGTATTGAGGAAGATAATAAAAAACTTTGACTTCATCTAAAGTTTCCTTATAAAATATCTAAAAATTTTACTATCTCATGCTTACTTTGGAAAACATTTTTTTCTCATGTAATTCTTTTTATTGAGATATAACCCATGAACCATAAAATTCACTATTTTAAAGTAAACACCCCTTTCAAGTGGTTTTTGTACAGTTGTACAACCATCGTCACTATCTAATCTCAGAACATCGTCATCACCCCGAATAGCAGCCCCGTACCCATTAGCAGTCACTTCCTATTTCTCTCTGTTCCCAGCCCCTGGCAGCCACTATTCAACTTTCTGTCTCTGTTAATTTACCTATGCTGGGCATTTCATAGAAATGGAATTATACAATATATGGATGGTTGTGTCTATTCTCTTTCTATGAGTATTCTTCTATGAGGTTCTATGTTTGAAATGGCTACATAAAATTTTGGATAGATGTAATGAGTTCTTCAAATTCTTGATAATTACCACCAATGAGAAACTATTTTTACAACCTTACCAGAATAATAGCTCTTCCTTTAATTAGTTGCACCATATAAAACTGCCACTTTTGGATGTCAGAACTGGTTGGATATTGGTAGTTGCCTGTGGTTCAACCTAATATTTCACTGAATAATATAATATTCAAGTTCTTTGTAATAATGTGAGTGGATTTTGAATACAATTCAATTTTTCATGTCAAGCTCGAATTTGCACGACATACGTGATAAGGAGAAATGGTCCCCCATAGCTGAAAATGAAGAGAGGTATCCAAGATATGTAAAAAAGAGAACTGGGACAGGTCTGGAGCTATGCTTCTTGCTTGGCCTCCTCATCAGCTCCTCCTAACATTCCCTCGGACTAGTCGCTGTTTTCTTTGGGAACTGGAACCCAGACCACTTCATTAGCTCCCTGGGTTCCTTGTCCATGAGGAGCTCCAAAGCAGCTCCATGGTCCAAGCAGCTGCCCCAGGGGCTAAGAGATTGTTACTTTGCAGCCCACCTATAGCCTGTTATCTGGGGAGCTGTAATTTGTAAGGAACACAGCACCACAGAAAAGAAAACAATTTAAAAATGGATACTAGACATCACTTTCTTAAAGTCTCTCAGCCATACCCGCTCTGGGAATTTATCATTGGCCTTCTCTTTCTACCTCTGGCCGGAGATTGTATGGTGTTCCTTAGAGGCTGGGTTCCATCTTCCCTATAAGCAGAGTTATTACCTGTCTTGTCACCTTTTCAAAGCCTCCAAACTCTTACCTTCTCTGGCCAGTAGGAGACACATAATATCCAGAGAAATGTAAACTTCTTTGTCTCAGCTACATCTAAATTCAGAAAGAGCCCTGGGGCTTTCTGACGAGCTATCTTTCCTACATTTAAGGACCATTGATCCACGTGAAGAATTCTGCTACTGTTCTATAAACACTGTGTTTCCTTGCATTACAACCAGGTTCAAGAAGGGGTTGATGAACATATCTAGAACTGTGGAACCAGCTTGAATCTCCACCATTATAGTTTTCCTTTCTGATGTTCTGTGTAAGCATTGCATTTCAAGGACTTTTATAAGATTAAAAGCTAACCTGTTCTCTTATGTGAAAGTGATTCAGCTAATATAAAGGGAAGGAAATGTAATTTTTTTGAAAGAAATGCATACATATTAATTTAAGGCCTAAGTTTACAACTGGTAATAATGATGTATATTATTGTTGTTTCCAAGACATACAGAATTTCTATTTTTAGCAGGGTAGTTATAGTCCTAGCATGGTTTTACCTTCTCCCAAAAGAAATCATTTAATGTGCACCTTCCTAATTCATTGAAAGCCAAGCTGAATCATCCACAGTAGAATGTGGTTCTCAGGTCTTTCACATCTGGCCACGTTGCTTTACCTCTCTGCAGCTCAGATTTCTCATCTCTAAATCAGCCCTGAACCCCAAGGGCTGATAAGAATATTAAATAGGGCAATAGGTGTAAACCACTTAGAACAATGCCTAACATAGAAAATGTCTTACAAGTGTTCTGTAAATATTAAGAAAAGAAAAAAGGAGGGAGAAGAGAAAAAAATCCAGTGATGATGTTACTAAACTCAGAGCTCCTCTACAAGAGATAAGTCCTTACTGCTTGAGGCATCAACCCTCTCTTTATTTGTCCAAAGAGTTAGTCAGAAAGCTGGTCCTGGGAAATAGCTACGTCTGTGCTTGAGTCACACTCTTGTTAATAAGCACAGAGAAAAAGAAGTGGTTGATCATGAATCACGAAAAATCAGCTTCTGTGCCATTTTAGGAAACACTGTTATATGTAAAATATTTTGAAAAAAACAAAAAAGACATTATTTTATGTATTGTATGTTAATGGTTACTTTTTATAAACATGTTTTCTGATCAATTCTTAGTCCAGTGATGGCATGCTAATATTCGATTATGTTTTAAAAACATAGGGGAAAATAAAAGTCAGTGCATTGATAACTGTCACTTATTGAGCACCTATTATTTGCTTTACACAGTGGTAAGCACATCAGCTACATGACTTGATGTAACCTTAATAACACCAAGGTAGATATTAGTGGATTCATTTTACCTATTGTGCTTAGAGGTGGTACCCAAGATTATATATCTAAAAATTTGAGGGCTAAGATTTAATACCAAATCAAACTGAGGCACTTGATGACTATTCCATGTTTCCTTTAATTAGGAAGCTATTAGTATTGAGATACTAATTACAAGTAATTTTCGATTCGGAAAAGATGAAATTTCCTTATGTCTGTATTATATACTTTGAAATTGAAAAAAATTCATGACAAGTATATAAAAATAGTATATATTTCTGGACTTACAAGAAAGTACATTTTTTTAACTTTGGCAATGACTGGATTAATACATTTCAGTAGTTAATGTGTCAAAGATTGAATTTTTTTAATAAAATAGAAGTAATCCTTAGGAGAAAAATTAGAGCAACATTTTCAAGTACAAACTGAAGTCCACTTTAATAGTGGTTATTTACAATGATATTCATAAGTATTAATTTTTTTTTAATTGAATTGATAAATGTATTTTTTTTTGGTATCATTAATCTACAATTACAGAAAGAACATTAGGTTTACTAGACTCCCCCCTTCACCAAGTCCCCCCCACATACCCCTTCACAGTCACTGTCTATCTGCGTAGTAAGATGCTGTAAAATCACTACGTCTTCTCTGTGTTGCACAGCCCTCCCCGTGTCCCCCACACACTATACATGCTAATCGTAATGCCCTCTTTCTTTTTCCCCCGCCCTTATCCCTCCCTTCCCACCCGTCCTCCCCAGTCCCTTTCCCTTTGGTAACTATTAGTCCATTCTTGGGTTCTGTGATCCTGCTGCTGTTTTGTTCCTTCAGTTTTCCTTTGTTCTTATACTCCACATATGAGTGAAATCATTTGGTACTTGTCCTTCTCCGCTTGGCTTATTTCACTGAGCATAATACCCTCTAGCTCCATCCATGTTGTTGAGAATGGTAGGATCTGTTTTTTTTTTCTTATTGCTGCATAATATTCCATTGTGTATATGTACCACATCTTCTTTATCCATTCACCTACTGATGGACATTTAGGTTGCTTCCATATCTTGGCTATTGTAAACAGTGCAGCGATAAACAAAGTATTAATTTTTAAAGCTTGATTACATATATTTAAATCATAAATGGGTACATGCCCCTTTTGTTATCAAATGACAAATACAATAGAAAGTAATGTCCCATCAGTCTTCCATCCTTCCCCTCTGAGTAAACAATTTTGATGTATATCTTACCACATATTTTCTACATTTATATTAAAACGTACAAATATGTTAAGTATATTAAAGATAACTTGTATTACAAAATGTTTCACATTATTCTGCTACTTCATTTTTAACTTAAATGTAATGTAGACTTTCCCCTGAGACCATAATTCAAATCATAACCAGCCTTTCTCATCTCTTGCTGCAGATTGGGATCACCTGGGAAGTTTAAAAAGAGAAAGAAAATTGCCAGAGTCCCATCCCCAGAGATTCCAGTTTAATTGGCCTAGGTGGGGCCTTGGCAACCAAGCTCCCTAGCTGACTCTAATGTGTAGCTATTTAAAACCACTGATTTAAGCAATCCAAACAGGCTGCAAATAGTAGCTTCCTGCCTGAATTGTCATAGTATGCATCCTCCCAGGAAGGCCCTCCACTGAAATTACAGCATCAAGTCTCCTCAGAAAGGTTGGCTATCAGGAAATTTGTTTTGTTTTAAAGCATGTTAGAGACAGTCACATGACTATAAAAAGTGCTACCTGGGCCAGGAATTTCAGAGGCCATGACATTCTGGTATGCTAGGCTCAGTTTATTCCAAAGTTGACTAAACTCTAGAGATTTGCTCTTGCCTGGAGTAGAAGGTTTCCCTAATTGGCCAACACAGGAAGTCACACCCAGAACTTGTTTCTCCTAGCCTGGGAGAGGCACCTTCTCTGTGAGTGCAGGGACTCGTTGGGCCTCTCCAGCTTGGCCTGGGAGGGTTTGCAAGGCTCCCAGGCAGCTCCAGCTGTCTGTCCTGGAGAACTCTTCTCAATTAGTGAAACATTTTTATGATCCCATAGTTTTTTTCACTGTCACTACACATTTGAGCAACTAGAAGATAGATGGATAAAATAGAATTTTGTGGAAGTTTTTGCCCCTTTTATTTTTGTTTCAGCTGGATAAAAGAACTGGCAGCCAGTGGTCATTAGGTTTTGGTCACAATTATTGCCACTGTTGGTTCTGCCTTCTCTGAATGCCCTTTCTCTTTCTCAAAGCACTTAGTTGGCCAGAAGTTTTGAGAGACCAGGTGGATTGTTGGCATTTATTTCTTTGGGAGTATTTTTTTGTTTTTTGAAGCTGTGAGTTTTAAGCTCACAGAGGGGTGGCAAGTGTATGGATAAAGCTACATTAGGTGAGGGAGGGACTAGAAGGTCAAGGAGTGAGGAAAAAAGGCCAGATTAGAATTATGGTATTTTTCTCAATGTCTTTTCTAGTTATAAAATAGTAACATTAAATGCATAGATTTGATCCCTTTACTCCCCAAAAAACAATTGTCAAGCATTTCAAATCTCAGTAAAAGATAAGTGTGAAACGGAATTTCAGCAAAAAAAGAATGAACCAAACCCTCCCTGCAGGCGCGCCGCACGGTAACGTGAGAGTCAGAGCGGGGGATGTAGAGGCTCTGTCTGGGTCACTGGACCATCCGCCCAAGGGAAAGGCGCAGCTCCAGCCGAGCAGCCGGCGCCGGGCAGCCCGCAGAGGCCAGGCCCCGCCCCCACGACACCGGAGGCGGGGCGGCGGGCGATTGGCTGTTCGGGGGAGCTCCGGCCGCCCCGGGAGCCGGCGGAGAAGGGAGCGGGGAGGAGGGCAGCGAGGTGGGAGAGCGGAGAGGTTGCAGGCTCTGTCGGGGCCGGGCTCCAGCTCTGGCAGCTGAGTTTCGGAGCTGTCTGCGAAGTGATTTCCCCCCCCCCCAAAGGCAAATGGCTGGCGTAGGGGCATAAGCCGCCTCCATTCTTCGGGCTTCTCTTTTGCATCTTGGGACCCGTGACCGTCATGCTGCGATGTGTGCCGGGGAGGACTTGGTAAGGGTGAACGAGAACCCCTCTGACTGGTTCCCTGTCTTCTGTTTCGCTACCGCCCTCGTTTCCTCTTTCTCGTCCCCTCTTCCTCTCCCTGTCTCCCAATAATTGTATTGAGGTTTGATGAAGTGCCTCAAATGTAGAGTTTAGGTCTGCTGTTAAACTTAAAAAAAAAAAGAGAGAGAGAGAGAAAGAAAGACATTTTCAGTCACTTAGTTTCAAAAGAAATTTATCAATTCTGAATCCTGGATTTGTGAAAAGGTAATTTACGCACGCGCGCGTACTCACACGCTTTTGTCATCTCATTGTGAAATCGAGCAGTTAAAAGCAATTTTGGCTCTGTCTCAAAAGTTAGTAAAGAGGATGGGGTTGAAAATTTGGCCGAGTAAGTAAACCACGGGTGATTCCTTAGGGAGGAGAAGGTGTTTGTGTTGGAACTTTCTCAGAAATAGTTTTTAAAGGAGCGCTACAAGATCCCCGTTCTTTCCAGCAAACACTAACTAGCTTGTTGTTTGGGGCATCCTTCATCTTACATTATAAAACAGATACTTATACTATGTACAGCAGAGAGACCTCTGGTTGATAGTGAAACCTTCCAGTCTGGAGGGTTTAGCTCCTTGCGCCTTTAGAATGGGTATATTTATGCTACTCTTAGTCATAAGGGTGTGTTAACTCAGGTATTTTAAATGTTATCTAAGTAAGACTTGCTTCTTCTCACAATAGACCTTTGCAAGGAAAAAAACAATTATGTAGTCGGAGAGCAAGCCTCTGACGCTAATCAGCCTTGGAAGATGGACCCTCAAGGATGGGGGCTTTTTCTCCACCATTATTACTATACTAGAAAAGTAACTCCAAAGGAGATAATTATTTTTAAATTGGGTTAGGTCACACTTCTGTTAGAGTACCCTAATTAAAAAAAAAAACACTACCAAATAAAATAATAGATGAACCTCTTATCGGCTATGTAACACATAGGATTGTTGCAAAAGAGTGAAACCCATTCCAATTTATTCCAAGAGGTAATGCCTGCTCCTGTACTCTTTTCTAATAGCATTACAAATACATATTATATACCTACATTGAGATCTTTTTTTTTCATAATGAGAAAATATGTATGTTGAAAAGCAACTCAGCAACACTGAAAAAGTTTTAAGGAGTTTGAAAAAGATGGACAATCTAAGCAGTCTAAAACAGGATGTCAGGAATGTCTGACCTTTGCGTTGCAAGAACTGAATACTCTCCCAATACAATTACTTGGTGACTAAATAGAAATTGAATAGGATATCATTTACTTCCATGTCAGTTAAAAGGAAATGACTCATCTGTTAGAAGAATGTACTTCTTAGAATCGATTTCAAAAATTAAGAGATTAAAAAATTTCCACCTATTCAAGCCTTCATTGCATGACTTATTGTCTGATCTATTTGGAAATAATCCTTAATGAAGGAAAGTCAAAGCAAATGCTACAAGCAATATCACTTGGAGATTCTCAAAACCCAGTGCATTGGTGATGATAAATGCAATAGCTTGTCAGTGCTTGGAAAAAGGAGAATCTGTTTATCGACGCTTGGAACAAGTATGTGTGTGCTGGGTGCTATTTCTATTTCTAGTCAATAAGTGGCTGAGCAGCTTTCTATATTGCTTAAAGAGGGTTGTTATGAGTATTCTCTTGAAAACATTGCCTTACTATTACATGGAATTATTTTTATTTCAGAAGTCATGTTAGCTGTACAAATAACACTTTTCATGAAACTAATACCACTATTAGAGTGAGAAGTAATAGTGGTACTAGTTTCCTAAGAGACTTGTGGCCTTAATGGACTCTCATGCTATGCCATGAAGGGTATATTCATACAGCCACTTTCACAAAGTCTTACTGTGTGTGATTCCATGTCAGGTGTAATTGTTTCTGAATTACATTTGCTGGTGAGAACATTTGGACTATAAGGGAAACCTCAAGATAAAAGTTACTCTACTCAGATTTGCTCTTCTCCCAGCTATTTTCCAAAATAATCAATGTTTGACTGATTCAAACTTTATTCCTTTTCTCCTTTTTTTAACTAGTTTTTATTGAAGTGTAGTTGATATTCAATATTTTATTGGTTTCAAATATATAACATAATGATTTGACAGTTATCTACATTATTAAATGCTTACCCCAGGCTTTCTTCCTTTTCTTTTCCTATTAATCACACATGGTAGGGTCTCTAGCTGATGGGCCTTAATTAAATATTCCATAATTTATTTTTCTAAAATTTACTTATCCATTTGAGGCCTTTCTGAATGCAGAACTACAACCACATTTCTGTTAGCAAAACAACTGTACAAATTTTCAATTCTTTATATAAGATAGATAACTAAAAAATTATAATATCTTGGTTATGAAAAAGGTGAAAATCAGTTTTAGGTTACCCAAAAATGTGAAATCTTTTTCTTCAGTTTATGTGCTCATACTCAGCAGTATTTTTAAACATTCTCATTCCCCTTCCAGACTATAACAATATAGTGAATATTATAGTTAAAAACCTTAATTATACTATCCTTTCTTCTTCTCTTAAGTCTTTCCTAAAGAGATGTTCTTAGATGATTTCATCTCAGAGATTCTCTCTACTTAGCTGTGATGTCCTTCAGCCAAGAAATCAACATTTCTTCCTTACCAGCTTAGAAAAATACCTGAATTTGAAGCACTATTATACTTGGAAGGTTCCTAAACCAAGGACTGAGAGAAAAGTGAAATGTTTTCAGTAGGGCAGGAAAATTTTGAGAAGTGCTTTTTACTTGAGTCCTAAACTGACTTTCCTCTCCCATAGTGGCACATTTCGTTTGAACCAGGCTAGTGCGGAGGAAGGGGTGTGATCGTCCCCAGTGCCCAGTTTGTCACATATTTTTGCCTGCTTGATTTGGGTCATGGTCGGAGTGGACTGGATGATGATAGGAATATGTGGGTAAGGTCCATAGTGTTAAGGATGCAGAATTGTTAACAGGCCCGGGATAGGAGAGGAGCCAGGATGGGAGGTAGAGAGCCAGGTGGGAATATGAAAGGGTGGCTCTGCCAGTGTGGACCTTGCCAGCCTGGTGTTGCTGTCAGCACAGCAGACCTCTCAGAGAAAACATTCGGAAATCTCTGATGATTCCCCTTCTTGTTCAGGTGCTGGTGAACTGTGCTCTGAAGCATGTCACTCAGTTTTTTTCCAGTCCAGGTCCCCTGCCTTTTCTCCTCCATTCCAATGTGTTTTTCATACTTCTTGCAAAGAAACCCTGTAAATGTCCATGTCATATCACACTCTCTCAGAGATCTATGATTTCCCATTTCCTTCAAACTATGTATAAATTCTTCATCTTAGTAAGTAAGGACCTACATGGTCCTAACATAGATTTCCATCTTAATTTCCCATCACTCCTTACTTTGTACTTGAAACTCGCTTATTGAGCTGCTCATTGTTACTTAAATGAGTACAGGGGTTTCCAGCCTCCTTGCTTTTATTCGTAATGTTTCCTTTACTAAAATCTACAAATCTCTCCTGTCAGATTCTAGACATTTCCTAAGGCTCACTTAAAATGCTCTCTCTTCCAGGAAACCTACCCCATTCTCCGTCATGTCATGCCCTCTCATAGGACTATTTTCCTAAATTTACATGCTGCATGATTACCATAGTGTCAACTTTTTTGTTGAATTGCATATTTTGACCTGTCCTAGGCCCTTTTATTCATTCTCAAAGTCCCCAGCACTGTGCTCAAGACAAGGTAAAATAAATAAACGCTTAAAGATAAGCTCCTAGAAGGCAGAGATTTTTATCTTTGTTCCTGATTTATATGTTATCTATAACAAATGAAAAGTTAGTGGGCATTTTCAGTGTGTTAGGCACAGTGCATTATTTAATACACCTCATTACACAACTTTGTGAGGAAGTGATCTTATTTCCATTTTACAGATGTGGAAACTGAGGCTCAGGCTAAGAGCTTGTAGTAAGTGCCTGAGTCTGACAGAGCATCAGTATTACTTGAACTTGTTAAAGCTTGTGTTTTTCTACTAACTGTAGATGCATTTGTTGCTGTTTTGAAAACAGCTGCTTATATTCAAAACAAATGTGTTTTGGCAGGTGGGTAGCACTGAGTAATTATTGGAATTGACTATCATGAATCCATTTTATAATTCCAGTGACCACCACCAACTTCTGTTTAATACCATTTTCATTTTCATCTATTCCTTATTGGTGTTTATATACTCTACTTAGTAGTACCTCACTTACAGGCCTCAGGACAATTTAAATACACATTGAGACAGTGTAAGTGCAGGCGTACATCCTTTTTGTACTTGGTTTTATTGTGCTTCACATATAGTCTGCTTTTTCCAGATTGAAGGTTTGTGGCAACCTCATGTGGAACAACTTTGTTGGTGTCATTTTTCCAACAGCATTTGCTCACTTCATGTCTCTGTCACATTTTGGTAATTTTCATGACTTTCTCATTATTAATATATTTGTGGTGGTAATCAGTGATCACTGCATTGGTTTCTTGAGTTGGACTCTGCTGTTGGTGAAATTGCCATAAAAATTGCTGCAGTGACAGCAAAGGGTTTAGCGTATTACATACACTTAGTTGATAAGGCAGCAGTACCGTTTGAGAGGTCTGACTACAGTTTTGAAAATCTGCTCTGGGTAAAAGGCTTTCAAATGTAACACCACATACTACAGAGAATCATTGGTAAAAGGAAGAGTCAGTTGATGGGGAAATTTTATTGTTGTCTTATTTTAAGAAATTGCCACAGCCGTCCTACTCAGCAACCACCACCCTGAGCAGACAGCAGCCATCAACCTCAAGACCCTCTCCCAGAAAAAAGATGACTCCCTGAAAGCTCAAAATGATGGTTAGCATTTTTTAGCAATAGAGCATTTTAAATTAAGGTATGTACATTGTGATTTTTTAAGACATAATGCTATTGCACACTTCGTATGCTACAGTGTAATGTAAACGATTTTGTGTGCACTGGGATACCCAAAAATTCATTTAGCTTGCTTTATTGCAGTGATCTAGAACCAGACCTGCAATATATCGAAAGTATGCCTGTAATTGACATATATAATCTATGCTTTCACTACATTAAGTCATGTGCTGAAGTAATTTTTAGCCATTGTGTAAAATCGTACTTCTCTATGGAATATTTATAACGTATTTTAAGTCACCCAAACACTTCTAGAAGTAAATCTTTAAATTAAAAAAAAAAATTAATTAAACCTTTCATTCATTGTACTGAAATGTCCTTTTCAGTTTAACTGAAGTAATGCCTACCTGTATCTATCATATATTCAGTAATGTGATATGCTTTAGAGAAAAAACATGATTTAAAACTTTAGTTTTGGAGATGTTTATTTGATTCATATTTATAGCTCAGGTTAATAATCTGCAGGAGACCTTTAGAAAACATTTGGTGTAGTCTACTGATTTAAACTTTAGTTTTATAAGTGTATGCCATCATTCAGTGGCTACACTCTTTCCATTAAAACTCCACTTGCCTATTTATTATTTTTTCTCTTATCATTCCTCATTCTTTTAATCATGTTATTTTCTTTTGCTTTTTAAAAATTTCTGTGGTTAACTGATCCAGAAAATAATTGCCTTATTTCCTGTGCATAAAAAAGTAGTTTCACTAATTATTTAAACAACAACAATACATATACACCAGTGGGATCAAAATGATTAGTTGCATAAAAATAATGTGTAATGATATCAAATTCATGGAGAAAATATATTTAGCAATTAAAAATAAGTCTTCCCAGAGCAGATTTGCATTGCCTAGGCCAATAGTTTTTAAAGTCTGGTCCCGAGACCAGAAGTATAAGCATCACTCAAACTTACTGGAAATGCAAATTATCAGGCCCCACTGCAGACCTGTTAACCCAGAAACTGGTGTGTGTGTGTGTGTGTGTTAGGCCATATTCACTGTGCGTTGGCAAACAGATGCCTGGTCTACTTTAAAAGGCCCTCAGGAAAGACAATTCTATTGACTTTCCTGTATGCCATTTCACATATGTCTGTGTTGTTGTTGAGCTGGCTTCAAAAGCCATTAATTAAAGACACAAAACTTAACATAACAGTCCAAAAAGACAATATGTAATACATAAAGATTTTTGTTGGCTGGTTTTATGTTATTATTTACTTACTGGCAGCAGATTCCCACTTAATACATATCAAACGTTTTTGTAAATGTTTCATAAGGTAAAAAGAGTGGGATGTTTTTTTCTTATGCTTTAATCTTGGATATATTTTTGGAGGCTTATTAAAGGAAGTAAATGTGAATCCTTATGATCCTCAGGAGAGGATTGGTACCTAGGGAATCAAGTTTTCTTTCAGAGGTGCTGAGTGTCTTTTTAGAGATGGAAAATGGCATAGATTCCTACTTTGATCTTTGAAGTTGTAATTAATTATTAATTCTATATAAAGTTAAAGTCACAGTATGAAAGTATTTTCATAGTACATCTGTAAACAACATAGACTATATTCTTTTAATATACCTTGGCTTTTATCAAGTCAGATTAAGTATCTCATTTATTGCTGGAAATTTTGTTTGTCAGCTCTCTTTATCCCATTAGGCTCATGTGTTGTTGAACATGGTCATTTCAGAATATGTATATTGAGCATGTTATGAAAATACTAGGAATCAGCAGAAATAATCTTTAAAGAGGTTCTGAAGTAGGATTGAGACCCTTCTGACCTACAAGTGCTTTTCCAAACCCTTACTGACTTTAATTTTCTATAGTGACTTTAATTTTCTGTATAAAGAGCAGTGAAGGTGATTTGAAAAGTATAACAGACTTGTTTTTGAAATTTTGAGATTACTTTGATATCTAGACATTTATATGCCCCACATAAGTAAAAATGTTTCACTACAACAATTATCTAAACTTTCTTTTACAGAATATCATTTAAATTGTATTTCACACCTAATTTCAAAGGAGACACTTTCCTAAAACTATCTGGACATTTACATAAGCTATCTTTTTAAATTTACCAGCCACATCCATAAAATATTTTTAGCAATTGTCTTTTGTCCAAAAGGCATCTGAATGCTTCTGTTGGCTTTGCAACATTTTTAATCACATTCAGGACTTCTTGACAGAGACACACATTTGCCTTTGTGATGAAGCTTATATATTAAATTACTTATTTTGTTTCCTCTGATATAATACCGAGTATTATTAGTATGTGCACCTGCTGCTTGTGGACTTGGATGTGAATGTTCTTCGTTAGTATTTGGAGTAGCCTGGTTGTCTTGCATTTTATAAGGTTCTTAAAACAAAACAAAAACTTAAGCGATTGTATTTTTTTCCCCACATCTTAAATGTAGAAGCAATACATTAATGTCTTGTATCTAGCCTTTGTGATTAAATAAAGCTGGATAGGTTTCATGGGATTCGAGTTTTGCAAAAGTTTTTGATTAAAGTGATGATCTATTTTCTGATTATAAATTAAAAATATATGCTCATGGTAAAATATATGGGCAGTTACAAAAGATAGTTAAAAATAATACTCATCTACTGCCCTTGCACTGCTCACCATGTAACTTATTCACTATGTAAGAATTTGTACTCCATGTAAGAATTTGTTCGTTATGCATCAGAAGATTGGAGACTGACGAAAATTAGGCTTGGGGTGGATTAATGATTGTGCATTGAGTATTGACCCCCCTATACAGAAATTTATTGTGGTTAACAACTATTTGATCAATAAATATGAGAGATGCCCTCACAAAATATATATATATATATATATATAAATATATAAAAACACACTTCCAATTGTAAAATAAATAAGTAACCGGAATGTAATGTATAGCATAAGGAATATAGTCAAAATATTGTAACAACTTGGTATGGTGATAGCTGGTACCTAGAATTATCATGTATATAAATGTTGAATCACTGTGTTGTACACCTGAAACTAATGTAATGTAATACTGTTGTCAATTACCCTTCAATAAAAATAATAATAATAATAATAATACTCATCTATTAATATATTAACTCGAAACAACCAGTGTTATTGTTTTAAAAATCATTTATTCCAAAGCTATATATAGAAATACTAATTAAGGTTGTACTTGTATACAGGTCTAAATCAAAGTTGAAAAGGTTATAAACTTTAAGCATTTTCTTGCTCAGAACAATGCATTTAAACATGATTTTTTAATAGTTGTATTATATTTCCATTTAGTAAACTACAATTTAACAGTTTCCTTTTTTTCTGGGCATTTGAGTTACTTCCCTTTACAAAGCTAAATTGATCATCTTTCTAACTTGGAGCAAAGAGGATAAACATTTTTAAGGCATATTAACTTTTGGCTCCAAAAAGCAAAAACAGGCTAGACTCTAGCCCAGCATGGTGTGAAAACTTGCCTTAATTGAACATTATGAATAAAGAAAATTTTTGCTACATTCAAGGGAAAAAAATACTAATTCTGCTTTAATTGCTTTTCTTAGGTTACTAGGGAAGTTAAACTGATTTTTTTCCTTAAAGTTGGTCAGCCTGTGTGCGTATGTTCATGCTCTTCTCCCAAGTATGCTCTTTTTGTAAATATCTAAACCAGAAATAAGTAATTTCTAATATGCCTTTATAAAGTATAGTGCAAAATATAGGCCACTATGAGTGATAATAAGACTTGTTAGGATGAAACTGAAACAGGTAGATCTACCCTACAAATTAGCTGTGAAAAAAATTTTTTTTTATGAAGGTATCATTGATATACAATCACATGAGCAACACTGTGGTTACTAGATTCTCCCCATTATCAAGTCCCCACCACATACCCCATTACAGTCACTGTCCATCAGCATAGTAACGTGCTATATATAGAGTCACTGCTTGTCTTCTCTGTGCTATACTTTCTTCCCTGTGCCCTCCCTACATTATGTGTGATAATCATAATGCCCCTTAATCCTCTTATCCTTCCCTTCCCACCTACCCTCCCTAGTCCCTTTTCCTTTGGTAACTGTTAGTCCATTTGTGGGTTCTGCAAGTCTACTGCTGTTTTGTTCCTTTGATTTTTGCTTGTTTTACTTCACAGATGAGTGAAAACATTTGGTACTTGTCTTTCTCCACCTGGCTTATTTCACTGAGCATAATACCGTATAGCTCCATTCATGTTGTTGCAAATGGTAGGATTTATTTTCTTTTTATGCCTGAATAATATTCCATTGTGTATATTGTGTATATGTACTACATCTTCTTTATCTGTTCATCTACTGATGGACACTTAGGTTGCTTCCATTTCTTGGCTATTGTAAATAGTGGTGTGATAAACATAGGGATGCATATGTCTTTTTGAATCTGGAATCCTGTATTCTTAGGGTCAATTCCTAGGAGTGGAATTTCTGGTTCAAATGATATTTCTATTTTGAGCTTTTTGAGGAACCTCCATACTGCTTTCCACAATGGTTGAACCAATTTACATTTGCACCAGCAGTGTAGGAGGGTTCCCCTTTCTCTACATCCTCTCCAGCATTTGTTGTTGTTTGTCTTTTGGTTGTTGGTCATCCTAACTGGTTTGAGGTTATATCTCATTGTGGTTTTAATTTGCATTTCTCTGATGATTAGCAATGTGGAGCATCTTTTCATGTGCCTGTTGGCCATCTAAATTTCTTCTTCGAAGAAGTGTCTGTTCAGATTGTCTGCCCATTTTTTAATTGGGTTATTGGCTTTTTGGTTGTTGAGACGCATGAGCTCTTTATATATTTTGTATGTCAACCCCTTATCAGGTATGTCATTTATGAATATATTCTCCCATACTGTCGGATGCCTTTTTGTTCTACTGATGGTGTCCTTTGCTATACAGATTTTCAGTTTGATGTAGTCCCAACTTGTTCATTTTTGCTTCTGTTTCCCTTGCCCAGGGATATATGTTCATGAAAAAGTTGCTCATGTCTATATTCGGGAGAGTTTTGCCTATGTTTTTTTCTAAGAGTTTTATGGTTTCATGACTTATATTTAGGTCTGTGATCCATTCTCTTGCATGTAGCTGTCCAGTTTTGCCAACACCAGTTGTTGAAGAGGCTGTCATTTCCCCATTGTATATCTATGGCTCCTTTATTGCATATGAATTGACCGTATATGCTTGGGTTAATATCTGGACTCTCTAGTCTGTTCCATTGGTCTATGAGTTTGTTCTTGTGCCAGTACCAAATTGTCTTGATTACTGTGGTTTTGCAGTAGAAATTGAAGTTGGGGAGCATAATCCCCTTGATTTATTCTTCCTTCTCAGAATTGCTTTGGCTATTCGGGATCATTTCTGGTTCCATATGAATTTTAGAACTATTTGTTCCAGTTTGTTGAAGAATGGTATCGGTATTTCAGTAGGGATTGCATTGAATCTGTATATTGCTTTAGGCAGAATGGCAATTTTAACAATATTAATTCTTCCTAGCCAAGAGCATGGGATGAATTTCCATTTATTAGTGTCCTCTTTAATTTCTCTTAAGAGTGTCTTGTAGTTTTCAGGGTATAGGTCTTTCACTTCCTTGGTTAGGTTTATTCCTAGGTATTTTATTCTTTTTGATGCACTTGTGAATGGAATTGTTTTCCTGATTTCTCTTTCTGCTAGTTTATCATTAGTGTGTAGGAATGCTACAGATTTCTGTTTTTAATTAATTTTGGGTCCTGCAACTTTTCTGAATTCAGATATTAGGTCTAGTAGTTTTGGAGTGGATGCTTTAGGATTTTTTATGTACAGTATCATGTCATCTGCAGACAGGGACAGTTTAACTTCTTATTTACCAATCTGGGTGCCTTTTATTTCGTTGTGTTGTCTGATTGCCATGGCGAGGACCTCCAGAACTATGTTGAATAAAAGTGGAGAGAGTGGGCTTCCTTGTCTCGTTCCCAATCTTAAAGGAAAGGCTTTCAGCTTCTCGCTGTTAAGTATGATGTTGGCTGTGGGTTTGTCATATATGGCCTTTATTATGTTGAGGTACTTGCCCTCTCTACCCATTTTGTTGAGAGTTTTTATCATGAATGGCTGTTGAATTTTGTTGAATGCTTTTTCAGCATCTGTGTAGATGATCATGTGGTTTTTGTCCTTCTTTTTGTTGATATAGTGGATGATGTTGATGGATTTTCTAATATTGTACCATCCTTGCACCCCTGGAATAATCCTATTAGATCATGATGGATGATCTTTTGAATGTATTTTTGAATTCAGTTGCTAATATTTTATTGAGTATTTTTGCATCTATGTTCATCAGGGATATTGGTCTGTAATTTTCTTTTTTGGTGGGGTCTTTGCCTGTTTTTGGTATTAGAGTGATGCTGGCCTCATAGAATGAGTTTGAAAGTACTTCCTCTTCTAGTTTTCAGAAAACTTTAAGGAGGATGGGTTTTAGGTCTTCACTAAATGTTTGATAAAATTTAGCAGTGAAGTCATCTGGTTAAGGCATTTTGTTCTTAGGTAGTTTTTTGATTACCAATTCAATTTCATTGCTGGTAATTGGTCTGTTCAGATTTTCTGTTTCTTTCTAGGTCAGCCTTGGAAGGTTGTATTTTTCTAAAAAGTTGTTCATCTCTTCTAGGTTATCCAGTTTGTTAGCATATAATTTTTTATAGCACTCTCTAATAATTCTTTGTATTTCTGTGGTGTCCATAGTGACTTTTCCTTTCTCATTTCTGATTTTCTTTATGTGTGTAGATTCTCTTTTTTTCTTGATAAGTCTGGCTAGGGGTTTATCTATTTTGTTTATTTCCTCGAACACCCAGCTCTTGGTTTCATTGATTCTTTCTATTTTTTTATTCTTCTTAATTTTATTTCTTCTCTGGTCTTTATTATGTCCCGTCTTCTACTAACTTTTTGCCTGATTTGTTCTTCTTTTTCCAGTTTCAATAATTGTGAATTTAGACTGTTCATTTGGGATTGTTCTTCCTTCTTTAAATAGGCCTGGATTGCTATATACTTTCCTCTTAGAACTGCCTTCTCTGCATCCCACAGAAGTTGGGGTGTTGTGCTATTGTTTTCATTTGTCTCCATATATTGCTTGATCTCTGTTTTAATTGGTCATTGATCCACTGATTTTTTTGGGAGCATGTTGTTAAGCCTCCATGTGTTTGTGAGCCTTTTTCTTTGTACAGTTTATTTCTATTTTCATACCTTTGTCATCTGAAAAGTTGATTGGTACAATTTCTATCTTTTTGAATTTACTGAGGCTCTTTTTGTGGCCTAGTATGTGGTCTATTCTGGAAAATGTTCCATGTGCACTTGAGAAGAATGTATATTCTGCTGCTTTTGGGTGGAGTGTTCTATAGATGTCTGTTAGGTCCATCTGTTCTAATGTCTTGCTCAGTGCCTCTGTCTCCTTACTTATTTTCAGTCTGGTTGATCTGTCCTTTGGAGTGAGTGGAGTGTTGAAGTGTCCTAAAATGAATGCATTGCATTCTATTTCCCCTTTTAGTTCTGTTAGTATTTATTTCACATATGTAGATGCTTCTGTGTTGGCTGCATAGATATTTATAATGGTTACATCCTCTTGTTGGACTGACCCCTTTATCATTATGTAATGTCCTTCTTTGTCTCTTGTGACTTTCTTTGTTTTAAAGTCTATTTTGTCTGATACAGGTACTGCAACTCCTGCTTTTTTCTCCCTATTGTTTGCATGAAATATCTTTTTCCATCCCTTCACTTTTAGTCTGTATATGTCTTTGGGTTTAAAGTGAGTCTCTTGTAGGCAGCATATAGATGGGTCTTGCTTTTTTATCCATTCTGTAACTCTATGTCTTTGATTGGTGTATTCACACCATTTACATTTAGGGTAATTATCGATAGATATGTACTTATTGCCATTTCAGGCTTTGGATTCATGTTTACCAAAGGTTCAAGGGCATCTTCTTTACCATCTAGCAGTGTACCTTAAGTCACTTATTATGCTACTATAAACACAGTCTGATGATTCATTTTTTTCTCTCCCTTCTTTTTCTTCCTCCTCCACTCTTTATTTGTTAGGTGTCATTCTGTACTCTTTCTGTATCCCTTGACTGACTTCGCGGGTAGCTGATTTAATTTTGCATTTGGTTAGTATTTAGTTGGTTTACTTCCTTTGCTGTGGTTTTATTTTCTCTGGTGACTGACTGGCTGGTGTACTGTTACTTCTGGTTACTTTTTTAGGAATAGTTGCATTTGCTATATTTTCAAAATATATGTGGTTTTGGGAGGAGATTTCTGCCACACTACTCACGCTGCTATCTTTTCTTCTAGCTGTCAAAATTTTAAGATAGATATAAATGTGAATAAATCTTGGTGATTTTATAGTCTAAGCATGCTATTCATAAAAGTTTTGTAGGCATAAAATCTTGCATTCAAATTGACTCAAATAATTTATGACACATTTGTAAATAATTATACAGTTTAGAATTAATAAAAGTCTACCTCTATATGTATGAGTAATAAAATGGTAGGGGAGAGAACAGCTGGATTATTTTTGTGAAAAGCCACTGACTTGATGTGTAATATTGGGTAAGTCAGTGTTTCTGAACCTCAACTTTTTTGTGTATAAAATAAAGTATTTAGTTGGATATTGAAATTTTTTCCAGCTTTAAAATTCTGGATTTCCTATTTAAGTTGCTAAGCCTTATTATTTTTTAAAAATATTTTTAATAAATTTAATTTTTCTGAAGTATAGTTCATACACAATATTTTATTGATATCAAATATACAACACAGTGGTTCAACAGTTATGCACATTATTAAATCGTCACCCCAACTAGTACTGTTACTATTGTCAACATAGAAAAATGTTACAGAACCATTGGCTTTATTCTCCATGCTGCACCTCCATCCTTGTGACCAATATATATTATGATTGACATTTGTGCGTCTTTATCCCCCTCTCATCCCCACCCACCCACCTCAAGCCCACCCCCATGGTAACCACCAGTCACTTCTCAGTGTCTCTGAATCTACTGCTATTTTGTTCATTTTGTTTTCTTTTTAGATTCCACAAGAAGTGAAGTCATATGTTATTTATGTTATTTGTCTTCCTTCACCTGCCTTATTTCCACAATACCTTATCTCACTTAGCATAATACCCTCTAGGTCCATCCATGTTGTTGTAAATGGTAGGATTTCTTTCTTTTTTATGGCTGAATAATATTCCATTGTGTATATATACCACATCTTCTTTATCCATTTATCTATTGATGGACACTTTGGTTGCTTCCATAACTTGGCTGTTATAAACAGTGCTGCAGTAAACATAGGGGCACTTATATCTTCTCACATCTGGGACTTTTTCTTCAGGTAAATTCCTAAAAGTAGAGTTACTGGGTTGTACGGTATTTCTATTTTAAGTTTTTTGAGGAATCTCCATACTGTTTGCCATAGTGACTGCAGCAATTAACATTCCCACCAACAGTGTGTAGGAGAGTTCCTATTTCTCCACATCCTCGCCAACACTTGTTATTTCATGTCTTTTGGATAGTGGCCATTCTAACTGGTGTGAGATGATATCTCATTGTGATTTTGATTTGTATTTCCCTGATGATTAGCAATGTGGAACATCTTTTCATGTGCATATTGGCCATCTGTATTTCTTCTTTGGAAAAATGTTCAGGTCATTTGCCCATTTTTTTAATCAAGTTGTTTGATTTTTGGTTTTGAGGCATAGGAGTTCTTCATATATTTTGGATGTTAACCCCTTATTGGATACATCATTTACAAATATATTCTCCCATAATGTAGGTTGCCTTTTTTTCTACTGATGGTGTCCTTTGCTATACAGAAGGTTTTTAGTTTGTTGTAATCCTGATTTTTCAGTTTTTATTTTGTTTCCTGTGCCCAAGGAGATGTGTGCAGAAAAAAAATTGCTCATGCTTATGTTCAAGAGATTTTTGCCTAATGTTTTCATTTAAGAGTTCTATGGTTTCATGTCTTATATCCATGTCTTTAATCCATTTGAAGTTTACTTTTGTATATGGAGTTGGAAAGTAATACAGTTTCATTCTCTTGCATGTAGCTGTCCAGTTTTCCCAACATCATTTATTGAAGAGACTGTCTTGTCCCCATTGTATATTCATGGTTCCTTTATCATACATTAATTGACCATATTCAATTAAGATTTCTCTTTCTGTTAATTTGTTAGTATATAGGAATGTAGCAGATGTCTGTGTATACATGGGTTTATTTCTGGGCTCTCTGTTCTGTTCCACTAATCTATATGTCTGTTTTTGTGCCAGTGCCATAACTGTTTTGATTACTATAGTTTTGTAGTGTAGCTTAAAGTCAGGAGCTTAATACCCCCAGCTTTTCTCTTCTTTCTCAAGATTGCTTTGTCTGTTTGGGGTCTTTTGTGGTTCCATATGAATTTTAGGATTATTTGCTCTAGTTCATTGACAAACGTCATTGGTATTTTGTTAGAGATTGCATTGAATCTGTAAATTCCTTTGAGCAGGATGGTCATTTTGACAATATTAATTCTTCCTATCCATGTTCATGGGATAGATTTCCATTTATTTGTGTCTTCTTTAATTTCTCTCATTGGTGTCATGTAGTTTTCAGAGTAAAGGTCTTTCACCTCCTTGGTTAGGTTTATTCCTAGGTATTTTATTCTTTTTGATGCAATTGTAAATGGAACTGTTTTCCTGATTTTCTGTTAATTTGTTGTTAGTATATAGGAATATAGCAGATTTCTGTGTATTAATTTTGTATCCTACAACTTTGCTGAATCTAGTTATTACTTCTAATAGTTTTTGGTGGCGTCTTTAGGGTTTTCTATATATAGTGTTGTGTCATCAGCAAATAGTGACAGTTTTACTTGTTCATTATCAACTTGGATGTGTTTTATCTCTTTACCTTATCTGATTTCCACGTATCCTTATTATCTTTAAAATGCTTTTTCTACCTGGGAGAAATACTGGCTTCAAGCAATTAATAAATGTTCTCATAATAGTAAAAATAGCTGTCATTTATTGATCTGTTAGATACCTTGAATATATTCCTATTAACTCCTCACAACAAATCAAAAGAGAGTAGGTATTGTTTTTATGATAGGGAAACAGGACTACAAAAAGTCCCACTGGGACTGAGTCATTACAGCAAGGATTTGAACCCATGACTGACTGAAAAGCTCCTCTTTCCACTGTTACTTGCCTCCCTTCTGAACAAACATGTTGATTTGCTCTAGACCAGTATTTTCAGCAGTAACATTTTTTGGCATGTATTTGGGGGTGGAGGGCTATCTTGTGGACTGTAACATCATCCATGGCATCTGTCCATTAGCACTCTCCCCCTCAGTTGTGACAACCAAAAATGCTCAGATATTGCCAAGTGTCCCTGGGGGACCAAATTGCCCCCCGTTTCAGACCACAGATTTAAAGCAGACTAAATCATCAGCAGTCTGAGGACAAATGTAATTGTTACAATTGTTATCTCTGACAAGGGTAGGTGGCTTTATGCCATCTTGGATTTTAAAGGTTAGGATATAATTGACCAAGTAGAATCCCTGCAAAAGATTCCACTCCTTTATTCAAAAAAGTCTTAAGCTGCCCACTTACTGATTGCTTGGGCTTTATCATCATGAGATTTGTTTGTTTGTTTGAAGAGTACTGATTCCCAGGATGCATAGTATACCATCATGGACCTGCCTGGGCATTAGTTAATTTGTTTAAAAATATTCATTACACACTTGCCACATGCCAGGTATTGTCCAGTTACTAGTTAAAACAGTGAACAAGGTGATCTTGTAGGGGAAGCAGACATGACACGAATGATTATAGTTCATTCCCTTTTTATTATCTTTCTAATAATCTTCCAAAGTGTATCTTAAGATTCACAATTCAGTGTGTTTATCATGTTTTACACACACACACAGCTTATCACATGGAGCTAGAGTTTGCCCTCCTTCATATGACTGAGTAAAGATAGCACACCTGTAAATTTGTGTTCTTCTGCCAGTTTAAAAAGATATTTTGGCTTTAGTTTTCAAAATGAATGCTTATCTGGGGGCTAGCTTCTTTTCAGAACATTCTTGTTTATCTATTGTTTAGTGTTTTAATGTTCTTAATGTTTGCTGCTCTAATTCCTGGCTATAAACCTATCAAAGTTTGTTTCACAGGGATTAATCTCTAAAATATTTCAGGTAATGAGAGAATCTCATGAAGTTCTTGCCTAATCTGTCAGCTGGACTGTGTGCTCCTTGAGGGCAAGAACACTGGCGCTTACATCACACTTTGCATCATTTGATTTCAATACCTGGAAGAGTGCCTAACTGGCACATGGTAGCCTTTTGGTACCTATTTATTAAAAAGATATAAGGAAAAGAGATCTCTGAACAGTGAAAATAGGTTTCACTGAGTCCTAAGTTTCTATATTCTGCTCCCTGAAGCACCTCAAGGTTATTAATTCAAATTTATTTATGTTTATTAACTATTCTAAGGTAGTTGGAGTTGAGTTAAATCTTGAAGCCAAGGAAGAAACAAATCTATAAAATCAGACATGAGCATACAGCACAAGAAGGTCAACTACTGGAAACAAACCTATAGATATGCTTCCGTACACCCTGAAGGCATTACTATAGAGCGCTTCACAATAAATGTTACTTATAACACTGGTGAGATGCATTCGATGGAAAGCTTTTAAATGCATATTGAGATTTCTCTGAAATCTCAGAGAAATAAATTTATTTAAATGCTCTGTAAAATATAGGAAAATCGAGGAAAGTATTTTAATGATTTCCATCCCAGTTGAAATTGTTTTGGTACTTAAAGATTAAACATAGTTGTCTGAAAAAAAATAGGTTACCCAGAACTTCCTCCCTAAGAGTTTTAGAACAATGAAATTCAAATACCCTAGCTACTATTGTTTTGTTTTGTTTTGTTTTGTTTTTTTGAGAGGGCATCTCTCATATTTATTGATCAAATGGTTGTTAACAATAAAATTCTGTATAGGGGAGTCAATGCTCAATGCACAATCATTAATCCACCCCAAGCCTAATTTTCGTCAGTCTCCGATCTTCTGAGGCATAACAAACAAGTTCTTACATGGAGAACAAATTCTTACATAGTGAATAAGTTCTTACATGGTGAACAGTACAAGGGCAGTCATCACAGAAACTTTCGGTTTTGCTCATGCATTATGAACTATAAACAGTCAGTTCAAATATGAATACTCATTTGGTTTTTATACTTGATTTATATGTGGATACCACATTTCTCTCTTTATTATTATTATTTTTAATAAAATGCTGAAGTGGTAGGTAGATACAAGATAAAGGTAGAAAACAGAGTTTAGTGTTGTAAGAGAGCAAATGTAGATGATCAGGTGCGTGCCTGTAGACTAAGTGTTAATCCAAGCTAGACAAGGGCAGTAAAACACCCACGGATGCAGAAGATTTCTCTCAAAACGGGGGGTGAGGTTCTAAGCCTCACCTCTGTTGATCCCCAATTCTCACCTGATGGCCGCCCTGTGACTGTGCCTGTCTTAGGTTGTTCCTCCCTTGAGGAATCTTACCCGTCTCTGGCTAACCAGTCATCTTCCGGGGCCATACAGGGAAATGTAAAGTTGGTAAGTGAGAGAGAAGCCTTATTGTTTGAAAAAGTTAGCTTTTACTTCTTTGCATATTTATGCCCTGTGGCTTCTATGCCCAGCATTTGTCTTGAGGTATCTTTACCACTTGGAAGAATTATGATACTCGGAAAATTCTATATGAGGCACGAATTCTATTTAAGGGTTGTAATTAGGAAGGAAGAAGAAAAGCTATAGAAGTAGCAGATGGAAGAAAACATGGGAAAATTGATTATTTCTTTGACATATCTTCTTGTAGAGTAACTTAAGCATGTGTAGGTTTTAAACTACTAATTAAATTGCGCACACACATTAACATAATAGAAATACAGTTACATAACCAAAGCAGACCTATAATTACCAGCCATCTCCAGTGAAACCAAGAAAACCAGTTAGGCACCCTAGTCCTTTGTGAAAATTTATCTATGATATGATGGATATTGTCCAACTGAACTTGAACAGTCTGAGAGAAATCAGACAAATTAAAACAACCCATTCCTGGAACTGTTCACATCCCATATGTTCTTTTAACAGTAGATAGTCTGTAGTTGTAAGATTTTGGAGCACTACAACTTGCACTTCTCCTAATTCTTGGTTGAGTTCCAACAGTATAGATCCAGTCAAATTTGTTGTTTTACTGTATGCACAGGCCAGCTTAGATATCTCCATCTTCATTCCAATGGCAAGTCCAGGAACCGGTGGGATGAATGCAGCTACAACTGTAGCAGCACCTGGATCTTTGTTGAGGTTTTTTGATGATCATCTTCTGGTATGACTCTTCCAGAGAGTGCTGACGTTGGAAGTTCTTCATATCGTATTGTAGTTCATTTTCTGGGTAGCCAAATTAGGCTTTGATCCTCTGTATAAACACAAACAGACCCTTTGCCCACACTTTGATATGCCCTTTATACCATTGTGTAGAAGTCATTGGAGGTCACCACACAGGAACTGCTTTTTTTTTTTTTAAGAGAAAGGAATATTATCAGAAAAATGTACCTCCATAGCCGATCATCTGACACCCTTTAAGTGATCAAAATTAAGGATATTTAAAGCATGCATTAATCGTTGATTTACAGTTAGTTTTATCCCATCAGGGAGTAATCCCCCTTTTCTTTCTTTCTTTTTTTTTTTGTTATCATTAATCTACACTTACATGAAGAATATTATGTTTACTAGGCTCTCCCCTATACGAGGTCCCCGCTATAAACCCCTTTACAGTCACTGTCCATCAGCATAGCAAAATGTTGTAGAATCACTACTTGTCTTCTCTGTGTTGTACAGCCCTCCCCTTTCTCCCAACCCCCCATGTATGCTAATCTTAATACCCCCCTTCTTCTTCCCCCCACTTATCCCTCCCTACCCACCCATCCTCCCCAGTCCCTTTCCCTTTGGTACCTGTTAGTCCATTCTTGGGTTCTGTGATTCCGCTGCTGTTTTGTTTCTTCAGTTTTTCCTTTGTTCTTATACTCCACAGATGAGTGAAATCATTTGGTATTTCTCTTTCTCCGCTTGGCTTATTTCACTGAGCATAATACCCTCCAGCTCCATCCATGTTGCTGCAAATGGTAGGATTTGTTTTCTTCTTATGGCTGAGTAATATTCCATTGTGTATATGTACCACATCTTCTTTATCCATTCATCTACCGATGGACACTTAGGTTGCTTCCAATTCTTGGCTATTGTAAATAGTGCTGCGATAAACATAGGGGTGCATCTATCTTTTTCAAAATTGATTGTTGCATTCTTAGGGTAAATTCATAGGAGTGGAATTCCTGGGTCAAATGGTAAGTCTGTTTTGAGCATTTTGAGGTACCTCCATACTGCTTTCCTCAATGGTTGAACTAGTTTACATTCCCACCAACAGTGTAGGAGGGTTCCCCTTTCTCCACAGCCTCACCAGCATTTGTTATTGTTTGTCTTTTGGATGGTAGCCATCCTTACTGGTGTGAGGTGATACCTCATTGTAATTTTAATTTGCATTTCTCTGATAATTAGCAATGTGGAGCATGTTTTCATGTGTCTGTTGGCCATCTGTATTTCTTTTTTGGAGAACTGTTCGGTTCCTCTGCACATTTTTTAATTGGATTATTTGTTTTTTGTTTGTTGAGGCATGTGAGCTCTTTATATATTTTGGACGTCAAGCCTTTGTCGGATCTGTCATTTACCAATATATTCTCCCATACTGTAGGGCACCTTTTTGTTATATTGATGGTGTCTTTTGCTGTACAGAAGCTTTTCAGCTTAATATAGTCACACTTGTTCATTTTTGCTGTTGTTTTCCTTGCCCAGGGAGATATGTTCAAGAAGAGGTCACTCATGTTTATATCTAAGAGGTTTTTGCCTATGTTTTTTTCCAAGAGTTCTATGGTCTCATGACTTACATTCAGGTCTTTGATCCATTTTGAGTTTACTTTTGTATATGGGGTTAGACAATGGTCCAGTTTCATTCTCCTACATGTAGATGTCCAGTTTTGCCAGCACCATCTGTTGAAGAGACTGTCATTTCGCCATTGTATGTCCATGGCTCCTTTATCAAATATTAATTGACCATATATGTTTGGGTTAATGTCTGGAGTCTCTAGTCTGTTCCACTGGTCTGTGGCTCTGTTCTTGTGCCAGTACCAAATTGTCTTGATTACTATGGCTTTATAGTAGAGCTTGAAATTGGGTGTGAGATCCCCCCTACTTTATTCTTCTTTCTCAGGATTGCTTTGGCTATTCGGGGTCTTTGGTGTTTACATATGAATTTTTGAATTATTTGTTCCAGTTCATTGAAGAATGTTGCTGGTAGTTTCATAGGGATTGCATCAAATCTGTATATTGCTTTGGGCAGGATGGCCATTTTGACGATATTAATTCTTCCTAGCCACGAGCATGGGATGAGTTTCCATTTGTTAATGTCCCCTTTAATTTCTTTTAAGAGTGACTTATAGTTTTCAGAGTATAGGTCTTTCACTTCTTTGGTTAGGTTTATTCCTAGGTATTTTATTCTTTTTGATGCAATTGTGAATGGAATTGTTTTCCTGATTTCTCTTTCTGTTGGTTCATTGTTAGTGTATAGGAAAGCTACAGATTTCTGTGTGTTAATTTTGTATCCTGCAACTTTGCTGTATTCCGATATCAGTTCTAGTAGTTTTCAGGTGGAGTCTTTAGGGTTTTTTATGTACAATATCATGTCATCTGCAAATAGTGACAGTTTAACTTCTTCTTTACCAATCTGGATTCCTTGTATTTCTTTGTTTTGTCTGATTGCCGTGGCTAGGACCTCCAGTACTATGTTAAATAACAGTGGGGAGAGTGGGCATCCCTGTCTAGTTCCCGATCTCAGAGGAAAAGCTATCAGCTTCTCGCTGTTCAGTATAATGTTGGCTGTGGGTTTATGATATATGGTCTTTATTATGTTGAGGTACTTGCCCTCTATTCCCATTTTGCTGAGAGTTTTTATCATGAATGGATGTTGAATTTTGTCAAATGTTTTTTCAGCATCTGTGGAGATGATCATGTGGTTTTTGTCTTTTTGTTGATGTGGTGGATGATGTTGATGGACTTTCGAATGTTGTACCATCCTTGCATCCCTGGGATGAATCCCACTTGGTCATGGTGTACGATCCTTTTGATGTATTTTTGAATTCGGTTTGCTAATATTTTGTTGAGTATTTTTTTATCTACGTTTATCAGGGATATTGGTTTGTAGTTTTCTTTTTTGGTGGGGTCTTTGCCTGGTTTTGGTATTAGGGTGATGTTGGCTTCATAGAATGAGTTTGGGAGTATTCCCTCCTCTTCTATTTTTTGGAAAACTTTAAGGAGAATGGGAATTATGTCTTCCCTGTATGTCTGATAAAATTCCGAGGTAAATCCATCTGGCCCGGGGGTTTTGTTCTTTGGTAGTTTTTTGATTACCGCTTCAATTTCGTTGCTGGTAATTTGTCTGTTTAGATTTTCTGTTTCTTTCTGGGTCAGTCTTGGAAGGTTGTATTTTTCTAGGAAGTTGTCCATTTCTCCTAGGTTTCCCAGCTTGTTAGCATACAGGTTTTCATAGTACTCTCTAATAATTCTTTGTATTTCTGTGGGTTCCATTGTGATTTTTCCTTTCTCATTTCTGTTTCAGCTGATTTGTGTTGACTCTCTTTTCCTCTTAATAAGTCTGGCTAGAGGCTTATCTATTTTGTTTATTTTCTCGAAGAACCAGCTCTTGGTTTCATTGATTTTTGCTATTGTTTTATTCTTCTCAATTTTATTTATTTCTTCTCTGGTCTTTTTTATGTCCCTCCTTCTGCTGACCTTAGGCTCATTTTACTTCTTTTTCCAATTTCTATAATTGTGACATTAGACCATTCATTTGGGATTGTTGTTCCTTCTTTAAATATGCCTGTATTGCTATATACTTTCCTCTTAAGACTGTTTTTGCTGTATCCCACAGTCTTTGGGGCTTTGTGTTGTTGTTGTCGTTTGTTTCCATATATTGCTGGATCTCCGTTTTGATTTGGTCATTGATCCATTGATTATTTAGGAGCGTGTTGTTAAGCCTCCATGTGTTTGTGAGCCTTTTTGCTTTCTTTGTACAGTTTATTTCTAGTTTTATGCCTTTGTGGTCTGAAAAGTTGGTTGGTAGGATTTCAATCTTTTGGAATTTTCTGAGGCTCTTTTTGTGGCCTAGTATGTGGTCTATTCTGGAGAATGTTCCATGTGCACTTGAGAAGAATGTGTATTCTGTTGCTTTTGGATGTGGAGTTCTGTAGATGTCTATTAGGTCCATCTGTTCTAGTGTGTTGTTCAGTGCCTCTGTGTCCTTACTTATTTTCTGTCTGGTGAATCTGTCCTTTGGAGTGAGTGGTGTGTTGAAGTCTCCTAGAATGAATGCATTGCATTCTATTTCCTCCTTTAGTTCTGTTAGTATTTGTTTCAGGTATGTTGGTTCTCCTGTATTGGGTGCAGATATATTTATAATGGTTATATCCTGTTGTTGGACTGAGCCTTTTTTCATTATGTAATGTCCTTCTTTATCTTTTGTTACTTTCTTTATTTTGAGGTCTGTTTTGTCTGATACCAAAATTGCAACACCTGCTTTTTTCTCTCTGTTGTTTGCATGAAATATCTTTTTCCATCCCTTCACTTTAAGTCTGTGCATGTCTTTGGGTTTGAGGTGAGTCTCTTGTAAGCAGCATAGGGATGGATCTTGCTTTTTTATCCATTCTATTACTCTGTGTCTTTTGATTGGTGCATTCAGTCCATTTACATTTAGGGTGATTATTGAAAGATATGTACTTATTGCCATTGCAGGCTTTAAGTTTGTGGTTACCAAAGGTTCAGGGTTATCTTCTTTACTATCTTACTGTCTAACTTAACTCGCTTGTTGAGCTATTATAAACACTGTCTGATGATTCTTTATTTCTCTCCCTTCTTATTCCTCCTCCTCCCTTCTTCATATGTTGGGTGTTTTGTTGTGTGCTCTTTTTATGAGTGCTCCCATCTAGAGCAGTCCCTGTAAAATGCCCTGTAGAGGTGGTTTGTGGGAGGGAAATTCCCTCAACTTTTGCTTGTCTGGGAATTGTTTAATCCGTCCTTCATATTTAAATGATAATCGTGCTGGATACAGTAGTCTTGGTTCAAGGCCCTTCTGTTTCATTGCGTTAAGTATATCATGCCATTCTCTTCTGGCCTGTAGGGTTTCTGTTGAGAAGTCTGATGATAGCCTGATGGGTTTTCCTTTGTAGGTGACCTTTTTTTTCTCTCTGTCTGCCTTTAAAACTTTGTCCTTGTCTTTGATGTTTGCCATTTTAATTATTATGTGTCTAGGTGTTGCCCTCCTTGGATCCCTTGTCATGGGAGTTCTGTGTACCTCTGTCGTCTGAGAGGCCATTTCCTCCCCTAGGTTGGGGAAGTTTTCAGCAATTATTTCTTCAAAGACACTTTCTATCCCTTTTTCTCTCTCTTCTTCTTTTGGTACCCCTATAATGCGGATATTATTCTGTTTAGACTGGTCTCTCAGCTCTCTTATAATTCTTTCATTCCTGGAGATCCTTTTATCTCTCTCTGCATCAGCTTCTCTGCGTTCCTGTTCACTGCTTTTTAGTCCATTAATGGTCTCTTGCATCTCGTCCATTCTGTTTTGAAGTCCTTCCAGAGCTTGTTTTATTTCTGTATTCTCCTTCCTTAGTTCTTGCATATTTCTCTGCAAGTCCATCAGGATGGTTATGACTTTTGTTTTGAATTCTTTTTCAGGAAGACTGGTTAAATCTATCTCCCCAGGTTCCTTCTCAGGGGAAGATGTAGCAGATGCCAAAGCTGTCTGGGTTAGTCTTGTCTGTATCAAATTTTTTTGCCTTTTCATGTTGACAGGTGCTATTGACTGTCAGCTGGGAGGGCCAAACTTTCCACTTGCTACTGGCCTTTCTTTACCGGGACAACTGCCACCCTTAGTGGCTTGTGTTGTGCAGTTGTGTGTAGACTGGGTCTTTGTGTCTTGCCCAGCCAGTATGGAGGAAGCTCATTTGCTGAGGGCGTGGCCAGGCCCCGGCTGCTTTTCTGCTATGGCGGGACCCCGGAGGGGTAATGGACGGGTGGCTGTTTGGCTGTTTGCCTCCGTGAGGGGTCTCAGAGCTGTTAACCTGGGGGTTAGTGTGCCCAGGTTTCCCTGGAATTTCCAGCTGCTGGGCTGTGACCTGTGTTGTTCCCGTCCAGCTGTTGCGTCCCTGTCCCCTTAAGACTTTCAAAAAGCACTCGCTTTTCTTTGTCACAGGGGCTTCAGCTTCAGGACCCGCTCAGAGGTCTTGCTGCCCTGTTTCCCTAGTTTCCAGCCCTCCACGTATGCACTGTGTCTGTGCTCTGGTGGGGGTGGCTGGGGCTGGGTGTTCAGCAGTCCTGGGCTCCGTCTCCCTCCCGCTCTGCCTATTCTTCTCCCGCCGGGAGCTGGGGTGAGGGGCGCTCGGGTCCCGCCGGGCCGGGGCTTGTATCTTACCCCTTTCACCAGGCGCTGGGCTCTTGCACGTGTGGAAGTAGTCTGGCTGTTGTCCTGTGTCTTCTGGTCTCTCTTTTAGGATTAGTTGTATTTGTTGTATTTTCAAAAATATATATGTTTTTGGCAGGAGATTCCCACTGTCCTACTCATGCCGCCATCTTGGCTCCACCCTCCCCCGGCTAGTTTTAAAATAATCTACTTGCTTTATTTCCATTTTTTGTGTCTTCCTCTGCAGTCTTGTTAGTGGGCGTTATAGGGTTACACACTATAGATCTTAATAAAAACTACAATAATTTGTGCATAATAAAAGCTGTAATGTGATATCATGAAATAAGTAAGCTTATATCACTTCTAGAGCTGGAATATGTATAAGGTTGTTACAGGTATTCTGTTTTTACTGCATGTAAGAAGGATGTTCTTTTATTCATTCATTCATTTGTATGTTCATTCCATAAATATATATTGAAACTCTATTCTGTGCCTGATTCTGTTTAGGCCTAGGCTGTATCAATGAACAGAAAAGATAGAAATTCCTCTTCTGATGGAGGTGGATAGACAGTAAGAGCTAAAATACAAAACTAATTATATGTTGTTAGAAAGTGACTTAAGAGTACTATGAAAAGTAAAACAGGGAAATAGAAGAGAGATCGCTAAGATGAGGCTGTGTAGCGGGTGGAGTGAAGGAGCAGAGGAGTAATAGGTTAGAGATGGAAATGGGAGGCAGATGCATGTGGCACTGATGGCCGTTATTATAATTAAAATTAGAGCCTTTAAAAAGTTTTAAATTGTGGAAATGCCGAGATCTAAGGTTTAACACAACTGGGTGTTAGTACTGGATGAAGGTGGTGGTAGAGGTGATGTCCAGTGGTGAGATTCTGGATGTATTTTAAAGGGAGAGCCAACACAATTTGCTGACTGACTGTATGTGGGTCTTGAGGGAAAGACAGAACCCTGGGGTAATTCAGAGCTTTGGGGGTGAAGATGTAGAAGGAGTTGGAGCTGCTATCAACTAAGAGGGCTACCTGTGAGGGAAGCAGGTTTTGCGGGGAGTATTAGGAGCTCAGGTTTGCACATGTTACTGCTTGGAGATGGGATGCCTCTGGCAGCCGGTTGTAGGAGCCTGGAGTTTTGGGAAGTGGTCTGAGCTGGAAGGCAGTTTGGGGGAGCCTGTAGAAGTTCTCTTTCGATATCTTTGGTTTCCTCAGTAAAATAGGAACCAGGTCATCAGCAGAAAGTTGGGAGGGAGGTATTGAAAGTTAGAGGAGAGAGGAGAAGATATGAAACAGTTCTCTATGAAAGTGGGGAATGAGAGACTAGAAATGCTGTATGAGCACAGTCAGCACTTACGGCCAATTACTGGTTCATGGGCTGTAATGTAAAGTGATATTAATGAGAGATATATTATGTGTTTCTCTCCAAGCATGTTCAACCCATAGGTATTGGAAGAGAGAATGTAGAGATTTAGGTATAACTGGTTTAAATATAAGTAGGGTAAGCATTTTGCCAAGAAAAAAGTGAGGGAGGGGCGGAGCTAAGGGGTAGCGACAATATACAAGGAAGTGATAGCATGTTGACCATATAATTTAAACTGAGTAAGCAGGGGAGTGAAGTCATGCAGGAAGGAGGGGCAGAGAAAGATGGTGGTCAGTTGCTTATAGGTCCCTGTGGGGTCAGATGATATTGAAGTCAGGTTGTGAAAGTGGATGATGTATTGAAAAATAAATTGTGTTTATATAGTAGTCATATTTCAAATACATGTAAAGAGCTTTCTATTGAATGCATCTAATGAATGTTTTTAAATTAAATAAATACAAATATTTAACTTTTTTCAAATAGGTTTTCAGATGAAGTGTGCCTTTAGAATTTTTTTCCCCTAAATGACTTAAGTTCAAATTTTTTATACTATGTGTCTTATTCTTTCTCCCAACCCTCACATTCTTTGGTAGGCTGCCAGAGGCTCTGTGCCTTCTGCCAACCTATTGCTCAAGTATTTCTGCCTTAAATAAGAGCCTTGTTATAACTGCAGAGGCTCTAACTGAGATATTCGGATTAGGTGTGAATGACCACTTACCAAGCTGTTCCACTTGGTGAGTTTCTCCATCACACTGAGCCTCAGTTTTTTCATCCTTAAGTGGGGAGACTAATATGTACTTTGCTGTAAGGGTTAAAGTTAATGTATATGTATGTAATGTAATATATATGTATCCCCGGTTTTTTGTAAATAGTAGTTATTGTTATGACCTTAGGTTTATAGAATTAATGATATTTTATTGGAGTTGATAGCCACATCTCAAAAACATGCTATTCTGTCATTTCAACAATGTATATTTTAGTAGTATCTAGGACTACTAATGTCAAAACACAATATTAGAGATTGCTATCCTTCACTTTTACTATATGTTTGTTTTTTCAGCTTTAAGAATAGACTAAGACATATTAGGAACTCACCATGAAAACAGGTGAGAATTTTTTCAGTTCCCAGTAGTGTAAAGAGACATGCATACAACTGCAACATTTTTCCTGCCTTTTTGCTAACTTAAACCAATTTTGAGCCTAGCATCAGCAAAAGGTAACTTATTTGGATGTGTGATCCCTTCAAGAAAAAGCTAAGATATATTATATTGAAGAAAAGAAGTAATGAAACCTTCAGTGTCTGAATGTGTGTGTGTGCTTTGTTCTCACACAAGAGAATTGAAGAATCTCTTTATATTTAATGTATGTTTAGAATCACTAAGAATGGGTAACATTTCCCTCTATAAAATAACATTTTATTTTATACCAATTATCAAAGTAGTTACTTTAGTTCAGTGTTTTTGGTGATGTATTACCCTTGCCTGTATCTAAAATATAGAATATGTTTCTATTGGGGATTTAGTTTAAGGAGTTCAATTAACAGAAAATATTAAATAGCATGCAGAACCCCAAAATCACTTCATTTGCCAAGTTAGATTCCTCCCACCCAGTGGAGATTACTGAGGAATTTGTGACTATTACTCAAGATACACAGTTTTCCCACTAACTAAATTGACCCTTGTCATCACCAAAGCCCCTAGTAGATACATCTGTAACTGTTTATATTCTTTTCCAAAGATTATGTGGGATGAGGAAGAACACTTCTCCTTTTGTAGATAGCAGGATAGTAGTTACTAAGGGAACCTTACCTACACATCACCTTGGCATCTGATGCAACAGACAAACCAGCAGAGATACCAAATTATCTTAACTGCCATCGGGATTACCTCTTGGATAAGGAATCTGTCTCTTTGAGGCAATAAGCCTTTTAGAGAGAAAGTTAGAAAGTAGGCCAAAGAGGACCCTGATTGGAACAAGCCTAAGTTTTATCAGGGCTCACTGGGCATCAGGGAGGGCTACCTGCAATATGCCGGTCAATGAGACCTTCCTATCTTGAGTCTGCTGTGAAAGAGTTCCTATCTTACTCTCAGAAACCTACAGCTATAAAATTACTCGGTTTTTCATTGACCCCGTTAGATAACTTCTTTTTTCTTCCAAGGTTCAGAGTTAGAAGAACTTTGATATTTTGTTAGTGTTTTCCTATCTCAGTTGAGAAGGTTATAAGTCTGTCAGAGCCAGGCCCTGTTGTTGTGCCTTGCTGAGCTTTGAGAAATGTTAGCTGAGGCTGATTACAATTGTATTAAATCGGCAGGAAGAATCAGTCCTGAAAGCCTCATGACCAATCTCTGGGGAATTTTGTGTAAGTTAGATCTTCACTATTTTAATTAATTCTAGCCTGAGATGAGAGGGTCTGCTGGTACTGGCTGTCAAGTCATTGGTAAATAGCCTTGATTATACACTTGAAGGAGATGGGTTCTCAGTAACAGGAGTGATATCTAATAAATGAGTCACTCTTAATTCCAACTTTACATTTTGAAATGAAGTTATTTAACATAGAGTAGTGGTTCTCAAAGTGTGTTCCAGGACCAGCAGCATCAGTGCTACCTGGAAACTGATTCTTCAACCCCATCCCAGACCTGCTCAATCAGAAATTCGGGAGGTCTTATTTAGGACACTGTGATGCATGCTGGAGTTTGAAAGCCACAAACAGAACATCTTGAAATGACTACACATAAGAATGTTTTTCTCTTTTAGACAAGTGAATTCGTGTATATATTTCAAGTTGTTTGTGTTTGGTGATGATCTCAGAAATTTTTAAATACTAACTGGGCCCAAAGGAATTCATTACCCTGCATTTACCTTTGGCAATGTGCCCTGCTACAAACTTTTCATTAAGCACTCATTAAGGGAAACAGTGTTTTTGAGAACTATTTTCAAGTACATTTGTGCACAAGAAGAAACAGGATGATATGTGAGTTTAGGTATACTCTGTTATTGAGCAATTTTAGTTTTTTATATCTTCTTGGAAAACATATACTATAGTTAGAATTAATCTAGCTTTAATATCTGATTATTTAAAATTTTATGTGTAAGTAGCATTTATGGATAAGTAGTTGGAAAAGCATGGCTTTGGAGTCAATAATTGCATGCCTTGAGTTGCAAAACCTTTTTTCTGACCTTTTGTCTCTTCCTTTGAAAAATGGAAATGAAACTCCACACCAAGTAGTGGAGATTAAATTACATGACATATGTAAAACATATTTTGTAAACAGTAATCATTACAGAAGTGTTTGTGCTTACTTTCTAAGCAAAGCTTGGTTTATATTTATTTCTGATCTTAATTGATTTTATGCCTAAAACTGGTAGCTTGTAGATTTTAGAACTTTAATTACGGGTTTTTTTCAGTTCTGTGAGTGAATGGAATATTGGATCATGTTGCCTTATGCAGACCTAATGCTTAGGGCAGCATTGGACAGTTTCGTAGTCATTAATTAGAGCTTCCTCCTTCAAAACCTTTAATTTTTAAAAATTATAAGTCAGTACATATTCATCATAACAAAGAAACGTTAATCGTATTGTATTCCTCTTTTATTTCCACTTTGAGATAACCAATATTCATAACCTGGTGTGAATTCTGTACTTTTATCCATATCCTTGCAAATGTATGTGAACATTCCCACATCCAGGCAGTTTGTATTATTCAGTGACATAAGCCAAGGGCAGCCCAACTGTAGATTCAACGATGCAGTAAGAAATAGAACCTAGACATAGGAACCTGTGGTACAGTAAGGCAGTCTTTGATTAGTAATCGGTACCCTCTTGTGTGATGATGTGGCCCCTCTTCCAGCCAAAGAATTGGAAGAGGCAGTGGGTTTGTGTTCCAGGATCTGTGACCGGGCAGGCTTCTCATTCCTCACAGTTAACAAAACTACAAAGCTGTCATATCTTCATGAGGAACCGGGGAGGTGATGGAAGCTGCACCTGCTCATGTGTACCCTAGAACTTGTGTACATCTTTGCAAATCTTGCTAGGTA
Source organism: Manis pentadactyla (assembly GCF_030020395.1). NCBI lineage: Eukaryota > Metazoa > Chordata > Mammalia > Pholidota > Manidae > Manis > Manis pentadactyla. The sequence goes on from NC_080023.1 coordinate 39,822,398, forward strand.
GTAAACCAAAGTGAAACTTAGTGTATCCAAGTTGTCATTATCACCATTCTTTGAATCCAAATCAGTCATTTTGTTCTGTTCTTTAATTATTTTTTATAAAAGTTGGATCATTATATTTATATTTCTCTTTCATTTTTTTTCTTATAATATATAATGGTCATCAGTCCAGGTCAATGACAGGAGATACGTCATTTTAAATAGATGCATAATATTCTATAATGTGCATATGTTACAGTGTAATCAGCTAGGACTTTCATAATGTTTCTAGGTAGTTGTTACTACAAAAACAAAACAAAACAAAACTACAATATACATTCTTATACATATATCCAAAGTAGAATTGCTGTGTCAATAGTATATGTGTTTTTAATCTCAGTTGCTAATTGTCAATATTTTTTGGTGTGGGGAGGATTGTAGTAGCAGTTCATACTCCTGTTGCCAGAGGGTGTGTTTCTCCCCATCCTCACCAGCACTAGCTATAATTATTCATTTAAATTTTTATCAGTCAAATGGATAAAAGCAGTATCTCCATAACAGCTTTAATTTGCAACCATCTAATGACTAGTGAAGTTGATTGTTCCTTCATATTTATTGGCTCTTTGAATTTCTTCTGAGAATTGCTTATTTGTATTCTTTGCCAAATTTTATTAGGCTCTTCATTTTTTCTTATAAATTTGTATGAAAACTTTGGATATTAGTAATATTCAGAGTTTTCCAGTCATTATGTCCTGCAATCATCTCTTGACTCTTTTTATGACTTTTGATACATTAGATGATAAATAGCTAAATTATTTCTTTTCTGACTTCTCTCTTGCTTAGGAAATTTTGCCCAGCTAACAATAGTAAACATATTACACTGGGTTTCCTTCTAGCAAATTAGGCTAATTTTTACATCTCTCTAGATACTTATTTTTTAGTTAAAATTTTATTAAATTTGAAAAATGTATTAAAATATTTAAAATAAAAATTATTTTTTAATGTGGTATAAAGTAGGAATTTAACTTACAGGTTTCAAGATGGATGAACATTTATTCCACAGTTACTAAGCGAATTACCATTTTCCCATTGAATTGCAACTCCACTTTTGTCATGTATTATCTTCCTATTTATACAAGAATCTACTTTGGGACCCCACATTAGTTTTTCTGTTGCCATATAACAAATTACCACAAGAGTGGCTTAAAAGAACCCCAACTAATTAGTGCATAGTTTTGTAGATCGGAAGAGCAGGTACAGTGTGACTGGGTTCTTTGCTCAGGTGTTAAGAGGCTGAAATCAAGATGTGATTCAGGTTGAGTTCCCATCTGAAAACTCTGGGGAAGAATCCACTTCCAACCTTATTTAGATTGTTGGCATAATTCAGTTCCTTGCATTTGGAACCTAGGTCTCCATTTCATTGCTGGCCCATCTCAACCCCTACAGACTACCAGCAGCCATTCTTTTGAGTTGCATTTCATTTGCTACATTTTATTTTTCTATTAACATTCATAAGTGAAATTGGTTCACACTTTTGGCAATTATAAAGACATTTACATATATTTTTACTGCATTTAGATATTTATATGATAGGGATAAATGATTGCTTGCAATGAAACATTGTTTCTTCAATAAAAAAGTATTGCAAGTTGGGTATATATAGCATTCGCTTTGTATTCAACTTATACTCATCCCCTCCCTCCCAGGGTTAACATGTATCAAGAATCTTGATCTTTAGGCTCTGTGCTCATATTAATTAACTTTTAAATTATAGATAAAATGCTAATGCCAGTTAATTAAAACAAGTGTCCCAGAGTCAGGTGTCCTTTGCCACTGCATTTCTGGGTCATGTTGGGCTTCGAGTCACAATGCTCAGCCCAGGAACATGCAGGCCTTTTCATATAGTTAGTCTTTAATGGTGTTTTTCCATCGCTAACCAGCAACAAGTTTGTTGTAATAAAAATTTTCACATAGCAGTAGTTTGCTTTCAAACTAAAAATGAAGTAAACTATAGGTTTTTTTTTTTATGAATACTAAATCACCTTACCTTTAAGGACCGCAGCTCGCTTAGTAGTAGAGTATCTAGATCTAAAATATTCTTTCTGATTCTAAGTGATGATAATTTAAGCACTTGGTTCTTTGTCTGTTTAAAAAAACTTTGTTGCTAATTCTCAAGGCAGGGTTCCAATCATTGGCAGTGTTGATGCCGCGGTTCTTGTTTGCGGAACCAAAGAATGAGCTTCACAAACAGTCAAGGTAGGAGGAGAGCAAGGTACAGGCTCTTATTTAGAAATAAAGTGAGAGAATAGAAGTCCTGGCTCACGCTAGGAGGGGACAAGAGAGCCCATCGTTGGTGTGTTGTCTAGGGGGTTTTATAGGTAGTTGGGGATTTTTTAGAGGATATGAAAAAACTTAGGGGTGGGGACTTGTTAAGTGGTCCCTGAATATTAAAAATTAACTTAACTGTAAGGAATTTCCTGCCTTGATTTCTCTATGGAACACCGGCGCCTTGGTCTGGGAGCATATCAAAAGGCTGCTTGCCCAGCCCCCAAGGTGGGCTGAGGTATTGTCTACTTGCGAAAGAATCTTGCCTCTTGAACTTCCTGGGTGTTAAAATGCAATCTTATCTTTAAGATGGAATTCTTCCTGCCTTTTACCATGCCGTCTACAGCTGGGTCTGCAATGCTAAGTTAGTTGCTCAGTTTGCAAAATCACCTTGTCAGATCTGAAGGAGGAGAGACAGCACATAGGCCTGGCCTTTTAGCATGCTAAAGTGAATCTTACACATGGTTACAAATGATTAGCATAATAAAACATGCTACTCTTCTTTATCTGGGGAACATTAACTGATCTCACTGAAGAATGATTCTAGAGCTCAATGTTTAACATAGAGTTCTAGTAGGGGGGTTTCCTTGCATGTAGTTACATTGCTCTGACTGCAGATATCCTGCCCTGCCCCCTCTGGAGGCTCACCCTACTCTGACTACATCCACGGTCCCTGTCGCAGTGTCAGGTCAAATAAAGCAGGGCACCATTTGGTTTATAAGGACCATGACAAGTCAGATTTTTGTGGCGTGGACTAAATCTTAGAATTATTCACGATGTTCTTAAAACATCCTAAAACATCCTAAAAATGCTTTACGCTAAATTGTTCATTTCGACTCTGTTTACAGGGTTGCTCTATTTACCCCAGGGAAGAATCGAGGGAAGGTATTGCTTACCTGGCAGACTATCCAGTTAAATGAAGAGCAAAGTTGCTAAAGCTGAGTGAGACCAGGTGGATGAGTGTGAGCTACACACAGTTTATGAAATTAAACACAGATGAGTAATTTGGTATAGTTGTTAGTATCAATAATGTGCATACAAATTCTCAATTAGTACTTGTGAATAAATACAATAGTTGCGAGAACATTTTCCAGATAATCACCACAGTTGTTAACTTTTACTTGGCATTTACCATGGTTCACACGCTATTTGTTCTAAAGCTCTTAATTATATTAACTCAGTCCTCACAAAACCCTCTGATGAAGGTTGGCTGGCAGGTGGAGGTGCCAATAATTGAAGTTGATGTTTGACTCTGGAGTCTATGCCCTTAATCACTACTTTGCTGCTTACTGGTCTTATAAATGCACTAGGAAAAAAAATTAACCTATTTTCTGAAAGAATCTTTCAGGGCTTGAGAAACATTCTTTCTCGTAATAAGGTAGAATGATGCAATCACAAACTAAAAGTGACTACTTCTGTTTTCTCAAACTTAGATTTTTTAGTCTTGCTTCTAATGGAAGGAAAGTCAGGCTGATCCAGAAAAGAAGGAACTGGGTATTTTGTTTCCTTTTTTCCCCATACTACCTCTTCTCTATAAAATTCAATGATCAATGGTCATTTGTTGGTCATCTAACTTTGGCCAAGCCTAAGACTGTGGAGTCTGGAAAGAAACAGATCCATTCCCTGACTTTGAAGAGGGAAGCCTCCAGGAGCCTCCACTGTAGCAAGCTCAGGGACTGAGCCATGCTCTGGACTGTAATGGAAGCACAGCAGGGAATACCTCACTGTAGCTCCCCTGTGGGTCCCTCTCAATCTCCCACACTCCACAATGGAGCTAAAATAACCTACTGGGTGAACAGGAGTCGGTGTGGTGAGTAGCTGATGCTACTGACCAGCCCTCCAGAAAGAGAGGGCAGCATTTGCAAAGGTACAAGGTATAGAGTATGCTTTGCAACCTCCCTAATAAATCACCTGGGTACTAATTAAATTCCACATTCATGCCCCATTCTGGATCCTCCAAATCAGAATCTCCAGGGGAGGGACCCTAGGGGTCTGTGATAAATGGGGGCATCAGGGGATTCTTATCAGGGGAGCTTGGGAAACACCAGACAAGTGGAATATAGTTTGTTCCTGAACAGAGTTGGAATAAATTCTGGAGGGAATGCTTAAGGATGAGATCAGGCGGTAGGAAGGGCATTTTATGTCGTGCCTGTGATTGTTTGGTTTTATGTTCATATCCTACTGAATGCTGGGCTGCTTCCCAGGTATAAACAGGTACATTTAAGTGGACATTTTACTAGACTTGGACAACTCTAATAGAATGAACACTGTTCATGTACATTGTCTCCCGTGACTCTTACTGGTGTCTCATTTTATTCATTAGCAAGCTGAGGCTCAGGTTAATTATTCAGGTCACATAGCTAATAAGCAATGCAACTGATATTTGAGTCTGGGTCTGTAAAGCAGGAGGAATTTAGTTTGTCAAAAAGTGGCGAGCAGAGTGATCACCGCTTTTTGATAAATTAAAATAGGTGAACAAGAAATGGCAGGTTAGAGACAGGGGCTACAGTGAAAAAGCTTCTAACATTTGTTATCATGTGAAAATATGTGCCCAATATTCTGTTGTTTTTCTTTTTAAAAGAAGCTAATTATCAATATTTTATGTGAACTTAACTCCATTTTAAAACAATGTGTTTGACAACACCATGATACAAAATACATCACTGGGTAGAATTTTGCTTAAGAGCTAGTGGTTTGTGACCTCTAGAAGAAATAATCTATAAAGTCTAAACTTTAAAATATCATGATTCATACTGATTCTTGATGAGGTATGACTTACTCTGACTTGCTTTTCTTTAATATTCTAAAGAAATTGTCCTAACATTTATGTGCAATATTATTAATAACAGAGCCTACTCTAAGTATTAATATACTTTTAACTTTGCTGGGATAGATGGAGAAAGATTAAAGGCTACTTGTTCCTGGCTGTGGTAGGAAAGTGTTGCCCTACCCTGAGCGTTCTAGTCCAACTGCTGGCTTTCATTTCCTTTCAACCAAACAAAGAGCCGAAAGTGGATCTACCCATTTCCATGTATATTTTTAACCCACTGTGGAGCCATGTGCAATCAATGTCTTTCCAAAGTGTATATAGCAACATATTAGTGGACCCTGAAACCAATTCAGTGCATCTTGGCTAATATTAAAATGAGAAAAAGAGGGAGAGAGAGACACAGAGAATAGAGTAGAATATAAAATGCTTGCATTGCAAGTAGTAAGGATAAGAATTGTTTTGTAGGACTTTTGTTTCAGCTTGTATGTATGTGTATGTCTGTGTTCCAGATTGCTACATAGAATGTATTTCTCACTGACCTGGTTGTTAACAGGTTCTGAAAGTACTGAGTTAGAGTGACTAATTCCTGCTCAGTGTAAGATGGTTTAAATTCTGAACTGGAAATGTCAAAGGATTTTTATCACATGTTAATTATCTCCACATGTGGTCTTTTTCCTTTATCCCTTGAAAACCCAGACAGACAACTTCTTTGTCTTGTGTAGATCAGTCCTTTGATCCAGTAATCACTCTTCAGGAAAGAGTGGCAGTGCTGAAGGGAGGATCATTACAAGATGGAAAGCCAGCTGGCCTTGGAGCATAGGATAGAGAGACTCAGTGGCCTAGGGAGGATGCTGAGGAGGAAGGACAGTGAGCCAGCCCCAATCCTATCCTCACTAAAATTCCTTGAAAAAGAACAAAGGGGAAATCAATATGTGACTAAATAGAGTACCTAATGTAAGATAAGGACATTGAAAAGACCCAGAGGGAGGTGGACCTAGGAGTATTTTGGCAATGAAATGTTTTCTAGTCATAGATTTATCTCTTTGGAACTGACTGGGGAAGGTAAAATTCTTGAGTTAGGTTTGTGGCATGAAAAGCTGATTGTTTTCGTGAACCACTGCTTTTCCAAGTGTGAAGTTTTTAGATACACCACAAATTACTGGAAATTAACACCTTCCACATGTCTCATTTGTTTAAATATTTCAGAGTTTGCGTTCTTAAGATATTGTGTTCTGAAATTTAAAAATCTAAGTAGAATCTAGATTGTTACATACCCATAGGTCTTAATAAGAATATAGTTGCAAATGAAAAGTACTGTTTTAAAGTTTCCAGGAATAAAACTGTACTGATTTCAACCTTCTAAAAAAATAGAAGGTTTTTTCATAAAGGTTACCTGCTATGCATGGGGTAAAATGCTTGAAAGGCACTTAGGCTTATGTCAAGCATTTTTACGTTACTTACTGATTCATTGGTGAAGCACGATCTTACATCCTTATTCTTGGTGAGATTTCTGGACATGTTATGAACTGCTTTAAAAACTAAAGCTGTCATTACTAGTTATAAGTTAAGAAGCTATTTTTATATGCTGAAGGGAAAACCAGGCTTATCAAATAACTTCAGAGGTAGACTTTTTAAAATTATGTTGAAAAGATGGAATTATTTTAGTCAGTCAATATTTATTGATTTAGCTTTCTATGAACACATATTTTAGAAAGCAAACTGTAAAGGACAGAGACCTAATAAGTATAGAAATTTTTTCTTGTTTCCATTACTAAAACTGGTAAGAGTTACCTTATAGATACTTCTTTTCACTGGTAATAGAGGCTATAAATTGTAGGTCCAGAATCCAGGCACAAATACACACTTTTGGAGGCTATTGTATTCTTCCTATTAAAAGTGATTTTTTTGTTCTTATTTGCTTATTACTTTGCTTTAGATCATAAAATTTTTAAAGATCTGGTGGATTTTTAAATTATATATGATTCAACTTATTTTCTGTAACTATAGTGATAAAGTGATGTGGCATCACTAATCTCTTGGATTGATTAAGGACTAATGTATAGTAAACAACTGTGTTAGCAAGAATGGATTATTAAAAATGTTAGTTCACTAAAATTATTAGAATATACTTGGACCAAATCTCCCAGTGCTACTAGGTAATGATTTATGATTTCAGATCCATGAAAGCTAGATATAAGTTTAATGTCCTTAGGGGAAAACTATTAATTTCTGGTTAGTATAACATTTTAGAGAAGAGAATTAATAGACATTTTGTAAACTTAGAATGAAATTTAGGAAGGAAACTGTCCTAAATACTTTGCTCAAACTACTTCAGTGCCTTGAACACTATTTGCGCCTGGGACTACATTTATATTTTTACATGCCTATTACCTCACCTAGACCTTGAGTTCCTGGAGAAGGGGATCTAGATCTTTATCATCTCTATATTCCCAGCCTAATGTAGTTTTTCCCACATAACCTAGTTTTTCTCCAGGTGAAGTCATGAGCCACCTGAATCAGATTCATCTGGGGAGTTTTGTTAGCAATTCAGATTATTAGGGCATACCCACAGATTCACTAAATAAGAATCTTCAGAGATAAACTCCAATGTAAAATGATAAGTATTTTACAGTAGCTTGACAGGCAAGGATAGAAATCAATGTAATAGATTGATAAAGCAAGGATAGAAATGAAGCCCCCAGATCTTGCCCTCCACATGTTTGCTGACATGCTCTTTACCTACTAGGTGAACTTCTATTGGGTATCTACTAAGTGCCATCTACTCTTCACATAAAGATAAATTAAGCACATTAAGAGTTAAAAGTAGAAACTGTTGAGTTAGAAAGATTTGGTTTGAGTCAGTCTTACGTAGTTACTGCCCATATGAATTCCAGCAAGTTACTTTACTTCTCTAAACCTATTTCCTCTTTTTTAAAATAGAAATAATACCTGTGTCATAAGGTTGATATAAATATTAATTAAGATATGTATGTAAAGTGCTCTGCAAAGCACTTGGGATATAGTGTGCTCTTAATAAATGTTAGCTCCCCACACACCTCTTTTTTAAAATGAATGAGCTCACATTCTAGTCAGGGGTGAATTACTTGGAAAATAAGGGAAACTGAAATACGGAAAATAAGGAAGAGACTGTATACAAGTTAAATTTTGTTTTATAATAAACCACCCTCAAACTTGGTGATATAATTTTTGCTGACTCTCAGTTTGGTGGTAAGGCAATTTGGACTGAGTTCAGTTGGGCCAGCTCATCTCTATGGTAGATAGTGCCATCTGGGCACATGCATGTGTTAGTGGTCAGTGGCCTCAGCCACATATTGACAGGAGCAGTGGTGGTAACCACGCCATGGGTACTCATCACCTAGTAGACTAGCCTGGGCTCAGGCACATGGTAGTCAGCATGGGATTCTCAAGAGCGGCTGGAGAGAGGAGTCTCATTAGCAAGCACTCTGCAAGCCTCTGCTTGTGTCATGTTTACTAGTGTTTCATTAGCCAAAACAAGACACCTGGCCAAGCCCAGATTCAATGGATAGGAAAAGACTCCACCACTTGATGGGTGACAGGATTTGCATTTGTGGCCATTGTAATCTGCACAGAATGGGCTTTAATGACTGCTTACCCTCTGCCGGGCTTTATGTTGGATGATTTACATGTTACTCATTTAATCCTCACAACAATCTCCCAACATGTGTGGCATTTCCATTTCAAAGATGAGAAAACTGATGGTTAGATAAATTAACAGATTTGTACACATTGAGCCAAATTATTTGCTTCAAGTTATGAAGTGGTCTTTTAGGTGCTGTCTCTGTTGCTTACATCATTAACCCATAAGTCAGATAATGTAAACTTTATTTAGTAAAGATTTGGTTAAGATGGAGTTCCAAAGACTGGCTTTACTTTCCATTTATACCTTGAACCATTGGGTCATACGTTTCTTTGGTACAGAAAACAATTTAAAATTTTACCTTCCTTACTATCTTTTAAGGCTTTTGAGAAGCTTGTGAGGAATGTTTCATGGGTTTTTGTTTGTTTTGCCAGATCACCTGCACAACCTGGATCTTGCTGCATATTGGACATGACTGAGTTTCTTCAATGGGCCAGATACCACTGGCAGCGACTGATCGGTGGCGCACCCAGGAACAATGATGAGAGGCCATACAACTACTCCTCTCTGCTTGCTTGTGGGGGCAAGTCCTCTCCAAACCCCAAACTGGCAGGAAAGCACCGGATTGTTGTTCCCCACCTCCGGCCCTTTAAGGATGAGTATGAAAAGTTCTCTGGAACCTATGTGAATAACCGAATACGAACGACAAAGTACACACTTCTGAATTTTGTGCCACGAAATTTATTTGAACAATTTCACAGGTACTTTTATTCTTTGAGAAAAATCTTTGAATGTTCTTTTTCATTCTCATAATGTAATCTTATAAATTTCAATCTCATAAAGATTTTTCATTTTCATAACATTGTATGTTACCTGAGAGCCTAAGACTTGTGGCATTATCTTTGATGCCTCTGGTAGCGTCTGTTGTGAAATGATAGCCTCTTACATTCACATAGCAGTTTATGATTGGTAAAATGCTTTCTCTTGGCCAGAGAAGATATTGTTATCCTGATATTAGAGGTTAGAAGCTAAGATGGCACCATAGTTTAGCCAGTGTCCTGCAAGTGGTCTAAGTGCAGAGCAGGGGCTGTAGCCTTGAGTCTTCTTACTCTGGCTTTCCCATTCTTTCCATTACACCGTGCTGCATTTTAATTTTAGCTTTTTCTTGCTTGATAATATGGGGAAATTGAGCTCTGAAGCAAATGCAAATGTTATTAGGTGAGACAACGACATAATTCAGTTTAATCTGTATTTTTTTAAGCTGTCCCCTGAGCTTAGGCGCTGACAGAACTGCAAATCTGAATGGTGCTCCTTACCTTCTGGAGCTTGCCATCTAGTGAGGGAAACAAGATGAGTGTATAAACAATGAAAAGATACAGTGGATGTGATAAGTGGCCTTAAGTGTTACCAGGTAGGATGGAAGCCTCAAAAAGAGAAGTAATACTACTATCTAGACTATTAAAAGGGGAAGTGGCACTGAACCTAATTACGGAGGGTGAGATTTTCCAGGCAGAGGTGTTGATAAAGCATGTTTCAGATGGAGGAGGGAGTATGAGTAAAAGCAGAAAGGCCATAGCATAGATTTGCTTGCGGTCTGGGAAGCAGTCCTCCCTGACTAACACAATTAGAGGCAAATTGAAGGCACAGAGAACATTTAGGGAGATGCTATATATATCCTGGTGAGTTGTAATGGAGACCTGCACATAGAGCACTGTGGGAATGAAGAGAAGGATAATCTACTGATACTACAGATAAGGTGTAGGGAATTAAAGAGAAGTCAAAAGCTTATGTGACCATATTGAGCTGAGATATCCAGGCAGACTAACAGAAAAAGGAAAGACAGAAATAAAAAGGAGCTTGGCTGGAAGATTATTTTGTTTTTATAAATGCTGAGTTTGAGATGCCAATGTGAACATAGAGATTCTCAGTATTTATTATTCATTTTATATACAGTCCATATACATCTATTGAACAGTGGATATATTTCAAGTACAGTTGTGAATTTGTTGAATTAATGGCTTTAAGTGCTTATGGATGTTTCTGTCATTTATGGAGTTTGCAATCCAGTACACTTGATGGAATTAGAAACAGAAACTTGAACAGAGTTCAGGGCCAGCGCTATAGATTTGGATATAGTTCACATGGAAATAATTGAAGCCAAAAAATAGTAAAAAAGGCTAAGAAAGAAATTTTCAGAGTTAAAGGAGTTGGAGGTAAGGCAGGAGAAATGTGTGTAGATTATTTTGAAAAGTTTGATGATTAATGGGGAATATATGTGATAAAAATTCAAAAGGCTATGCAGGATTGAGATAATGTCAGTTTCTTTTAGGGAAATGGACCTCTTGAACTTACCTTAGGGACCAGGGGAGGAATATTTGAATATGTACAATAGAGGAATAGAGGAAGTTCCTGAAAAAGTCATTATGAATAACATAAAAGCAGAAATAGAACGGTTGGTCTCAAGGGGGTAAAGAAAACCGTCAGGCTTTTCTGTTTATTTTGAGCCTTCTTTAAATCTAATGTTTGGACATATAAATTAACTTCTAAGGCAAGAGAGTTGGTTTGTTTTTTTAATTTACTTTTACAATGCATGAACACTAGAACACTGGATTTTCTCTCTCTGTTTTGAACTTTTGTAAAGGATATAGTATTTTCTATTACATTTTATGTCATGTGTTATACAACTCAAGACTGTCATACTCCAATATTTACCATTATATACTTACTAAATAATAACTCTCATTTCTTAAAATATCCCATTAACTAGATGTTTACAGAAGTAATACATGGTACTTTCAAATTTGTTAGATTTTGTGGGTTCTCTATTCTGTAGCATCCAAAGTCAACTAATAGAAACTTGTAGGAAAACACCCTAAGGTATTTGCCTTCTTTTGCTTTAGACTGTTATGTAATTTGTTAATACCTCCTTGTGTGTGTTTGGGTTGCAGGGCCGCCAATCTATATTTCCTGTTTCTAGTTGTCCTGAACTGGGTGCCTTTGGTAGAAGCCTTCCAGAAGGAGATTACCATGCTGCCTCTGGTGGTGGTCCTTACAATCATAGCAATTAAAGATGGCTTGGAAGACTACCGAAAATACAAAATTGACAAACAGATCAACAATTTAGTAACTAGAGTTTACAGTAGGTAAGTGTGACAGGAGCTCTGCTAGGGAATACACATGTATCATTTAGAAATATACAGAATGTTACTTATTTCTCCCTTAGGTATGGCCAGGACTCTTGGTGGTGTGGTGGTATGTTAATGTTTTTCAACTAATATTAAAGTCCTACAGTGAATTTAGTTCAGTGTCATAGGAAAACAAAAATGAATAAACAATTGTCGATCCAGGAGTTGACAGAGCAAAAGCTGCTCTAACTTTCGTATAAGTGGAATTGAAAGAATTAAACTTCAGACCATAAGAAACAAAGCTTAATCCCAGATGTCATAATTTTGGATATAAAAAGGATGGAATATAAAAAATATCAGTGGATATGAAAAACACATGGGATATAAGAAAAAGACAAGAGCTACCAATGAAGAAAAGGAATTCTGAAAAATGGGGAAGAGTGTTCTTTATTGTACACAAAGCTAGAGGCCTGTAGAGCCCCTCACACTGCAGCAGGAACAGAGGGCATTCATCCAGGATGTCTTCTCAGATGCAGATTTGCTCTGTTAGATTTGTATTTCTAGTATTTATGAACTAGAAAGCCTGTGGAGTCAAGAATAAGTTTCATTAATGTGAATTTTGAATTGTGGTATATATTATATGTCTGTATTTACAAATTATACTATAATGTTAGTATAATAGTGGTGTCTAGAGAAACTGTTTATAACACTGGTATATTCTTTCAAGTCCTGTCTACATTGTATGTGTGTGTTTTACAAGATTGGGATTATACTACAAGTATTGCTTTTTATTCTCATTCTTTAGCCTAATATTACACCTTAAACATTTCCCATGTTTTCATCCTTCAAGAAACTATTTTTAATAGCTACATCATCTGTCATATAACTCTAAGGTAATTTATCATATTTATATAATTTTGAGAATTTATGCTTCAGTGAGTATTCTTATACAAAAGTTTTGAAGATCTTTGATTATTTCCCAATTGTAATTAGAAATGGAATTACTAAATCAAAGAAGAGGAATATATGTAAGTCCTTATTTTGTGGCTTTTATGAAAATGAATTATAAAGTTATAGTACTAATTCTCTAAGTTCCCTTTCATGAGAAATGTATCTATTTTTTAAAGAGTCCATCATTAGAACTGATTTGTGAAATTCTGAATCTAATATGTTAATTTGCTTTATAAACAAGTTTATGGTCTCTTTTGTTTTTCTTTTTGTTTCAAAGGTAGTAGGTTTATGGAATATCTTGGGAGTTTAGAATATTAGCTTCACTTGAGGGAAGTAACCAAGTAAAGAGACAATAATGAGGAATAAAAAATTAAGGAGTTTGAGGGCTACTGTGGTGGGACTTTACCACTAGACTACTGCATGGGCGTTGTATTAGTCAGGGTTCTCCAGAGAAACACAACCAATAGGAGTGAAATTTATTATAAGGAATTGGTTCACATGAATGTGGACCCTCCAAGGTCCCTCCATCTGTGCGCTAGAGGCCCAGGGAGGCTAGCAGTGCAGTGTGAAGGCCTGAGAACCAGGGATGCTGAGGTCAGGAGACAGTGTTCCAGCTCAGGCCATCTGTCAGGGAGAGAGTAAATTCAACTTTCTTCTGCTCTTTTGTTCTGTCCAGGCCTTCAGCAGATTAGATGACACCCACCCACACCTGGGAAGGCTATCTGCTTTACTCAGTTTACCAGTTCAAATGCTCATTTTTTCCATAAACACTCTCACATACACCCATAAATAATGTTTAACCAAATATCTGGGCATCCCTTAGCCCAGTGAAGTAAAATTAGCCATCACAGGTATTGTCCTTTTTTGGTAGAGAATCCCTCTTTTGAGCAGAGAATTGATGTGGTGAAAACTGTGCTTTAGGAGTATCGGTCTACTCAAGTCAGAGGACTAGCCTCTATGGGTAGAGTAGACCTGCCCCACAATCACCGCAAAGCACCAATGGGGGGTAGATGCAAAGACAGTGAGGGATTTGTAGAAGAGATAGAGGAATCCAACTGAATTTGGTGAACTTCTGTGATTTTTGAGCTTCAGAGGATAAAAGTCCAATTGATAGAAATGCAGTTCATGAAGTTCCCCTCAGGTAGAATGAATTGGAAATGATAGCAAGACCAGCATCTAGGTGGAAATGTGCAAAGGGAAAATAGCAACATACTACGGAAGCTCTGGAAGGAAGGAAAGGCTGCAGAGAGAAATTTTGAAGTCATCAATCTGCTAAGAGGTGATTTTGAAGTTAGGAGTTTGACTTAAATCCCCAAGGGAGAAAATGTAAAGAGCTAAAAGACTGAGCTTTGAGCCCAAAGGTAGATACCTATGTCAGCTTCTGAGAAAACTTCACAGGTTCCCTTGACCAGTTGCTGCCACTTTCTTCTGAGATCCCAGAGCATTTCTTGGGTTGACTTAATGCTTTAATGCTCGTATATAGACTCTAAGTTCTTAAGACTATAATTCTTAATTTGAGAAACTAGAGATGCTGTCCTATACTAGTTGCCAACTCAGAATAAAAGATACCTAATTTCAAAAGTCTAGTTATAATAAACAGAAGTATATTCTGAACAAACTTAAGGCTCTTTTGATTGACCAAGAGTTCAACTAGATAACATAATATTTGTTTTTGTTTTTTTTTTTGTATTATGAGAAAAATAACTCAAAGACTTGTCCTGATAGTAGAATTGTCTTCAATTTCATGTGAGCCATGGTTTATGTGAGGAAATGGTCAGGGGATGATTCTCTGAAGAAGTGATAGTTAAGCTGAAACCTGTAGGATTCTGAATTTTGTTCATTATTAGGATTCTTCAGTGGCTTTTCTCAGCATTTATTTTTAACCTCTCTAAAGTAGATAAGGAAAATAATGTTTTTTCTCCTTTGTAAGATAATGTGAACTATACTTAAAGAAAAAATAGTTCTATTTGTTTTTTATACTCCTGTCTAAGCTGAAGGGAATCAGAAAAACTGACATTGTATAGAAAAATGAAAATAATAGTAAAAACCCATGATTTTCATTTTAAAGTTAAAGCATTTCTAAAAGAATGCTATGAATTATTCAATAACATTTAAGTCCTTATATTCCAGGGATAGACAGGTGAGATGTTGATACAGTCTCACCCTCAAAAAACAGCTGTATTTTTTAAAATAGTATTTTAATGAAATACTATTTCAATTAAATACTACTCAGTGAAATAGTACTTTACAATGATTATATAATGAACAAAGTCCAGATTTTGACCAGTTTTAAGATTACCCAGCTAATGCCAAATTTAGCAAATGGAAAGAATACTTCTTATTTGTATTTTTAAATTAAATTCTTGTATATAATTGATTTTTAGTATTAGAGTTGATAATGTGTCTTTGTTTGCTTCTGTAGATTGTTCTAAAAATTCTATCCTGATTCTCTCAGTAGCTTTGTAGCCTTGGGCAAATTACATTAACTAGCTAACTAGTGTTCTTCATTATGAATATAATAGTATAAAACAGTAAATAGTGCCTTGCCCTTTCTAAGTGCCAAGTAAAGGTTAGCCATTATGTTGATTATTATAGGTTAATAATGACTATTAGGTAGAGTTTTTCACATTATTAAATTATTTAATCAATGTTTGAGAACTCCTTGAAACACTATATGACTTTGTAATATTAAAATTGCCTAATGGAAAACCTAGTATAATTTTTTTCTGTTATCTTTTTAGACATAGTCCAGATCTATTTTAGGTTATTTGCATATAAACTTAAAGAAGAGATGCAATATTCTATTCAATCATTTAAGGTCTATTCCAAGATATCACTTTAGAATTGCATTTTGTAATAGAATCAGGTAACTCTTTATGTCTTTTTATCTCTGTACTATATAATTTGCATTTGTTTGGTGTTGTAGAAGATATAATGCTTACATTTCCCCCAAAATTGCTTTTGGAACAAATTGTAAGGATATAAGGAAATAAAGGTAGGCTATAAGACCATGACTTGTTGATTTAAATATGCTGACTTAACTTCCTTTGAAATACAAAGAAATTGCTTCAGAGAACAAATTATTCTTCAGCAAAATTAAGGTGAAATAATGAGATTATTAAATTTTGTTAAGCTTTTGGAAGAAGCATATTAACATTTCTATGGAGATAATTTGTTTCTTATTTGTAATATGTGGTCTTTCACAAAGTGCTTAGTATTCTATGGGAAATTATCATTGGAAAATAACAAACACTGGTATAGAAATTAAACATTTAAACCCTATTACAACCCAATCACATTATAATGAAATACTATAAAAAAGCTGACTTTTAAAAAATTGCCTTTAAAAGAGCAGCTTTTCATAAGGTTTTAAGGCTTGTTTCAAGAATAATAGAAGTGTGTTAGCATTTTTCAGTAAGCTAGAACAAATAATCTGGAAATTCATATGGAACCACAAAAGACCCTGAATAGCCAAAACAATCCTGAGAAAGAAGAACAAAGCTTGTGGGTATTACATTCCATGACTTTAAGGTGTACTACAAAGCAACAGTGATCAAGACAGTATGGTACTGGCATAAGAACAGACCCACAGATCAGTAAAGGAGAATACAGAGCCCAGATATAAACCCACACATACATGGTCAATTAATATATGATAAAGGAGCCATGAATATACTATAGGGAAAAGACAGCCTCTTCAAAAACTAGTGTTGGGAAAGCTGGGCAGGTACATGGAGGAGAGTGAAACTAGAGTACTGTCTAACTCCATATACGAAAGTAACTCAAAATGGTTCAAAGACCTGAATGTAAGATATGAAACCGTAAAACTCTTAGAAGAAAACATAGGCAAAAGTCTCTTGATCTAAGCATAAGCAATTTTTTTCCTGGACACATCTCCTCAGGCAAGGGAAACAAAATAAAAAATGAAAAATGAGACTATCAAACTAAAAAATTTCTGTACAGCAAAGGACACCATCAACAGAACAAAAAGGCAACCTACAGAATGGAAAAATATATTT
Source organism: Manis pentadactyla (assembly GCF_030020395.1). NCBI lineage: Eukaryota > Metazoa > Chordata > Mammalia > Pholidota > Manidae > Manis > Manis pentadactyla. Next base: position 39,839,183 of record NC_080023.1, read on the forward strand.
GTAAGTGATTTATCCAATAAGAGGTTAACATCCAAAATATATAAAGAGCTCATATGCTTCAAAACCAAAAGACAAATAACTCAATTAAAAAAATGGACAGAGGACCTGAACAGACATTTTTCCAAAGAAGAAATACAGATGGCCAACAGGCACATGAAAAGATGCTCCACATCACTAATCATCAGGGAAATGCAAATCAAAACTACAATGAGCTATCACCTCACACCAATTAGAATGGCCACTATCCAAAAGAAAAGAGGTAATGAGTGTTAGCAAGGACATGGAGAAAAGGGAGCCCTCCTACACTATTGATGGGAATGGTGCAGCCAGTGTGGAAAGCAGTATGGAGATTCATCAAAGAAGTAAAAACAGAAATACTGGCTGATCCAGTAATTCTACCTCTAAGAATTTAGCCAAAGAAAACAAAATCCCTGAATTGAAAAGATATACACACCCCTGTGTTTATTGCCACATTATTTACACTAGCCAAAATATGGGAATAACCTTAGTGTCCATCAATAGATGAATGGATAGAGAAGATATGGTACATATACACAGTGAAATATTATTCAGCCTTAAGAAATGAAATCCTGCCACTTGCAACAACGTGGATGGATCCAGAGGGTGTTATGCTCAGTGAAATAAGACAAGTGGAGAAAGACAAATACCATATGATTTCACTTATGTATAGAATATGAAAACAAAAAACAAAATGAACAAAACAGCAGTAAACTCTTAGACACTGAAAAGTGACTGGTGGTTACCATGGTGGAAGAGTTGGGATGGGTGGGTGGGGAGGGGCAGGAGAATAAAGGGGCACAAAAATTCTCAATCATAATATAATAGGTCACGGAGATAGTAGTATAGCATGGAGAATATAGTCAATGATTCTGTAACATCTTCCTATGTTGACAGATAGTAACTGCACTAGTGGGGTGAGGATTTAATAATATGGCTAACTGTTGAACCACTGTGTTGTTTATTTGAAGCTAATATAAGATTGTATATCAACAATACTTCAATAAAATAAATAAATAGTAGAAGTGTATTGACAGTAACACTATTGATCATTCAACAAATTTGAGTGCTTACTTTTTTGCAGGTACTGAGAAATTTAGAAGTTTAAACAAAAAATTAGGTATAATTAGCGTGACCTCCAGGAACTTACATTGTTTTCTGATCTTTAAAAATCACTGTGTTAATGTTAGTTTCAGAATACTCGTTAATGTTAACATGATTCTTGAAATGAGACCACATACAGTGGTCTTCTAAGATAATTAACCTCATGTGTGACATTTTCCAAAGCAGTGGTTCATGAAATTCACCTTCTAATACAGTTTATTTGGTGGCCATTGGTGAGTGACCATAGGTGGGAGGAAAGTCTACTTGAGAGATGGGCTCTGGAGTTACCTGCCTTGTTTCAAATCCCAGGACCACTTAGGAGCTGTGTGACCTTAAGCAAGTTATTCAGCCTGTCAAAGCCAATCTTTTTTCATTTGAAAAAGGGGGGCCATAGTGCATTCATAATAGCAAGATACAAAAATTAAATGAATTGATGACTATAAAACAGCTGATAAAACTTAGCTGCTGTTGTGTCTATTTGACTATTATGAATTATATTTAGTGTTTTTTTTGAAAAATTCTAAAAACATCAAAAGAGAAAAATGTATTCATAATCCCACTCTTTCTTTAAATTTGTTAAAGAAGTAGAAGTCCACATTTTCCATCCTTCATTCTTACCTCTCCCCTTCCTTCCAACTCCCACCCTAGTGGAATCACTGTTAATAGTCCAGTGTATTCTTACCATCTTTTCCCAATACTTATGTAGCACAGCTGTTTGGTATTGAAATCTTAAAGAAGCAAAATGAGTCTAGAAGTTTGCATGAGGGAAGAGGGACTGTGAAAGCTGTGGCCTAACCAGTAAGACTAATACAGAAGCACAGGCAACCAAGTAAATGTAAAAAATTCTAGTTGTGCGTTTAGGCTGTGGGAAAAGAGTCCTCTTCCTAATTAGAATTCTATACGAGGGAAGGAAATACAGCCTCATTTTGAGACTATCACATGATAAATTTTCAATGCCAGTTGAATGTGGCGGTGAGCATAGTCCTTGCCTGTAGCTGCTTGCACACACTGCACTCTCTCATGCTCTGTGTCTTTGGCCTCTTCTCTCAGTCCAAGTAATCTGATATACTGTCCTCTCTTCACCTGATTCACCCCGATCATCCACCAAGACTCACTCCTCCAAGGCTAAATGCCCAGCTCTTTGCTTCAATAGTAGCTTGTGCATACCTCTGTCTTAGGAAATTAGTTTTTCTTTTTCAAATTTCGACCATAACTTCAACAGGGTGGTGACTGTATCTTCCTCATTTTTGTTTTCTTAGCACTCAACATGGAACTGGCATAAATGAAGATCAGTATATGTTTATAGACTTTTGGGGAAATTGGCTATTTTTTTAAATCCTGGTATGTACTCCAAATGGGGAAAAATGAAGTTAATTCAATTGTAAAATTGGCTTCATTTGAATTTTTTATATGTAAGATTAATTTGTCCTTTAGAAGAATCCTACTTTTTATGTTTGAAAGAAAAATAAAATCCTATCCCTAATATTCAAGTCTGCCTGTCTTCTCTCTCTACCTTTACAAATTCTCAGCAGATTTCCTCTTATCTTTCTTCATAGAAAAAGTAGAGACCATAAGGCATGAATTACGTTTCTCAAATTCCTTCTTACATCATCTTCATCTACTTTCTTGTGACCTTAGATGAAGAGGTAACTCCCTGTAATAGTAATCCTGTCTGTATTCCTAGTCTCATTCCTTTTCATTTCTCCATAGCTTCAACCAATATCCACCATTCTATCCTCTATCTACTCCTTTGCCTGTGGGCTCCATCCCTGCATCCTATGTGCATGCCCAGTTCTCTCATCCTCTGTCCTTTGAGTTAACTACCCTTGCAGTGGCCACTTTCACCCTTTATTCCTTTCATAGGTAAACATAATACTTTGTGCTTATTCAGCTTCTGATCATTTGCTGGCTCATGGAGGTCTGTCCTCTTCATGCTTCCCATGAACAGTTTCATGCTGTCAGCTTTCACCATGGCCAGTAGACATCCTAATAACTAAATACCATAGGCATGACCCCTTTGTTGCTTTTATTTAATTTTTACTATTATTATTCTGTTTCTGAAATTTCCTTCTCCCTTGATTTCTCTGACATAACTTCCTCTTGGGTCTTCTTTCACTTCTCTGTTACCTTGAAGTCTTTCCCTAAGGAATCCGTGATATCAGCTGCCTTCTATGTACCTAGGACTTCCAAATTAATACCTGTACTCTTCAGATCAAAACACTCAAATTGCTGCACATCTTCAATTCATATCCCACTTGAAATAAAAACTTTCCAAACTGAATTTATTATCTGGCCCATATTGCAACCAGTTGCTGTTAAAATTTGAGACATTGCAAAAAGCACCATTCATCATCCCTTCATACAAGTTAGAGACCATGGTGTCATCTTTGATAACTCCTTTGCAAGTAGTGGGTCATAAAACTTGGTAGTCTCTAGTACCCAAGTATGTCTTGATTTAATCTATGCATACCTGTTGTTACTGCCTTAATTCTGACCATCTTCATCCTCCTGAAGTATTTCAGTAATTTTCCATTGGTTTCTTCACCATTCCTATTCCTAGTGAGCCTGCCACCCAGGAGTCCACCCATTACTCTCTCACAGGAGTTAGCAAATAGGAATAGAATCATATCCTACTTCTTGTGAATCTTTAGTGACTCTCCATTTTCTGTTGAATGAAATCCCTACTCCTAGGTATGGTTTGTAGGACTGAACCTTCAAAATATGACCCCTGACTACTTTTTTGATCTTCTCTTGGTTACTTCCCACAGTGAAAGAGTGAACTGGTTGCACAAACACTAGGAGAAAGCGTAAGACAGTACAGATCAGTAAGACAAAATAAACCATTGATTTGCCTTTCTCCATGTACTAACAAACTCTTTAGGTAATCAAGTATTTCCTCTAGTTGGATTCACCTACTGCATTATGTCTTTGGGCAAAATGTGTCCTGAAAATATACTTAGATAGTGCTTTAAGCTAAATATTTCTTGAAAATAGCTGATGTAATTATGTACAGCAGAAGGTATACAAGTATTGGCCTAAGGTGGCACTTCTGTTTAAACTGATGCATAATTTAGAGTATAATTATCTCCCAGGCTTCTTTGACAATGAAATATTTAGCCCCATAAACATAATTGAAAATAACAAATTGTTGCTTTTAAGGTAAGTGTATTTTTGTGACAAATACCAGGTCTTTATGATTATTAGGGGGGCGCTAGGGGAATGGCACACATCTTTCCAATGTTTGTTGGTGGTATTGAATGTAAAATGCTGCTTATCTAGTTGATAAGGTGTTCTGTGATACACATTTCTTCATCCTACTCTAAGGACAGTGCTTTGTGGAGCATAATTCCTGCTGGGTGGTGCAAAAAGGAAAGAGTTTGGGAAACTAACATAAAGAAGGATATTTAAGGAGAGTCAACTTTGAATGATGCATCATCTATCCTTTAAAATGAATTGAACATATATAATGGGAAAACTATCATTTTGAAAAGGGTTGAATTAGCCATTCTTCTTTCTAGGGATCGGCTACAGCAGATTCAGGACTGTTTTAACCAGTATTCCTGTTAAATGATAGAGATGTTAATAGTGGTATAATGATTTTTTAAATGTGTGTTTGGGTATTTTTTGTCTTTTGTGTTTTCTTTAATTATCCATCCTCTGCACCAGAGGGAAGCTCTGAGAGCAGAGTGTGACTTTGTGCACTTCGGCTCCTTCATGCCTGACCACAGGGCAGCATGCAAGAATTGCTTTATATATGCCATCAAATGTTCATTTTAATTCTATTCCAGAGTTACACTGCATAACAGTTCAAAAGCTCACAGGACAAAAGAGCTGAAAAATAGTTTTAGCAGCCCTTGTAACTAAATTTTCAGGTGAAGCAAGTTGTGGAGTTTAGGGTTTACCAATTCCCTGCTTCTCTTTTAGCACTAAATGGATTAAAATTCATCCTAATACATTAAACATGCTTTAAATTATACATTAAAATTTAAAGGAAAATCTATTGTATGTGTTTTTGGCTTGATATTCTCTTTAAGCCTTTTTTTTTTTTTTTTTTTTCAATTTTAGGAAGGAGAAAAAATACGTCGACCAGTGCTGGAAAGATGTCACTGTAGGGGACTTTATTCGCCTTTCCTGCAATGAGGTCATTCCTGCAGATATGGTCTTACTCTTTTCCAGTGATCCAGATGGGATCTGTCACATTGAGACTTCTGGTCTTGATGGAGAGAGCAACTTAAAACAGAGACAGGTGGTTCGGGGATATGCAGAGCAGGTGAACAAAACGTGTTCCCGGTTGGTAACTTATTAACATTTTCCTTTCAGAAGATGACTGAGTTCATTTTCACATGTACAGATAAAGAGACTTTTGAATTCATGTTTACCATTACAAAATCAAATCCCAGGTTTACTCCATTTCCAGCTATCACTGAAGGTCTGTTATGTTTTATAGATAATAGGATATCATGACTTTGGAGTTCAAACATTTCAGTCTGGCAGTTCTGTTTTTTTTGGAACTGAATTAAAGGAACCTAACAATTATTTTGTAGTTTGGAAAATTATTTCACAGTAGAAGTAATAACCTTGTAATTTACCTTCCCGAAGTTCAGATTTTATATGTTATATTTAATTGAAACTAGGAATATAAATTAGTTATTGTTCCTTCAATCTATAATTACTTATATACCCAGGGCTTTTGAGACTTTTGTAGCTTCTCACGCCACAGAGTTTCTTGATGGTTCACTGTGTTGTGGTGAAGGAAACAAGAACTTTAAAGCTATATTAACATGGGTTTGAATGAATTCCAGCCCTGTAATTTAGTTACTGTGTACTTCAGCAAGTCACTTAACTTAAACACTTTATGCCTTAGTTTCCTTATCTTAAAAATGGAAATAATGATGTATCCCTCATATCACTGCTGTGAGACACAAATGAGGTAATATATGTACAAACATCATGTATAATGCCTATCAGTTTTCCTCCCCTTTCTCTGGAAATACTTAAGATGAAATAGTCCAAAATTTAATAGTCTCTTAGTTAAACTGAACTACTAAGACAGATTTCCTTCCTCTTGTACTTCTAAGCTAAATAATATTTTTGCCAAATAATACCCTTATCTTTAGATTTCATCACCTGATGTCACATTGGACCCATCTCTCTATCTGTGGATTTCATTTTGATCCTTTGGGATTGATATGCCTCTCAGCTTGCCATTGTCACTTTTGAAAGCCTTCCTGGGCCTATGACATTGGTAAAAATCTTATACAACTTGGAATTCTATTGCATGCCACTAAATTCCTACTTAGAGGGTGATACCATTGGATTAATCAGCACACTTTGGGTTCAATTAAGGGTAAGCACTCCAAAATCCCATGACCTGGATTATGATCCTGTTTCTAAACACCTTCTTGTTGAGACTTTTAGTAAATTACTGATCCTCTTCAGGTGTATTTCTTTAACCATTAATTAGACCTAAGCATAGTACCTACCTCATAGTGCGTAAAGAAAAAATTAGTTAATATAGTTAGAGTGCATAATATAGATTCTAGTACATCAAAACAACCACAAAAATAATAGCAAATCAAATCATAGATCATATAGCTGACATTTTCCATGTTTTCTATGATATACATACTAATATTTTATGAGATATATCAATAGAACTTATTAATAACCAAAAAGCCAAATAAGAACAAAGAAATGAGGTAAAGTCCATATGGCTTATTCTTATGATTCCATGCCTTATAGGGTCTAAGCCTGTGTTCCATTCAGGATTATTTGCTTACTGGTTTCACAAATGATTCCAAAATTATCATTTGATCCATTAGAGAATTTTGTGAGATACTAATGTCCAACTTATTTTTAAATTTTTTTTAATAAAATTGATTGGGATTAAATGCATGTGTGCTCAGGACCCACATAAACATTTAATCTCAGAAACTACCTGTATGGTTAAAGAACAACAAAAGTGTTTTTACCTTCTCGGTGCCTTCTAGATCAAAGTATTGTATGAGTAGAAGCTGTCTTCCGCAGAGAGTCCTGCTTAGATTCCAGTATATGATGCATTCTCCTCACCTGCAGATGCTTGTTAATGCTCTAGGACCATCTGATCCCATTTATTCATTCATAATTACACCTATACTTTTCTTCTTTTGGCAACTTGTGATATAAGTTTTGTGGCAAGAATGCCTTAGTTTTAAGAATTGGTGAAAGGATACACACTTAAATATCAAAGATTTACATACACATACATATATATATTTTTAGGACTCTGAAGTTGATCCTGAGAAATTTTCCAGTAGGATAGAATGTGAAAATCCAAACAATGACCTCAACAGATTCCGAGGCTTCCTGTGAGTAATGCATGACTTACCTTTGTAGGTGTGAGTGTAATCGTGTGTTGCAATTATATTTAAATTGATAAAATTTTTGTTTTATGCATACACAATTTAAATTGCTGAAGTTCATACATTTAGCCACTTAAAAATTTGGCTTACTTTAATAATTTGGTAAATATTTACATATTCATGTTTTAAAAACAACAAAACCTTGTTCTTATAATAATCCTGTAATCTCTTTCAGTGGTGTAAGAATGTTTACCATAAGCTCCATATTAAGCCTAAGACGTTGTTTGGAAAGAGGCGTATGGGCAGAACTGACAACTTAAGTGACATGATAGGGTCAGGTAGACAGTCCTGTGGCAAAAGTTATCCAATTATTTGGAAACATGTCTAAAAAAAATTGTGGGAAGCCATAATAGTATTCATTCTGGAGGCATCTTGTGGCATCTATATTCGTTTTTGCAAAGGCAGCTAGAATTTGGGGTCTTACCTAGTTTCAGGCCTGGCTTCTACCACTTTAAATGCTTTTTGCCTTGAGTCAAGGTATTTACTCTTTTTGATCTTTGTTTCCTGATTTTTAAGAGGAGACAATTAGGCATACTTCATAGGGGTAATCTTGCAAGAAAATGGTAGAGAGAAGAGAAAAGCTCTCCACTCAGTTTTTGAGACCTGAATTACCCTTCTACCCTTACAGTAATACCAAAAGTATACAAAGGTACTTAGGGAAAGATCAATACCCACATGAATATAAATGTAAAAACTCTGTGCAAAATTATAGCAAAGCAATCCAATAATATATAATACATCATGACCCAATGGGACCTATCCTAAAAATGCAAGGTTGATTTAACATTTGAAACTCCAACAATGTAGTTCACCATATTATCAAACTATAATTAACAAATTTAAAAAAAAGATCCATTTCATAGATGTTGGAAAACATTTGACAAAATCTAACTTCCATTCTAGCAAAATGTTTTCCAAAGTGGTTGTACCATTTTATAGTCCCATGAGTAATACAGTTGTATTCCAGTTCCTCTACATAAGGCATAAAGCATTAGGTATAGTCTAATTTAAATGCTTTTTCCCTAAAATCAGGAAGAAGACATGGATATTTGCTCTCACCACACTTTTGTTCAGGATTGTAGTAGAGGTTCCAGCTGTACAGTACAGTCAGACAAGAGAAGGAAATAAAAGTTAACAAATAAGAAAGAAAACTGTCTTTTGTCCACAGATGATACAATAGTTTTTGTAAAAAATCTGATGAAACCTATAAAAAGCTACTAGAATTAAGTGAGCTTAGCAATATCATAGGAAGCAAGATCAACACAGAAATCAATTGTATTTCTATATACTAGCAATGAGCAGATATTGAAATTTTTAAAAAGACAACTTCCAATAGCATCAGAAAAAAATGAAATACTTGAGGATAAATCTGACAAAAGATGTGGAAGACCTGCACACCAAAAACCACTGAGCACTGCTGAGAGACAGGGAAGATCTAAGGAAGCAGAGAGATGTGTATTGTTCATGGGTTGAAAGATTCAATATTGTTATATGTCACATTTTCTCCAAATTGCGTAAATTTCTCCAGATTCAGTGTGATCCCAGTTTAAATCCCAGCAAGGTTTTTTTTTTGTTTTTTGTTTTTAGAAATTGACAAGTTTATTCTAAAAATTTATGTGGAGATTCAAAGGACCTATAGTAACTAAAACGACTTGGAAAAGAAAGAACAGATTTGGAGGGCTAACACCACCTGATTTCAAGACTTCTTATAAAGGTACAATGATTAAGCTAGTGTCATTCTGACATAAAGATAGAATACATCAATAGAAAAGATTGTCATCTAGAAAGTGACCCACACATTTATGGACAACTGGTTTTTGACAAAGATACAAAGGCAATTTAGTGAAGAAAGGTTAGTCTTGTCAACCAATGATGCTGCAATAATTGGATTCCAAATGAACTTTAACCCATACCTCTTAACATTAAAAAAAATTAACTGAAAAATGGATCCTATCCTTAAATGTAAACCTAAAATTCCTGGAAGAAGACAAGGAAAATCTTTGGTACCTTGGATCTATGTATCTGATAGAGGACTTGTGTTCAGAATACATAAAGACATCTCAAAACTCAGTAATAAAAAAAAAAAATGCAGTTTTTTAAATGGTCAAAAACATTTGGGCAGACACTTCACCAAACAAGATATATGGATGACAAATACCTGTACGGAAAGATGCAAGTTAAAACCACAGAGCTACAACTGAGGATGTAGAGGAAATGGAACACTTAAATACTGCTTACTGGAATATAAAATGGCACAGCCACTTTGGAAAATAGTTTGGAAGTTTCTTAAAAAGTTAAACATATGCCCACCATATGATCGGGCTATTCCACTCCTAGGTAGTTACCCAAGAGAAGAGGAAACATTAGTCCATACAGTAACCGGTACACAAATATTCATAGCACCTTTATTTGTAATAGCCAAAGACTGGAAACAACTAAAATGTCCACCAAGTGAATGGATAAACTAATTGTATATATATACAATGGAATTCTTCTCAGCAGCAAAAAGGAACTCATGAGTGATACAGGCAACAACATGGGTATATCTCTAAATAACCATGTCGAGTGAAAAAAGCCGGCAAAAAAGAATATATACAACTGGAGTTATTTAGTCTCTTGAAAATGAAAGCTAATTGATAGTAAGAGAAAGCAAATTAGTGGGTACCTGGGATGCGAGAGTAGGAAGGATGGACTACAAAGAGGCATGAGGAAGCATTGAGGGGTGATGAATGTGTTTCCTGGCCTAGTTGTGGTGGTGGGGGGGGCCCCACTGGGACAGGATGTATTCTCCATGTTCTCTCCCCTCAGGTTCTCTCCTCAGTGATCGGACTTCCCTGAGCTGGCTTCGTTAACGCCTGTATTGAGAGCTGGCTTCAGCAATTTTCAGGGAAGCGTTTAATGAGATAATCAGCCCAGGAAGATAGAGTGGTTTCCTGTGGGATTATTTTTACCCACTAAACTAACTCCTTATCCTTTTTCCTGCTTTGCAATCTGTTTTCTTAAAATCAACAAAAATTGAAATGATCAAGCTCATTCTCTATATGATGCTTTCTCCGACATTCTTACTCTCAGGTAGAACTGACTTCCTCCCTATTTGTGCCCACACTGTAGGCAGAATATCAGATTTCTATCATGATATCTGTAATAGTTTATTATACTTACATTTTCTATGTCAGTCACCTCCTCTTAGACCCCAGGAGCCAAACCTGTCTGCTTTCTATCCTCAGCATCTGGGTGGGAGTGCTGGACACAGTCAGTGTTATATAGGATCTTGAGTGGGTGAGAGCTCTGTGTTGCCAGTCAGTGCTTCTTATAAAACCCAAAGGACCCAGGCCAGGAGTGCCAGATACCATACAACAATCAAGTACAGGACATGTTTAGTATTTGGGGCGGGTGCAGTCAAGGTAGAAACTGGTCTTTGATCTAATTATGGTAACTTAGAGTGATATAATGATGAAAAATAAGGATCCCAGGGAATTAATACTTACTAAAGAATTTTGGAAATGATGCTTTCATATGTTGAATCTATTCCTATAATGGTTCTAGGAATAACAAATGCATTGTTGATGAGGATTATGTGGTGGTTGCCTGAGAATTCTACATGGAAATGTAAATAATCTGACTTAATTTTCTAGTGAGTAGAATTAGATCAATGCCTGCCTCTATTTTTACCTCCATGCTATTCAGTTGTTGAATAAACCAGGTCATTTTGCCTGCTAAGTTTTCAATATTTTGGATTTGGCTAACTTCATTCTCACAGTGGTGATGAACATGTGTCTCTGACCTTCTTATTTCTTATAAACTGTCCAAGGGGCAATTTCAGAATCTCATGAAAGAAACGGTTTCTCTCCCTAGAAAGTGACAAATGTGTATATGCACATACATACACACACACATGCAGGAAATATTGCACATGATTTCAAAGGCTTCACAGATTCCCCTAACACCACAGACCCCAGGTGGATTTGCCCTTATAGAGACTTGTTTAGATTCTGTGGAGACAGCCACTCCCTATTCCATAATATCCAGAAGCCTGTGATGTCCCCGTGTCCCGTTGGTAGTTTGGTTAAGATTGGTGTTGTCAGCCTTATCCTTTATAAAGTTCTCTATCAGCCTTTTACCTAAAGATTTGGGAAGCTAGTGATTGTTATTACCTTGAGTAATCCTTAATTTTCTAATTCTGTCAAGAACTTTTCCCTCATCAGCTATTAAGTTACCCTAAAACACAGTTTGTACTAGAGAAATAGGTTCCTTATTTGGAATATTTTTGAATTTTTATTTATAGTTTTATTTATAGTACTAGAAGTTGGCAACAATGAATAATAGAAAACAGTGGCACTTAGAAACTTTTTGCATTGTTTTCCCAGCCAAAGCAGGTAACTGAAATAAGAAAAGCAAATGGGCCAGAGATTTGAAACCTTCCCAGTAAACAGCCAAAATTAGTACTCCAGTCAAGACAATGTAAAAAACTATGATTTTTATTTTTACACCCACACTTTTGCTATTTACAAATAATATGCTGTCTTTCTTGCAGAGAACATTCCAACAAAGAACGCGTGGGTCTCAGTAAAGAAAATGTACTGCTCAGAGGGTGCACCGTCAGGAACACAGAGGCCGTTGTGGGCATTGTGGTTTATGCAGGTTTGGTTACACTTCTCACTTTTTACCATTGCCTCCTCTCTGCTTTTCTACCAATTAACATTTTCCACTTACTCCAAATGCAGTCAACAAAAGCAGAACAGAAATTGTGTCTTGATAAAGTTCATCATTGGTCTGTTGTTTTTTTTTCTAATGGATCACAAAAGCAAATTAAATTCACAAGACATTATGTAACTACTCTTTATTAAACTGTCTGCCAGAGAGATTTTAAAGTATGACACGTCCCACCTGGCTTTCATCTACACATTTTCTGACACGTTGTGTTACCTATGTAGGCCATGAAACCAAGGCAATGCTGAACAACAGTGGTCCGAGGTACAAGCGCAGCAAATTAGAAAGAAGAGCAAATACAGATGTCCTCTGGTGTGTCCTACTTTTGGTTTTGATGTGTTTCACTGGTGCACTGGGTAGGTAAAAGTGGACTCTTTGCTGACATTGTTTCATCAAGATATTTTATTCATTTAAAAGTATTTTATTTTCAAAATGATATTTATGAATGTTTGATTTATGTAAGGGAGGTTTTATTTGCCAAAATGCATTCCTCACATCTTTTTCTCTCTCATTCTCTGCCCTAAAAGCAGTATGTTGATTATATCCAGTTACATCTGGCCCCAGTACAGAAGGGACCGGGGAGCAGATTTAAAGAGAGGGAGACAGACTTTGTAGCCTTTTGAATTTGCATTTGTTTCCCAAAACAAACAATTGGTGTTCAACCAGAAGAAATACCTCATCCCTTTTAGGAATAGGATTCTATATTTATATAATGTATAATATATATGTAGCATCCTTTTGATGTCTGTGTTTTTTGAAAGGTCATGGAATCTGGTTGAGTAGATATGAAAATATACTCTTCTTTAATATCCCTGAGCCTGATGGACATGTCATATCACCAATGTTGGCAGGATTCTATATGTTTTGGACCATGATTATTTTGTTACAGGTAATTTCTATCAAGCTTTTCATAGAATTTTAAGACTTCTGCTTCTTATCTAGCTATATTCAGTATCTCATCCTTTCTTTTCCCCCTTTAACATTTTTAAAAATTGTTTGGTTCTTCTTAGGTCTTGATTCCCATTTCTCTCTATGTTTCCATTGAAATTGTGAAGCTTGGACAAATATATTTTATTCAAAGTGACGTGGATTTCTACAATGAGAAAATGGATTCTACTGTTCAGTGCCGAGCCCTGAACATCGCCGAGGATCTTGGACAGATTCAGTACCTCTTTTCTGATAAGACAGGAACCCTCACTGAGAATAAGATGGTTTTTCGAAGATGTAGTGTGGCAGGCTTTGATTACTGCCATGAAGAGAATGGTGAGTGTTAGGTTTCTGTCAACCTTAAGATTGGTCTTTTTTACACAAATATGATTTGATAATTCTGGCATAGAAGTACTTTATTAAGCATTGGCTGCTTAACTCATCCAAACAGACATTAAGTGTCATTGGTGTTCCCTCAAAAGTTAGTAAGTCAAAGTTAAGGAGTCTACTGGATGATTTCTTGAGAAGGAAAGTAAATTACCAGTGTGGTAGAAGGTTGGGAGTTGGGTATAGTGGCAATGATACTGCATTATATTTTTGAGAATCTTATGAAACTATGTACCATCTACCTAAGAAGTACTTTGAAAATAATTCCAAAGGGACTACAGCCTCCCCATAACCTCATCATTCTTTCAGCTCATGGGTATCCATTGAGTCTTGGATTACAAACACTTAATTGAAAAATAAATAAAATGAGCTGAATTTCTGAAGCTAAGGAAGTAACTATACAAATTGCAAGTTTTCTTTAAAGGATTAAACTTCATTAACTTTATTATTTATAAAAGTAATGTGTACTCCTATGAAAATAATTCTGAGAAGCATATTAAACAAATTAATAGCCTTACTCTCTAGAAGTTAACCACCACAAACAATTTGGTGACAATATAACCATCCATTTCTTTATGCATATTCCTCCATATGTAAAATCTATATTTACACATTTTGCCTTTTATAAGTTAGGACATGTTATAATATTGTTTTGCAATTTGCTTCTTTTATTCTACAATATCTTTCTTCCAAGTCAGTTCATAGTTTAACATTAAGTGCATGGTATTACATTGTATGTGGCCAGGTTGAGTGGGCTATTAAACACTACTTGCAATTAACACACATACTCATTCAACAAATACTTTTTTGCTCTTAATATGTGACAAACGTCCCTGATCTCATGAAGCTTATAGTGTAAGGGAAGAAGATAGACAAGATTAAAAATTATGATATATAAAATAAAAGAAAATTCATCTATACAATATGCTTTTTTGTACATATACATGGTACATTTCTAGAAGTGGTATTGCTGGATCCAGAAAAATGCACATATAAAATTTGTATAGCTCCTACAAAATTTACCTCAAAAATATTGTGCTAATTTACATTCCCACAATCCAGAAAAATACCCATTCCTCTCACCCAGCCATAATGGGATAAAGTTACTCTTTTTAATCTGATTGATTTTTTGTAGACACAGTTAGCATTTCATTGTCTTAATCTGTCTTATTAGTAATGAGATGTTTCACTTTTCATATGTTTATTAGCCATTTGAACTTCCTTGGTAAAGTGATGTGTCCTTTTCCTGTTTACAAATAAGTTTTTTATTAATCTTAGTAATCTGTGGGAGGGTTTTACCTATTAAGGCAGGCTTGATGTTCAGCTTGTATGCCCCAGTCTAGGGTGTCTGTGGCCAGCACCGATTTTATTTGTGCACTTGTTTTGAACCAGTTGTTAAATAATTTGAGTATCAACCCTGATATCCTTTTCTTCTGTATGTGGCAAATATTTTTCTGGTTTATCGTTTATCACTGTGTTAGTTTTCTCTTGCTGCATGACAAATCACCACAAATGTAGTGGCTTTCAGCAACACAAATGAACTATCTCACGACCTCAGTGGGTCAGGAATCTGGGTGCAGGATAACTGTGCCCTCCCTCAGGGTCTCTTACGAGGCTAAAATCTAGGTGTCTCTGGGATTGTGATCTTATCTTAGTACAGGACCCTTTTCTTAGTTCCCTTGGTTTTGGTAGAATTCAGAGACTCGAAGTTGTAGGCCTGAAATCCTGCTTTCTTGCTGGCTGTCAGCCTGGGACCATTTATGAGCTCTTAGAGACAGCACACCATTTCTTGCCACATGAACGCTCCCCAGCGTCGGCAGTTAGCTTCTTCAAGGCCAGCAGCAGAATTTCTAGCTTTGCATCTCTCTGACTTTAGGGAAATCTTGATGAGGTCAGATCTACGTAGGACAGTCTTCTTTCAGATTAACTCAGATTCAGCTGGCAAGGGGCTTGATTCCATCAGCAAAATATGCCTTTGCCGTATGATATGATTTAATCACAGGAGTGCAATCCCATCATACTAATGAGATGTGTACACCAGTGGGGGGACCAGGAATCTTGGGGGCCATCTTAGAATTCTGTCCTACCACAGTCTCTAAACTTTGCTTAGAGTATTTTTGCTTGTCAGAAGCTTTATATTTATATTAAATAAGTCTTGTCAATTTTTAAGAATATTAACAAGATTATGAATATTATGGTTTCTGCTGGGAGTATTACACTTAGACACCTACCTTGCCCAAAATTTTAAAATGTATTTTCTCCTAGGTACAGACATTTTTAAGCCAGCTTTTGCTGTTACCTGTGAGTGTAAGGGATTATAATGTTGAGTGTTGATACATAATCCCCATACAAATGTAAAAAAAATAGCATGTTGGGTATGATATTTTGGATTGTTTCATCTTCTTTATTTTATTTTGTTACAAAAGTGATAGTATAGAAAATGTCAGGTAGGCCAAAAAAGGAAAACTTAAAAGGACCGCTGTTAACATTTTAGTGCATTTCTTCTGAATCTTTTTTCCCATACACATTAATATATTTGCTTTTTAAATAAAAATGGCATCGTGTTGTGCTTTTACTTTAGTAATCATTTCTTAAGACTTCATCATGACTGCCCCTCCATTCTCTCCCTATTCTTCTAGTGTTAATGCTATACTGTATTGTAGTAATTGCCAACATTTACATAACCAATCCACCATCAGTTCAGGTTGTCACAGTTATTGCTGTTAAAAATGCTGCAGTGAACATCCCTGAAGCTAAACCTCCACTCCCATTTTTGAGATCAGTATTTTCCAAAATCATTTGAGTATAGACTCCTATTTTCTAGGAATGTCTTCTACAGTAATGTTTCACAAAATATATGATGATGGGATTTTTCGTGTTTGTAGCATTTAAGAGGGTTTGTACAGCCCCCTCTCACCACAGTCCCTGAGCTTTCAGACTCCGGCCCAGTGACTACTCTTCTGTGGCCCCTCATGCAGAGAAGATACCCAGCAACTAAGAATCATATCCTGACTGAACTGTAATTGAAAAGATACCTGTTTGTGAACCCCAGGGTGTTGCACTACTTCTAGGAGGTGCTGACTTGGACTGTGAACACCTCTCTACTATAGACACACGCAGAAGTCTTGGTCTCTTTGCTGTAATGGTTTAAAAACAAGCATGTGCACATACACATGCAATTTTTTAATGCTGAAGGGGAGAATGGCACTACTCCCCAGAACTTCACTCTGGGATATATTATCTTCACTGAAATGAAAACTAGTTAAGCCCTCAGGATTTTCTGGCAAAAGCATTACCTGGGAGATATTTCTACAAAGAGTATTGCTGCTAGGAAACAGTCCCTTATACATATGCAAGTGAATTTAAACACATTGGCCAACACCATTTTGTTTTAAAACCTTGCAAGTGAGAAATCTGGTCCATGAATTAAGCAGCATCTACAACAGCTGGGTGTGTAGTAAAATGCAGAATCTCAGGCCTCGCTTTATAAAGCTTCAATCAAAATCTTAATTTAACAGTATCTTCCCAAGGGATTTATATGCATATTAAAATTTTTTAAGACACACCTTTAAAATATGGAAAGAGAATGACTTTTTGAATATGCTTTTTAGTTTAGAATAGTTTTAGATTTACAGAAAAATTACAAAGATACTACTGAGGGTTCCAATATGGCCCCTGCCCAGTTTCCCCTGTTGTTAACATTTCATATTAGCCTTATGATACCTTTGCCAGAAGTAATGAACCAATATTGAGACATCATTATTAACTGAAATCCATATTTTATTCAGATTTCCTTAATTTTTATGTAACATTCTTGTCCTGTCCCAGGAGACCACATAATATATAGTTATTATTTAGGTTCCTCTAGATTTGACAGTTTCTCAGACTTCCCTTTTTTGAGTGACCTTAGGAATTCTGAGGGGCACTATTCTGGGATTTGGTCGAAGTGCCTCACTTGGGTTTCTCTGGTGAGTGCCTTTAGGATGCAGTTTATGAATGCATGTACATGGTGGCAGCTTTTAGGAGTTTCCACCAACAAGGATTTTGGAGTCAGGCCTCCTGGTTCTGATTCACATCTTCAGTCCCTACAAACCCTATGACCCTGGACAAGTTTATCTAATTCTCTGAGCCTCAGTAACAAAGATCAATTATAGTATCTACTTCATTGGATAAGAAAAGATAATTTGCAAAAAGGCATTTAGAGCATGGCACAAAGTAAGTTCTCTTGTAAGTATTGGCTACTATTATTGTTGGCATAATAAGAAATAATTAGTTGCCTTTGGGGAATTTATGGTCCAATATGGGAGACAGACATGGAAACATAAAAATACCTTAAGTATTACAAGATTGAAGGCAGTGTTCTTGTTCCATATTGTTTTGATTTTCAGTCAGTTTTTGGTTAAGTTGCACTTATCAAAGTCTGGGGCCGTGGACAATATTGGACAAGAAAATCTTGGGATGCTGGAAATATGTGGGGAATTAGTTTAGATTAGATTTGTGTATCAAGGATACGTGGGTGATACAGTTGGAAGACGCTCAGCTGAGTGTGCTGTTTACGAGCAGGTGAAAGTTGGAATGCTGGAAATGTTTGGGGGATTAGTTCATAGCAAAATGGCAGATATGCAGATGATAGAGCTGGAAGAAATTCACTGAGTGCGTTGTGCTGTTCACCTTATTTTTGGCCCTTTGGAGAGCACACTGAAGAGTGTGATAAACTGTGTTTCATAGCCTCACTCACACTTCTTCCAAATATCAAATAAATGTAAGTAATAGGCCATGAAGAGGTTATTGGATATTTGAAGAGGAGAATCGGAAAAGCAGATGGATGAGAGATTAAATAAGAAAGAAACATGACGTAGCTAACCTAATACCTAACTTTGAGACAAAGGAAGACTACAGACTTTGTATTGTCCCATTATGAGTTGGAACATTAGAATTCCTGCCCCACTTTGAGGCATTCATGGAACTAATTAGGCCCTACTGTAAGAGACATCTGAGTAGTCATCTTGATTATTTGGATAGATTTTATCAGTATGATAATAAGCCTTTGTTTCTCATACCCAATTTTTGAAAAATTTTCAGAGTCTAAAAGTGTTGCTCCAGTAGCTTTGTTTCTGATTCACATTGTAACTTTACTGGTCTGTTTACTTCCTCATAGCTTTCCACAAAATGATTGAAAGGTTACTCTGTGTCTTCATGATGCCACTCTTGCAGTGCTAATTAATTGAGCAAATTTGTCGTACAATAAGAGCTGAGCTATCTAGCATTATACTAATTACACAGTTGCATGATGACTGATTTCCCTAATGATGGCCGAGAGAAGTTCCTGAAGTATAGCCTTTATGTTTATAAATGTTTTATAGTACTTTAGTTATTTACTTAAAAAATGGTATCACCTCATCAATACATTTCTTTAGCTGCTCAAGTATTTATCCACCTCAGCACTATTGTCATTTTGGGCTGGATTATTCTTTGTCATGTGGAGCTCTCCTGTGTATCATAAAATGTTTAAAAGCCTCTCTGGTGTCTGCCTACTGAACACCAGTAGTCCTCATCCCCCAGTTGTAGTAACCAAAAGTGTGTATGTGCATTGCCAAATGTTTGCTGGGTGACAAATTTAACCCTTGTTGAGAATCACTGAGCTAACCAATTATATATGTAAGTGCTAAGGAGATACAACGCAGTGGATACCTGTCCTGGCTTTGGAGTCAGGAAGACCTAAATCCAAATCCCATCTCTATCCCCAACTAGCGATTACAGTGGTCAAAATAATTAGTCTCTCTGGATCTTAGTCTCTTCAGCTGCAAAGTGGAGCAGTGGTAGTTCCTACCTGACAGCATTATTTTTCAAATGAAAAGGGAATATGTAGTTATAAATGTTTATATAAAGGACCTAGCTATGTGCTCAGTGAAAAGGAGGTACTCAGTAAATGTTAAATCTATACATCTATACCATACAACCTTACCTTCCACTAGGGATATTTCATGTGTATTCATACATTCGTTCACTATTGAATTAATAAATATTAATTAAACTATAAAACATGGACTCATTGAAATCAGAGGACATTAACCATGTAGAATGTTAAGGAATAATACATGCTAACATATAAGTCTCTATTTAGAAACAGTATAACAAGAAGACTCAGAGCAGTGACTATGCAGTTTATAGAACTGGACATGTATCACTTTTGTGAGATAGGGAAAATTACTTAATTTTGATTTCTTTATTTCTAACATGGAGGTATCAATAGTATCTACCTCAGAGGGTTGTTATAGGGATTAAAGGAGACAAATGCCTGGCACATAGTACCATTCAGTGGAGAAGCTATAAAGGCCCAATGAATGAGAGCTAGTACAGTTACAGAGGTCGTTATTGAGGAACTGACGTTTGAAATAAGCCTTTACAGATGTTCAGGATTTATGTATGTAGAAAGAAAGAGAATGGATATTCTGAGCAAGGGCACAGTGAGAATAGAGAACTTCTGAATGTTTGGGGCACAGTAAGTGGATGGGCTTTTTGAAGTTCCAAGGTCATACAGGGAAGCATTCTGTATTATTTAGGCAAAGAATATAATGAAGCTTGCAGAACTGCAGAACTGGAAAGGATCTTGAAGTCATGGAATCCAAATTGTTTATTCCTCAATAAGAAAACAGGCCCAGAAAGAGAAAGTGATTCACTGGAAGCCCCTTGGTCATTGGAAGAGTGGGGTCTAGAACTCAGGATCTCCACATTGCTTCTTGGCCTCTCCTTGTCCTTAAAAAATACAGACAAAACTATTCAAATAAACAGGGTATGCAAATATTCTTCATTTTATAAATTACCTTGCCAAAAGCCACACTTTATTCAGTAGCTAGACTTAGTCTGAACATGGACAACTAGCAATCCAAAAAACATTTAATTGATTGTCTACCCTGTTTTCCTGATGCTGGGCATCATGATAAACAAGACAGAAAAGGTCCCTGCTCTCAAAGAGCTTCTATTGGAGAAAATAGACAACAAATAAATTAATTTTCAATTCAAGAAAAATATTAAATAATGAGAATTGCTTTGCAGAGAGTTAAAATGGGGTGATATGATATAGAATGACTGGCAGGCTACTTTGGATTGGATAGTCAGGCAAAGCCTCTCTAGGGGTTACAACTTAGATCTGAATAAAATAAATTTGAAGTTCAGGGGCAAAAGAAGCAGCTAGTATAGAGGCCCTCAAGCTGAATGAGCTTGGCAATTTTCAAAGTAAAGGAAGAAGACTAGTGAGGCTGGATTTTAGTGAAAGTGTGGAAGACGGAGGGACAAGAAAATGAACAGGTCAGCAGAGGTCATATCAGTTGACTTATGGAAGCCAAGATAGGAGTTTTATTCTAAGTGACTTGTGAAGCCACTGGACGGTTTTGTGCAGGGAGTGATCTGATCTGCTTTATGGTTTAGGAAGATCACTCTAGCTGCTCTTTGAGGAATGGATTGCAGAGAGGCAAGGAGACCAGTCACAGTCTTTATCACTGGTCCAGTTGAGAGATGATGGTGGTTTGGACTGAGGTAATGGGGATGGAGAGAAGTCGAAATACTTGCGGTAAATTTTGGTTAAATAATGGACAGCTTTTGCTGACGCTTTGAATATCATGCCTGGGGAAGAAGAGAAGAATCAAGGAGAATCCTAGATTTTTGTTATAAATAACTAGGTAGATGATTAGGTGCCATTTACAAAGATGGGGAAGATCAGAGAAAGAGTAAGTTTGAAGAGGAAGAGAGGGAGAGTTCTACTTTGACCATGTCAAATTTAAGGTATGTAGTATTTATTTGTTCAGCAAGTATTTATTAAGTATCGATAAACTGCTGCTTTGGGCTCTAGCAACAAAACAGTTGAAATTCTCTGACCTTTTGGAGTTTATATTCTACTGGGTGATTAGAAAAATAAAAGCAAATAAGATATTTAGTGTGCAGCTGGTGGTGAGTGCTGGCGTAGGGTTTGTAATAGAGTGATTAGAGCTGGGACGTCCTCACTGACAAGGGGATGTGATAAGAGACTTGAGGTATGAGGGTGCAAGCCATGTGGTTATCTGCTTAAAGAGCCTCCTAGACATCCAGCTGGAGCTGTCAAGTGGAGAGCTGGGTGTCTGAGTCTGGATTCCAGTTAGAGGTCAGAGTTGAAGGTATAATTTTAGAGATCATGTACACAGAGATCCTACTTCAAAGATGACACAAAATGACAGCATCAAGGAAGAGTAGATAGGTGGAGAAGGAAAAGGCCTCTGGCAGCTACCCAGTATTTGAGGGCTGAGGAGAAGACAACAGGAGAAACTAAGAAGAGTGGCCATTGAAATAGGAAAAACAGGTACACATGGTATTAAAAGAGCCATCTCAAGGAGAGAATGGTCAACTGTGTAGGATATTGCTAAGAGTTCAATTAAGACACAGATGGATGTGATCATTGGCTTTGGTAACGTGGAACTCACTGGCAACCTTGACAAGAGCACTTTCAGTGAAGAGACAAGGACAGAAAGTCATGAGTTCAGTTGAGGAGGGGTTGGTGTAAGTGACAGAAGGGAGAATTGTGAGGGTGAAGTCCTTGAGAAGGCCAGAGGGGTAGGAGGCAGGGTACCAGTGGAGGGCCTTTGAGACTTTCTTCATAGTTGCAGAGGGAAGAGAGAGAGTTTGAATACAGATGCAGATAGATTGGTGGACTTGATGATGGGAAAAGAAGGTAGTTCCTGTCTGATTGCTTTTACTTTTGTCATTGAGGTAAGTTCATTAAGGGTTTGGGGGGAGGGGAGTTTGGCGGCCAATTCAAAAAGGGAGAAGATGGTGTGAAATAGCTATTTAAAGAAATGTGTGACATATTCAACTTGCAAGGGGTTCTTCTTAAGCAATGACCCAGTGTGCTTTTTGTCCCTCAGCCAAGAGGTTAGAGTCCTATCAGGAAGCAGCCTCTGAAGATGAAGATTTTGCAGGCGCTCCCAGCGGCTCCCTCAGCAATATGGCAAAACTGAAGGCCCCCAGCTGCAGGGCAGTTCATAATGGGCCTTTGGGAAGTAAATCCCCAACTCATCTTGCTGGGAGCTGTTTTACTCTAGGAAGTGGAGAAGGAGCCAGTGAAGTGCCTCACTCCAGACAGGCTGCATTCAGTAGCCCCATTGTAAGTATGAATGCGTGACTTGAATCTTGCACGTCCAAAATGAATAGTGAAAGAACACCCTCATAGTTTCAACAGAGCCAAACACTGTTGTCTTCCCTATCTGAGAAGAGACTAGATAATTGCAGTTCATGTGATTGCCTCACATAATTCAAATTATAAACAAATAATATCATAATATCCTAATTTGGGGGATAATTCAACACTGAAAGATAGTATATAATTTCTGAAAAAACAGTTATTTCTGATCAGGGCCAGTCATTTCTGAGCCTGAAGAAGGTTGCCTTGGTTTAAGGATCATGACTCTCTCCCAGAACCAGCAAAGCTTACGAGAATTATTTAATAGACAGGTAAGTATATGTAAATTATAGAGAAATGCAAAAGCCTTTAGGTACCTTCCAAGACCTTTTTCTGTTTCTTTAGTCTTCCCCTAGATCCCACCAAACCTATGTTCTCTACCCCATTTCTAGTCTTCAGAATGACATTTGCTAATATATCCATTTCAGAGATCATTTGGATGTGTACTGTGTCCCAAGGGGAAGTTCTGGGGATTAACTTCTAGTCACACTTATTGACAAACTCATTTTGCTGCAGAAAAATACAGAGGACTATGTGGAGGATGGGAAAAAGGAAAGATACATGTATGAATAGAGATCAAAAGTTTTGCTGTACTTAAAATGACTTCTATAAAATTTCAACTGTCTTTTCTTTCTTCCACAATTCATTAACTCTTGTGTTTTACCAAGATGAGGATTCCCCAGCCATGGAACTGGTAAATGGTTGTGATCATAAAATAGGTGACATAACAGAACAAATCATCTTTGGGGACCTTTGTGTTTCTATATTGAATTTATTGTATGATTTTCATAAGAGAGACGTGATCTGAGTAGACCCCAGTGGTCTCATTTGTCCTAGAAAGGCCTGGAGGGGAATCTCCTGGCACTTTTTCTAAGTTGCCAACAAAAATCAGCAACAAAAGTGATCATTTCAGTACAATTCATTCATTTCTGTGGCACTAGTAATATAAAACTTGTCATGTTGTATCTTTGTCATATGTCAGGCTATTCCAAACATCCAGACTTATTTTCTCCAATTTTGGGGGGATAAAAGATACATATTTTCTTCTTTTTTATCTTTTCATCTATTGCTCTGCTGATCTTTTATACTTCCCACCCACCTGAAGTTAACCACATACTGACTCATGCTTCCTTGGACGTGGTATGGTACTGGCAACCTGGTGGGATAGGACCTCGCTCTTGGTTTCCTGAGCCAGCCCCACTCTTTTTTTGGAGCAAATGATTGTTTGTTCATAATCATAACCATTTCCCCTGTTAAAATCTATTTTCCCCTCACAACCTACCTCTGTTTACCAAATCTGATGACATATTTATTTCTTTAAAAGCTACCTTAAATATACTCTCTTCTGAAGACTTCCCAGACCCTCTCTCCTCTCAGCTCTGAGTCCTGTGTGCACATTTCCTCTCTCCCTTGGTCCTTGTTACATTGGCCTTATTTCTGCCTCTGACATACACCATTTGCTCCTTAAGAGCAAGGGCTTACTCATCTTGAATCTTAGATTCAGGGTCTCACATGTCCTTTCTCAATAGAGCATTTCTGAAGGTTGCTAAATGAAGCTGCTTAGTAAGCTCTGTCTTTCCGTTCAGTCCATTTTGTTTTCCCTTGTCCTACACTCCAAGGCCCTGTGTCATTCTGATTACATAGGTGCTCTGGGGTGGTTGGTTTGTGTTTTCAATACCACACCCTTATATATAGGATAAAGGAGTCTTCCTTGAAATATGAGATCATCTCTCACCTCTTGCTCTGGATGAGTTGATTTTATCCTTTCTGGAGACTAAAGTTATTTTGAGGAAGCTATAGATCCTTGACCTGAAAAATTGGCAGTTGTAAAAATTTTTCACATGATTCCAAAAGCCCATCTGTGGGGCCCAGGTTAACACCAGCTTGAGAGCACACTGAGCTGTGATGTCTCAAAGTGGGAGATTGTATGATAGGACCTTTCATGGGAGGCAAGTTGAGAGCCAGAGAGTGAAGGTCCCAGGCAGCGTGCTGGCAGGTACGCCGGCCTTTGGGAGCTAGAATGTCACTGAGATCTGTCAGTCCTGGGTTCATATTACCTGTGTTAGAGATTGGCTTACTTTGTAAGCCAATGTTCTCATGCTTCTTTAATTCTCTAGATGTTTTCGTTCAACAAGTATACCATTCATTCTAGCTGGGTTGCTGTTCTCCGAGGTCTTTGTATGGCTGTCTTGTTCCTGGCATCGAGGTCTCAGCTCAGATACCACCTCCTCGGTAGACCTTCCCTGCCACCCAATCCAAAGCTCTTTCCGTCCCCCACCCCATCTCTCTTTGTGTCAATGTAGAAGCATCTTATTTATTTCTTTATAGGTTAGTGTTCTGGATCTGCTGTCTCCTCAGCTAGAATGTGAGTTCCATGCAAGCCAGGGTCCTGTTTGTCCTATGCAGCCCCCTTTCCTTGAGGAGTGCCTGACATTAAAGATCAATAATCAGATTTATGGGATGAATGAGTAACTGACAGATTAATGGAAGATAATGACACAATACTAGACACTGGGATATAAAATGAATAAGACATGCCCCCATTCTTCAATTTTGTTCTAGGCAGACATATAAATAAATAAATTATAATCCTGTATTAAAGATGCAGTAATAGTAGTTCATCCAAAGTATAGTGAGGGCACAAAGAAGGGAGTGGTCAACTCTAAAGGGGTGAGGAGGGATCAAGAAAGGATACACAAAAGAGGTAAAATTTGAGTTAGGAATACTAATGAGTAGGAGTTTCCAGAGTATAAAAAGAAGGAAAAGTGTTTAGGGCAGACGGCATATGGGATGCACAAAGGCTCAGAACCAAAGGACTGTGGGAGAACGCGGTGTGGAGGAGGAATGGACCATGTGTGGTTATTGGCTTTTGTCTCTTTCCTTCAGAACTGTGGTATTTAGGAATCTGAGGGAGCCAGAAGAGGACATTTGTGTCCATACTTAAGCCAGAGTTGTAGAGGTGGACTGCTGAGCCCCTAAAACGAGTAGGGTGGCAGTGGGAACTGAAATAAAAACCATGGGTACAGGTGGAACTAGGGAAGGAGCAGGGAGCAGTGTTAGGACCACTTGGTCAGCTTTATCTCCCTCAAGTGTCTTTAACCATTACTAAACCGTGGACACTTCAGGTTTGGCATAAACAATTAAAGGGGTTTCCTGTTACTCTCAGTTTTAAAACAGACTTAGCATTCAGTATATATTAATGCCATCCAAAAACTTCAGCGAACACTGTTCGCAAAGAAGAGCTATGGCCAGTGTTTGGTTATTTCATTTGGATTTAAATAGGGAGAAGAAGATAAAAAAAGGAACTTGAAAGTGAAATCTGCAACCTGGCAGGGAGGTATAACAGGACTCATGGGGGAAACCTAAAATTTGAAATAGTCAGTTGTCATACAACATTAGATCAAAGATGCTAGGCTCCCCACCATGAAACGGGTAAGGCTTTGTTTAATTATGGGAAGCTATCCATATTGTGCTCTGTGTATTATTTAATTAGGAGTATAAACTTTCTCTGCATTAAAAAGATCTATTTGAGGCCAAGTGGAAGAGGTTTATGGACTTGTTTCTAAAGAGTGGCATCTTTTTATTCTCATGCATTCCCTTCTTTATAGAATATAAAATCAGCAAGTGTTTGATCTTGGTGAACAACAGTTAACTTGAATTGCTTGTCTGTGTGCCAGGTACTGAGTCAGGGATCCAAAGATGGATAAGATATGTCCTTCCTTTAAAGGAACTTACAGACTCTATGGGGAGAGATGTACATGTGTGTGGGATGGTGGTTTGGGCCTGGTTCTCAGGGTAATAAACCTTTAGGGAAGTCAGAAGCTGTCCATCAGAGAAAAAAAGAGCAGAAGTCAGCTATGTAATTGAGGAATCTCACTGAGGAAGGTCTCAGTGAGGAAGGTTCTTAAAAAAAAATGCATATGGATACAGTCATATTAATAAGAATTGCATGTGATATTTCTATACTTTCTCCTAAATTCACCAATAAATATCTTAGTACTAGGGATTAAGTTATTTTAGAGAGACCAGCTAAAGTGGAGCAATGCTCCATGCCTTCACTTTGATAGAGAACTTTCCTTCAGTCTTTGTCTGGGCTCTTTTATATATTGTTTTATGATGGTCCTGAGTTTTTGGACTTTCTCACATTTATTTACAGGACGGTTTGTCCTCTGGCCAGCTCTACTCTCCCTTGTGTTCTCGTTGCTGTGGCATAGACTCTCAGTCATGCAGTATCCAAATTCCCAAACAATGTATTAGATTGACTTACATCAACAGTGTTTACCACAGACATCGAAGGTATTAGTCTTAGATTAACTTAGAAATCCAGGAGAATTCTTATGTTCTGAAGCCAGGTATTAGTCAATGAGGAGATCACTCATAGAACGAAATCACTGTTAGCTTCTGAGGTCTCTAATTCAATACTAAATGTGTTCAGTGGAACAAATGTCTCTAAAAAATAAAATTTGAGAAGACTTTATATACTATCCTCTTCTTGGAGATTCCCAGCACCCATTAAACTCCCTAAGAAGTACTGCAATAAGGAAACTGGTTTAATTTAAACATTTCTTAAACTTTCAGTATGGAAGTCTTTGTTTTCTTGCTTAATAGTTATTAACATTCTGAGATGGATGCTCCTGAAAATATTACTCCAGCCCAGGGAGTGTCACAAGCACTAGATGGCGGTAGGATCACAGGCCTTGATAAATGCCAGGCAACAAATTCCCCAAGCCTACCTCGGCTGACTCAAGCCCTGAGGAAAGGGTCTAAGGCCCAGCACTGGCTCAGTGTTACCATGAGTGTGAGTCTCATGAGGGTACGTGGCTGACTCATTCATGAACAGCCATCAGATTTCGTGTGCCTGTGAACTCCATCAAACTGCTTGCCAAGTCAAATTTCACAGGATGGTAGATATTAATGTATTTAGGTAGAAATTTAAGAATGCCTGTGACAGCAGATAACATGGACCTTTAAAACCCACTGTGGGCCTGGTAACCTGCCTGAAAGTTGTCATTCTAGAAGGAAAAAGAACATTGAATCTTTTGGGTTCCTGGTGTACCTATCTCATCTCATCTCGCTCATCATCTCACTTACTTTATACACCCACCCTGGGAGGTACGTGGTACTTTTCCCTTTATTCAGAAGCGGAAAGTGAAGCTCAGAGGGTTAAGTAAGCTGTCTGAGGCCACTGGCTAGTCTGCAGTGTGTCTAGGACCTGAATGCAAACCCATATGATCTACAGCTTGTGTTCTCTTCTTATTAGGCCTGTGCTACTTCTCACCAAACCCATAAGCATAAATGAGAAGCCACAGTCTTCCAAGTAGAGTATCACACATCTGCATATTTTACTCTTTACTCTGAATCACCTCTCCTGGCTTTCCTGCAGTCAGTACGCTTTGCCAGCCAACTAAATCTACGGCTTCTCTAGGATACAGTGGCACTTTTGTGAAAACTTGATGCAGAACAGATAGTCGTTCTTTTGACTCATGGAAAACTTCTAAAGTAGTTGACCATGTTAATAGATTATAAACAGATATCTACAACAACTTCTTTTCTTAAAACTGATACTCCTAAATGTGAGAAGCACTGTCACACAAAATGAAGTATTTTTTTTCAATAACAACTTCTGAGAGCCAGTTTGTACTAAGCATCTTTAAGAGGACACAGGACATAGTGTCAAATATATTTGATTATCAGAAATGTTTTGGAGGAACGCCTGTTATTGTTTTATAGAATATTACTAGGAAATGCTTCATAGTAGCCTGCTCACAGTAATTTTTATCTTGGAGAGTTGATTTTTTTTTCCACAGTGGTAGTGATGTGAGCTGTAAAATATTTTGTAAAAATAACACAGTATGATTAATGCCCTTACTTTAAAAAGGGTTGATACTCTTCAGTTCCTGTTGGCTGAATCAATGCCCAAGCTAGAATCCTAGACACAATAAAATATAGCTCTGGCATTGTGTATTTCAGAAGAAGAAAGACTTATTTACTTAGATTATGGTGAAAGGTATTGTTCCTACCTCCTATGTAGTTTAAGTTAATAGTCAAGATAGTCTCCATTAATAATTTTTTCCATTTATTTTTTGTTCATTGTTCTCCTATTCTCACTTCTCATGTAACCATATACATTAAATATTATTTTAGAGGAATGAAGTTCACTATCTTATGCTTCATAGATTCTGGTTATAAAAGTTACTTCTCATGTGGATAAGAAAACCTCTCATTTTTAGATAATTACTGTAACAACACTTTGTCTTATTGGGTCTTCAGGAAACAGACGTGGTACCAGACACCAGGCTCTTGGACAAATTTAGTCAGATTACACCTCAGCTTTTTAGCCCACTGGATGAGACTATTCCAAGTCTGCCACTGGAAACTTTGTACATTGTTGACTTCTTTATTGCATTGGCAATTTGCAACACAGTAGTGGTTTCTGCTCCAAACCAACCGCGACAAAAGGTAAGGTCTCTAATGCAAAGGTCACCTTCCAGAAGAGAGCTTTGGATTCAATATACTTGTGGTCCTGTTGTATGGATGAGGAGGAGGATGACAGCAGCTAACCTTTATCCATCACTTAATCTGTTTTCTGCATTACGATGTTCTAAGTGATTTACTGGTATTAATATGTTAAATCCTCCCCACAAGCCAATGAGTTACACACTATTCCTCTACTATTCCTCCTTTTACTATTGAGGTTAAGTACCTAGCCCAGGGTCACATGACTGATTTGTCGAGGAGGTGGGATTTGAACCCAGGAAGTATGGCTCAGTGCTATGATACTATTTTGCCTCTAGGAGGATACCTGATGAGGGCAGTTCTTATGGAATGTGGCTTTGTTCATTTTCCTTCAGTTTCCTTACCAAACTGAAGCTTTGAGACTTCTGAGACCTCTAACATCAGATGCACTACCTCAAGCAAAGTATAAAGTATTGGGTTCATTACCATGTTTAATGATACACCTTTTTCATGTAACTGTTGGGGTAATTTTAACTCAATCCATTTAAAATCCAGTACATTTATAACATGCCAAGGTTCTGAAGTGCCCACAAAAATGGATTTTTAAAGTCTATTTGTAGCTTAGAATTCATGGAAAATTCATTGTCAATTAAAAAGACAAACTTGTTTTAGAGCCTGGTGATTCACCACTTGCTGTGCTGTGTTCCTCGTGTGTAACCATCTCTTCTTTTGCATACATCCACTTAAAATTCCATTTGCAGTACAACCCAATTAAATTTTAATTTTTCAGCAGATCATTTTCTTATGGCAACTTCAGAGGTGGTCAACTTTAACATAAAAATAACCTACTTCCAATTAAGCTTTCATTTGATCAGAGACTGTATTATTTTTTTTTTTTTTAGATAATTATTTTTTATTGAAGGGTAGTTGACGCACAGTATTACATTACATTAGTTTCAAGTGTACAACACAGTGATAAAACATTTATATACATAATTCTAGGTTCCAGCTATCACCCTACCAAGCTGTTACAATATCTTGACTATATTCCTTATGCTATACATTACATCCCGGTTACTTATTTATTTTACCATTGGAAGTCTGTACTTTTTTTTTTTGTAAGGGCATCTCTCATATTTATTGATCAAATGGTTGTTAACGACAATAAAATTCTGTATAGGGGACTCAATGCTCAATGCACAATCATTAATCCACCCCAAGCCTAATTTTCGTCAGTCTCCAATCTTCTGAGGCATAACAAACAAGTTCTTACATGTAGAACAAATTCTTACATAGTGAATAAGTTACATGGTGAACAGTACAAGGGCAGTCATCACAGAAACTTTCGGTTTTGCTCATGCATGATGAACTATAAACAGTCAGTTCAAATATGAAAACTCATTTGGTTTTTATACTTGATTTATATGTGGATACCACATTTCTCTCTTTATTATTATTATTTTTAATAAAATGCTGAAGTGGTAGGTAGATACAAGATAAAGGTAGAAAACATAGTTTAGTGTTGTAAGAGAGCAAATGTAGATGATCAGGTGTGTGCCTGTAGACTATGTGTTAATCCAAGCTAGACAAGGGCAATAAAACATCCACGTATGCAGAAGATTTCTCTCAGAACAGTGGGGGGGGGTGAGGTTCTAAGCCTCACCTCTGTTGATCCCCAATTTCTCACCTGATGACCCCCCTGTGACTGTGCCTGTCTTAGGTTGTTCCTCCCTTGAGGAATCTTACCCATCTCTGGCTAACCAGTCATCTTCCAGGGCCATACAGGGAAATGTAAAGTTGGTAAGTGAGAGAGAAGCCTTATTGTTTGAAATGGTTAGCTTTTTATTTCTTTGCATATTTATGCCCTGTGGCTTCTATGCCCAGCATTTGTCTTGAGGTATCTTTACCACTTGGAAGAATTATGATACTCGGTAAATTTGATATGAGGCACAAATTCTATTTAAGGGTTGTAATTAGGAAGGAAGAAGAAAAGCTATAGAAGTAGCAGGCGGAAGAAAACATGGGAAGATTGATTATTTCTTTGACATATCTTCTTGTAGAGTAACTTCAGCATGTATAGGTTTTAAGCTACTACTTAAATTGCGCACACACATTAACATAATAGGAGTATAGTTACATAAACAAAGCATATCTATAATTACCAGCCATATCCAGTGAAACCAAGAAAACCAGTTAGGCACCTTAGGCATTTGTGAAAACTTATCTATGATATGGTGGATATTGTCCAACTGAACTTGAACAGTCTGAGAGAAATCAGACAAATTAAAACAACCCATTCCTGGGGACTGTTCACATGCCATATGTTCTTTTAACAGTAAATAGTCTGTAGTTGTAAGATTTTGGAGCGCTACAATTTGCACTTCTCCTAATTCTTGGTTGAGTTCCAACAGTATAGATCCAGTCAAATTTGTTGTTTTACTGTATGCACAGGCCAGCTTAGATATCTCCTTCATTCCCACGGCAAGTCCAGAGCTGGTGGAATAAGTGCATCTACAGCTGTAGCAGTGCGTGGATCTTTGTTGGGGTTTTTTGATGATCATCTTCTGGCATGAGTCTTCCAGAGAGTGCTGATGTTGGAAGTTCTCTTTCATATCATATCTTAGTTCATTTTCGGGGTAGCCCAATTAGGCTTTGATCTTCTGTATAAACGCAAACAGACCCTTTGCCTACACTTTTATATGCCCTTTATACCCTTGTGTAGAACTCATTGGAGGTTACCACACAGGAACTGCCCATTTTTTTTTGTTTTGTTTTGTTTTGTTTTGTTTTTGGTATCACTAATCTACACTTACATGATGAATATTATGTTTACTAGGCTCTCCCCTATACCAGGTCTCCCCTATAAACCCCTTTACAGTCACTGTCCATCAGCATAGCAAAATGTTGTAGAATCACTACATGCCTTCTCTGTGTTGTACAGCCCTCCCTTTTCTCCTACCCCCCCATGCATGTTAATCTTAATACCCCCCTACTTCTCCCCCCCCTTATCCCTCCCTACCCACCCATCCTCCCCAGTCCCTTTCCCTTTGGTACCTGTTAGTCCATTCTTGAGTTCTGTGATTCTGGTGCTGTTTTGTTCCTTCAGTTTTTCCTTTGTTCTTATATTCCACAGATAAGTGAAATCATTTGGTATTTCTCTTTCTCCGCTTGGCTTGTTTCACTGAGCATAATACCCTCCAGCTCCATCCATGTTGCTGCAAATGATTGGATTTGCCCTTTTCTTATGGCTGAGTAGTATTCCGTTGTGTATATGTACCACATCTTCTTTATCCATTCATCTATCAATGGACATTTAGGTTGCTTCCAATTCTTGGCTATTGTAAATAGTGCTGCGATAAACATAGGGGTGCACTGATCTTTCTCATACTTGATTGCTGCATTCTTAGGGTAAACTCCTAGGAGTGCAATTCCTGGGTCAAATGGTAAGTCTGTTTTGAGCATTTTGATGTACCTCCATACTGCTTTCCACAATGGTTGAACTAACTTACATTCCCACCAGCAGTGTAGGAGGGTTCCCCTTTCTCCACAGCCTCGCCAACATTTGTTGTTGTTTGTCTTTTGGATGGCAGCCATCCTTACTGGTGTGAGGTGATACCTCATTGTGGTTTTAATTTGCATTTCTCTGATAATTAGCGATGTGGAGCATCTTTTCATGTGTCTGTTGGCCATCTGTATTTCTTTTTTGGAGAACTGTCTGCTCAGTTCCTCTGCCCATTTTTTAATTGGGTTATTTGTTTTTTGTTTGTTGAGGCGTGTGAGCTCTTTATATATTCTGGACGTCAAGCCTTTATCGGATGTGTCATTTTCAAATATATTCTCCCATACTGTAGGGATCCTTTTTGTTCTATTGATGGTGTCTTTTGCTGTACAGAAGCTTTTCAGCTTACTATAGTCCCACTTACTCATTTTTGCTGTTGTTTTCCTTGCCCGGGGAGATATGTTCAAGAAGAGGTCACTCATGTTTATGTCTAAGAGGTTTTTGCCTATGTTTTCTTCCAAGAGTTTAATGGTTTCATGACTTACATTCAGGTCTTTGATCCATTTTGAGTTTACTTTTGTGTATGGGGTTAGACAATGGTCCAGTTTCATTCTCCTACATGTAGCTGTCCAGTTTTGCCAGCACCACCTGTTGAAGAGACTGTCATTTCGCCATTGTATGTCCATGGCTCCTTTATCAAATATTAATTGACCATATGTGTCTGGGTTAATGTCTGGATTCTCTAGTCTGTTCCATTGGTCTGTGGCTCTGCTCTTGTGCCAGTACCAAATTGTCTTGATTACTATGGCTTTATAGTAGAGCTTGAAGTTGGGGAGTGAGATCCCCCCTACTTTATTCTTCTTTCTCAGGATTGCTTTGGCTATTCGGGGTCTTTGGTGTTTCCATATGAATTTTTGAATTATTTGTTCCAGTTTATTGAAGAATGTTGCTGGTAGTTTCATAGGGATTGCATCAAATCTGTATATTGCTTTGGGCAGGATGGCCATTTTGACGATATTAATTCTTCCTAGCCACGAGCATGGGATGAGTTTCCATCTGTTAGTGTCCCCTTTAATTTCTCTTAAGAGTGACTTGTAGTTTTCAGAGTATAAGTCTTTCACTTCCTTGGTTAGGTTTATTCCTAGGTATTTTATTTTTTTTGATGCAATTGTGAATGGAGTTGTTTTCCTGATTTCTTTTTCTGTTGGTTCATTGTTAGTATATAGGAAAGCCACAGATTTCTGTGTGTTGATTTTGTATCCTGCAACTTTGCTGTATTCCGATATCAGTTCTAGTAGTTTTGGGGTGGAGTCTTTAGGGTTTTTTATGTACAGTATCATGTCATCTGCAAATACTGACAGTTTAACTTCTTCTTTACCAATCTGGATTCCTTGTATTTCTTTGTTTTGTCTGATTGCCGTGGCTAGGACCTCCAGTACTATGTTAAATAACAGTGGAGAGAGTGGGCATCCCTGTCTAGTTCCCGATCTCAGAGGAAAAGCTATCAGCTTCTCGCTGTTCAGTATAATGTTGGCTGTGGGTTTATGATATATGGTCTTTATTATGTTGAGGTACTTGCCCTCTATTCCCATTTTGCTGAGAGTTTTTATCATGAATGGATGTTGAACTTTTTCAAATGCTTTTTCAGCATCTATGGAGATGATAATGTGGTTTTTGTCTTTCTTTTTATTGATGTGGTGGATGATGTTGATGGACTTTCGAATGTTGTACCATCCTTACATCCCTGGGATGAATCCCACTTGGTCATGGTGTATGATCCTTTTGATGTATTTTTGAATTCGGTTTGCTAATATTTTGTTGAGTATTTTTGCATCTACGTTCATCAGGGATATTGGTCTGTAGTTTTCTTTTTTGGTGGGGTCTTTTCCTGGTTTTGGTATTAGGGTGATGTTAGCTTCATAGAATGAGTTTGGGAGTATCCCCTCCTCCTCTATTTTTTGGAAAACTTTAAGGAGAATGGGTATTATGTCTTCCCTGTATGTCTGATAAAATTCCGAGGTAAATCCATCTGGCCCAGGGGTTTTGTTCTTTGGTAGTTTTTTGATTACCGCTTCAATTTCGTTGCTGGTCATTGGTCTGTTTAGATTTTCTGTTTCTTTCTCGGTCAATCTTGGAAGGTTGTATTTTTCTAGGAAGTTGTCCATTTCTCCTAGGTTTCCCAGCTTGTTAGCATATAGGTTTTCATAGTATTCTCTAATAATTCTTTGTATTTCTGTGGGGTCCGTCGTGATTTTTCCTTTCTCGTTTCTGATACTGTTGATTTGTGTTGACTCTCTTTTCTTCTTAATAAGTCTGGCTAGAGGCTTATCTATTTTGTTTTCTCGAAGAACCAGCTCTTGGTTTCATTGATTTTTGCTATTGTTTTATTCTTCTCAATTTTATTTATTTCTTCTCTGATCTTTATTATGTCCCTCCTTTTGCTGACCTTAGGCCTCATCTGTTCTTCCTTTTCCAATTTCAATAATTGTGACATTAGACCATTCATTTGGGATTGCTCTTCCTTTTTTAAATATGCTTGGATTGCTATATACTTTCCTCTTAAGACTGCTTTTGCTGTGTCCCATAGAAGTTGGGGCTTAGTGTTTTTGTCATTTGTTTCCATATATTGCTGCATCTCCATTTTGATTTGGTCATTGATCCATTGATTATTTAGGAGTGTGTTGTTAAGCCTCCATGTGTTTGTGAGCCTCTTTGCTTTCTTTGTACAGTTTATTTCTAGTTTTATGCCTTTGTGGTCTGAAAAGTTGGTTGGTAGGATTTCAATCTTTTGGAATTTTCTGAGGCTCTTTTTGTGGCCTAGTATGTGGTCTATTCTGGAGAATGTTCCATGTGCACTTGAGAAGAATGTATATCCTGTTGCTTTTGGTTGTAGAGTTCTATAGATGTCTATTAGGTCCATCTGCTCTACTGTGTTGTTCAGTGCTTCCGTGTCCTTACTTATTTTCTGCCCAGTGGATCTATCCTTTGGGGTGAGTGGTGTGTTGAAATCTCCTAGAATGAATGCATTGCAGTCTATATCCCCCTTTAGTTCTGTTAGTATTTGTTTCACATATGCTGGTTCTCCTGTGTTGGGTGCATATATATTTAGAATGGTTATATCCTCTTGTTGGACTGAGCCCTTTATCATTATTTAGTGTCCTTCTTTATCTCTTGTTACTTTCTTTGTTTTGAAGTCTATTTTGTCTGATATTAGTACTGCAACCCCTGCTTTCTTCTCACTGTTGTTTGCTTGAAATATGTTTTTCCATCCCTTGACTTTTAGTCTGTACATGTCTTTGGGTTTGAGGTGAGTTTCTTGTAAGCAGCATATAGATGGGTCTTGCTTTTTTATCCATTCTGTTACTCTGTGTCTTTTGACTGGTGCATTCAACCCATTAACATTTAGGCTGACTATTGAAAGATATGTACTTATTGCCATTGCAGGCTTTAAATTCGTGGTTACCAAAGGTTCAAGGTTAGCCTCTTTAGTATCTTACTGCCTAACTTAGCTCGCTTATTGAGCTCTTATATACACTGTCTGGAGATTCTTTTCTTCTCTCCCTTCTTGTTCCTCCTCCTTGATTCTTCATATGTTGGGTGTTTTGTGCTGTGCTCTTTCTAGGAGTGCTCCCATCTAGAGCAGTCCCTGTAAGATGTTCTGTAGAGGTGTTTTGTGGAAAGCAAATTCCCTCAGCTTTTGTCTGTCTGGGAATTGTTTAATCCCACCATCATATTTGAATGATAGTCGTGCTGGATACAGTATCCTTGGTTCAAGGCCCTTCTGTTTCATTGTATTAAATATATCATGCCATTCTCTTCTGGCCTGTAAGGTTTCTGTTGAGAAATCTGACGTTAGCCTGACGGGTTTCCCTTTATAGGTGACCTTTTTCTCTCTAGCTGCCTTTAACACTCTTTCCTTGTCCTTGATCTTTGCCATTTTAATTATTATGTGTCTTGGTGTTGCCCTTCTTGGATCCTTTCTGTTGGGGGTTCTGTGTATTTCTGTGGTCTGTTCGATTACTTCCTCCCCCAGTGTGGGGAAGTTTTCAGCAATTATTTCTTCTAAGATACTTTCCATCTCTTTTCCTCTCTCTTCTTCTTCTGGGACCCCTATAATACGGATATTGTTCCTTTTGGATTGGTCACACAGTTCTCTTAATATTGTTTCATTCCTGGAGATCCTTTTGTCTCTCTCTATGTCAGCTTCTATGCGTTCCTGTTCTCTGATTTCAATTCCATCAATGGCCTCTTGCATTCTATCCATTCTGCTTATAAACCCTTCCAGAGTTTGTTTCATTTCTGCGATCTCCTTTCTGGCATCTGTGATCTCCCTCCGTACTTCATCCCATTTCTCTTGCGTATTTCTCTGCATCTCTGTCAGCATGTTTATGATTCTTATTTTGAATTCTTTTTCAGGAAGACTGGTTAGGTCTGTCTCCTTCTCTGGTGTTGTCTCTGTGATCTTTGTCGGCCTGTAGCTTTGCCTTTTCATGGTGATAGGAATAGTTTGCAGAGCTGGGACGAGTGACAGCTGGAAGGACTTCCTTTCTTGTTGGTTTGTGGCCCTCCTCTCCTGGGAGAACAGCGACCTCTAGTGGCTTGTGCTGCACAGCTGCGTGCAGACAGGGTTTCTGCTTCCTGCCCGGCTGCTATGGAGTTAATCTCCGCTGTTGCTGTGGGCGTGGCCTGGCTCGGGCAGCTACTCCAAAATGGTGGAGTCGCGTTGGAGCAGGAGCGACTGGGAGGCTATTTATCTCCGTAAGGGGCCTCCCTGCTCCCTGCAGCCCAGGGGTTAGGGTGCCCAGAGATCCCTGGATTCCCTACCTCTGGATTAAGTGACCCGCCCTGCCCCTTTAAGACTTTCAAAAAGCACCCGCCAAAACAAAACAAAGACCACACACACAAAAAAAATTTTTAAATTAAAAAAAAAATTTTTTTAATTAAAAAAGAAAGGTGGTCGCTCGTTTTTCTTTATTCTCTGGTGCCATCCTCAGGCCTCTGTTCACCGGTGTTGCTGCCCTGTTTCCCTAGTATTGGGGTCCCTATCCCTTTAAGACTTCCAAAAAGCGCTCGCCAAAACAAAACAGCAAAAAAGCAAAAAAAAAAAAATGGTCGTGCGCTTTTCTTATGTCCTCCAGCGCCCGGCCTCCAGTGCCCGCTCACTGTTCTTGCTGCCCTGTTTTCCTAGTATCGAGGGCCGTGCACTCTGGCCCGGATGGCTGGGGCTGGGTGTTCGGCAGTCCTGGGCTCCGTCTCCCTCCGGCTCTGCCTATTCTTCTGCCGCCGCCGGGAGCTTGGGGGAGGGGCGCTCGGCTCCCGCGCGGCCGGGGCTTGTATCTTACCCCCTTCGCGAGGCGCTGGGTTCTCTCAGGTGCGGATGTGGTCTGGATATTGTCCTGTGTCCTCTGGTCTTTATTCTAGTAAGGGTTGTCTTTGTTATATTTTCATAGATATATGTTGTTTTGGGAGGAGATTTCCGCTGCTCTACTCACGCCGCCATGTTCCACCCAGCAGTCCAGAGACTGTATTTTTATAAGATTCTGACTTGAGTGTTGCTCTTTAAAAAGTGATTATATAAGTAGAGAATAAATCACTGGATGTTCTTTTCCTCCCCATATGATCATTTTTCATTTTTCTCATACATCTATTTCCAAAGAGGCATCTTTTTGTATTTTTTTGTTTAATACCATTGCTTTATCCCCAAAAATATAATATTCTATGGTCTGAAAGAAAATTCTCTGTAGGCATAGAAGAGCTTTAGCTATATGATTTTTCAAGGTAGTGATAGAAAGGAAGTGTATGAAGAGCCAATCAGAATCCACATGGAATACAGAAACTTCAACTGTGATTGAGTTTCACTCTTCATTTCTGAGTTGCTAATAAGTTTGAAAATTTGTCAGCATGAGTCCCTCAAACTATCACAAAATTAATAATGTTTAGGAGAAAACAATTTAATTCTTTGGGCACTTCTGAATGAGAAAATTTTATGATCCAATTACTTGTCTTCATGATTAATAATAAATCCTAAGTTTAATCACTGATAAAAATAGAGCAAGGAAGAAAAATCAGGCTACAAAGAAAGAGTTCTATAAAAATAGAAATTCAAATTCATATTATGATGTTATCATTATTCTCCCATAAGCTACTTTGGTTACTAGCCTTTTTAAAACAACGACAAAAAAATCAAGTAACAGCTTTTTATAGACTCCGGAAAATAGAAAGAAAAAAAGACACTTTGTTAACCTTTTGATTTACTTTCTTCCAGTGTTTTCCATTTGCACTTACACTGTTCAAACTATTTTTATAGCTTTTCCAATATTGCCCCATAGTCTTTTAAACTTTATTTTTCAATACTGTACATTCAAGAAGGTTTTCTATGTTATTATTGAATACTTAATTTGCATATAATTTAAAATTGTCATTGCTAGTATCTGCTTATATTTTAAGTTATTTCATTATGAAAAATTGCTGAAAGTATGTCCACTGCTAGCAATATTAACAATTTATGTCTATCAGTTGTCAGATTTCTTCCTGAATGGTTGTAGAAATGTATAAAGCCATCAACACTAACATATGTTTTTCCTCATAGCTTCTTTTATTTTTAATAATGTTTTCCATGGCAATTATCAGTATGAAGCCAGCTGCTAGCTATTTAAGTACTGGTAACTCTTTTTGTATCTATTTTTTTCCCAGTTTGACTTCAAAGTTGTTATAAATTGCTTTTGACTGTGTTACTGAGATCTTCCCAAATTATCTTTCTTAGATTGGACTCTCTTCACTAAGTGGAATGCCCATTAAGTCCTTGGAAGAGATTAAAAACCTCTTCCAGAGATTGTCTGTGCGAAGATCAAGCTCACCGTCTCTTGCCAGTGGGAAGGAGCCATCTTCTGGGGTCCCAAACCCCTTTGTGAGCAGACTCTCTCTCTTCAGTCGAGTGAAACCTGTTTCACCTGTGGAGGAAGAGGCCTCCCAGATGAGAGCGAGCCCCCAGGCCTCTAGTAACTCAGCTTGCCCTACAGAGGTGGAGATACAAACTAGTGATGCAAGTGTCACAAATGGCAAGGCGGAATCCCTCCCTGGACAGCCCTTAGCCTCCAACCTGTGTTACGAGGCCGAGAGCCCAGACGAAGCAGCCCTAGTGTATGCCGCCAGGGCTTACCGGTGCACTTTGCAGTCCCGGACACCGGAGCAGGTCATTGTGGACTTTGCTGCTTTGGGACCATTAACATTTCAACTCCTACATATCCTGCCCTTTGACTCAGTAAGAAAAAGAATGTCTGTTGTGGTGCGGCACCCCCTTTCCAACCAAGTTGTGGTGTATACAAAGGGGGCTGATTCTGTGATCATGGAGCTGCTCTCCGTGGCTTCCCCAGGTGGGTTCACTCAGACACAGAGGGTAGTGATGTGAAGGCCCCAGAGACTAAAAGGCCGCTCTCAAGGGCTTTATAAGAGCAAACAAGTGATTATTTGGGGGTCAGTCACACTTGGTGAAGTAGGAGAAGCTTCCTAGGATTTGGTGAGAAAGCACATTAGTTTTGGAGCTGCACAACTTGGGTTCAAATCTGGCCTCTGTCATTTGCTATGTCTTGATAAAGTTACTTAACTATTCTGTGCCTAAGTCATCAATAAATAGGGATTATAGTGCCTCTTTTATAAGTTCCTGAGAGGCTTAATAACATGATATGCAAACCATGTAGACCTTGCCCAGTGCTTAGCAAATGGTAAGAAGTATGCAGTGAAGGGCAGGCAGCTGACATTATAGTTACTGTTCCTGCTGTTCTCGATGGTGTGGGAACAGTGTTTGTGTTAAGTTCTTGGTATTCTGCTCCCCAGACAGAAAGGTACAAAGGAAAGGTTTATTCTGGGGGTCCCTTTTATAAGTGCACATTTGAGATTCAAAACTGCAAGGCCTTTTGTTTGCTGTGAGTGAAGCTATCATTCTTTTTAAAAATATGCCGATAATTGGGCAGTCTGGTGGGAATACTTGTGTTTTGTTAATTATTTCAGATGGAGCAAGTCTGGGAAACCAGGAGATGATGATAAGGGGGAGAACCCAGAAGCACCTGGACGAGTATGCCGAGCGCGGCCTGCGCACTCTGTGCATAGCAAAGAGGGTGAGGCCACTTAGCACTCCTGTCATCTCTAGTCTTCCTCTCATGTGGCCACTGCTTAGTGGAAACTGGCATGTATCAAACCCTGATCCAGGTATTGGGGAGTCCTTGGATCATGGGGTCTCTTCACAGCTTCTTTATTCCATATGCTGGTTCTCAAAGCATTTTGCCAGATGTGTGCCTAAAAGTTATAATCTCTGAGTTCTCAGATGTTTTCATCTGTCTGTGAGGGCTTTAGTATGTTGAATACAGTTTGGCTGGGAATAAAAATCCCTCCCACCTACTTTCTTTCCCCTGAGTGCTTTGTAAACAACACTCCTCTGACTTAAAGCATTAAAATGTGCTTTGGAAAGAATGAGACCAGAGACTGGCCTTAATTTTTCCCTTATAAATTCTAGTTGATTTTTTCCTTACATATTCATAAGTCTTTATCTGCAAATCCAGTTAAATTTACTAAATACTACCTCAGTATTGATTGATTCTCTATTGAGAATAACTGTGGGATGTAGTGTATCTTTTCCAAATAAAAATTTAAGTAGTAAGAAAGGGCAGAGTTCTGAGAAGTTATTTGAGGGGCATTCTTACCAGAACTGCCCCACGTGTCATGGGAGATACAGAGATAGAGCCCTTTAAGAGTGAATTGGTTAAGTTTTTGAGTCATTTGGCTCGTGGGGTGTGACTTGGATATTGACCACGTCAAGCTGCTCAGCTGCAGTGAGGCTATGCAAGCACCTTGTAGTGCCCTCCCTCTGGATAAGCCAACTACCCTGGTCCCATCCCTATAACCACTTATACCCAACTGCATACCTGGACAGCGTGCTTCCAGTGAAAACTTCCTTCAGTGAGAACTCGACTACCCATTGTATTTCAGAGTAGAACAGAGGGCAGAAGATGAAAGATGTCTGCTTAGAGTAGACACAGAGTCTAGTAAGGGCTAGTTCAAGAGAAGGATGTGCTCATTGGGGAGAGAAGGGAGTTAGCTGTAAAGCATAGCAGAGACTTTGATGAACACGGGAGGTCAAGAAACGTAACCAGCCTGCATAGGGGAACTACTCGCGGAGAACCAGGGGAGCTGCCTCCTTCCTCTTCTCCATGTCTACCCCAACCCCTGCTTGCTTTTTCTCCCTCCCTTGTCCTGAAGTTAATTTTTGCTGTGTTAGAAGACAGAGTATCAATTTTCCCTCCTTCTTCTGAGCTCTAGCTAGTAGAAATGTCAAGCAGATACATATACTTTAAAGTGCTGATACATATGATTCCTAAACTATAGGGTTCTTGGAAACCTCAATTGGACTCTATGGCTAGAACCTCAGACCAAAGTAGGGATCTCTCATTTCTTACCCAAATTCTAGTTGTTGGTAGCTGTCTCAGCGAGAGTGGCATCCATTGTAGAGTCTAGGGCACTTTATCAACCAGCTGTGTGAAGAATCATAAGCCAGCCTCACACACAGTTGTAAGAATGTAGATCTCAAGGCCAAAGCAAGACAGAAGCTTCTGCCTTTCAGTGGAGTGATCCAGCCTTTGATGAAAATGTAGCCAGATAGGTGTCACATTTCCCCCATATCAAACTACCTTGTTTGTGGGCAAGAATAAGTAGATAGAGAAGTTGCCTCACTCCATGTTGCTTTGTAAGAACTGAAATGTAGATTTTTCCCTCTATGGTAACTTGAATATAAAGGAAAAATGGGTAATTGGTTCCCTCTGCAGGAATCCCACTTATTTTATCTGGAGCAGCACTTCCCTGCTTCGCCCTTATGGCTCCCCTCTCTTTCCCTTTAAGAGTAACTAACCCGCAAACAAACCATCAAAAGATATCAGATGTGCTGTTGGCTACATAATACCTCAAACTGAATAATACTGACACCTCTTTCTCAACTGCACCATTACATTTAACTACCAAATGGAGACCTTTCCCAGTGGCATACTCCTTGGTTTAATTAAATAAATTGACCCATTTTTGTTACACACAGTGCCTAAAATTTCTAAGAGATACTGAGCCATAGGGTCCATCCATCACCAGTGTTACACTAGTCTAATAGAGAGTTTGGGGAGCTTGTGACCATGTGGCTTACGGATAAGGACGACCTGGCATAGGTGTGCCCAGGGAGGGGAATACCTAAAACAATTGGATGGCTTGGTCATTGATAGGGGTCCATCCTGGCACAATCCTGCAGGATCATAGGCCTGCCTCATGGCTCTTTCCCCTCCATAGGTCATGAGTGACACTGAATATACAGAGTGGCTAAGGAATCATTTTTTAGCTGAAACCAGCATTGACAACAGGGAAGAATTACTTCTTGAATCTGCCATGAGGTTGGAGAACAAACTAACCTTACTTGGTAAGTAGACTACATTGTATTGTCTGAATGGAGAATTTTGAAAAACACTGAATGTCTCTACAAATCAGTCATTCACCAATGCCTTTTTCTTTGACTTTGATCTAATAGATGTTCGTGGTTCTCCCCATCCTCTCCAGTCTGATGGCTACCCAGTTTCCAATTCTTGCCATTCTGTTTTCCACTGCAATGAACTAGATTTCATGGTGGGATCAGGGTGGTCATCCTCAAGATCACTTAAAACCCCAACACTTAATGTAAAGTTACGAAGTCAAATAAATATCCTGGTTCAAGAGAAGAAAGCTAAAGCTTCTTGTCAGGCACTGGATAAGGTGCTTCATATGTATTTTGTCCTTTTGAATCTGCATAAAAAGTTCTCTGTCTTATTTAGAGGAAACTGGGAGCACCAAACAGTTAATGACTTTCAAAGTCTCATGCTAGTAACTGACAGAGCTAGGAAGAAACTCAGGTCTACCCAGTGCCAGGGCCCATGTTCTTTATTCTGCACCTGTAACTGGACTAATGAAATTTATTTCCCTCTCTTCTCCTACTTCCTGATTTCCACTAAAGGTTGTACAACTAGCATTTCTTATTTCAGATTGAACTGCATCTTAACATAATCTGGAATGTTTTGCGAAATACTGGTGCCTGCATCCTGTTCCCAGGGATCCTGATTCATTTGGTCGGATGTGTGGTCTGAGCATTTGAATTTTTAAAAGCTCCCCAAGGAACTCTGAGAGGCAGCCAAGTTTGAGAACCACTGCCTCAGAGTCTGGAGATCTAGCTTCTAACACACAAAGAGACCAGCCTCTGAGTTCCATTGTTCTGATTTGGAGAAAATCCATAGTTTCAGTTAGTATCTACCCCATAGAGTACCAATGCCTACTCCTAAGTCATTTCCCTTACCGTGAGTAGTGTGGGCCCACACTTCCTTCTCTGAAGTTCCAAACTCAAAGCTGCTTTGTGTCGTTAGTGCCAAAACTCATTTGGCAATCAAATCAGGCCTGATTTGGTAAGACTGTTTATGCCTTTGTTATTCTAAATAGTGTGAACATTTGTAAGTTTTGCTGCAGAAAAATTAATATGATTGATTACCAGATATTACAAAATATATATTACCTTTTTTAAATCTGCAAAACTTGAATTCCAAAGCTTATCTAACCTCAGTTATTTTTGGAAAGGGATTATGGACTTATGAAAGCACTGAAAATTGATATTA
Source organism: Manis pentadactyla (assembly GCF_030020395.1). NCBI lineage: Eukaryota > Metazoa > Chordata > Mammalia > Pholidota > Manidae > Manis > Manis pentadactyla. The sequence continues at coordinate 39,883,556 of NC_080023.1, forward strand.
AGTCTTACTGGCTAGAACATACTTTACCCTTGAGACTATCATAGAATTACAGAATTGGAGAGCCAGGTTACATAAGTAACTGAAACAAACCCCCTCAATTTATGGAAAAGAAAGCTAGCCAAAAAGACAACAAATAAACTTGCTAAACTCATTGATTCCTAAGACTTCCTTCCCAAAATATTACTTTGTATGTGATTTTTTTTGAGTCTTCACACTTTCTTCGAATCCCTGGAAGCTACTGGAACAGTTTGTGTAGCTCAGGATTGGGTTGACATGGTTCAATTATAGCCTAGGTGAGCTTCAGCTGGCTTTGGTTTCTCACAAGCCCTGTTGCACTTTGGTTATTTTATAGGTGCTACTGGCATCGAGGATCGTCTGCAGGAGGGAGTCCCTGAGTCTATAGAAGCCCTTCACGAAGCTGGCATCAAGATCTGGATGCTGACAGGGGACAAGCAGGAGACCGCTGTCAACATAGCTTATGCATGCAAACTGTTGGCGCCAGAGGACAAGCTCTTTATCCTCAATACCCAAAGTAAAGTATGTATAGTGACATTAAACCTCTTTTTGTTTTTTGCAAAGCTGCTGGAACATTTGCAATTTCATAAATGTAAGGAGAAAGAAAAGTGAATGACTGTTAGCTTCTTGATAATTATCTCTTTTACCCAGCAATCTGGGTTGTCCTTGGGAGGGTACCATAGTTCTTCTAAAGGTTTGATAAAACATAATGATTCAGAGGAATCATTGCTGAATAAAGACATTAAAAGAAAATTGCCCTTTCTTTTTATTTGCTTTTCTTCCCTCCACATTGGATTACCAGGGATTTGACAAGATTTAGCCCATAGAGACAAAATATATAAGTTCTGAGACAGGAATATATCTCCCTTTCAAACTGAGGGAAAGTGATGATTTCTATCAGAATCAGGCGAATAAATTAGTATTTTTAGGCTAATTCTAAAAATAGACTCAGGATTATCATGCCCTCTAGTGGTAATTCTTAGATAGTGCCCCTGATAATATTAAAATTTTGAAAACCTGTTTAAGAGAAGGAGAAAAAGATTTTTTTTAAAGAGAAAGAATTTAAGAGGCTTGGAACCTGACTACTTTTTCCTGTCCTCCCACCCACCTCTATCCCACTAATCTAACACGAACATTCTTATCTGTTAAACAGGCATTTTATATATATATTTTTAATTTCCTGATATAGTGATACTCTCTAAGATTTGTTTCATGTTGTTTAGCTTAAAAAACCTTCCTCCCTCCTTTCTCAGTAATGAAACCTAATGGGTGAGATCCATTCTGTCAAGCAACCTGCCTTGCAGAATCCTCTGGAGCTTCTCATCTGGACTGTACCTTGGGCCTCTGTCACAGTCTGCGATGGTTGGTTTGCCGTATTTTCACGGTCAGCCTCAGGCAATACCCAACTGGATCATACATTTTGAGGAAAGAGAGTTTTCCTTATTTGAACACAGAGCAGGTTCTCCTTGGCAGCTGGCAGCGACCTGGGGACCTGTGCCCCCTCCCAGTACCTGCAGGGGGTGGAGGAGGCTGCAGAGAAAATGCCTAGTCATCTTGATCACTCAGGTGCATGTGTCCTAAGGGTGGTAAAGACCCAGGTTCACATGCTTGGCCTGCCAGGGACCAGATATGAGGCCTTGGGGAGTTACCCTCTTGAGCCTTTTTCTCTACCTGTAATGTGAGAATAATGACTACTGCATAGGGTTGTTGTGGGCATTAAATGAGAAAATAATTTGTTTAATTTGCCTGGCAGGTGAAAGGGCGTTCAACAAATACTAATAAGGAAAAGTGAATTATTGGTGTTTGATTTAGACTTTGACATTTTTGTGAGCAGTAAGGTAATTAGGCTTGCGGGGTTTACTTATAAATATACAATCTGTGGTAAAAGACATTTAAAACTACAAATTGAAGAGGTATTCACTATGGACTTTTCTAAGTGTAAATGGTAAATTTTTTTTTGTTATGAAGAAGCTATTCCACCTGTGTGAGTTTTCCAAGTAACTAAACAGAACACAGTGAACATAATTTAGTTCTATGCATATAAAATGCCAGGCACATACTAGGGAATCAACCACTGTATTTATTTATTTTTTTCACTCTCCCTTCCTCAGGAGATGCTAAGAGTTAAAAAAAAGGAATTGAAGATCTTGGAGCCCAATTTGTCATTTAGTGAAGGAATTGTTCCTGTAAAATTCTCAGTGGGCCACGTGGCAATGAATATCTGGTTACTTCCATATGGCAGTACCTTAACTTTACAAATCACATCAGCTTTTATTCCTAAATTTACAAGTTGGGCTATAGTAAATGCAGCCACTTACAAAACTGACACAGTCTCCATTCTCATAAAAAGCTTGTTTCTTTTTTTGTTTTAATATAATCATATCCTGGATTATTTGCTGCACAGTGATATATAAAGGCCTTCCAAGATTTATCATTTAATTTTTTTAAGTTTTATTTTCATAATTTCATTTAAAATTATCTCCTGAAATGGTAACTCTTTATTTTCATGTTTATTAAATCTATAAAAGGCTTTTTCATACTTGATGTCATCTGACAATTATAGCAAGTAGACAGAGCAGATAAAATTATCCCCGTTTTATAGCCTAAGATTCCAAAAGGTTGTGATTTGTCTAAGTACCCACAGCTGACTACTTGTCAAGCATGCTTTTTGTATTATATTACGTGTTAGATAAACTATACATATTTATATCTATATCTAAATACAGTAGATTGCTGTTATTCATGAAGTTCTATAAAATTGCCACAAACATTGAATTAGTGAGTACTGAGCCGTTACCCTTGGGGGAAATACAGGATTAGGTTCCTGTCAGCTTCTGGTTGGCACATTTTTCACAACCAGTCAATACCTAACCCCATTTCATGTGTGTTTATGTTTAAAGACACCTTATTAATATATTTATTGATTTCATTGACACTGAACTCACGACCGACTGTACTGTAACACATGCCTGAAGGAAGCATATGTTAGACGCATACTTGCTCCATAGGGCATATCCCAGCCTTCTTGAGGATGGAGCCACTGGACAGAGGCACTTCAGCACTAGGCCATCTCAAACAGTGAAGTCACCAAAAAGCACAAAAATGTGAAATGAAGGAATGTGTTGAATCGAAAAGAAAATGAAAATAATAGTTACCTTCTCACATTCTGTGTGTCATGCATTATACTAGAAACTTTTCATATATTATTTCACTTGTTCCTCACAAAAATATTATGATGTTGATATTTGTATTTTTCAGATGAGAAAGTTGATGTTCAGAGTTATGTAATTTGCCAAGTCAAGCAAGTAGGAAACAGCAGAGTAAGACCAAAGGGCTCTTGAGATGAGTGCACAAAAAGAAATTCTATGACTGTTTCTTGATTGTAGCTGGGAGGGAGATATCCTCCATGCTTTTGGCTGATTCCCATGCACACACGGAAGTGCCTGCGGGAGAGCTGTGAGAATAGCCAGTCATTCCCTAGCTTGAGTTGCCTTGATACAGCAATTACTAAAGAGTGACAAAGATAAATTGAGCTGGATATGGCCAGCAAGGGAACCCCAAGGCTAACTGCCTTTGCCTCTTGTTTCAAGGATGCCTGTGAGATGCTAATGGGCACAATTTTGAAAGAACTTCAGAAGAAGAATCCAGTCTCTGCCAAGCAAGCATCATTAAGTGAGGACTTACACCAGCCTCCTGCTGCCCAGGACCCAGGGCTGCGGGCTGGACTCATTATCACTGGGAAGACCCTGGAGTTTGCCCTACAGGAGAATCTGCAGAGGCAGTTCCTGGAGCTGACTGCTTGCTGTCAAGCTGTGGTCTGCTGCCGAGCCACGCCCCTGCAGAAGAGTGAGGTGGTGAAACTGGTACGCAACCACCTCCGAGTGATGACCCTGGCCATCGGTGAGTGGGATGCAACGTAGCCCTGCATTCATTCTTGCCACACCAGAGGCTGATCCTTCTGTCTGACCTTCCTTCTGTACTTCTCTTTACTTCTCAGTCTGTCTATCCTTGTCCTACCCCACTTTCCCTCCCCTAATCCTCCTTTTTCTTCTCTCCCACCCTCAGCGCCTCCCCCTTTCCCTCTATCATCTATTTAACCCTGACCCACATGGTAGAGATGTGACTTGGAAAACAATGTAATGGGACTCTGGGTAACATCAGCTCTCCAAATCAACTGGGTTAAGAAGGGTAGTGTACTGATAGAACTGAAAAATTCTGCCTTTAGGAAAGTTATATTCAGGAAGATGAACAATTCACTTATTTGTTCATTCAAAAAATATGTATTGCATGTCTTCTATGTACCAGGCATTTTTCTAGACTATAGAAATATGTGAGTATATAAAACTGACAGAGTACCTTTTCTTAAGGAGCTTACATTGAGTAGGAGAGCATACAGTAAAATCACAAAACCAAAAAGGCATAAATATATATCAGATAGTGACAAATGCTATTGAAAAAATAAAGCGGAGTTAGGGAGATGGAGAGCATTGGGGGAGGGAAAGAGGGCTGCTATTTGAAATACATTCTTCAAATGTCTCACCAATAAGGATGCTTATGAGCAGAAACTTGAAGGAAATGATAAGAGGGCCAAGAACCAATGGAAGTGAAGGCCATAGACTATGCTGGGTATGTTTGAGGCCAAAGCAGATGGAGTGAGGGAAGAGTTTTCTGCAGGATGGTGAAGGGCAGAGAGATGGCAGCCCAACCAGGTTGGGTTTTGGAGGCCATAATAAGGTTTTGGCTTTTATCTGAAGTGATAGGAAACCATTGGAGGACTTTGAGCAAAGGAAGTGCATGATCCGCCTCATGTCTAAAAGGATCACATTGGCTGCAGTTTAGAGTAACTGTTGGGTACAAGGACATAAGGAAGGAGATCAGTTGAGAGGCTGTTGAAATAATTCAGGCAAGAAGATGTAATAGTAGTTTGAGCCCAGCTGGGAGCAGAGAAGGTGGAGGGATGTGGTCAGATAACAGACATGGCTTGAAGGAAGAGCTAAGGACATTTGCTATGTTACTGACAGGAGTTAAGGGGGACATGTTTTTGTTTCTGAGAACAGAGAGGATGGAGCTGCCATTTACTGAGATGGAGTCGGGGGAATTGGGAGTTAGGTCTTACACATAATTATATTTGAAAAGTCCATTAGATATCTATGCAGTGATATCGGGTTGGCAATTTGGATATGAAGTCTGGAATTTAGTGGTTAGGAATTGGCTGGAGATATGAATTTGGGAACCATAGGTCTAGTGGTAGTTAAAGCCTTGGTATTAGATGAGATCACCAAAAAATGAGTATAAATGGAAAAGAGAAGCAATGTAAGAGAAGCAATGTAAGATTAAGTTCTGAAACACTGTAATACTTAAAGGGTAGCAAGATGAGGACTCAGTCTGTTTTGCACCTGGATTGTTTTCAGTCCCAGGTATCTTCTCCCCTAAGGGGGCTGATATAGCCACCGAAAATTCCCAGGTTTATATACTATCCAATTAACAACCTGAGTGAAAACATAGCATGTCATTAGAGTATAAAGTGTCAGGATCAGGGGGAATTTGGGCCAACTATCTTACTGAAATGAATGAATTGTCCAAGCTCCGATCCAGATGCAGTTATATCAGTTGGGTCGAGTCATGTGCCTATCACTGAACCAGTCACTGAGGCCAGGAAACAGTGCTGACTGTCCAGGCCTCGTTCATGTGCCCATCCAGAATCTGGGAGTTTGGGTTCATCATAACAAACCACCTGGACTCAGAGCTCCTGAGGAAGATCAGGTATTAATACTAGAAAACAAGTGGATGGTTGGTAGGCAGCTGGGAACAACTGTTCATTACCAACAAGAAGGGAATACCTCCTCTTAAGAAGCTCCCCTTGTGTTGGGGAAACCAAGAAATTGCTAGCAACCACAATCCCATGTGACAGGTATGATGGAGACACACAGTGTGGTGCTGGAGCCGAAGGAAGGGGCATCTGATCTAAAGAGAATATGGAGAGGGTTTCCCAGAGGAAGTGACATCTAAGCTGAGAGCAAGAGCAATTGAAATAGAGCCAAGTGGGGTGGGGATGATGAGGACAGTGTTAAAAGAATAGAGGAGCAGCATGCGCCATGCTGGAGGGAGCAGGTGTATCTGGAAAACTGAAACTAGAGCAAGCAGCATGGAGCAAAGGGAGAGCAGCCCAGGCAGGTGCCATGGCATGAAGGATTCTAAGGCAGTGCTAAGTTTGGAATTCTACCTGATGGCGGTGGGACAGATGCCACATTTAATTTCTGCTTAAGTAGCTGCCGTGTAACTTGGAGACATGGGATAAACTTTGAAGGACATTTGTGTGTTTGCTTGAGTGGCTGCCATAGATTCGCAAAGTTTGCATGTTTTCTCCAGTCCTAATGTGCTTCTCACCTTTTCTGCCTCACGAAGGTGATGGTGCCAATGACGTCAGCATGATACAAGTGGCAGACGTTGGGATAGGGATCTCAGGTCAAGAAGGCATGCAGGTGAGTGGATGCTGTGCACCCAGACATCACAGACTTGACCTACCCATCAAATGCAGTGTTCTCCAGGCAGAAATCTCGGTGGTAGCATGAGGCTCTGTGTGGTTAGCTCAGGAGTGGGAGGCAGGAAATTTATCCATGCATGCATTCATTCTTTACTGGGTGAGTAATAGTGTATTTTCCTGGATAGGTATTTTTAACTGTGTGGTTCACTTGTTCAATTAAAAAAATGTAGCCTGTCTAGATCATGTAAATATGTATTGTTAGCCCTGCAACAACTATGTGACTTTTGACACTGATGAAAAGTACTGAGGGTTTGAATAAAAGACCTGAAGGTCCTAAAGAGAGAGAGGGAATGAAGGAGGCAGGAGGGTCCTGTTTCAGCTGGGAGAGTGGGGGTGTACAGACATGTGTGTGTGTGTGTGTGTGTGTGTGTGTGTGTTGGATAGAGTTTTAGACAGAAAATTCAGGTAGAAGCTCGTCCAAAAGTCTGCTTTTCGTATATGGAGCAAATACTGTCAGAGGAAAGTAGAATGTGAGGCTTAGGGCTTCTGAGGAAATGTATATTATTATAATATCTCTAAGAAAGATAAGAAATTCAAATACCTCTTTGCTTGACATATTAAGTTACAAAAAGTGATTCCAGCAATATTTTGAATATTCTCCTCATTGAAGGGTAGCGAATGAACATTGTAATCTTCAGGGAGCTGCTCTCTAGGGAAGGTATATTTGCTGAAATTACATCACAGTGGTAACCAGAGAAGTCGTGTTTCCTGTGACCCTGTTGAAAAGCTGAGTTGTGATTCCAGGCAGCCCATTCAGGCTTTGTTCATGGGCTTTTATTTGTTTGAGAGTTTTTTTTTGGTCTGCACATAAGGTTGAAAGAACAGGTGTAAGGTTGAAATAATTAATCTGGTCTGCTGATGGCCAGGCTGCCTTGCTGTGTCTGTCCGATCGCTCACAGTGACCTTCTCTCCCCATTGCCTCCGCAGGCTGTGATGGCCAGCGACTTTGCTGTTTCTCAGTTTAAACATCTCAGCAAGCTCCTTCTTGTCCATGGGCACTGGTGTTACACACGGCTTTCCAACATGATTCTCTATTTTTTCTACAAGAATGTGGTATGTAGCTCCAGCGAATTTGTCCATCCAATCCTGCTTGTGAAAGGGATGAAGAGGAAAGTACCCTACACTAAGCTACTGAGCTTGTTGACGTTTGAGGAGCAGCCAGGAGCATTCCTGCTACCTTACCAGAAATAATCTAGGAATGTGCTGTGTTTCAGCTGCTGACAGCAAATTGCTAGACTCGTCCATCTGCTGGCATTTTCTATTCCCTATGCATTTAAATTCAGTGAAGTCCTGTCTGGTTTATTTAAAAATCCAATTTTTGACCTTCCATAAATAGGTGGTGACAAGCAGAATTATGCAATGTTTAATGCTATCTGTCGGTAGAGAATGAAAAGGTTTGCTTCCATTTTCTAGGAGTTACTGAAAATTATCTTCTGTCCTCAAATCAGTGTCCCATGTGATGTACTGAAAACACAGACACAGATACAGATACAGATGAAAACCCAATATAACACCTAAGCCTGTAGCTGTTTAACACTCACATGAAAATTCTCTTGCAAGCCTATGAAATGTATTTGTGCTCTTGGGAGACATTTGATGGTCAAGGAACTTAATTTTGATTATGTCATTCCTAAAAGCACAGAATTTGATTAGAAGTCCTGGCTTCTAATCTTTGGCATACCATTTAAATTTGTTTCTTCTTTCATAAGATCATGTTGACCTTACTTTGCTTCACTTAAGCCTCTTCTAGGCAGAGTCATATATAAATATGTCATGATTTTTAGCCTAGATTTATTCTAGTCTCCAAAGTCTGTATGTAGCATTAGTAGTCAATATAAGTTACATCATTCTATTTAAATAATATCTTTAGAAAAAAAATAACATCAAATGGGTCATTTCTCAGATCTTCCAAATGTGTCATTTAGATCTATGTATGTATCTGTCTGTCTGCTGGTCAGCAAGAGCACTTTTTCTCTGAAGCACCATTAATTTTTTAGGAAGCTCCCAGTCATTTGCTTAATTAGAATTAACACTTTTAGCCAAACTTTAATAAAACTTACTTTATAAAAATTTTTGAAATGTAAAACATTCCTATCTGAGCATATGATTCTGGGAGAAGCTGTGATTTGTAATTTAAAATTCCAGGACTTAGTGGTCATGGCTTTTAGAGAAGAGACCCCTTCCCAAGTTTTTTGTAAATACCTTTGCATTTTTCTACCTTCTCCTCAATTTTGATGCCCCCCCTCCCTCCCTTTAACCCCAGGTTAACTTCAATGGTTAAGAAACACTATTAGTAGAAAGAGATGCCGTATGCTCTGGGAAAAAGTGGGTGGGGGGTTCCACAGCGAGAACCCCGTGGTCTTTATGGTCTGTAGACATTGATAGCCATTCACACTGATGTCCGCCCAACTTATTTCTACCTTTTAGTCACATACCAAACAATGAATAATTTATAAATATGTTAAAAAGAGTCAGTGCCAGAAGCCATTCAAGTAGCTTATCTTTCTGAGACTCCGGTTCTTGGGTCTCGGGAGACTTGAGAACTGATGAGGACTATGGATTCAGTCCCCAAAACAGTGCCATAAAATATATGGGCCCAAAGTGGATACATCTGCAGGATCTGGGCATAATGAATGCTCGTGGACCTGAGGCTGAGAAGCTTGGTTCTAAGGACTGTGGCCTCGTCCACAGGGACTCTAGTGTATCTGTGGTGTCCATGATAACAACATCTTAATATTCATAAGGTACATGACAGGTCCTGAGTACTTCCTAACTTGTTCTTGATACTAAGCTCTGATGTGGTGTAATTCTCATTTTTCAGATGAGGAAACCAAAATTTAGAGAGGTTAGGTGAATGGCTTAAAGTCAAAGAATCAGAAGGAAGTGTCCTTTGAAACAGACACCCTGTGTCCTTTCCTGTGGCCTGCCTTGCTTGAAGGCACAGAGCCTTTGCTAGCTTGGACTTGGTTTATCTGAGGTTTATCTGAGACAAAATACTGGAGGAAATGATATAGGATACGCCTGGCCTCTAGGGTGACTACCTAACCTGGCTCACCTGGGACGGTCCCACCTTTAGCAGAGAGAGTCCCATGTCCCAGGAAATTCCTCATTCCCACACAGACTGGGATGATTGGCCGCCCTGCTGGCAACATCCCACTTCACCACTAAAAAAAACTGTGGCCCCAGAAAGCCCGAGAATGGTCATTCGCTGTGTGCCTACTGAACCCAGGCACTGGGCCAGGCTCTCTCCATCTAGAGCTAAGAATGCCTCACTTTGAATATAAATGGACTCTGCCACATTAGCCAAGTGACTTTGGTCATGCTCCTTCGCTTCCTGTGCCTCAGGTACTCATCCATAAAATGGGAACAACAGTGATTCCCAAGTTGTTACCAAGATTTAATGAATTATTTGTAAAGCTCTTAGAACAGGTCCAGCACCACACAATAAGTGCTGTGTGTGTGTGTGTGTGTGTGTGTGTGTGTGTGTGTGTGTATGTTTGTGTGTATGTATTGCAATTTAATAAAATGTTTGTCAAGGGAAGGCTGCAAGGTAAGTTGTGATCTTCCCTTTTTTAGGTGAGGAAACTACACTGGGAGGGAAGCTGAGATCATACAGCTCAAAGTGGCAGTGCATGGCATGTGTGGTCACAGCATGCAGTGCTGTTTCTAAGATGACTAATGTTCCTCTTTGTGTCCCCAGGCCTACGTGAACCTCCTTTTCTGGTACCAGTTCTTTTGTGGGTTTTCAGGAACATCCATGACAGACTACTGGGTTTTGATCTTCTTCAACCTACTTTTCACATCTGCCCCTCCTGTCATTTATGGTGTTTTGGAGAAAGATGTGTCTGCAGAGACCCTCATGCAGCTGCCTGAACTTTACAAGAGTGGTCAGGGATCAGAGGTAGGTGCTGAAGCAGAAGTGCTTAGGCCAGTACACATCCTTCGCCAAGGCCAGGGCATTTTCCAGTCAGCCTGCTTCAAATGTCGTGGTACATTCAAAACTATTTAAAACTCTTTGAATAATTTGGTTGTTGCAAAAGCCCTTTACTAACATGGCAGATATGAAGTTACTTGCTTCTGAGATGAACACAGGGAAAATAATGAAAGGCCTTAGGTACTTGTAAAAAATCCAATGTTTAGAACTTGCAACTAATAGTATCTAGTATTGATAAACCCCTTTGTGCCATCTTTTGTGCAAACTGCTAAACATTGTCTTACTTATCTTCACAGAACACTTTGAGAGTGAACCTGGTATTATTCCCATTCTAAGATAAGGAATTTGAACTTCAAAGGAGCTAATTTTTCCAAAAATTTCACAGCTAAAAAATGGTAGAGCCAGTATGTGAACCCTTCTTAGTCTGGTCATAAAGCCAAAATTAAATTCTTTATGTGCTACACAAAACAGTGCACTGATCTTAATGGCTCCCTCTCCCTAAAAGCATGCCCCACCTCCATGTAGTTGATCTCTTAGTCCCATCAGCTACCTCTGATGTATTGCTTACCCCTGTTCCCCCTTCCTCCTTTGTCTTACTGCCCTCACTGTCTCTTATCTAGAGTATTGTCACCAGTTAATTGGGCTAGCTGTCTCAAAGCTCTTTTCTTTCTAATTCATCTCTCACGAAATTAATAATAACTAACATTAAGATGGTACTTATGAACATTTATATAATGCCAAGCACTGTTTAGGTTATTAACATACATTAATGTCCTCAAAATGTCCCTGTGAGCTAGATACTGTTGTCATCCATGCTGTAGGTGAGGAAGGTCAGGCATGGAGAGGAACCGTAAGCAATCTGAATCTGCCCATGTCACAGAGCTCACGGATGGTGCACGTGAACCCTGCCTGCCAAGCCCACACTGACTACTGTCGTTCTGAGCTGGGGGTAGAGCACTGATGCTGTCTTTAGTCCTTGGCACCTCCACACTGTTTCTCCCACAAAGTGGTCTCCCAAGTACATTATCACCATTACAGGGACTGAGTGGACCAAGAGCCTATAGACACCTAGATGTGGACGAAGCTGAGGGGTCAGTCTCGTCAGATATTCTAGTCATGAGTAGAGGACTCTGTTAGGACTTGCGGTTGCAAGTGACAGAAAACCAGCTCAAACTGACTTAATGAAAAAGGGAAATTTATTGGCTCACATAGCTGCAAAATCCAGGAGTAAAGTTTACAGAACACTGTTATTTTTAAAGCAATTGTAACTGTCCTGTTTATGACTCACTGGCCTAGCTTGAGGCCCATGCCTTTCTCTGGGTTTATCACTGTGGCTAAAAAGATCACTTTCTCATTGACAAGGCCTGGGCATATATCATTCTTAAGGACAGAGCTGAACCCTATACACAGGATTGAGAAGAATGGTCTCCTATAAAAGTACTGGACAGACAGAAATGAGACCCACCGTAAGAAATCTATGTGTTGTGATTCACTCACTGTCCTGAAGACACTGACCCAGAGTAGCACACATTAGGAATAGTGGGTTATGTTTAGCCTGGGTGTAAATTCTTTCTCTGTGGTGTGTGATATTGGCTAAGTTATTTAGTTTGCCTGTACTTCAGTTTCTTCTTTACAGGGATGGTATGAAGGTTAAGTTATGGTCTGTACAGAAGTTCCAGCCACAAAAAATCCAGTACTGTCATTTTTATGCCTCAGAATTAACCAGAAATTTGAAAAAAAATCCCAGATTTAAAATGATTCGTTCATTTTCATCAGCCTAACTTCATTCTGACTTGAACTGCCTTTCCAGACTGGAGAGTAACTTAATGTCTTCAGACTACCAGGAGCGGCCTACACAAAGGAAAGTCACACATTCAGCTTTCAGGGAAGAAGGAATCCTTCTAATCCTTTAATATTACCTAATCCATTCAGATCACACAACTACACAGGGTTTTCCTAAAGGAATCCAGTTCTGACTTAAAGTTCAAGGCCAGGATGCAGGAATGTGTGGTCGCTCTTAATGAACGTTGTCCTGCACCCCATGCCTGTTAACTTCCAAGTCCACTGGGGAAAAAGGGAGGTGAGGAGGGGGACGTTCCAAGCAAGCTTTTATAGCAGCAGGGGGGTTGGGGAGTAGGGTTTAAAAGCCTGTTTGTACAGACTGAAGATCGTGATTGGTCTTTATGCTTGGAAGAGCTGAGGCCATTCTTTCCTGATGTTGAACCTTGTTATCAATCCTTTGCACACATTGTTCTACTGAGCTTGCCAGTTTCATAATGTGGTAACAGCAGGTAGGTTCCCAGCATGCGGCTGTTGATAAAAAGTAATTGATTTCATTGACTTTACCTTCCAGAAACATCCTTTCTTTGAAATTGGCCTCTAAACAAATTCTCTTTTTGGTTGGGCCATTTTCTATCTTCAGTGTCATGAAATGTACTCTCCAGGCTTACATACAGTCTCTCTTCTCGAAAGGAGATGGGTCTGAAGGCTGCCGTCGGAGGCTTCTTCTGGGAAGCAGTTGCCTTGTGCCCGTCTCTCATCGCCCACAGTCTTCCTTCTGGCTTTGACCCCATGAGCTGACTCTCAGTTTCTGGGAGACCCCATGAGCTAATCCCTTCAGCTTCTCATTTACCTGATCCTCGATCCTTTTTTACTTCATGATTCCCCCTTACATGACTGGAGAAATTATACTTTTTACCTTTTCGCTCTAGATCTTTAAGCAACTGCTCATCCTCCAAAAGCATGAGACTATATTTTACCTGAATCCCTGGTGGCATCTTGGTTGTCCCCTTGGCTCCGTCTCATTCTCTTGTAGCGTCTGATTGTTCTTATGCTTAGATTTCATGGACACTTGGGTAAAGAAAAGAAGGTAGAATATCCCATCATTTCCAGTGAGGAAGTAGTAAAAGAACAGGGCAAAGTAGATGGAAAACAACTCTTCATGCTTTCTTTTCCAGAGGATAAAGAAATTTTTTAAAAAAAGAGATGTAGAAATCCCAACTGCACTCTATTGAAGTCTGTTATTGACAAATGAAAGAATATTAAGTATAAGCATGAGGAGTTTTTTTCTAGATACATCTTTTCAGGCAAGGGAAACAAAATAGAAAATAAATAAGTGGGACTACATCAAACTCAAAAGCTTCTGTAGAGCATAGAACACCATCAACAGAACAAAAAGGCAACTTACACGTGGGAGAATATATTCATAAATGATATATCTGATAAGGGGTTTACATCCAAAACATATAAAGAACTTATATACCTTAACACCACAAATACAAATAGCCTGATTAAAAAATGGGTAGAGAGCCTAAACAGACATTTTTCCAAGGAAGACATTACAGATGGCCAATAGGTACATGAAAAGATGCTCCACATCACTAATCATCAGGGAAATGCAAATCAAAACCACAATGAGATATCATCTCACACCAGTCAGAATGGCCACTATCCAAAAGACAAGAAATAACAAGTGCAGGTGAGGATGTGGACAAAAGGAGCCCCTACTGTTGGTGGGAATGTCAGTTGGTGCAGCCACTGTGGTATGGGGGTTCGTCAAAAAGCTAAAAATAGAAATACCACAAGACCCAGCAATTCTACTTATAGGAATTTACCTGAAGAAAACAAAGTCTCTGATTCAAAAAGATGTATGCACCCCTATGTTTATTGTCACATTATTTACAATAGCCAAGATACGGAAGCACCAAAGTGTCCATCAATAGATGAATGGATAAAGATGTACATATATACAATGGTATATTACTCAGCAACAAAAAAGAAATCCTTCCATTTGTGACAACAGGATTGGCTTAGAGAGTATCATGCAAAATGAAATAAGCTAGGCACAGAAAGACAAATATCATATGATTTCACTTATGTGCATAATCTAAAAACAAAAGAAAATGAATACAACAAAAATAGACTCACAGACACTAAGAAGTGAGTGGTGGTTACCATGGGGGAAGGGTTGGAGTGAGTGGGTGAAATAGGTGAAGTGGATGAAGAGGCACAAAATCTCAATCACAATATAAATTAGTCACAGGGATGAAAATACAGCATAGAGAATATAGTGAATAGTTGTGTAACATCTTTCTATGTTGACAGTAACTACACTAGTTGGTGTGAGCACTTAATAACATAGATAACTATCGAATTGCTATGTTGTATACTTGGAAAAAAATAATGGCAGAATTTAAATGGAGAATTTGTCTCTTTATAATAAAAACTTTGTTCATTAGAAGACAATAGACATTTTCAAGGAAATTTCAGCCTCTCTTTGCATTTGGAAGGAAATAAGACTGAGAATGTGTTAAGAAAAGAGAGGACTGGCACAGGGTTGTGATACATGTGTTGCCCTTTTTGTCCAGCGCAGACATCACTGCTAAGCCATAGCACTAATTCTTCCTGCTGTGTCTGAATGCAGCCCTCCCTTCTGCACACACATCACTCCATTAGATCAGAGTTGACTCTTGTTTGAAAACCTGTTTTCAGTAGCTTGACTTGTGTCTCCACTTGATCTTTCTCTTTATAAGCTTTTGGTTGGAAGCAGTTTAGCACATGAAAAGTTATATAAAAAACATTTTATTAATCTGACATTTGTTCAGTACCTGCTATGTACCAGGCGCTGTTTTAATCACTTGAATAAGAGAGTCAAAGTCCTACTGTATGGAGCTTGCATTCTGTTGAGAACCAGAATATCATTTGGTAAACAATCAGATTGTTTTTGATGGTGATCAGTGACTTCTAAGAATAGTGAGGTAGTCAGTGATTGGGTGGGCATAATTTTCAAACTGGTCTGGGGGTGCCTCTAAGAGGAAATGTTATTTGAGCTAGGCTGTGAATAATGAAGAACTGCTCATGGTAAGTCCAGGGAAATGCATTCCTGGCAGAGGGAAGAACACAGGTAAAGAACTGAAGAAATAGGTTTGGCAAGTTTGAAGAACAGAATGAAGGTAACACAGTGAACTTAGGTTGTATTACAAATGCAGTGGGAAGTCAATGGTGGTGGCATTGAAATGAGTCAATCTGGTTAATTAGGGAAGTGTATAGCCTGATTTACCATTTTTAAAACTGCTGCTTTGGGAAGAGTGGCTTAGGGGTAGGAGAGGAAGCAGAGGGGCAAATGAGATGGTCATCCATTCATTCAAAAAGAGCTGATTGTGAATTAGAATGAAGAAAGTAGTGGGGATAGAGAAGTAGCTGGATTTGGAGTTTTTGAAAAAGTACCTTCTCATCAGTAGGAAATGTAAAGTTATTACTATGATCCTTATTTCAAGTAGATTTAAGGTTGATCCAATGATAAAACAACATGAGCTGAGGAAGAGTTCCTTCAGGGGATTTTTTTCACCTGTGAACTTACCCCATTCAACTATCACACCTCATTTTTCCACCACTACTTACAAATCTCACATATTCTGTGAGTGAGAAAATGAAGGAATAGAGTTTCTTTCAAAGAAGCACAAGTAGGTACTGGTTTGTGTTGTTCCTTGACGTTGCCTTGACCCCTATTAATCTTCCTCCTGCCCCGATATCATTTTCAGGCTTACTTACCCCTTGCCTTCTGGATCACCTTACTGGACGCCTTTTATCAAAGCCTGGTCTGCTTCTTTGTGCCTTACTATGTGAGTCCTTGTTCACTCCAAGTATTTATTAATGAATCAATGATGCTTTGTACTTCGTCACTGGTATCAGCATATTGAATGGGTATATTAGAGTAGATTGCTCATATAATCAAGTTGATTATTAATAGACTAAACTATAACACCTCCCCAGATATGTTAGATAATGGATTGAATTTGGAGAACAATGCCTAGTTGACTCTTTTTGAGTCTTTTTAGCCCTGTACTGCTTGATCACTTGTCAATGACTTGGGTAAAATCGGAAGTATGACCATATAATTAGATAATTCAAAATCAGAGAGGCAAAGTCAGAATATAGGAGCTCTCATTAATCAGTGCTGGGCTAATTTTGCCAGGATGATATGTGGAGTATTAAATTTAAGCTCTCATAACTAACCTTCCCCAAACTTAAAAAACCTGTTTTGCAGGTTAAAAATGAAAGAAATGTGACTAAGCAAAGAATGTGTAAAAATAAATTTAAAAATTTAGGCCAGCACCAAGCACCAAGCAGCAGGGTACAGCGGCCCACCCACATACACCCCTGGCCAGAAGAAAACACTAGTTTGATCATGGATGGGGTTAAAAAAAACCCACAGTATTAAGAATGAAAAAGATATTCTCTAAGTTAACAATTTTATGCTCTAGTTCTTTATTCAAATGAAATGACTCGCATTTGCCCAGCTAAAATATTCTGGATATACAGCATTTCAAGAGGAGTATAGGTAAGGCAATTAGAAATGTATTCAGAAGAGATTGACTAGAATTGTGGAAGATTAGAAAATTGTGTCATTTGAGGAATCCTGTAAGGACTTGAAAACATTTACATAGGAGAAGAGGGTATTATTTACTTAGCAGAGATATAAACTCAGGGTAGACATAATAGCTACTTCAAAGGTTTGCAGAACTGTTAAATGGAACATATTTTATATTTCTCTACACTTAACAGAGCTAGAAATAAATGTAAAAGTTTCCAGAGAGATGAATTATGATTTAGAACAAAGAGGAATTGCTACTGAAAAGTTCAAAGATCAAATGGACTTGCATAAGAGAATCAGTCTCTCTTGCCTGGAAATGTTCAGTTTATCCTAAGTGACCAATTATTGGGAACATTAAAGAAGGGACTCAATCCTCAACTGAGCTGTAGAATAAAGGGGTGATACTCACACCACTATTTGTACACAACTCTCCAAGGTCACCAACTGTTGTTCTCTCTTTGTAGACCTACCAGGACTCAGATATTGACATCTTTACATTTGGAAACCCACTGAATACAGCTGCTCTGTTCGTCATTATCTTCCACCTGGTAATCGAAAGCAAGAGTTTGGTGAGTGGTTTTCCTGTCTCTGAAGTAGCCTGAAACCATGCTTAGGGAAATGTTTTCTATTAGCAGTGAGTCCATAAGCCCTTGATGCCTAGAAGGCAATAGTGGTAATGAGAAAACTGTATAAGAAGTGTGATTGTTGACTGTTGAATGCTATTATGCTGTGGTTGATGAGAAGCCAGGGCAAGTGGAAAACACCTGGCTGGTGCCTTTGGTGGTATCCATGGTGGACGGTTTATGGAGGTATAAGCCAGGCTGGAGAAACAATTACTCTTCTAGTGGCCAGCATTCTTCAAGATAAGGCTGATGCCTCTCAACTAAAATAAAAAGAGGTGTTATGCCGTAATCCTGGTATGCTGGCTTTATGCCCTTCTTTTGTAAAAATTTATCTTTTTCTCCCTCCAGAATTCTAACCATTCACTTAAATCTAGGTCTTTTTGAACTTAGTTGCTGACTTACTGATAAAGTTAAATATTTTCAAAGTGATTGCAAGATAGTTCTTAGCAGCAAAGCCACTGTGTAGGATTCAGGTAATGGGAGTTTTATTGTAAACTTTTCTTTGCACATGGTAGCATTCTGCCATTCTCTGGAAAATAAACTACCTCTCTAATTATTTATCCTGCTCACTCATTTCCGCTGCTGAGGTCCAAGCCACTATCATCTCAGCCCCTTTAGTCTTCTTCCCTGTACTTTCACTCTTTCAGGCCCTTTTCTACAAATCAAGTGGAATCAGCCTTTTGTAAAACAAATCATGTATCTTTTTGCCCTCCTGGAGAAATTGCCCTTCAGTGACTTCCCATTCTACTTGGGATGAAGCCTTAAAGCCCTAAGATGGTCTGTAAGGCCTCGTGCAGAGATACCCCTTCTTCTCTCCCCCATCTTACTTCCACTTACTTATTAAGGGCTGGAACCACACTTCCCCCTTTCAGTTCCTGATTCACTGAACTCATTGCCACATCAGGGCCTTGGCATTTACCACATCTGATGGGATACATGCTCACTTCCCCCCTGGGTCCCTGCACTTTACCCAGTTCAAATGTTACTTTAGGTCTAGCTGCTTCCCCCAAGAGCCCTTTACTAACCATCCATTGTCTCATACCATCCTCTAGTTTTCATTCACAGCTCTAATAATAATTTATAGTTATTATGTGATCATCTGACTCATGTTCTTCCTCTGAATATGTCATTGAGGACAGGGTTCATGTTTATATTGTTCACTGCTGTGTACCAAAATCTAGGGCAAGACTGGCACACAGTATGTGTTCAGAAAATATTAGGATGAGCAAATGAATGATTAAATGACTTACCAGTGTTTGGGGTATATTTACCATCCTCTAATGAATTCATTTCAAACAGGAATAGCTGAAAGAGGTTATAGTTTAAATGTTATATTATTAAATTTTTATAATAATTTCTAAAGTAGGTATGAATATTTTAAGCATCACTTGCTTCGTTTTGACCTGCTGTCACCAAACTGTACAAGCCTGAAGTATAGTAAAAGGTTAATTAATATCTGCCAATCTAGATGGATAGAGTAAAAGGAATTCTAGAACTAAAGTATTTTGTGTTGTTTTAATATCCATTTAATTTCATTTTTAAGCAGTTGTGTAGGTACTTCTGGTTACTGCCGAAGGAAGTGTCATAGGTTCTGACATTTATTAATGTTCCAAAGGATCTAATGTGTAAAATGTGTCA
This sequence comes from Manis pentadactyla, assembly GCF_030020395.1. Taxonomy (NCBI): domain Eukaryota; kingdom Metazoa; phylum Chordata; class Mammalia; order Pholidota; family Manidae; genus Manis; species Manis pentadactyla. The sequence continues at coordinate 39,902,683 of NC_080023.1, forward strand.
GTTTGGGTCTACTGGTTATGAGCATAGCAATCTGTTCTGGCTAACCTGAGCAAATAGCAAATTTATTAAAAATATGTTGAGGAGCCATGGTAAAAACAAAAACCAAGTAAAAATATCCTGAGGAACCAGAGTGGCTCTGGAGATGCAGGAACTAGGAACTAACGGACAGGCTTGCCAGGGTGGCACTCTGCTCTGAACTGGCCCCATCATTTTCTTTCTGCTCTTGCTTCATTGTGCTCCATGCTTAGTCCCTGGTGACAGAATTCAGTTTCCTTAGTTCCAGTCATAAGCTTTGACTGGAGGAGGAATATTTTGCCAAGACTGCACATAATGCTGAGTGTCCTCAGCAGGAAGAATGAAACAAAAGGTTGGGTGCCAAGAAAAACAGTGACTGCTCTCTCTATACACGATGCACCATGCTTCCCTAAAAACTGCTTCTCATGCCAAGGGACGTTCAAGCTCACAGCGGCCAAATGTTCCTGGTCAGTAAGAGTCAGCCCTTCGTGCTCTTGCTCACCACCTCATTGACCCCTCCCACCTCCCTGTTGGTTTTTACCCAGCGTCCCTTGACTTTAACTTCATGGTTTTATTTAAATGTGTCAACTCCATGAAGTCACTATCTCACTTGCCAAAAGTGCACCTTACAGGAAATAAGATTCAAACAATAGGGCTCAATGGGGAGGAGGGACATTTGAGAAACAACAAAAAACTAAATCATTGTTTTAGAGGTATGATTATCTTAAGGATTTAGCCAACACTTTCTGAGCAGTTTGTACAGTTTACAAAAAAAGATCAGTCTTTGTGACCTATGAAGATTTCCACCAAGGGGAAATACTTTGCAGGGTTAAGAGGAAGAAGGAGAAAATTGCATCTTATTTGAAAATTACAGTCCTAGGAAATAAGTATTGATAAAGGTAGTACTTTCCCAAAAAGCATAACATATACCACTCTGGTATATGCTGTGATTCTGTGTGACACTATACACGGCACTGAATAGCACTGAGTACTGCGTAAGGTAAAGGTGATTCTCTTTCATAATTTAGATTATGTCGGACAGGAAGTCTGGTTAGGGCTATTGTGTTTTATCACAATAACTCTTGGTACTTTCCCTTGTAATAAAGATCAGATCCCAGATTCAGCACCATTATGATATGTAATGGTGATATTACATTTAAGGTAGTGATCTGCTTTTCTTTCTAAATAAAGTTACTTAATTAAATAGCCAGTTTAAAAAATAATACTAAGAAAAATATTAAGAAAAAATATTCCAAACTATACATAAATAGGAAAGTGGCTAGATAATGTGGTGAGACAAAAAGATGTATTTCTTGCTCATATAAAGTTAGCTAAAGTTCCAGATAACTCCAGACCAGTTGTGCTCTGAGGGGCAGCTCAGTGACCTAGACTGTGCCTTGTAGCTTGACCATCTTGAATCATCCTCAAGGGAAACTTCTTGGTCAACATGGAAGAAAAGGAGACAGCATGGAGAATCACACAGCTCTTACGTGCTTCTAACCTGAAACTTTTGCATATCCCTTCCATTCACATTTCACTGGTCAAAGCAAGACATGTGGCCATGTTTAATTTCAAGGGAGTGAGGAAGTGCAATCCTCCCAAATTCTTATGATGGGAAGAAAATGAGAATATTGGTGAGTAACAGTAATGTCTACTACCTATATGAATGGGTAAAGCTTGAGGTTTTCTGGATTAAGGTATTACTTTAATGAAGAAGAAACCCAAATAGTGGCTATATGAAAAAAAATTGAGAGAATTCAAACACCCCATGGTGCATAGACAATATAAAACTAACTAATCATCACGATACCTTTTAGCCTTTGACTTAGTTTTGCAAAATTTAAACAATGATATGAGCTATTCACAAAAAATGCTCTTGTCTCTGCAGTACCGTGTGTTTGGTTCACTGAGGTTTGTTACCCCATTCACCCTCTGATCAGATGTGTTTTCTCTTTAATAGAGCAGATTTTGCCAGGCTGCAAAAACAAAAACAAAAACAAAAACAAAAATCCTATCTGAGGAAGTCTTCATGTCCCCGCTCCTTGTCTTACAGACCTGGATCCACATGCTGGTCATTGTTGGTAGCATCTTGTCTTATTTTGTCTTCACCTTGGCTTTTGGAGCCATGTGTATAACGTGCAACCCACCGTCCAACCCCTACAGGATTATGCAGGAGCACATGCTGGACCCAATGTTCTACTTAGTTTGTGTCCTCACAACTTGCGTTGCTCTTCTACCCAGGTATGGTATTACCATCACAAGAGTAAGTTAAACCATAGGCGCAGAATTCTTCAAGCAACTGCAAAGAATGGATGGCAGTCCCTCCTGTTTAGTAGTAGAGAAGTCAGTCTGTGTACTAGTTAAAATACTGTACCAGGGAACAAATGTGACATAAGTAAACGGGAAGATTTATCTCCCTCTTGTGGATAACTCTCATCTATTTGGCAGTTCACAGTGATAGGGCAGCTTTGCTTCACAAGGCTCTCCAAGGACCTAGATGCTTTCTTCTCTCTTTTTGCTCTACCGCCTCCCAAGGGTGTTGCCCTCTTATGCGTGATTAAAGATGACTCACCATCAGCATATCCACAGCCCTGCTTGCCGGAGAGAAAACGGGAAAAAGGAAAAGCAAATTTCCTTTCTTTTTTGGGAATGGCTCAGTCCAGAAGCTGTCCTTATCCCATTAAATAGAACCTAGGTATGTAGACTCTAAGGTTAAAATCTAGGGGTTTCTAAAAGGAAGAGGGGGTGAATGGGTACAGAGGGACAAGTTAAGAGTCTCTTTAACAATTGGTAAACACTGTAGTAGAGACACCCTCTCTCCCTGATCTGACTTCAGTTATCTTTCCCATTTTAGTTTAACTTGATTTCTAGTATTGTATGGGATAGAAATGGCCCAGAGGTATGCATGGGTTTTTAATCTATAGATTCTTTGAAATCTGTTGGAGCTCTTCCTCTTTAGAATTTTATAAAAATCTGCTTAGCTGAAAATACCATAACAAATAGTTGTTCTACCCTTTTAAATATGTTATGAAAGTCAAAATGGTGATTTCATATTGTTTTCAAACAGGATTGACGAAACTGTGGTTCATCAACCAAATCTGGCCCGCTGCCTGTTTTTATAAATGAAGTTTATTGGAAAATAGACATATCCATTAACTTATATTTTGTCTCTGGTTGCTTTTGTACTACAACAGCAGAGCTGAACATTTCAAACAGAAATTGTCTGGCTTGCAAAATCTGAAATATTACTGTCTGGACTATTGGGAAAATGTATTCCACCCCTAATCGGTAACACCATCATAAGGCATCCTCAGCACAAATCCTTTGTGGCTGATAGACATCCTAGAAATGCATAAGAAAAATCCACCTGGATCATCCTATGGTGGTTTTAGTTGTATACTTAACGTTATCCCTTTTAAGTTGAGATGCTTATGTGGTGCTCACTATTATCACCAGCTTTCAGATTAAAAACTGACAAGGTGAACTGAAGAAACAATTACTTTAATGTTATAAACTGAAAAATATCCTTCAAGAGAGTTAACAGTATAGTCTTATTCCATATTGTTGTGGTAGGCTGAAAAAAAATGACCCCCTAAAAGATATCCATGTCCTAATTCCTGGAACCTGAGAATGTTGTGGTTTTTGTGTATGTAGCAAAAAGGGACTTTGCAGATGTGATTAAGCTAAGGATCTTGAGATGGGGAGATTATCCTGGATTATCCAGGTGGTCCCTAAATATAATCATAAGTGTCCTTGTAAAATAGACACAGAGAGAGATTTGACTATAAACAGAAGAGGAGAGAACACTTTGGCCATTGTGGCAGAGATGCTCTGGCACCAAGGTGTTGGAAAGGCCAAGCTCCAACAGATTTCAAAGAATCTATAGATTAAAAACCCATGCATACATGTGGTGGGAACTTGATAATGGGGTAATCTAGTAACCACAGTGTTGTTTATGTGATTGTATATTAATGATACCGAAATAATAAACAAACGAACAAATAAACAAATTTATTTATTTGTTTGTTTGTTTGTTTGGTTGGTTGGTTGGTTGGTTGCTTGGTTTTAAATTAAAAAACCCATGCATACTTCCTGGCCATTTCTATGCCAGAGAATTTCAAGGATTGTCGGCAGCCACCGGAAACTGGAAGAGGCAAGAAATGGATTCTCACTAAAAGCCTCCAGAGGCAGGTTGGTCTTTCCAACACCTTGATTTTGGTTCAGTGAAACTGTTTTCAGAATTCTTGGCCTTCAGAACTATGAGAAAATAAATTTTTGTTTCTAGGCAATCAGGTTTATGGTAACTTGTTACAGGAACCATAGGAAACTAATACAGACTTCTTTACCAGGAAGATAGGAGCTGTCATGGCATACCTGAAATGTGAAAGTGGCTTTGAAATTGGATAATGGGCAGAGGATGGAAGAATTTTGAGGCACTTGATAGAAAAATAATGGACTTCATTAGACTGTACATAGAAATGTGGACGTTAAAGCTCCTGCTGGCAGGGATTCAGAAGAATGTGAGAAGTGTGGATACAGAAAGCCTTATCATCTTAGAAAATACATCTAGGATCATAAACAGACCGCTGCTAGAAATACAAATGTTAAAGGTAGTGCTGGTGACAACTCAGAAGGAAATGAAGAACATGTTACTGGATATTTGAAGAAAGGAGATTTTTGCAGTGTAGAAGTAGAAAACAGCTTAATTATATTCTACTGTTAGGTGGAAAGCAGAATTTGTGAGTGAGGAATGTGGATATTTAGCTGAGGAGATTTCTAAGCAAGTTGTTGAAACTCTGGTCTCATTTCTTCTTGCTGCTTATAGTAAAATGTGAGAGAAAAGAGATTGAGGGAAGAACCATTAAGCCCAAAGGAACCAGATTTAGGATATTTTCAGCCCATCCAGATTTCAAAAGTTGCTGAAATTAGGAGATTGGCTGTTGAGAGGTTTATTCTAGGAAGAAGGCCAAGAATGTGGCTGGATAACCTGTTGCTAATGCTGAAGAGATTAGGTGTGCGACTCACAGATGCCCTCAACCACCTCAGCAGCCACCAGAAAAGGAGATGGGATTATATAGAAAAGATCTGTGGAGAATAATCTAATAACATAAATCCCCATGACATACACTGATGACCCATAAGGTTTTTGAGAATGCAATAGCAGCGTAAATACTGCCAACTTGGACTCAAAGGGACAGATTTGTGATAATTTGTTACAGTAGCCACAGGACTCTTAATAGCTAGCATTTTTTGAACACTTACTGTTTACACTCTTCCAAAGCAGGATCTCATTTAACCTAACATCACATCTATGAGAAAGCACTATTGGTATCTAAACTTTTACAAATTTCATTTTTTTATTAATTTGACTAGCACATATAGGACACTCACTATTTTCTAAATGCTTTATAAATAGCAGTTTATTTAATATTGTTATTATCTCCCTTTTTTAGTTCACTTATCCTTCCCCTTTATCTCAAGGAGGCAAGTAGCCACCAGACCCTTTTTCCTAATTGCTGAGTATATTTTATGACCCATGATTCATTTGATGTGAATGTAATTCTATGATGCTTTTTGTAACCTAGGTTTATATACCGCATTCTTCAGGGATCCCTGTTTCCATCTCCAATTCTGAGGGCCAAGCACTTAGACAGACTGACGCCAAAGGAGAGGACGGAAGCTCTCAAGAAGTGGAGAGGGGCTAGAAAGATGACTCAAGTGACATCTAAGTATGCTGATTACTCAGCTGACAAGTCAGAGAGAAGACCTATGTCTGGTCCTTCTGCTGTCTTGGCAATGATGCCAGCAACTTCTTGTGCTGTTGAGCGAAGAAACGTATGTCTATGTGAAACTGCTTTAGACTCAGACTACTCTGAAACTAAGGCCTCAGGGATGGCTGGACCCTCAAAGGGTTAAAAAATATTGTACCCTCCTTGGGGTTGCAAGTATTCCTTCAGGTTTGGAAGAGGAACTTCGAAGAGGCACCTCCACTAATCAGGGATGACTTGGATTTTCCTTAAGGTGCGTGAACAGTTTACTGGACTTGAAGGAGTGAATGTGATGACCTTTATTGTATGTTTATAGATACATTTGTAAAAGAGGTTAGAGTTTGACCTGGACAGCATTTAGGGAAGTGAAAAATTTAATTCAGAATTAAATGCTTTTATGAAACTTTTTGGATTTTGTAAAAGTATTTTAGTTGTCTTAGAAATGCAAACATTTTCAAGGGGATTCATTTGAGACATATTTATTTTACTGGGAGAGCTCTGATTCCAGGGAAATGCTTTGAATGAGCATACTCTAATTGAATGATTTTAATTAAGAAAACAGTGTTTAGATTGATTAGTTAGAACTCAGAGGAAATTTCCACATGAAAAAAATGTTATCAGTGGTTTACAGAGAAAAAATTACCAGGAACCTTTTAAACAACAATGTACCCAAAATTGGGTAATAATTCTACTAGTTGAAATATAGCTAGCAATTATTAATAGCTTTTTATTTCCTTTGGTCTTCTGACTGAAGATGTTAGGCATACCTCTCTGCTCATTTCAGTGTTCTCCTGAGGAGCCTGTATTGGCAGGGGTGAGGGATACCAAGGTTCCATAGGAATGTGTTCTTCTCTCAGCTTCCAGTCAGAAGATGACCTTTTAAGAGGTCTGCCTTTGTGCAGATGTTATCAGCTGGGAAACAGAGGCCAAGGTAAGGAAGACAGAATCAACTGAGTCTACAGCCCATTTGGCAATTTCCTATATTCTGAAACTAACAAAAACATGATCAAAATGAGGCAATTTAAAAACAATCTCAAGAGATTATTTGAGGGTTCATAGTCTTTAAAATACCCAACAACTTTTCTTGTATTGTAACCTCTAAAAATGAGGTATTATAATTTGAGACTAATACAAGTGATTCTCAGAGGATCCCATGAGATTCTTAGAAAAAAAAAAATACTTTTGAATATATTTTAGGACAGAAATGTCTAAAGCCAAGTAATTGCTGCTGCAAATCATGTAAACTGGCTTTAGTTGGACCAAAGAAACTAATGCTCCATGTCTAAATCAAGGTCTTCTTAATGACTATTAAACTATTATTCTCAGGGTTCAATATTCTACCTGCTACCTACTGTCCTGGTCTGACACTTTTTGTACTTCTGTTATTGCAAATAGTCTTTTTATATAGACTGATTTCTAGAACTTTCAAAATCCCATAAGGCTAATGGAGGTTGTGTTCTGTTTTCTTATGATTTTTTAAAAAATAAACTGTTTGGCAAATAACGTATGAAAACTGTCATCATTCCCATAGATAATGAATCCAGCAGCACTTGATACCAGAACTTAGATGAAAATCCCAAAGCACACCTTTTACTGGAATATTGTTTTGGCCTTTTCTTATATGGAAAAATCAGTGATGTCATATCATCTATTATCCTCATAGCAACTGTCATTCATTCCCTGAGATCATCATCTCCTGGTAAATAAAATTCTAGAGATACACTCATTTGTAAATAAAGGGTTGGAATCTAAGCATGAAAAGAATGAGCCAAAAAGACTAAAAAAAAAAAGTCAGTCTCCAAGATGTGAAGTGTCTGTACATATGAGTCGAGTCTTGAGTATTCATTTTATGAGTCCACAATTCCAAAACCCCATGAGCTGTGAAACTGAAAATTGCTTCATAAATTAGGTACAAACTCAGGGTCCTAAACAGACGTAAGGCTATTTATTTGATATAATTATACATGTATTTTGCTACAAAAAATATTCATGTATTTTATTACTGGGTGCTAAACTGTATTATGTTTTTAAAATCTTGAAAAATTCTGGTTTTGGAAACACATCTCCTATCAGGCAAAAGAAATTTGGAAACTGTATTAAACCTTTTAAAGGGTCTCATTCACAAGTGAATAGCTCTTTTACAAAAAGTTATCCAAGGTGATGTTATCTGTTGCACTTGGGTATGTTCAATATTTCACTAAATTTAGGGGGACCAAGCATTATATCATTGCTCCTGGTAGCCAAGAAAAGTTGATCAATAGGACATATTTTGAGATATCATTTTATCCTGAAAGATTTATAAAAGAATTAGATCAGGTTCCCACAATGTACTCTAAGCATTAAAGATTCCTACACTTCTACCAAGGCTGTTTTTCTTGAGATCTCAAATCACAAATGAGTGATTTGGGACTATTACCAACCTCTCATTTCAGACTGATCAAGGAGCCATCTGTCACCTAAAATGATAGAACATGTTTCTGTGAGAGTGATGTGAGACAGGTAAATTCTGATTGTTGGGGAGCTGGGTGCCAACTATTACAGTGGGGGACACAATTTTCTGGGACTTGCTATCCATGTTCCATTCCCATAAAAAAAGAGTATGCCATTTTATTTGTGTTGAGGGTTATTTTAAAAAAGTACAATATGAAGGTAAGTTGAAGAAGGCTAAAAGTTGTTACATTAAGTATATACCTACAACTAAGGCAAAACTGTATGTTCTTCAATTTTTACACATTTGTGATTGCAAATTCAGTTGCTGTATTTCACATTCTTGATAGGGTTATAGAAACTACAGAACAGTAGATAAATAACATGGGAAATGTCAAGACAACTTTTTGAAATCGAAATATATGTACACATAGAAAAGAGTGCAAAAATAGATGTAGAAAATTGCAGGTAGTCTCTCCATGGAATGCTGAGGCCATCCAGGCTGCTGGTGGAGGTGAAGGAGGGAATCCTACTTGTTCAAAAGGCATTTGAATGTTGAAAAATGGATGCCTATTAAATTGGGTACATTTGAGGAGTTGTGGTTTGAAGCTTTTTAGAGGGGAAAAACATTTTCATAGCCACAAATTATTTCAGGAATTGATGTGTATAAAGTGGTCTAGTACTTAAAAACATCGTTAAAATTTTGTTTTAATTATCAGTGGGAAGAAATGGCAACACTGAATTTAAACATCTTTCTAGGAAAAGTCACAAAATGTTTTACCATTGTAGAGTCTTATTGGGCTTTGAGATACTATTCCTTACCTTTATTAGTATGGGTAAACACAGGAAAACTGGAATATATTGATTTGGAGGTCGAATGCAATTTAAAATTCTTTTTTAAAAATTGTATCTCTCCAGTCTAAAGCAACTGCTCCTTTGACAAAGTTTTATCTCAACTTCACTGGCACAGAGGCAGAACAAATATTTCCCATGAAAATTTTCCTACTTGTTGGAATCTGTCAGCCGACTGACATCAGCCATAGGGAAGGTTCTGTGGAGGCTTTTGTACAAAATTAATCCTTGATTTAAATTCCAAATGGGCAGTGCTATAATGTCAGGTGCTAATGATGATGTCTAAAGAGCTCTGTGTCCAAAATGTCTTGCTATTTCAGCTACCTAGCTGGATGCTAATTGCCTTTTATCCCTGTCTTTCATACATTCTCAGAATTATGCAATTTTTGGAAGAGTAACAGTAAATAATTTAAACAGGTAAATTATCTTGGCTTTTAATAAATCAAAAGCAAGTCTCCAAAGTTAATATTGAAATTTGCCACTATGCTCCTGTGCTTGAGAAACAGAAGCTGTCCAAGATTAGTCAGGCTGGATCTTGATGGCCCTTTTGTCATTAAAGGGAATTTTCTGTAACCCATTACTCTAGTGGCTGCATTATTCCTACACTTCTACCAAGGCTGTTTTTCTTGAGTTGGTTTCTCCAGAGTTGGTAATTTCCTGCTGCAGTCAAGGTTCAACCTGGTAAAAGAACAAAATCTGATTGGCTTTGTTTTTTTAAAGCCTTTCATTGAACTTGAACTAAGAGGAAAACATAAAAAAAAAAAAAGCTGAATAAAATTAGACCAAAACTAATACAAAAATTTGCAGCACTGTTGAGTACCCTGCCCATGAAAAGTGCTTCTGCACAGTTCTCTGCAGGAAAGCTCTCCACAGTCAAGAAGGCCATTTTCTCTGAGCGTGGCTGGCAAACATCTCTGATCATCTGTGGAATTAGTTCAGGAGAAATGTGTGGATATATATTTGTCTTTCAATCCACTCAACGAAGTATGACACGTTGCTATAAACTCCAGGTCCCAGGACTTTGGAAAAGCAGACGGAGCCCCACGAAGTTAAACCAAATAATGTCCACTGTCCTCCAGGCCGCTCACAAACAAGAGGCCCACCACTGTCACCCTGTAACGAACAGCAGTGGACATTAGTCACTGGTATTTCAGAGGCCTCATGGTGTCCATGTTATCCTGAGGGTACAAGAAAGCCAAACCCAGCTTGACCAACTGCTTGGAAAATTTCAACAAAGTTTCATTATCAATCTGTGAGGGAGTGAGTTTTCCACTGTGTAAATGGAACTTTCAAATTAACATTTTAAACCCTGATCTTTAAAAGGATGGGGGTGCCTTGGGAAAGGACTGTATTTTTTTTTCTGTGAAATCATATTTTTCAGTCATCTCCTGCACTTACCAAAATAGATCATAGAATTTTTTTCAATTTAGTGTATCAGAACTGATTCTTTCAAAATTGATCTCATTCTTCAGCTTCGATTCATCTTATAAATGTAGAACAAATGGAATATTCAACGATTTTTTTTTGGCAACAAAACAGTACTAGAAAAATTCTGAAGTATCTCTCCACTTTCAAGATTCTTGCTATGTGAATGAATGCAGTAAAAGTAAAATATACTCAGGGACCACTTGCTGCATTTTTTTAATAGTTACTAGGACTTCTTTAATTAGCATACTTGAATGGAAAATACCATGTAAGATTTATAGTAAGATACTTCTTTATAGCCTAATTTTATTTCATTTACATAGAAATTTTCAGTCTTGATATTTAAAAATGTTTAGATGTTGCAATTGAGTTTTACTTCTTTCCTCCACATAAAATTAATGCTAAGATACAACAGCTTTATAAACTGAATATTTGCTACATCTAAAAATATCAGCATAGGTTAGAGAGGTGTATTCTGCATGACCTCAAAAGAGAAGGATTGACAACCTAATAAATAAGGAAGTAAGTATACGAATTCATGGTGGAAATGTACAAATACTCCTTGTCCTGCAAACATTTCCAACTTCGAAGTATTCAACATCTTCCTACCTGGTGATGTTGGAGAACAATAGTAATGTTTATTGATGCTCTTCTAAACACTTTCCCTATTTCATTAAGGCTCCTTTAATCCTTATGAGATCCCTATGAGTTGATGATAATGATGATGAAGATACAATAATAATAATGGAACAGAAGCACAAGTGTGTAATGGTTCATTGGCAGAGCTAGGATTTAAACCCAGGCAGTCTAGTTTCATGGCTCCACCTCTGTAACTACTAGCCTATTTTCTTAGAAATGTTTGTGAATTCTATTGCTATTAAAACAAAATTGAATTTTGATTGTGCTGTATGGTCTTATGAAAATGGTGATCCTTACATTCATAACTTACCAATGCCATAAATCTAAATAATAAGCATACACTTTGCCAGGAGCTGAATAAATTGCTCTGCCTGAAGCCTGATAGACTTTTTTTAAAGCCAAATTTACTAGAACATTCTTATCAGACATATTCCACAAATATTTTCAGCTCCCTTAATATGAAAGAAATACTTAATAAAAAAGAAATAAGTTGCTGGCTTATTTAGGTTCAGCTATTTTTATGCTAGAGTTATTAAAATGGGACATGCTTATGTTGCCTCTAAAAGAAGCCTTTTCAGAGGAGAATGGGAAAGGGTGCATGAGAACTTAAGAATTCACTACTCAAAGATATTGTAAATAAAATTAATTTAACTTGCACTTAAAAAGGGGTGGGGTGGGGGCATGTTTACAGATCAGCATTGCTACATTTCCAGATGAGAAATTTAGCCAAATAATTTCTTAGCATATACTCTTTGCAAGATTCTGTGCCAGGATCTACACAGATGCAGGAGGCACTATTTTGTCCCTATGGAGCCAAAGTCCGCTTGGGTAACAAGAATATACCTCCATGAGAGCAAAATCTAAGGGTGATTAATAAAGGAGTCTTCAAGATATATGAGTGATTACTTTCAGCTGGAGAAGAACAAAAAGCACCTCCCTAAGAGGTGAATTTTGAGCCAGGCTCAGTGAGGCAGGTAGACATTTGTTAGGTGGAAAACTAGAGGTAAAGAAGAAGCAATTCAAAACAATGGGAGAATACAGCCAGACACTGTTTGTCTGGTCTGTCTCTGGGGTGACTTTTCTTTGTAAATATAGGGCTTTAGGTCAAAGTTTATGTTTGGCTTCCATGTTGATCCCCATGATTTTTAGACATTAGCAGAAAGACCCATGGCTTCCCGTGGCTTCCGATGTGTGCTGATGATGCAATTAAGGAAGATAATGAGAAGTTATGGTAAATAATTTTGCTCCAGACCTGGAAAAGGTAGCTTTTGTTAGTTTTATGTTTTGCTTCATTTTCTATTTAGAGTTGTATTAAAAAACCATCTGTATGTATTTAAGATACCCACAGTGCTGAATTCCCCCTCCTAAAAGTTGGCAGGACCTGCTTCTTATTAGACATCATGGCACAAACATGCCTGTACATGGGTCTCTGACTGGGTCTTCAATTCTTTCAAAGAATCACCTCCCTTCCTCTCCTCAGCAATTTCCAAGAGACAAAGAGGCATTAGTTTGGGGTAGAACTCCAAATCATGTTGGGGACAAGGAGAAATGTATTCATATATTCATATTAATTGTCACTACTAGGAGAACATAGCGCTGAGTACCTAGACCCTGAAACCAGACGTCCTGGGTTCATATCTTCACTCTGCCACCTGCATGCTGAACGATATGGGGGAAATTATATAACCACTGTTTCTTGATCTATAAAATAGGAAAAACATACTGCCACAAGGGGGTGATTGTGGGGATTAAATGAATTATTAGACAATTGAAAGAGATCCCGGAACACAATAAGCACCAGCTGGTAGATGTTAATATCCATATAGTTACTATTCATTAAATGTATGTGCCAGACATCACAGGCAAATGTGTAAAAGATAGGGGCTTTCACATACATTAACTCAGGTTATCCTCAAAACACCCTGCAAATTAAATTAGAATCAGCCCTATCTTACTGGTGAGAAAACTTTCTAGAGAGGTTAGGTAACTTCTCCCAGTCACACTGTTCTTGCTGGCAGAGATGGGGTCCAACCCGTACCTTTCAGGCTGAAAATCCCCCACACCATCTGCCTCCCAAAACATTTTTTTTTTTTTTTGGCTTGGGAAATCGAACCTGGGCCTCTTGCATGGAAGGCAGGATTCCTCTACCACTGCCCACCTCCACCGAGTGACTCGTGGCTGGGAGGCAGACAGTGATCTCCGAGACACTCCAAGGGAGCAGCCATCCTCTCTCATGACAACTGCCGAAGGGGTCACCACTGGGCTGTGGTGATTTGGGGATTGGGCTGTTTCCAATCCCCTGATTTGCCCATTCTCAAATGGGCCACCAAAAAAATCATTTTATTATGTTGTATTAGCAGTAGTAGCATTGTTGCATCTCTTCAGTTCCAAAATGGAGGGGGATAACTTTCTACTCCAAAGCAGTGAAGTAGCAAGGGTGCTTCTAACAGTGTAGTACAGCCAGGCCACTATAATATTCAATGAGTGTTTCTTCAGCAAAAATAAAAATGCTTCCCTGCCTCGCTTAATTAGCGTGCTCTGCAGACGACTGTGACTTAGTGATTCTGGGTGCCTAAAGGTCATGTTCATGCCATCAAGTACACACCCAGGCAATGCCAGAATGATCAACTCCTGAAGCAGAGGTAGTTCTGCCCAACACCCTGGGAATTGGGGTGCTGTATGTTTTTAATCCCATCACGCTGATGACTGAAAACATCCATTGGTGTTCCTCTGCTCCCTGCAGCAGCCCTGTTGGAAACATGGTCACCACTAGCTCCTCTTAGAATCTTGTTTGTTCTAGTTGCTAAAATGGCTGAGTGACAAGAACTAGAGCAATCGTCTTTCCTCCTGCTGCTGACCCAAGCAAGGCTCCCCTGCAGTAGACGAGAAAGCTGAAGGCACCCTGAGTGAAGGGCGTGGAGGAAGTTAGGGGGATCACCTGGATTTCCTAGGCTGAAGGAAAACACACTGTGAAAAACTAAGAATTTGGTTAACAAACGATTGTCAAAAAATGTTCCCAAAAGACCACACATGAATAGTAATGTATTTCTATGGATACATTAAAGTTACTGCTGAACCGAATCTCCTCAGTAACCAAAAGCAGTTTACCATGCATGAGTCGACTGTGCCAGACTCGTAGCCGGCACATATCATCCGAGTGGTGATGGTCTTCATGTCAAAGTAGGACTGACACTGCTCCAGAGAAATGATGCGGACTTCTCCCTCTTGCAGCTTAAAAGGCACTGGGTATTTTTTAAAAGAGGAAGACATAAAATATATGAGGGTAAAATGACCCAAACTGAGGCTAGCCATATATGGCATGATTACATTTTTATACCAAGGGAACCGTATCTTTATTTAAAATGTCATTTCCAAGACAAGGCTTGTTTTGAATCAGTATTTTCCAATGAGAAGTGTTGATAGGCATCACCTAGTCAAACCTCTTTATTTATGAGAAAACTGAGATTCAGACGAAGTAAGTAACTTTGTTAGTTTAACTTGGCTCGTGCTTTCCTCCTCTTAACTTAGGCTGCAACCCAAACAACAGCTACTACCGTGAAAATAAAATAATCAAACCACAGCTCTGTCCTGGATAGGAGGCCACCAGCTCTGTCACCTGGGCGGGTCAGCCCTGCTCTGCTAATGCAGCCGACACCTGCCCAGTCTAACAGGTTGCTCTATCCTTAGTTTAAAGAATATGTCTCATCATGTGCTACAGTAGCCATTATTTGAAGTAAGAACCTTCAATCCTGAGACCTTCAATCCTAGAAACTATTGTGGGAACAATACAAGGAGAGGGCATATAAAGTAGATTCTGCTGCTACACCATATCGCAGCACTAATTATAGCTTTTAAAAATCAAGATGCACAGGACTGATGATATCATATGTCCTACACTGCCTCCTAAGTTCTTACGCGTGTGCTTTTCAGAAGTCATTGATCTATTTCTGTCCAATGGTTTTATCTTTCTGTCCTCAATTGATCATAGCAAAAGGAAACTCAGCTCACAACTTACCTGACTACATTTCAAGGAAAAAAAAAAAAACATTGTCCTTCAAATTGGCACTTACCAAGGTAAAGAACAGGACACCGATATACATCACCATCACAAGAGAGCCATGGCAGTAAGCTTGATATAGTCGGAGGGGCCAGCACTTACCATTAAAGAAAATGTCTCATTGATTAAATTCTTATTCTAAGCTTATAATAGGTCAAGCAAAATGACAGAATCCACTATGGGGGCTGGGGGTAAGTAGTACAAATTTTAGCATTTCTGTGTTTTATATATTTAAGTCATCTAGGGAGCCACACTACTTTAATTGATTTCAATAGGCAGATAGCAAATCACTTTTCTTTCTAGTAGAAGTTACAGGTGCTACAGATGTCGGCAAGACCAAAGCATAAGACAGAGTCAGAAATGTGGCTGTGCAGCTTGTCTGCAGGAGCAGAGCTGCCTCACTGCTAGGCAGGGGCTCCCAGGGACTCTGCCTGCAGACAGGGCAAACCCCTGACAGAGACGATCCGAAGCAGGAACGATGGATGGGTCTCATCTTGCCTGGCAGCTCCAGAATACTGACAGGGGCTCTTGGGGAAAAGATTCTGAGGTGTGGAAAAGGATTTTTTTCAGGTTGTACCCGAGTGTGGCAGATTTAAGTGCTATGATGAAGTACTGAAATCTGCCATTGGCATGGAAGGTACAGTGTGACACACAGGTCAAGCATTTCCCAACTATGTACTTGTGACTATACTTTTATAAGTGAAAATGCGAAATTATTGCCAAAGGCTAAGAAGTACCCTGATATTTTTCAGTTACAATTTGAAAGGCAAGTGTTCATGAGGATCCCGGCTTACTTTTGTTGCCCATGTGGCCCCAGCCTGTGATAAAGCAGTATGTGTCAGGTTCTAACAACTGCTCCGTGCTGGGTAAGCAGACTGGCCGGACGTAGCTCGTTTCATTGACGTCTTCGCTTAGCTCCACTATGCTGATGTCGTAGTCCACTACAGCTCGGCTGTAGCGAGGGTGCAGGATGATGGTCTTCACCAGGCGCGTCTGCATGAAAGTCGATGGATGGTCTAGATTGTTGATGCCAAACACCACCCTCCAAACGGCAGCATTCTCTCGCCTAAAATAATAATTCAAGAGCCATTGGCATCTTAAATTCAGATTCCTATTTTAAAATTGACATGTGATTTTTAAAACATTTATGTAAATAATGTTTCTGTGCCCATTTCTCAATGTATTTGTATAAGAAGCATTTATATAACGGCCTGAGCAATTCGTAAATAGCTGTTGTTGGGGAAAGCAAAGCTAATGGCTCTTGCATGGGGCTATTCGGGAGAATAAAATTTTTCAGTTTGAAAGGCAGGTAGGATAGTTATCTTTGCTTCATTGAGTAGAAAAATAATGAAAAGACATGAAGAGAGAGGAAAAATGAAAAAGAAGGAAAATAAAAAGGCAAGGCTAAGAGATTCCTCCAAAAAGGGAGTGAGTACCTCAGAGAAATGGCACATTTTCAGGAAAACTCTCTGAAAGTTTCAAGCCAAGGGTTAAAAAGATCCCCCACAACTGAGATGGTCAATCAGTCTTAGACTTTTTTGTGTTTGACCATCTGTCAACAATATACTAGGCAATTCTCACGTTAAAACGCCTCCCTCCCTGGGTTTCCAGGACTCTCTGTTCTAACATTTCCTCCAACCTCAGAGCATTTCCGCCCTCTCAGGCTTCTCTGCTGGGTCCTCCTCTGCTCTCAGTGTCTGTACTGAAGTGCCTCAGGGCTCTACCTTCAGCCTTCTCATTCCCTACTCATCCCCATGAGGATTTCATCTAGTCCAGGGGTTTTAAATACCACCCACACCCTGCTGTGTCCCATCTCCATGCTGAGCTGCAGACCTGAAAGCCCAATTACCTATTCCACACACTCATTTAGATGTTTCATAACAGTAAGATTTACTGCGTGCTTACCACATACCTGGCAATGTTCTAAGCATTCAGAATTCATTTCACAGCTATTTAATACTTACATCCACCAGTTACATAGTTGAATCTTCTCTTTCTCTTTTACCCAACATTGAACGCATCGTAAATCTTCACCACTCCGCTTTCAGGCATATCCTGACTCCTGTTGATTTTCCCTCCTCCACCCCACCTCCTAATCTAAGCTACTCTCCTCTATTTGGACCACAGCAAAGGCCTCCCAAATGGCAGCCCGTCTTCTAGTCTTAGCCCCGATAACCCATTTTCCTCACAGCAGCAGAGGGATCTTTTAAAACATAAAATGAGAGCAAGTCCATCTCCTGCTCATAATTCTCCAAGGACTGTGAATCACACTTGGGACTCCTCTGCATGGCCTCTGAGCCCTATGCCATCTGCTCTATTCCAACCCCATGGCATTTCTGTTTTTGGACATGCTGAGTACATCCCCAACTCAGAAGCTTTTCTCGCAGCTCTTACATGGTTCCCACCTGTACTCTTCTCTTCATCCAGGTGTCAGATTAAACATCACCTCCTCAGAGCTGTCCTCCTTGACCACTCTGTCTAGCCCTGACTCTTTACCCATCTCTCTATTCTTGATCTTGCTTTAATTTTTGGCTCATATTACTCATTGATATTAATGACACTGACACATCTACTTGTCTATTCTCTGCCTCACCCCAAGAATATAAGTTCTGTGGGGACAGGGACTTGGCTGGTCTTGTTCACTGCTGTATTCGCAGGGCATGCGATGGGTTCTCAACAATATCTGTCTAATGATGGCTCCATGGATGTTGTTTCATACCATTTATGAGTGGTATGAAATCCAACCACCTGTGCAAGGTCTATTCTTCCTCAACCCCTCAGACCCCTACTCCATTGCATTCCCCCCTCCTCCAGGGCAGACCAGGACCCAAGGCATGAAATTTAGTGGACCACAGTGTTGGAGAGCTGGGCTTTCATAGTGGACCTTCCTTTATGCTTTGGTAATGTGGGCCAGCCTTGCCAGTGCTGTCCCCACTTGGGAGCTCCCCCAACTAAAGTAGATTGATTTGACCAGCCAGACCATTTGGTTCTCGAGGGCTGAACCCTGAACTGTCTGGGGAGATTTTCTGGACATTATCCCATACCAACTGAAAACTTCTGGGCCAGGGCCTGGTAATCAGTATTTTTAAGAGCTCCCTAGGGAGTCTCAGACAAAACCCACCCACAGTCCTTCTTTCCTTGACATGCCTTTCTTTTACTTCACCATCTTTTCACACATGGTGAATTCACAAGGCTGAGATTTCAGGAGGGTCAGGAAAGAAGGGGCCAAGGCCAGCATTCAAGCTGCTAACAGCACTGCTGGGTTCTTGCACTAGGCTACTAAAAGCCTCTGCTTCACAGCCCTTGCGTTCTATCCTTTCTGCATTGTATAGAAAAATAGTGTTATCAGAGCAGGAATCAATATCATTCTTTGAATATAGATATAGATATATAACAATTCCTCTATGCCAAGTATTGTACTAGGGAGTATGCTAATGAAAAAAAATCCCTGCCCACACACATTTTAGAATTGAGTAAAAATGGAAAATTAAAGAAACAAAGTAAAATGCAACAAATGTTATTTCATGTGCATCACAAGACATGTTACAGAAGAATTATTTTTCATTAAATAAAGCCGTCATTCAAAGCACATTTCCTCCCTCCCTCCCTCCCTGCCTCCCTTCCTCCCTCCATCCCTTCCTTTTCTTCAGTCTTTTCTTTCCCTCTCCCTCTCTGTTCCCCTTCCTTCCCTTCTCGTCTCTCTCTCCTCTTTCCTCCCTTTCGCCTTCCTTTCCTCCCTGTCCTTTTCTCCTTGTTTCTTCCTTTTCTTTTTGTCAAGAGGAGTAGGTGCATGACCATTTGAGAAACCAGATATTCATGTGAGATTCTATTATTTAAGATATAAGACATCTGAAACCAAATAATAATTTATTTAAAATGTTTGCCTATCTAATAGCTTCTTGCTTTGAATCAGAGCTAGTAAATTTGGGGTTTAACAAATGCTCATCCATTTGCTTAAGTCACAAGAAGTATTTCAAACAGTGGAACACTGCAAGTTATTTTTAACAGATGAAATGACATAAAATTACATAAAGATGAAAAAATAATAGATGTAATAAATGTAACAGATGAAATAACATAAAAATCCTAGACTTAATTACTATACTGGAGTTAATCTAATTCTAACAGTAAAAAATAAGTGTCAGTAAAACTGCTGAATGTTATTAACTTGTACCCAGTAGTCTCCTGCTACATAAGTAACTATCCTTATGGCATTAATATCCACCCAAACCAGGCAAATGGTAAGAGTACACAGTAAATTCACATAATTTTTGTATTCATTGAGGATATTGTTCTTCTTTCTTTCTGTTATGAATATAATGGGGAAAACAAAGTCTCTTTTAAGGTTGTTTTTTTTTCCAAGTCTGGGAGAAAACAGGAAGAACAACAATCTGTTGCTTGAAAGGAGTGACTGAGAAGAAAGAGCTGTGTAAACACGGCGAACTGGTATATTAAGCACGTGATGAAAAGAGTAAGCCGGGAGTATTGGACACATCCCCACCTGGGTGGGGGCGAAAAGAAGAAAGCGAGCTGAGGGCCATCTGAAAGCCCTAGCAGTGAGTTCCAGTTCAAGAGTACCCAGAAGGGAAACACATAGGACAAGCTATGTTCATATGGCCATTTTAGTGGAAAGAGTTAAACTGTGATACAAAGATAAAAAACCAGGTAAACTAGCTGAAAATCTTCAGCATAAAGGGGACTGTTTTGCACTGAGCCATCAGACCTCAAAGCTGCAGCAAGGAGAACTGGTGCATCCTCAGAGAGGTTTGTGCAAAGACCCTTCCTGCTCTGAGAGTGAGGAAGCAGGCTGAGGGCAGGTGAAAAACCACCAAACACAACCCCAGTGGTGAAGGAGGGCATCAGCAGACCTTTTTCTCCTTTCATTCCTGCTCTAGATGATATTTCATTACTTGAAATTCACCTTTAGGGTCTAATTTGCTTCATGCCTATACTACTATTTTAATACTGAATATAGAGAATATTGAGATAGTTGACTTCAACCTATTGTTCAGTTACCAGCTCTAGAGAGCAAACCCAGCTGTTTACATATCTCAGCTGCATGATGGCAAGCAAGGAAATGTATACAAAATTGCAGGCACGAGGTTTCTAGACATAGTAACCGGTCACTCTGGTTTGCACTTTGCCACTCTCATCTCTGGGTTAGACATAAAAACACCACATCTTCACCTAATTTAGCCAACCAAGTTTAGAGATTTTCTCTCTTTATCTTTTCTTAAGAGCACAATATTTCTCCTTTTACTCTTCAGATTTTGCTTTAATCTCTCATATTTAATATTTAGCATTTTTAAGAAAAGAAAATATTTATAATTAACAACTGTGATAGAAATTATCCCATGTTATAAGTCTTCCTCTAGAAATGGCATAGCTAAGCAGCAATTTAGAGGCAGTTTGAAGGTTATCAAATTTGCACCAAGAAATGCCACACGATGGCATCATTGCTGTTCTACAAATCTTGTGAACCTCCTGCTTTTAATACTGTGCTTGCCCTTAGTATTTCTAAAGAATTCTCTGTAATGCACGTGGTGAATAGACTAGAATAGGGTGACAACAAAGTAAACACGTGCAGAGGCTGAAGGTAAGTCCCTGTGTGGAGTGTCTAACCACAAGCCCTGCCATCTGGAGGGACACCTACCTCTCATCAGCTGCTGACTGCTGCCGTATGGGAATGCCCAGTGTGACCTCACCTCCTGGTTGTTCAAGGGAAGCCAGAGTTCTGGCTTTTATATAAAGTATCCACAGTTTTAAATGCTGGTTATAAATTAAAAAAGGAATACACAGGCAAAATTAGATCAGCAGCCTGGATTCTTCATTAGTATAAGATCTCTACAGTTTTCCAAGTTATTTCCATACATGATACTTCAAATAATCCTCTCACCAGCTATGACACATAAATAGGAATTGTTACTCCATTTCAGAGAGGAGAAAACAGTGACTTGGAGAAGATTAAGGACTCATCTAAAGCCACAGTGATATTAAGTGATGTAACAGATCAGATGCTGGTCCTTTAAACCTTTGGACCACACCCTTTCTACTAAACTTTTCCAAAACAAAGAGAAGTGTCCATAGGCACCAAAACAGGAAGCGGATGCTGGCAGGCAGGTATGCATGGGGACGACGGACTCTCACTGGTGAGTGATAGCGTGGCAGAAAGCTGTCTATCTTTGCTGAATGTGCATGTCCCAGATGTGATGCAGAGCTAGCCACCAGTGATAAAATTACAGAAAGTGAACAAATTGTTATCCTAGGGTTCCAAAAAGCAAGAGAAGAGGATAGTTAGAAACATATCCTAGACCTTGAGGAATCAGATTTCAGGATGTGTTGGAAAAGGACAAACATGATCACATGTCCAGAGACTCTTAAAGCAAGTACAACTCAACAGAGATGGGAGAGTTCAACCAAATTCTGACATTACTCACAAATGATTGCAGTAAAAAGAGGAAGAATCAGCTTAAAAGTAAATGTGACTGCATAAAGATCCAAGAGCTTTGCACTGGAAAGCCTGTTGTAGAAGACAGGCATGAACCCATAGCAATTGTCAGAAAGTTAGTCATAGAGTAAGCAGGGTTTGTTTAAAAAGGAAAAACATAGGAAAAATAAAAATGTCTTCTCAGATGTGCAAGAAGAACAAGAAGATTTCTGTTTGTGGCATATATTAGTAGATAACTAAGGCAAAGCAGAACTACTTGACATTTCCTCTACTTGCAGTTAATCCATTCAAGGACAGTGATCTTCAGACAATCTGCAGAAAATCCCTATTCCATGTGATAGAACATGCAGGTGCCTAATATATTGAAATGTTGAACTGCTGTGTGGGCTAAGGTATGGGAGGAGTCAGAGAGAGACCACTGACCTTCTGTAGATGAGTTTATATATGTAGTTCCAGACAAATTATGTCCTAACTACTAAATATAGATGTGATTAGATACATCTGGACAGGGCTAGTTAGCCAGTTAATCATTTATTGAGTGGCTAGTATATGACATCCTGAAAGAAATGAAAGCATAAGAAGGAGGAAGTCAGAGTTCATGCCTTCATAAAGCTGTCATTCTACTGGGCTAAAAAATATATAAAGAAATAAGATTATACCAGGCACTCAAAGTGAAAAAAATAGGCTAATGTGATAAAGAGATGACTGATGAAGGATCATTTTAGCTAAGATAGTTAGGGAAGGACTTTGACAAAGTGACAAACTGAGACTTGAATGACAGGAAGGAGGTAAGTTTTGTGACCCTATGGGACATAGCCAAACTACAGAAATAGCAAGTTCAAAGTCCTGAGTTTGGAATGAATTGGAGGGATTTCAGGGGCTGAGACAAGGCTAGATGTTTGGAGTCCACCAAGTCACAAGAGAATAGGGCAAGATGCAGTCTAAGAGATAGGACTAGATCTTGAAAGGCTACAATGAGATTATATTCTTGTCACAATGGGAAGCCATGATAGAGTTTTAAGCAGGCAGTGAGAAATGATCTGATTTACATTTTACATCACTATCTCACTATGTGGTTAATAGACAAGGGAACAAAAGAGTAGTCAAAAGAGCAAATAGGACACAGTTTTAATAGCTGTTATGGATTGATTGTGTCTGCCCCCCAAATTCCCCCCTGCCACCACTGCCAAATTCGTATGTTGAAGTTCTAACCCCTAGTACATCAGAATATGACCTTAGCTGGAGATAAGACCTTTACAGAAGTCACCAAGTTAAAACGAGGTCTTTAAGGTGGGCCCTAACCCAATATAACTGGTGTCCCTATAAAAAGGGAGATTTGGAGGCAGGCACAACAAGAGCACCACGTGAGGATGAAGGTGGACGTCAGAGTGAAGCTCCTCCAGGCCAAGGCACACTGCCGATCGCTGGCAGACCTCCAGGCCTGGGCAGGGAGCTTTCTCCCACAGCCGTCCGAGGGAACCAACCAGACCCATACCTCGCCTTGGACTTAAAGTCTCCAGAACCGTAAGATGGCAAAATTCTGTGGTGGAAGCCACCAGGTTATGGCACATTATGGCAGCCTCAGGAAATAATGAGTGAAGACCAGGTACCATGGTGACTTGGACTAGGATCAACACGACGATCGTGAGAAGTGGTTGGGCTGGAGGCATTTTGGAAGAAGACCCTACAGAACTTACTGCTAGAGTATATGTGAGAGGAGTGAAGGATGATTAAAGGTTTGGTGTTATTAGCAAACTAATGGATAATGTGCCTTTTACTGAGACAGGGAAAGTTTGTGAAGCACACCATTATTTACTCAGTGGGAGAGGGAGGAATCAAGTTTTGCTTGGGCCGTGTAAAGTGATATATTTATTACACATTCAAATGGACATCTCACTTAAGCAATTAATATACATGTTTAAAGGTGGGTAGTGGTGATGATTAGGGGAGAATCTGGGCTTGGCTGGATATATAAATTTGGAAGTCATGAACAAATATTTGATATTCAAATATATTCATATTGATATCCACAGCAGTAGTTGGTATTTTTATTTGTTAAAAAATGTACAAGTATTTGAAAGATGAGATGAGTGTAGACAGATATGAAAACCTTGCCTTTGGGCCCTTGTCTTAGCCCAGGCTGTGAGCCCCAGAAACTATGAAGACTCGCCCATAGTTTAAGCCAACTTCCGGGTGCATCCGAGACCCAGACACTTCCAGGGGAGGGAAGAGGATGACAGAGAAGCTTCCCAGGAGGCAGAGCAGTAGGAGCGTGGAGTCAGGTCAGACTTCCTTACTCTCCCGTGGTGCTGGAAAACAGCACCCCAGGGTTGGTATGGATCCAACATGAAGAATTTCTGCTTTAGTGGAAATACTGATGGGAAAGGATCAAATCCCTCAAATCAATCGAATGGAGAAACAAACTGAATTACTGGCACTGTTCATAAGCACCCAGAAGAGAAAGAGGGAATCTTGAGAACACAACATGGGCGCAGTAACAAAAAGTCAGACCAAACCTCTCACTCCCTTCTCTGAGTGTATTAAAAGACTGCAAGATCAGGATAGATGGGCAAGCACAATGGTTTTGCTATGTGGAGAATGAGAGAGGGAGTTGTCCAGAAATATGTGGAAAGACTGTGGAGTAATATTAAGGGTCTGACTGATGATGTTGGAAGTCAAGCACAACACTAATCTGCATTCTTAGCATTTTCCTTCAGTTCTGAAGAGCATATGTAAGATTAGAAAATACAGTCTTCACATTGACTCTTTGCTAGGGATCTGCCTGGTGTGTATGGCAGATCTAGGGACAAAGAAGTTGAAGGTCTTGGTGAAACAGCTGAAGTGATGAGCTCAGGGCACTAGGTCAGCTGGGAAAAGAAAGGAGATGAGGAGACTGACAGACTGAGGTAGAATGGGCAGCCGCGCACAGAGGCGACCACAGTCTTGTGGAGTGAAGGGCAGCTATGGTGGAAGGCAAGACATGGGGGCCTGACAGGGTGAAGGGCTCTGGTCATTTAGTGAGATGATAGCTTTTCATGTAGGTTTCCTGGAGAGGAGTCAGACACTTCTGACAATTACTAGTTGAGTGCCAGCTTAGGAAGTCCATCCTTAAGTCCTTCAGAGACAGAAGAAGGGAGGAAAATTACTTGTTGAATTACCCCCTGAAAGCCAAAGTCTTTCTTCTTTAGAACTGTTGGAGTTGAACCGTAATTAGGGCATATGGATCTTGATTTAATCAGCCTTGTATCTTATGTTTTAAATTTTCATTTGGGATATTTAAATACCTCTCCATGGAAGAGCAAACCAAACTTGTCTCTTTTGTACCAATATAATAAAAAGAGACAGGCTTGAGGACCTACTGATGGGTCACTCTGGGCCTTCCAAAGTGTGGGATATGAAGTAAATCCCATTAATAGCAGCAATTGATGACTCTGGAAGAGAGTAAAGCTTACAATTAGAAGTTCTCAAAAGCTTGCAGGATCACTGGAGAGATTGTAAAATACAATCAGAGTTATTAGCACACATTCAAGCAAAAGCTTGTTTCAAGTTGGGCAATTTCTAGCTTCTTATGGATAAGCCAGCCCCTCTTGACAGTTCTGTTAAGCTTAATGTTCCATGAAATTTCACCAAGGCCTTTGATATCATATCCATTTCCTTAATTATAAACACATATTTCTTCTCTATTGCAGGGTTTCTTCTTAACTTCACAATCTGTCAGCAGAAGAGGAAACTTAGATACCACATATGGAGATGACAGAAGTACTGTATGAACCTGGATTAAATAGCACATGGAGTGTTGTTTTCTTAAAGGACTGCTGGATTCATTTAGGAATCATCTTTTGACAAATGTACCCTTGCTAGTATAATCTTCTGCTTATCATGGGGTTATAAATCAGAACTGGAAAAGATATCTGGAAACATCTGGCCCATTCACAAGCAATAACATTGCAGTATATTTCCTGACATACTACATGGCCTCTTCTACCCATTCTGGGACTTACACATTAAAAGTTCTCAAGAGGAGGCACTTGTTTGATTTTTTTAAATATTTTATTTCCCCAAAAAGAATAATCAAATAACTGAATAAACACATTTTCATTTTATGATCATGTAACACATTATATTCTAGTTATTTGTTTAAATGTCTGTCTCCTCACCATGAATTTACCCCCATAATCCCCATGTGGAGCTAAATATACGTGCTGGGACTGTAGGAAACAAGAGTGCCAGTAGGTAAGTGGCATTGTGTAAGATGTATTGCAGTGTTGTTAAGATGCTAACAAACTGGAACTAACCCAAATGTCCATCACCTGGGGAGCAATAGAAAAAGAATAAGCTAGAGCTACACCAGTGGACCTGGAAGGATGTCCAGGATTTACTGCTGCATGAGAAAAGCAACTTACAAACAAAAGTATGCAGTGTGATTCCAAATTGTAAAAGTTAACAGTGACACCCAGTGAAAAATGCACGTGTTTACAGCTGTGAAGCTCATCCCACTAGGCTGTAACGGGGGTTACCATGATGATGCTGAGAAAGTGACAAGGAGAGAGAGTGTGGGAGGAAATGAAAATAGTGTTAGCAAAATGAAAACGTACTCATGCCAAAATATGAGGAAAAAGGTAGACTGTATGTTTTCAGCAATAATTTTTAAAAAGAAAATTGACCTTTCTTGAGGTCTTACTGATTGATGTCAGGAGTTTTCAAGGATTCTTGAGGCTTTACACAGACTATCTCACTTAAAAGCTTGTGCTAACCCCATGAGGTAGACTGTTAATTCCCTCATTTCACGGATGAGGAAACTGGCCCAGAGAAGTTAACAGATTGACCCATGGTAACCCAGGACGTAGCAAAGCTAAGAAAAAATAATGATAGGGAAAAAAATACATTTTTTTCCTAGAAATTAACCTGGTCAAATGAAAATAATCAACCTAATTAAGTGATAGTACTGAAGTAAAATTTTTAGAAAAGAATAAAATGAGGGGTATTGTGGTATTTTAAAGAAAATCTTCAAATCCTTTGACAGTCCTCTTGCCAAGAGGAGAATTGTTTTGTTCCTTCCTTTGGATCTGAGCCAGGCTGGTGAGGGCTCTGATCGAGCACACAGCAGAACATGCTGAGTGTCTTTGGAGGCTGGGTCACTAGGGCACACGGCCTCCTCCAGGCCCGCTCTGAGGGATGTCAGTCACATTGCCAAGCAGGGACAAACTGCATCATTTATATGTTCTGTCCCAGTGCCTGACCCCCAGAACCTTCTGTGAGTGTAATAAATATTTGGGGTTTTTGTTTGTTGTTCTTACTGTTTATATGGTTTCTTTCGCTCCTAACTACCCCAACAACAGATAGTCAGAACAGGTGAGGACCTTCTGCAGTGACATTTGGTAATCTGGGGCAGGTTTCCCTTTGTTTTATTTTTCTTCTCCCATTAGGCATATCGTAACGGTAATTTAATATGCCAATGTGGCTGGGCCATGTGCCCAACTATTCTGTTAAACATTATTCTGGATGCTTCTGTGAAGGTGTTTTTAGAGTAAGATTGACATTTAAAGCGGTGGACTCTGAATAAAGCAGATTGTTCTCCATAATGTGATTATTTGCATCCAACAAGTAGAAGACCTTAATGGAAAAAAGACAGATCTCCCCTAGGCAAGGAGGAATTCTCCCAGCAGACCACCCCTGGACTCGAAATGCAACTCCTCCGTGAGTCTCCTGCCTGCTGACTTACAGCATCAGATCCTGGGCTCACCAGCCCCAACAATCATGTGAGCCAATTTCTTAAACTAAACTTCTGTCTCTCTCTCCTCCTCTCTCTCCCTCATTGGTTTATTTCTCTGGAGAACCCTGACTGATATACATACTGGACCTCTGCTTCCCAAACTCCTCACCAGTTCCTCCAGCATCCTAACCTCTCACTATATTATCCAAGCAAATCCCCTCTGTTTAACTTCAGATGTATTTGATTATTTAAGGTGGCTGGAAGAGAGACCAATGCTGGCTGGAGAGTCAATCTCCTACACTTCTTCCTCTTCTTCCCTCTTTAAGACATAAATCATAATATGCAATATCCATCCATTTGCAATAAACGAGCAGCACGTATATAGGATGACAACATCAAGGGTAGAAAAACCTAAGCAGGTAGAGGTCCAGGAAGTAGGCCAACTGTGGCGTTTGCACTGAAGTAGCTTCACGGAATTACATACGCCACTAAGAATACTCAAGTGACAAAATTATCAGATCCAGACTAGCAAAAAAGTTCAGAAGGTGCATCTTACCCCTCAAAGCAATGGGCAACTGTCAGAACCCACTTCTTGGCAATGAGGACACAGCCACAAATGTGTCCACTGGGTTCACTCTGCAGGGAACATTGCCAGGGCCACCTTCCAGGGCGACTTGTCCGACCCCCGAGGATCCTTTTGTTCATTCGCACAGCAGGGCGGCGCCCACAGTCTGCCAAGGAGCAGGAAAGACGGAAATCCAGCTAGATGCTTGGATCTCTGCCGTCACCTGCAAGTGAGCATTTTCCCCCAATCCAGTTAAATTGAGTTCAGATCCCGTTGCTACCCCACTGATTCTCTTACCTTGTTTAGTACACAGAAGAAAAATCTTACTTCTGCTGTGACAAGACTGCCTAGATTTGGAAACATAAAATGGCAGAATATTGTTACATATTTATTGTTCACTTCAAACACCACCTGTGAAAAGCAAAACGTGAGTTCCACTGTTACTGGAGGTAGCATTCCTTGAGTAACCATTATATTTCGTGCAGGAATTCTCAAGACAGGGCTGTTGTCAAATATCGCCTCAAAGCTGTGTTACATTGAGGACGTGTACTTTCTTTTAGTTTAATATCATCACAATATAATTTCACATTTGTAGGAGGAGACACTACTGTTAGCAAAGTTTTCCCTATCAATTTGGCTGGTGGCAACCAGTATTAACACAAACCATGATTTTCAAAGTAGGACAAGGAATCGAGAGGGATTTGGGGCTGCTTAGAATCTCTGGTGAGAAGAGGGTACGTCAGACTTTTATGCTTACGGAGAGAGCATGTATGTCCAAAAGAAGCTGAGAAATAGTTTGAGAGAAATAAAATATTACTTCAGAAAGTTAGAGAAAAGAGAATGGAATATTTAGACCAGAAAAAGATCTTGCTGAAACTTTTGATATTGAAGTGTGGGTCTATGAGTAGCTGACAGGAGGAAGCAGATATTAATCTAATTCTGTGTAATCTAGATGGCTGGATCAGAACCAGTATGTAGAATTTACAGGAAGTGTGGCTTCAGGAAAGGAAGAACTTCCTAAAAATCAGAAGGAAACTTTGAAGGTAAGTAAGAACACGGGCCATGCGTAGGCATCTATCAGTGTGGCTGCACACGAGAGTTCAGTTAGGCTATATTAATTTTTAATCACAAAATGCTCTTTCAGTCATGTAACATTAATTCACAATATAAATTTAAAAGAAAAAAATGCCACTTTGGGAGACTGTCAAAAGTACTCTGATGTGCTAGAATCTTAGAACTCTCAGGAAAAAAAAAAATCCAACCCTAAATGTGTTGTTTCCACATTTCCTTTTGGAAGATTTACTGTATCTTCATTTCTTGCTAAATTTGCTGTTACAGTAAATTATATTATGCAGAAAAGGCACATTTGCTCTTTGTCTTCCCACAACCTGCAGTTTCGTCTCCTCCTTACTTGCTCTCTCCTTACCCCTACTTTCTTCCCAGTACTTCCAAATATCTGAAGTTCATTTTGTTTACTAGTTTATAGTCTCTTGGTCCACTTATTATAGGATGTATGTTCCAGGGCTTTTTCCCTCTCATTCACTTCTACATCCACTCAGAGTTCAGCACTAGTCCTGGCATAGAAGAGATACTCAATAACTAGTTATTTGTTAAATTCCCCAAGTCATTGCTTGTTGAAACAGGCAAAGACACCAGGAATATCCATCTCAACTCCTGATTTTATGGGAAACTGTTGGTTACCTAAGATCATACATCTAGTTAGTAAGCCAGGACTAGAACCAGTTGTACTAACTCCCAATTTAGACTGAGTTATTTTTATTTACTTACTTATTTTATTTTCTTTTTAAAAAGCCCTGAAAGGGCTTTTCTGGCCTTCTCAGTTTTGGGAAACAAATCACTGTTGAAAGACTCAGTCATTGTTTTGGAGGAAGTACTTCAGTTAACAAATAATTAAAAATTTGGCTGTAGAGTTTGGTCTATGGGGAAAATATCAAGACACTCTTAAGAGAACTTTAGATATCTTCTTTGGGAATATTAAGAGGTGGTATCTCTAGCACTTATTAAAAACTCTAGTCAGCTAAACTTGGTTTGAGTTGAGAGGCTATCACTGTCTGTGGGCTCTGAGTTTTGGGCAAGTTATTTAAATACTCTACAGTATGTCCCTGTAATGTAATAAACACTAAATAAGTGTTAATTCTTTAATTTATCTTTTCCTGTACCCTGTCTTTAGACAGGGAGGCAACCCTATTTAAGATGCCATGATTTTTTTAAGGGAAATTTTTCAGAAGTGTACTTTAAGGCTACTTGATTATAATTTCCTTTTGTGCCTATTTTTTCTCAGACTCTCCAA
Organism: Manis pentadactyla; assembly: GCF_030020395.1. NCBI lineage: Eukaryota > Metazoa > Chordata > Mammalia > Pholidota > Manidae > Manis > Manis pentadactyla. The sequence continues at coordinate 39,932,903 of NC_080023.1, forward strand.
GTTCTATCAATTGTCATTACACTTCAATTCCCTCTGCTAACAAGTTCCACGTAGCATCTGTAGGAAGTGCCAACATGAGAATTTATTTAGAGTAAGATGTGGAAAAACTCCTAGAACTCGAGTTCCTCATTCCTCATGATAGTTTCTCTAATCATCATTAAAGGAAAATGTAATTAGCCAAGAGAAAAAAATTTATGATTAGAAAGAAGAAGAAAAGCCCAACAATGTTGCAATATAAAAGCTAATAGTCATTCTATGGAAACTTTTTCCTGATGTAACAAATTTGGATTATCTCACATTAAAAAGAGAAGAAGGGCCCTTTTACTCCATAATCCCCTCTATACAGCTCTTACCCTTTTACCAGAAGTTCATGCAAAGTGGTCCCATTGAGGCTCTTCCAGTTGGAGTGTAAAGTCAGCCACTGCTGGTCTTGCTCCTGTTCCTGTATCAATTCGGTCACAGATGGTTCTCTGATAGAAGGGCAAGTAACAGTTAAGTACTAAAAGCACAAGGATCTTTGACCAGGTAATATCATTATGTAGCACTCATTCTTTTTCAAAGAGAAGCACTGCATTGTAATGTAAGTCAGTATTTCAAGAGGGGCATTTATTTATATTAGAAATCTGGCATGGAACGTGATCAGAAGAGGGGAAGTTACTGAAAGTGAACTGAAGCAATAAAGATCCAAACTGTTACAACTGTTTTAGTCATTCTCTCTGCAGACATGTATTTGAACTTTGTGAGTTGTTAGAATTCTAATACATATGATGTAAAAGCTTCAACAACTTCAGAACAAGAGCAAGGGATCAAAAATTCAATAAGATGTATCTGCCTGGGGTTTTTCTCCTCTTTCTTTGCCCATGTAACCTGCAAATAACAATACCTTAGAATAAAATTAATATTAAGTAAAGAAAATTAGTGGCCATCTAAGTTCTGTTTAGACAGTATGAAATTGTAAGTGGAATTTTTTTGATGTACTGCAAAATGCTTTTGGCACTAAAAATTAGGAAGGACTCAGGACAATAGGGATAGGAGTTAGAAATATTATTTTATTCTGTACCTATTCTCACTCAACTTTCACCATTACTTTCCTGTGATTGTCTTGTTCAATCATTGGAATAAATACAGCTACACTGTATCCAAGATTTAAAACCTTAGGTTTCAAAAGGATTTAAGTCTTTGTGTCAAATATCCTATTCTTCGTGAATTAATTGGTTCTTTTAGGCAATCCATATTTGAAGAAAATCTTTTGAATGTTTATCCTCTGATGGGAGAGGAGGTAGGGGAATTAATTGAAATAAGAGGCAGGAGAGTTTCTTCTGAACCTGGAAGGAAATGGGAGAGAAGGAAGCAGGTACTTTGCTGGAGTTGGAGAGGGAGAGAATGCAAGAGAATTCATGAAGAGAACAGATCAGATCATCTCCACTTTTCAAGTAGGAAGTGAGCTCTTCAAATGACAGTTGCAAGATGCAACTTTCATGATGGGGTGCTTGATAATGAGTAAAATGACATGGATATGGCATTTTTTTCCAGTGAAAATGCTTGGAGAAATACATCAGCAAAAACTTAAAAGAATGGCAAGCTGCACTGAACCTGGAAATCTCCAGAGTTCTAGTACCATTAAGTCTGCATGCTTATCAACTCTTTTTTTCCATAACGGGATGCCATTTTTTTTTGCAAAATGCAAATAAATAAAGGAGGGTCACAGGAAGGGAAGAAAAGTTACATTCAGTGACATTGAAGGAAAAATTACCATTTCACCTGAATTTGAGAACTATTGTAATCACTTAACAGAAAATAAAAGAATAAAACAAATGAACAAACAAAACAGGAATACTCATAAATACTGAGAACAAACTGGTGGGTACCACAGGGAGGGGGAGGGGGGAATGGGTGAAATAGGTACAAAAGGAATAGAGAGGTATAAACTTCCAGGTATAAATAAGTCAGTCACATGTGGGAAAAGTACAGCATAGGGAATATAGACAGTAATACTGTAGTAACTTTGCATGGTGACAGATAGTAACTACACTTATCAATTTACACTTACAATTGTGAGCATTTTGTAATGTATATAATTGCCAAATCAATGTTTTACACCTGAAACTATACCAAATATACTTAAATTTTTAAAAAAGGAACAAAACCCTCCCCAAATCCTGTTACTTTTTAAAAGAGGGAAACCCCCTAGAGGGAACCTTGATAATAGAATAAGAGCCAAAGATTAAAAATAAAACAGAGGCCTTAATAATGAATACATTTTAATCATTCGATTTCTAAACCAAATAGCATGAACCCTGACTGCACTTCAAGAAGAGCTGCACAAGATTTAAATATATTTAGAAACTTAAGGGACCTGTTAGATTATTGAAGACTTCACAAAAGCTATTGAAAAATGAGAATTTTTCTTTTCTTTGAACAAAATGAGAGCCTGGCTTCTTATCAATCCCAGAAGTGCCATTATGTGGAGACATAGTGAGATGAAAAGTGTAAGTCAGAGGTGGTGTTTCTCCTGAAACCTGCATCCTGAGAATTCCTTTTTGCAACAGAACAACCTGTGGTCATCTAAATCCAGGAATTTTACAGGCAAAAAGCCAAAGAAAGATGAGTTTCAGGTTTGTTCTTTAATCAAGTCATTCTTTTGGTAGGTATTCATTGGGCAACAAGGGACTTGCACAAATAGGGCAATTAAGACTAACATTTGCACTGATGTTGGACAGGAAAATCATTGCAAAGGACACTTCAGTCTTGAAATTCACAAGGCCCCTCAGTCACCCAGAAAAGGGCTGCACACAGCCTTGCACAAGGGATGTTTTTCCATTTTGTTCACTAGCCTCCAACATGAAAGGCAATTTAGCCTGAACCTCAGTTATATCAAGTGGAAAATCTAAGAAATTCATCATTAAGAAGACAGGAATGTTATTATAAAAATTATTTTTCCATGAAATTGTTAAACACTAGCATGCTTCTCATGCACAAAAATAAACCTTTCAGCATTAGAAATGTCATCCTATGGCCTGTTTTCACCTAATCCACATGGTTCTATTTCTGTCATCATACAGAATCTGAGCATCTGTGTGATTTTGGTTTTACTGATTTTTTCCTTTAAATTATTTTTTAAATTATAAAGTAAATACTTATCATGGAAAGTAAAAATTATACAATGACAAAAATCTTCCCATCCTAAGATGTATAGAAACACCTATGTAGCAGAAAAGCAAAAAACATTTCCAGTCACTAGGCATCACAGTCACTGTATTCTAAGAGAGCCTGGGCAGAGAATACAATCAAGCCTAAAGGTCTCTATAGCAGCCATGAAATCATACACAGAGAAAGAAATTCAAGCAACAATCTAATCTAATGTTCTCATTCGACATCCTGAGAAAACTGAGACACAAAGACCCATCCCAAACATTCGTGGGGCCTAGAGCAAGAGTACAAATGGAGTCCCACATACTGCATGTCCACATATTTAGCTGTTATAAATCAAGTTAACAAGCTGTTAAAGAAAAATATATTCTACCCATCTTCACAAGCATAGCCTTCAGTTCAAATATAGGATTCTTGGACTTCTTGGAACAGTGGCTTTCAAACTTAGCATTCATCAGAATCACCCGAAGGACTTGTTACAGCAAAGATTCTTGGCCCCATCCCCAGATTTCCTGATTCAGTAAGTGTGAGAAGAGGCCCCAGAAACTGCCTTTCTACAAGATCCCATGTGCTGCTGTGGCTGCTGGTCTGGGACCATGCTTGAAACACAATGCTCCAGAGGAGGGGCCAGGCTCCAGGTGGGCATAACACAAGTCCTCGGGAGACAGACTGCTCGCGCCATGGGATGAGGGGAGGAGGTGGCCAGAGTGGTCCCTCTGAATCAGGGCTGCTCACCCTTGGTACTGCTGACATCCTACAGCAGACAGTGATTTGCTGTGGGGGGCTGACCTGCACACTGCAGGACATTTACATCATCCCTGGCCTCTCCTGACTAGGTGCTAGTAGCATCTCACCATTCCCAGACTGACAGCCAGAAATGTCTACAGACACTCTCCAATGTCTCCTAAGGAGCAAAGTCAAGCCTGGTTGAGAACCACTGCTTTGAATCATGGGACTCAGGGCAAAGCCTGTCTGCTCTGGGTCTAAAGGCAGTACTATACAGGGAAGCAAAAGGATTTCCAAATTTGCTGAAATGTATGGCCATAAAACACACATAAAAAACTGTGTACTTTCCATCCCCACCCCTGAAACAAGAAGATATAATTTACCAAGAATACTGAAAATCCTGATATTCTGAAAGGAATTATGTATTTCAAGCTTCAGCGAACACTCAGATCTCCAGACAATTTGGCCTTCTTGTCTCATTCTTAAGCCACTTGGTGCTTAGTAATCAGGTATTTCGTGTTTGTGTTATAATTGTGTTGGGGCTGCTTATTTTAAAAATGAAGGTCAGCACAAATACCCTCAAACCAAGGGCTTATTTACTTTTGACAGAGAGCGGGGAAGAAATTACCTAGGCATGTTACATATTTTAGTGGAAGGATATCTGTTTCATTGTGTCTTTTCTGGGGAAAAGTAATCTAAGTATTCAACCTCAAGACTAAAAGTTGGTTTTGAAATATAGATGCTTTGTGTAGTAGACAAGATACATTATTTTCAATTCTAAGTATCCTGTTGAGAACTTGGACCATTTCCACTAAACATTTAGTATTTGATTTCAAAAATTTCTTGAACTCTGCCATATTATTATTTCTGTTTGGTGCCTTAATACTAGACATATTAATATTAAAAGCTAATTAAATTATTTTGTGAAGTAGAAGGACAACCTGGAAGTTCTGACAGAAAAGTTCATAGTAAGTTACAAACAAAACACGAATGAACACTACTATAGAATTATTTGCTGGCTAGATAAGCTCAGTTTATTCTTTGTACAGTAACACTCCCATCACCAGAATTGTTGGCAGCCTAAAGTCTGAGTTTATTTTTCCAGTGAACTCAGTATTTGAATAATTTTATTGCAATTTGAACTGAAAATATATAAATTTTATTCATTGTTTACCTCAGAGGCAGAGTATAATAATTCTATTAGGCAATGATCTACAGGTGCAAGTGACAAAAATTTATCTTAAAGCAAAGGAGGGCTAAATTATAGATTTAAATTAAATTATAGTGTTCATATTTCATAACATTAAAAATGAAACTAAATATTTAACCCATTTCCAATATAAAATTGTAAAATTACATGAAGTAGAATATAAATTTATAAAATATAACTAGCAAACATACATTATCATTCTAATATAAACTAGAAAAAATTAATAAAAATGTAGTATTAAAAATAAATATTTCATTTTTAGAAATAATCAGTTACAAAATATAAAAAATCAGTTACAAAAATATAAAAAATTAGTTACAAAAATTTGAAATCAAAATGCTACTTGATCATTTATAAAATGCAGTCTTACAAAACAAACTGAGTAAGTGGTGCCAAGTTGCAAGTACATTTTTGAACAGTGTCTACTTCTTTCAGGATCAACACTGGTCCAACTATTTTCTTCTGGCTAGTTTATCTTCAAAAAATCCCATTTCTTTTTTTATAACATGGAGGAACCTTTTGGAACTTTTTTTTTTTTAGTTTTAAGAAATAGACTCAAAATTTTATTGACAGAAACTTGAGTTTAGATTCAAAGAAAGAGGTTCCTGTTTGTCTTTAGTTTATCAATGTCAAAGTAGAGATTATCAGTTACAATGACAATATGCCATTTTTTTATTCTGCTAGTTCAGAAAGACTGAACCAAACTGGAATTTATTTTTCTAACAGAAGCCTTATTTTGTCAATTTCCCCTTTCTTGCTCTTCTTGAGGATTATAAGAGTATAGAAATACAACTTTATTCAAATCAAAATTTTAAGATAGAATATGACTGCTACAAAATAAAGTAATTCAAAATTCAGGAATTTAAATTTTATATATACATATATAATGTGTGTGTGTGTGTGTGTGTGCGCGCGCATGCGCTCTCATTTCCACTTCCTTCTGTAGGAGGAAGCAAGAGAAGATGGGAGGCTGGTTTTATTGTCACAAAGTGACTTTTCCACAAGTTAGGAGATAGGCAGCCCTCATCTCTAAACTCAGATCCATTCATCTTTGTGGCCAAAAAGGAAAGATGCAACCAAAACAACTCCTGTTGAAGAACTTTAAGTATCCAAAAATCCAATCACTACAGCCCAGGAGGGAGGTCCTTTGATTGGTCCAGCTTGGGTTAAGTACCTATCTCTCAACCAATCGCTGAGGCCAAGAAGAATGGGTCATGTAAAAAGATGGAAGCTCCCATTTGGATCTCAAGGATAGAATGGGAAGTGAACTGAGTCCCGGAAAGGAGGGGATGCAGGTCCCAAAAGAAGAAAGGAAGGTAGGGAACAACAAAATAAGTATCTGCTACAAATGACTTTAATTGGAATTTTTTAGTTCAAAAGATTATTTGTGCCTCAAAGTCCAGATTCTATATCTTCCTTTGTTAGTTTTTAGAAGATGTAGGAAGGGTAAAAAATTGAATAGAGATTAGACTTATGTTTATGAGTGAAACAATGGGTTAATGGGTGAGTGTTCCAGCTGATATGTAAAGTGAGCTAGATCTCATAAGAAACATTACCCTGCCAGAATTTAAACAAATGACACAGTCAGATGGGAAAGGGTTAAAACTGATGATTATAGGGTTAATATGATGGAATGGAAATGGAGACAACACATTAGTGCTGTACTAGGTGGTGTCCCGCTTTCAAGGAGCTATTATTTTACAAAGAGGAACAGATTACAAATGTGAAAAAAAAATTTCTGATACTGGTAAGTGCTTGGAAGAAGACAAAACAGGCAAATAGAGAGTGAATTCCTGAGGATGAAAGCTGCTTCGGGAAGGGTTGTCAGGGAAGGCCTTTCTAAGTAGTTGATATATGAACTAAGACATGAATGATGAGATGGAGGTTATCATATAAACGTTACTGATCAGCATCCTAAGCAGAAGGCACAGTGAGGGCAAAGCCCCTAAGGTGGGGATAAGCCTGCAGCGTTTGAACATCAGTAATATGATCCACGTGTCTAAAAGTTAGTGGACAAGTGGAGAGTGCCAGAAGATTGGGTTAGAGAGGAGGCAGTGTCTCACTGGCCAGAGTATGAAATTGGATTAAACTATAAATAATAAGGAAAGACCAGTGGGTTTTCCGTGTACCAGTGGGTTTGCCATATCATTACTATTAGTCCTGATTTGGAGATAAAATCAAGCCAAATTGCAGTAAGTTTCAAAAACAACATGAAGATACTAGGCCTGAAGTTAGTCATCACCACGAGTCTCGTGGTATAGTTCCAAAATGAGTACACTGCCATTAAAGGACTTTTAACAGAAATAACACAGGCCCCTTTGGTCAATTCCTGATCGATGGCTCAAGCTGTAAATAATGTTCTTTTTTTCCCAGGAACAATTCATATCCCTGTCCAATGGCAATGCTATATTCATTATGATGACTGGGAAATCTGATGCCCACAAAGACTTTATGGAGATTGATTATTCCCATTCTAAAATCTTCTTGCTCACAATTAGCCCTGATATTTTTGGCTGTAGGCTGAGTCTTCACAGTACTTAATTTTGGAGACTCCCTGGAAACCATCTTTGGTTTCATAAATCAGGATGTGAATCTGTTATTTAATGATGGACTTTTTTTTACCACGACATGGAATGTAAGAGAATATAAAAAATCAGGTTGATTTAGGATCCTGCATAGCTTTGTTCCAGCTCATAATGGTGGCTTTCTCTACACCACTGAGAGATTTCCACTTAAATTCATAAATTATTCATTAACTCAACTGACACAGTTTGAGTTTCAGTTTGCTAACAAAGATCCAAATTCTTGGCAGAGAATTTGTGATCATATGGAAATGCTCTTAGGGCAAATGATAGGATTACCTTGCTTTGTTCATTAAAGCCTCATACCCAGTGGTCTCATGGGAGAACTTAAAAAAAAAATTCCTTTCCATGTAGTACGCAGCACTTTTTCAGGAAAATTCTTCTTGTTTACCCCAGAATAGCACATCCCAGGAAACACTACACCCACATATCAGGCTCTATGCTTTTTCTTCTCACCCAGGCAGTCATTTAACCAGCAGCTTCTTGGAAATGGGTAGAAGTAATTCCTTGTGCCCAAGCTACACGTCTGCCAGAAAAAGTATGAAGTTGCTGTGTGAAAGAAAATAACATTATGGGCTTGCTTCAGCTCACTTCCACTTAGAATACGCCAAGCATCTACTTACTACTGTACGTGACTTTTCAACAAGTGAAAAGCACCTGGACTATGCACTGCATAATGAGTTCCCCCCAGCCCCACCTCTCACTGCTATCTCCTTAAAAATCCTCCAAGGCTAAGGTTGAAAGGTGATATTAAAACTTGCCACAGAAATCTCATGTATAGCAATACTAAAAGAGTTTTATGTTTAAGAAGCTAGTTGGCCACATTAATCAGGTTATGTTTATTGAGTAACTGGGAGCTATAGGGATTCTACCCTTAGTACCCAAAAGGCCCCCTGCCCTTGCTTGGATGTACGTCCTGGCTCTGTATATTTCTGTGACCTATGCAAGCCCCTTGACCTCTCTAAGCCTCAGTTTACCCATATATAAAAGTAGAAACAACAATACTGCTTATCTTATAGGATTAAAATGTGAATAAATTGAGATTATGTATATCAAGTACTTGGAACAGCCTAGCACACAACTAACGTTAGCTTTTGCTATTTGTATAAACTATCCTGAGAAATAAAAAAAAAAGAATTAAAAAACCCCACATGTAATATAGCATTGTAGAATTAAGAGGGAAATTGTGTACTACCAATCTTTTAAGTACTACAGGAAGTACAGGGTGTAATGAGATCAAGGAAATGAGAAAGCCTTCATAGACATTATGGGCTGGAGTGAAGCTCTGAAAGATTTGGGTAGGAAATGTAGAAAATAAGGCATCTGTGGACACAGAGGCACAAGCAGGAAGGAATGTGTCCATGAAACGCAGATAAAGGACACGTGGGTCTGAAAAGAGCAGGTGCATATAAAGGGATATGAAGTTGAAGAATGATGAACTAGTTTATGTGGGCCCACCAGTGGAGGAAACAGTCCAAACTTATTTGGTTAAAAAAAATGCAAGAAATGAATAAAGACTTTTGACAGAAAATGATTTACTTCTGCTTTAGTCTATTCAGGCTTCTATAACTATAGACTCAGTGGCTCATAAACAATGGAAATTTATTTCCCACAGTCTGGAGGCTGGGAAGTCCAAGATCGAGGTACTTGCAGATTTGCAGTCTGGTAAGGGCCTGCTTCTTTGTTTGTATAAGGCCATCTTCTCGCTGTGTCAATACACAGCAGAAGGGGTGAATGACGTCTCTCGGCTTTCTTTCATAAGGCAGTAATTTTATCATAAAGGCTCCATTCTCATGACTTAATCACCTCCCAAAGCCCCACCTCCTAAGAGCATCAATGGGGGTTGAGATTTAACATATGAATTTTGGGGAACACAGTCTATAGCAACTGAACAAGTGGTTCATACTATGGCAATTGGGCTCTATTAGTAATTCATCCACAGGATAGTGAGTGCTTCCAGGAATATGGAGCCAGCATCCCCAGCACTATGACCCCACCAGCCACTCCCACAATTTTTGCTCCTTTCTGCAACATCGCTCAAAAAAGTTTTACACTTACTGTTTTCTCTCTTTTCTCACTGTCTCCTAGACTTTGCCCCCTCACTCCACAGAAACCGTTTGTGTCAATGACATGCTCATTACTGACACCAACAGTCAGTTTTCTCATTTTGCTTGACTTCTCAGCAGCATTGGATACAACGACCATCACCTCTTCCTCCGTACACTTTCTCCCCTTGGTTCCCAGGATATCGCGTACTCCTACGTCACTAGTGGTTCTTTCTAATCTCTTTTGGTGGCTACTTCTTTTGCCCATCTCTTACTGTTAGCGCTCAGCCCTTGGTCTTCTTATCTTCTCTATCCTCACTCTTTTGGTTTTGTTAAACCAGTTAAACCAATCTATATATCATTTATATTCAGCTAACTCCCACATATATATATCTCTAGCCCAGACCTCTCCATTAAACTCCAGACTTGAGCTTTATAAACATGCACATATGGATGTCTAACAGACATCCCAAACTTAGCATGTCCAAAACAGACTGATCTTTCTCCCCAGACTTTCTCCATCTGGTCTTCTCCATCTCAGTTTACTGCATTGCCATTTCCAGCTGCTCTAACCAAAACCTTTAAGTCACTCTTGATTCTTTTTGTTTAATCTTCTCAATCCTCAATTAGTATCCAACCTGTTAGGAAGTCCTGTTGGTTCTACTTTTAAAATCTATTCAGAATCAAACCATTTATCACCTTGTTCTCTGATACCATATTGATCTGAGTCACCCAAATCTCTCACTTGGATAACTTCAATGGCCTCCTAACTAGTCTTCCTGCTACTACTCTGGTCTGCCTAAAGCCTATTCTCAACACAACCACCGAGTGATCTCTTTTAATCAGATAATGGCTATAAAAAAAAGAAAGAGCAATAACAAGTGTGAGGACATGGAGATACTGGAACTCTCATGCATTGCTGGTAGGAGTATAAAATGATGCAGCTCCTTTGGAAACAACTTGGCAGTTCTCCAAAAAATTAAACACAGAGTTACCATTTGGCCCAGTAATTCTACTCTAAGTATATACTCAAGAGAATTTAAAACATACGTTCACACAAAAACTTATACATGAATGTTCATAGCAGTATTTTCCTAAGAGTCAAAAAAGTGGAAACAACCCAATGTCTACCAATTGATGAATGGATAATCAAAATGTGGTTATATCTCCACAATGGGGTATTATTTAGTCATTAACAGGAATGAAGTACTGATCCATACTACAACATGGGTGAACCTTGAAAACATTATGCTAGAAATAAGCCAGACAAAGAAGGTATATACTGTATGATTCCATTTGTGTGAAATATGCACAACAGGCAAATCCATAGAGGTAAAAAGTAAATTAGTGTTTGTCAGGGGGTTGGGGAAGGAGAAATGGGGAGTGACTGCTATTGGCCATAGAGTTTCTTTTCTAAGTGATGAAATGTTCTGAAATTCAGTGGTGATGACTGCACAACTTTGTGAATATACTAAAAACAACTGAATTGTAGCTTTTTAAAGAGTAGATTTTATGGTATATAAATTAGGTAATAATTGTAAATAATTAATTTAAAAATTATTTTGATCATTTTAATATAATAATTTACTTTTTAAATAATTTTTTTAAATGACTGCAGAGTTTTGAGCTTCTTTAACATGGTTTATATGTACAGGACAGGCAACCTGGACTAGATTTATTCCTACAGAGGACTGAATCTGTCTTTGAGCTTCATGGAAGCCAACAAATAAGGAAACCATCCTGGATTAAGTAATTCTTACATAACATGAAATCTGAAGTTAGAAACCTTGTTCTGGGAGTACACTTTAGGAAAAAATTACAATGTAAATCTACATTTATATCAGGGAATCTTAGGTAGTATAATAGATCCTGTCTATGTGGTTTTGCCCAACACACAGCAACATTCTTAGGGCATAAAATCAAATTGCAACTAACTCCATAAGGGAATTTTTGCAAAAATAGTACAGCCTATTTCCAGATGATCTAGCTTTACACAGAAATAAAGTTTGTGAAGCCAATAAACACAGAGTCATATTCATTCCCTTAGACCAACTTCCTCAAACACCAGATGTCTCAACTGAGCATTTGTTAGCAGAGGGCATACTTAATGCTAAATTCTGATTTGTATTGTTGATTAAATGCCCATAAATTTTGATACTGGACAGGCACATAGCAAAGTCTATATTCTGTCACGAGAACTTAGGAGTTTGATTTACATTCCCTTGTCTAATCAAACAGTCATCACACATACCAGTTGGGGTGAACTCTAGGACACCTGCAGATGGGAGGACAGAGTTTTTCATATTCAGCAAAGAACTCTGAATCTTCTCATTTGGAGAAGCATTTAGTTGAGAGCCTAGCATTTGTGTTGTTAGACATGGAAGGTGTAATTTGGGTCCGAAAAACTCTTAAGTGCAGGTGTTTGTAATCAACTGCCTCTAACATGAAAGCCTGCAAAACATGCAGTTTGGTGTAGACCTGCATTTTTGATGAACTGGCTCCAAAATGTATCCCTTCAAGTAGATGAATAATCTATTTGGAATTAGGGTACATTCATTTTGGACACTACCCTACAATGTTTTTCTCTATAAATGTTTATTGAATGAGTAAATGAATGACTTATTAATTTATAGTATAGCATCAAGATAATATTAGGCTTGAATATTTTTCTTATATAATTTTAATAAGAATGCCATGTGCTATGCTATATATGAACCACTTTCAGATGACAAAAAGTTTGGAATTTTTTTCTAACTTTATGGTCTTGGTTGTTTACTCATGTCTTCCCCACTATATTATAAGTTCTTTGATGATGTTATTGACCTTTGCATCCTCCACACAAAGCCTACTCCAGTACAAGGCCCATAAGCAGATACTCAAAAAACAATGGGAGGAAGATACTGAATAGAGTCAGTTGGGGTCATTGTTTAAACTTCAAGTTTCTGATGCAGAGTATGTTGGAAGGTGCAAAGCATGCCAGGGTGATGGACACTCCTCTCCAGAAGCTAAAGGACAGCTGTTCCCCTCCCCTCCCTCTGGCAGCTGGAGTGCAGGTCAGTGACTGATCATGGCCAGATAGACACTCCTATTAGGGACTTTGAATCTGGAAGAAAGCCTCAAAGGTGCAGGTTACTTAGAGTTTGAGGCACCGGGGCAGAATCGTGCAATCACAGCAGCTGGTCTCCAGGGTCAGTGGTAACAAGCAGCTTCCTAACCAGACCATTCCCAAGGAACGAACTTGGCCACATCTTGCCCTTATTCTTCATTCCTGCCCCAGCCTAGCACAACAGATTTTTGTAAATACATGAGCCACCGAAGTAAACTGAACAGTAAACTTGAAGGCAATCAGAGAGTACAAAATACTGAGATTATTCCATTTCCTACTCATTTCCTTGGAAGGCTTACTGTTGCACTTACCCATACAAATCATGGTTATGGTTTCCAGCCATACTGCTTTATTTAGATTTTGCTGTCTACTTAGACTTTAAATTCAAATTTAGATTTAAAATATCTAAAATATTGAAATGACATTTTCCCACTATTTTAAGGAAATAGAGCAAATGGAGTAAAGAGATTTTTTAAAAAATCCAATATGCCCAAAATAGCCAAAGGTGGAAACCACCAATATGTTCATCAATGGATTTTAAAATGTATATCCTTGCAATGGAATATTATTCAGCCATAAACAAGAATGAAGTATTGATATAAGGTTGTATGATGACATTATGCTAAGAGAAAGGAGCCAGATAATGGAGATGGTTCCACAACATTGTGAATACATGGAATATCTCTGAATTGTACATTTCCAAATAGTTAACATAGTGAGTTTTGTTATGTGTATTTTACCACAGTAAAAAAATTTTAAATCCAGGATTGCAAAAAATTAAAAGAAATATAAAGTACAATATTTAAAACAACATACCTTGTATTTGCAACAGAACAGAGTGGCCTGTCAAAAGAATTTTTCTGGTTATACAATCTTTGTAGTTCTGACTTTCCCTAATAACTCTCAATGGAGTCATCTATCGTATGTAATCAAGTGTTCATATTAAGCAATAACCTTCTGTCGTGATGAGAGGAAAATAGAGCACATTCAAAAGGATTTTCATTTATCTCTGATCGTAATCATATCCTATTTCATTTAGACACAATAAGGAGGTTCTGAAAATGAAGTACTACTTAATGGATCTTGGCAAATGAAATTTTTCCACTCTGGCAAAGTATAAAGTTCTTTCAATATAGATTAGTATCAGTTACTGAATTTTCCAAAGATGTGAGACTTTCCATGGGAAAACAGGCTGAAGATGCTGGCATTTACCTAATTCTTCAAACTGGGGCAACAAAACTGGGCTGCTAGTTGCTGCCTCGTAATTGGATGGCTCATTGCTGTAAACTCTCACGTTTGCTCAGTGGAATCCTGGAAATGACATTTACTCAATTTTTTAGTCTAGAATTTTATAACTCCTTTATCTTTTATTCCTATCATTTCTATATTTCCCCCCAAATCTCATATACATCAGTGGTTAAAAAAAGTGTACACACACACACACACACACTTGACATATATATATAGTAAAACTTCAATTATTACTTTCTATCCCAATAGAACTGAAAAATAAAACCCCACAAAATAGCAAGTATCCAACTTCAAAGTATCGATTTCATTGTGTTTGTAGTAAATCCAGAGTGGAAGAATGTCTTTTCATTCTACTGCGAAGCAAAAATGGTGAACTATTTTCTGATATATATGTCCCTGCATTACTTCCGGTAAACTGAAATATAAGCAACTTCAAGCTCTATTTCTCAACTTATCAAAAATATGGATTGCTTAAAAAGGAATTTGCAATAATGTCTTAGGGGGAAATCACAAGATTTTCCCATCCAGTCTCCTTGGAGGAAAACATCTTAACACTTTTATAAATAAGGAAAGTGTTTCATTTCAGAAGTACTTAAAATACAATTCATTCACTTGCAGAGGCTTCATCAGTGTAGGTTTTTGACCCATCCTCCTCAGAGCAGGTGCCTGTAATTGAATGCGGTCCTCTCACCTGCTTCATTCCCCTTGCTCTGGGGGACTCTGTTTGAGGACTCTGACCCACTCTACATTCATAAGGAAGATATTATTGCCAAGTTCCATGCAGCCCTCTGAAAAATTCACCAGTGCTACAAACTACTGACCTTACCCTAAACCCATCTGTTTGCAGGCCAGCTGACTCAACGCCTCCTGCCAGCCATCCGCACACACGAGGTATTCTATGGCAGATCTGTGAGCAGTCAGGAAGGAAGATGAGTTCCCATTTTTAGAGAGGATCACTGAGAAAAAAAAGAGGGGGCAATCTAATTAAAAACATATCTTTTCATGAAACCAAATGATAACTTGACATGCCTTTGCTTCATTGGCATACATTCATTTTTATTTATTTTAACTAGGAACCATTTGTTGAGCACCCTGTGCAAATCATTGTTCTCAGGGTGGTGGAGGAAAAAATGAATTGGAAATGTTCCCTGCCTCAAAGAACCATGGGCTGTAGTGAAAGAGACAGGAAGTTATTCACTTTTCCTTTAAAGTTGTAAGATGGCCAGAGGCAGGGTCCATTCCCATGGATGCACCTGATGATTTGCATTATTTTAAGAAGCTAATTGTAACTTCATATCATTTCCTTTCAAGAGAGCGTATGAGAATACATGTGAAAGTGATGTGGATTTAGGATTAATTTGGTATATAAATTCCTATTTTATAAAAGAATATCCTCTGTACTTATTACACCACAGATCATTTGTGAACCACTGTGCAATTAATCACAACACACAGGATAATCACAGGTTTTTTGGCCAGATGATGCAAAGGATTGAAATCAGAGCCAAGTGGATGATTACAAACTGCAAGTCACAGACTGCAGCACTGCAGGTACTAGTGGGAGATGCTTTACAGTCCTGTCCATTTAAGAGAATAAAGCGAAGTCCCATCTCCATCTGGAGCAAGAGTATAAGGAAGATGGAAAGGCCACTTTAATATCCTATTCTAGGTGGTGTCAATGACCCAAGAATGACAGATATTGATGATTGTCAAAGCTGGATGATAATAAAAAGTTTGAAAATTACATTCTAGAAGTTATGCGGTCACAATTTGGAACCAAATGTGTTTACATCTAATACAGACATTTCAAATAGAGAAGTAACTTTGAGGAAAATGGTGAATCATCATTGTCAGTTTTTATAACTGTAAAACAAAATAGATGAAATTGGTTAGTAAAAATCTGTGAAGTCATTTAGGATTGATTTAGCTTAAAAGGGCGATAGGCATTAGAGGGTAGAGCAGATGGCAGGAACAAGCAGCTTACCACAGTCCCATTCATCTGAACTGTCTAGGCAGTCAGCTTCACCATCACACCACCGGTCACGTGACACACACTCATGGTTCGCGCATTCTAGTTCATCAGCTTGGCAAAGTGCTGGCACAGGGAACAAGATCGAGAGGACAGAAACATTGTAGAAACAAATGTGATCATCACTAGCATGCACATTATCAGCAGCCAGCAGGAGCATGGAAGGAAGAAAAGATGTGGTTACTGAGGCCTCCAAACAGGTATCAGAACAGAATAACAGAACTGATAAAATCTCATTTCACGGATGTCAATCCATACATACAACAAGCATTTAAACAGAACTGCTATCTCCAAGTGACTGGATTCTTGAGTTCCAAAAATAGGATTGAGAAAGTGGTACCCAAAGCAGCAGAAATACCAGAGACTAGAGAACAGGGTAGAAAGCTGAAATGGCATAGCAGACAGAACATGGGAAAGAGCAGAATGAAGTCTGCACAGGGTAAAACGAGCCCTGACCACATATACAGATAATGTTTATTTTTTTAAATCTCTACTATTAAATGACTCTCTGGGTCATATACTAATTTCCTCTTGGCTTTTTAAAGTTTATAGTGAAACTCACTGATTGTCCACCTAGAATCCATTTTCTTTCTTCCTCCTGTTTTAAGGGAACCTGATTTTGTTCAGGCCCCCACAGCTCCAGAGGAAGATACTGATTAGTTCAAGCAGGACATGGCACTTTTCTGACCACAATTAATTTTTTCTGAGTACAGTTACTAGTCCAAGGGTAAACATGTGATCCAAGATCAGAGTCACGGCCTATGGTCTGTAAGGTAGTTCCTGCCCAAACCCTGATGGCCAGGCTGTGCTTCCTAGCCTGGGACAGGGGCTGCCTGTCCCTGGAGGAAACAGTATCTTTTCCTAACTGGTTCTCCCCAAGGGGTACTTCTTTTTGCAATTGAGCTGTTTAGATGGTATCTTTTCTAATCCACACAAAGACTCCTGAATGCTAGCTGGGGTTGGCCTGCTCAAAGTTGGCCAATCTGATGTTCCAGAGGTGAGGGTGATGTTCTTGGTCACATTGGCACAGGAAGTGACCCACGTGTTCTTGGCAGCCATCTTTGATCAAAATGGCGGGAGCCAGCCTGAGGTCAAGCTGAGGTAGAAGAATCACAGAAGAGGTGCTGGACTCACATCCAGCCTCAACAATCTACCCTACACTTGACTTTTTATATGGTAATACCAGATATATGTGATATATGATATATATGATCACAAAAGATAGTAAGTGTCTTCACTGTGTAAGTCAGTTTGAGGAGGGCTTTCTGTTACTAGCAGGAAAATCTTGTGAGAAAAAATTTTTTTCTGATTCTAAAAGTAGTATAGTGGCAATTCATTTAGAAAATGTAGAAAAGATAGAAAAGCACAAAAGCTTAATAATCCCACCACCCAGGCATTATAACTGTAAACTTTTTATTATGACCTTCTGATCTTTTTCACTGTGTGGGTATGTATGCTTTCAAAACTGAGGAGAATAGTGCTTAATACTTAATATTTAACATATAGTAATTTATTTTGTTGTTTTATTCACCTAAGGATATAGCAGAAACCCAGAAGATTTTATTTGGTTTTTAATGTTTCCATATAATTTAATTTTATGGCTATATTTTGTATCCCCTGTTTTTGGATATTTGTGGTGGTTTTTTTCCATGTGATAAATAATGCTAGAATGATATCATTGTGCATATATTTTATACATGTTTGATTGTCATCTTAGCTTATATTTTTACAAGTAGAGTTTTGGTCAAAAGTTCTGAACATGCTAAAAGCTTTTGATACATATTTCCCAATTTCTAGCTATATTCAAAATGATAGGCAATTAGTGTTTAAAATGAAAAATGTGTTGACCAATTTATGGAAGCGCTTACAGCAGTTTTCTTCATCCATGTTATCAGAGCAGTCTGGGAATCCATCACAGATGAGTGTGTGCTTCAAACATTGCTTACTGGAAGGACATTCCCAGAGATCTCTCTCTTCACAGCCTGGAGACAGCAGAGAAGGTTATTTGCAATAAACGTAGAGGTGGAAATGATAAATTTGATCAAGCAATGGAGAAAAATTACAACATAAAGGCATGATTTCTTTTCATTTATTTGAAGAGTTTTACTCCTGTATACCATGAAAAATGTAATTTTGAAAGTAGATATACTCAGTAATCTCCATACAGAAACAGAAATAATACAGCTCTCCTAAGAGAAGATCAGAAGTGACATGGGAAATGGGGAAACAATGGAAAAGCAACTACACATTAGCATTCATCTTTAGCTACTCCTTTTGCTTTCTGAGTCAATTTGCCAACACATAAGACTCATCTGTAAAATGATGAGTTACACTTTTAAGCAAATAAGCTAAAATCTAGTGATTTAAATGCATATTGCCTTAAAATGGAATTTCAGTCAACAAATGGAGAGGCCATCTGTGTGTTTAGCAGAACAGGTTCCTTTATACCAAATACCTATAAAACTAGTTTAAAAGCAGGTATGAAAGCTAGTGCTTCAATAATGTACTCAGAGATCTAAGGGTAGAAACTTTATCAGTTAACTTGAGAAATGAACATAATTTGTTCAGGAGCAGAACTGTAAGCTTGAACTGTAATTTGCCTATGAAATAGCAAGCACTTGCTATATAAATTTAATAGATGCTCTTTGAATCAAATGAGCACATTTCCTATATCTGCTAAATATGCCAAGTACCTAAGGTGTTCTCACGACTCCAGAGGGACCCACGGCCCCGCCCAAGCCCTGAGGTGCATGAAGAAGGGGCCACACAGCATTCATCTTTGGATGCCCTGCATCCCCCAGCCTGGAACAGTGGCTAGTGCTCGGTAGGCCTTCAACGCAGATGTGTTTTAAATGGAACTTCATTTTGTGTGAGGAATAAAAAGTCTCTGTCCTTTCCAGGAAAAGATCATCTCATTTACAATGAGTGAAATGCAAAGCAGCGATCTAATAAGGACTTTCTTTAAAAATGCTATTTCTCATCTGACCAAATATTTCAGAGAAACTTTATAGATGAGTGACTCAGGTTTCTTGGAACCCATTATAAGAGAAAAATCTGCTGTTTTGAAAATGTTTATTGAAAACAGTTATCAAGATAAGTCACTAGAAGACAAATGTTTACTGTGAGCTAAAATTAGATTTAAAGTGTTTCACCCTTCAAAAATACAGAAAATAAATAGGAGGGGCCCTTCCCTAGCTCTACATCTAGAATGGTCTTCAGTTCAGAGATGTCCCCTCTAGGAACTCCTGGGGATATTATTTGGAGTTTCAGCCAGCAGAGGATAAAGACGTCACCTGGAGTATTCTAACAGGGTTAGTCTTGTCAAAAACCATACCACTAGCTAGTAGAGGATGACAAAAAACAGCGTAAGTCTTTCTATTGACAAGGTACCTTTCCTAAAAGCATGGAGAACTTAGGCATTTGGAAAGAGCTGATCAAAGACCACAAACACAGCCCTTCTGGGACACAAGCCTGCATCCTTATGAACAGCAATGATAATAATAAGAACATTTACTATCCACTGTATATCCACAGTCTAGATATTAAATTCTTACAATAGCATCACAGTGTGAGTATTTTGATCACCATTTTATAAGCAAGCAACCTGAGATTTAGAGAAAATGAATTGTTCCAAATCTCAGCCTTATGGGAAGGATCCAGCTGGGATCCAGGTGCAAGTCTTTAACTGCAGTGCTCTGTAAACAGATAGTGTGCAGTATGCATAAGGGGTCAGAGGGAGGGAAACACAGCATTAGTGTCAGACACCTGGGGTTGAATCCCAGCTCCAATCTCACTAGCTGTGTGACCTTGGATAAATTACTTACCTTCTCTGAACCTCAGTTTCCATATCTCTAAAATAGTAATAATAATGCCTGCTACATGGGGTGGATATACAGATTAAACAAGTACTCTTTATGCATTAATTTACCCTTCTCTATCTTCTCTTTTCTAATAAAGTTTGTGTGGCCTAATACCCCTGTTATAGAGCTGTGGTGAGCAAAAATGAAATAGAATGAAAAGGTCAAGATACTAGTCACATGGAAGATAGTATCATTATTTTGTGAAGAAACCATTTTCCCTTTAAGTGATATTTTTGGTGTAATTATGTTTTAAATGTATGCTTTAAGATAAAAAGGGTATGACACCATTAATAATTAAAAACAGGTATGGATGAGATGGGATCAATTGTTTATGTCAGAATAACCACCACCTCTGCCCAGAGATGATGACAGTGCTCACAGAGGCCACAGGAGTGTTGCTAATGTGTCCAGCTCATTGCAGTTTGCCTAGGACTTTCCAGGTTTAAGCACTAAACATCCCTCCTTCTAAGAACACCCCCAACTCAGTCCCTTGAAAACTGGGATGGTTCTTCACCCTAAGCATGCTAAAAATTCTGCTGAGTTCTTCACTTACCCTATCTGTTATTTTCACGAAATTCATGAGCAGCAGGCTTCCCTGCCAGCAGGTCCCACTTGAGCTGGGGCACCTTTTCTTTCTAACCAAACAAATTGTCATCATAGGTAAAGATAGCAACCCACCTTAAAGCAGATGCTTCTTGTACCCTAAGAATCTCTGTTTTGCAAATACAGGGTAAATAGGGCTGCCCATTAGGTCTGCTGGTTTGAGCTGCATGAAAGAAAAACTACCAGCAGGGAGGAGCTTCCACAGAGGAAGGGGCAAGGTGATTCTGGGTCCTGGAGCTGGCAGAGGCTGAAACAGTCTGTGTCTAGCCATTCTGGGCCAGCAACAGCCCCAGGAAGTGGCTGCGACCTTGTGAGCTGCAGCAGGCAGGCTGGACTCGGCCTAGCAGGTGCCAAGGCTCCTTCAGAGTGTGTGACCCTGGGCAGCGGAGCCCCAGTCTCAAAGGACAGCCACAGCCCCTGGGGTAGCAGCCCGAGCAGAGGACCTGCCTCCTGATGGGCCCTGGGCCCAAGCCTCAGGGGCAGGAATACCAGCATGAGGCATAGGGCTCCCATCTCTGATGGAAGGTCTCAGCAGTCCTCCCAAATCCCAAGTCACCTCCCCTTTGAGGGCTGCCTTCCTCGTGTCATTCTGTTCAACATGTACTGGCCTAGTCCCCCAAGAAGAGGGAGGAGGAGGAAATGGAAAGGCCTGTGACCTGCAGGCTGGGGCTCCCTTGATGGATGAAATCCTGAAGCTGGGAACATCCACCCCAAAACAAGCACGACCTCAGAAGGAGACACCGCCCTGCTGCCCACGTTGGGTATGAGACCCAGGTGCACTGCCCAGCCTGCGCTGTGGGCATGAGATGCCAGTCTGCCCTCCTTCACTGTCAACAAGGCCTCAGTCTGTCAGAGAGAAAACCAAGCCTGACAGGACTCCCTCCCTCAAGGGAGATCCCTGCAGTGACCTCTGAGGGGAGTCACCTCCTGGGGGTCCTAGCAACTGTGGCAGGTTGGTTCTTGGTTTTTGACTTCTTCTCTAAGTGGAATAAGGTATGTTTTAAGCATTCCTAGCTGCGGAGGATTAAGTGGGTATTCTCTACATTTTGAGGGGAGGAGACTAAGGCCCAGAGAAGTTAAGTAACTGGACAAAAGTCACACAGCCTCTAAGCATTGAGTCAGGATTTAGATCCAAGTCTAGGTGTACACAGAGCACTCTGCCATTCAAGGTTGCCTGCCCAATATGCCAAATAAGAGAGCAAAGCAGTTAACAAAGTAGAAAAATATCTAAAGGGAAAGAGAACATCTCTCCCTTAACATGGAAAACCTGAACCCTACTGAGTGATTGGAGATCAACACTGAAGACTTCATTCTGAAAGTACATTTGTGGATAAGCAACATGATGTGGACACGATGACTGTCTGCCTTCTGCTGGTCACAGAGCAGAGTCGGTCTCATCCACTAACAAAAAGACACAAAGGCATGGAGATGAGCTATTCAGAGTGCTAAAAAAGTCAGTTAAGCCTTCTCTGTGTGAAGTTACATATATACTATTAAAGAATCCAAACTGATAGAAAAATGTCTTTTGGAAACTTTAAAATCAAGCTGTAAAGTCCACAAATATCAGAGTCAGAGTTTTTGAACACAGCCTAAAGAAATTTTGAAGCCGAGAAAAGGTTCACATTTCTGAAATAAAGTGAAAGATTTTATTTTATTTGAGCCCAAGAGGAGATCAAAGATGGATTTAAAAAATGATTTTAAATCATTTGAAGATGAACAGAAAGGCACTTGATCGATTTTGTATATTTGTATTGTTGTCAGTCTTTCTCCATGTGGAGACTGATGCTCCAATCTCTATCTTTTATATAGAATAGTGATCCTTAGTAATTGTAATGCTGTATTCATGTGATAAAGAGTTTTATTTCTGCAGTAGATATAAAAAAAACTATTTTAGGTATATTCTCAATTAATTGCCCCATTGAGAACACTTGCTGCTCGCATCACAGTCATGGTACCACCTTGCTCCTGCTGGTAACTCACCCAAAGTGTGGCACAGGCCTAGCAAAAGCTAACCTCAGTCTCACAAACTCCAATCTTTAAAAAGCTTAGAAATATAACCTATTGTTATTTTCCTTAGCTCTCCTTTCTTACATTCCTGTAAGATCTTTGCTCAGATCTTTGCCTCTTTCTCCATTGCTTAGACATCAATGCTTAGAAAACATCAGACTGGAAATCAACTTGTTTCATTAAGTTGCTAGTTTTATGGAAAACTCCCTTTAAATTGTATATGTTCAATTAGTGACAAATCATCAACCTCTAAGATGATAAAGTGCTTCTGTACTAACCCAGTGCTGACTCTACAAATCACTCCCATCTTAGGCTTTCCTCCCATGAAGCAATTCTGGAAGCATGTGTTCATATTTGCATAATTCTTCCAAACACTTACTGGAGACATTTCTAATGCTAACAATATTTCCAACTGTTGTTTACAATTGCGATTACACAATCCAAACAACAAAAATTTGCAAGAGCAGGAAAGAACAACATCATTCATTGCTAAAGTCTAACCCATATATTTTTTAAGTGTTCTTACAAATGGTGTGCTTTGGCTGCCATGTTTTCCTGCTGCAGTTGTGCCGAAGAAGTAGAGAGTAAATTTCCAACACATCAATAATTTTATAACTAAATTAAATAAGTGTTGTTTTGAGACAAAAAACCCAATAATGTGTTTAGTAGTTCTGGAGAAGCTGCAGATGTGTGAGAGTAAACAATTAATTGTTACATTAATAGCAAAGCCTAAGTAAGCATTTAAGTGCCTTCAACTCCACAATGAACAGAATAAACCAGAAAGATATGCAGCTTGAGGTGAAACCCAGTTTCCCTAGAGCCGGTGTTGGCATTGCCAGATGCACACCATGGAAACAGAAAGAGAAACTGAGCAAGTAGGCAAGTGGAAACTAGAGGATTTCCCAATAGGGTCCCCTTGGGCCTCCTCAGCATGACTTCCTTATGTGATCGCAAGTGACCTGTCTTCCCGATCATTGGACACGCCCACTTGAATGTGTGCATGCAGCCCAAAGGGGAATATATGCAAAGTTTCTATCATCAGTCACTTTGGCAAACTTAATGAGAGTTTTCTCATAACTTAATATTCCTGGAATATTTAATATAACTCCAAATGTATTAATTTCTTACCCACTTCTAACTTTCAATGAGAGCTCTCAATAGCACCATCAATATTTTGATAGGGTGATTTGTTATTTTTAAATTTTGATTAGTGTTTGATAGGGTAATTAGATAATTCATTCTATCATTCCAGTGAGTCTTGTGTGATAAAAGCATTGATAAAAACTAAGCTTTTACCTTTCTCAAATATTTACTCCTTTACTACACATTTAGATCATGCTGCCCCAGTAGAGTACCATGTAACCTTTTTAACCATCTGAAATAACCCATTTTAAATTGTATCTCAGGACAGTATAACCTATCAAAGTCATAGTTTAGCAAACAAACCCAATAGATTCTCAATAAACCACTTATGAAAGGGATATTCAGTGAGTTTTGATTTATTTCTCTAAATAAAGAACAGAAATGAACACACAAAAGAAGCTTCTCAAAACACTGTATATTCCTTCCTAAAAAAATTAACCCTGGTCCTTGTACCATCATTCTGACAGCTCTAATTTTCTCTAAGATGCACTTGTCCACATTTATAGCAGCTGACAAGATTTCAGTTGATTGCCTGTGATGTTTAGTCTAGACCAGAAGGGCAATGTCTACTGTGGAAAATTCATTTTGGAAAGCAGAGCAGTATTTCATACTTCAAAAGCCAAAAGAATAAAATGATTTCAAAAGATGTATTGCATTATATGCTTTAAATGGACAAAAGTGTCCATTTTTTAAAGCAGAACAAGCTAAATAATCATAAACAAGCTATTCTTTGGCTTGACCTTCAATCATTTTACTTCACTCCAGAATACTGTTTAGTAAAGAGCATTGTCCATTTTCTATTCCTTGACACATTCTGAGGTTATGTGTACAAAGGTTTGAAGGGAAATAAAATGGGAATTAGCTCCACTTAAATTACCAGTGCTATTTCTGGCCTTCCCATTGGTTATTTTGGAGCTCACCAGCAGAAACGTCAGGAAGAGTTTTATCCTTTGCCAACAGAGACAAAATCAGAAACGGCATGGAAACGAATCCCAATTAAATTTGAACACTGGAGCCTGAACTCTGTCTATGTATCTAGATGCCTGTGTAACAACATGGCAATAATCATATGCAAAGACACTGTTATTCAAACTCTCAGACAGTGACTGCTTTATAATCTCTAATAATAAAAATAATCCCTTACATTTGTAAAGTGCTCACCCACATACCACATCATCAAGGTTCTAAACAGAAGTATAATTTAGGCAAAATCAATAGAGTTAACAGGAAAACACCAATTCATGCCTTGCCATTTGGAAACATAAAACGTGAAAGTATTAGCAATCAATCCTAGTCCCCCTTGTGACTATCTGTAAACAGCTGACATCTTTTCATGCAGTCCTTTTTCCTAGGCACTCAGCACTGTACATGGATGAAGACTGCCATCTCACCCACATACCACAGTTTTCTTCATCACTGTCATCATCACAGTCGGCCTGGCCATCACACCTTCTGGAAGCCAGAACACACCGTCCAGAGCCACACTTGAAATGACTAGGTGAGCATTCTGTTAAAAACAATTGGCCATGTTGCGGTCAACAGACAGAAAACCAGGAGATATCAGCTGATTTTTCAGCTAAATAATAATCTATTTGTGTGTGGGATGTTATTAGGGAACTATTTCTGAAGATAAGGATGGTCCTCTGCAAAACTCAGACCCTCCAAGTTGGCTTTTTTCTGTCTGCTTGCCAGGGCCTTCCTCCTCTATCCTTGGCACCATCTCTCAACACCACTTGTTTAGAGTCTTGACACTTTCCAGTGATTATCTATATTCCTGAATGGACAACCTAACGATGGTAGGAGGCTGAAATGTTCTGTGGGGTCAATGCTACTAACTACCCAGCTGCTCTTAATGTGTCAAAACTATTTCCCATCCTAATCTTTCTACCTGGTGGGCAGGTCCCCAGTTCCATTTGTCTACTTGGTGATGCTATGCTCCCACGGTCTCCGAATACTCTGCACTGGAAGGATCCAAGGCTTAATGTGCACCACTGCCTTCAGGACCCCTTGTAAAAAAGCAGCACCAATATATACTGGGATCTGTGAATTAACTGTGGTTAAGATAAATACCCGGAAAATTATATTCATCTATGTAATTTGTTTTTTAAATGAAGACACTGTTTGACAGAAAAACACCAAATTCTTCAATGTAGTTAAGTTCATAGATTCACTCACCTATGTAGCCTGAATGGCAACTCAATAGAAAAAAACAACAATAACAACGGCAATAGAGAAATTTACAAAGTTAGCTGATACATCCATCCATGTTAGATACCCCAATGTGATTCAGTTAAAAATTAACCTTCCACATCTTCATCAGGCATTAAGCAGGTCTGGTTGCCTGAATTTTCCTCTGGAAATTGATTGCAATCTGTGTCTTCAGGCCACTGTAAGCCCACAATCCCAAGAACAGACTCACAGCGTTCTTTGGAGTGCTCACACAGTGCTCTAAAAGAAAGAGATAGACACAACATTAGAAGCAGAAATAGCTACATCTGAGATGGTATGTTAGGAATGTAAGCAGGTTTTAATTTGTGTAGTATGCCTCTGTGTGTGTATTACCAATATATAGAGATGCACACATGAATAAGAGATATGTGGAAAAACAAAATGAGTAATAACTCCATAAAAGAAATACATTCCAGCAACATACTTTACCAAAAGAGACTTCACTGCAGAAATAGGAATAGAGATTCATTGTGTTTTTTATTGAAATATATTGGACATATAACATGATATACATTTAAGATGTATACAACATGTTGATTTGATACATTTTTATATTATAATATGATTGCCATTGTAGTGATGGTTGGCACCTCTACTGAGTCACATAATTATCGTTTCTTTTTTGTGGTGGTAATAATTCAGATCTAGACACTTAACAAGTTGATCAGAACACAATATTGCTATCTCTTTTCGCTCTGTGTGCATTACACTTCCAGGACCTGTATGTCTACCAGTTACAAGTTTGCACCCTTACACAACATCCAGGACAGAGATCCCCTTCTGCAGTTTGCCTTTCTCTCTCTCTCTTCTGGATTTCAAGGGGACACATTCTCCAACATTTTCACCCCAAGCCAGGAAGTCCCCAACATCAGTTTGGATGGTCTGCTGCCAAGGGCCATGGGATCTACACAACACTCAGGTCCAGGGGTCTCCTCTGCCACCAGCCACGTGAACCATTTCATGTGCCAACCCAGCTTACCCAAGGCACTGCCATCATTACTTCAGTTTAGACAGTATTATTGAAAAGCTTTGCACTTCTCCCAATTTTTTTCTATAAAATGGAAATAATCTCATTTTTCTATAAAATGAAAATAATACAATAATAAAAAAATAATACAATATATGGCAGTATGTAAGAATAAGATATGTGGCACTATAAGTGCATGGGGCACTGTTCTTACAATCTGTCCAATGTTCAGCCTCCGACAACAGCTCTAATGGCAGGGCCTCCCTCAAAAGGTTATTTTGAGGATGAGATGGCAGCATTACCCTAAAATATTTAGTACATTGTAAGGGCTTGGTAATGTTAGATTTTTCAAACTCATAGCTTAAAAACTAAATTTTAAGATCAATAAACAGGCTTCAAAAAAGCAACCATGCATTGCTTCATAGACATATTGGCATATAATTCTTGTCTTAATATAAAAAAGTTTTCTTATGAACAAATATCAAAATGTAGAAATCATTTTGATAGCTATTGAAAATGAAAGATACATGTGTAAATCTAAAAAACAGAACTAGAGTATCTAAAAGTTCATTAAAATGTTGACTGAATAACATTTCAGAATCAGTCTCATCATAGGCATTTTAATATCAAACTTAAGCCCAGAAATGATAAATTATATGCATATGTAAATTGTTCCAGAGAATATTGCATCAGAGAATAGAGAATACCGCATTAGGGAAATTTCTTATACATAAGAAAAGAAAGTCAAATACAAAGATTTGTTGAAAGTACTATGAAAAATTATTACTCATAACATTGATCTTGTTTGGCAAAAATGGAATAAGATTTAGAAATAAATTTTAAAAATAAAGTTGGTAGATGTTTCATTTAAAAGGCACTTCAGAGAAATTTTCAGAATTATGTTTGCACAAGCCAACATTAAGTTTTACTCTATTTGTATAATTTGTTCAGGTCCCCAAAACATTTTGAAATTTAATTGTTTCCTGTCCCACCTCTATAGATGCCCCTACCTTGCTTTCCATTTGATAATCATATATGATTTATTGTTTTCCGATTTGTCCACTATATTAATGTTATTGCTTTTCCTTAAAGCTCAAAGTGACTTCTGATCCCAGGATATGGTTTCCGTAGTACGACTCACATTCGGACAAGCCCATCTGCGCATTCAGCCCTTGATGGGGAACAGCGCTGAGGAGGGCAGCAGCCCATCTCTGTGACAGCCACCTTGTGTACACACGTTCTCTGACTACAACCAGGTTCATGGCACAGAGGGGCCAAACTGCAGTCGTGTTCCTGTCCTATCATCAGCGCTATTGTTTATTCAGGGCTTACAAGTGATCAGAAGCACTTCACACGTATGCACGTTCATTTGCTCTCCCAACAGGCCAACCCAGTGACCATTACTACCCTGACTGTACAGGTAAAGGAATGAGGCAGGAATCTCTCAGGGCACCCAGCAACTGCACAAGAGCCGGGCTTGAATCAGACAGTGGACTCCAGGTAGTATTCTTAACCCATAGGGTATCACTCATATTTTAAGTCCAATCCACAGTCTTGAAATCCTGTCCCTTATCTCATTCAGGCAGGCAGAACAAGATCAGCAGTGACCATCTCATGTCCAACCCCCAGGGTTGGTGTATGTCCCCTTCAGGCTACTCCTCACATAACGTCTCCAACTTTTAGACGCCACCAGAGGGCAGCACTTTCAACCCATCAATGTTACCGGACAAAGAGGCAGATCCGCCCCTTCTTTTGCTAAGTCACATTTCAAAAAGCGCTTCTTGATCCACCAAAATGAAATGTACTATATGATTTTATCTGATTAAAGTACATGAATATTATCAAAGGCAGTTCATACCTCCCTTGTTTGGTTCTTCAGTAATTAATTCTTACTCAAATAGTCATTTTAGAATTTCTACTTCTTTACCTCTTAAATACATAATTTGTTAAATACAGAGCTCCTGAGCAATATGGACTTTGTCTAAACTCAAACTAAGTCTTCATTCCCTTGGTTCTCTCTGAGGGAAAATGGGGACGCTTCGGGGAGACCCCAGCATATTACCTGCAAGGGGGGATACGC
The DNA here is from genome assembly GCF_030020395.1 of Manis pentadactyla. Lineage (NCBI taxonomy): Eukaryota > Metazoa > Chordata > Mammalia > Pholidota > Manidae > Manis > Manis pentadactyla. The sequence goes on from NC_080023.1 coordinate 39,961,891, forward strand.
TGGCTTGTATTCACATCACACTTTGGTACCAAAATGGTGCAGGCAAAGAACATGAGGTATTTGTAACAGTTGGTTTGAACAAGTGCAGGGAAAAGAGAGGACTCCCAGCTGATGGATGCTTCCTTTTGAGTCCTGTGGCCCAGGTAATTTGGATAATTTGTATAGTTGTAGGGCAAATTCATGCAGAGTTCCAACGTAATTGGTTCACACTGACCTAACAAGGAAACACACACACAGATACAAATACATACAGATTTCTTAAATTTTCATATGTAAAATAATTTTTCAAAATCTTACAAAATTGAAATCTTACTCTCTTTTTAAAAGTAGATAAGACTAGGATGCTAGCAGCATATAACATTTCTATCAGAAGATAAATAATCTGGTTGATGAAGTGCCAAACCAAGAATCATTTCTGTATGTGCAGCTGCTAGCACAGGGCCCAGCATGCATGTTTTAGAAGCTCTTTCTAGTTTTCACCCTCTGCTCAACTTTTCTGAAAGTAACTCTCTTTTATAGTTCCATTTACCCACTTTAATTTGTCTTCTTCAATTCATTGATTAGTGAGTATATCCCCTCACCTTCATAGCCATTTAGAAAAAAAAAATCAATGAATGTAGTTAGATGACAAATTCTATGACAAAAGCAAATTAGACAATAAAGAGACACTAGATGACTTCTTTCTATATGTTTTATTGTTGATCAATGGATTTAAATATAAGGTTACAAGATTTCAGAGCAAGAGGAGGCTGAGATCTGCGATACCAATTGCCAATGAGACAAAATCCCAAGCCTTTACTTGGCATCCACAGCTAAATCACACTCTGACCACAGCCTAACTTTCCAGCCACACTGCCAATGACTATCTCACCTCTGGAATTTCCTTCATGACAGTAGACATCTGAAGAGCCTCATGCCTTTGTGGGCCCTGCTAGCTCCTCTCCTATCTCCTTTCCTTGACAGACTTGTAATCAGCCCTCAGGTGAAGTCGTGGTTCTAGCTGCCAGGTGCAAACAGGACCCGCTTCTGGAATGATCCTCTCCCATCCTCCTCACCAAGCTGTCTCCTCCTTCCCCTGTGGGACTCAGCACAAACACCCCTTCCAGGAAGCCTTGCTGGCCAGCCGCTCTCCTTCCCTCACTCCCAGGAGGAGACTCTGCTAAGCACCATTGCATCCTAGGCATGTTCCTGCCTCACACTCATTGCCCTCTGCTGTCTTCTTATCTACTTCACATTATTCAAAGATTTTTGAGAAATGAGAGTTTATTTCTTGATCTCAAAGTACCTGTAGCAGTGCCAGAACAAAGAAAAGAAAGGATGCGGGTGGGAGGGAGTGTTGGGAACTAGCCCACACACTTCAAATGTACAGATAATGAAAAGTATAATTGTTGCCATTGAGGCACTCTACCATCATCTTTGGAAGACTAACACATGTGCTGGTAGCTGTAACATACCATGAACACATGCTGGGAGCCCAGAGGGACAAGTGGAGCAAGAGTGGCTCAGGAAGCCTCCACAGGATAAATGGTTTTGGGGAATGCAGTAGAAAGGCTCCCTGTCCCCTGTCTATTCACAGATGTGACACATTCCCAGAGGTGAGAGAGGTAATCAAGTGAGTATGTTGGTAGAAACAGCCCAACCCATGCCTTCTTAAGAGTAATAATTCAAATTCAGTGCAATTATTTGACCAAGGAGTGGTCTTCATGCAAATAGATTAGTAATAAGGACTGAGGTGAATATTAAAACAGCTCTGGAACTACTTCTTAACTTAAAGAATTTGAGGGCTTCAAAGAAATTATGTTGAGGAGTCTGATTAAAAGGCTCATGGACAAAGTGTAGTGAGACTCTGAGTTTACTGGGGAAGGCGTAGCCTGTAAAGTTGGCCTTGTCTTAGGGGTGAGTACAGAGTGAAGAGAAGAGAAAGAGAAAGAGACAGGAGGATGTGGGGTTGGTCAGTTATCATTTCCTTTGGTTTGTGAAACAGGAGTCATATTTCAATACTTTTATTTCAGATTACAAAATGAATGCACATTCCTCATAATAACGAAAGCCAGACAAAGATGCATAAACAGTTCACCATCCTCCCCACTCCCTTTTCTGTCACCTACCCACAAAGCCAACAGATTGCGTTTGAAGTCTCCCATGCCCTCTGCTGGCTTATATCCACACATACCAGCATTTACACACACATAAGATACCTGCTTGCTCCTGCCAAAGGAAAATTATACTATCCTATTGGTCTTCCATTTGCTGTTTTTCAATTATTTTTCATGATCACCTCACAAGGCAGTAGATGCAGCACCATATGTTTTTTCCTTTATTCTTATATATATCTATAATTTTGCAAAAAAGGTATGATGCACACAGATATTTGATGCAGTCTTCGTCTACCACCCTATCAAATTTTAACTTTTTATCAGGTATTTCATTTAAATGATTAGTAGACATATCACATGGATAATGTTTCTCTTTTTTGATATGCAGAGACTGTATTGCTTATGATTTGGGATAAGATATAACCTTTAAGGGTTTCAGAGCCAAGGGAGATGAAAGGAGTAAGTTATGATCCTACATTATTCTGGAGATCTTTATTGAATGCAGGAAGGTTGATTGAGTCTTGTGTCTTATTCCTTCATAGGGCATTCTTTACAGAGTGCTAAGCAAGATAAACTCTCAAGATATCTGTCAACTTCAAATTCTGTGATTTATGGTGTCAATTAAGTTTTCTCTTATTAAACTCGCTCACTACCCTGATTTTTGGTAGCCACTAGAGGGCAGTCACGTCACAAACGTGAGGATGTTAAACACAACAGGACTGTTGCAATCTGAGTTTGATGCAGAGCTGAGCACAGTGTTCTGAACATAGATAAGTTTAATAAATATCTGTTGAAAAAATTGATGCTGATAAAGTCTTAATGCTATCCTACCTTTCATAGTCTGAAAGATTTGTTAAATTACACCGAAAGACAGAATTGTTAACAGAACAATGTTACATCCTTGTCATGATGCGGTACTCTGAAGCCATTAGAAGTCAGGTTTTAAATGATGATCATTTACATAAGAAAATGTCACTTTCAGCATCCATTGCCATATATATATTCCAAGATTCATCTTTGCCTCAAACTCTGAATCTCTCTTTATCATCACTTTTAATATTTTGATGTGTTAATTATAAAGTGAAGACCCTTGTAACGACCACCCAGGTCAAGAAATTAAAGTTTGACAGATATCCCAGATGCCTGTCCATATATACTGTCTTCTTTCAACATTCTCTTTCTCCCACAAAGTAACTACTGAGTTGTGTAGTTATCACTTCCTTGCTCTCATATACATTATTAAATGTGTATATTACATTATTATATACAATATTAAATGCTCACCCCAACTAGTGTATATACATTACAGTATATAATTATGCATAGTCTCTCTATATATACACACACACATACATGCACACACAGTTCTATACATTATTAAATGCTCAACCCAACTAGCATAGTATCTGTCAATATAGATATTACAGAACTATTGACTATATTCTCTATGCTGTACTTTCAGCATCACGACTAATTTATATTTCTGTGCTCTTCTTTATAGTTTTATTAACTAAATGTGCACTGCACCCTAAATTCAAGAGTTTTATTACCTAAGTGTGCACAGCGACCTAACTTGAGAGTTTAAGTCTCTTAAAATATCTAGATTCCCCCACCAACCCTTTATTTTTCCTTAAAGTTTAGCTGTTGAAGGCCCCGGGAATCTGACCCACAGGGCGTGCTGAAGTTTGGATGCTGTTGATTGCACGCTCCTGGTGGGTTGACACACAGGCTCCTGACTTCGCTGTTTCCTGAATACTGGCAGTTAAATCCAGAGGGATGATTAGGGTTCATCCCTAAGGTAAGACTACAGGTGCTGTGGTGTGCTTTCGTCAGAAGGCACATCACAGCTGATTTCTCTCTTTTTGTGAATGTCAGTGGCTGTAGATTCTCAATGCCTGGACCCATTAATTCATTGTGTAGCCCAGTGGTAATATTCTGACCCATTTATTTTTCACTTATTAGTTGGGAATGCTTTTAGACAGAGATCATTCCTCTCATCTACTATTTGCTCCCAAGGACTGAAGTCCTTAACCATTATGACATTTGGCTTCTTTCCCACACGCCTATACAATATGTTTCTTCCAATCAGAGACTGCAAAGAGAGGGCATTTGTAAATAGATAGGCCAGCAGGAAATTATTTGAAGAACAAAGCTGTTCATGTCTTCCTCAGCAATGGAGGAAAAATGCATGAGTAAACACTAAACTATCTTCAGTGAACTAAAGGTTGGTGGAACACTGTGGGAAATTTGGGAGAGTTCCCAGGGCATGCCAGCCATAGCCAGCTTCATACAGCCCTAGCAACCACAGGCACAGGGAGGCAAGGACACCCACGCCCAGGAACTGCTCCTTCATCCAGGTCCCCCCTATTGTCTGGACTGCACACCCCAGAATGGAAACGATGGATTAGTTCCTCTACCCGAGGGTGAAGGGAAATAACCTTCCTGCTCCTGCCCCCTAAGGCAAGGACCTGACTGCAGTTCACCTCCCAGCAGGGCGCAGAGACATTAGAGACTCTGGGTGGGAGTGGATGCAGTGATTCTGCAGCACTTCAAGCCTGTCAGCACAAGCATCACCAGAGATGTGGATTTGGGGCTTTTTAAAAAAAATTGTAGGCATTTCTGAGAATCTTAGATGAGCCATGGACTTTCTCCATTGAAGAATTTGAACACTGTGAAGACTTGCTCATATCCATATTCAGGGATGTCACACACCCTCTGGAGCTTAGTCAGGAACAGGCCACTAAAGCAACAGTTCTCAGCCTTGGCTACACTGCAGTCACCTGGGAATTTTAAAAATATTGATGCCAGGGCCCCACTCAGTATATCCTCAGGGACCATCAGAAAGTGATTTCATATTTTATGGGATGGCAAAAACCAGTGTCTTTGGGGACTAAAATCCCGGCAACTCCAGCAAAGAGCTGACTTCACAAGACAGAATATCTATATTTTCCAAACTCATGTTCCCCACTGGCACAGAGCCAGAGGAAGTGAGGGCTATGCAGCTGTGCCTCAGAATCTAACATATTAGTCTCTCTAGTAGTAAAGGTCTTCAAATAATTAACCACACTTTCAAGTACATGAAGAGTTTTCTGAGAGGACATGTTCCTTGTCCATCTTTACAGAGAACCAAATACAAACATACCATCCTGAAGTTCTTCAAAAAGTAAAGAATAACATCTTTATTCTCAATTGGAAGTTAGACATATGCACTATTTTTAATGATACAGAAGGACTGAGGGACCAATGACATCCAGTGCTGGGGACTCAGAAGAGGGGATGTTCAAATGTCTGCTGAATACATATGAAGAGAAGAAGAACATAAAGGTTAAGAACATTTACGGTGAATGAGGAAGCTGATGAAACAGTGAAATGCTAGGGAAACCGTCTGAGTCTATGTAAAGAGCTAAAGAGAAAACTACTGTAGTATATGTGAGTGGGGGGTGTCAGCATGTTCTCCCATGACGACAAGTCATCTCCAGGAAGGCGGAATCACATCTCCCTTCTTTGCCATTATGGTGCCCTGTGCCCATTGCAGAGCCTGGGATGTCGTACACATACTACAAACGTTGGCTGTATGTCTGATCAACAGTTACCTAGTGCCCTTCCTACAACTTCTTTTTTTGACAGTGATAACATATTTTTAAAATTTTCAGATATGTCAAATATGGTGAAATTGGCAGAACATACACGTAGTTGCTCTCCACCCAAATCTGACTCAGGCTAGCACTGCCCTTTCAACTTCTCGAATCTAACAGGAAGTGCCCCTCTGTGTTAGACAGCCCCCAAAACTTTAATAATAAGCACGGGTCTTTGAGATGACATTGTCACTGTTCAAAATTACTCATCCCAAGTTCAAGGTGAAGTAAAAAAATAAATCTGAAAAAGTTCCAGAGCAGATTGGGAGGCAAGCAAAGTGAAACAATAGGCCCAGAATATATACATATAAGTTATATGCCTGTACCCACCACGCACACATATGTACACATACATACACATATATGTATATATTTAAATCAGTTTAGAAAAAGTAAAACGGCAGGGTGCCTTAATGGTCAGACTAACCTACTGAAGAGTCGGCTCCTATGGGGAATGGAGGAGGGCTAGGGATTGTGCTCTGAGCCAAACAGTTATTAAGTGCTCATGAAAATACACAAAAACTCCTGTCAGTCTGGGTTTTTAACTGGCCGCCCCCCTCGCACTCCTTCCCTGACGGGTGTTTTCATCCCCTGAAGCTCCCTGGTAGTTACAGAGGCAGCCCCTATAAGCCCTGCATTGAGCCAGAAAAGTCACTGAGTAAAATGAGGACCGCAAACTGCAGCAAACCCAAGGACCCAAACCCGGTAGCCGCTCACCCTCCCAGCTCCTAAGGCCTTCAACTGCGAGGATAGTTGTCAAAAGTCATGTCTTCCTGCCAACTGAAAGCTGTCAGATCTGCTTCTAAATTTCAAGCTCCATGCTGAAGGTGAGATGGAAAATTAATTCTAAAAAGTGAAAGAAGTGAGTGGAATATGAAGGCAGAGCCATGAGTAAGAAATCATTATTAGAAATTGGAGTCTGGAGCCTTTCTGCTTATTTCAAATTTCCCTTGAGATCTACACAGTCCTCGCCTAGTCCCACCCATTCTATCTTCCCCTAATAATTTCTCCTCTTGAAAGCCAATTTAGAGACAGCCACCTCTTTGCAACATTTGGAGCTGTTACGTTGTCACCACAGCAGTTTATACAATGGCTGCAAGATCACTATAGGTTGGCGAGGCTCCTAGAAAGGTGAGAGTAAATTTTACTAAAAGAACAAACCGCCAAAGTTTTAGGTGGCTGTTTAGGTGAACTGCATATGTGCTTCTTGAGTAAAGCTCCCATGTTTGAAGCTGGGCTTTAAAAAGGAAGAAGGATAGCATCTGCCTGCAGTTGGAACCAAGAAAATAATATATAGAAGCCGATGTTGAGTTGAAAGTAATGGTAATGATATTAAGCAATCTGGATTTATATCCTAGTCACAATGACACATTTGTTTCTGATTTAAGTTAATTAAGACCATTTTGTTTCTTTTCTGCTACCACATGAAACCTTTAAAAAAGAAAAAGAAAAATTGATATTTTTGGAGGGATTCCAGACTTCAACATTTTAATGTCAATTCAAAGAAAAAAGCTGAATGCATGTCCTGACAGAGACTGCATTTGTCAGCAGCTGTACTTACTACAGTTATTCAGGCTGTTGTTCAGGTCACAGAGAGAGCTGCCACCACATGAATCAAGGCAGGAACTGGAGAGGCACCTTGGGTCGCCTTCTTGACATGGAGTCTGACCTACAGAGGGGGGAGGGCATATTCGCTTTTATCATCTGTAAATTCCTTACACTAGGATTGAAAGGATCAAGAACGTCTGGTGGAGCTGAAGATAACACAACTTTAATTTCCTTCCAGTTTCTCCAAAAACACTGAACACATGTTGAATAGGTATTTTATGGATTAATATTCCTGGCAACTGAATACAACCAGTTATTCTAAAAGGATTCTGTAGGAATAAAGAAATAGGGGGCAACCTACCCTTAAAAAACAGGTTGTCACTGCTTTTAATGAAAAAAAAGACAGTGATTTATATTTACATGGGTACATATACCTGATTTAAAAAATACAATTCAAGTGATTAGAGGAAGAAACCAACATAAAAATCTCAAAATTTTGAATCGTAAATGTTATTATTTTAAGCTCTCATTTGCTCCTAACTCTAGTCTTCCCTCTAAGGAAAATGATTTCTCTAATAATAAATAGGGCATCAACGCCAGTACAATAAGGATACTTCATCATGGTACAAGTCTTATGCAGCTGTTATCCATATTTTCTGCATGTCCTTGGACAGAGTCATTGGCCTAGCTGTGATGGCCTGAGAATTGGGTTTCTTATTTCCAAATGAATGACAGCAGTAATGCCAGTCTAATGGCTTTTCCTTAAGGTACATAGAAAGGACACTGCTTTTCCCATTGATTTCCTGGTCATTTGTAGGTTAAATGGACAAGGTAAATAAATTACTGCCCATTCCCTTCCTAGCTTCCCCCCTTTATAGTCGATTATTTTCAGACATGTCACCTGAAATCTAGAAAACCTTGCATGGCATTTTTAATTATAAGTAACAGTATGTGGAACATCTAATCATTCTTATCTATAATTTTAAGAGAGTTTATTACACTGAACTCTTTCTCCTTTCTGGTACCATTAATGTGCAACAGGATACATCAGAGCCTTGAAGAGAAGAGATGCACTCTTTTTTTTAAGATGTCACCAGGGTCAAACTATTTTTATAAGGTAAGCTGGGCTAATCTCCATGAGCTTGGGCTCTTAAAGAAATTTTATTAAGACAACATGCATTCATTATTTCAGCAGATATTAAGTGCCTGCTACATGATAAGTTTATATGACAAGCTAGGCATTAAGCATTAAAAGATGAAAGAAGTGAAGTAGTTTACATCTTAATTAGGGACATGGTCATGAATAGAACAGACAGTGCTGCAAGATCATTGCTCCACTGAAGGTACATGTAAGGGGCAGTGGAAGCAAACTGGGGCAGTAAGGGGACAGCGTCTCCAGGAATTTTTCAGGCAGATGGGGTAAGTTGACATAAGAAGGAAAGATGGGTTTCCCAAGCAGACAGTGGAATATGCAAAGGCCTGGAGTGGGAAAGAACCCAGACTGGAGTCACTGGTGCTTCGGGGAGATTAGACAAGAAGGTTGAGAGCAGAGCCGGAGGATGGTAAAGGCCTGAATCTTCATTGGGGCCAAAAATCTGGGAGAAGTGGTCCCTGCTTCCCTCCCCAGCCTCCCTAGCAGAACCAACCTGGGATCCCTGGTGACAAATATCTGCAGAAGCACCCTCCTGTCTCCCAGATCCCCACTCACAATCTATCTCCCTAACCTGCCTGGCTCCTTCCTTCCTGGGGACCTTTGGCCAAGTGGTCCCCTGTGTTTGAAAAGCTTCCCCCAGTCCCACTCTCTTTTGTTAACTCCACTCATTCAGCTCTCAGATCCAATATCTCTTCCTTAGGGAAGCTTCCCTGAGGCCCTTTACCAGGGCAAGCACCCTGTATATGGCATCGTGGCACCCTGAATTTTCCCTCAGGGCCTCTATCACTCCATGGTTAGATGCTGATTTGCATAATTATGTGTAGCATGCCTATCTCCCCTAGAAGACTACAAGTTCCATGAGCTTTTGGCTTGGCACTAAATTCCCAGGGGTTGGCCACTTATTAACACCACAATATACATTTAGTAAGTTGAATTCATTAGAGTAAATAATATAAAGATGTTAAAATTTTACATTCTGATCCATTTTTCATATGACTTTCTTATATCTCACATATGTAAGAAAATAATTTACAAATCCCATCACTGCATAGTGAAGACCCCAAAATTATCTCAAATACAGTTTAATTATGTAGAAAGAAAAAAACAATGTGATCCAAAGGGAGGCTCTTGGCTGACAGGCATGCAGTAGCTCATGGCCAGAAAAAGATTTCCTTCTGACTTTTAAAACTAGTCATATGAAGCACTCCTTTTCTAATTTTTTATGTAATAAATCTTCTCTCTTTAGGTCTGGAATGCTTTTTCAAGGATATTCTAAGGATCAATATTCATTATGACAAAACTAATTTAGGTAACCAATCTCATAGCTGATTTGTGATATTCAGAGCCCAAAACATGCTTTAACATAACAGCCATGTAATAATAGCCATCATTCATTGAGGGCTCATCATGTGTCAACTCTATGAAGTACTTACTATTCTGAGTTTACAGAATACAAGAAACTGAGACATGACATGGTTAAGTTATTGGCCTAACTAGAGAGTAGGTAACAGCACTGGGGCTTGAACCCAAACAGCTGGGCTGCAACCACATTCTTAATTGTTAGGCTATGCTGGTAAATGGCAAGGTCACTTACAAACAAATGTAATGATTTTTAAGTCAAGGGATCTTCTTACCAACCCTGTACTGAGAGATGCTTCTATACAAACTAGGGCTTAAAGCAATCGCTATGGAACCTTCTTTTCTGACAGAAAGAGACACATATTAAAAACCACCTTACTTTTTTCTGTTTGAGTTTCATAGATGATATCAGACCCCTTTTAGAGTGTATTTCAGTATATTGCTTGGTAATGTGAGGTATTAAACTGACTCTCTGAACATGGTTATTTTAGGAAGCTGTCACATTTAATTTCAGAAGCCTATTCTTTCTCATGGGAATCTAATCTAATTTAATCAAATACTAGGTACTAAACTTTTCTCTTTATCATGGTATTGCCTTTCCCCATAAAACAGTTAACCAAATCTGCACATGCTGTCTAAGCATTTAATCCTTATTCTTCACCCTTAGGAATGATTTTTCAGTGTAAGTGGCATGAGAATTACATTTACCACAAGAAAGGGTTTTCTGGCTGACCAGGGCTGTGAGGCCCACCACATCAGGCAATCTGGACCGATTTATGTGGGAATCCTATTTAAGCATTAGGTGACTTTCAACTTTTTTTCTCTTGCTGAAGTATAGTTGGCATGAAATATTATGTTGGTAACTTCCAGCTTTTTGCTTTGTTCCCCAGAAAGACCAGCCGATAAGGATTGTGTCGGGGGCTGTAACGCCACTTACTGTCACTGCAATGCTCCTCGTCACTCCCGTCCTTACAGTCCACGTCGCCATCACACTGGAACACGCTGGGGATGCACTGTCCGCTTCTGCATTCCACCAGGCCCTGGCTATGACAGGCTAGGAGACGCCAATATAGCATTCATTGTATTTATCTGTACTTCTTTCAGTCTACAGATCATAATAGTAATGACTCCTGTTTATCTGGCATCACCCAGAAATAAGCTGCTGTGAATATCTGAATGTTCTGCATAAATGAATGAACGTATCATTATTTTTTTTTCCATTCCAAGTGTTTTTGGAATGGCATTCTCTTAATTTTTTCTTGAGTTTCATAGATGATATGAGACCTCTTTTGAATAGGAGTTACTAGAAATTCACTTTTCCTTGATAACTGAATTGTAAGAAACAGTACTAATTTCGGTAATAGTTTTATATATATGTATAACTATACATGTATATACAACTATACATATAAAAGCTACACTTTACTGAAGGCTTGCTATATGGCAGGAATGGTGCTGGGAGTATTATGTATCTATTCTCCAATCTTCATAACAAACATGCAAAGTAGATTATTATCAGCTTTGTTTAGAATAAGGAAACTGAGGCTTAGGTTTGTCCCAAAGTCACAAAGCTGTTAAAAGGTAGGACCAGACTGTGAGGCCAAGCTTCACTGACTCTAAGCCCTAACTTCTCACTCTGACCTGACCTCATAGGCCAAAGAAATGACATATGTGAAAGGACTTGTATGGTACCTAACACACAATAAACTCTTTATTTCAAAACTTGCTTATGACATCTGACATTTGAAAGGTATGGTCTAGTGGTTATTAACCTTCCAGTTCCTAAATGTTGTCTAAATTCTATCCCTATTGTCTTCTAAATGATCAGAAACCTATGTATCTGTGACCTCAGCCATCACTGTGTAACTAATATTAAAACTCCCTATTCTTGAACCAAGACTCAACACAGAATCATTATACTTAAGCACCATGTCTTTGCTTTCTAAAGATCCATCAAGACACAGTCCACTCTGTTCCACTGTGTCCACTAAGGGCTCAGGTGCTATGCCAGTCAAAATAGAATTCAGGGAAGAGGAAGAGTAGGCATTGCATTTGTTAATCAATTTCTATGAGTTTTCTTATGTCAAAATAAAAACCACACAACCCACATTTATATGTTTCCCTATAGCTATATGCAAATTAAATATCCAGTCTCATATGTAGCAACTTTTTCTACTTTCAGTAGGCAGCAAAAGATGGACTAAAAAGTTTAATTAGTTTGAACATGCATAAAATGCATCATATTAACTCTTTCAGGTCCATATTATTTCTTTTTAATACTTAGTTATTTTTATTCAATCATTTTATTGTTCCCTACTGAATAGGGTATAGTTTCTAGGGAAATAAAAAACAGAAGAGTATTCATACTTGATTGTATTAGCTAAGTAGGGAACACCCACCTGAAGACTGCTTGCTGGCCCAGAAACACAGCAGACTGAAGTCACAATTACCATCATATTCTGTATGACTCTAGGAGCACTGAAGGCTCTCTGCTGTCTGGCAATTCTCTCCACCCTCTCCCACAAATAGTGCCTGAGAACACATTTGTGGGCTCCTACAGGGAAACTCAACTGCTCACATATTGTCTGCAGAAGAAAACTCTCCAGGAGGAACATCCCCTCGACAAAACCTCAGATGCAGAAAGGAGACGGGTGGACAACTACAGAAAACAGACGCCTGCTTGGGCAGAGCGGCCGAATGAAGCTTGGAGCTTTGGGGAAAGAGATGTGGAAGTCGGATGGTCTACACGGTTGTTATTCTCATAGCCATCTTTAGAGGAGAGAACCCAAGAATATGAACCTTCTCTTGGAATGTTGTTTAGATAGTGAACCTTGAGTGTATTTGTCTAAACAGACAAAAATGGAAAAATAAGCAAAATGAAAATGCACAGGGCACTCACAGCAATTGACCTCGTCGGACCTGTCGCCACAATCGTGGTCACCATCACACACCCACTCCTTAGCAATGCAGCGCCCGTCGCCGCAGCGGTGCTCCTTTGTGGGATCGCAATCTGGGGAAAATGGAGAGTCGGGAGGATGGAGAGAACCAGCGTGATGAACACTCAGAACGATTTGGCTCACAGTTCAGCTGAAGACAGTCTGTTCCAGTTGCTCCAGTACCTTTGGCGACTCCTCTGTGATGGGTCTGGCACAGTCACAACATCCCCTCCCATCTAAGTGTCCCACAGCTAAAATGTCACCCCCTACTGGCAGCCGTCGCTAGGGGGTAAGACCTGTTTGTTTTTCAGATGAATAACAACTGTCCGGCCTTCTCAGGACCCACAGTTTGTTCTTGTTTTTTGTTTTGTTCAATTGTTTTTGCTTCCCTTATGAAAATTTTTATACTGCCTCAAGTAAAAAGAACTGTGGTTTGGGTATCACACTGTAGACAACTGATTTGATGATTTGTAACTCTACCATGTTTTCTAAGAATTGTAACTAACCTCTCTGCGGCAAATTAGGAAGGCGAGTATCTCCTCCCACCATCTTCCCTGATGGTAAGCTTAAGTTTTCTATTAAACTATCTTGATACATAACTCATATTAGAAACCACTGGGTAAGAAGTGCAAAATATGTATATTTTTTTAATGATTCATTTTAGCCTGGATTTAACACCTGTCCCAAACTATACATTCCTGGGGAAAAAAGAGAACTAAGTGATGTTTCTTTTCACAGAAGGCCCAACCTATAGGATTCTTTGCCATGAGGTGTTTCTTTTCACAGAAGGCAGAACCTATAGGATTCTTTGCCATGAGATGTGTAATACCTTAATATAAATAATCCTTTTAAAGATACATGTGGAGTCATGAACAACAGATTCAATAATGAGGAGCCCTCATGGGTTACCACTAACAGCACCACTGTCGCTAGTAGACTCGTAGAGGGGTCATGGGCCTTAAAGGGGATACTGGAGCAATGAAGTGAAGTATGTGGAAGCCATAGTGTGAAGAAAGGAAGAAAGATCCAAGAGATGGGATGCTTGGGCAGAAACCAGAAGAACCACCACATTCCTAGTCTGTTAGAGACAGGCAGCTGGGGCAGAGACTGGTCTAAGGGAACGCTGCAATCATTACCACTAGATAGGGACAAGGTCACCCCATGGCGCAAACTTCATGATATCCTACTATCTTCAGAGGAATTATATTGAGTGATAAGACTATTCTTTTTTATACACCAACTATACCCTGGCCCTCTCCACTGACCTATCCAACTACCAAATCATACACAAGCCCCGCTCCCTACTTGTCTTCTCCATTCTCCAGTTACCTCCTTGGTAAAAGTAGGGTTGGAGTAGATGATCTCTAAGGCCTGTCCTGATTGTAAACTCTATGATACACACAATTACAATTGCTTCTCAGTCTTTGTCCAAAACCTAGTAAGTCCCAGAAGAGAATCCATATCCGTGTAGTAAATCATTAGATGGTTTGTAGAAATACAGGTTTCCTATATTTTAAAAGATAAAATGAGGGGCAGCTAGACAGGTGCTTCTAGAAACTACCTAGTTTTCCAGCATGGGGCCATTTCTGATGCTCACCACTCCGAGGCACATTCCTCTGACCGGACTCCTAATCCTTCTCCAACATTCCTTTGGTATTCTCTGATGTCAAATGTTGTTTCACTTCACTTGCCTAGTGTCCCTCCTCATCGCAGTTTGCCTATTTGTTCACATTACAAAGGTTTTATGTCTCTCAATAATACACTACCTAGAGATTCTAAAGCTAATCACAAAGAAAAAGGTAAATAAGCAAGAGGAATTTTGCTGGTTTTAATTTCTGAGATGACATTCAGAATTGAACACAGTTCTTTAAAAGTTGGGTTCATTTTTCTCTTACTGAGATGACTGACATACAACATTGTGTCAGTTTATGCTAAGTGTTATAAATCAGAAAGAGAAAGATAAATACTGTGAGATACCACTTACATGTGGAATCTGAAAAGCTGAATTTTAAAAACAGAGAATAGAATGGTGGTTACCAGGGACGGGAATTGGAAAGATGTTGTTTACAGGTACAGACTTATAACCAGTAGGTAGGTTCATTCTTTAAAATAAGATCAGCTTTTGTCCCTAAAACAAATGTGCCATACTCACCCTAAATGTCACTACTGCACAAGTTGTCCCTTAGTGCTTGGCAATCAAGTAAACATAAATATTATATTGGTTACATATAATGAGATCAGACACAGACAATACATCCATCTGTAAAGTTCTGCTCAAGGGTTCAAAATCTAAACATGAACTACTGGCTCCAACCAGAGGAAAAAACAGAACATTCTCAAGGAGAGGGAAAAAGCCCTTATTGATGACAATTACCCACCTTTTCACTTCATTTCTCTCTCATTTCCTTAACATGATTTTGTGGGAGAAATATGACATCTGCACATAAGACATGACTGACACAAGTAATTGAGAAAAGCTCCTCTTTCTAACAACTAAGAAACTGTTTTGTAATTTAACCTGTTAATCTCATTAGCAAACCATGAGCTATAAATTCATGATTATGAACGTCCATAATTTTAAATGAAAGCCTCTAGGAAAAGGAAGCCACTCACCACAGCCCCGCTCATCACTCAGGTCCCCACAGTCGTCGTACCCGTCACACACAAGGCTGTTGTGAAGGCACCTGCCTGTGTGGCAGTGGAACAAATCCTCGCTGCAATCTGCACATAAAAGAAGCCGCAGCATGCCATCAGAGCGGAACGGGATGTCACAGTATTTAATTAACAAAAACATATCGTAGGAAAGGAACCACAGTGATAACCTGGCCTACATCCAGCGTTTCACAGGGGAGGAGACTGTGGCACAGAGAGAGCCAAGGACCTGCTCAAGATCACATAACAAGTTATTTGAACCAGAACCAGGACTAGGGCTTTCTGGCTCCTAAACCAGTGTTTTTTTTTTTTTTTACTGCTTTCTGAAAATCTTTATCTGAGTTCTAATTTATATCACATGAAAGCTCCTTTATACTCAAATATGAGAAAAGATATTCTCAACTCACCATAGTTCCTAATGAAGCTCATGTTCATACAAAATGAATGACTTTAATAGAGGGTGGTAGTTATTTCCTAAAAATCGTTCCTTTAAAATGAAAGTCTAATTTTGTCAATGGTAAATGTAATCATAATGGAGAGAAAAAGTCATTTAGATTATAGAGTTCTTTCTTACTTTCACCCAACTGTTATCATTTAAGTCAATTGAGTGTTTCATAACATGACCCTCAAATGAGCAGGACTGTTCTAGATTATGGCAAGATATGAATAAGCGACATATTACTTCAGGAAGCTTATAGATTCATGTTGTAATAAATAATACGCAAAGAAATTTTAATAAGAAAATAGATCTTGTGCTTACATGAACCAGAACTCCTATCGTGGTTTTACCACCTACAAACTGTGGGAATTTGAGTGTATTTATTAAAATCTATGAGTCCGTGAACTGATTTATGGAAGTAAGATAAGATCACTTGCTTAATAGGGTTCTGGGAAAGAAATTAATAAAATAATTTCTTACTATTGGGATGTGTAAGATGCCAAGACAATAGAAAAAAAAACTCTTCAACAAATTCTGTTGGGATAATTGGATTTCAAATGTGCAAGACTGAACTCTGACCTTTACCTCAAACTATACACAAAAATCATCTGAAAATGGATCATAGGCTTGAATGTAAGAGCTAAAATTATGAAGCTTTTAGACGAAAACACAGGGAAAAAATCTTCATGTCCTATGTGGCAAGAAATTCTTGGATATAAAAACAAAAGCACAAGCCATAAAAGAAAAATGTAATAAATGGACTTCATTCAAGTTAAAAAAAATTTCTGCTTCAAAAGATGCTGTTATGAAAATGAAAAGAAAAGCACATACTGGAAAAAAATATTTGTAAACATACACCTAATAAAGGACTTATATCCAGAATATATAAAGAACTCTTACACCTAATAAGACAAACAACCAAATTACAAACAGGTAAAAGTTTTGAACAAAAAGTCTACATGAAAGATATACAAATGACAAAAGTCTACATGAAAGATATACAAAAGATATGAAAAGGTGTTCAATATAATTAGCTATTAGGGAAATGCAAATTAAGACCACAATAAGATAATTACATATCCCTTGATAAGGCTATAAAAAAAAATAGACAATACCCAGTATTGGTAAGGATTCTGAGAAACGGAAACTCCCATATGTAGCTGGAGAGGTGGGAGTAGGCACTGACTGCAAAGAGGTGAGAGGGAAATTTGTCAGGAGATGAAAAAGTTTTAAAAGTGAATTGTGGTAATGGTTACACAACTAATAAATTTACTAAAAGCCAATGGGCTAATTTTATGGTATGTAAATTATACCTCCAAAAAGCTATGAAACTGTCTAAAATAAATAAATGTAAAGGACCCTGAATTTAGTAGAAACTAGACTTCTAAATGTATTATTTTTTCCTTATTTAAAGTGAATTAAGTTCAAAAATAGATTCTTAAGACTGGAGAAAGAACATGGAAGATGGGCAGAATTTCAGTACACTGGATGGAATGAAAGTTTCAGCACGTTTCAAGCAGAGGGAATAGCAGGAATAAAGGAAAGAGGGAGAAATGGGGGCACATTTGAGGATCAGCCTACTTGGCTGGTGAAGACCAAGAATCCAGTGGTCCATTGTCCAGTCCTGAATCCCAGCTGATTGTTTCTCCTCAGGCAGAACTGAGGAGAACTCAGACAACTGGTGATGGGACCTTTTTACTATAAACATCCTAAACTCTATGACAATTTATTATCAAAAGTCTTGGACACTCATCAGTTAGATTACTACCCATATCAAAATATTATACTTTTTTATCATAAATTTCCATTTCAAGAAGCATTCTTCTAAAGAGAAGCTACTTAAATGCTTTTAGAACCACATCATTTTAGAATCATATAGAATGGACCTTAGAGATCACCTGTTCAGCACCTTCATTAAGAGGGAGTATATGTGTACACACACAGACACAGACATGTGCATACGTATGTGCTCACACTTATACACATACAGAACTTTGCAAATACTTTTTATTTTTATTTTATTTCCCCCAGGCTGAATAATTTTGATAAGAGGACAACCATCCCAAGGGAAAGTGTAACTAAACTAGTTAAGAAGTAAAAAAGGTCTGTGGCCCCTAGGAGCAAGGTAAAGATAACCATATGGAAAGGGCAACATTGTCTGCTTTGTTCCTGGAGTTTGGAAATGTAAATAGTCCCAACAAACCAAGGAGAGGAACTCAAAGTCACAACAAGTCCTTTAATCAACTCTCCCTTTCAGATTGGCAAAAATAACTGCATCTCTGCACATATGTTTGCTAATAATTTTGCTTATAACTTGAAAGATAAAACAGTAACTGTCCTATCAAGAATTCGTAGGAATGTTGTGACCAGACTTGTGTGGCGGGAGTCAACTGACCAAGGACAGACAGTTTCATGACCCTCCTCAGATCCTCGCTGATGTCCAGAGGTCAGCAGTTATCTGTCACCTCCTGATCCCCCTCCTACTCCCTCTTTCTCTAGCATAAAAGGAGCTTGAAATCAACCCTGTGTTATGAATGGGCCTTTAGGACAATAGTCCTCCCATCTTCCAACCTACCAGCTTGTTGAATAAAATTCTTTCTCTACTCCACACTCTGTTTCTTGGTGTATTGGCTGAATCAGGGATCTGTAGAAACCAACATTCATGGTCATGGCAGTACTGTTTCCTCCCACTCACCAGGGGGCGCTCCAGACCCACTCTGCACCCGACTGTGTCGGTCTACCTCTCCTGTTAGCTGAGTCAAGTAGAGGGAATATCAAGAAAGGTTATGACTGGTTTTACTGCCCACTGAGTGAAGTTGGGGGATTTGTGCATCAGGATATATACATTTTCTTGGAGAGTTTAAAAAGTTCTTTTTCTTTTTGCTTTGTTTGGTTTTAATCAAAATTACTCCTGTGGAAAGTTTTGAAACAGTATGTTAGAATCAGCAATAACCAGGATTCTCATCTTGACCACCAGTGCAAAAGTACTTGCATTCCCTGAAGAGGGGCAGGGTGAAGGGGTGACAGATTTTAAACTGCATGAGTTGATTTTTTTTCTTACTTTTTTAAGCAATACGTTTCACTTTTTTTGATGGTAGGCCTAGGGAATCAAACACACCTTTCAGAATCTGATTAACCTGAGAACACACCAAAAATTTCCATAGATTCATGTGTTCCCTGTGTGAGGCCCATTCTGGGATCCCCAGAAATTCATACTAAAATATCATTGGGGATATTTTAAAAATTAACACTGTCATTTATTATTTCATAAATGGAGATGACTCAAGCATTATAAAAACAAAATTCCTCATTATTCACACAGGTGCAGATTTAACTTTCCACTGTTATAACTTTCTTGGTTAGAAGCCATTTTCAGAGGTGAGATCCAAAATTAGTTGCATTTGGAAAACAACTTGTTACATCACTAAGGTCTATGTGATTAGTAAACACAAAACCTTAACCAGAAGCACTGTGCAGCTGAGAATACATAGCAAATAAGAAAGATCACAGTGCCTCCTTTTACTGAAATAAATGTTTATTTGAACTGAAAAGAGGTGTTGTCAGGGCAACTTAGAGCCAACAAATCAAAATTTTCAATAGCTGCTTTCTTGCTCAATTCAGGCATAATTTTGCATAACCAATGGTAGAGTTTTTCTAGATAAAGATCTTTTTTTCTTAATGAGAGCTTGACACAAAATGTTATATCTAAAGTTCGTGCATATTTATTTCAGTTTGTCATCCCATGCTCTTAATTTTTGTCCTTCAAAATTATCATTAAAGAAGAAAACCAAGGAACAGAAAACCTTTTATCAAGAGCTTCATTCATTTTGCTCAGGCTCCGTAAGTCTATAAACATAATCGTGCTGCTTTAACCCAACACTCAAGTACGGCTGCTCAATTTCTACCCATAAATGCCTTCATTTTGAGATGATTAGAGATGTTACATGGTTTGCTCATAGTTGTCCAGCTCATTACAGTTACCTAGGCTTCTTGACTTGATGGGTTCTTTTGACTATTGACTTCTAGCTCTAGGAGTATTTCTCAACTGCAGTACTATTGACATTTTGCACCAGGGAATTCTTTCTTGCTGGGAACTATCCTGTGCCCTGTAGCATGTTTAGAAATATCCCTGGCCTCTCCCCACTAAATGCCAGTGGCACCTCCTCCAACCTCCACAGATGTGACAATCAAATATGTCTCCATACATTGCAAAATGTCTCCTTGGGAAAAAAACTGCCCCCAGTTGAAAATTACTGTCCTAGAGTATACAAACATCACCTCAGTCCAAGGCCTGGCTTCAATCCCATCTTTCCCATCAGCTCCCTCTACACTAGCCCAGCCTTTGTGACCCTGCCCTCTTCTCTGTGACAAGGACAGAGGACCTACCACCCCTACCTTGTGTTTACACCAATCTCCTTTTGCTCTGTGACCTCCCCTCTGTCATGTGGTTCTAAAATACCGCATCCAGTGACGTCTCTCTGTTACTCCCTGATTAGACTAACAGCCTCAAGAAGAAAGAAACCACATCTTCACAGTCTTTTTATTTACTAGGTACCTAGAGCATGCTTGATACACAGCAGGAATTCAAGAATATTCAATAATTTGATTGATTCAGTATAATCAGACTGCCACCAAGCAGAAGTGAACTTCCCAAATATCTGAAGCTTATTCCTCTGATGTAGAATAAAATATCTTTCTATTATTTTAATGGAAATATTTCTGGTATTTACTTGTTTCCCTGTCTTAGTACAAAGAATATAGTAAATGCAGTCATTTTTGATGATTCAGAACATCATTTGGAACACCAGTGTTTACGTTATGTAGTTTGGGTTGTCTCCTTTCTAAAACAGCTTCACGTAGTGCTGATTTTAAAATTGTGTGCATCAGTGTTTCCACCACCTGTACAATGTATCAGCTGTCCTTCATCACTGTCTCCATGACTTCCAGTGGCTTCCTCCATACCCTGGATGTGAGAGGTGCAGGACAGAGGAGAGGCCAGAGGGGAGGGAAGGTGCAGTGAAAAAGATGACAGCATATATCCTACCACTCTTCAAGAACTACTGCATGCCAGACACTAGGCTATGTGCTCTAAATCCAGTGATTCATGATGCTGCACAACAATTGTAGAGACAGTTACTCTTGTTATTTCCTCTTTAGTGACAAGGACACCAGAGCCCAGAGAGATTGAGTACCTTGCCTAATGTAAAATGGTAGAGATAGGAACCTAGGCAGCCTGCCTCAAGAGCTTTTATTTTTAATCACTACACTGTGTGATGACTAGTATAATTAATTATATTAGTTGGTATGATTAGTTAATTCAGTATAATTATGTTAACCTCAGTCCTCAAAATAAGCAACAAATTTTACCCAAAATTCCAAGCAAATGATTTCCAAAATTATTTGACAGTGCTTTTATGCGGCATAAAGTGTGTGGACTTTGCAGTGTGAGTGCTGTGTGGACTATTTGCCTTGTGACAACCATTTTCCCCAAGGCTTGTCTTTGCTTTTTATTTGCTAAGCACCTGGTATGTACCAGACATTGTTCTATAGCTGGTTATAGAATCAAAAGGTTATGGAATGGCTAGCAACAAAAGAGATACCAGACACCCTCTGTCCAGTGGTTTCAAACCCAGCTGCAAATTAGAATCCCCTGGGGAGTTTTTCAAAAGTAATGCTACATGGACCCCCACCTCCAGATCAACTTAATCAGAATTCCTGCAGGTGGGCCTCCTGGGGATGCTACTGTGCATCTAGTCTTGATCACAAGGAAAACCAGGGATAGAGAATAGCTTGCCTAAAGTCATAGAGCTAGATATTTTTAAAAAGAAAACGTTTCTTAATTTTCAAAAATCTTTCACTTACACCGCTAATCTGTGGCGTTTAGAAATCTGCTCATTCTACAAATACCAAGGAGGAAACTGATAATATGACAAAATCAGGGGAGAAAGTCAGCAAACAGTTCCAGATGCCTGGATTGTTGCTGTAATAGACAAGTTTATCTCCCAAACAAAGCAGAATAAAGCATCCAAAATAAAATTTTCTTATCATATGAATGATCAGAATGTAATCAGTCACCACATCTGAACTTTTATTGACAAGGGTAAGTCAAGGCAGCACTGTGCAGAAAAAACAGCATTGGATTTAGACATGTTCAAGATTAGGTTCAAATCTAGCACTTTGCACCACTGGCAAATTCATTCATTGTCCTAAGCCCCTGCATCTGTATAAAAAGGGAAAAATACCTCCTTTACTGAAAATTAAATCAAATCATGCAGGTAAATGCTTCTGGCACAGTTGATTAGGAAACTCACAAATAATAAATCCCTCCCCTTCCTTCCTCTGAAGGCAGTCTTCCTCCTCCTGTACCTGCCAGAACCCTGGGGACCCAGCATAACCTTCCACTCCTCCTTGGGACGCCCAGCAAAACTTCGCCTCAGGAGTATCTGCGGGCTGCATTCACACTCATCTGCATCCACACCCTCATGCAGACTCACACTGGTCCTCACTGCAGGGCAGTGACCGCAGGAGGGTGGCTCCTTCTATAAACATGCTGAAATGCTGCACACACTGCATGTTAGAGCTCAGAAGTAGATGTCCTTATAAGATCATAAACAATTGACCTCTAAGGTCATAAACCAAGCTTTCAATGTCTTGCTAAGCATTTTCGTAGACAAGTATTCTGAAAGGGATGTGTTTCCACAGTGGACCAAACCGATGCATTTTGAAATGTGTTGATGAAGAAAGCCCATACCTTCCTTAATAAAGTCTTCGGCTCCTAGGACCTTAATAAAAACATGACAGAGTTGTAACACCTTCTCTGTTCAGTCACTGCCTAGGATAATTTACTCTTTCAAAGTTGATTCCAACCAATGCAGCATAAAGCTTTTACTGTTTAAAGTGCAATGTTCAGTGCAACGGAAGAATGTAATGATGAAGCCAGTGCTGGCACACCACTGGCAGTGGAGGCACAGGTAGAATTTGAATAATGCCAGAACATGGGCTATAATTGGGAGATCAACAAGAGACTCCACCACAATCCCCATAAATTGCATGTAATTCTATCAAATCATTTTATATTCCCTACAGAGGGTGCTTTGCATAATATTTTCTTCTAAGTCCACAGCACTACTCCCTAATGTAAATATACATCCTACAAAAATATTTTTCATGTAAATCAAGTGTTATGGGCTTTCTCTGAAGAGAGAATTCCAAATTATAAAAATAAATATATTAGTGAAAACACTTCTAAAAATGTGAGAGAGATAACTGAAGTTCCACAGGATACTAGAGATTATGCAAAATAAATAAGTGCATGAATGAGTAAGTAAACAAAGGTGGGTGTATGTGAAACGATTTTGAGGAAATACCAAGTTAAACAAAATTAATTAGTGTTTTTAACTACAGGATTTCTCAGGGCCTGGGTGTATTGTAAGCTTTAAGAGGTAGATCTGAAAGCATCTCCCAAATTTTTCTCTTCTCAAGCATTTTTCAAGGTTCAGTTACTCCAGAACACCAGTTGGGAAACAGTGACTTGAAACATTACCATAATACACTAACTTTCAAAAGTTATGACAACTAAGCATCCTAGCCATTCAGATGGAAGAAGAGTTGGTCTACCTGGCCAACAGACCAGAGGAATCTCTCAACTGAGGTCAACAATTGTGAGCTCTTATAAAGCCTTGGCAACTCCTACAGGGAGTAAAACACAGCTTTTCCCATTGTAACTACTTCTAGTCATATTCCATAAAAAAGCAATGAGAACACAAGTGCATCTCATTCTGTTTTTGATGCAGACCCTGCAATGTATTCTTGAGGTTAACTTTTCCTTTTTTTCCTGTTGCTTAAGTGCAAAACAACTTGAAATAGGAATATATATTTGTTATGGAGAGAACGTTTGTGACCTCCCAAAATTCGTTTGTTGAAGCACTAATGCCCAGCATGAGTATATTTGGAGAGAGGGCTTGTGGGGAGGTGGTAAAGGTTAAATAAGGTCATAAGTGCGGGGCCCTAATCCAATAGGGTTGGTACCCTTATAAGAGGATACAAAGACCTCTCCCTCTCTCCCCCTCTCTCCTCCACTCCCTCCAAAGGGGTCACGGGAGTACTCAGGGAGGTGGCAGGCATCTGCCCACAAGCCAGGAAGACAGCTCTCACCAGAAACTGAACCCTGTCAGATGTTGATCTTGGACTTTTCAGCCTGTGATTTTGCAGCCATGCAGTCTTTGGTATTTTGTATGGCAGCCCAAGCAGACTAATACAATATAGGACAAACTACTGACCATATCAGTCAAAATAACTAATTAAATCAATGGTAAATAAACTGAGGGTGTTTACAGCTGAATCTACCAACTCATGGATTTAAAAGTTAATGCCACCAATGAGCTCCAGCTTGAGAGGAAGCATAAAGAAGAGGCTTTGCATCTACTGTGTCATGAACGTTAAGAATCATGAGGGTGTAAATTTTTCCTATTAAGAATGCCCTTTCTTCAAAAGTTGACCTGTATGCTCATAAAGCTTTAAAAATAAAAACAAAAATATTCGCCCAAACAAAATAAACAAAATGTCTTCTCCCAATTTTAAGACACTTGATGCAAAAACACCCCAATCCCTGATCTGTTGCACTGCGGCATCTAGCTCTTGAGTTCCCAGTGAAATCATGCCTTTGAAAGCTGTGTTAACACAGTGCTGTCACATGGGAGGAAGATAAACACTTCTGCCCCCTTTAGAAAGGCAAACTAAAATTAGGCTTCACAAGTGCGGATGGTCGTCAGGATTTGACAATGGAATGGCCTTGGTTTCTAGGCTTCTGGATGGAATCCCTGGCCCCCCAGATGGCCCGAATGGCCTGTCACATACTGCAATGAGCCTCATCGCTCCAGTCGTCGCAGTCATTATAGCCGTTACACTGCAGTTTTCTGGGGAT
This sequence comes from Manis pentadactyla, assembly GCF_030020395.1. Classification (NCBI taxonomy): domain Eukaryota; kingdom Metazoa; phylum Chordata; class Mammalia; order Pholidota; family Manidae; genus Manis; species Manis pentadactyla. Next base: position 39,986,632 of record NC_080023.1, read on the forward strand.
GCAGATTCCACTGGCACAAAGAAAGTTCTCGCCCCCTCCACAGAACACTAAAACGAAAAAGAGCAGGAAAACAAGGTCAGAGTAAGAAGGGTTTCTTTTCTCTTTTAAAATTAGGAGAAATACGTAAAGAACTGAAAGGAAACCTTTCTTTGCTACTGAACAGACTTGTTTCCAAGGTCCCTCGTCACTTCTTCTTTGGCTCTCTAGAACATTAATTCTGAAATTACCAAGGAATAACACAGAATGTTTGCCCAAGAAAAGCAAAAGAGACTCACCAGTGGGCTTGCAGAGTGAGAGGCACTTACGTTCAGCGCACAAAAGAGTAGCCTCATTAATTGTGCAACTTAAGTGGGGAAAATACCAAATGGGAGTATTTTTATTAACAACTGAAAATTGCTTCAAAAATGAAGTGCTATTAATTGAACAAATGTAAGAAAATAATCTCACCTTCTAAAATGCTACTCAATATTGCACAGACAAAGCTATAGTAAGAAGAGGCAATTGATGTGTGCTTGAATACAGGCAGAGACCACCCGCCCTGTACATGTAATATATTTACTTGCCTTAATAAAATGCCAGGGTTTGTTTGGGCAAAAGGAAAGAGAAATAACATTAGCTAAGAGTATATTCATTCTTTTTTCCTTAACAAGACTGTGCTTTGGTATTCCTGGCATTCAGTATTGTGGTGCTTTTTTTCTTAACAAAATACAACAAATATTTGTGTCAGAATTAAGGTAGACAATAAATGTAAGATAAAAAGCTAGAAAGATTTTTTTAAGGGAAATCATTAATAAAGGATAAACTTCAACAAAATGAGTATTAAAATACACTTATGTATTTGGTAATGGGTGTCAAATGCCTCTAAAATGTGCATAACCTTTGACCCAGCAATCTTATTTCTTGGACTTTATACAAAGGAAATCATGAATAAGTGCAAGTTTTTATTTTTAAGGATATTCCTACCATCACAGTTTATAATTAGGAAACAGTGAAATAACAACTACACAAGAGCATGGGACTGGTGACATAGGTTCTGGTACCCCCGTAATGAGGAATACTATTACAGCCATTCAGAAGTAACATATAGAAAATACTTGATATCTTGGGACAAGGTTTAAGAAAATTTAAGTAGAAAAACACCATTTAGTTCTTTAAAAGGCTTAATACAATTAGCCTAGAAAGAAGTATATCCAGTTACTGTGTATCCGTGGATTAGAAGTAAAAGTAATTTTTGTTTTCTTCGTTATACTTTATTCAGTATTTTACAAATGCTCTTATAATGATCATTTCTTACTTTTTTTGAGGTGTAATTGACGTATAACATTAGTTTCAGGTGTACAACCTAATGATTTGGTATTTGTGTACCCTATGAAATGATCACCACACAAAGTCTAGTTACCATCTGTCACCATACAAAGTTACAAAATTTTCCTTTGTGATGATGAGAAGTTTTAAGATTTACTCTCTTGGTATCTTTCAAATATGCACTACATTATTGATTATAGTCACCATGCTGCATATTACAGCCCCATGACATTTTTATAACTGGAAGTTTGTACCTCCTAACCCCTCACCTACTTCATCTACACTCCACATGGCAACGACCATTCTATTCTCTGTATCTATGAGTTTTGTTGTTTAGAATCCACATATAAGTAAGAACATAGGGTATTTGTCTTTTTCCATCTAACTTATTTCACTTGGCATAATACCTCAAGGTCTATCCATGTTGACAAATAGCAACATTTCATTTTGTTTAATGGCTGAGTAATATTCCGTTGTGTATATATACCACAACTTCTTTATCTATCCATCCATGGACAGACACTTCATTTCCCTATCTTAGCTATTGTAAATAACACTGGCATGACCATGGGATGCATATGTATGTTTGAATTAGTGTTTTAGTTTTCTTCAGACATAGCCAGAGAAATAGAATTGCTGGATCATGTGGTAGTTCTATTTTTATTTTTTGAGGAACCCTTATACTGTATGTCAAACCCATCTGTATGTCGTCTTTGGAAAAATCTCTATTCATACAATTTACATTCCTACCTACAGTATGTGAGGGTTCTCTTTTCCCCACATCCTTGCCAACATTTGTTATTTTTGTCTTTTTATAATAGCCATTCTAACAATGTGAGGTGATCTCTCATGGCTTTGATTTGTATTTCCCTGATGATTAGTGATGTTGAGCATTTTTTCATGTGTCTGTTGGCCATCTGTATGTTGTCTTTGGAAAAATCTCTATTCAGATCTTCTGTCCATTTTTCAAATTGTTTGGGGGTTTTTTTTGATGTTGAGTTGTATGAGGTCTTATATATTTTGGATATTAACCCCTTATCAGATATATGATTTGCAAATATCTTCTCCCATTCAGTAGGCTGCTGTTTCATTTGTTGATAGTTTACTTTACTGTGCAGAAGCTTTTCAGTTTGAAGTAGTCCCACTTGTTAATTTTTGCTTTTGTTGCTTTTTGCTTTCATAGTCTCATCCAAAAATGTCATCACGAAGACTGATGCCAAGGAATTTTCAGACGGGCCTATGTTTTCTTCTAGTTTTATGGTGTAACGTTTTACATTCAAGTCTTTAATCCATTTTTAGTTATTTTTCTGAATGGTATAAGGTTTGTTCTTTCTCATGTGGCTGTCCAATTTTCCCAGCACTATTTATTAAAGAAACTCTCTTTTCCCCATTGTTTGTTCTTGCCTCCTTTGTAATAAATTAATTGGCTATATATGTGTGAGTTTATTTCTGGACTCTCTATTTTGTTCTATTGATTTATGTGTCTATTTTTAGACCAATATCATACTGTTTTGATTACTATAGCTTTGCATTATAATTTGATATCAGGAATCATGATGTCTCCAGCTTTGTTCTTCTTTCTCAAGATTGCTTTGGTTATTTGTGGTCTTTTGTGGTTCCATACAAATTTTAAGATCATTTGTTTTATTTAAGGAAAAATGTCATTTGGATTTTGTGATATAATGAGTTATAAAAATACATATTTGGTCATTCATATGACCAAATATATATTTCCCAGGTATATATGGTCTTCATCCTCAGTTCCTGAAAACACTGCAGAGTCTTAAAGGTGAAACAGGCATTTTGTCATATTAATGAGAGACTTTTGGACCCCCACCCACCCAAGGGCAGTGAGGGTGAATCAGCCAATGGCCAATAATCTAATCAATCACGACTGTGCAATGAAGCCTTCACAAACTCCCCTGAGAAGAGCGTTTTGCTCTCTCACTGCTCTGCTGTCTGCTCTGCTCAGTTGGATCCTGCTTCTCGGTCGGAGAGAGCTTCTATGCTTGGGGAATCAGAATGCCTCCACGTGCCACTGAGCCAGACCTTAAGCTCCATGAGGAAAGAAGCTCCTTTATTTGGGACCTTGGCCTGTGTCTTTCTTCATCTGGCTGTTAACTTGTATCCTTTATTAAACTGTTAAACATAGGGTTTTCCTGAGTTCTGTGAGCCACTCTAGCAAATTAATTGAACCTAAGGGGGAGGTCATGGGAACTTCCAATCTGTAGGCAGTAGGTCAGAAGAACAGGAACTGAATGGGGCTTGCAACCAGTGTCTGGAGTGGTGGATAGAGGGCAGTCTTGTAGGACAGAGCCGTTAACCTGGGGAATCTTGTGCTGTCTCCGGGCAGATAGCATCAGAATTTGAGTTGAGTTCTCACACCAGGGTGCCCAAGAGTTGTTTGGTGTTAGTGTGTGTGGGAAGAACCCCCTCCCACATACTTACACACAATGAAATTGGGTCCAGGAAACTGAATGGAGTTATATTACTATTACTGCTGTGTATAATATTGTTATTGTTATACACATATGTAGGGGGAAAAAAGACGTCATTGTATTTGGTGTTGGATGAGTGGGAATTTCAGATTTTAATAGGGATTGCATTGATCTGCAGATTGCTTTAGGTAATATGGACATTTTAATATTAATTCTTCTAACCCATGAGCACAGAATATCTTTCCATTATTTGTGTCTTCTTCAATTTCTTTCATCAATGTCATATAGTTTCCAGTGTACAAGGCTTTGCCCTCCTTGGTTAGATTTTTTTTTGATGCAATTGTGAATGGGATTGTTTCCTTAATTTCTCTTTTAATAGTTTATTGTTATTGTATAGAAACACACAGGTTTTTTTAAATATTGATTTGTACCCTCTAACTTCACTGAGTTTGTTTAGTAGTCCTGACAGTTTTTGGTGGAGTTTTTAGAATTTTCTATACATAAAATCATATTGTCTACAAATACTGACAAGTTTTCTTTTGTTTTCCAATTTAGATGCCGTCTATTTATTTTTCTTGCCTAACTGCTCTAGTTAGGACTTCTCATACAGGCCTACTTCATTTTATTGCACTTCACTTTATTGTGCTTTGCAGAGATTACATTTTTGACAAATTGAAGGCTTGTGGCAACCCTGTGTCCAGCAATCCTATCAGCACCATTTTTCCAACTTTGTGCCTCACTTTGTAAGCATTTGCCCACTTTGTGTCTTTGTATCACTTTTTGGTAATTCTTGCAGTACTTCAAACATTTTCATTATTATTGCATTTGTTTTGGTGTCTGTGATCAGTGATTATGATTTGCTTAGCATTTTTTAGCAATAAACTGATTTTAATTAAGGTGCATAATGCTATTGAATACTTAATAGACTACAGTTAGGTATAAACATAATTTTCATATGCACTGGGAAACAAAAAAAATCATTTGCCTCTACTGTGGTATTTACTTTATTGCAGTGATCTGGAACCAAACCCACATATCTCTGAGGTATGCCTACACTATGTTGAAAAAAAGTGGTGAGAGTGGGCATCCTTGTTTTGTTTCTGATCTTTGGGGAAAACTTTCAGATTTCATTATTGAGTATGATGTTAGCTGTGGGCTTGTCATACATGACCTCCATGATATAGAGATATGTTCCCTTTATACTCACTTGGTTGAGAATTTTTATCATAAATGAGTGTTGAATTTTGTCAAATGTTTTTCTGCATCTAATGAGAATATCGTAAGATTTTTATCCTTCATTTTCTTAATGAGGTACATCACAATCAATTGATTTGAGGATATTAAACCATCCTTGCATCCCTGGAATAAATCCCACTTGACCATGGTACAGCTTTTAATGTACTGTTGAACTGCTACTATTTCATTAAGGATTTTTGCATCTAGGTTCATCAAGGATATTGGCCTGTAATTTTATTCTTTGTTGTGTCCTTATCTGGTTTTAGTATCAGGGTAATGCTGGCCTTGTAAGATGAGTTTCAAAGCATTCCCTTCTCTTCAGTTTTTTGGAATAGTTTGAGAAGAATAAGTATCAAAGCTTTAAGTGTTTGGTAGAATTCATTAGTGAAGCCATCTGGTTATAAAATTTTGTTTACTGGAAGGCTTTTGATTATTGATTCAATATCCTTACTAGTAATTGATAGATTAGGTTTTTTATTTCTTAATGATTCAGTCTTGAAAAACTGTATGTTTTAGGGATCCATCCATTTTTTTCTAGGTTGTCCAATTTGTTGGTGTATAATTGTTTATATATTTATAATGTATATGGTGTATAATTGGTCTCTTATGGTCCTTAGTATTTCTTCAGTATTACAATATAACTACATCAGTTTTCTTTTGGTTTCCATTTGTGTGGTACTTCTTTCTCCATCCCTTCACTTTCAGTCTGAGTGTGTCCTTACATCTGAAGTGAGTATCTTGTAGGCAGCATATAGATAGGTCTTGTTTTTTTACCCATTAAGCCTTTCAGTCTCTTTTGATTAAATAATTTAATCCATTTACATTTAAGGTAATTATCAGTAAGTAAGTATGTATTGCCATTTTTTAAGTGGTTTTCTGGCTGCTTTGTAGTTCTTTTCTGTTAGTCTCCCCTTCTCTGGCTCTTTTCCCTTGTGGTTTAATGATTTTCTATAGTGTTATGCTTACATTCCTTTCTTATTATCTTTTGTGTATCTACTATAGGCTTTTTGCTTTGTGGTTACCATGAGGCTTACATATGATAACCTATATATATATATATGTAACAGTCTATTTTATGTAGATAGCAACTTAAGTTTGAATGCATTCTAAACCTCTACATTTTTACCCCACCCCCACATTTTATGTTTTTGATGTCACAGTTGATATCTTTTTATTTTGTGCATATCCCTTGATTGTTGAAGTTATTTTTACTACTTTTGTCTTTAACCTTCCTACTAGCTTTATAAGTGATTAATTCACTGTATTTACTATATATTTACCTTTGCCAGTGAGTTTTATATTCATATATTTTCTTGTTACTAATGAATGCCTTTTCTTTTCAGCTTTAAAGAAATCCATTTAACATTTCTTGTAAGGTTGGTTTAGTGGTGATGAATTCTTAGCTTTCGCTTGTCTGGAAAACTCTATCTGTCCTTCAGTTTGGAATGAAAACCCTACCAGGTAGAGTGTTCTTTGTTAAAAGTTTTTTCCTTCCAGTGCTTTGAATATATTATGCCACTCCCTCTGGTCTGCAAGGTTTCTGCTAAAAAATCTGCTCATAGTCTTATGGAGTATGTAACAAGTTATTGTATGTAACAAGTTGTACATCATACATTGTTTTTCTCTTATTGCTTTTAAGATTCTTAACTTTTGACATTTTAATTATAATTAAATATAATATAATATATAAGTCTTGGTGTGGCTCTTTTTGGATTCATCTTGTTTTGTATTTTCTGGATCTGGATATCTGTTTCTTTCCCCAGAGTTCCACTGCCCTGTCTTCTCAATCACTGATCCTTTCTTCTGCTTTATCTAGTCTCCTACTGAACCCTTCTAATGTATTTTTCAGTTCACCTATTGTATTCTTCAACTCTGTGACTTTTGTTTGGTATTTTCTTATATTTTCTGTTGAAGTTCTCTCTATGTTCATCCATTATTCTCCCAAGTTTGGTGAGCATTTTTGTAACCATTACATTTATTAGGTAAATTACTTTTCACTATTTCACTAAGGTTTTTTTCCTGACTTTTTCTCCTGTTCTTTCATTTGGAACATATTCCTCTATTTCCTTTTTTCCTTGACTCTCTGTGTTTGTTTCTGCATGTTAGGTGAAACAGCTACCTCTCCCAGATGTGAAGGAGTGTTTTTTTTTTTTGTAGAAGATAAAACTTAGCTTTCAACCTTTCACTAGCTCTTGGTTGTCTCTGGAATCTTTGTGATTGTTTAAGCAGCTGAATTTATTCTTGATAGCTCCCAGAAGTTGAGGGTATACCAAGACCTGTCAGTGTTCCAAAGGGAGGGATCTCAGTCAGCACCTAGTACCAGGCTGATTGGAATCCAAGCCCTTAGCCAGTGTCTTTTGAAGTATTCATATATATATGCAGTCCTGTGGGACTGCAACTGTAAACCTGCTGACATCCAGACCAAATCTGAGGTCTCCTCTGGTGACAGTTGGTACATTTCAGGCTTCAGATGAGTGTATGATCTCCTTTTTTGGAGATACCAGCAAGCTGTAGTGAGGCCAAAAAAAAAGTGCAAAGATGGTGTTCCCTGTCCTATGTTCCCTGAGAGCACTAGGTAGCCTCTAATATGGAAAACTTGAAGTCTTCCCCTCAGGCAGCAGCTCCAGGACAAATGAGTAGGCCTTTTTCACAGAAAGACTGGAGGTGTTTCATTGTGCTGTCTATGTAGTGTCCTGTGGATGGTAGTCTGCCAAGAACTGTCTCTCTAATTCTTACAGTCCCACGGGTCCCAAGAATGCAAGCTCTCCCCCCACCAGCCATCAGAGCCAGTCAGACAAGGAATGTCCCCTGTGTGGACTGTGTGCTCCCACTGGCTTTAGTGAGGCAATAGAAGAGAATAAGGTTAGGGCACAACCACCAGCTTTTGTGACATCTTACTTTTTTAATTAGGGGGAAAAAAGCTAATCATTTTCATGAGTTCCCAGTTCAGCATAACAGTAGATGAATACAACCCTGGAAAAACTTCTCTCTGTCTTTCTCTGCCTCCCTTAGTCCACAAAAGAAAATATAAACAGCTATGTGGTCAGTTATCTGCTCATTGTCACCATTTCATGAACCATGTATTCCTTGATGAGAAGAGCCTTTTCAACTAACTAAAGGGAAGCAGGAAATATAGGACATTTTAACTCAGAATTAGAAATACATAAAAGTGCAGACTGAATGCTCTGGGTAGTGAGGCCCATGTCTGTCACATTTCCCATGTTCCTGTTCCCCAGCAGAGTGGCTGGCACTCAGGAGGTTCTTAGTTAACCTCTGATGAGAAGAAGTCCCTCAGTCTCAATGGAGCACAATATAGTGCCACAAAGTAAAGAAAAAAAATGCAATGAATAAATCATTTTCCAATTCTATCAAAGAAATCAGAGTTTTGATTTGCTGAATATTAAGTACTAATCAATGTGATAAGTTCCTTCTGATGCTACTTCATGTGTCATCTTCATGAGACCAACAACAAAAGTCCTGGTTTTCTATCATACCTCATCATTTCAGTGTCAATACAAATTACATCTATGGATTTCAACTGCCAAACATGAAATATGTTTATATTTCATAATTTTAGAGGATTCATCATGGTACTGTACTTCCATAAATACAAGTATAGACTTTTAAAGAGTACACGGGAAACCAGATATAAAATGAAAACCCAAAACACTTTTTACCTGCCAGTCTACACAATATCCTTTCTCCAGGGTTAAGAGAAAATGTTCAAGTAATAAGTGTTTATCCTACTGTCATACTGTTTCTGTATTATACTAGTGAGTACAGAAATTCCATCTGTCTGCATTTTAGCAGCTGCAATGCCTCAGAAGAATTATTGCATTCCCCACCTTATGGCTCTGATGATTCCTCAAGAAATGTAGCTGGAAGTTCAATATTAAATAGCTCCTCACATCTCGGTTTCATCTTTAAAACCCTATATATTTTACTCCAGTAAAGCCATTTCTTGTGTATAGTTATATGAAATCTGGATCAAATTTTAACCATGGCAGTGCTTGCATTGTTTTGATTATTGATATCCCCTATCTTGGCTGATTCAGCAGAAACTGACTTCTTTTGTGTGATTCCTCAGTGAGAGATGTGGCTGCCCTTGGTTTTAGGAAATTTTAAGTTGTTCCTTTATTCTTATTCTTTCTTTAGAATTTCATAGTTATGTTAATATTATTTTTATAAAATTAAAATTTGTATACATTCTATTTGATTACTTCTTAACCTGTATTCAGAATTCCCACTTTTATATGTGCAAAACTGTTCAACTGGCAAAGTATTTCAAACACATCTTATTTGGAATTTCCAAGCAGCTCCACAAAGTAGACAGGTAGGCATTCTATCACAACTTCCTTAGGGGAAGTGGTACTTTACAAATAGAGAAACTGGAGTGTCATGTGCTCAAGAAAACAATAATCTAAAACCATGTAGCTAGGAAAAGGTGAAAAACATACAAGAATCGTGAGGTCTGGGCTTCAGGCCCAATCCTCCACACTGCAACCACTCCCTGTTTCTAGTACAGAAGCAGCTGTGTAGTCGCCTAATATGTGATCAATTCAAGAACATCAAGTTCAAATAAAAATTCAAGCTTGTCTTTATTTTCCTCTGTAAAGAAAAGATAAATAAATGTCTGTCCTTTAGGTGAATTAGACCAGATGAGATGACAGTTCATGTTAGCTCTGGGTTTTTGGAAAATACCCTGAGAAATTTCTTAAGTTTCTCTTGAGGTTTTTCAACTATAAGTTTCACTGTCTTATAACAATCATCTTCAAACAGCCTATTGACTTAGCCCTTAAGATGACAAAAGGAGATTTCCTAAGGAGAAATTATGCTATACAATCCTCACACCATACAATCTTCTGCTAGCATCATCTATAATTCTAAGTATATGTTGGACTTTAAATCAATAGCAGATTGATCAATGGAAGATGCACTTGTTAATTGAACAAATATTTACTGGATGTTTACTATGTGCTAGGCATTATTCTAGCACCTGGGAATACAGCAGTGAAGAAAATAAAAAAAACTCTCCACCTTCATGTAGCATTTGTTCTACTGATCATCTGATAAACATACTTTCATCAAATAAAGATGCTTCACCACCGAAGTTGATTTCCATTTACACATGTGACAACTGATTAATATTGATGTAACAATAAAGGTATACAAGGGGATATTGTTTAAGACAGTGGTTTACACATCCAAATGATGGAGACAATTATAAATCACCTGGATGTCAGATTTCCATGAATTCTGAAGAGTATATACCCATAAGTGTAATCAGCTCTTTTCATTATTCTGGTCTCTGACAACAGACTGCTGAAATAACCTCCACCCCTGAGGTAACTTTTAGATTTTCAATAACTGCTTCCAGCGATTTTGGTTCTCTCTGCCTATGTATTATGGGCAGCGTTTATATTGGCAAAAGCTCTCAGTTCTCTGGGTTTTAACGTTTAGAGTCTTTTTCAGGAATTACCTACCGCTTATTGACTGTTCAGAGGCTTCTTTCACTCTGTCTTTGAGCCCTTGAATAAAGTCTGAAACTCAGGTTTTACTCTGCCTCCAATGAGAAAGCTCACCTGGCATAGAGTGTCAGTCATCACCTGAGCCTGTGCTGAGAGCCTGTCACCCCTTCCTTCTACATACTGCTCAAAATTAACTTACTGTCAACCACTATTACTCTTATCTTTATGCAATTATTTGAGTAGATGAAAAAGAGCAAGTGTAATCTATTAGCAGCTGATACAAGAATTCCTTTTGGGGAGACCACTATATCTTTGGGCATAATATGTTGATAAAAGGATTTGGGGGAAAGATAAGAGATGAGGGGAGGAGAGGAAAACCCAAGGACATGCTCAAATAGGCAAACTTGGTCTTTACTATGCCCTCTAAATCATATTCACCATAAGGCCCTTGCGTTTCTTAGACATTAAGATGCCTGGGGTAGGTACGTCTACAGATGGGTATCTAAAGCTGTGTGTGTGAAAGGAGTGGTCCCCGTGGGGAGAGACAGAAACCAGTGCCACTGGGTGCTCTCTCGGGGGTGAAATGAATTTAAAAGTTAGTTGGGTCTCCCTGAGGAGCACAGCATAGAGAAGACCCTTTGTAAAACATAAGTATCTACCGGGATATTTCAAGCTTTCTTCTGAAGAATAGGAGGTGAAATCTTCCTCCACTGGCCATACAAAATCAACAAAGCTTAAGTTGCTCATTTTTTCACTCATTTATTTAACCAATTTCACACTCTACTAGGAGCTTGGGACCCATCATTGAATATAGAATAGATCCCCTGCTTTGTAGATATTATATTCTAGAGTAACGAACAATATGAATAAACATAATAAATAAAATTATTTATTATAATAAATAAGAAGGCAATAGTGGTATAAAGGAAGAGTCAATAGACTAAGAGACATAGGAGACGTGAGGGTGGGGTAGGACAGGTCCTAATATTAACTAGGGTGCCACGGGCAAGGCCTCATGGAAAGGTGACATTAAAGTAACAACCTCAAAGAGGTGAGGGACCACCTCTTCGGGGAAGATTTCTGCAGAAGGAAGTGCCAATGTAAAGACCCTCAGCAGGTATGGGAACAGCAGGGAGACGTGTGTGGCCACAACAGAGCAGGTGAGGGGAAGTATAGCAAGAGAGGAAGCAGAGTGGAAGGAAGGGCCCAACCATGTGGAATTCTGTGAGGACTTTGTAACTCAAACAAAATAAAGAGGAGTCATTATAAGGTTTGAGGAAAGAGTAGCATGAAATCATTTATATTTTCAAGGATCTCTCTGCCTATTGTGTTGAAAATACTCCAGAGGAGCAAGAAAAGCAGTAGGGATGGATAACTGTTAGGAGGCTATTGAAATTATGCAGAAAGAGATGATGGCGTCTTGGAGTGGGTGCAGTGGAGGTGCTGAGACATGATTACATGGTAGGTGTATTTTGAAAGTAGGGTCAGGAGGGTTTCCTGGTCCACCTGACGAAAGATGTGATAGAAAGACAGAGTGAATGATGATTTAAAATTTAGAGCCAGCCAGAAGAGTGGAATTGTCATTTACTAAAATGAAGAAGGCTACTGGGGAGCAAGGCTGGGAGGAAAACCAGGAGTTACATGTTGGACACATTGAGTCTGACATACAGTAGACACCAGGTGGAGGTGTTGCGCAGACAATTGGATATGTAAGTTTGAAGTCTGGGAAACAGGACAGGACTACAAATATAAATATGTGAGTCATCAGCATATCGATTTAAAGCCCATATGCCTAAATGAGATCACCAAGGGGATGGTTAGTGAACATAGTGAAGAGTAAGAATTAGTGAGAAAGTGAAGTGAAGATAAATGAGGGGTGAGCTGTTAATCCCCACATTTAATTGCTCTGGGGAAGAGGAGCAGCCAGCTAGGAGACAGTGTGGTAGGAGGAAAACCAGCAGGTGCGTGTGGTGTCCCGGAAGCCAGATGAAGGAGAGGGCATCAAAGAGGAGGAGATGACCAGCTGTGCCAACTGCTGCTGAGAGGCCAGGTAAGGTGAAACTGAGAAGTGACAACTGAGTTTGGTAATGTGGAGGTCAGTGGGGACCCTGATAAGAGCAGCTCCAATGGAGTTGGGATAAAAGTCTGACTAGAGTATGTTTAGAAGAGAATAAGAGGAGAGGAAGTAGCTCAGAAAGGAAAGGTAACTCCTTTGCTGCAGAGGAGAACAAGTGGGGTACATAACAAAGGAAGCGGGGTTTTTAAAACTCTGTTAAATGACTTTGTGTGAGTACATTCTTTAGCAGGGAGCATAGAGTGGTGCTAAGTCAGCTTACATATTGGCTTGAGTCAAACAAACAATGACCACTCTTGAAGATACAGGGGCTCAGGAATGAAGGATCATCAATATCAGGAATATTTTTTACACTCTAAAAATGAATCCAGTCTTTTATCTGTCTGTCCCTCTAATCATATCACTAAAATGTGGCTTCCTCAGAAGAATTATCTATCTTTCAAGGTGAGAAATCCTTCTCATTCTCTTCATCTTCTTCAACATCTATTAGACATGGCACCATGCCAGTCACTTCTAATGTGATTATGCTCAAGATCATCAGAATTGCAGACTGATTAAAATGAAACAAAACAAAATGCATCTGTTTCTGTATGCCTCCTATAATTCATATTAGCAGAATATATTTGTTTGCTTTTTGTCTCTCTCTCTGCCTTCTAGATTATAAACTCCTTGAGAGAAGGCATTTCATCCATTTTTCTCACTGCTCTGTCCCAAGTCTAGAATGGAATTAAATATTTGTCTGATAAATAAATGAAGACTGAGATTATACAATGCCTAGCAGGACTAGATGATCATTCCTTTTCCTTGGGATGTTCGAAGGTAATGGATAGCTACAATTTTATTCTTTTAATTGCCAAGGGAATAAACTGCTAATAAAATATTAAAATCTCTCTATGTAATAGTGGGATACTTACTCAACCCCACTGACAAATCTGCCTTCTGAGCAGCATGTGCTTGTATATGGTAGGACAGTGAGCATGAGAGACCCTTCTGCCTAAAATAATCTTCCCCACTGGCCTGTGTTGATGTGTCTAACATTGCCCCAACACCTACCCATTTTTTTAAAAACGGTGGCTCTCAGATGATTCTAGGATACTCAGGAAGGGGACTTTGGGACCACATCATCATTAAAAGGGTGGCTTCAGTCCCCTATTGCACTTAAACCAGAGAGCTCTACTCTTGTCTGCTTCATACATTTGAGTCCATGTAAAATTCCTTTTGAAAATGGGTGTTTGCTGCCAAAAAAAAAACAAGTTTGAAAACTCTTCCATCCTTAAGATTTTAACTGTTCAGTTAAAATCGGAGAGAGATTACATTTTAATTCATTTTTTGGCTATGAATACTTAGTGCTGAATTTGATTATGAGCTGTTTAGCTTTTCATTACATTAGACTTGAAAGAAAGAGTGTAGGATGAATGGGATGGGAGAGTTTAAGAAAGGTTTGAATCATGAGGTGTAAGAGAAAGAGGTGAAACCCAGAACCACAAATGAGCTCAGAGTGGTCCTGCTGGAAGGTAGCATGGCCATGGATCTAACTGTCACTCTATGGTGCAAGAAATGTCACATCATTTTATTTTTCTAAGTCAAATTAATTCACACCTCCCCACTCAAGAAGGTGATTGGAAGTATTATTCAGGCATGTTTTGCAGTGGCTTCAGCCTCCCTAGGGTGATGTAAGGGTCCAAGGAGCTTACTTGGAACCCAGAAGAGCTGCAGAAGGCGTGCTAGCTTTCAGTCCTCAGAGAACAGCCAAGAAGCTCATGATTCTAGGCTGTAAGAGTGCGTGCTAGTCAGACCACCTCACTAGGTCTGTGCCATGCCAGGGAACAGGGCCACAATTCTCAACATGAGCTATTCTGGATGTACACAGCCATTCCTCTCTGAGATCCTGCCTCTTCCCCCAAGCAGGGGAGCACTGGACCCTGCTACATGACCTTTCAAGACTCAAGGATGTCTCCTCCCTCCCCCACCTCCACCTCTACTCCCCCAGCCACTCTGGGAGATCCCACACAATCTGCTCACTCATCTATCCTCAATACTGGTCTCCCCTTTCTGCAAATGCAGAGGGGATAACACATGACCTTCTGGCTTTCTGAGTAGCTTGCTCTATGATACAGATTTTTCATTCATTTCTGAGGGAGCAAAGGTTTCTATTAGCACCTTTTGACCTACAGACTTCTCTTCCAAAGTAGTATATGGTAGGCGGTTAGGAAATGCCTGTTGGCTATATGCACTTAGAGACTTCTTAATTTAGATATTCTAAAATGGAAAAAGTGCCAGAGGGACTTCCTCTCTTAAGATCTGTGGTGATGACCCTGATGCAAAGGCAAGGTAAAACTAGTCCCCTCACTACAGTCCACTCACTTTAGTTCCAACTCCCTCAGCGCCTATTATATAACATGTCTTAATTAGTGAGGAACCATCTCTGTTAAAGAAATGTGCAAAGGAGGTCCAAAACAACTCCCCCACTTAGATGTCCTCAAGACCAAGTTACTCCTTGACTCTTTTTTTTTCCACTCTGAAATAAAGCTATTCTTTGATTCGTATAAACTTGGACATCTGGCCCTCAGCTTAAATTCCTGAAAATAAGGACTAAGTATATTTATTGCCAGTCTGACAGCATGATGGAAGATCTGTCATTCTATAGAAAAATCATTCTCCATAAAATTATCTAAAGATCATTATCAGGAAGCAAAAACAGATCCGAAACTGGTGGCAGTCTGATAGGAGAATGTAAATAGAGTTTGGAAAGCAGGTCTATGCCATCATTCAACATCTCAAGTAAAATCGCAGTATTATATAGAGTTAGACAAAACCCTGCTCAGGAGGCTTTAAATCTAATTAGGCAGAGGGGAAAGTAAAGAAAGAGCAGAATAAAAGCAGGAAGTCAAGCTTTATGATCAGCCACCGCCAGAAATAGACCACCAAATGGAAGTCTAAAGAAGCTTTTTGTTTAAATAATATTTATTCCAGAAGGAAGGAAGGGAAGGAGAAAGGAAAGAAGGAAGAAATGGAGGAAAAGGAGGAGTGGAGGGAGGGAAAAACAACTTCCAAACAGGGTTTGTCGAATTAAAAGGATATACAGTCTACTCCCTCAATTTGTAGTGTCTGAAAGGGCCAATTAGGACTTTGAAGTAATTTTGTCAGAAGTCATTGGAAAATAAGATGTATACCAGGACTCTGTTATTTATCATTTCCTGCAAATGAGTGCAATAACATAACTTCAGGTTTGTAAAGAACATGGACAATTTAGAAATTGCATGCTTACAGTCTACCCCCTCAATGAGGCATGCAGAGATTTCTAAATTTAGAGATAATTACACAAACATTTAGGTTTTTTTGAATTTCCTTTAGGAAATAAACACTTTATTTTCTAAACAAGTAATTATCATTTAATGGCCCTTAAAATATTTTTGAGATTTTTTCGAAATATAAGCCTGTCTCAAATGATATTTTGCAATTTATTCACTATTACCCATAAACTGATAATGATGGAACAATATATACACTACATTTGACAAATTTCAACATATGTAGGGTGTTTTCTATAGAAAAGCTAGATGCATGCACATATATATAAGGGAAATAAAAGGGATATATATGATTTAGAAAGAAAATAAGTCTCTTGCATGAATATAGTAGTATCTGAAAAGTTACACATATTAATATTTCTGCAGACCTTTATTTACCCCCCTTTGCCCCTTTTCCCAGACCTTTTTTAAATGTATAACTTATAACATCTATAGAGAAAATTTAGGAGAAAAATGAATGAAGAAATATAATCAGTCTGAAGATCTAGCCCATGGTATTTGTCCTATTTGTTGGGTTATACAAATTGGACAGAGTTTGTTATATAAGTTAATAATTGGTGAATTTCATTGTCAACTCAAACCAGATTTATTTTTAGTCCTACTTTCTTTTCTTTTAATCCATTTCATGTATTGACAATATAAAAGCTAGAATAAATTGTCTATGACTCTGCAATACTGTGTGGCCTGAAGCCCAGAAATTCAACATATATACTTAGAATTTACTGTGAAAAGAACTTTGAAAAAATATCTTTCAAGAACAGATTACAGTTCTACCCTAATGTCCAAAAAATCATTACTATTTTTGGAGAAGACTGTACTGTATTACCTTCCCACCTACTCTCTACTGTTAATTATTGTAACTTAGAGAATTCCAAAGCATTATCATTCTTACAAACTCACTGATCTTCAAGATACTGTAAGACCTCACTTACCTTCCAGATCAGATAACCAGTAACTGGATGCCAAGACTCTGAAGCCCTAGGCTTGAGCTCTGCCTGAGACCCTCTCCAATCTCCATCCTCTGAACTGATAACAATAAGCCCCACTCACTCGCCCTCACGCAGTAGCCCGTTGGGGACAGTATACCCTCTGTTGGTTCAGGCAAGGCAGGGGTGGGAAAGCCCAGATACTTCTAGCTGTCTGACCCTTCAAATTCAAACCACCTCAAAATAATCAAGTAACTTCATTCCTAAATGCTATTCCAATTAAAAGAAAAAGAGTTGATAGTAAGGAAATCAATTCATAAACACTCATTCAAATATCCATACTGGATCTATAGACCAGAAACATAATTATTCACAAGAATAATCCTGAGATATGAAAATCAAAGTTAATCTTTGAGAAAGAAAGTATGGATTTGGATTTAAATTAAGCTATCCGTGTTGCTTTGGGCAAGTTATTGAACCTTTCTGAGCTTCAGTTCCTTTCTCTGAATCCCGCCTGCTTTGGAACTGTCTTTGAGGGTATCGATCAGTCATGGATAGAGAGGACTGAATAGAGGCACTGAATCTGGCAACACCCAGTATGTTCTCTTTACTAAGGCTGGAAAGATGATATTTCACAAAATGTCTAATGCTTAAAGGGTTAACCTGCAAGTAACTACAGAGTCCCGTTCCCTAACTTTATCAATGTAGCACCTCCTACTTAGACCTGGAAGGAGGGGACACTGAATTCTTTGTTAGCAAGTTAACTGGAAAAGAACATAGTTCTGAGGGGTCAGCACACACAGGAACCAATGTAACAACATCTGGGGATAGAACTTCGAACTTTTCTTTGGTTCATAGACAGAAAAGGAGATCAATTGTTCCAGGAAAGGTAACTTTTGTTGTTAAGTTGTTTGTGTTCTGTTACAGTGTTTACATAGTGGTGGACCCAAAATTCTCTCTTCCCTGCTTCCTCTACTCCTCTGTCGCTGTATGCCTCCCACAGCACAGCTACATAAAATTTCTTCTAGTGTCCTTAGCTACCAGGATTGTATATAACAAAGCCAAACAGACTAAACCTAACATGGAAAAAATCAACCTTGCCTAAAACTAAATATAAGCACAATTTAATCAGCCTGCATTCCAGAGTCATAGCTGCTGACTTGCAGAGACTAGAAGATTGGGTACACAGAGGAAGGGGGTAAATTGCTAATTTTTTTCCAAAATCTTCACAAGATTTACATGCTCCTCTGTACTGGTAGACAGAAATAATATCCCCTGTGAACTAGATATAGTGATTCAATCAGAGGGACAGAATGAGCCAAGAGAAGGAGAGGTGAGAGGTTACGAGGAGCTGAAGTTTTAGGAAAGACATACAGGGACCAGAAATGGATGGTAAGTAACCTGGCATGAAGATCAGCGCAGAGTCAAGTAAGGAAAGGTCTACTTTATTCCTGAAAGGACTTAAGACATTGCTGCCGATGATGGATGGTCTAAGACTGTGTGTCTATCACTATGAACTCTATACTGCAATTTGAGCAGTGATGTAGTCTTGTCTAAAAATACTCTGCTCATGAATCTAATATGCTCAAATTCATCCTGGGAAATTTTATGATACAATTGGCCAGTAATGGATTGGTTGAGGGACTGAGCTGGGAAAAGGTTCCTTTTCTCCTGCTTGCCAAAAAGGTAGGGAACATGCAGTTCCCAAGCAGGATCACAAGATGGCAGCCACACTCAGCACAAGGACCCTGGTGACCTACAGGGAAGAACTCAGCCTGAAACCTTACCCCTGTGAGAAGTTACCGGGATGCACAGGGAATTCCAGCTGGAGACTTCTCTTTTCTAAAGGACATTCTTTGCTTGTGTCTGTAACTGGGTGAATCTGAAATCATGAAATCCACTTCTGCCAATTATTACAAATGAAAAGTTCTTCACAACTGATGCCTACTCATATGTTTTGCACATTCTTTTATTGGTTTTCTTCCTTATTGATTTATTGGAGCTGCTTTTGTTTTAATTTTTTATCTCTCAGGCCATTGTTTGTCTTTCAAATACATAGTCTCTTGAGCTATACAAAAGTTTAACATACATGTGAAGTCAAATCTATCAGACTTTATGGTTTATGTCTTCATATACCACATCTATTATATGCATTATAAAACAGAATCTCTGTGAGGGCAGTGATTTTTGTCTGTTTCATTTCCTTCTGTAGCCATAAGAGCTAGAAGGGTGACAGACATATAGCATGGACTAAATTAGCTTTGCATTCAACCCAGAGCCTTTCTAGAGAAGATGGAATACACTGCAGTCAAAATTTAGAGACACATTCTGGCCAAAATACTCTGAAGAGAGGCACAGGGATAGGGAAACCAGGTTAGGTTTCCTAAAGTCACAACTGATTTTGACATGGCCATAAGAAGAAGGCACAGATTGATTGATTGACTTTTGTCAAAGTAAGAAAGCTTCCCATATTGCTGATTGGTCAAAACATAAAATACATAGCCTGATCTGTATTCCATGGAATAGAAGACCTCTTGAGATGCTTTCCAGATTTAAGTTCCAGTGAAATGCCAAAGGGAAGAAGTCTGGTGACTACTTGCAAGCCAGTACCTTTCTTACTACCAGTCACCAGAGGGAGACCACATAGTAAAGTGAAGCTCAGAGTCCATAATACACTGGTGGGAAGAGCCCAGGGCTGTGACAGTATTTGAAAACAATTGTATTTTATGTGGTTTAGTATTTGTGTTAAAATAAAATCACACATCCTTTAAAAATCATTTTGCATTTTAAATACAGGCACAAAAAATGAGCCTCATAGACCATTGCACTGTGGACTACTAATAGGTCCTTTGTGTATTTCTTTCAGGATTGACTTTGTCCATTCTCTTAACAACAATAATTTCAGAAATCCAGTTTTTACTCAACCAGTTTTCTTCCAAGTGGCTCTTTATACATTTTTTAGAATTGTAATTTGCACATAATGTGATTTTTGTCGAATAGAAATGGATTTTTCAGCAGGTAATCTCCACAAGGCAATCTCATTACAAATGGCTGTTAGAAAATCTCACCAGGGCACCCAGACTGAAAGGAAACTCTTCACAGCTGTAGATAAGTTTTTCTAAAATATTAGTATCACAAGCTCCAAACTTCTCTGCTCTGAGAACTCGAAAGAAAACTGCTAATTTTGCTCAGCAGCTATCCTCCTAAGAAAAATTTGTGACAGCCATTCCAGAGCCATTTACAAGGAGACAAGAAAAGGAGGCCAAGTACTTTATAAAACTTGGCTTGGTCTGAAGGACTCCTCGGGGGTCTCCCTGCCTAAAATATTTCCCAAGAAATTCCTCAGTTTGGATTTTACTCATTTAACTTAAGCCAAAAGTCCTCAATTAAAATTTATTTAACCAGCTAAGAATTCCAGAGCCTGTCTGCAGAAGGCACAGCGCTGAACACAGCAGAAACCATTAGGCCTTACAGAGACCATAAGAGATAAGGTCATTATCAGCAAATAATACCTTCAAAGATAATATTTCACATATTAACTTTTTTATTATCTTTTAAAAAAACATACTGGGAAATTAGTATGAAAAATAGGAACATGTGAAATCTAAAGGAGTCCCCCATCAAGAACACCCTGGAGGACTAAGGGTTAACATGGGATCGGCAAGGACCAAAGAAGGGAGGCCAGTAAATTACACAGGAATAAGAGAGAAGCCCTTTATTTTGATAAAAATTCTACCCACGAACCAATATCCATGACTTTGTCAGAGCATACGTTTATCAAGTGCTTTGTATTTACCAGGCAATGTCTTAAAGGCTTTACCCTCACTGTTCCTTAGAACACAGGTGATAACCTCATTTACAGAGGATGAAACCAAGACTTGGAAAAGTTAGGAACTTTCCCTGTACTATAGCTAGTAGGTAGCAGAGCTACTTACTAAAACCCAGGCAGTTTGACTCCAGAGCCCATACTTTTAATATAAACACTCAAGCATGCTATCTTAGTTTCCTATTGCTGTCGTAAAATATTCGCACAAGCTCGGTGGCTTAAAGTAAAGGAAACCCATTCTCTCAAAGCTCTGCAGTCAGAAGTCTGACATGGATCTTGCTGGGTCAAAATCAAGGTGTGCTCCTTCCTGGAGGCCCTGGGGGGCTGGTTTCCTTGCTCTTCCCAGCCCCTAGTGGCTGCTCCCATTCCTTGGCTTGTGGTCCCCTCCCTTCATGTTGAAAGCCAGCAACACAGGACATCTCTGATCTTACATCTGTGTCACATCTCTGACTCTCCTCTTCTGCCTCCCTTTCCACTGTTAAGGGCTCTTGTGATTACATGGGGAGATCCTGGAGCATCTCCCTGTATGAAGGTCAGGTGAGCAGCACCCTTATTTCCATCACCAATTTAATTTCCCATTGCCAGGCAAACTGATACAGTCACAGGTTTCAGGGATTGGGATTTGGGCCTCTGCAGGGCACCATCACTCTGCTCACCACAGATGCCTTGATACTCATCTCTTCATGCGCCTCTTACGTAGGAACAGCCACCTGCAGAAGACTGGCTTAAACAGGGGGCCTTCTCTCCCACCTGCTGCTTGCCCTCCTCTTCCCTCTTCCCACTCCCTGCATCTCTCACTAGATTCCAGCTTGATTCAGTCAGTTCTACTGCAGGAGGAGCACAGGGTGGCAGGCATCTCGGCTGGGCAAGATCACTAGGTGGAAAATTGCTGTTCAATTCCACTTCTGTAACAATAACATTCAAAAGACTCAGGAATGCTATTCTAAAATGCAAATGAATCTGATATCAGAACTTGGTGCAACCAAGAGCTGTCTGTGCTTTTGTAGCAGACAAGCTGCATGTGTGTCTGACTTTACTGGCAGGTGAGAGCAAGGAAACAGAAGACAGCAGCCTGAGAAGAGTTTGGCCACGACATCCCTCTCTTTCTCATTTCTCACTAGTAACCAAAATCCCTTAAAAACCTCAAAAGAGCTATTTGTGTAAGGGCGAAGAAGGAGCGATGGGACTACACACTACTCTGCAGCAGTCATAGAAAAGTTAGCAAAGAGATAGTTGCAGAAAGCTGAGCAGGTAGACTTGGCACCAGCTACATAATTTGTGGGGTCCTATGGAAAATGGAGATTCAGAACCCCTTATAGGAAAAACAAAGTATTTTAAAGCTACTAAAATATAAACATTTTTTTCTTTTAAAAATTACTTATGAAACATAATAGTAGTAATAGTGATATGAGAATCAACATATATTTATAAGTTACACAAAAGCAATATTCTTGTGTCATAATTTAATGATACAATAAATACATTATTGATATTATTTTTTGGCACATTTTTCTGCAAATTCATTCACTCATCAAAATATATACTTTTAGCAAAATTATTTTCAATCTATGTAATTGAAACTGGCATAGAAGCTTGACAAAATGCAAGACTGCAAACAATTTGTTAATTTTTAATTTTGACAATCCTTTTTCTGACACCACTTTTAATTGTTGCTGTTAAGAACACTGTACAGGCTGTGGCAACATTGGGATAGATCTCTGATAGTTTTGAAATACAAATTTTAATATATCTAGAGTTAATGTTCTCTATGAAACAATTTTAGTAGAAAAACTTAACTCTTCATATGAATCCATTTTGTGCAAGTCTGAATTTAATTTTAAATGTAAACATACAATGGCATTTTAACGTTTCCTTTTTTTATCCTGTAAATTGTAGATATTGTATGAGGAATCGAAAGTGGCTTCAAAATTTGTTATAATTCAAAGTGCTTGTTTATATATTCTATGGTTGTATTGCCAATTATAAGGAAAACGTTATTTTATATTATCTTCCTTGTTAATAAATGATTCATCTGAAGTTTCGATGAAAACTGTTCCTTTCCATTGACAATGGTTGGGTATAGTATCTATTTCTAAGCCTATGGATAATTGTTTCACTATGCTTTAGAGTTCAAAATCAAGAATTTTAAAATCTCAAAGTCTAATAACTCCTGGATACTTGCTTTACTGCAGTGTTCATGCATATGCTTTTATTGTGCAATAATTTACTAACAAAGTCTGCTGCCCAGGCACCAGCAGCTCCTGCCTCTAGGTTCAGGCTGGAGAATTAGTATTGGAGCAGATGCCACAGGGACAGGCTCCAGGGACAATTGACAAGGCCAGCATCCCACAGGTCCCCATGAGGAGCCCCACCTCCTTTCTGAGGCCAAGGCCACAACAGCCGCCTTCAAAACCTGCTTCTGTGGTGTGGCACCATCGTGGCCCCAGTCTGGGCCCAGGTCCTGGCCTGGCCATCACAGCACTGCAGGGTCACAACAGTCCTCAGGCACATGCATGCAGCATTTGGGCCACCAGGCAGCTGCTCAGAGCCCTCACCACCTGCCTCTGTGCCAGTTGGCACGAGCCCGTGTGAGCACGTTACCACCTCGTATATCTCCACCGCCCACACAGATGCTCCACTGTCCCATCAAACCTCACTTGCAAAACACAAGCATAAAGTTCTGAAGAATTTCAAGACAGTGACAGCAGAGCATTAAACCAAGCCTGGAACCCTACTGAGTGCAGGGCCCTGTGCCACTGCTCAGATCCCCAGCTTGTGAAGCCAGCCCTGCCCGCAGCCTTCCCAAGGCAAAAGGCAGCGAGGGTGAGAAAGGAATGACATCCTGCAACAAGTCCCTCTGAGAAGTTCCAGTGGTAGGGGTCCCAGCATCCCATAGCTCCATTCAACCTAACCCTTGGGCCATGGTATCCACCCCCCACCCACATCTCTTCTGCCACACCCACCGAATTCTGTCCTGGTGGAGTCACTGTCTAGACAGGGGAGCCTGCACCATGAGATGGCAGGGAGTGCTGTGGAGTGGGAGGGCTTGTCCTGCTAGTGTACTCTCCACCTCTCTCACAGGAATGGGGTTTCAGGTGCCCCTGGTCGCTTAGCAACTACAACGCTCAGCTCCTTTGACGCTGGGTGTGGCCATGTTACCAGGTAATATACTATACCATTGTATTATATTATATTACATTACATTACATTATATTATATTATATTATATTATATTATATTATATTATATTAGTATTATGATTCCTAATATCTATCATAATTTTACTAAAGTTCTGTGAAATAGAGCACTGGCTCTCCACCTTTAACTGACTGTGTTAACTTTAAACATTTCCTTGCTGCTCCAGGGTCTTTACAATGAGCAGCAAATATTTCCCCATGCCAGTGGGAGTTCCCGGGGGTCAATTTGTCCTGTGCTAAGCTGCCTAATATGGTCACCACTTAAGGCTTCTGCTGTTTCGAATGTCTCATTTTTCCCATTACATCAGGCTCAGCAGCCACCATCTCTGCCATGTTCAGAGACCTGCACCTGTAGTTTATCCATCTCTGTTTCTAATTTGTTTGCCATTCATTATAGAGATCTCAGAAGCCAAAAAATGCAAGTTTTCAGATTTGTTTCAAAAGTTAAACTAAATAGGCTATGAAAGAGGGCTTAGGGAAATATTTTCAATGGCAGAAGTGAGTATTTGATTGTTTACTTTTGCTCGTTCGTATTTTACTTCTTAATCATTGGTTGTGTTCTGAATAATTTAGGTAGCAATCTCTGGATAAGTGAGGTGCCACCACATATTCAAATGACTGAATTAAAATAAAAGAGGCACATTAAAAGAAACAGTGTTGGTACAGTGGAGAGAGCATGGAGCTTTACCATTACAACTGAGTTCAAGTTCCAGTTCTACTTCTTAAACATCTGTGTGAACACTCACACCCATTATGCAGAGATATTCTGAGGATTAAATGAGATAAAGTGCCTGTCTCCATTTATGGCACATATAGAGCCTATATAGGCAAGCCAAATTATTATTTTTAAATCATGCAATATGTGTGTAAATTTCTAATATACTCAAAAGGAATTGTAGCAAACCCAAAATGTAACCTGTAAGAAAAAGAAATCAACTTTAAATTATTTTAGGTAATTTCCTAATGTCTAATCCAATGCTTTTAAGTAAATACGAATTAATCTAGAATAGATGGCAAATTTTTTTGTAAAGGGCCCAATAGTAAATTTTCTTTGCTTTACAACGCATGTAGTCTTTGTTGCAACTATTCAACAATGCTGTTGTAGAGCCAAAGCAGTCACAGATAATACATATACAATAGGCATGGTTGTATATCAGTAAAAATTTATTTAAAGAACAGCTGCAGGCTATATTTGGCTCAGGGGCTGTAGGTTGCTGACAGAAATCTAGAACACATTAATAGACTCTTTCGCTAAAGTAAAATGATGGGTATAATTTCAAATCAACAGATCTATTGCCAATACAGTAAAAAACTGGATGACAATAAGAGAACTCAGGAGAGTATTTACACACACATACACACTTGTTGCTATTGTGAATAATATGTTTAAATGATGTTTGATGAGGCTCAATTGTGGCCTGAAAAGCATTACATTCTTTAGTAGTAATTGGGATGTGAGAAAGAAGCTCTAAGAAAGCAGATTCTCAAAGAATTCAAATTCTAAATTACCTTGGCTAAATAAGAACAATGAAGAGAACTAAAACAGTAATAACCATTAAATGAGACAATTTAATTCAACTAGAAAACTAAAACACAAAACAGGCAAAAAACAAAAGCACATGAACATAAAGAAATAAGTAAATCTTGCCATTGAAATCTACTGATTACTACATTCTTGGAGATCCTTTTTTCTCTTTGTGCCTCAGCTTCTTTGTATTCCTCTTCTCTAGTTTCTATTTCATTTATTGTCTCCTCCACCTATCCAACCTGCTTTTAATACCCTCCATCATGCTCTTCAACGATTGGTTTGCGTTGTCCAACCTTCCTCTGGGGAGCCTTTGAGAGAAGCCTACACTTTGCATCTGTTTGGCAAGAGGGGTCCTCCTTGAAGAGAACGAAGTAAAGGAGTTCAACATCTGAATTTTAAGGGAGCCCGTCAAACTGTCATGTGACATACTCATTGGACTAGCCATAGTGCTCTGTTTTCCCTAATGTTTATGTTGCTCCCTAGTAGTAAATTGGTTGTTTACAAAGCACGTCTACCCTTGGAGGCACTAAAGAGTAACCCAATGATATATGATGCAAATGAGGTTCATAATATTGTGCCAACTTGCTCCCAACATCTGTTCAGTTTATACAATGACTCACTCAGAGTATTCAGTGCTTAGTGGGAACCACTATGACCTTCCAACACCCAACTTATCCTGGGGCTCTCACACACCTAAACTTTGTTTCCACTGCATGATTTTGGAAAAAGAAAGGCATAAAAGGAGGCTTTGCTATAGCTTTCATTGGTAATGAAAAAGAGAGTGAATTGTAACTATGAAAGTTTTGTTATACAGCAACTATAAGAAGTTATACAACTTCTGCAACTCAAAGGGCTCTTCATCAACATGATGATGTTAGTCAAAGCGCTCTGACACCTGTGCTCTCTGCCAGAAACACAGGGAGAGCTGCTGCCTGGGCATCACAGTCTATTATCAGTTCCTATTTTCTTTTTCTTTCTATAACTGAGAACATTTTTAACTTAATGAAGGATCACATCCAAAACAATGTGAATCACAGTGTTTTTCTATACAGAAGTCATATTTTTTCTACTCACACATTCACTTGTCCAAGAGAAATTAGTTATAATTTATAGCTAAATACAGCTCTGAGAAAATCTTCAGTTTTTCCATATAGATAATAGGCATTTTATTTCTGTGCATGAATGTTTAAAAAGATGCCTTCAATTATCTCACAAAAGTGTTGCTGCTTTATAAATACTACTAAAAAGTAAATGGAAATGAAGCCACTTTCACAGTTGTTAAAAACAAAATGTTAACTGAAAGAGTAATGTTTAGAAAAAATAGAGAATATAGTAAATTCATTACAGTGGAATGTACAGAAATACCTAATAGTTTTAACTGTAAACAAAATTCCTATAAATAATGCTATGAAAATCAGAACGAGAGCGTATTTTTAAAATTTAAATTAGGAAGATCAAAAGGATGCCTGCCTATTGAACAAGAGAAGTTAATTTCTTAAATGAAAAGTACATTTTGTGTCAAAACTTGAAAATCTCAGAACCATGGATTTCTCTCATTTATTTTCCATTGTAATGTCCTTCACAGCAACAACAATGGATCTAATAGATGGTTCAGACACACAAAACCAGTGCATATTCAATTTTACCAGTTGGTAAAAAAATGTTTTGTTTCTCACCCACAGCTTTGACCAGGTCACCGGTCCCCAGCAGTGGCCTCACTATTGTTCTCCTTATCAAATGCAGCCTCCTTGCTCATAGCTTCAAAGGCCCCCTCCAGTTCTCCCAGCTTTCAGTTCCTCTTACCAGTCTGTATTCTTCCAGGAAAGACATCCTTCATCCAATCCTTTCATTCATTGCCCAGGACCCTTCATCCACATTACCTCTCACACTCCCAACACTGACTCTGACCACTTTCCACAGCTTAAACTTCTCCCTAAAGGGTGATTAAACCTAAACTTGAGGGGTTAAATGTTAGATTAAAATGCTTTCGTGTGCTTGGTTTTATTTTGAAATCTAATGACACTTGCTCTGTATAAAAGAGATTATAAATGGGACCAGGACCCCAGGAGCAAATTTCTAGAGTATTTTAGACATTCATGTTCAATCTATTAGACTGATATGAAGTAGGACACAGAATAAAAATAAAGCATCTACATCACATTTAAATACAGGAAAAAAGAGACCCTTATCACATATTACGATTGTAGAAATTTCATTGGTATCACTTCAGGGACCATGCCAGAACTGGAAGAAACAGGAAGGTTAGGCACTAGATATGAGATGAACAAAGAGCCATGTCACCCCAGGAAAGTGATAAACTGGCAATGAGCTGAGGAGGGGGAACAGACACAGGATACGGGAGGGGGACTGGGTAGCACGTGAGCACAGTGTCCCAAGTAGGAACAAAAGCCTGCATGCAGGACTGCCTTTGGGCATCTGCCTGGGTGCCAAATGCCAAAACAGACACACAACATTAGTGACACGAATCACTGTCTCATTAGACTTCATTTCTGAAAGTCCATTCCTTTTTCTGCAATAAACATTACTATTAGCTTGCTTATTTTGTTGCTTATAATACTAATCCTAATGAGATCCCAGTTGCAAGGCAAAAGGTAGGATTAAAGTTATTTTCATAATTGCTAAAGGTGCCTTCATTCATTTTTTCATTCAAATATATGCTGAGTATCATGTTATTTTGTCAGGAAATAACCTGAAATGATGAGGCTCAGTCACCCTATCTGGTTAATAGGATATACCCATTATGTTGTATAGAAAAATAAATGAGACAGTGTGTATAAATCACTTAACACAGTAAATGGCACCCAACATGCATGCACTAAAAGTCAGCTATTATTGCTGTTATGATTGTTATTATTATTACTATTAGAACCTTTGTTTCTACCAGATAACAATTGTCATAACCTAACAAGCTATAAACCAACAAAAATCTAATTTTTAAATCAATGTTTATTTATATGCATATTCTATCTTCCTGTAGAATATAATGAATCACAGTTTTTCAAACAATTTTCCTGAGTTCCTGTGAGACTCCATTCCAGTTCTTCTGAATCTAGTAGGGCACCAGCCTGTTTCTTAACCAACTGGGGAAAAAGCCTGAGAGAGGAAGAGTACTTAAGTAGAAGATTTAGTATTCCATAGACTGTGTTAAAGTTAATAAGTGAGTCACTGAGCCATTTCCCACAATTCGCATGGGTCTCAGAGGAGGACACAGGTCATCAAAACTGTTTTTGCAACGTGCCCTTTAAACAGCCTGAAGTTTGTCCTCTTTCCTCTTTGCACTTCACATTCACCCTCCATAAATCCATTCAGTCCAGTGATTTCAGCCCAGTATAGACATTAATGACTTCCAAGCCCCTGGTCTCCCACAAATCAAACCTCTCTTCTGAATTTCAGGCACCTACACTTAACTAATATAACCAGGAAATCCACAGGTCCAAATGGCTCTTTCTCCCAAACTATTCTTTTCCCTGTGCTCACTGCTTTGGCAAGTGGTGCAATCACCACCTTCTACCTCTTCACAACCAGACATCCACTTATCATCCTTTCTACATTTTCCTGTCCCCGGTGTGTCACCAAACTCTTCAATGTGTGAGCCCTTGAGAACAGGGACTTTCTCTGTCTTGTTTGTTCCTCAATCCAGGGCCTGAAACAATCCCAGCACATAGTTGGCACCATACACATTTGCTATATCATGAATGACATCTAGTTGCTGCTCTACAACTGCTGAATGAAGGGGTAAATGCATTTCTTTAAGCTAAGCTCTCAGAAAACAAGAAGATAAAAATAATTCTCCTTACTTAAATCTTTCTACTGATTTATGCTTCTGAACAAGGCTATTAAATCACATGAAACAGTTTTGTTTTCTATCAGAACAGGATACCACATGTTTTGTTATAATGTGCAAATGTGAATCCCCTGGCTGTTGAGTTTCACAATTAAGCAAGAAGTTTTCCAGTTTTCATATTTTTATCCCGTAAAAATCCTCCATTCAGAAGTTATACTTAGCAGGGAGCCTTCTGAAATTCAAACTGAGAAAATTGGAAATAGCTTAACAATCCAAAAGAATAATATTTCTCAAAATCCTATGGAGTTAAAAGCCATATCCTGTAGGGCCAACTATCTGGGTATATTAGGCAATTTCAGAAAACATTAACTCTTTTGGACCCTCTATATGCTATTTAGTAGGCAGAAGTAACTCATTAAATGTTCCCAAAGATCTTGGAATGATCAACCATACATTTCATCTACAACATTTTGTCCTTTCCATTTGAATTGAGTTTTAGTAGAACAGGGTTCTAAAAGATAGATGCTGCTTCTGAGCTAGGAACTATGTGGCCTTGCATTTTGCTTTGTATTAAGTCTCAGGTCAAATCAGCTTGCATTACTTTGCTTCATGAAAAATAGCTACAAATAACAGAAATAAATAAAAGGTCAGTACATTCATGTGTGCATTTGTATTTGCCTTACAAAATAAGGGACTTAATGAAAGGAAAATATTTCAAGGCTCTTACTTTTATCACTACTATCCTATACCGGGCATATCTGAACATGACATGTTTTCTTCAGTTAGAAGACTGCCAGCAGGCAGACTTATTTTCAGTGCAAAGTTTTAGTCTAAATGAAGCCATACATTTCTGACACTTCATCAAGGGGGCTGAAAGAGCAAAATCAAACTTCTTACCAGGTCAATACTAGCAGTTTTGAACTAAATAGCCATTGTTTTGGTCCTGTGTTGAGATTTATTTGAACTGCCAACCATAAAAAGAAAGATAGGAACATTCCCATAAAAAGAAGAAAGAGACCAAGTGGGGCATGTGCAGGTAACCATTGCTTATCTAATCACAAATTATATTGTTAAAGAATGGTATTTGCTTATTATATAATAATCAGTATACACACACACACACACACACATGCACACATATATATACACACATAGAAATGTCCTGATACACATGACTTTTTATAGAAAATAAACCCTTCCCTTTTTCTGTGGGCCTAATGCTATAGGGCCTAACCTTTAATCTGTTCCAATGAAGTACTTGCAAGAAATTATTCCTAAATTAGTAGTCTTTGCACACAGAACCACCATTTTATTCTAATTTTAATGCTAAATTAAGTATACAGAAATCCTCTTCCTTTAAAAATGTGTGTGCTATGTTTTGTAACAGTGATATCCTAGGTCTGTGAGCTCTATGAGCTCTACCAGACCCATATTCACATAGGTTCAAATCACAGCTCTGCCCAGTCCTACCTGTATAATCTTGAGCAAATTACTTAACCTCTCTGAATATCAGTTCCTTCATCTACAAAACGGGAAGAAACTCTTGGTCCCTGTGGGCTGTGGGACAATACCATAGACAGGTGGCTCAAACGACATTGGTTTCTCACAGTTCTGGAGGCTGGGAGTCTGAGGTCAGGGTGCCAGTGCGGTTGGGTTTTGGTGAGGACCTTCTTCCTGCTAAGGTCCTCATATGGCCTTCCTTGGTGTGTGCCTCGGAGGGAGAGCAAGCTCTATTGCCTTTTAAGGGCACTAACCCCACCACAGGGCATCACCCACATGATCCACTAAACCTAATCACCTCCCATGGGGTCCACTTCTGAATACCATTCCACTGGGAGTTAGGGTTTCGGCATATATATTTGTGGGAGGATACAAACATAGCCCCTAATGAGAAGAATACCATAATCCTCTAAGATAATGCCTCTGAAACTCTTAGCGTAGTGTTTAGTATTCAATAAATGCTCAGCAGGTGTTACTTATTACTATTACAAAAATATTATCATTAAACACTATTATTTGGATTGGAAAGTCTGGCCTCTTTTTCTTCTGCTTTTTTTTTTTTAATTCTGCAATTTCCTTAAATCACATTCACCAGAGAGAAAGTTAACTTACAAGTAATTGATCTTCCCTTCTACAAATCTCTAATCAAAACACCATTTTTATAAACTAGCCCCACAGCTTCTAACATTCGACTATCCCAACTTACAATTATTCAGCACTTTTTGGTTCTTAATATTTGCCACATATATTAATGTAATCACTTGTATATGTGCATGTGCATTCATTTTTATACTATATGTGCCTGTTTTCAACTTTAGATTTCCACTAACATAGAACAGGATAACTGATAAATAATCATCTTCTAAGAGTGGAATGTGTTTCCCTCGAGGCAAGCAAAGTCTTTCAAAGGGCTTATACAGGCAGAGACAGTTTGTAAGTGAATCAATTTCCACATCCTTAAATTCTCTTTTCTATAATTGCCCTACGTGAGGCCACATATAAGGCAGAGTCATCAGTATTCCCTTTTCCACCTCCCCTTTCATAATGTCCCTTTTTTCAACTGATGGAAGAAAGACATGCCTCATATCCAGTCCAAACCTGCTACTGTGAATAATCCTGGGGTGCAAAATATCTGGAGTTCCAAACATAGAGACAATTGGAAATATCTTCCATTTAACTGTTTTGCATCCTCATCTCCCAAACGTCAGAGAATATATTGCTCTTAAGGGAGACCTGTGAAGGGCAAAGTTAAAAGGACACAGATAAGACACCATGAAGGAGAGGGTGCTCGTTTCACGCAGGCAACAAGCTCTCATCAAGGCATTGGGTTTTCTCTGTCTGTCTGTTCTCCTAAGTATGTATCTCAAAACTAGAAGTAAAAAGTGAGATTCTAAGCTTCCAGTTCCAACTAAGATACAGTAAGAATATTCTACTTCATCTCCCTCTCTGTTCACATCTAAAAGTCATGAACAGAACACATAAAGCAACTATCCTTCAGCACCTGAAAAGTAAATAGCAGGCAGACTGGGAAGGGAAATCATGACTAATACAAATATTGAATCATTACATTGTACGCCTGAAACTAATACAATTTGTCAAATATATCTCAATTTTTTAAAAAAGACTAATAAAGAAGTGAGTCTTCTAGTGTTTTCTTTTTCCACCCATATTTCCCAACACAGAATCAGGGCAGCAAAATCATAAAACTGTGCAGTAGGCACGACCAAGAGAAAGTCTCTCCCTGGTCAGAGGAAGGGGCCCTGTAAACAGAGAGGATGGGGAAATCCTCCAGTTCTTTTCTGTTCTGACCTCCTCTGGAGGGGGATCCCAGTCCTGGAGGGGCACTCACACAACAGTGGAACAGCAGTGGCCTAGGCTGCCTGTTTGCCCTAGCTGCAGATATGACTGCGAAAGCAGGTTGAACTACAGTTTTTTTTGGGCAGAATACCAGCAGGAAAATTGCACGGAGATCACAGAGAGAAAGGAGTCTGAGAAGATCCCATAAAACTGTTATGAAGCCCTGGTCTTTCTCCTAGGACTTCGTGAATGGAGATGAATCCAAATAAAATACCAAAGGCCTTGAGAAGTAAAGTACAATGTAATCCATGACTCAGGTACCAGACTGGTCCTCAGAAGGTACACATGTGAGGAGGATCCAAATAACATTACAAAGTCTTTGAAGACTAAACTGACATTGGAACCAAAGCCCACAGAAGGTATAATGGTATTTGTGACCTGAACCTAGCTGGGTCAATTGCCTATGAAAAGAAACAAACACATGCACAAAAATCAACATTCTCCAAAGAATGTTACAGGGTCCAGAATATTTCATAATTTTTTCAAAATGCCCAGAGTGTAATCCAAAATTGGTTGACATACAAAGAAGCAGGACATTCTCAGTAACCTCATGGTGAAAAGATAATCAATAGACACCATCCCTGAGATGACTTGGAATTATTTTTCAAAAAAATTACAAAAATAATTCCACTAACTGGAATTATTTGCCAAAGCCTTTAAAGCAGCTAGTATACCCATTCACTGTGAAGTGTCAACACACTTGAAATGAATGGAAGGGTAGAAGTTTTCAGTAAAGAAAGAGCAGCCATAAGAAACAATCAAGTGGAAATTTTAGACCTGAAAAACATAAGTAAATTTTTTTTAAGCCATTAAATGGCAAAATGGAGATGACAGTGAAAAGAGTCAATGACCTTGAATATAGATTAATAGAAATTAATCAACAACAGAGAGAAAAAGATTGAAAAAAATTAACTTCAGGGACCTACTGGATACTATTAAAAGGTCTAACAGTATTGTCATTAAAATCCAAGAAAGAACGGAGAATGAGATTTGTACTAAAAGATTTTGAAAAATTCGTAACTAAAACTACTGAAACCTAATAAAAAACGATAAATTTAGACTTGAGAAACTCAGTAAAACGCAAATAGTATTAACTCAAAGAAAATCATATGTAGACTCAAAATATTCAACCAAGTAGGGTTTATCCTGGGAATGCAAGGCTAGTTCAACATTCAAAATGTAATAAATGTAATCTCCACATTAATCCCATGTGATCATGTCAACAGATGCAGAAAAAAGTTTGATAAAGTTAAACATTTTTCATTTATAAAAACTCTCAGGAAACCAGGAAGACAGATTTAGTTTAAGGACTCACCTGATTAGGTCATCCCTACCAAGTACTTTACAGGTTTTACAGCCAACTGTCCCATACAACAACCTAATCACAGGAACGACTATCCTATCATATTCACATTCAAAGGTAGTTCATACCCACGTTCAAAGGTAGGGAGATTTTTACATGTTGAATAAACTGAGGGACTGGAATCTTGGGGACCATCTTAGAACTCTGTTATCATAACAGGCAATGAAATATAGGAAGCCAATATTCTAAAAACAGTGCCTTTTACAGTAGCTCCAAAAGCATCTAATAGGATATGTGTAAAATCTACATAATCTTACACATTTATAAAATGATAATTATAAAATTCTGATAAGAAAACCAAGAGAGACCTAATAAATGGAGACATAAACTGAGTTAATCATTTGAAAGATTCAGTATATTTAAGATATCAAATTGACATCTCCCTAAATTGATCTATAGCTTTAACACAATTTCAGTCAAAATCTCTGCAGGGATTTTTTGACAAGCTGATTCTAAAATTTAGAAAGAGAAGCAAAGTATTAGAACTGAAAATAAACTTTGAGCAAATACACAATTGCAATTCACAATAGCAGATGTTAAGACTTAATATAAAACTATAATAATCAAGACAGAGTCATTTTGGTTCAGGGAGAGAAACACAGATCAATGGAACAGAACAGAGCCAAGAAATAGACATGCATGAATATGGTTAATTATGCATAGTCAAGTAATTTAATGGGAAAAGAGTAGTTTCTTCAACAAATAGTCCTAGAAAAATTGGACATTCATGTGCAAAAATAAAAAATTCCACTTGACCTATACCTCACACCTTATGCAAAAATTAACTCACGAGAGATCATAATAAAATGAGAACTATGAAAGTCTTACAAGAAATGATAGGAGAAAAACTTTATGGATATGGGTAAGGTGAAGAGTTCTTACACGACACAAATGCATGTTTTATATAAGACAAAATTGATAAATTGGACTTCCTCAAAATTAAAAACATTTGCTCTCTAAAAGACAATATGAGGAGAATGAAAGGACAAGGCACAGACTTGGAGAAAATATTACCAAATCACATATTTAACAAAAACCTTGCACCCAGAATATATAAAGAACTCTCAAAACTCAACAATAAGAAATAAAACAACTCAAGAAAAAAATGAGCAAAAGATATGGGCACTTCAGTGAAGAAGATACACCAACAGCAACATTAAAAAAGCCGATCATTAGTCATATTAGAGAAAGACAAATTAAAGCCACAATGGGATACCTCTACATACCTATTAGAATGACAAACAAAAAAACAACAAAAATCAGCCAGACAATCCCAAGTGCTCATGAGATTGTGGAGAAATTGAAATACCTTGTTAACGGGAAAGCAAAATAATACAGCCATTCCAGAAACAGTGTGGCAGTTTCTTATAAAATAAAACATACACTTACCAATCTAGGTATTTATCCTAGAAAGTTGATTTAAAAAGCTATAAGCAAATGTTTAAAAATAATTTTCTTAACTACCAAAAACTGGAAACAAAAAGATGTCCTTCAATAAATGAATGAGTAAATAAACTGGGGTGATTCCATCCAATGGAAAGCTATTAAAGAGTAAAAAGAAAAAACCACTGATACATGTAACAAAATGGATGAACCATAAAGGTATTATGCTAAATGAAAGAAGTCAATCTCAAAAGATAACATATGATTCTATTTAAATGACATGTGGGAAAAGCATGACTATAGATGTGGAGATCAAGTCAGTGGTTTCCAGAGGTTTGGGATGGGAATATGGGTCTAACTACAAAGGACAACTGGACTATAAAAGATAACTGTTCTTATCTTGATTGTGTTGGTGGTTTAAAGTCATAAAACTGCACATAAGAAAAAAAGTGAATTTTATTGTATAACTTAAGAAGTAAAAAATAAATAAGTAAAAGCAAGATTCT
Source organism: Manis pentadactyla (assembly GCF_030020395.1). Lineage (NCBI taxonomy): Eukaryota > Metazoa > Chordata > Mammalia > Pholidota > Manidae > Manis > Manis pentadactyla. The sequence goes on from NC_080023.1 coordinate 40,022,355, forward strand.
TATCATAGGAACACATATCAACCAACACACTAGTAGAAACTGAAAAATACAGTCGGCCTATTTTTGTCAGAAAGTAACTCTAATGTGGCCAATTAGTTTAACATTGATAAAAGGCTCCATCAATTAGGGAAATTCTATGTAAATTGTATGAATTAAATTAATAGCTCCAAAGTTTTGATACATATATTTAAAGTACATGATAATATGAAAAGCTTTTTGTCAAAAATATTGTATCAGCAAAGATGAATTGAAAATAACAATATTTTAGACTCCAATTCTTTCTGAGTATATAGGATTTTAAAAAATGCCTGTAAGTGAAAGAGTAGTACATAGACATTTGATAAATCCTGGTAAATTCTCAGAAATTGAGACCATGAAGACTAGCGACTGAATAACAAATTCATGTGTTAAGTTTTTTTCAACTCTGTGCTCTCAAAAAATGAAGGAGAATCTAATCAAGTTGTCATCTAACAATTAAAAATTATTTTTAATGTAAGTTATTACTGTGTTACTTTTGATATTAAATGGAAAAGTGTTCAAATAATTGAATGTCATTATTATAATAAAACTCCTTTTATTCCCATGTATTTAATTATGTCAGTACATTTTCAAAGTACTACCATCTTGAAGAAAAAATATAGGAATGGAATTGATGCCAAACCCTGTTACATTATACACAAATCATTTTTAAAAGAAACCAAACCATCTTTCTGAAACATCAAGAGATGAATTTCTAACAAACATACATTTGAGTTTAGTAATTATTTATAAAAACTTATAATAGACTTAAATCATAACTATAATTAATCAAAAAAGGAAATTATGGGCACTTTACATCCACTTAGATCAATGACTATATCATTCAGAAAGAAAAATCAGGAAGAAAACAGTAGCTTTGGATGACACATAACGGATATATGCAGAACATTCAATCCCAAAACAGCAGAATACACATTCTTTTCAAGTGCACAAGGAACACTATCCAGACAGACCACATGTTAGGCCACAAAACAAGTCTTAATAAATTTAAGAAGTATGAAATAATTTCAAGAATCTTTTGTGACCACAACATGACCACAATATGACCACAATATGAAACTAGAAAACTCAATTACAAGAAAAAAAAACTGTAAAAAACACAAACAAATAGAGGCTAAACAACATGCTATACTAAACAACCTATGTGTCAACAAGGAAATCAAAGAGGAAATTAAAAAATACCTGGAGACTAGTGAAAATAAAAATATGATAATTCAAAATTTTGGGGATGAAGCAAATCAGTTCTAAGAGAGAGGTTTATATTGATATGGCCTACTTCAAGAAACAAGAAAAATCTCAATCTAACTTTATGTCTAAAGGAACTAGAAAAAGAAGAACAAATAAGCTCCAAAGTTAGGAAGGAAGGAAATAACAAAGATCAAAGTGGAAATAAATGAAATCAAGATGAAAAACACTACAAAGGTCAGTGAAACTAAAGACTGGTTCTTTGATAAGATACACAAAATTGATAAGCCTTTAGCCACACACCATGGAAAAAAGAGAGAACTGAAATAAAATCAGAAATGAAAGAGAACTTACAAACAATACCATAGAAACACAAAGGATTTTAAGAGATTACTATGAAAAATTATATGCCAACAAATTGGACAATCCAGAAGAAATGGATAAGTTCCTAGAAACATACACTCTTTTAAGTCTGAACCAGAAAGTAATAGAAAATCTGAACAGACCAATTACTAGCAATGAGACTGAATGGGTAATTTAAAAATTCCCAATAAAACTCCACAAACAGATGGCTTCACAGGAGAATTCTACCAAACATTTAAAAAAAGGGTTAATACCTATCCTTCACAAAAGTAATCCAAAAAATAGAAGAGGAAGGAAAGCTTATAGATTCATTCTACAAGGCCAACATTATCCTGGTACCAAAACCAGACAAAGACACTACAAAAAAGAAGTTATAGACCAATATCCCTGCTGAACATAGATACAAAAATACTCAACAAAATATTGGCAAACCAAATTTAAAAATATATTAAAAGGATCATTTACAGAACCAAGAGGGATTTATTCTAGGATGCAAGGATAATTAAATATCTGCCTTTCAATGTAATACCACATTAATGAAAGGAAGGATAAAAACCATATGATCAACTCAGTATATGCAGAAAAAGCATTTGATAAAATTCAGGATTCACTCATGATAAAAACTCTCAACAAAATGGGTATAGAGAGAACATACATCAACATAATAAAGGTCACAGGTGACAAATCCACAGCTAATATCATACGCAATGTTGAAAAGCTAAAAGCTTTTCCTCAAAGATCAGGAGCAAGATAAGGATGCCCACTCTCACCACTTTTATTCAACATAGTACTGGAAATCCTATTCACAACAATCATGAGAAAATGAAATAAAAGGTATCCAAGCAGGTAGGAAGAAGTAAAATTGTTACTATTTGATGATGACATGGTACTATGTGTAGAAGATTCTATAGACTTCACCAAAAAAAAGCAAAAGAAAAACTATTAGAATAAATGAATTCAGTGAAGTTGCAGGATAGAAAATCAATATACATACATCTGTTGCATTTCTATGTACTAATAATGAGCTAGCAGAAAGAGAAATTAAGAAAAGAATCCCACTTATAATTGCATCAAAAACAATCAAATACTTAGAATAAACTTAAAGGGGCAAAAGAGTTCTACTACTCTGAGAACTGTAAGATATTTACAAAAGAAATAGAAAATAACACAAATAAATGGGAAGCTACTCCATTTATATTACCCAAAGCAATCTACAGATTCAATGCAATCTTAAAATTCCAGTGGCATTTTTCACAGAACTAGAAAAAATTCCTAAAATTTGTATGGAACTACAAAAGACCACAAACATCCAAAGCAATCTTGAGAAAGAACAAAGCTGGAGGTCTCAAGCTCCCTGATTTCAAACTACACTACAAAGCTACAGTAATCAAAACAATAGGGTACTCACACAAAAATAGATATATAGATCAATTGAACAAAATAGAGAACTCAGAAATAAATCCATGCTTATATGGTCAATTAATATACAACAAAGGAGGTAAGAATATACAATGGTGAAAAGACAATCTCTTCAATAAATGGTGATGGGAAAACTGGAAAGCTACATGCAAAAATATAAACTACCATTTTTTTATACTACACACAAAAATAAACTTGAAATGGATTAAAGACCTAAATGTAAGACCTGAAACTATCAAACTTCTAAAAGAAAAAAGTCAGTAATCTCCTGGACTTTAGCATCATCAATTTTCCTCTAGATGCATCTCCCCAGGCAAGATAAACAACAGCAAAAATAAACAAGTGGGACTACATCAAATTAAAAACTTCTGCACGGTGAAGGAAACCATTAACAAAACAAAACTGCAACATCATGAACAAGAGTCTATATTTGCAAATGATATATCTGATAAGAGGTTAATATCCAAAATATATAAAGAACTCATGCAACTCAACCTCCAAAAAAAAAAAAAAAACAAATAATCCAATTAAGAAATGGGCAGAAGACCTGAATAGTCATTTTTCCAAAGAAGACGTGCAGATGGCCAACAGACACATGAAAAGATGCTCAACTAATCAGGGAAATGCAAATCAAAACCACAATGAGATATCACCTCATACCAGTCAGAATTATTATCAAAAAGACAAAAATAACAAGTGCTGGTGAGAATGTGGAGAAAAGGGAGCCCTTCTATACTGTTGTGGGGAATGACAACTGGTGGGGCTACTATGGAAAATAGTATGGAGGCGCCTAAAAAAAATTGAAAATAGAAATATCACCTGACCTAGTAATTCCACTTACAGGTATTTACCCAAAGAAAACAAAACCTCTTAATTGGAAAAGATATATGCACCTCATGATTATTGCAGGATTATTTACAATAGTCATGATATGGAAGCAACTTGAAGTGTCCATTGATAGATGAATAGAAAAACAAATGGTATATACAATGGAACATTACTCAGCCACAGAAAAGAATGAAATCTTGCTATTTGTGATAACATGAATGAGCCTAGAGAGTATTACGCTAAGTGAAATAATTCAGACAGAGAAATGCAAATACCGTATGATTTCAATTACATGTGGAATCTTAAAAAATAAAACAAATGAATGAACAAAACAAAAATAGACTGATAAATACGAAGAGCAAACTGGTGGTTGTCATAAAGGAGGAATGTGGTGGGGATGGTTAAAATCAGTGAAGGGACTAAAGAGTTACAAACTTCCAATTATAAAATAAATTGGTCACAGGAATGAAAGTACAGCATGGGGAATGCAGTCAATAATATTGTAATAACTTTGTATAGTGACAGATGGTAGCTATACCTACCATGGTGAGCATTTTGTAATGTCCATAATTGTCAAATCACTGTACTGTAAATCTAAAATTAATGTTGTATGTCAGCTGCACTGCAATTAAAAAAAAATAAAAGAAATTGACACTTGGAGTCTCGTGACTGAGGGAAAAATTTTCAAAGTAATAATTTGTATTTTTATACATAATTTTGTTCTAGAAATGTATGGTAAGGCAATAAAAATAATTCTAAATATTAAAAAGAAATTACACCAGGATAACAGAATAATAATTCAGGAAGAAAGAGAAACAATGTAAAATTTGGTAAATGTTAAAAGAGCTTGTCATTTTTGAATGGTTGATGAGAGCCAAGTCACTATGGTATTTAAATTCTTTGGACACATTTAAAAGAATAACATTCATTTTAAATGTCAATTCTAATATCCTTTAAACTGTACTTTTGTCCACTATTAACATTCATGATTTAAAATTTTTATATATTAACTTAAAATTGAAAAAGAGGTGCATAATTTTTCAAAATCATTTCTGGGTTACACAAGCAAAAATACTTGGAAGACCGCAGCTCTAAAACAGTTACATTTCCTCCTTGATGAGAATTTAGCTCATTTTGTTTAAATGTGTGCAGGGTTCAGACACAAAATAAACAGATGGATTGAGCAGATGAAAATGAAGATGGTAATTACTTCCCAATTGCCGAGCTCAATGGAATTGAAGTTATGAAGATCATAACGCTGTTGGGCATAATGAAGTCGCAATTTCAAAAAGAGATTCACGGATTTTTCATGAGATGATTCTGAATCATTCATTAGTTTCAGTGGGTGGCCCAGAGTTTAGAGTTCACACTCAAGGAGGTCTGAATTACTAGGCAATCACCACATCATTGCAGCTTAATTTCAGGGAGAACTAATTGAGCTTAAGGATCTATGTCCTCCAAAAGGACACAGATAGTATCTTCCCTTGGGGATTTTTGGAAATGAAAATGAAACTTACAACTCAGCTAATACTTCTATCATGTGCTACTACCTATATCTTAAAGATGTATTTATAATATATCTGTTATAATTAAATTGACCACCATGGGGGATATAATGCTGGATTTAGAATTAAAATAGATGATGTTTTGAATTGTTCAAGGTGTGAATGATGGGCATTTTTGTTGAAGTCATCCAACTGATTATTCACCAAAATAGGCTTAGAACTATTACTTAGGATTGCACATATTGAAAAAAATCAGACTTTTACTTTGTAGCTAAGTATTCCCAGATTCAGTCATAATCTGTAAGACCACAAATCCACATCTGTGGTTTTCTGATTGCAGAGCACAATATTGAACAAAATGCAAAGGCCTTTGGTCTCCAGCCACTGAAAAAAATAATACTTCATAAGAAGCCAACATCAGCCTATGATCTTGGGCCTTTGAGTCACTGACTTCTAAGCCATGCAGCTAACTGATAAAGTGAGAAGAGTGAATTCAAGTAAGGGAAGGAAACCTACTTATTTTTGTTTTAGGAACCACTGTGCCACCTCAGGCATAGTAATATTTGGCAGAGAATAGAAATCTAATCTCAAATGATCTATAAACAGTACTGAGCCCAAACAGAACAGGTAGTATTTAGGCTCAACAGGGAGTCTATTTTGTTTGGCACTGGTTCTTTTTGCTGGGCATGTAGCACAGTGAAGTCAAAACAAAACTGTGGTTCTCACAGAAAAACAGTGGAAATCCACAAGATGAGCATTTTTCATGGTTCACAGAGTGAAAGAATTTGCTAGGGACTTCTTCAATGACTTTTTTAAAACTTCAAGTTTCAATTCCCAGCAAAATGAAATTCAAGTACCAGACAAGCTGACTGTGAAGTTTATTAAGAATTGTTCTGTGTCTTTAGCACTATCACTACCCAAATAACAACAATAACTATAGCTGTTGCTGGTATAGCTTCTCTTCCTCACCTATCTTTGGCCACTCTCGCTAACATGCCCTATGTTAACAACCCTACAAATAGGTGCTTAAAAAAACTAAGAGGGGGATACCAGGGGGAAGAGCACTGAAGGTCGACAGAGCCCAGTAGCTGGAACCTAGAAAGCATCAAGAGAGAAGTCAGAGAGATAGAGGGGGCCAGGCTACCTGAGGAATGATGTCTATGCTGCAGAACTCCAGGAGGCACTATTTCCATTAAATTCTGTGTGATTGGTGCTATGCTGAACTTGTGCAATGCAACGATGCTGATGGAGAGCCCGAAGGTTGTAAGGATGGTGGCTTTTATACTGAGTGAGTTGGGAAGCTCTCGGGAAAATTGGAGAGGAGAGGTGTGAACATCTAAAAGATCAATAAGATTTGAGTAGCAAAAAAGAACATTGTGTTGCTGTGCGGAGAACAACCTGCAGGGAATAGGCAGGCAGTAAGGAAGCTGACAAGGAGCTGGAAGGACAATCCAGGCACGAGTCAAGGTGACTTGGACCAGGCAGTGGCCATGGAAGCGGTGAGCACTGGTTGGACTATGTGTATATTTTGATAGATGAGCCTGTAGAATTTGTTGGCAAATCAGATATGATATATGAAAGAAAGAGAAGAATCAAGGATGATCCAAACTTTTTGACTGGGACAACTGGAAGAATGACGTTGTTATTTACTAAGATGGGGAAATCTGGGAGAGGAGCAGGTGTGGGGGTAATATCAGATCAGTTGGGTACATCTTATGTTTGCAATGCCTTTAGATCCTTAAGTGGAAAAAACATAAGGCTGTGTGTGTGCGTGTATGTGTGCCCTAAGCATAATATACATGCAGGTCGAGTTCAGAGGAAATGCAGGGCTTGAGACACACATTAGTAGTTGTACTTGGTGAACTTATAGACATGAGCCTTAATTAGATCACCCAAAATGGAGAGATCAAAGCCCTGGGGAACTCCAATGTTTAGAGGTAAGAGAAATGAGAAACATCAAAGAAGGCTGGAAACAAGTGTCCAAAATAGGAGGAAAACCTACCAAGCAGCCAAGGGAAGAGAGTTTATCAGGAAGGAGAGAGTGATAAAATGGGGACAAGTCAGAGGATAACAGATCTCCCCATGGGAGTTAGCAACATGGGTGGAAATGCTTGGAAACCTAGAAAAAAATGGTTTTGCTTGAGAGGCGGAAGCAAAGACTTTGGAATATGGGTCAAAACTTTGGGAAGTGGGATAAAATTTGGGGTGAAATACAGATTTAAGAGTAATCAGTACTTAGGAGGCCACACGCAAGTAAAAGATTTCCCAGGGAAAATGTGTGGAATATCAAGGAAAGAGGGCCGAGACTAGAATCCTGTGGAATACCAACATTTAAGTGGTCAGTAGAGGAAAAGGAAAGAGACTGGAGTGTGGCCAGAGTGGTGGGAAGCAGACCAAAACAGAGCAGTGTTCTAGAAACCAAAGGCAAAGAGAGTGCTGCCGATGAAGGAGAAATCAACAGGGACAGAAGCCTTCCACTCAGGGTACAGCCTAGTTTCATACTTCCTCCTCCACAGTTCCATTTCTCTGCTCTTGTAAGACATTGTACTTATGGGTTGTAGTAGATGCTATCAGTTACAAAGGCTGAAGGATGTAAGTGCATATCCTAGCTACCTCATCCCTCTAGGGGGTAATTCTAAGCCATATTTCCCATATTTTCCCATGAGATTAAGCTCCAGTTGCCCACTATGGTCAATGGCTTAATAATTTACCTTTATTGGCCATCTTTCCTTCCCTGCATCACCTCCCTGCTCCCGCACTGTCCCATGCCTCTCCCAAATACACCATTTATGTTCAAATCCTTGTCTCAGGCCCTGCCTCTGCACTTGTATGTCTATGTCTCCACTGCACTACAAGCTCTTTAAAAGTATGCATGTCATCTTTTCTTTTCCAGCTCCTGATAAAATAGCTGGTACATAGAATATGCTTCTAAATGTCTGTTGAATTGAAGCATTTACATTTTCATAGTATGTTATAGCTTCTAAAATTCTTTAAAATACATTATCTGATTTAGCCCATAAAAAAGTTCTACCTACCTATGTATTATTATTCCTACTGTAAAGCTAAGGAAAGAGAGGTTAAAAGGATTTAAGAAACTTGCTCAAGACCACCCAGGAAGTAAAACAGTCAAGGCTTGAATACAAGTCTTCAGGTCTAAGTTTGGCACCCTTAAAAGAAGCATCTATATATGCAAGAAAAAATGTTTCTATAATTTAAATTTGTAAGTAATTTAAATTATAAATGTAGGAAGTTTTGAGATTCTAGGAAAATCTCGTTTTATTTGACTATTCATTGTAATGAAAAGTACATGACTAGTTTTTAGTACCTCCATCATGCTTTCTATAATCATCTATCTCTGGCAAAACATTGATACTAAGTATCCCGAAGAAATAGTATTGCATTATTTCTCCCAAATGAACCCACTATTCAATAGGAAAATTCAAAGTATGTGTTTTGCCAACATCCCAAAACAACAATTTTGCTACTAATGCACTGAAATGGTTGCTATCAGCAACCAGAGCTAGAAAAGCAAATAAGATACTAGGAAAAGGAAGAGGAAAATGAGAGTAAATAGCTGAAGCTGTACCAAGGCAGGGGAGATCTCTTTAGAGTCACAGAAATACCATCTAAAAACTACTTTCTATAAATGATTACAGACAAGGTGGAGTAAAGAATTAGCCAGAAAGCTCAGAATGACTGATGGGCCTTGACCTTTAGCCCCCTGGGTTCTCACAGCTTAACTATGGAAACATGCACAAATGTTTATTTTAAAACCCCTGAAGAACAGTTCTCACAGCATTATCACTTAAGCACATTATTTACTTCAAAGGGCCTAGCATCAACATAAGATAGAAAGGACAGGAAAGCGTGTATCCTTCTATATAAGAAGAAAATGTCTTCAGGATATTGACTGATTTTAAAGGATGCTAAGAGAAGATGAACTGAATTTACAGAGCTGTTGGGAAAAGCAGCTGTTATAAGTTGTAGGTTTTGGTTCAATTCAGTCTGAAAAAAACATTTTGAAAGCTCTTGTGAGTAAGGGGCTGTAAGAGAGGATAGTGTTCTAGGATTAATAATCGAACCCCAGGAAGGTGGATTGCTGGGTAGACAATTGAGCCCAGGGAGGAGGGCTGGATTTAAAATAACCCTGGAGTCACCTCCTAGAACCTCAGTTTCCTAATTTATAAAGCAAAAATAATAATACCTCAGAAATTTACCCTGGAAGCATGGTGAGCTAACAGCTGTAAAAGCACTTTGGAAGTGAGAACGGGGTCCGTCACATAAAGGGAGAAATTACTCTTTTCTTGGGGTGAGTGATTCCTCAAGAGGCAAGGAGAAAACTAAGATGGGAGTCAACATTTAATCACCATTCATCTCATGGGCCAAGTAGGAGCCTGATGCCCAACACAAGCTCACAGTGCTGAAGGCCTACACCAGGACACCCTTTCTCTTCCTCTTTACCAAGCAGGACCCTTCCCCTTTTCAGTTTTCAGAATTCCTCTGTGTAACTGACTCCATTCTACTTCACACTAACCTGTGTCCCTTTGTGGCTTCTGTATGACAGCATGTTTCAGTGCACTTACTGTGTTCTTGTTATATTGGTTCTCACCTGTGGGTGCACCAGCTTAGGGTTGACACTACTTAAAGGTAGGAAGCATGGGAAGTATTATTATTATTATTATTATTATTAAATACTTTGCACAACATAAAGCCCTAGACCAAGTTTGTTCTGGGTATTATAGGATGTCACTTCTGTATCTAGAGCTATAACAACCAAAATGTCTACAGACATTGCCAAGTTTCCAGGTGGGGGCTACAAAATCATCCCTGCTTGAGGACCACTGCACTAGACAGGTATAAACTACTACAATGATCATTGAAATTACTTTTATTTTTTCAGCTCACCTGGGATTGATGCTCAGAATAGAATAGGTACTTAATATTCACTGAATAAATGACAAAATGAGAAAAGGACTTTTGAATTATATTTATAAATGGCCCTATAGAATAAACTCTTATATTATTAAGATTCTATTATATAACAAATACTTTTCTAGTTGGAATACAATGCATTCTTGGTACAGGAACATATTTTTAGCAACTGTGCATGCTAGAAATGATATCCTCAGGCATACACACAGATCATAGGTAGCAGTAGCTTTCTCCCTAGCACATGAATGATGAACATATCTACAATGGCTAACATCCTGTTTAACATCAAGCATGAGGCAGAATGATTATTTTAAATTCTAGGAAAATATTGCATCAAATACTATTTAACAGACTCATTTTCAGAGAATGAATTCTACATGGAAAAAATATGACAACCAAGAATTCTAAAAAGATCATGATAACTAGAGGATCTCAGATGAGTATTCTTAGGAAATTTCTGTTCTCTTTAAACATCTTTTTAAATATAAATGTTTCATTGAACTGCCAAGATCTTTTCCAAAATTGAAATATCTGTAATATCTTATGATATCTGGAGAAACTATATTAAGTGGCATTTCAATTTGAGCTATTAAATAACACTAAAAGTGTTCTTTTTGATTTTCAAGAACTGAAACTTTTTACCATCACTGTTAAAGAAAATTGATTTTTGAATTTTCCCTGTAGATTCTTAAATCATGTACCAACAGCCTACATTTTCCAAATGACCACTAATAAAGTGTTCTTATCAAAATAGAAGCAAATATAGCTGAAAAAGAGGACTTGAAGGATTTTTCTTTCAGATATACTCACTCATTCTTCTGTTAGCTTATTGCAATATACGGTCTTTCAGATGGAATCCTAACTTAGCAACAGACCTCTACTAAACACTGTTCAAAAGAAAGAAAACAAGCTTCTACTTCTGGCTACAATGTAGTAACTTGCAGCAGGTCAAAGCCCTCATCAAGTAAAACTAGGACAGCCAGATAAAACATTAATAACATCTGTTTAAAGGCATCTAATAGCCAATGAGACTATTAGAATGTGAGTGGCCAAGATCCCAGGAGGAAGATAACTGTAGAACAAGAATCTACCTTCTGTGAATGCTTTTTCCCTTGTAGAACTTGCCAATACTTGGCATTGTGCTAGAAACTGAGGATCTGGACATGCAAAGAGGCAGAGAGAACAGTAGAACTTTTGGCAATCCCACAGGGGTAGAGAGACAAAAACTAGAATTTGGTGCTGCCAAAGGTACAGGGCATTAAGGGGCCAAGTATGCAGTAAGAACAGAGACACAAACAAATGCACCTATCACTTGGAAGGATGTTCCCTTGAGGCATCTGTCACAAGGAGCAAAATGCTAGAGAGCTAGGAAGAAAACTTCCACCAAGCAAAGTGGAAATTGCAGGAATCTATTGTTCTGAGAAGAAAAAATTGAATTTAGGACTGTCTGAGGTGGACAGGAATGTAGCAAGCACCTTAGTTTCTCATTTAGAACCACTGGAGAAGTACCCTGTAAGACTGGAGACAAACTAGAGGCAGACAGAGCCTTATCAAAACAACAAAATCAGCTCAATCTCTGTTGGATTGAGGTCATCCATTCCCACTCTATGTACCTACCTTCAGAAGAGGATTTGCTGCCTAGCTGTCAGTCAACAGCCTTCAGCTCCTTCAGATTTGGCCTCTGCTGAAGAGAGCTGCCTCACCCATGGGCACACGCTTCGCAGGAAGGACCACATCCAGTGACCGACTGAGGTGGGGATAAAAGGACCCAGCTATTTTAGCCCAATGTGGAACAAGGCCACATACATTCCAGAGCTCCCTATATATTCTCTCAAGACATATTCATTCCAGAGCTCCCCCTGGATTTGGCAGAGACTTTTATGGTCCTGGATAGAATTTCAATTTTTCCACCTACCCAATCCTGCTTTCTCTCCCTCCTTAGTAACACAAGTGCTGATACCTAATAAGTACCCTGTACAACAAGCTCCATCTCAATGACTGCTTCTGGAAAACCCAACTTGTAACAGTCTCAGGAGTGGTCCAAGAAAGCAATAAGATGGGGTCATCGATCTGGATCACTCATGGCTGGGATGCCAGTGAAGCTGCTGTCATTCATGGTGAGTAGGGAAGACATTCTCTGGTACAATAAGGTAATCCAATTGTTAAAACCCTCATCAGAGGTGAATTAGAACAATATACCTACAGAAAGTGATGCACTGAATGGGTTAACTTTTCAAGTATTTGAGAAGTACAAAGGAAAATAACTATAAGGACAATGGATTGGATGGCTTACTGCTACACATCAATGACCTAGAAAAAGATAACCCAAAGTTACAAGTAATTGTAATGCATGTGTGAAAACCAAAGGGCCCGTCTAGTAGCTCAGAAACAGGCTATTACATAATGTAATGAGGGAGTGTAGAAAACTGATCATGCCCAGTAATTAAGAGTCAGAGTGGTCAAGCTCCAGAGAAAGATTAAATAGCTAACCAAGACAGGTGCAAATGTAAACCCCTAGTTTACAGGGGGGCTGGGGGGGTATGGGGATAAAAAAAAGGATACAAGTATAAATTAAGGAAATAGAAAGCAAACATATAATAGAAAAATTAATGAAACCAAAAAATATTTCATTGAAAAGACAAATAAAATTGATGGGCTTCTAGTCACAGAAAGGAGAGAGAGTGGGTCAGAAAAAATATTTGAAGATATAATAGTTGAAAACATCTCAAATGATACAAAACATTAATCTATACATTCAACAAGCACAATAAACTCAAAAAGATCCTCACATAGACACACCATAATCAAACTATCAGAAGCCAAAGATGGAGAGAATCTTGAAAACATCAAGAGACAAGCAACTTATCCAGGAAAATGGATCCTTAGTAAGATTAACAGTTGATTTCTCATTAGAAAGCATGAGTCTACAAGGAAGTTAGATTATATATTTAAAGCACTGAAAATAAGGGACTGTCAACCAATAATTCTATATATAGTAAACATTCTTTATAAAATGAAGGATAAAATGGGACATTTCTAGATTTTTAAAAAGCTGAAAGAATTTGCCACCAGCAGAATTGCCCTCTGAGAACTACTAAAAGGAGGCCTTCAGAATAAAATGAAAGGATAGTAGATAGTAACTTAAATCCACATGAAGAAATAAATAGTACCAGTAGAGGTAATTAGGTAGGTAAATATAAAAGACAGTATGAATGACTTTTGGCTTGTAAATCTTTTTCTTATTACATCTTATTTAAAAGACAACTAAATTAAATTACAATTAAATTTTTTCTTATTATCTCTATTTAAAAGACAACTAAATTACAATTAAAATACAACTAAGTTACAATTAAATCACTAATTGTAAAACTATGCTGGTGGGTTTATGTGTAAAGACATAATTTGCATAACACTAATGGAGCAAAGAAGGGGATAGGGAGAAAAGTTATACAGAAGCAAAGTTTGTGTACTGTTGAAATTAAGTTGATATTAATCTGACCTAGATTGTTAAAACCTAAGATGTTAATTGTAAGTCCCAGAGCAACCAATAAAGAACAACTCAAGACTACAATCAAAGATAAGAAATCGAAAGAGTGTACTAGAAAAATATCCAATAGAAAAGGATGTAATGGAGGGTAGAAGAACAAAAAAATGACACATAGAAAACAAATAGCAAAATAGAAGATGTGGATCTAAACTTATCAGTAGTTCATTAAATGTAAATAAATTAAACACTACAATCAAAAGACTGAGATTTGCCTAGTAGATTAAAAAAAAGATTCAACTTCATGCTGTCTACAAGAGACTCAATTCATATTCAAAGACACAAATAAGTTGGAAGTCAGAAAATGGAAATTTTGAGGTACATATATGTTTACATAAATTCTGCTTACTATTGTGGGTGGAGTGTTCTACAGATGTCTGTTGAGTTGATTTATATTGTTTTTCAAGTCTTCTGTTTCTTTGTCTACCTTGTACCTAGTTGTTCTATCCATTATTGAACAAGGAGTATTGTTGTTATCTTTTTTCCTTTCAATTCTATCCATTTTTGCTTAATGTATTTCTGAGTTGTTCATTACATTATGCCTTCCAGATGGGTTAACTCTTTTATCATTATAAAATGTTCTTCTTTGCAGAACTCATTTTTACTACAAAGCTACATTAATCAAGATAGTCAGTATTCACATGAAGATAGACATATAGATCAATAGAATATAGTTGAGAGTTCAGAAATTAGCCCATATGTCTATGACCAATTAATTTTGACAAGGATACCAAGTCCATTTAATGAGGAAACAACAGTGTCTTCAATAACTGATGCTGATATAATTACATGAGGTTAAACCCCCTACCTCATACCATGTATGAAAATTAATTCAAAATTAATTGATGACCTGAGGAAAGAACTAAAACCATAAAACTCTCAGAAAAAAACATACGAGTACATATTGTGACCTTGAGTTAGGATATGATTTTTTAGACATGACTCTAAAAGCAGAAGTGACAAAAAAAGATAAACTGGACTTCTTCAAAGTTAAAAATATCTTTTGTGCTTCAAAGGATACAATCAAGAAAGTGAATAGACACCCCACAGAATATGAGAAAATATTTTCAAATCATATATCTGATAAATGACTTGCATTCAGAATAGATGAAGAATTCTTACTATTTGCCAATTATCTCTTTTAAAGATAGGTGAAATATTTGAATAGTTATTTCTAAAAAGACATGCAGGGAAAAGACATTTCTAAAAAGACTACCATCTCATGAAATGTTGAAATATTAACATAATTAGTCATTAGCAAAATTCAAAACAAAACCACAATGAGCTATCATTTCACACCCACTAGTTATAATCAAAAAGAATAACAATAAGTGTTGGTGAGGATGTGGAGAAATGGAAACCCTCATACAGCGGGACTGGCATTTCCTCAAAATGTTAAACATAGAGTTATTACTAGTCACAGCAATTCCACTCCAACTATGTCCAAGAGAAATGAAAACATATGTTCACCATCTTTTTATGTTGACAGATAGTAACTGCACTAGAGGGGGTGAAGATTTAAAAATATGGGTAACTATTGAATGACTGTTATATACTTGAAACCAATATAAGATTGTATATCAACAATACTTCAATAAAAAGAAAAATATTTAAAAAAGAAAAACATATTTTCACCCAAAAACTTGTACTTGAATGTTCATAGCAGCATTGTTCATAATAACCAAAATGTGGAAACAAACCAAATATTCCTCCACTAATGTATGGATTTTGAAAATAGTATATTCATACAGTGGAATATAAACTGGCAATAAAAATGAATGAAGTGGGGGTCGAGCCAAAATGGCGGAATGAGTAGAGCAGCGGAAATCTCCTCCGAAAACCATATATATTTTTGAAAATAGAACAAATACAACTCTTTCTAAAAGAGAAACCAGAAGACACAGGACAATAGCCAGACTACATCCGCACCTGCGAGAACCCAGCGCCTCAAGAAGGGGGTAAGATACAAGCTGTGGCCAGTGGCACCCGAGCGCCCCTCACCCCAGCTCCCAGCGGGAGGAGAGGTGTCAGAGCAGGGAGGGAGAAGGAGCCCAGGACTGCTGAACACCCAGCCTTAGCCAGCCGCACTGGAGCGCAGACACACAGCGCGTGCATGGGGTGCTGGAAACTAGGGAAACAGGACAGTAAGACCTGTGAGTGGGACCCCGCAGCCAGAGCCCCTGGGACAAAGAAAAGCGAGTGCTTTTTTAAAAAAAATTTTTGTGTTATGTTTATTTCAACCACACTAGAAGAAAAGCTTTTTTTTTTTCCCTTTTTTTTTTTTTGAGAGGGCATCTCTCATATTTATTGATCAAATGGTTGTTAACAGTTAACAACAATAAAATTCTGTACAGGGGACTCAATGCACAGTCATTAATCCACCCCAAGCCTAATTCTCATCAGTCTCCGATCTTCTGAAGCACCACGAACAAGTTCTTACATGGTGAACAAATTCTTACATAGTGAATAAGTTCTTAGATGGTGAACAGTGCAAGGACAGTCATCACAGAAACTTTCGGTTTTGATCACGCATTATGAACTATAAACAATCAGGTCAAATATGAATATCTTTTGATTTTTATACTTGATTTATATGTGAATCCCACATTTCTCCCTTATTATTACTATTATTATTTTTATTTTTAATAAAATTCTGAAGTGGTAGGTAGATGCAAGATAAAGGTAGAAAATATAGTTTAGTGCTGTAAGAAAGCAAATGTAGATGATCAGGTGTGTGCCTATAGGCTAAGTATTAATCCAAGCTAGACAAGGGCAACAAAACATCCACAGATGCACAAGATTTCGCTCAAAACAGGGGGGTGAGGTTCTAAGCCTCACCTCTGTTGATCCCCAATTTCTCACCTGATGGCCCCCAAAAGCGAATGCTTTTTGAAATTCTTAAAGGAACAGTGACCCCACAGCTGGACGGAAGCATCCCAGGACACTTTGCCCAGCAGCAGGGAATCCCAGAGAACTTCAGGTGCCCTAACCTCCTGGGCAGCAGCACAGCCCGGAGGCCGCTCACGGAGATAAACAGCCTCCTGGCCGTTTCCCCTCTGACACACCTCTGCCATATTGCAGTAGAAGCCTGAGGCAGGCCACGCCCACGGCAACTGCAGAGCTAAACTCCATAGCAGCCAGGCAAGAATCAGAGGCCCCGTCTGCCTGCAGCTGCCCACCACAAGCCGCTAGAAGTCGCTGTTCTCCCAGGAGAGGAAGGCCACAAGCAAGAAAGGATGTTCTCCCAGCTGTAACACGCGCCAGCTCCGCACAACTATCTCTATCACCATGAAAAGGCAGAAGAATTTTATACAGACCAAAATCACAGAGTCATCCCGTGAGAAGGAGATAGACCTAACCAATCTTCCTGAAAAAGAATTCAAAATAAAGGTCATAACCATGCTGACGGAGCTGCAGGGAAACATGCAAGAGTAAAGAGAAGATGTCTGGAGGGAGATTACACATATGAAACAATCTCTGGAAGGATTTATAAGCAGAATGGAAAAGATGCAAGAAGCCATTGATGGAATAGAAACCAGAGAACAGGAATGCATAGAAGCTGATGCAGAGAGAGATAAAAGGATCTCAAGGAATGAAACAGTATTAAGAGAACTGTGTGACCAATCCAACAGGGAACAATATCCACATTATAGGGGTACCTGAAGAAGAAACAGAAAAAGGGATAGAAAGTGTCTTTGAAGAAATAATTGCTGAAAACAATCCCCAAACTGGGGGAGGAAATAATCCATCAGACCATGAAAGTACACAGAACTCCCAACAGAAGGGACCCAAGGAGGACAACACCAAGACATAATAATTAAAATGGCAAAG